>NC_138078.1:45562515-46909390 GCF_964212035.1 Myotis nattereri
CTGAGAAATTTAGATAATTGCTGTCACTGCAATAGAAAATGATCAGAGATTCCCTATGTCCAAGCCTTTTTCACCCTTCAGTACCAATCCTCTCTCTCAGTCCTGCTCTACCCATCAGATCTTTCTCCTTCACACAAAACATCATACCCCTAACACTTCTGATTCTACTTTTGATCCAGGATACCACCGACCTCCACCCTCTTACACATATCTTCCCTCACCTGCAGTAGATTCCCAAAACCCAGACCCTCCTAACCAGTAACCACCTTCTCCCTGACCCCCGAGAGTTCAAATCCCAAGCATACAAGCTCCTAAACAACCTTTCCCACCTAACACTCGTTCTCGGGCCACCCAAAGACTGCTTTCCTCAACACCCTCTTCTATTCCCACGCCAATTCTACCCCTGAAGGAGGCAGCAGGAACTGAGGGCATAGTCTGAGTCCACGTCCCATTCTCTATGTCTGACCTCACACAGATTGAGAGGCATCTCAGATCTCTTTCCACCAACCTGATCACCTTTACTAAGGAATTCAACAAGCTTAATGAAATCACTCAGGGCCCTGATGAAAACCCAACTCTCCTCCTTTCCTTCCTCATGGAGGCCTTATGGAAATTGACCACCTTAGACCCCACCACCCCAGTGGGAACCCTTCTTCTGGACACCCATTTTTTACCCCAATCAGCCCCCAACACATACCATAAACTTCGAAAAAATAGAAAGAGGTCCACAAACCCCTCAAAAAGACCTTGTTGACCTGGCCTTTAAGGTCTTTAATAATAAAGACAAGGAGACTCAAATCCAAAAACAAAGGTGAGATCAGGCCAAGGCTGAGGGCCAGAATGAGATTTTCCAACTCCTAGCCACCACTCTCATGAACCCCAAACGAAGTGCTGGTCCTCCAACCAAGGGTAAGTCAGGGGCTAAGCCTCCTCCAGGCCCATGATTCAAATGCAACAAGGAAGTACACTGAGCCAAGTCTTGCTCAAACTTGAGACCCCCACCTGGGCCCTGCCCAAGGTGTGGAAGAGAAGGCCACTGGAAATCAGACTGTAGTCTGGCCCCTCTGGTTGAACCTCAGCCAGTCCAGCAAGGCCACCCTCTGGATCTGGTTTAGAGCTCCCACACCTTCTGGGAATGGTCACTGAAGCCTGAAGCTGCCCAGGCCCTTAAAGGGCCCCACTGACTTACTTCACCAGGACAGAGCCTCAGGTAATGATTGTGGTGGCAGGTAAGTCAATCTCCTTTTTAATTGACACTGGGGTCACTTATTCTTCCCTCTCCAAATTCACTGGGACCCTTGTACCCTCCTCAATCTCTATTAATGGGGGTTGATAGATTAATCTCACAGCCATTAGCCTCCTCACCACTACACTGCATCTTACTAAATACCCCATTCATTTTTTTCTCATTCTACCTTGGTGCCCAGCCAGGGCTACCATGCATCCCCTCATAAAGCCCAGTTGTCCAAAACCACAGTCACCTACCTCAATTTCACTCTCTCACTCCATAAGACCAAGCCATTCCTTGGACTGTAAATGCCTTATCTCCTTATCTCCTCCATGACTGTACCCTCCTCTGTACAAGAAATGGTCTGCTTTTCTGGGCTCGCTGGATACTTTCACCTCAGGGTTCCCAACTTCAGTCTTCTCCCACTGAGCAAAGGGACCACTCACTGAGCCTTTAGATCCCAAGGCCAGCATTCTCACCCCTTTAGTGCTCTGAAAACTTCTCTGACCTCAGTGCCTTCTCACCCCCACCCCACCTTTCCCGAAGAACAACTTTCTTTACTGCACATGCTTACTTAACATTATGGCTACTATCAGAAGCTAAACTTATTATCACCCAAACATTAGCATGTTATCTCTAAGGAAAAATGTGCAGTTTTAAATCCAAGCTGCTAGAGGCCTGGGAATAGGCTACTGGGCCTGCTTCCTCCTCCCACCGTCTTTTCTCCAGCCTCATATGCCTATACCTAATTTTCCAAAGTCTTTATTAACTTAAAGACTTTGGAGCATTGCTGGGTTAAATGATAAACATCTAAATATTTTAAAATAGCATACAATACTGTAACATTGATGGCTAGACACATTTTAATTCGCCTGCTTTTAATTTTTTATTACAGACGGTCTCTTGTACTTTGTTGAATGTATATTTTGTTGTGGTTAAAGTGTTCATTAATGTAAATGCTGGTTATTTACTTTTTGGCTAAAGCTGGTAATTTGTGAATGGGTAAAAGGTTTGTGTTGTCCAGTGAGTCAGTACCTAATCACCCCTGATGTCCAAAGGGACCCATTCTCTCCTAGTAAGCTAAAGCAGCCCCCTACAGGCTCTCTCCTGGTGCTTAAGTCCTTATATCTGAGCCTAGACTTCCTTTATTTCCACTGCTCATTCACAGTCCTTGACACTATCATTGAAAACTTTAACAGGTCTTCCTGCTTGGTATTTAGGAAGCTCTCTCCCCTTTTTTAGCCTTCTTAAAAGTCATATACTTCAAAGGACACTGAGTCAGGAATGATCCTGTAATACAGGAAAATAACAAAACAAACCAGGAGGCCAAGGCAGTGGCTCAGAGGAAGCCTCTGTCTCCCCAACTCTTGGCTATACCCTACATAACACCCTACTACACTCCAGAGGAACTTCAGTCCTTATTAGCTCTTGGGGCCACTCAGGAAGATCCACAGTTAAAATTTCAAGGAAAATATATTCTTCCCCAGCGTTAGCCACAATATCTTATGGGCTAGTCACAATTCCCTACACATAGGACACATTTTCAACTCCTAAAACCCCTCATCACATGTCCTAGCCTAGCCTCCCTACTGCAAGATATCACCAAAACCTGTTCTACTTATTACTCTGTATCTCCCCAAGGACAAGTTAGACCTTCTTTCCCCACTCATCAGTCAAGGGTCCAAATCCCTGGACAAGGATGGCATATTGACTTCACTCACATGCCCCCTATTAAAAGAACCAAATATCTTTTAACCCTAATAGATACTGTCTCAGGGTGGGTAGAAGCCATCCCCCACTATGTCTGACACACCTCATTACAATCAGAAAATGGACCTGCTTTCAGATCCAAATAACAGGTCTCCTCCACTCTGAACATCCAGTGGAACTTACATCTCCCTACCAACCCCAATATTCAGGCAAAGTAGAAAAGGCAAATTCTTAATTATATTTCACCTAAATAAATTAACTCTCAAAACTAAAGAACCTTAAACCACTCTCCTACCTCTAGCCTTTATGCACACCAGGGCCCTTCCCCCATGAACCCTTATTTCTTAGTCCATTTGAACTCATGTATGAAAGACCCTTCTTATTAGGAAACTTCCCTTCCACAGAGACCCCTCTCAGAGACTATGTCCCCATTTAAATCTCATCTGACAATTACTGAAGAACATGCTGATTAGGTCTTCCCTTGACTTTTACAGGAGACAGCCCCCCTACTCCCACTTAAGGAAATCTATCAATAATTTATAGCCCTGAAGGCAAGGCCCTTATCAGGTACTATTAATTGCCCCAATTGCAGCTAAACTATCAGGGCATACCCCATGGTTCCACCTTTCCAGGTTAAAACCCATTCCTAGAACACCTCCATCACATGAGCTGGAGTCCCCTAAGTATTACAGCCACCTGATCAGGCCAACCAAACTCAGCCTTACTCACATCCCAGAAGAGGACACATGAGTATGCACCCCTGCAGGTGTTCCCTATGTACCCTAATAACCCTGACTTCCCTAAAAACCCACCTCCTCTCCCAATACAAATCCTCCAGGTCCTAGCTACTGCCACCTCTTTCTTTGCATAAGGATTCTCACCTTTCTATGGGACTCCCTTCTACAAAGGGACTTTGATTACCCATGGGACAAGATTTCCTTCTTCCTAGATCCTAAACATACCCTTTCTCCCCTTGGGACAATCCTCACCCTGGAAGTGTGAATTAGCTCTCCTTCTCATCCTATTCCATCCCTCCTCTCCTACACCCATTAGGAACTTTCTCACGTCCACTCATCTTGAACGAACACTTAACCTTGCTCATTCCCTCCTTAGCCAGGAATTGCTGGCTCTGCCTTTCCCTCTCCTCTTCAGTATATACCACCACCCCTATAACAATCAAGAGATGAAATCAGGCAAAAATCACTCTAGCTTATAAAAAGAAAAAGGCAGATACCCTTCTAAGTAATTATCCTACAGCCCAGGCAAATCAAGCCTCCCTTCTTTTCTATACTTATATTCTATTTCTTACTAAAGTAACTCCTTCCTACCTCCTGGTGACAGGTTTTTTCAAAGTACACAGCCCACTAATTGCCCAAGCCCCTTTATTCCTTACAAGGTCACAGGGCAATATAACAAAGAGCCATCTCCCATTATCAGCTTGCAGCACAATAGTTAACCTAGAACTACCAAATGGCCATTGGTCCCAATGGGTAGACTACCAGGTCTCCCTATAAGCCAATGGTTCTTTCCTACAGCCAGTCCATTTTACTTCTTGCTCAACCAACTGGGCCTCAGGCTTCAACTGTTCCTTTCCTTTCCTTTCCTTTCCTTTCCTTTCCTTTCCTTTCCTTTCCTTTCCTTTCCTTTCCTTCCCTTCCCTTCCCTTCCCTTCCCTTCCCTTCCCTTCCCTTCCCTTTCCTTTCCTTTCCTTTCCTTTCCTTTCCTTTCCTTTCCTTTCCTTTCCTTTCCTTTCCTTTCCTTTCCTTTCCTTTCCTTTCTCTTTTCCCTTGGATAACAGCCCATTCTAGTATTCCCTCCCACTTTCACTACAATAAAATCTCAACCACTCATCTGTCACCCCTTATTGGTAGTGCCATGGCAACTACCCTCTCAGCTTGGAGCATGGAACCGAGAAAAGGAACCTCATACCCTTTAGTCCACCTCTTCTCTCTATACCTTTCAGCTTGTCTCCATGATCAGAGATTCTTCTTCCTCTGTGGGGAGAACACATACATCCGTCTCCCCACCAACTGGACAGTAACTTGTACTCTCATCTATTTCTCACCCAATGTAGCCCCCAATAATCAGTCTTTACCTGTCCCTATAACCCACCATATCCGACAAAAGGGCAGTTCAGATAATCCCTCTCCTAATAACCCTTGGCATCACAGCAAAGGTTGGAACTCTCATAGGAGGCCTAACCACTGCTCATCCTATTTTGAAGTCCTGTCTCAGGACCTAGAAGAAAGGTCCTGAGCAAGGGGAAAAACTGGGAAAACAATAAGCTCACCCCCAGGGTAACCTATCCTCCCATTTCATATCACTAGTTAGGCAACTTACACCCCTGATATTTTCCTCCCTAAAGATAACATCTGGGCCTCAGTTTTATTTCAGCTCCAGGCCCAGAAAAGCAGCAAAACCAGACAAGTGACACTGTGGCAGCCTCAGGACCAGCTTTTACTAGTACCTCCCAAGTCACTCAACTGGACCATTTTCGAGCCTTTGTCAACCACTGTCTTGGGGAAATCATGCTGCTGTGAACCCTTGTTCCACTGACTACTATCAAAGTCCATTCCTAGGTATATTAATTTTTTTTGGTGTGATCACAATGGGATTGTTTTTTTTAAATCTCTCTTTCTGTAAGTTCACTATTGGTGTATAAAAATGCCATAGGTTTCTTGGTGTTAATTTTGTATCCTCCTACATTGCTGAATTCATTTATTAAGTCTAATAATTTTTGGTGGAGTCTTTAGGGTTTTCTATGTACAGTATCATGTCATCTGAGAATAATGACAGTTTTACGGCTTCTTTTCCAATTTGGATACCCTTTATTTCTGCTTCTTGTCTAATTGCTATGGCTAGCACTTACAGTACTATGTCAAACAGGAGTGGTGAAAGTGGGCATCCCTGTCTCATTCCTGTTCTTAGGTGAAATGGTTTTAGTTTTTGCCCATAGGGTATGATGTTGGCTATAGGTTTGTCATATAAGGCTTTTATTATGTTGAGGTAAGATCCCTCTAATTCCTATTTTGCTGAGGGTTTTTATCAAGAAAGGGTGTTGGATTTTGTCAAAGGCTTTTTCTGTGTCAATTGATATGACTATGTGATTTTTATCTCTCAGTTTGTTTTGTGAAGTATCACGTTCATTGATTTGCAGATATTGTACCATCCTTGCATCCCCAGGATAAATACCACTTGGTCATGGTGTATGATCTTTCTGATATACTGCTGGATCTGATTTGCAAGAATTTTGTTGAGGATTTTGGCAGCTCTGTTCATGTGGGATATTGGTCTGTAATTCTCTTTCATTGTGTTGTTTTTATCTGGTTTTGGTATTAGTGTGATGCTAGCTTCATAGAATGAGCTTGGAAGCGTTCCTTCCTCTTAAATTTTTTGGAATAGTCTGAGTAGGATAGGTTTTAGTTCTTCTTTGAATGCTTGGTAAACCTCCCCTGTGAAGCCATCTGGCCCTGGGCTGTTGTTTGCTGGAAGCTTTTTGATCACGGCTTCAATTTCCTTCATAGTTATTGGCCTATTGAGATTTTTAGATTCTTCCTGATTGAGTTTTGGAAGTTTCTAGGAATATGTCCATTTCCTCCATGTTGTCTAGTTTGTTGGAGTAGAGTTGTTCATAGTATTTTTTAACAATCCTTTGTATTTCTGTGGGATCTGTTGTTATTTCGCCTCTTTCATTTCTGATTTTGTTTATTTGGGTTCTCTCTCTTTCCTTCTTAGTGAGCCTGGCAAAAGGTTCATCAATCTTGTTTATCCTTTCAAAGAACCAGCTCTTGGTTTTATTGATCTTTTGTATTGTTTTTTTGGTCTCTATGTCATTTATTTCTGCTCTCATCTTTATTATCTCCTTCAGTATGCTCACTCTGGGCTTTCCTTGTTGCTCTCTTTTTAATTCTTTGAGTTGTAGAGTTAGATGATTTATTATCATTTTTTAAAGTAGGCCTATAGAGCTATAAACTTTCCTCTCAGGACTGCTTTCACTGTGTCCTATAGATTTTGGATTGTTGTGTTTTCATTGTCATTTGTTTCTAGAATATTTTTAATTTCTTCTTTGATCTCTTTGGTAACTCAATCATTAATAGCATACTATTTAGGCTCCAGGTGTTTTTTTTTTTCTCATTGTTTTTATTGTAGTTGACTTTTAATTTTATGCCATTGTGTTCTGAGAAGATGCTTGATATGATTTCAATCTTCTTGAATTTGAAGAGACTTTGCCTGTGACCCAATATGTGGTCTATGTTTGAAAATGTCCCATGTGCACTTGAGAAGAACATATATTCTGTGGCTTTGGGTTGAAATGTTCTGAAGATGTCAACTAACTCCATCTGATCTAGTGAGTCATTTAAGATTGCTATTTCTTTGCAGATTTCTAGAGGATTTATCCAGTGATGACAGTGGGATATTAAAGTCCCCTACTGTGATTGTATTGTTGTCGATCTCTTCCTTGATATCTTTGAGGAGTTTTTTTTATGTATTTGGGTTCTCCTGCATTGGGTACATGTATGTTTACCAGGGTTATATCCTCTTGTTGTATCAATCCCTTTAGTATTATTAAGTGGCCTTCCTTATATCTTGTTATGGCCTTCATTTTGAGGTCTATTTTGTCAGATATAAGTATTGCTACACCAGCTTTTTTTCATTTCCATTTCCCTGAAAGATATTTTTCCATCCCTTCACTTTCAGTCTGTATGAGTCCCTCGTTCTGAGATGGGTCTCTTGTAGACAGCATATATGGGTCATTTTTTTTAATTTTTTTTTTATCCATTCAGCCACTCAATGTCTTTTGACTGGGGCATTTAGTCCATTTACGTTTAAAGTATTATTGAAAGGTACTTGTTTGCAGCCATTTTTATTTTTTGTGCCTTTGTTACTTCTTAGCTTTTTATTTCTTCTTTTTACACCAGTCCCTTTAGCATTTCTTGCATTGTTGGCTTGGTAGTGATAAACTCCCTTAGCCATTTTTGTCTGTGAAGCTCCTTATTTCCCCTTCAATTTTGAATGATAGTCTTGCTGGATAGAGTATTCTTGGATTCAGTCCCTTGCTTTGCATCACTTTGTAAATCTCCTTGCATTCTTTTCTGGCCTTATGTGTTTCTGTTGAGAAATCACTTGATAATTTAATGGGCGATCTCTTGTATGTAACATTTTGTCTCTCTCTTGCAGCCTTTAAGATTCTCTTTGTCCTGAACATTTGTCATTGTAATTACAGTAGTCTTTGTGTGGGTCTTTTCGGGTTCAGCTTGTTTTGGACTCTCTGTGCTTGTGTGACTTTTTTCTTCCCCACATCAGGGAAGTTTCCTGACATTATTTCTTCAAATAGGTTTTCTAACCCTTGTTCTTCTTCCTGTCATTCTGGCACCCCTATTATTCATATGTCGCTTCATTTCATGTTGTCACAAAGCTCCCTTAGCTCTCCTCCTGTCTTTTAATTTTTTAAATACCCAGTAAAGGGTGGGGGCAGAATTTGTAGAGGCCGAGCTCATGTACAGAAAGTAAGGTTAAGGAATTGGATGATTATGGGTGTGACCTCAGTTTTGTATAGAGGAAGTAGAAAGAAGATTTGTGGATAAAAAGAAAGAGAAAGAAGAAAAATAATAATAATAAATTTAAAAAGTAATTAAAAACTAGGATAAAATAAAGAAATTAGAATGTTGAAAAAATAATGTGAAGAGAAACAGAAAATAGAGAAACAAATTAAAAAGAAAAATAATTAAAAAATAAAAAGAGATAACGAAATAACAATAAAATAAAAATAAAAATGAAAAAGTGAAGTGTTATTTCTTTCCACCAAGTTTTAATTCCCCATGGGGTTGGTTTAAGATTCCACTAGTCTGTGCTGTCTTCCACTTATTAGTTTTCTGTTTCTGGGACCGAATGGCCTCTTTTTAGGCTAATCCCTGAGAGCTCTCATGGACTATTCAGATTTTTTTTTTATCCTTTGTACTACTCAGGGTGTATTATGGGTGTGGCTGTATTGGTTGCCTAGAGACTGCAAGGAGGGGCTATTTCTTCAGGAGAAAATGGCTGCCTAGGTCCAGCATATCAGGTATGACTCAGCAACAGACTCGCAGCCATCTCCACTTAATCTTTTCCTTTCCCCAGCCTCTAGGCTTGGAGGTCTCACCATTCTCTCCAGCCCAGACCCCTGATTTTACCATTCTCCACATGTCCTCTGCCCTTCCTGGCTGTGAATTGTCTCACCAGCTTGTCTACTTTACCAATTTGGGGTGGATGTTAATCGATTTAGTTGCTTGTTCTATCTGCTCCTGGACAAGACTCAGGACACATCTGCCTATTCCGCCACCATTTTGCCTTCCACAATTTTTATTCTTTATGTCTGTGTTTCTTCTTCCCTTTCTATTTCTTATTTTTTTATATATAACAGTTCTTTTAGCATTTCTTGCATTGCTGGCTTCATAGTGATAAGCTCCCTTAGCCTTCTTTTTGTTTGTGAAGTTCCTGATTTCCCCTTCAATTTTGAATGATAGCCTTGCTGGATAGAGTATTCTTGGATTCAGTCCTTTGCTTTGCATAACTTTGTATACTTCAGTCTATTCCCTTCTTTCCTGTTGTGTTTTTGTTGAGAAATCATTTGATTACCTCATGGGAGATCCTTTATAGGTAACTCTCTCTATCTTGCAGTCCTTAAGATTGTCCCTCTCTTTCGTTAACATTTGCCATTGCAACTAACTACAATGTGTCTTGTTGTGGGCCTTTTTGGATTCTTCTTGTTTGGGACTCCCTGTGCTTGTGTGACTTTTTTCTTCCCCAAATCAGGTAAGTTTTCTGTCATTATTTATTCAAACAGGTTTTCTAATCTTTGCTCCTCTTCTTGTCCTTCTGGAACCCCTATTATATGTATGTTACTTTGTTACATGTGGTCCCAAATCTTCCTTAGACTCTCCTCCTGCTTTCTAATTTTTTTCTCCAATTGTTGTTCAGATTGGGTATGTTTATCTGTCCTGTCTTATAACTCACTTATTGGGTACTCACATTCTTCTAGTCTACTGTTGAACCTTCCATTGTGGTTTTTATTGTAGCTATATCATTCTTGACTTCTTCTTGATTCCTACATAAATTGTTGATTTCTCATCCAGCCAGTTTAGGAACCGTATAACCCTTACTCTGAATTATTTCTCTGACCTATTGCTTGCCTCTATTTCATTTAGTTTCTTTTCTGACAACTCCTTTTCTTTCCTTTGGGGGTTCTTTGTCTCCCCATTTTTTCTCTCATCAAAGGGTCCAGGCGCTGAGTCACATGGGGCCCGTGGCTGAATTGGAAAACTTGGAGGGAGTGTTGTGGACCCTTAGAGTCACTGGAGGGCCCAGGCACAGGATGTGTGGGTCCCGTGGCTGCAGCGGTAGGTTTGTGGGAGGGTTGCTTAGGCTCCTGGATGCGTGAGGCTCAGGGATGCAGTGGAGGGTCATGCACACTGAGTCACTGGAGAGCCCAGGAACTGGGATGTGCAAGGCCTGTGGCTGCAGTGGCAGGTTGGCAGGAGGCTCACACACTCCAGGACTCTCAGGAGCCTGTGGCTGGGGAGGCTGGTGTTCCAGTGCCTGTGGGTCTGCAGATAAGGTAGCAGGTCTTTTGCCAGAGTTGCTGTAGGGTCCAGTATGGTGTCAAGGGCCAGTCTGGGTGGTGGTGAGGCTGGGCTTCCAGTCACAGAAGCTCTCCCCTTCAAGATGGTGTGGTTTCTGTGCCAGAGCTGGCTTCCTTGGGAGTGCTTGCAGTGATAGCAGGGACTCCCCATTTATAAGAACCTGGACTTCTGGCCCCTAAAACCCCTGCATGATCGAACTGCCCTTCACTCACACACACACACACACACACACACACACACACACACACACACAGACACACACCACACATCCACACACTCCCCATTTTGCTCCCTCACTCACACTCTCTCCGTCACTGCCATCCTGACAGCCGCCATCTTGACTCCTCCTGCATGTATGTTCTTTAGCTAATTCTTTCAATTTCTTTGTCCAGTCAACTCAACCCCCTCTTCTCAGGCACCAGCTAGTCTGTTCCATGTGTCCATGCTTCTGGTTCCAAATTGTTTACTAGTTTATTTTGTTCATTAGTTTCCATATATTGGTGAGATAATATGATATTTTGCCTTTCTCTGACTGGCTTATTTCACTTACAATACTTTCCAGTTCCATCCATGCTGTAAAGGATAAGAGCTCCTACTTTTTTAAAACTGCATAGTATTCTATTGTGTAAACATACCACAGCTTTTTTTTAAATCTATTCCTTAGCTGATGGGCACTTGGGATGTTTCCAGATCTTGGCTATTTTCAATAATGATTCTATGAACATAGGGGTGCATATAGTCTTTCTGATAGGTGTTTAAGGACTCTTAGGTTATATTTCCAGAAGTGGGATCACTGGATCAAATGGCAATTCAATTTTTAATTTTTGAGGAAATTCCATATTGCTGCCCCAAAGGCTGCACCAGTCTGCTTTCCCACTAACAGTGCACTAGGATCCCCTTTTCTCCACATCTCCACTATCACTTGTTGTTTATTTATAGTAGCCATTCTGACATATGTGAAGTGATACCTCATTATAGTGTTACTTTGCATCTCTGTGTTAATTAGTAACTGAACATTTTTTTCTATGTATAAAATGATGTCATCTGTAAACAATGACTGTTTACTTCCTTCTTTCCAATTTGGATACATTTTATTTTTTCTTCTTGTCTGGTTTTTTCTGGCTAGGACTTTCTGTACTATGCTTAATAAGAGTGGTGAAAGCAGAAGTCCCTGTCTTGTTCCTAAACTTAAAGGAAATGCTTTTAGTTTTCACCATTGATTATGAGGATTACTGTAGGTTTTTCACATATGTCCTTTATTATACTGAAGTATGTTCTCTTCCCATTTGGCTGAGAGATTTTTTTTCATAAATCAGTGTTCATTTTTATCACATACTTTTTCTGCACCTATTGATATGATCATGCAATATTTATCTTTCCTTCTGTTTATGTGATGTATCACAATTATTGATTTGCCAATATTGTACCAATTTTGCATCCCCAAAATAAATCCTGCTTGGTAATGGTGTATGATCTTTTTAACATATTGCTGGATCTGATTGGCTAATATTTCCTGGAGGATTTTAGCACCTATGTTCATCGGGGATATTGCCCTATAACTTTCTTTCTGTGTAGTGTCTTTATGTAGTTTGGGGATTAAAATAATACTGTCCTCATAAAAACAGCTTGTAAATCTTCCCTTCTCTTGAAAAATTTTGAATAATTTGAAGAAGATAGGTGTTAATTCTTTTTTTAATGTTTGATAAAATTTGCCTGTAAAGTCATATGGTTCCAGACTGTTTTTTTTTTAGTTAATTTGAGAGAGAGAGAGAGAGAGAGAGAGAGAGAGAGATGAGAGAGACACATCAATTGGTTGCCTCCCGTATGTGCCTGACTGGGGACCAAACCCTCAACCAAGGTATGTGCCTTGACCTTTTGGTTCACAGGCAATGTTCTGACCTCCTGAACAACACCATCCAGGCCTGTTTGATGATATATTTTTTTTTATTACTACTTCAGTTTCATTAGTTATCAGTCTATTCACACTTTCTAATTCTTTCTGGTTGAGTTTTGGAAGATTGTATGTTTCTAGAGGTCTATCCATTTCATTCAGGTTGTATATTTTGTTGGTATATAGTTATCCCTAATATTTTCTTATAATCCTTTGTGTTTTTGTGATGTTAGTTGTTACATAACTTCTTTCATTTCTGATTTTATTTATCTGGGTCCTCTCTGTTTCTTTTTTAAAAAATACTTTTATTGATTTTAGAGACAGGAAGGGAGAGGGATAGAGAGATAGAATCATCAATGATGAGAGAGAATCATTGATCAGTTGCCTCCTGCATGACTCACACTGGGGATGGAGCTCGCAATCCAGGTATGTGCCCTGACTGGAATTGAACTGTAAACTCCTGGTTAATAGGTTGACACTCAACCACTGAACCATGCTGGCCAGGCTCTCTTTGTTTCTTTTTTATTATTATTGCTTAAAGTATTACAAATAGTGTACATATGTCTCCTTTTTTTTCTCAATTGACCTTCCCCCAGCCTCCTCTATTCCCCAGCACATGCCCTCAACCCCTCCCAGTGTCTTTCATCTATTGGTTATGCTTATATGCATGCATACAAGTCCTTCGGTTGATTTCTTATCTTCCCTTCCCCCCCCCAACCCTCCCCAGCCTTCCCTCTTTCATTTGACAGTCTGTTCAATGATTCTCTGCCTCTGTATCTTTTTTTGTTCATCAGTTTATAATGTTCTTTATTATCCATAAATGAGTGAGATCATGTGGTATTTTTCTTTCACTGACTAGCTTATTTCACTTAGCATAATGCTCTCCAGTTCCATTCATGCTGCTGCAAATGGTAAGAATTCCTTCTTTTTTATAGCAGTGTAGCATTCCATTGTGTAGATGTACCACAGTTTTCTAATCCACTCATCTGCTGATGGGTGTTTAGGCTGTTTCCTATTTTAGCTATTGTAAATTGTGCTGCTATGAACATAGGGATGCATATATCCTTTCTGATTGGTGTTTCTGGTTTCTTGGGATATATTCCTAGAAGTGGTATTACTGGATCAAATGGCAGTTCCATTTTTAATTTTTTGAGGAAACCCCATACTGTTTTCCACAGTGGCTGCATCAGTCTCCATTCCCACCAGCAGTGAAGGAGGGTTCCTTTCTCTCTGCATCCTCTCCAGTAATTGTCGTTTGTTGATTTGTTGATGATAGCCATTATGACAGGTGTGAGATGGTACCTCATTGTCGTTTTGATTTGCATCTCTCGGATGATTAGTGACTTTGAGCATGTTTTCATATGTCTCTTGGCTTTCTGAATGTCCTCTTTCGAAAAGTGTCTATTTAGGCCCGTTGCCCAGTTTTTTATTGGATTGTTTATCTTCCTTTTGTTAAGTTGTAAGAATTCCCTGTAAATGTTAGAGATTAAACCCTTGTCGGTGATAACATTGGCAAATATGTTCTCCCATGCAGTGGGCTTTCTTGTTGTTTTGTTGATGGTTTCTTTTGCTGTGCAGAAGCTTTTTATTTTGATGTAGTCCCATTTGTTTATTTTCTCCTTCATTTCCATTGCCCTAGGAGCTGTATCATTAAATAAATATGTTGCTATGGCATGTGTCTGCTATTTTGCTGCCTATGACTTCTTCTAAGATTTTTATGGTTTCCCATCTTATGTTTAAGACCTTTATCCATTTTGAGTTTATTTTTGTGTATGGTGTAGGTTGGTTGTCTAGTTTCATTTTTTGCAAGTATCTGTCCAGTTTTCCCAGCACCATTTATTGAAGAGACTGTCTTGACTCCATTGTATGTTCTTGCCTCCTTTGTCAAATATTAATTGCCTGTAATGGCTTGTGTCAATTTCTGAGTTCTCTGTTCTGTTCCACTGGTCTATATGTCTGTTTTTGTGCCAGTACCAGGCAGTTTTGATAACAATGGCTTTGTAGTATAGCTTGGTATTTGATATTGTGATCCCTCCAACATTGTTTTTCTTTCTGAAAATTGCTGCAACTATTCGAGGTCTTTTTTTTCTCCCACACTAAGTTAATATACCCCACATATCCCTATCTCAGGAGCACTTACTGTGTTCACAGATGGCTCAAGAAAAAAACAGTAAAGCAGCCATCCATTGGCCACCTAATGGTGCCATTCAATGGTGGGGGAGGGGTTACCTTGACTCAGCGAGCAGAAATTAGAGCACTGATCCTAGCACTAGATACATTTCCCTCGCAACCCCTGAACACTGTTAGTGATTCTGCTTATTCCGTTTATATCTTACAAAACCTAGAGACTTCACTCATCAAACCTACATTAGATACATCCCTCCTAACACAGTTCCTTAGCCTCCAGTCCCTACTAGATGGTTGGTTATATCCTCTCTTTATATCTCATATCAGGTCCCATAGTTCCCTTCCTGGACTGCTGGTACAAGCCAATGATCAAGTAGACCGCTTAGTAATGACTGCTACTTTACTAGAAGCCCATCAATCTCATGAACTATTCCACCAAAATTGGAGGCAACTACATAAAGAATTTAAATTGACCCAGAGAGTAGCTAAACGAATTATTTTACAACTAGAGGCCCGATGCCCCAAATTCGTGCAAGGGGCACAGCCCTCACAGCCCCGGCTTTTTCTGGAAGGTTGTCCAGAAGGATGTCTGGAAGGACATCCAGAGGTCATTCAGCCATACAGTCTAATTAGCATATTACACTTTTATTATTATAGATGTTCTGATTATAAAATGACAGGTACCTCACCATCCTCCATGGGAGTTAATCCCAGAAGCCTGCTGACTGAAGAAGTCCATCCTAATAATGGGGAAAGGGATGGTGAAGGTGGGATAGAGAACAACTGGGACAGAAGCATCTTTTAGCAATAACTGAGCCAATTTTAATACTTAAGCAGTTAATTTCCCCTTTATTTTATTTTTTAAATATATTTTTTATTGATTTCAGAGAGGAAGGGAGAGGGAGTGAGAGAGATAGAAACATCAATAATGTGAGAGAATCATTGATCGGCTGCCTCCTACACGTCCCCTACTGGGGATTGAGCCCGCAATCCAAGCATGTGCCCTTGCCTTGAATTGAACCTGGAACCTTCAGTCCACAGGCTGACGCTCTATCCACTGAGCCAAATCAGCTAGGGCTAGTTTTCCCTTTAATTAATCTTCCTCCCAAGCTGGTCAACTCCAAGGTGTGTGTGTGTGTGGGGGGGGGGCATCCATTTAAAACAGGAGTGCTTCCTGGGATTCAGGACACTTGGGTACTTATGTGTAACAGAGCCAACCAATATTGTTTATTTTTGGAGCCCAAACCATAGTTAACGTGGTAAAAAGGGCATTTTCTGTGAGAAGGGTGCACTTTCATGACTAGTAGATCCCTATGTAAGAGCAGAGCCTGTCACTGGCAGATATCAAGAGCATGTATGAAAGATAAAACTGCCTCCAAAGGGAAAGCCTATGATGTGTTGTAATCTAACTCTAGTATTGTAACTATTGCACCGATTTACCAGAGATCATCCAATTTAGACCCTCTAGTCTCTTAAGGTATAGTATAACCCCTCTTGTCCATCTCATGGTTCATGCTCAACTAGGGAACTGGCTGTAGGTGGTTTGTTTGGCCTAGGAGAAAGGCAACCTCACTGTTAAAAGTGACTTTGATTTAGGCCAAATGGTTATTGTTTGTAGAATTAATAGGCAACACTGGACTCTGAATATGTCTTTCATGAGTTTCTGTTAAATCTAGGGCATCTATGTCCTCTTTAATATTTTAACGTTAACCATCCTTTCCAGGAAAGATGACATATTTGTTCAGGAGCCCCGCTGATAAACAACTGGGTGGATTCAGGGCTCAATTCAGCCTCCTCAGGACTTGCCAAGTCATCATACCACACACCATGCATTGCCTGAAAAACCCACTCCAACATTGCCAACTAGTGGAGTAGATGGTTGTGTTTGACTAACATTTTCCATTGATAGTTGACCTAGGCCACTGTAAGGCTTAATATAGAGAGTGGACAGCCTTCTGGGCCATAAAAATCCACATCAACAAGGTATAAATTTGGACCAAAGTCCAAACCCTCCTCTGGGGTTCATTATAACTTCTGCACAATTGGGCAAGATCCTTTAGTAGGCATACCATTTTTCTATCTCATACTATGGCAGCTAGTTGTTTAATTTCAGCCCTTGTTAGGTAGAGCTTGTTCCTCACCATATATTCTACATACCCAGGAAACCCCCTTTGTATCTTGTTCCTAGGCCAGGTGATTAAGGAGAGACTAAGCCTCAGGGTGAGAGAGAGGATATGTCTCCCACACCAAAAGAACACCAGCCCCTGCTTATTGGCCCTTCCCTTTTGTCTTTTCTATCTTTATCACTTTGTGAGTGGTCACCAGTAAAGAAGAAGGTAAATTATCCCAGTCACTATTGTGGTGACACCATGCTGCCTTTCTTCTAGAGTGCATGTCTTCCTTCCCAGGGTCTTCCCCTCCATCTTGTCACCAGGAAGTTTGGGCTCCTACCTCCTTTCCTGGTGACATGCTGGTGAGAAGCTGCCTAGAGTGAGGCCTATCAAGAGTCTTATGTTTTCCAGTACCTGTTCAACAGGACAATAATCTCCTTTGGAGTCCTGGAAGAGGCAGGAATATACATTTCTTCACCTTAAGTCACTTTAAGAAACTCTTTAGCCAGCTCAACCCAAGGGTTGGGATCGCCATATCCCTCTGTGGAAGGGCTTAAATGACAACATATGAAAAAGCATAATTGAGGGTCACAACAGCAGACACATGCTGCTTAGGTGGCAGGCCTCAGATGGATGTCTACCTCATTGGCTCCTTTGCCTGCTGTAGCAGGTCCCATGACAAGGATGTACTTTCATCCCATAGTACCAAAAATCACCAACTTGTATAAGTGGAGCTCTTCATATTATAGCCCATTATGGGAACAGAGGCATCTCACTCTTAGTCCAGAAGCATGTATTCTTCCCCTTTTCCTATTCAGGCTCATGAGTCTTACAACTTCCAGCACCTGCCTTGTGAGGGACCCAGGTGGGTGAGTTGATCTTCCTTTGGCAGCTCAGTACCCCTGACCACAAAAGTCAGTTCTAATGTTGTGGGTTAACTCAAATACTGGTGCTACCACTTGAGTAAGCTAATAAGGTACAAGAGGGGACAACAAAAAATAGTGAAGTACAGCAAAGAGTAATGCCTTGTCAAATTGACTTAGAAGTGCTCCAAATTTTGAGTCTTAATCACTTAAGGCTTTCTGTGATCAAGTTGTTAATTGATTATCTTACTGATGGGGTGGACCTAATGACAATTCATTGATAATCATGGGAATCTTTCCCTCCTCACCACTTGTAGTTAGATCAAAGATTTTGATACATGACCATGATGTGAGAGTAGCACATAGCAAGCTTATTTTGGGTGGGAGTTGGACAGAATGCATGAGAGAGGAAATCCCTTACAGCAAGAGACCCTCCAGAGAGAGACATACTAGGCCACCACTAAGCAGGGGAAGAGGGCAAGGAAACCCCCAGAGGAAAGCAGAATCCAAGGGAGGTGTATGTGTCTAGGTAGTATCACTCAGCAGCATAATGGGGAATCTCGGGGTCAGACCTGCAATAGGCAATGTCATCTTGAGTTATTTTATAGGGTTTGTTTTATCTACGGTGTATCTATTAGATGTTGGGCATATTTTCAGCAGTTATGTAAAGCAGACAAGCTCTAAATGGCTAAAATATTACTTGCTTTTTAATTTTTAAAAACTGGATATGCAAAATATTACTTTGGCACTGACAGGCTTCTGTAGCTAATGGCCCAAGCTTTTTGTGAAGAAGTAAGCATTTTTAGTTATTTATGTAATGGTGGTGACAATCCAACTTGTGGTTGGAACACTCTGAAATAGACCAGTGGTTCCCAACCATTTTTGTCCATGCCCTACCTAAGCATCTCTAAAATCCTGATTCCCCAACCCCCCATGACATATAATTCTTATTATTCAAAAAGTGAACTCCTATTCACATGGAGGAAGCCTAAAAGGCTATTAATTTGGTCTAAACAAGCTTCCAAAGAACATGACATCCATGAAAGAGAAAAATAAAAGAACAAAAGGACAGTTGAAGTACTGAGGAAGAAATCATTAAGAAATTTTTTAAAAGCTCTACCTGGTTTGGCTCAGTGGATAGAGCGTTGGCCTATGAACTGAAAGGTCCCAGGTTTGATTCCGGTCAAGGGCACATGCCCAGGTTTCGGGCTCAGTCCCCAGTAGGGAGCATGCAGGAGGCAGCCAATCAATGATTTTCTCTCATCATTGATGTTTCTATCTCTCTCCCTCTCCCTTCCTCTCTGAAATCAATAAAAATATTACATAAAAATAAATTGTTTTAAAATAATAATAATATGAAGTGATATGAAAAAATAGCAAATAAAGTTCCAAAATATAATAGAGAACTGAAATGCATAAATATGTCATAATATATATTTATATACTGTATATGAGGCCCCTAGAACCATAAGAAATGCAAAAAATTCAGTTAATAGCTCATTCTCTAATTGCCCCCCTGTGGAGCATGTGCCCCAGGTTGGGAACCACTGATACAGACTTTATTTTCTAGTCAATATCAATAACACATCTCCTCAGGGGGATTTTTCCAGCATCTGACCACACAATGGTGTAATGTGGCTGGGGAGACAGCAAACCTTTTAAGTATTGGATTTTATTGTGAAGTTTTTTTTTTTTCTGTTATATCAGATATAGGGTTAGACTTAAACCCTAAATTTATAAATCTTTCAAACAATAACTAAAAGCAGAAATACCATGCTTGCAAAAGAAAATGAACCTTATTTTTAATAAAACTAATGGTGAAACTCTGTAGCTTGATATATTTTTAGCCAAAGAATTCTGTAGAATATTGTTCATTTGCTACCCTTGTCCAATAGATTAAGTATGACAAAGAGTATAATAAATTATTGTTATTTTTAAGTTTTTATTCAGCTCCTAAGTTACCATAGAAATGAAATGACTTTCCCTATCAGATTCCAGATATTCAGGATTCCAAAGCTTGGGAAGTCCTTGAAACACTGAGCATTTGCTTTAGCTGATAGGAATACTTCTGGCAAGCCAGATATCACCCAAAACATTCTTTTTTGGAGTGGGGGAGGGGGGAGGGAGATGTGGAAGATTTTATTGATGTATTGCATTTCTCAGGTTCTAAACTCCCATGCCCCTTTAGCCAGTCCTGGAAAATATGCAGCTGGGGTTCCAGCAGAGCCAGAAACAAGGCCAGTGTCCAGAGTTTCCATTCCTTGTTGCAGCTGGGAAAAGCTCAGCATTCAGTCCTGATTAAAGTCTATTAGGCCATATGTGGAGTCCAATGTGCCCTTGCACCATGTGGCCCCCTGGGGAGTGCATCCCCCTGCCACAAGAGTCCTAAGAGGGAGAAGAGAGAGAGGAGAGGGAACTTCTATTCTTTGGCAGTTTAAATATTCAGGTTTCATGCTCTTGCAGTGGCCAGGCCCATTCTGGCCAATTACCTGTTTCCAGGTGTGATTGCTGGGCAAGCACCTTCCCACTTCACTCAGAGCTTACTGGGCATGCATCTAACCTACCTTAGTTAGTCCTTTCCCCCATTGATCAGTGGGGAACAAACTTGGAGAATGTTAAATGAAGCTTTCTGGCAAAGATATATAAATAGCATGCCTATATTACTTGGTCTTCCCTTTCACTCCTTTCCTGTTAAATAATAACCAGGTTATTGCAATGGCATCATTCCATCCTGAGAAAAATAGAACTTATCTAAAATCTTATAAAGGAGAAATGGTTGAAGGTCTTTGCCTTCTGTAGCTACTTTTTGCTGTCGTGGGGAGTCAGCCTGCCTATCCCAAGGCTTAGAGGTTCTCTGTGACTGACAGAGAAAGGGGGAAGCAAAATTGTAAAGGAGTTTTTATGTAGGGAAGAGGGATTCTGAAAAGTCCAGGTCAGTCTGGTATCCCTGGGAGATGACACAGGAGATATCCAGAAGAATGACGTGTTGGACAAGCTGGCATTCTTGAAATGACAATCTTTTTTCTTTTTCTTTATTGATTAAGGTATTACATATGTGTCCTTATCCCCCCCCCCCCCACACACACACACACTCATGCCCTCACCTCCCTGGTGTCTGTGGAAATTACAATCTTGACAAGAAGGTTAAAAGGCAAAACTCAAAAGTGAGGAGACTTATAATAACTAAAGGTTTAGTGAGATGCAGAAACCCATGTGACAAAGGGGAAAGAATAATGTATAGTTTCCCCAATTAGGTTGGAGGAGTAGCTTTTCTGGATGTAGGCTTGTCGCACCTGTCTGAAGCCCTTTTGTCTAATAGAACATAAATTAAACTAAGGGAAATATCAAAAGATTTTCCCATGAGGAAACAGTGGGCCTTTTCTGTCTGACCTGTTTGGGCAGAAAAAGAAAAGAAGTTTCAAGGGAAGCTGATGGACAAATCATGTTTCATTGACTCAGCCATACGTTCAAACCATTGAGTCTCACTGCAGAAGACAGTGATATACACTGAGTGGCCAGAATATTATGACCACTTGATGTTTGTAGGCAAATTAGCTATAATTTTGTGCTGAAGTTGCTAGAGGGCCAGACCATTATAAACAGGGAAGCAGGTTGTTTACCACGACAGTAGAAGTGATTTTTTCCCCCCTGAGGATATGTGTAAACTATGTGATTTAACAGCCTTTGAACGTGGGATATATTTGCATGTGAGTAGCCAGATTATTATGACCACCCTACCAGTACTTCATTGGGCCACCTTTTGCCTTCAATACTGTGGCAATTCTTCTTGGCATTGACTCCACGAGATGTTGAAAGGTTATGCGAGGGATCTGACACTATGCCTGATGAACAGCACTGTCCAGTTCTGTGAGATTTGATGATTGTGGAACCAGCTGCCTAATGGCTCTTTTAACTTCGTCCCACAAATGCTCAATTGGATTGAGATATGGTGATTGTGGGGGCCACCTAAGCAAGGTAAAGTCTCCCTCATGTTCTTGAAACCACTCCTGCACGATACGAACACCGTGGCATGGCACATTGTCTTGTTGGAAGAAGCCATCTCCATTGGGATATGCCATCAACATGATAGGATGAACTTGATCAACAATGCTACTTAGGTATGCTGTGCTATTCAGACGTTGTTCCACACAAATTAAAGGGCCCAAATCATGCCAGGAAAATATGCCCCAAACCAAAACACTGCCCCCACCAGTTTGAAGGGTTGTAATCGTGCATGTGGGGTGCATGCTTTCATGCTGTTTCTGCCAAATTCTCACTCTGCCTTCTGCATGATGCAACTGGAAACGTGATTCATCAGACCATATGACTTTTTTTCCAATGCTCGGCTGTCCAATACTTGTGATCCTGTGTGAATTGGAGATGTTTTATCTTGGTAACTGCAAACATCAAAAGTGTTTGAATAGGCCTTCGGCTTCCATATCCCATATGATGCAATGTATGGCTAATTTGCCTACAAATGTCAAGTGGTCATAATAATCTGGCCACTCAGTGCAGTGTATTATATTATTACTAGAGGCCCGGTGCATGAAATTCTTGCACTCGGCGGGGGGGGGGGGTGTCCCTCAGTCTAGCCTGCACCCTCTCCCAGTCCAGGAGCCCTCGGGGGATGTCTGATTGATGGCTTGGGCCCGCTCCCCACGGACATCCTTAGTGCTGTGCTTGCCAGCCATGAGCCAGGCTCAGGGCTTCTGGCTGAGCGGTGCTCCCCCTGTGGGAGAGCACTGACCACCAGGGGGAAGCTTCTGCATTCAGTGTCTGCCCCCTGGTGGTGAGTGTACATCATAGTGACTGGTCGTTCCACCGTTTGGTCGATTTGCATATTAGCCTTTTATTATATAGGATATATATTTAAATTTATATTTTTTTATTGTTGATAGTATTATAGATATCTCCCACTCCCCCTTTACCCCTGTCTTTCCAGCCCCTACCCACCCCCAAGTATTCAATCCCCTATTACCTGTTCCCATGGGCTATGCATGTAAGTATATAAGGTATTTGGTTTATCTCTTCTCATCCCCCCAATCCTCACACCGAAGTTTGTCAGTCTGTTCCATGTTTCCATACTTCCAGGTTTTTTGTTAGTCAATTCACTTTGTACATTAGATTCCATAAATAAGTAAGATCATGTGATATTTGTCTTTCTTAGATTGGCTTATTTTTCTTATCTTAATAGCCTCTGGGTCCATCCATGCTGTCCCAAAGGGTAAGAGATCCATGTACTTTATGAATGCATATCATTCCATTGTGTAAATGTCCCATAGCTTTTTTAAAAATTTTATTTTATTGTTTAAAGCATTACAGATAGTAGTACATATGTCTCCTTTTTTCCCCCATTGACCTTCCCCTGGCCTCCCCTACCTCTGAGCATATTCCCTCACCCCCCCCCCCCAGTGTCTTGTGTCCATTGGTTACACTTATATGCATGCATACAAGTCCTTCAGTTGATCTCTTACCACCCCCAACCCAACACTCCCCAGCCTTCCCACTATAATTTAACAGTCTGTTCCATGCTTCTCTGCCTCTGTATCTATCTTTTTGTTCATTGGGTTATAATGTTCTTTATTATCCATAAATGAGGGAGATCATATGGTATTTTTCTTTCACTGACTGGCTTATTTCACTTAGCATAATGCTCTCCAGTACTATCCATGCTGCTGCATATGGTAAGAATTCCTTCTTTTTTATGGCAGCATAGTATTACATTGTGTAGATGTACCATAGTTTTCTAATCCACTCATATGTTGATGGGCATTTAGGCTGTTTCCAAATCTTGGCTATTGTAAATTGTGCTGCTATGAACATAGGGGGTCATATATCCTTTCTGATTGGTGTTTCTGTTTTCTTGGGATATATTACTAGAAGTGGTATTACTGGATAAAATGGCAGTTCCATTTTTAAATTTTTGAGGAAATGCCATACTGTTTTCCACAGTGGCTGCACCAGTTTGCATTCCCACCAACAGTGAAGGAGGGTTCCTTTTTCTCCGATTCCTCTCCACCCCTTATCATTTGTTGATTAGTTGATGATAGCCATTCTGACAGGTGTGAGGTGGTACCTCATTGTCATTTTGATTTGCATCTCTCCGATGATTAGTTACTTTGAGCATGGTTTCATGTGTCTCTTGGCTTTCTGACTGTCCTCTTTCGAAAAGATTCTATTTAGGTCCTTTGCCCATTTTTTTTAAAATATATTTTATTGATTTTTCACAGAGAGGAAGGGAGAGAGATAGAGTTAGAAACATCGATGAGAGAGAGAAACATCAATCAGCTGCCTCCTGCACATCTCCCACTGGGGATGTGCCTGCAACCAAGGTACATGCCCTTGACCGGAATCGAACCTGGGACCCTTCAGTCTGCAGGGTGATGCTCTATCCACTGAGCCAAACCGGTTTCAGCCTTTGCCCATTTTTTGATTGGATTGTTTATTTTCCTTTTGTTGAGTTGTATGAGTTCCCTGTAAATGATGGAGATTAAACCCTTATGAGAGATAACATTGGCAAATATGTTCTCCCATGCAGTGGGCTTTCTTGTTGTTTTGTTGATGGTTTATTTTGCTGTGCAGAAGCTTTTTATTTTGATGTAATCCCATTTGTTTATTTTCTCCTTAGTCTCTCTTGCCTTAGGATCTGTGTCTGTAAAGATATTTCTACGATGTATGTCTTCAATTTTGCTGCCTATGGAGTCTTGTAGGATTTCTATGGTTTCCCATCTTACATTCAAGTCCTTTAGCCATTTTGAGTTTATTTTTGTGTATGGTGTAAGTAGGTGATTTAGCTTCATTTTTTGCATGTATGTGACCAAATTTTCCAGCACCATTTATTAAAGAGTCTGTTTTGACTCCATTGTACGCTCTTGCCTCCTTTGTCAAATAATAATTGAGTATAATGGCTTGGGTCAATTTCTGGTTCCTCTATTCTGTTCCATTAGTCCAAATGTCTGTTCTTGTGCCAGTACCAGGCAGTTTTGAGAACCGTGGCTTGGTAATATAATTTGATGTCTGGTATTGTGATCCCTCCAAGTTTGTTCTTCTTTCTCAGGATAGCTGTGGTTATTCAGGGTCTTTTTTTTATTCCAGATGAATTTTTGGAGAGTTTGTTCCAGATCTTTGAAATATGCTGTTGGTATTTTAATAGGTATTGCATTGAATGTATAGATTGCTTTAGGTAGTATGGACATTTTAATGATGTTCATTCTACCAATCCATGAACATGGTATGTTCTTCCATTTGTTTATATCTTCCTCTATCTCTTTTTTCAATGTCCTGTAATTTTCCAAGTACAGGTCTTTTATGTCCTGGGTTAAGTTTATTCCTAGGTATCTTATTTTTTTGGTGCAGTGGTAAATGGGATTGTTTTTTTCATTTCTCTTTCTGTGAGTTCATTATTGGTGTTTAAAAAGGCCATAGATTTCTGGGTGTTAATTTTGTATCCTGCTACATTGCCAAATTCATTTATTAGGTATAATAGTTTTTTGATGGAGTCATTGGTGTTTTCTATGTGTAATATCATGTCATCTGCAAATAAGGACAGTTTTACTTCTTTTCCAATTTAGATGCCTTTTATTTTTTCTTCTTGTCTGATCGCTATGGCTAGTATTTCTAGTACTATGTTGAACAGGAGTGGTGAATGTGGGCATCCTTGTCTTGTGCCTGTTCTTAAGGGAAATGGATTTAGTTTTTGCTCATTGAGTATGATGTTGGCTGTAGGTTTATCATATAGGGCTTTTATTATATTGAGGTATTATCCCTCTCTTCCCACTTTGCTGAGAGTTTTTATCAAGAAAGGGTGTTGAATTTTGTCAAATGCTTGTTCTGTATCCATTGATATAATTATGTGATTTTTTTGTCTCTTAGTTTGTTTATGTGATGTATCACATTTATTGATTTGCGGATATTGAACCATCCTTGTATCCCTGGAATAAATCCCACTTGGTCATGGTGTATGATCTTTCTAATGTATTGCTGAATCCCATTTGCTAGGATTTTGTTGAGGATTTTAGCATCTATGTTTATCAAGGATATTGGCCTGTATTTCTCTTTTTTTTTGTGGTGACTTTATCTGGTTTTGGGATTAGGGTAATGCTGGCTTCATAGAAAGAGCTTGGAAGTGTGCCTTCCTCTTGAATTTTTTGGAATTGTCTCAGTTGGATAGGTTTTAGTTCTTCTTTGAATGCTTGGTAGAACTCCCCTGTAAAGTCATCCAGACTAGGGCTTTTGTTTGCTGGAAGGTTTTGATCACTGTTTCAATTTCTTTGGTAGTTATCGACCTATTCAGGTTTTTTGATTCTTCTTGGTTGTATTTTGGGAGCTTGTATTTTTCTCAGAATATGCCCGTTTCATCTACATGGTCCGTTTTTTTGGAATAGAGTTGTTCATAGTATTTTTTCTTAATTGTTTGTATTTCTGTGGGATCCATTGTTATTTCACCTCTTTCATTTCTGATTTTCTTTATTTGGGTCCTCTCTCTTTGCTTCTTGG
The DNA here is from genome assembly GCF_964212035.1 of Myotis nattereri. Classification (NCBI taxonomy): domain Eukaryota; kingdom Metazoa; phylum Chordata; class Mammalia; order Chiroptera; family Vespertilionidae; genus Myotis; species Myotis nattereri. Next base: position 45,588,561 of record NC_138078.1, read on the forward strand.
TGACTCTGGCTAGAGGTTCGTCAATCTTGTTTATCCTTTCAAAGAATCAGCTCTTGGTTTTGTTGATCTTTTTTTTTTATTTTTAATTTTTTGGTCTCTATGTCGTTTATCCACTCTGATCTTTATTATTTCCTTTTGTCTGCTTATGCTGGGCTTTTCTTATTTCTCTCTTTCTAACTCCTTGACTTGTAGGGTTAGATAATTTATTACTATTGTTTCTTATTTTTTGAGGCATGCCTGTAGAGCTATGAACTTCTCTCACAAGCCTTCTTTTGCAGTGTCCCATACATTTTGGATTGTTTTATTTTCATTGTTGTTTATTGCCATGATGCTTTTTATTTCTTCTTTGATTACTCTGATAACCTAGTCATTGTTTAATAGCATGCTATTTAGCCTCCAGGTGTTTAATTTTTTAAATTGTTTTTATTGTTGATTTCTAGTTTGATGCCATTGTGGTTTGAGATGGTGCTTGATATGATTTCTATTTTCTTGAATTTGAAGAGACTTTTCCTGTGGCCCAATATATGGTCTATCTTTGAAAATAACCCATGTGCACTTGAGAAGAATGTATATTCTATGGCTTTGTGGTGAAATGTTCTGAAGATGTCAATTAATTCCATTTGATCTAGTGCATCATTTAGGATTGATGTTTCTTTGCTTATTTTTTGTTTAGAGGACTTGTCCAATGGTGATAGTGGGGTATTAAAGTCCCCTACTATGACGGTATTGCTATCAATCTCTCCCTTGATATCTTTCAAAAGTTGTTTTATGTAATTGGTTGCTCCTGTATTGGGTGCATATATGTTTACCAGAGTTATATCTTCTTGTTGAATTTCTCCCTTTAGTATTATGAAGTGGCATTCCTTATCTCTTGTTATGTCCTTCACTTTGAGATCTAATTTGTCCGATATAAATATTGCTTTTGTTCATTTCCATTCGCCTGAAAAATCTTTTTTCCATCCCTTCACCATCAGTCTTTGTGAGTCCTTTGTTCTGAGGTGGGTTTCCTGTAGACAGCATATATATGGGTCATGTTTTCTTATCCACTCAGCTACCCTATGTCTTTTGATTGGGGCATTTAATCCATTAACATTTAAAGTTATTATTAATAGGTTCTTATTTGTCACCATTTTTTTTTCCTTTACGCCTGTGTTCCTTCTTCGTTTCCTATTTCTTCTTTTTACAGCAGACCCTTTAGCATTTCTTGCATTGCTGGTTTGGTGGTAATGAACCCCCTTAGGCCTTTTTTGTCTGTGAAGCTTTTGATTTCACCCTCAATTTTGATTGATAGCCTTGCTGGGTACAGTATTCTTGGATTCAGACCCTTCCTTTGCATGACTTTGTATATTTTATTCCATTCCATTCTTGCCTGATGTGTTTCTGTTGAGAAATCAGTTGCTAGTCTGATGGGGGATCTTTTGTAGGTAATTTTCTGTCTCTCTCTGGCTGCTTTTAAAATTCTTACTTTGTCATTGGTTGTTGCCAATTTAATTATAATGTGCCTTGGTGTCGGTATTTTGGGGTTTATTTTGTTTGGGATTCTGTGAGCTTATTGGATTTGTGGAGTTTTCTGTCATTATTTCTTCAAACAGGTTTTCTATTCCTTGCTCAGTTTTCTATCCTTCTGGCACCCCTATTATGCGGATGTTGTTTCGTTTCATGTGATCCCAAAGTTCCCTGAGGCTCTCCTCCTGTTTTTTAACTTTTTTTCTAGATGCTGCTCTGCTTGGGTATTTTTTCCTACCTCATCTTCTAGCTCACTGATGCAGTCCTCTGCTTCTTCTAGTCTACTGTTGATGCTTTCCATTGAGTTCTTTACAGCAACAATGTCATTTTTCATTTCTTCTTGATTCTTCTTCGTTTCCTCTTGGTTCTTACACATATTGTTGAATTTGTCTTCCATTCTCTTCAGCCACCTTATGACCATTTCTCTGAATTCTTTCTCTGACATATCACTTGCCTCATTTTTGTTTACTTCCTTTTCTGGTGATGCCTCCTTTTCTTTCGTTTGCGGGCTGTTTCTTTGTCTCCCCGTGATCTCTCTTTTCTGGGTATCTGGTTATGTAGCTCTCTCTATCCTTTATCTAGGCGAAATCGGACCTTCCCATGAGGAGGAGCAGGGCTCATCCAAGTCCACATATTCACGCTGCTTGAGATTTGGTGTTCCTGGGTTCGTAGCTGGTCCCTGGGAGCCGTGGTTGCAGGGCCCCTGGATGTATACACTTCCGATAACAGCCATTCTCTCCTTCAAGATGGCACAGTCTCCACGGCAGAGCCTCTCCGGGAGAGATTTCAGCAGCAGTTGAGGCTGCCTGGTTAGGGGAGCCCGATATACTGGTCTCCAAAAGTCCTCTGGAGTATAGCTATTGCTCACCCACAAATTTACACTCTCTTGTACGTCCACACCCTCCCCTTTCATTCTCTCACTCACACACTATCTTGCTGTCTGCTTTCCTGTCAGCAGCCATCTTCCCTTTTTGTCCCATAGCTTTTTTATCCATTCCTCTACTGATGGGCACTTGAGCTGTTTCCAAATCTTAGCTATTATAAATAATGGTGATATGAACATAGGGGTGCGTATATTCTATCTGGTTGGTGTTTTGGGGTTTTTAGGATATATTCCCAGAAGAGGGATTGCTGAGTCAAATGGAGGTTCCATTTTTTTTTTGAGGAAACTCCATACTATTTCCCATAGTGGCTGCACCAAACTGCATTTCCAGCAGCAGGGAAATAGTGTTCCTTTTTCTTCCCCACCAGCACTTGTTGTTAGTTGATTTTTAGATGATAGCCATTCTGACAGGTGTGAGGTGATATCTGGCACCCTAACACTCATTGTGCTTTAATTTGCACACATTGTGTTTTAATTTGCATCTCTCAGATGATTAGTGACTGAGTATTTTATCAAATGTCTCTTGGCCATTTCTATGTCCTCTTTGGAGAAGTGTCTATTCAGGTCCTCTGCCCATTTTTTAATTGGATTGTTTGTCTGCCTTTTGTTGAGTTGTATGAGCTCTTTATGTATTTTTGAAATTAACCCCTTATCACATGTATGGTTGGCAAATATGTTCTCCCATAGAGAGGGTTTCCTTTTCATTTTGTTGGTGGTTTATTTTGTTTTACAGAAGCTTTTTATTTTGATGTAGTCCCATTTGTTTATTTTTTCCTTTGTTTCTCTTGCCCTACAAGATATATCAACAAAAATTCTGCTACATGAGAAGACTGAGATTTTACAGCCTGTGTTTTCTTCTTAGACTTCCATGGTTTCATGCCTTACATTTAAGTCTTTTATCCATTTTGAGTTTATTGCATGTTGTGTAAATTGGTGGTCTAGTTTCATCATTTTGCATGTGTTTGTTCAGTTTCCCCAACACCATTTGTTGAAGAGACTATTTTTACTACATTTTATGTTTGTTCTTGCTGCGTTAATTGAACATAATGGTGTGGGTCATTTGTGTGGTCTATTCTGATACATTGGTCTACATGCCTGTTCTTGTACCAGTATCAGTCTGTTTTCGTTATATTGTCTTTGTAGTATAGTTTCATATCCAGTATTGAGATCCCTCCAACTTTTTCTACTTTCTCAAGATTGCTGCAGCTATTTGGGGTCTTTCATGATTCCATATATATATTTGGAGTATTTGTTCTAGTTCTGTGAAGTTTGCCATTGGTATTTTGATGGGATTTTGTTGATTCTATAGATTGCTTTGGGTAATATAGACGTTTTCATTATGTTAATTCTTCCAATCCATGAACATGGTATACGTTTCCATTTGTTTGTATATTCCTCTATTTCTTTTTTTCAACATTCTATATTTTTCCAAGTACAGATCTTTTACCTCATTGGATAAGTTTATTCCTAGGTATCTTATTTTTTGTTGTTGTTGCAATGGTAAAGGGGATTGTTTTTTTTGTTGTTGTTGTTTGTTTGCTTTTTTAGTTTCTGTTTCTGATAATTCATTATTGTTGTATAAAAATGCCACCATTGCCCTGACTGGTTTGGCTCAGTGGAGAGAGGGTTGGCCTGTGGACTGAAAGGTCTCGAGTTCGATTCTGGACAAGGGCATGTACCTTGGTTGCAGGCACATCCCCAGTGGAAGGTGTGCAGGAGGCAGCTGATTGATGTTTCTCTCTCATAGATGCTTCTAACTCTCTATCCTTTCCCTTCCTCTCTGTAAAAAAAAATCAATAAAATATATATAAAAAATAAAAATAAATAAAAATGCCACCATTTTCTGCATGTTGATTTTCTATTCTGCTACATTGCCACAAATTTATTAAGTCTAGTGGTTTCCTGGTGGAATCTTCAGGGTTTTCTATGTACAATATCATGTCATCAACAAATAATGACAGTTTTACTTCCTTCTTTCCAATTTGGATGCCTTTTACCTCTTCTTGTCTGATTGCTGTGACTTGGACTTCCAGTACTATGTTGAATCAATGTGGTGAAAGTGGACATCCTTATCTAGTTCTTGTTCTTATAGGAAACATTTTTTGACTATTGAGTATTATGTTGGCTGTAGTTTTGCCATATATGGACTTTATTATATTGAGATATGGTCCCTATATTCCCACTTTGCTGAGAGGTTAACAAAAAATAGATGTTGATTTTTGTTGAAAGCTTTTTCTGCATCTATTTATATGATCGTGTGAGATTTATTGTTCATTTTGTTTATGTGATGTATCACCTTTATTGATTTGCCAATATTGTAACAATATTGTAACAATCTTGCATCCCTGGAATAAATCCCACTTGATCATGTTGTGGGATTTTTTTTTAATATACTGCTGGAGACAATTTGATATTTTGTTGAGGATTTTAGCATCTGTGTTTATCAGGGACATTGGCCTGTAATTTTCTTTCTTTGTAGTATCTTTATCTGGTTTTGGAATTAGGGTAATGCTGGCTTCGTAAACAGAGCTTGGAAGCATTCCTTCCTCTTGAATTTTTTGAAATAGTTTGAGGAGGATAGGTTTCAGTTCTTCTTTGAATGTTTGGTAGATTTTTCCTGTACATCCATCTGGTCCAAGACTTTATTTTCAAGGATTTTTTAAATTACTGCTTCAGTTTCATCAGGTGTTATTTGCTTATTTGGGTTTTCCGATTCTTCCTTGTTGGGCTTTGGAGATTATACATTTCTAGGAATTTTTCCATTTCACCCAGGTTGTCCAGTTTATTGGGACATAGTTGTTCATAGTGTTGGCTTGCAAATCCTTTGTATTTCTGTGGTGTCTGTTGTTATATTGCCTCTTTCAATTCTGATTTTATTTATTTGTGCCCTCTCTCTTTGTTTCTTGAGTCTGGTTAGAGGTTCATCAATTCCGTATCTTTTCACAGAATCAGCTCTTGGATTCATTGATCATTTGAACTGTTTTATTAGTCTATGTCATTTATTTCCACTCTTATCTTTATTATTTCCTTCTGTCTACTTCCTTTGGGCTTTTCTTGCTGTTCTCTTTCTAGTTCATTTAGTTGTAGTGTTAGATAGTTTATTAGTGCTCTTTCTTGCTTCTTGAGGTAGCCCTATAAAGCTATGACCTTCCCTCTCTGGACTGCTTTTGCTGTATCCCATAGGTTTTGGGTTGATATGTTTATTTTCATTTGTTTCCGGGAAGTCTTTACTTGATCTCTTTGGTAACACATTCATTGTTTAATAACATGCTATTTAGCCTCCATGTATTTGAGTGTTTTATTTTTTTTTATTTTTTGTATTGTAGTTGATTTCTAACTTCATGCCATTGTGATCCAAGAAGATGTTTGATATTGTATCAATCTTCTTCAATTTGTATAGATTTGTTTTGTCCCCTAACTTGTGGTCCATCTTTGAGGATGTTCCATGTAGCTTGAGAAGAATGGATCTTCTTCTGCTCTGTGGTGAAATGTTCTGTAAATACCATTTAGATCCATCTGACCTAGTGTGTCATTTAAAACCTCTATTTCTTTTATTTTAATTAAATCTTTATTGTTCAGATTATTACAGTTGTTCCTCTTTTTTCCCCATAGCTCCCCTCCATCCGGTTCCCACCCCACCCTCTGCCCTTACCCCCCCCACCACTGTCCTCATCCATAGGTGTACAATTTTTGTCCAGTCTCTTCCTGCACCCCCCACATCCCATTACCCCCCAAGAATGGTCAGTCCACTCCCTTTCTATGCCCCTGATTCTATTATATTCACCAGTTTATTCTGTTCATCAGATTACTTATCACTTGATTTTTATTTTTATTTTTATTTTTTTAAATTAAATCTTTATTGTTCAGATTATTACATTTGTTTGGGATTTGGAGGTGCCCAGATGAGGCCCAGCTGTGAAGCAATGCAAGCTACTGTGGGGCCTTGGGCCTTCTTTTGGAAGTTCTGGGTCTCTCTGACCCAGTTGCAGTTCGTTAGGTAATTTTCAGATTGCAAAGGGCCAGGCATTTCATATGCAAAAGCCTCTGTGCACAGTTTGTGTGGGGCGGGGTCTCAGGGAATCAACAGGGTGGAGCAAACAGCTATGGCAGATCCTCAGTCCTACCCTAAGAGGCCCCGTGTCTCAGTGTCCCCGTAATTGCTGCAAGCACCTCTGAGAGAAAGCCGCCCTCGAGTTCCAACCGATGACAGACAGTCCAGTTTTTCCCCTTATGAGTCTGGGTCCCCAGAGACTCGCCCGGAACTGGAGTTCAGAGCCGTCGAGAGCTTGAGACTCCCTCCCAATTGAAAAATACAACCGTGTCCTCAGTTGCCAGTCCTTTCCATGTGTGCCTCCGTACCTCTGCCCTTTACTTCCGCACCTCCTCTGAGTCTCAGTGTGGTTTTCTCTTTCCTTCTCATTGTAGAATTTCCACTCAGCCAGCCTTCTTGTGGTTCTGGAGGATGTCCATTTTGTCTTTTAGTTGTATTTTTGAAGTGGTTTTGCTAGGCAGCAATTTCCGATGTTTACCTATGCCGCCATGTGGTTTCCTCTGTGTATTTCTTTTTTTATTTTTTTGTCCGGAAGATCTATCCAGTGATGTCAGTGGGGGTGTTAAAGTTCACTATAATGACTGTATTGCTGCTGATATCTCCCTTGAAGTCCATCAAGAGATGTTATGTATTTGGGTGCTCCTATATTGGGTGTTTATAGCATGTTTACAAGGATTAGATTTTCTTGTTGAATCATTCCCTTTAGCATTATGTAGTAGCCTTCTTTGTCTTTTGTTATCGCTTTTGTTTTGAAGTCTATTTTGGTAGGAGAATTGCTACCCCAGCTTTCTTCATTTCCATTTGCGTGGATTTTTTTTTTTCCATCCCTTCACTCTCAATCTGTGTGTATCTTTTGTCCTGAGGTGGGTCTCTTGTAGACAGCATATATATGTGTCATGTTTTCTTATCCATTCTGTCACCCTATGTATTTTGACTGGAGCATTTAATTCATTTACATTTAAGGTTATTATTGATAATATTTACTTATTGCCATTTTTATTTTTTTTATTCTTATGATTCTTTCTTTCTCTCTCTCTCTCTCTCTCTCTCTCTCTCTCTCTCTCTCTCTCTCTCTCTCTCTCTCCCTCTCCTTTTCTTTTATTTAAAGCAGTCCCTTTAACATTTCTTGCATTGCTGATTGGTGGTATTGTACTCTTTAACCTTTTTTTGGTCTGGAAAGATTTTTTTTTTATTTCACCTTCAATTTTAACTGATAGTCTTGCTGGATACAGTAGTCTTACACTCAGTACCTTGCTTTTCATTACTTTGAATACTCCATGCCACTCCCTTCTCGCCTGAAGTGTTTCTACTTATTAGGCTCAGTCACTGAAAAAGCCTCCAGCTGTATTACTCAGCAAGGCATAAGCTCAAAAGGGTAGGGTGATAGGGAGTCCAGAGGGTGGAGCCATTGTTTTCTTCCAGGCTGATGCTAAAAGCAGTGGAGTGCTCCACCCAAGAAAGATGGCATCTGCAGTATGGGAGAGTGACTCAGAACAGGGATCATGGTGGTTGTCCCTTCAGCTCTTTCCTCAAGCCACAAACTTGAGACTCTCCTCACACCATGCTAGTATGCTTTGCCATCCCTCCACTGGAGCACAGCATCAATGGCTGAAAACCACATATTGTGTGTTAGTCTTTTAAGAGGATGCCAGTATCTTTTGTATACTAGGTACTCTTGTCTTTCCCTGGTGAACAGAATCCCTGCTGTTTCTCACAGCCAGACATTATGTGGTTACCTCTTCCTGGTTCCGGTGTTCTGGGCTGGAGAACCCAGTTTGTGGTTTAGACCCTACATTTCTCATGGGGACCTCCCCCCACAGTGAGATATACCTCAGAACTTTAGCTGGTATCTGTGGGAGTGGGGCCAGCATTTTCATATCTCTACCCTTCCTACATCTCAATATAGCTTCTTCTGTAAATCCTTGGTTACAAGACTTTTCTACAACTTATCTCCAAATGGTTATTCAGGATGATTTTTTGAAAAATTCTTCATTGAAAATTTTACATATGTCTCCTTTTGTCCCCATTGACCTCTCCCCACCTGTTCCCTCCCTGCAGCACATGCCCCCAACCCCTATTGTCTGTGTCCATTGATAATGCTCATATGGATGGATATAAGTCCTTTGGTTGGTCTCTTAAATCCCCACCCTCCCCTGCCTTCCCTCTGAGATTTTTTTTTGCACCCCCCCAAACACACACATTTTATTTAGCATTTCTACCCTATGCTATAAGTTACTTATTAACTTTATTTGTTTACTATTTAGCTCCTTTTTCTAAAATTGCAGGTTCCATGAGGACCCATCAAGGGCCTAGAAGGAGTGCTAGGTGCACAGTTGGTGCTCAGGAAATATTTGGTTTTTGTTTTGTTTTGTTTTGTTTTTTTTGTTTATTTATTTATTTTTATTTTATTTTATTTTTTTTATTGCTTAAAGAATTACAAAGGGTATTACATATGTGTCCATTTTATCCCCCCGCCCTAGACAGTCCCCCAGCCTCCCCTATCCCCCAGTGTCTTATGTCCATTGGTTATGCTTATATGCATGCATACAAGTCCTTTAGTTGATCTCTTACCCCCCTACCTCCTGCCCCCTAACCCTCCCCGGCCTTCCCGCTGCAGTTTGACAATCTGTTTGAGGCAGCTCTGCCTCTATATCTATTATTGTTCAAAAGTTTATAATGGTCTCTATTACCCATGAATGAGTGAGATCATCCCTCTGAGATTTGACGGTCTGTTTGATGCTTCTATGTCTCTGGATCTATTTTTGTTCATCAATTTATGTTGCTCATTATATTCCACAAATGAGTGAGATCATGTGATATTTATCTTTCTTGTACTGGCTTGTCACTTAGCATAATGCTCTATAGGTCCATCCATGCTGTTGCAAATGGTAAGAGTTCTTTCTTTTGTACAGCGGTGTAGTATTCCATTTTGTAGATGTACCACATTTTTAAATCCATTCATCTGATGATGGGCACTTACTATAGGCTATTTCCAAATCTTAGCTATTGTAAATTGTGCTGCTATGGACAATTCTTTTTTTTTTTTTTTAACTTTGAAGATCTGAGTTTATTTATTTATTTATTTATTTATTTTATTGCTTAAAGTATTACAAAGGGTATTACATATGTGTCCATTTTATCCCCCCGGCCTAGACAGTCCCCCAGCCTCCCCTATCCCCCAGTGTCTTATGTCCATTGGTTATGCTTATATGCATGCATACAAGTCCTTTAGTTGAACTCTTACCCCCCTACCTCCTGCCCCCCAACCCTCCCCGGCTTTCCGCTGCAGTTTGACAATCTGTTTGAGGCAGCTCTGCCTCTGTATCTATTATTGTTCAAAAGTTTATAATGGTCTCTATTATCCATGAATGAGTGAGATCATGTGGTATGTTTCCTTCATTGACTGGCTTATTTCACTTAGCATAATGCTCTCCAGTTCCATCCATGACGTTGCAAATGGTAAGAGTTCCTTCCTTTTTAGAGCAGCATAGTATTCCATCGTGTAGATGTACCACAGTTTTCTAATCCATTCATCTACTGATGGACACTTAGGCTGTTTCCAGATCTTAGCTATGGTGAATTGTGCTGCTATGAACATAGGGGTGCATATATCTTTTCTGATTGGTGTTTCTGGTTTCTTGGGATATATTCCTAGAAGTGGGATCACAGGGTCAAATGGGAGTTCCATTTTCAGTTTTTTAAGGAAACTCCATACTGTCTTCCATAGTGGCTGCACCAGTCTGCATTCCCACCAGCAGTGCACAAGTGTTCCTTTTTCTCCACATCCTCTCCAGCACTTGTCGTTTGTTGATTTGTTGATGATAGCCAGTCTGACAGGTGTGAGATGGTACCTCATTGTTGTTTTGATTTGCATCTCTCGGATGATTAGTGACTTTGAGCATGTTTTCATATGTCTCTTGGCTTTCTGAATGTCCTCTTTTGAAAGGTGTCTAATTAGGTCCTTTGCCCATTTTTTTTCTTTTTTTTATTGCTTAAAGTATTACAAAGGGTATTACATATGTGTCCATTTTATCCCCCCCCTAGACAGTCCCCCAGCCTCCCCTATCCCCCAGTGTCTTATGTCCATTGGTTATGCTTATATGCATGCATACAAGTCCTTTAGTTTATCTCTTACCCCCCTACCTCCTGCCCCCCAACCCTCCCCGGCCTTTCCGCTGCAGTTTGACAATCTGTTTGAGGCAGCTCTGCCTCTGTATCTATTATTGTTCAAAAGTTTATAATGGTCTCTATTATCCATGAATGAGTGAGATCATGTGGTATGTTTCCTTCATTGACTGGCTTATTTCACTTAGCATAATGCTCTCCAGTTCCATCCATGACGTTGCAAATGGTAAGAGTTCCTTCCTTTTTAGAGCAGCATAGTATTCCATCGTGTAGATGTACCACAGTTTTCTAATCCATTCATCTACTGATGGACACTTAGGCTGTTTCCAGATCTTAGCTATGGTGAATTGTGCTGCTATGAACATAGGGGTGCATATATCTTTTCTGATTGGTGTTTCTGGTTTCTTGGGATATATTCCTAGAAGTGGGATCACAGGGTCAAATGGGAGTTCCATTTTCAGTTTTTTAAGGAAACTCCATACTGTCTTCCATAGTGGCTGCACCAGTCTGCATTCCCACCAGCAGTGCACAAGTGTTCCTTTTTCTGCACATCCTCTCCAGCACTTGTCGTGTGTTGATTTGTTGATGATAGCCAGTCAGACAGGTGTGAGATGGTACCTCATTGTTGTTTTGATTTGCATCTCTCGGATGATTAGTGACTTTGAGCATGTTTTCATATGTCTCTTGGCTTTCTGAATGTCCTCTATTGAAAGGTGTCTATTTAGGTCCTTTGCCCATTTTTTGATTGGATTGTTTATCTTCCTTTTGTTAAGTTGTATGAGTTCCCTATAGATTTTGGAGATTAGGCCCTTATCAGATATGACATTGGCAAATATGTTTTCCCACACAGTGGGTTTTCTCGTTGTTTTGTTGATGGTTTCTTTTGCTGTGCAGAAGCTTTTTATTTTGATGTAGTCCCATTTGTTCATTTTCTCTTTAGTTTCAAGTGCCCTAGGAGCTGTATCAATGAAGAAATTGCTTCGGCATATGTCTGAGATTTTGTTGCCTTTGGATTCTTCTAGAATTTTTATGGTTTCCTGTCGTACATTTAAGTCCTTTATCCATTTTGAGTTTATTTTTGTGTATGGTGTAAGTTGGTGGTCTAGTTTCATTTTCTTGCATATATCTGTCCAATTTTCCCAACACCATTTATTGAAGAGACTATCTTGACTCCATTGTATGTTCTTGCCTCCTTTGTCAAATATTAATTGAGCGTATTGGTTGGGGCTAATTTCTGGGCTCTCTATTCTATTCCATTGATCTATATGCCTGTTCTTGTGCCAGTACCAGGCAGTTTTGAGAACAGTGGCTTTGTAATACAGCTTGATATCTGGTATTGCGATCCCACCTACTTTGTTCTTTCTCAGGATCGCTGCAGCTATTCGGGGTCTTTTTTTGGTCCAGATGAATTTTTGGAGAGTACTTTCTAGGTCTGTGAAATATGCAAATGGTGTTTTAATGGGAAGTGCGTTGAATTTATAGATTGCTTTGGGCAGTATGGACCATTTTAATGATGTTGATTCTACCAATCCAAGAACATGGTATGCTCTTCCATCTCTTTATGTCTTCCTCTATCTCTTTTTTCAATGTCCTGTAGTTTTCTGAGAAGAGGTCTTTTACCTCTTTAGTTAAGTTTATTCCTAGGTAGCTTAATTTTTTTGGTGCGATGGTAAATGGGATTGCTTTTTTAGACTCTCTTTCTGCACATTCACTATTGGTGTATAGAAATGCCATAGATTCCTTGGCATTAATTTTGTATCCTGCTACATTGCCGAATTCTTTTATTAAGTCTAATACTTTATTGATGGAGTCTTTAGGGTTTTTTAAGTATAATATCATGTCATCTGCAAATAAGGACAGTTTTACTTCTTCTTTTCCAATTTAGATGCCTTTTATTTCTTCTTCTTGTGTAATTGCAATGGCTAATACTTCCAGTACTATGTTGAACAGGAGTGGTGAGAGTGGGCATCCCTGTCTTGTTCCTGTTCTTAGGGGAAATGGTGTTAGTTTTTGTCCATTGAGAATGATGTTGGCTGTGGGTTTGTCATATATGGCTTTTATTATATTGAGGTATGATCCTTCTATTCCCACCTTGCTGAGAGTTTTTATCAAAAATGGGTGTTGAATTTTGTCAAACGCTTTTTCTGCATCAATTGATATGACTATGTGGTTTTTTTCTTTCAATTTATTTATGTGATGTATCATGTTTATTGATTTGCGGATATTGTACCATCCTTGCATCCCTGGGATAAATTCTACTTGGTCGTGGTGTATAATCTTTCTGATGTACTGCTGGATCCGATTTGCTAAGATTTTGTTGAGGATTTTGGCATCTATGTTCATGAGGGATATTGGCCTGCAATTCTCTTTCATTGTGTTGTCTTTACCTGGTTTTGGTATTAGGGTGATGCTGGCTTCATAGAATGAGCTTGGAAGTGTTCCTTCCTCTTGGATTTTTTGTAGTAGTCTAAGGAGGATAGGTTTTAGTTCTTCCTTGAATGTTTGGTAAAATTCCCCTGTGAAGCCGTCTGGTCCTGGGCTTTTGTTTGCTGGAAGCTTTTTGATGACTGCTTTAATTTCTTCCATAGTTATTGGCCTATTGAGATTTTTAGATTCTTCCTGATCAAGTTTTGCAATGTTGTATTTTTTTAGGAATATGTCCATTTCCTCCAGGTTGTCTAGTTTGTTGGAGTAGAGTTGTCCATGGTATTTATTAACAATCATTTGTATTTCTGTGGGATCTGTTTCTATTTCGTCTCTATCATTTCTGATTTTGTTGATTTGGGTCCTTTCTCTTTGCTTCTTGGTGAGCCTGGCTAGAGGTTTGTCAATCTTGTTTATCCTTTCAAAGAACCAGCTCTTGGTTTCATTGATTTTCTGTATTGTTTTTTTGGTCTCTATGTCATTTATTTCTGCTCTAATCCTTATTATCTCCTTCCTTCTGCTCACTCTGGGCTTTTCTTGTTGCTCTCTTTCTAATTTTTTGAGCTGTAGATTTAGATGATTTACTACCATTTTTTCTTATTTGTTGAGATAGGCCTGTAGAGCTATAAACTTCCCTCTCAGGACTGCTTTCATTGCGTCCCAAATGTTTTGGATTGTTGTGTTTTCATTGTCATTAGTTTCCAGGATGTTTTTAATATCTTCTTTGATCTCATTGGTAACCCAATCAATATTTAATAACGTGCTATTCAGCTTCCAAGTGTTTGAGAATTTTGAGGTTTTTTTTGTTGTAGTTTATTTCTAATATTATGCCATTGTGGTCTGAGAAGATGCTTGGTATGCTTTCAATCTTTTTGAATTTGGGGGGACTTTGTTTGTGACCCAATATGTCGTCTATTTTTGAAGATGTCCCATGAGCACTTGAGATGAACGTATATTTTGTTGCTTTGGGTTGAAGTGTTCTGTAGATGTCAATTAAGTCCATCTGATCTAGTGAGTCATTTAGGATTGTTGTTTCTTTGCTGAGTTTTTGTCTAGCAGATTTATCCAGTGCTGTCAGTGGTGTATTAAAGTCCCCTACTATGATTGTATTGTTGTTGATCTCTCCCCTGATATCTTCCAGGAGTTTTCTTAGGTATGTGGGTGCTCCTGTATTGGGTGCATATATGTTTATCAGGGTTATATCCTCTTGTTGTATTGATCCCTTTAGTATTATGAAGTGGCTTTTCTTATCTCTTGTTATGGCCTTCACTTTGAGGTCTATATTGTCTGATATAAGTATTGCTACCCCAGCTTTTTTTTTCATTTCCATTTGCCTGACAGATATTTTTCCATCCCTTCACTTTCAGTCTGTGTGAGTCCCTTCTAATGAGGTGTGTCTCTTGTAGACAGCAAATATATGGGTCATGTTTTTTTATCCATTCAGCCACTCGATGTCTTTTGATAGGACCATTTAGTCTATTTACGTTTAAAGTTATTATTGAAAGGTACTCGTTTGTAGCCATTTCTATTTTTTTTGTGTGGCTGTTTTCTTTCTGGGCTTTTTATTTCTTCTTTTTACACCAGTCCCTTTAGCATTCTTGCATTGCTGGCTTGGTGGTGATAAACTCCCTTAGCCTGTTTTTGTCTGTGAAGCTTCTTATTTCCCCTTCAATTTTGAATGATAGCCTTACTGGCTAGAGTATTCTTGGATTCAGTCCTTTTCTTTGCATCACTTTGTAAATTTCTGTCCATTCTTTTCTTGCCTGATGTGTTTCTGTTGAGAAATCATTTGATAATCTGATGGGGGATCCTTTGTAGGTAACTCTCTGTTTCTCTCTTGCAGCCTTTAAGATTCTGTCTTTGTCTTGTACATTTGCCATCGTTATTATGACGTGTCTTGGTGTGGGTCTTTTGGGGTTCATCTTGCCTGGGACTCTCTGTACTTGTGTAACTTTTTTCTTCCCCATATCAGGGAAGTTTTCTGACATTATTTCTTCAAATAGACTTTCTAATCCTTTCTGCTCTACTTGTCCTTCTTGCAGCCCTATTATGCGTATGTTACTTCTTTTCATGTTGTCCCGAAGCTCCCTTAGGCTCTCCTCCTGCTTTTTAATTCTTTTCTCTAGTTGCTGTTCAGATTGAGCTTGTTTCTCTGCCTTATCTTCTAATTCACTAATTCGGTCCTCTGCTTCTTCTAGTCTGCTGTTGAAACTTTCCATGGTGTTTTTGATTTTAGCTATATCACTTTTCATTTCTTCCTGATTCTTGCATAGGTTGTTGATTTTCTCATCCATCCGGTGAATGAATTGTACAACCATTATTCTGAATTCTTTTTCTGTCATGTTGCATGCTTCAGCTTCATTAATGTCTTTTCTTGGTGACTCCTCATTGTCTTTTTTCTGGGTGTTGTTTTGTCTCTTCATTCTGATTATCTCCCGATGGTTCAAACGTCGAGTTGCGTGGGCCTGGGCAGTGTGCAGTGGGAGCTTCCCACCACGCTAGTGTCACTGAAGAGCTCTGACACTAAGATGTGTGGTTGTTGTGGGTTGGTGGGAACCAGGCTCGCTCATAGTCAGTGTTGTCAGCGCTCAATGTGGCCTCGTATGCGCCCTTAGAATCAGGGACCCTGCTTGCACCGTGCTGAAACAGAGACCCCCCTGAAGCGTGTTGAAAACCAGAGCCCCCTAGCATGCGCCAGGAGTCAGAGTTCCCCAGAATCCAGTATCAGAGTCTCTGTTGCTTCGCGCGACCTTGCCTTGAGAATCAGGGTCCGTGTGTGCCCTTGCACCAGGAATTGGAGTCACTGGCTCTTAGTATGAATGCACAGGAAATCAGGATCTCAGGCGCAGGTGAAAAGAAACACAGTCAAGTCACTGGTGCTTGGTGCTGCCACCTGCCCAGAGAATTGGGGTCCCTGGGCCTGTGATATGTTGGACAAATTCCCGGTGTTTGCGCGATTCTTCCCAGCCCAGGAGTCAGAAGCCAGCAGTGTGCCTAGGCTCAGTTCCTGGGGTTCGCGCGTTTGCTTCCAGCCCTGGGCTCAGAAGCTGGCAGTGAGCGTAGGATCAGATCCAAGGTGCTCTCGCACTTCCAGGCTAAAGTTCCTGGAGCGCTGAGGCCCTGGCAAGGGGTGGGTCTATCAGTTAGTTACTCTGGGGCTGCCCACAAGCCTGAGGGAAGGGGGGATCGGCTCTGTTACTCACAGATCTGCCGCGGGGATTTCTGAACTTTTGGTGTCTGCAGGTCTGTAGCTGTGGTCACAGGTCTCTGTCCCCAGTGGCTGCAGGGTCCTGGTATGCGTCTGCAATCAGATTAGGTGGTGCTGAGGCCAGGATCCTAGTCTCAAGCAGCTCTGTTTCCCAAGATGGCGTGGTCACAGTGCCTGTACTGGCTGCCCAGGAGTGTCCCTGCAGGGAGCGGGACTACGCCGCCTAAGACTGCCCGGTTTAGCAGCCCCTAAGAGGACCTGCAGAATCTAACTGTCCCTAGCTCATACACACACATCACACGCGTCCAAACAGTCCTCTATCACTTCCTTGCGCTCTCACACTCTCTCCCTCCCTACCTTCCTGCTGGTCGCCATTTTGGAAGTCCTGATTGAGTTTTAGAAGATTGTATTTTTCTAGGAGTATACCGGTTTCGTCTAGGTTGTCCAGTTTCTTGGAGTTGAGCTGTTGGTAGTATTTTTTTTTTTTTTTTTTTTTACAAACCTTTGTATTTCTGTGGGGTCAGTTGTTACTTCACCTCTTTCATTTCTGATTTTGTTTATATAGGTCCTATCTGTTAATGAGCCTAGCTGGAGGTTCATCAATCTTTTTTATCATTTCAAAGAAACTGCTCTTGGTTTTGTTGATCTTTTCTATTGTTTTTCGGTCTCTATGTCATTTATTTCCACTCTTGTTATTATCATTTCATTCCTTCTACTTACTCTGTGTTTTTCTTCTTTCTCTCTTTTCAATTCTTTCAGTTCTCAGGTTATCTATCTTACTGCCAGTTTTTCTTTTCTTTTTTTTTTTTTAAGGTAGGCCTGTCATACTATGAACTTCCTTCTCAGGACTGCTTTCATTGTGTACCTTGATTTGGGATTGTTGTGTTTTTATTTTCATTATTTCCAGTTGAAATTATTTCTTCTTTGATCTCTTTGGTAACCCAATCATTTTTTAATAGCATGCTATTTTCTTCTTTGATCTCTTTGGTTTTTTATTTCTTCTTTGATCTCGTTGGTAACCCAATCATTGTTGAATAGCATGCTATTTGGTCTCCATGTGTTTGGTTGTTTTTATTGTAATTGATTTCTAATTTTATGCCATTGTGATCTGAGAAGATGCTTGATATGATTTCTATCTTCTTGAATTTGTAGAGACTTAGCCTATGTCCTAATATGTGTTCTATCTTTAAAAATGTCACATGTGCACTTAAGAAGACTTTATATTCCTTTGCTTTGGGGTGGAATGTTATAAAGATGTCAATTAATTCCATCTGATATAGTGAGTCATTTAGGATTGCTGCTGCTTTGCTGATTTTTTTTTTTTTGTCTAGAGTATTTATTCAGTGGTGTCAATGCAGTATTAAAGTCTCCTACTATGATTGTATTGTTGTCGATCTCTCCCTTGATATCTTCCAGAAGTTTTTTAATGTATTTGGGTGCTCCAGTATTGTGTGCATATATGTTAACCAGAGTTATATCCTCTGTTGAATTGATCCTTTTAGTATTATGAGGTGGTCTTCCTTATCTCTTCTCATGACCTTCAATTTGAGGTCAATTTTGTCAGACGTAAGTATTGCTACCCCAGCTCTTTTTCCATTTCCATTTGCCTAAAACTTTTTCCCCATCCATTCACTTTCAGTTTCTGTCAGTCCTTTGTTCTGAGGTGAGTCACTTGTAGACAGCATATATATGGGTCATGTTTTCACATCCACTCAGCTACCCTATATCATTTGATTGGATCATTTAATCCATTTTCATTTAAGGTTATTATTGATAGGTACTTCTTTGTTGTCATTTTTATTCTTTATGCCTTTTTCCTTCTTCCCTTTCTATTTCTTCTTTTTACAACAATCCCTTTAGCATTTCTTGCATTGCTGGAATGGTGGTAATAAACTCCCTTAGCTTTCTTTTGTTTATTAAGCTCCTGATTTCCCATTCAATTTTGAATGATAGTCTTGCTGGGTAGAGTATTCTTAGATTCAGTCTCTTGCTTTGCATCACTCTGTATTCTTCATTTCATTCCCTTCTGGCCTGATGTGTTTCTGTTGAGAAATCAGTTGATAGTCTTATGGGAGTTCCTTTAGAGGTAACTTTATGTCTCTCTCTGGCAGTCTTTAAGGTTCTTACTTTGTCATTGATGTTTCACAATTAGATTATGATTTGTCTTCTTGTCAGTCTTTTTGAGTTCATCTTGTGTGGGACTCTGTGTGATTCTTAGATTTGTGTTGCCTTTTTCTTCCCAAGGTCAGGGTAATTTTCTGTCATTATTTCTTCAAACAAGTTTTCTATTCCTTGCTCAGCTTTCTTGCACCCCTATTATGTGAATGTTGTTTTGTTCCAGTTTGTTCTAATGCTTCCTTGTACTCTCCTCCTGCTTTTTATGTTTTGTTTTTTTCCAGTTGCTGCTCTGCTGGGGTGTTTTTTCCTATCTTGTCTTCTAACTCACTGATTCGGTCCTCAACTTCTTCTAGTCTACTATTGAAACCTTCCATTGTGTTCTTTATTGCAGCTACGTCATTCTTCATTTGCTTTTGATTCTTACACATATTGGTGAATTTCGCATCCAGTCTTTTCAGCATCCTTATAACAATTATTCTGAATTCTTTTTCTGACATATTGCTTGCCTCCATTTCATTTACTTCCTTTCCTGGTGATCCGCCTTTTCTTTCATATGGGGGTTGTTGTTTTTTCTCCCATTTTTGCTGTTCCTTTGTGATTGTTTCTATGTATTAGATCAAACTACTATGCCACCCAGATTTTTTGAATTTTTCTTATGTAGGAGATATTATGTACAACCCAGTGGTTTAATCTCTCAGGTCTTATAGGTTGAGTATTTTAGGGATTTCTCCTACCTGAGATATTTGGGTTCTCTTTGTTGTAGTTTGGTCTTGAATGTTATTTTCCCATTTGTGGATAGAGTCTCCTCTCAAGGTGTCTGGTTATGTGGCTTGCTCTCTTGCCTGTCATGCCAACCATTGTTGAGGTGTTGATCGAACAGCACAAAACACAACACAAGGCATGATACAGAAAGATCAGAAAATGAATATACTCAAGAGGCCTATAACCCCAATACAAGTGACCACCAGAGAAAAGAGAATTAGGAGAGAGAATGGAGAGCAAGAATGATAGCAAAAGAAAAAAGAAAGAAAAAAAAGGAAAGGAAAAGAAAAACAGAGAAAAAAGAAAGAATATGGGGAGACAACACAACAAAACAAAGAAACCAAAAAGAACAAACAAAAAATACCCAGAAGTTGGTGGGGGGGGCTGAATCTGTAGAGGCAGATCTTAAATAAGGTTAAGGAATTGGATAAATAGGGGAAGCACCATAGTTTAGTATAGAGGAGGGAGAAAGAGAATGAGTGTATAAGAGGAAAAAAATAAAAAATAAAATTTTATTTATTTATTTATTGAAAAGGAGAATAGAGGAGAGAGCAGATAGGTCTGAATTTAGGAAGTTAAAATAATTAAAAAATTAGGAGCAGAAAAGAAAACCGGGAGGAGAGGGAAAAAAGAGAAAAAGATTGAGTAGCAAATAAAGAAAAGAGAAGGGGAAATGGAGTAGATGCAGGGGAGAGGAAATTCGATATATGAATAAGCTAACAGAAACTACAATAATAATAACATATCAATAAAGCAGATAAATAAGATCACTTTTAAACAAGGGGTAGAAAAAGAAAAGGGAAAAGCTAAAGTGGGAAATGAGAAGAAAAACAGGATGGAAAAGGGAGAAGTGAGGAAAAAAGGTGAGAAAAAAAGAAAAAGGGAAAGAAAATACAATAACAAGAAAAAAGTAAAATAAATATAATACTAAAAAATAAAAAAGGTAACAAATAAAAAGGTGTAGTGTCGTTCACTTCAGCCATGTTTTAATTCCCCATGTGGGCTGGTTTAGGACCCCACTCTTCTGTCTTCCAACTCTGGGCTTCCTGCTAGGTATTTAGATGCTATCTACTGTCAGGCACTGTATTTGGTGATCCACTGTTCCTCTGCTTGTGCCTGTCTCCACAGGCCCTGGCTGCAAGCAGGCAGGACCAATCTTTCTGCTTTGCCTGTCTGGCAGCTGTCAATGTTAATCACTCCAGCGTCTGTTTCCGTCAGGGCTTTAGGTTGGGTTGGTGCTGTTTTGCTATCAGGATTAGATAGATGTATTTTCCTAGACCCAGGGCCACTCTGCTGTGAGTGGCCCAAAATATAACTCTGGCCTTGATAGGACAGAGATCCTTGTATGGAGACCAATGAGGTTGGCTGGCAACCTGGAGCTTTTATCAGTCTGATTTCCAGAACAGTGAAGCGGGCTGGCCCCTCTTCCAACCTAGCCAGAGAGTTCTTTAGAGCTATGAGAGCCTTTGTTTCCTTTGTATAACTCAGAATGCAGGCAGGGTGTGGTAGGCTGTATTCTTTGCCTTGAGGCCACTGGGAGGGGTTAGCTCTTCTGGGGAGAAATGGCAACTTGGGTTTGGAGGGTTATTGAAGAGCCACATCTCACTGCCCTGTCTCCCTCACCAGTCTCTCCTCAGGCTCCACAAATCCATGCCTCTCCCTGCACCAGAGCCTTGGGTGAGTTTTTGCAGGTGAAAAGTCCTATATTCTGGGTTTAACAAATAAAAGAGAAGACAAAACAATAGCAAAACAACCACAAAACTGCGGGTTTCTCTCCCCCTGGCACCATGCTGCCAGGGCCACTTTTCAAGCCATCTTTTGGGGCACAGCCCGCTGTGGCCCTGGTCCCAGGTCTAGATTATCCAGGCACCAGCAGCTCTGCTGATTTTCCTTTTCACACTTCAGTATTATTCTGGTCACCAAGGAACGTGGCTTTGGTGCAATGTAGCCTTTACCTCACCCTCTTCCTGGGATCTTGGTGTCCCTCTCCTGTCCAGATCCCTGCTCCTATCATTTTCCAGGTATCCTCTTTCCTTCCTTATTGAAAATGCTTTCCTCAGCTGTGTTTAATTTGTTAATTCTGGGTGTATGTTCTCCGATTTAGTTGCTTTTCCAGCCTGGCCCCAGGAGGCCGTGTGCTACATCTCTGCCATTATTTTCTCCTCTCCAGGATGATTTTTATATAATTAAATTGTAATTCCAGTTTGGTCCTGGGAGGAGGTGAGGAAAGCTCGCACCTACTCTGGTATGCTTTTGGATCTCTGTACATTGATTTTGTATCCTGTAACTTAATTATATTTGTTTATTGTTTCTAATAGTTTCTTGGTGGAGTTTTAGGGTTTCCTATATAAAGAATCATGTCATCTCAAAAAGTGACCATTTTACTTCTTCATTCCCAACTTAGATGCCTTTCATTTACTTCTCTTGCATGATTGTTCTTGCTAAGACTTTCCAGTCTATGTTGAATAAGAGTGATATGAGTGGACATCCTTTTCTTGTTCTCATACTAGAAAAAAAATCAGGTTTTCACCACTGAGTATGATATTAGCTGAGGGTTTGCCATTTGTAGCCTTTATTATGTTGCGGTATTTTCCTTTTACACACATTATATTGAGTGCTTAATTATAAATAAATGTTGTATCTTGTAAAAGGCTTTTTATTTCCCTATTGATATAATCATATGACTTTTAAAATTAAATCTTTATTGTTCAGATTATTATAGTTGTTCCTCTTTTTTCCCCCATAGCACCCCTATACCCAGTTCCCACCCCACCCTCTGCCCTCACCCCCCCACTGTCCTCATCCATACGTGCACGATTTTTGTCCAGTCTCTTCCCGCATCCCCCACAACCCTTTCCCCCACAAGAATAGTCAATCTACCCCCTTTCCATGCCCCTGATTCTATTATATTCACCAGTTTATTCTGTTCATCAGATTATTTATTCACTTGATTTTTAGATTCACTTATTGATAGATGTGTATTTGTTGTTCATAATTTGTATCTTTACCTTTTTCTTCTTCTTACCCTTCTTAAAGGATACCTTTCAGCATTTCATATAATACTGGTTTGGTGGTGATGAACTCCTTTAGCTTTTTCTTATCTGTGAAGCTCTTTATCTGACCTTCAATTCTGAATGATAGCTTTGCTGGGTAAAGTAATCTTGGTTGTAGGTTCTTGGTATTCATCACTTTGAATATTTCTTGCCACTCCCTTCTGGCCTGCAAAGTTTCTGTTGAGAAATCAGCTGACAGTCATATGGGTACTCCCTTGTAGGCAACTAATTGTTTTTCTCTTGCTGCTTTTAAGATTCTCTCTTTGTCTTTTGCTCTTGGCATTTTAATTATGATGTGTCTTGGTGTGGTCCTTTTTGGATTCCTTTTGTTTGGGGTTCTCTGCACTTCCTGGACTTGTAAGTCTATTTCTTTCACCAGGTAGGGGAAGTTTTCTGTCATTATTTCTTCAAATAGGTTTTCAATATCTTGCTCTCTCTCTTCTTCTGGCACCCCTATAATTCTGATGTTGGTACGCTTGAAGCTGTCCCAGAGGCTCCTTACACTATCTTCGTATTTTTGGATTCTTTTTTCATTTTGCTTTTCCGGTTGGGTGTTTTTTTGCTTCTTCGTATTTCAAATCTTTGACTTGATTCTTGCGATCCTCTGGTCTGCTGTTGGAATTCTGCATAATATCCCTTATTTCAGTCAGTGTATGCTTAATTTCTAGTTGGTCCTTTTTCATAATCTCAAGGGTCTCACTAGATTTCTTGAGCGTCTCACTACATTTATTGGTGGTCTCACCAGTCTTTTTGAGGGGCTTACTAAATTTATCAGCGGTTTCTAGAAAGTTCTTGAAAAACCTTAAAATTTTGGTTTCGAACTCCATATACAGTCGTTTGCTTTCCTCCATTTCTGTCATTTGTGACCTGTTTCTTTGTCTCCGCATTTTTTATTCTTCCCTGTGTTCGTAGAGTGGCTTTGTGCGCTAAGTGTCTTATAAGGCCCAGTGGCTCAGCCTCCCCAATTACCTGAGATGGACACTCTTGGTGCACCCCTTTGTGGACTTTGTTCACAGTCTTGTTGTAGTTAGCTTTGATTGTTGTAGGTATCACTGGGAGGAATTGACCTCCAGGCTAACTGGCTGTGAGAGTCAGCTGTGTCTACAGTGGGAGAACTTCTGTGCTGAAGACACCCTTATGAGGCTAGACTTGCTTCAGTGGGGCTTTGGTACTCACTGAGTCTGCCCCCTGAGTGTGTCCCTTATGGATCTGAGGAGTTGTAATTGGATGGTCCCACTCTGACCACTGGGTACACTGGCTCTTGGATCAAAGGAGGTGCTAATTTAGCCTCTGTCTGAGGCTACCCAGCAGGAGTTACAAGGAGATCTGCAGAGTCCCCTTCCTTGTTTGGGGTTTGGAGGTGCCCAAATGAGGCCCAGCTGTGAAGCAATGCAAGCTGCTGTGGGGCCTTGGGCCTTCTCTTGGAAGTTCTCCGTCTGTCTGACCCAGCTGCAGTTTGTTAGGTAATTTTCAGGTTGCAAAGGGGTAGGGCATTCATATGCAAATCCTCTGCTACAGCTTGGATGGGGCTGAGTCTCAGGCAAATAACAGGGCAGAGCAAGCAGCTAAAGCTGATCCTCAGCCCTGCCCTAAGGGCCCCGCATCTCAGTGTCCCGCTAATCGCTGCAAGTACCTTTGAAAGAAAGCTGCCCTCGAGTTCCGAGTTCTGCCCGCTGCCAGACAGTCCAATTTCTCCCCGTATGAGTCTAGGTCCCCAGAGACTCACCCAGAACTAGCGTTCAGAGCAGTCAGGGGCTTGTGACTCCTTCCAGATTCAAAAAGACAGCCATGTCCTCAGTTGCCAGCCCTTGCCCCATGCGCCTCCGTACCTCTGCACTTTTTCACCTCCTCTGAGTCTCAGTGTGCTTTTCTCTTTCCTTCTAGTTGTAGAGTTTCCACTCAGCCAGCCTTCCTGTGGTTCTGGATGATGTCCGTTTTGTCTTTTTGTTGTATTTTTGAAGTGGTTGTGCAAGGCAGCAATTTCCGCTATTTACCTATGCTACCATCTTGGTTTTCCTCTGATATTATCATATGATTTTTATCTTCTATTTTGTTAATGTGGTGTATCACATTTATCAATTTGCATATTTTAAATGATTCTCGTGCCCTTGGAAGGAACCATACTCGATCATGATGTATTATTTTTCATGTATTATTCTATTTGACTTGCTAGTATTTTGTTTAGGGTTTTTGCATCAGTAGTCATCAAAGATATTGATCTGTAATCCTCTTTTTTGTGTCCTCCTTGCCAGGTTCTGGTGTCACAGCAATGTTGGCCTCATAAAATATATTAGAAAGTATTGCCAAAGCCTGAGCTTTGTAAACAAGAAGTCCAGCTGCTGCTAAGGCTTATAGATATGCTGAAATTTCCAGAACAAAAGAACCCATTTACACAGAAAAACAAGCAATAAACCTATAATTAGAATGTAATTTTCAAAAAGGTGCACCATTAATAGGCCCCTTATTCTCACGACAGAAAACGTGGACTAGTTTTTCAAATTTAGTAACCCCTAGTACCAGTTGGGAAACAATGACTACATTAAGGATTTGAAAGGCTTCTCTAGCTCCTCTGGACCACAGTAAATGTTCTGGTGATGCATCATCTGACATCTCAATGAGATGGCTAGTCTTTTTAGAAAAGAGCAAAGATGCATTGCTTATAATACACAATCAACTCCCCAAATTGGTGAATTTGTTTTTTCTTTTTTTAAAATTTAAATTCTTTATTATTAAAGTTATTACATGAATCTCCTTCTTCCCCCATTGACCTCTCCCTGGCTGCTCCCAACCCCCAGCACATGCCCTCACCCCTCTACTGTCTGTGTCCATTGGTTATGCTCATATGCATGCATACAAGTTCTTTGGTTGATCTCTTACCCCTTCAGCCCCCGCCTTCCCTCATAGGTTGGATAGTCTGTTCAATTCTTCTATGACACTGGTTCTATTTTTGTTTATCAGTTTATGTAGGAAGAGCTCAGGAGATCTATCTCAGTGCTGCGGCCGAAGCAATGCTGTGAGTACACTCCAGCGAACAGACTTCTTTGGCACACCAGGAAGTGGCAACACCCGCCTGACAAATCTCCAAGAGCTACCTACTCTTAGCCCCGACCCTCATGCCCATTGGATAACATAGCAAGCGTGTCCCTATTGTATTGGCTGCTTACCCCTTTATATATGGCTGTACTTCCCCAATAAACTTAGATCTGTGTCTCTGAACCTGGTCTCCAGAGTCATGCATGCAGGATGCCCCAGCGCGTTGGACTTCATCGTCCTCACCCCCGAGGGACCCCTTGTCTCATCTAGCGCTTGGATAGGGACCACGGAATGGCACGCACCAGGTTGGGTGGGTGACCCTCTGTAACAATGGGAAACCTTTCCCCGTCAGCCCATCGGGCGCTCCATGCGCTGATACAGAGTAGGTGAGTAAAAGTAACAGAAAAGGAGCTACAAAAGCTCTGGGATGTTCTAAAAGCATTTAACCTCTGGCTCTCTGCCACCAGCGGTGCAGGCGGGGGAACAGAAGACCCTCTGCCTCCCTATTCCCCTCCAGAGCCCTCTGCCCCCGCAGATCCCTGGGCTGTTTTCAACAAGCCAAAAGTAGTTTCTCAAAGCTCAAGGAAGGCTGAAACTGAGACAGAAAAAATCTCTAGTGAGGTAAAAGCAGGGGAGTCTCACCAGGAGGTTTCCTGCCGGAGTCACCCCACCCCTCCCCACTCTCCTCGCAGAGTGACCAAAAAGTTTAACTGCCCAGCGGCCCCCAAGTAATCCTTTCATGGGGGACATGGATGATAATCCATGGACGGGGATATATCAATCCGTGTGTAACCAGAGAGATAGAGCAAAAATATCTTTAGGGCTAGAGACCCCTGGACTCTTTCCTGTAAATGTTAACCCCACAGCTGCAGCAAATGCCACCGGATCTGCAACAATATTCCCAATATCCAAATGGTTAATGCAGAAAAAAGGAGAGAGGCTGTTGGCAGGGAGAGCAGGGAGAGAGAATTCTTTGTTAGTTTTTACTTATCTGAACTATGCCGGACTCAAGGACGCAAGCTGCTAGCAAGCAAAACAAATTTCTCTGTCCAGTTTTCTTCTCTTTAACCCTTCCAATTCTAAATTAGACTAATACAATATACTTAAAATTACATAAGGAAGGAAGCACCTACTCTTATTAATCTAAAGAAATGCTGAATGTTTAACTTGCCAGCTAAGAGTTTAAAGTTCTAGTTAAATTAAATTGGGAAAAAATTATAATTGTGGTAACTAAATGTCTAAAATATAGATATTCATTTTATTTTTAAAAAAATCTTGTGCTTTCTCTGAAAAATTCGGAATTCAAAATATGTTACTCATTAGTCTAATTAAAAAAGAGAATAAATTCTATAATCACAACCAAAATTTTTGTATACAGGGATCAGTTTTGGTTTGATTAGTATCTCTTGATAATTATAGAAAGTATATAGTCTTTAGATAATATATACACATATGTATTTAATAGTCCTTCAAGTTAGATTTCAAAACTATAATCAAGGAATGATTTTGGGACATTTCATGGGCCCTAAAATGTTTTCAAAAGTTTATTCTCTCTTCTTAAAGGATCTTTTAATAAAGCCAATTTAAAATGCTTGAAATCACATGGAGAGCTTTATCAGGTAAAAGTTAATGAATATATATCTTGAGTTTTTGCCTCTAAGAAGGGGCAAGGCCAGTTATTTTGTTTAATATTTCTTAAAATACAGCAGTAGAATTTTAAGATATAATTTAAAATAACAAAAGCTCATTAATAATTTTTAATATCTTACAAGAGCATATTATACATTTATTACAAACAAGCTTACAAACTAATTCTTTAAATGTTTGGCAGCAATATAATTTAAGGGCATAAAATGATTTAATCCATTCCACTGTGTGGAAGGCCCTCTGGGAAGGCACTTAAGCATTCTATATGGACCTCTCTTGCCCTTTTTGCCAAGGGGGTCCCTCTTCCAATTGCCCACAGCTGTTGCCTGAGCTCTCTGTTCATGCTAAGGTTAAAACCTCATAGTGGCTAGTACAGGGGTGGGCAAACTTTTTGACTCGAGGGCCACAGTGGGTTCTTAAACTGGACCGGAGGGCCGGAACAAAAGCATGCATGGAGTGTTTGTGTGAACTAATATAAATTCAAAGTAAACATCATTACATAAAAGGGTATGGTCTTTTTTTTTTTTTTTAGTTTTATTCATTGCCCACGGCTGGCTAGTACCATAAATCTGTCTCTCGCCCAATGGCGTGAGCTGGGCCCTCTCTGGAGAAGAAACCTGGGTTCCCCAAGATATGTGATCAATGCCGGGGCCCCACCAGCAGGAGAGGGGATCCCAAGGCAGTTACTAGGCATGGAGGCCATAGGGACATAGGCTACCAAGGAGACAGAACTAAACCTCACATCACCCTGCTTGGCCCCAGAGGATGGCTGGTTAGCCAGAGACGGGTAAAATTCCTCAGGGAGAAACGACCTAAGACAGGCACAGTCTCAGAGTGGCCTCAGGAGAGAAGTTGGGGGCCAATAGAGGTAGAACACAGATCCTCTGCCCCCCTCCCCCAATTATGCAAGGGCTTGAACACTCGCCCCTTCTGAGGGAGGTCTCCTGCCCCCATGGCTGCTTCCCACTTCTGATGCCTAGCTCAGATCGGGACCCAGATAACAGAAAGAGACTTAGCCGAGCCGAAATCAGTACCCAGATAACAGAAACTTGGCTAACAGCGGGTCCCCCATATCTAAATCCAGCTTAACAACAGGAATACTCAGGGCCTTCTCAAAGGATACAAAATAATTCTTTCCATTAATATTTACAGTATAAACTAAGATTGTTATTAGAGTATTAAATTTGACAGTAAAATAATAGTCAAGTTTTCAAATTAATTAAAATTGGCTCAAGAAGTATTAACAAAAATTTTCATTTCATGGAAAAATTGCTTAGCATGCAATGAACCTAAAACAGTCATATTTTTGTGCAAAAAAATTAAAATTTAAAGTTATCTAGACTGCATTATAAATTTTCCAAAAATCCTTCTAATAATTAAATCAAAAAAGAAGGGATAGTGGAAAAATACCATGTAAGGAAAAATATCCTGTAACTAATTTACATCTAGAAAATTTTTTCATTTATAATTCTAACAGCAAGACACCCATGAAAAACATATGTGGTGTCAAAATAAGCCAAAGGAAATTAATTTAAGCAAAAATAAATAGAACCCTAGGTAAAGTTTCCTTTATTAACCTTTGGTCTAGAATATGTTTGTATATTTTCAGAAAACAACTCCAAGGCCATGTAGATTCCTGCAACAGAGAAAAATTATCAGCAATACTCCAGCCATGAAGACAAGAGGAAAAACAATCCAGAGATAGAGGCAGCTAGCTTGCACAAGCTATTTCCTCATTTAACCCTCTCTAGCTGCAAGCATCTCATACAGGCATGAAAAACCTGCGGCCCCCTATTGCCTTTAGGCCCCCTCCAGCCAAAAGGGGTCAACCCCCAGGGGCTCCAACCCAATGCCTTATGGCAAGCAGAGATGACCCATATTCCCAGCTTCGGCAGACTCAAATATGTACATGTAATCATTGACATTTGCTCTGGGGCCACATATGCTCAAGCTCACACAGGTGAAAAGACTCGCCATGCAATAGCAACCCTCAAGGGAGCATTTTTAACATTAGGCTTCCCCTAGGAAATTAAAACAGATAACGGCCCCTGCTACACTAGCGAGGGTTTTCAGCAATTCCTCATGAAACATAACATCAAGCATGTTACTGGCATACCACACAACCCACAACGGCAAGCCATAATAGAAAGACAAAATAAAGAGTTAAAAATCCAGCTTACTAAAGAAAAAGGTGGGGGGTGGGGAAGATAGACCAAAGATTAATGCCTCAACAGCAACTATTACAGGCTCTCATAACCCTCAATTATTTTCATTTTGCCCCCGACGGTCTTCCTCCCATTTTCAAACATTGGGGAGGTCTCAGAGACATACCAACACCTCTCCCCTTGGTCCGGTGGAGAGATCCACTAACCGGGGTTTGGAAGGGCCCCGACCCACTCTTAATCCAAGGGAGAGGGTTTGCTTGTATTTTTCCAGAAAGTGAGAAAAATCCCGCGTGGATTCCTGCCTGTAACATCAAACCCTGCACCACCAGCGATGAGCCGTAGACCACCATCACCATCACCCCCTGTAGAGGAAATAGAGGCCCTACTGTAGAGGACAACCAGCCCCGGCAACAGCGGAGACGACCAAGATACCGATGGGCCCACAACATTACCGGGGTAGGATTTATGCGGGCCCAATGCATGTATTGATCAAAGAGCCTTCACCGGACTAAAAGGGGCCCGCCTGTATAATGGCACCTGGAAAAAGCCAAGGAATAGATGGGACAACAACATCACAGTCAACCCCAAAGCCACTCATAGTTTTAGTTACTGGCCCTGTGTGAGACACCCCCCCCCCCTTCTTCTTCTTACAAAGCAATTATAGCGCTTTTGCTTGTACCCAGCAATCTTGTATACTATCTAATTGCTGGAATCCAAACCATGCCTACGCTCTAGCCATGCGCACCCCCTCGCTACTTTGGGTTCCAGTAGAAGTCAACGACAGGGACAGGCCGGCTTAACTAATAATCCATAAGGAATTCCAGAAAATAGAAAAAAGGGCTGTAGGGCTAGTAATATTAATAATCTCTTCCATAATAGCCGCTATAGCAGGTATGGCCACAGGAATCAGTTCCCTAGCCCAGGAGGGATTGACAGCGCAGAGTCTAAACTCCTTATCAGAGGTCACGGCTCAAGCCTTTGCTACACAAGCAACAATAAACCAACAGGTATGGGGGGCGTTACTCAATTTACAACAACAAATAGATTTAATCCAAGAAGACCTCTATAATTTATGGCAAATATCACACACCTAATGTGATATAAGATACACTGCCATCTGTGTAATGCCCATTCCAGTGAGAAATGCCTCCTGGGAGTGCAAAAAATTAGCAAATCTCCTTAAAGGTCCATTCAGCCAGGCATTCCTAAACAGCACCTATCAGCTCCAGCGAGAAATCCTAAAAATCAACAATACCAGAGTGAAACCTGTTGAGTTTAGTTTCTTAAGTGATGCCCTCAGCCGTCTAACCTCCTGGTTAAATCCTACTAACATATTCATATGGGCCGTTCTAGCCACAGGAGGCCTCCTTGCATTTTGCTTGTTTCGCTGCTTTTACTCCATGATCCAAAGAATAGATGCACAGCAAGCTATGATTGTCCACATCCAGCAGGCGCTTATAAAAAGGGAAGGGGGGGATGTGGGAAGAGCTCAGGATATCTATCTCAGTGCTGTGGCCAAAGCAATGCTGTGGGCACACTCCAGCGAACAGACTTCCTTGGCACACCAGGAAGTGGCAACGCCTGCCTGACAAATCTCCAAGAGCCACCTACTCTTAGCCCCGACCCTCACGCCCATTGGATAACATAGCAAGCGTGTCCCTATTGTATTGGCTGCTTACCCCTTTATATATGGCTGTACTTCCCCAATAAACTTAGATCTGTGTCTCTGAACCTGGTCTCTGGAGTCGTGCATGCAGGACGCCCCAGCACGTTGGACTCCATCGTCCTCACCCCCGAAGTACCCCCTGTCTCAAGTTTACATTCATTATATTCCACAAATGAGTGAGATCATGTGATACTTACCTTTCTCTGACTGGCTTATTTCGCTTAGCATAGTGCTCTCCAGTTCCATCCATGCTGTTGCAAATGGTAAAAGTTCCTTCGTTTTTAAAGCAGCATAGTATTCCATTGCGTAGATGTACCACAGTTTTTTAATCCACTCATCTACTGATGGGTACTTAGGCTGTTTCCAAATCTTAGCTATTGTAAATTGTGCTGCCATGAACATAGGGGCGCATATATCTTTTCTGATTGGCGTTTCTGTTTTTTTTGGGACATATTCCAAGAAGTGAGATTACTGGGTCAAATGGAAGTTCCATTTATAATTTTTTTCTTTTTTTTTTTTAATGATGTCTACTTTATTTATTTTTAAATATATTTTATTGATTTTTTTACAGAGAGAAAGGGAGAGGGATAGAGAGTTAGAAACATTGATGAGAGAGAAACATGGATCAGCTGCCTCCTGCATACCTTCTACTGGGGATGTGCCTGCAACCAAGGTACATGCCCTTGACTGGAATCGAACCTGGGAACTTTCAGTCTGCAGGCCAACACTCTATCTGCTGAACCAAACCAGTTAGGGCCCATTTTTAATTTTTTGAGGAAACTCCATACTGTTTCCCACAGTGGCTGCACCAGTCTGCATTCACACCAGCTGTGCACGAAGATTCCTTTTTCTCCACATCCTCACCAGCACTTTTCGTTTGTTGATTTGTTGATGATAGCCATTCTGACAGGTGTGAAATGGTACCTCATTGTTTTGATTTGAATCTCTGATGATTAGTGACTTTGAGAATTTTTCATGTCTATTATCCTTCTGTATTTCCTCTTTTGAAAATTGTCTATTTAGGTCCGTTGCCCATTTATTTTTTAATGTATTTTTATTGATTTTTTACAGAGAGGAAGGTAGAGGGATAGAGAGGTAGAAACATCGATGAGAGAGAAACATCGATCAGCTGCTGCCTACACACCTCCCACTGGGGATGTGCCCGCAACCAAGGTACATGCCCTTGACTGGAATCAAACCTGGGACCCTTGAGTCCGAAGGCCGACACTCTATCCACTGAGCCAAACCAGTTAGGGCTGCCCATTTTTTTTTATTGAATTGTTGACCTTACTTTTTTTCTGTAGGCAATTAAAATGTTTTTTCTTTTTTTTTTTTAAATTGTCTAAAGTTTTACATATGTCTTCTTATTACCCAATTGACCTCCCCCCGCCCAGCAATTCAAGCCCCAGGCAAGCCCCCACTGCCCCAGTGCCTGTGTCAATTGGTTATGCTCATATGCCTGCATATAAGTCCTTTGATTGCTCTCTAACTTGCCCCCCTCCTACCATTTGTCTCTGGATCTATTCTTGTTCATCAAATTATGTTGATTATTATATACCATATATGAGTGAAATCATGTGATATTTATCTTTCTCCGACTGGCTTATTTTGCTTAGCATAATGCTCTCCAGTTCCATCCATGATGTTGCAAATGGTAAAAGTTCCTTCTTTTTTACAGCGGCATAGTATTACTTTGTGTATATGAACCACAGTTTTCTAATCCACTCATCTGTTGTTGGGCACTTAGGCTGTTTCCAAGTCTTAGCTATTGTAAATTGTGCTGCTATGAACATGGGGGTGCATATATCCTTTCTGATTGGTGTTTCTGATTTCTTGGGATATATTCCTAGAAGTGGGATTACTGGGTCAAATGGGAGTTCCATTTTTAACTTTTTGAAGAAACTCCACACTGTATTCCACAGTGGCTGCACCAGTTTGCATTCCCACCAGCAGTGCACGAGGGTTCCTTTTTCTCCACATCCTCGCCAGCACTTGCTGTTTGTTGCTCTGTTGATGATAGCCATTCTGACAGGTGTGAGATGGTACCTCATTGTTGTTTTGATTTGGATCTCTCTGATGATTAGTGACTGAGCATTTTTCATATGTCTCTTGGCCTTCCTTCTGTCTTCTTTCAAAAAGTATCTATTTAGGTCCTTTGCCCATTTTTTTTATTGTATTGTTTATCTTCCTTTTGTTAAGTTATATGAGTTCCCTGTAAATTTGGAGGTTAAACCCTTGTCAGAGATAACATTGGCAAATATGTTCTCCCATGTGGTACTTTGTTGTTCTCTTGATGGTTTCTTTTTTATATAGTCCCATTTGTTTATTTTCCCCTTAGTTTTCATTGTCCTAGGAGCTGTATCAGTAAAGATATTGCTATGATATATGTCTGTTATTTTGCTGCCTATGTATTCTCCTAAGATTTTAATGGTTTCCTGTCTTGTGTTTCAGTCCTTTGTCCATTTTGAGTTTATTTTTGTGTATGGTGTAAGTTGGTGGTCTAGTTTCATTATTTTGCTTGTATCTGTCCAATTTTCCCAACACCATTGATTGAAAAGACTGGACTCCATTTTATGCTCTTGCCTTCTTTGTCAAATATTAATTGAGCATAATGGGTTGAGTCGATTTCTAGGTTCTAATTTCTGTTCCATTGGTATATATGTCAGTTCTTGTGCCAGTACCAGGCGGTTTTGAGAACAGTGGCTTTGTAATATAGCTTGATATCTGGTATTGTGATCCATCCAACTTTGTTCTCCTGTTTCAAGATTGCTGAAGCTTTTCGGGGTCTTTTCTTTATTCCAGATGAATTTTTGGAGAGTTTGTTCTAGGTCTTTGAAATATGCCATTGGTATTTTAATGGAGATTGAATTGAATCTATAGATTGCTTTGGATAGTATGGACATTTTAATGATATTGATTCTACCAATCATTGAACACGGTATATTTTTCCATTTGTTTATGTCTTCCTCTATCTCTTTTTTAACTTCCTGTAATTTTCAGAATATAGGTCCTTTACCTCCTTGGTTAAGTTTATTCCTCAGTATCTTAATTTATTTTTTGTTGCAGTGGTAAATGGGATTGTTTTTAGTTTCTGTGAGTTCATTGTTTATATATATAAAACCCTAATATGCAAATAGACAGAACAGAGGAACAATTGAACAACTGAACAGCAGGTTGATATGACATGCGCTGACCACCAGGGGGCACGTGCAGAACATGGTGGGTGTAAGCAGCTGGGCAGAGTGTGGAAAACAGCGGGTGTCAGCTGTGGCAGGATGGTGGAGCAGGTGAGCAGGAGTGCCAGACCAAACCAGGGCAATGGTCACTGTCATTGGGGCAAGCCTCTGGTGGTTACTGAAAATTCTTTGCTTGGGCACTTGTACCTGCTGCCAGTAATGGCCCTGTTTGCACCGACTGCCAGCACCAGAGCCACCACTTGCACCTGCTGCCGGCACCCAGTGCCGGCCCCAATCACTTGGCGCCATCAGTGTGTGCGAGCGGTAGCTTGCCGGCCTGATAACCCCCTTGAGGTCTTCTCCACCTCCCCTGCTCATGAGGGGCAATCATGGTAGCAGCTGCCACTCACACCTGCTGATGGTACTGGCCCAGCTCACACCCACTGCTGGCACCAGCCCCAATTGCTCCACACTGTCAGTGGGTGCGAACGGGATCAGCGCAGTCAGGGCATGGGAGTGGCGGCAGCGGGAGTGGGGCTGCTGGCAGACAAGGGACTAAGGGCCGTAGCAGGAGTGTTTGGGCAGGGGCACAGAGGATGGGCTGAGACCCGCCCCTGTGCCAACCCCAACCTCATGGCCGATAGTTCCTTTCAAGGTGCACAAATTCGTGCACTGGGCCCCTAGTTGGTGTATAGAAAACCATAGATTCCTGGGTGTTAATTTTTTATCCTACTACATTGCCAAATTCATTTATTAAATCTAGTAGTTATTTTATGGAGTCTTCAGGGTTTTCTATGGTAAGTTGCTTCATTTATAAATAGGCTGACTTTTGAATGAGACTACTTTCTGTTTGCTGACCAATATCAAATGTCCAAATTATTTTACTTCAATTTGATAATACCGCAATTTAAGTTGATTTTATGTTTTTCAGCAGCTAAAAACATTAAGAAAGCCAAAATTTTCTTTACAGACATGTAAAGTCTTACCAGTTATCAATGAATCATCCACATATTGAAATAGCACAATGGAAAAATTCTTCAAAGTTATTTTACATATATATATATATTACAATAGGCAAATCCATTGCCACATATATTAAAATCCTCCATAGGAAAAACACAAAGAGGAACCTTGATTCAGCAACTAAAGATGAGGAAGAAAGCTGAAAAGTATATTACAGAAAATATTTAGGAGATTCAGGTGTAGAGTTTAAGAGACTAGCATAGGTATTATAGAAATGACTAAATTTTCATTTGTCTCATATCTTGTAAAAATCTGTAAGTCAAACTTTTATGTTAAATTATTCTTTCATAGACAAAATACAAATACCTCCTTTTAAAAATTATGTTTTGTCTTTTTAGTTCTCATATTACCGGTTCTAGTTCTTGCATTTGAGCTAGCAAAGAGGATATTGTGACTATGGCCATGGGTGTTTTATAACTTTCATTAAAGTTATAATTGGTTACTATACTTTAAGGTGATTTTTAGCATCAGGTCAAATGTTACTCTCTTCTATGTTCCTTTTGATTCTGAAGATCATATTTACCAATTCAGGTGCTTTGCCCCTATAGGACTCCATCCAGAGTACAAGATATGGTAGCCCTTAGTTCATATACCAGTACAGAAACCTTAGAGGGGAAAGAACAGGCAGAAGGGTCTCCAGACATACCCACAACTTAGATATTTTTATGGGTTGATGAAAAATGAGGAAGGTCATTAGAAAACACATAATATGTGCCTCCAGTATCCACAAGAATACTCAGAAAAGATTAAGGAAAAAGAAACATACAGTATAAGTTTATCCCATTCTCAGCTATATGTTTCCCCCATTATGCCAAATTTGGTCATTTGTACAATTTACCAGGTATTTCCTGTGTGACTGGGGGGAGAGGGTGAGAGATAGTCTCTTTGAGGGAGTTATAAAGCTTCAGAGTTATTTTCCAACCCTTTGGTCTTTCTTGATCTCTTTGGCATTATTTTTCCAATGTCCTATCTGTTTTTAATAGTGACATATTTATTTTACATTATGGGACTCTATTATGTATTGATGGCTCTAAATAAGGGTTTGCTCCATTAAGAATAATTCTAACGAAGAAGATAACATTGGAATCTTGTTTCTTTTTGTCTTTCTTCTCCATGTTTTCCTAAAACTTAGTTGCTGCTGCCAATACCTGAGAAACTGTACTTGCCATCCACTACTTTTTCCCTTACTTGTGCTTTAGTTCCAGGCAAAAAAGCTGCTACAAAAGTTGAGATGACCAAAGTTTTTTTTCTAATTTGTTTCTAGATCTATCCTTGTAAATTTTGATAATTTTTCAGTAAACTACTGGTGAAAATCAATGAGGATTCATCTAGCTTCTGAATGAAGTTTGTAGTTTCTTCCAGCTCATCTTCTACAGAAAGGCTTCCAGAATTACCAACATCAATTTCTGCATTGTGTTTCCAAGGCACAGAGAGTAGTCTGAGTTGTTGGAGGAAGCAAACAGTAGGCTTCCTGAGGCCATGGCACTCCCTGGTGAGTTATTATTTGGTCCCTGTTATGAATTGAATTGTGTTCCCCCCAAAAGATAAGCCCTAAACCCCGGTACCCATGAATGTGACCTTATTTGGAATGAGGGTCTTTGTAGATGTCATCAAGCCAAAAGTAGGCTCTAATTCAATATGACTGGTGTCCTTTTAAAAAGAGGAAAACACCATGTGAAGACAGAGACACTCAGGGAGAATGGGTGTCATGTGAGTGAAAGATTAATATGGAAGGTTAGCATGGTGGTATGCAGACAAGCTAAGTAGCCATCTCAGACAGTGTATAAAAAATTGAATTTATTTAAGAAAGGGGATTGGAATGGGATATCCAAAGGGAAGGGCTGCACAGCACTGAGTCATTGAGTTGATGATGGCAGCACCCAGGAGCTGGAGTTTCATCCTTATATGCAGTCACTGGCAGGAAACTTTTGTTGTCAGTGGGTCTGAGGCTGAGTCAGGGGGCTTGGAATGTGCATGGAATACAGGTGTGTGAGCAGGTGTCTTTGGGTCAGTTTCAATTCCTTACATGGTCTGATTCCTGGTGTCTAGCAAGCTTTTCCTGTGGTGGGAAGCTTACAAATTACTGTTAAGGATTGTATTGCCCTATAGTCCTAACATTCCTGTCCTTTCTATTTGTTAATTATTCTTAATTGGGGCAAAGGTCTCTATCTTCTGTCAGTCACCCTAAGGGACAAGACCCACTGGTGCTGTTGGCAGGGATATAAAAATAAACAGTTACCCCATATATAAGAAACCAAACAACCTTCAGTTTAGTATGCCCATTACTATAAGAGAGGGTGAAATTATCAGAACAATTCATATTGTAATTATTAGATACTGAAAGATAATAACTAGAACACCTGATAAAAGCCAGGCATTCACCACAGGGAGCTACTTCAGCAACCTTTACAGAAAACATCCATGTATCCTTTTCCTGAACAATGGGTCCAAACGCATACCCCCTCTTGTCAGAGTCTGGGGCATGCCACAGGACCTAGAGCAGCCATGAGCAAACTACGGCCCGCGGGCCGGATCCAGCCCATTTGAAATGAATAAAACTTAAAAAAAAAAAGACTGTACCCTTTCATGTAATGATGTTTACTTTGAATTTATATTAGTTCACACAAACACTCCATCCATGCTTTTGTTCCCAGCCTGAAGTCTCCTGGCCTGTCGCCAGGGCAGGGGGCGCAGTCTGAGATCCCTGTCAAGCCCCGCAGGGTGGGGACGTGGCCTGAGATCCCTCACCCCGGTCAGGTGCCATGCAGCCTCATGTTCCCACTGTTCGGTCATGATGTTACAGTGTCCCAGCTAATTTGCATATTCCCCTATTATTAGTATAGTTAGTGTTTGGTTAAGATGCTGCATATACCAGTAATTATACCCAAGGTTGAGGAAACCCTGCTGAGTGACTTGGGAGGTAAAAACTGATCCTGAGGCAGCCAAGCCATCACTTGTCTAGCCTACTGCTTTTCGGGGATGCCTGACAAGTGATATGCTAGGGGAGGATAGGTTACCCTGAGGGTGAGGTTCTTGTTTTTCCCCTTGCTTAGGCATCCAGAGTTTTCTGCCCTGGTGAGTTTCTGTACCTGGACCATTATCCTTGCTCCGAGGTTGTGTCTAACATTTCCCCCCTCAAGGATTTTTGGCATTGAATTCTTTCAGAGAAAAAGGGGCATAATATATTTTCTGTAACTGCTTCCTGCTGAAAGGGGGCAATGTTTTCCTTCAGAACCCCAAATCCTTGTTCTCTGTCAGAGGCACAATGACACCTACACACAGGAGATTGTGATGGTGTCTAGGTGTGGTATTTCCTGAGTACATGTAGGGCTTGTAACCTGGTGGAGACAAACTGTTATAAATTTTAGTATTATTGGGGAAAAACCTAGAATGACAAGAATTATGACAAATGGTATGGTGGAAGAAAAAAAACATTAGTTTGGAGGGTTATAATCAAATATTTAAGAAAACTACAAAAATTGAGGATCTAGTTTAGTTTCACTCATGGGTGAAAAAGAAAACTTTGAAGACAGTTAACTGAGTTTAATATCCACAGTTGTGTATTTTAGAGTCTATTGAAATAAAAATTTCTTCCTAAAAGCATTCTCATTTTTATTAAAGAGCCAAATTAAGACTAATTTATTTATTGTATTAAAGAGACAAACTAAGATCAATTTATTTAATGTATTAACTTTAGTTTCAATTTGATATGATTGTTTGCATGAACACAATAAGAATAGCAATTGATTATATAGGCTTTAAAAAACCTGCTTTGCTGGAATCTCATGATTGAGCTTTAATTAACCCTTCAGGGCAAAGAAGCTGAGCCACCTAGCTGCTTTCAGTACCTAAAGGCTTGGGTGACTTCCTCACATTCTTGAATTCCCAAAATGTCTTGAGGTGCCTTCCTTGTCATCTTTCAGGAAAGAAACCTTTGATCCTTACCTGGAAAGACTGCCATGAACCATGGGATCAAACCAGCTACCAGCCCATTTCTTGCTAATGGCTTTTGATTGGCTTTGATCAGTTTTTGAGAATACTTTCTAGTGATGCAAAGAGTCCGGGGACTTCTTTTTCAGACATGACATTCCAGTCAAAGTCTTGGTTTAATAAAACTGTAATTGAAAATTTTTCTTATTGAACTTATGTAAAGAAATGTATTGCCATAACTTACTCTTTCAGAATTTCCAAATTCTGGAGGGATAGGGTAGGTAGAAAAATATAAAAGCTTCCATATTGCTTATTATGGTATAATTTACTAAATTCATCTAGGAAAATAAAAACAAGCTTTCTTATATCTGGAAGACACAACAATTTTCATGTAACCAATCTTTTTTTTTGTCCTGATTACTTCTTAGCATTTCATGTATTCAGTCATTTTTTAGAGTTCTATACATTTTTACTTACTTTAAAGAGATGATTTGCTTAGAAACCTGTAATTTAGAGTAAGTCAAAGTCCTTGTTATGAGTTTTCCAAAGACTTAACTAACATATTTGTTTTTTATTTCTTTATTAAGTTATTACATATGTGTCCGTATCCCCACATAACCCCCCATCTCCCCCACCAATGCCCTCACCCCACTATTGTCTGTGCATATTGATTAGGCCTATATGCATGCATATAAGTCCTTTGGTTGATCTCTCCCCCTTACCCCAACCCTCCCCTACCTTCCCTGTGAGGTTGGACAGTCTGATCAATGTTTCTCTGTCTCTGGATATCTGTGTTTGTTCATCAGTTTATGTTGTTCATTATATTCCATAAATGAGTGAGATCATGTGATATTTATCTTTCTCTGACTGGCTTATTTCACTTAGCATAATGCTCTCCAATTCCATCCATGCTGTTGGAAATGGTAAGAACTCCTTTTTACCGCAGCATAGTGTTCCATTGTGTAGATGTACCAGTTTTTTAATCCACTCATCTACTGATGGGCACTTAGGCTGTTTCCAAATCTTAGCTATGGTGAATTGTGCTACTATGAACATAGGGGTACATATATCCTTTCTCATTGGTGTTTGAGAACAGTGGCTTTCTTTCTTTTTTTTTTTTAACAAAATATGATTATATTTAATGCACAAGTTTGATACAACCAAAAAGTAAAACAGCAGAGTAAAATAGTAACAAAAAACATGGTATATTATTTGCAATGCATGAGAAATGGTTAACATCTTTAGTTATAAACAAGCTCTTAAAATCCAGTGACACTATAATAATGCAAGGAAGCTAGAAAAATGAAATGAAAAAGTACAAGTGATGATTAAGCAGTGAGCATATATGATTTTGTGGAGCAGTGATGAATAACTTCTCTGCAGTGTCAGTGAGCAGAATAAAGACAATGACACCTAATAGTCTACAGCTTTGAACAGTGTTGTGCAGTTTGAAGTCTCAAACAGGGGGAGGCAGAATAAAGAGAAGGACCTAGAATGAGGAGAAAGCTAACTTCTGAGTCTATATATAAATTGAGTATTTTTAGCCAGAGTAATTCCAATTCATTGGAATTTTTTTCAACAAGTTAGTTGAATAAATTCAAAAGGAATAATATAAAAGCATGTTTAATGCAGAGAAGATGTGTTGCCAGTGTAAGCGCCTAAAACACTACTTGTCTACAATGTCTGAGAACAGTGGCTTTCTAATACAGCTTGATATCTGGTATAGAGATTCCACCTACTTTGTTCTTCTTTCTCAGGATTGCTGCAGCTATTTGAGGTCTTTTTTTATTCCAGATGAATTTTTGGAGAGTTCTTTCTAGGTCTGTGAAACATGCCATTGGTATTTTAATGGGGAGTGCATTGACTCTATAGATTGCTTTGGGTAGTATGGACATTTTAATGATGTTGATTCTACCAATCCATGGACACGGTATGTTCTTCCATCTGTTTATGTCTTCCTCTATCTCTTTTTTTAGTATCCTGTAGTTTACCGAGTACAAGTCTTTTACTTCCTTAGGTAAGTTTATTCCTAAGTATCTTAATTTTTTTTGGTGTGATGGTAAATTGTATTTTTTTTTTTTACTCACTCTGTAAGTTCACTTTTGGTGTATAGAAATGCCATAGATTTATTGGCATTAATTTTATGTCCTGCTATATTGCTGAATTCATTTATTATGTCCAATAATTTTTTGATGGATTCTTTAGAGGTTTCTATGCACAGTATCATGGCATCTGCGAATAAGGACAGTTTTACTTCTTCTTTTCAATTTGGATGCCTTTTATTTCTTCTTCTTGTCTAATTGCAATGGCTAATACTTCCAGTACTATGTCGAACAGGAATGGTGAGAGTGGGCATCCCTTTCTTGTTCCTGTTCTTAGGGGAAATGGTGTTAGTTTTTGCCCATTGAGTATGATGGCTGTATTTTTGTCATATATGGCTTTTCTTATGTTGAGGTATGATCCTTCTATTCCCACCTTGCTGAGAGTTTTTATCAAGAAATGGTTTTGGATTTTGTCAAATGCTTTTTCTGCATCAATTGATATGACTATGTCGATTTTTATCTCTCAATTTGTTTATGTGATGTATCATGTTCATTCATTTGCAGACATTGTACCATCCTTGCATACCCAGGATAAATCCTATTTGGTCACGGTGTATGATCTTTCTAATGTAATGCTAAATTCGATTTGCTAGAATTTTGTTGAGGATTTTAGCATCTATGTTCATAAAGGATATGAGCCTGTAATTCTCTTTCATTGTGTTGTCTTTATCTGGTTTTGGTATTAGAGTAATGCTAGCTTCATAGAATGAGCTTGGAAGTGTTCCTTCCTCTTGTATTTTCTGGAATAGTCTGAGGAGGGTAGGCTTTAGCTCTTCCTTGAATTGCTGGGGTCCATCCCCAGCAGGTCCAGGGGTTCCCAAAGGTGTGGATGGAGTTGAAGAAGGAATGACACAGAGACAGCGTTCAGATGATCATCATAGAGAGGTTCTCTAGCAAGGTTCTCCAGCCAGGTTCTGTGTTTATTGTCTTGTTACATCTGTATTTATACCAGTTGATTTTAATCCTATCAATTCTATTCCAAAGGTTAGGGCGTTTCTTATCTCCATTCCAAGATTACTCTATTGTTCTATTAAGCTACAAGGAAGTGACTGAAGGAGATAATCCTAAGTAAAGATTATGTAGCTTAAGCATGATTGTTCATAGTTAAAGTGATTAATTACCCACCTGGCACTTAGTTAAGGGGTTTTATTCCCTCCCTAACTCCAGGGAAAAATCCCCACCTGGGGAAACAACCTTTCTTGGAGAAGTGACCTTGGTTAAAACACATAATGCTAAGGAGAAGAGCAAACATATTAAGAACAGTATGCCATATATGCCAGGTCCTTTGAAACATATGCTGTGCAGATGTTTCTTCCCTGCAGCGACTGTGTCAAGCAGCAAGGATGGACCGGCTTCCGGCATTGAATGTTTGGTAAAACTCCCATGTGAAGCCATCTGGTGCGGGGCTTTTGTTTGCTGGAAACTTTTTGATGACTACTTCAATTTCTTCTATTGTTATCAGCCTATTGAGATTTTTAGATTGTTTCTGATTGAGTTTTGGAAGGTTGTATTTTTCTAGGAATATGTCCATTTCCTCTGTGTTTTCTAGTTTGTTGGAATAGAGTTGTTCATAGTTGTTCAATCCTTTCTATTTTTGTGAGGCCTGTTGTTATTTCACCTCTATCATTCTGGTTTTGTTTATTTCTGTCCTCTCTCTTTGCTTCTTGGGAGCCTGGTTAGAGGTTCATCAATCTCGTTTATCCTTTCAAAGAACTAGCTCTTGGTTTCCTTGATGGTTTGAATCGTTGTTGTTGGGCTTTTTTTTTGTCTCTATTTCTGCTCTAAACTTTATTATCTCCTTCCTTCTGGATAGTGTGGGCTTTTCTTGTTGCTCTATTTCTAATTGTTTAAGTTGTAGAGTTAGATGATTTACTACCATTTTTTCTTATTTTTTGAGGTAGGTCTGTAGAGCTGTAAACTTCCCTCTCAAGACTGCTTTCATTACGTCCCATAGATTTCGGATTGTTGTGTTTTTATTGTCATTAGTTTCCAGGATGTTTTTAATTTCTTCTTTGATATCCTTGGTAACCCAATCCTTGCAAAATAGCATGCAATTCAGCTTCCAAATGTTTGAGTTTTTTGGATTGTTTTTATTGTAGTTTATTTCTCATATTATGCCATTGTGGCCTGAGAAGATGCTTGATTGAGTTCAACCTTCTTGAATTTTTGGGACACTTTGCTTGTGACCCAATATCTGGTCTATTTCTAAAAATGTCCCATGTGCACCTGAAAAGAACTTATATTCCATGGCTTTCAGGTGAAATGTTCTGAAGATGTCAATCAAGTCAATTTGATCTATTGAGTCATTTAGATTGCTGTTTCTTTGCTGATACTTGGTCTAGAGCATTGTTCGGCAAACTGTGGCTTGCAAGCCACATGGGCTCTTTGGACCCTTGAGTGTGGCTCTTCCACAAAATACCACATGCATGCACACATATACAGTGCGATTGAAACTTTGTGGCCCATGCACAGAAGTCGGTTTTCAGCCTGGGGTTGTCTATTTTGAAGAAGTGGCATTAGAAGAAGTGGGGGGTGTTGGTTGGTCAGGCAATGGGAGACAAAGTGCAGGTGGGCCGCGGGATATGCAGTGCGGGGGAGGTACATTGTTTTGAGGTAGTGAGCTGAAGTAGACCCCTTCCAACTCTCCTGTCCACACTTGTCTATCTGAAACAAGTATACAAGACGAGTGTGGATGGGAGAGTTGGAAGGGGTCGACCTCAGTGAACATGCCTCAATCAGATTGAGGACATTTTTAGCAAAGACCAGCTTAGGAGTACCTTAATTAAGTTAATAACAATGTACCTACCTATATAGTTTAAGTTTAAAAAATTTGGCTCTCAAAAGAAATTTTAATCATTGTTCTGTTGATATTTGGCTTTGTTGACTAATGAGTTTGCCGACCACTCTTCTAGAGGATTTATCCAGTGATCTCAGTGGCATATTAAAGTCCCCAACTATGATTGTATTGTTGTTGATCTCTCCCTTGATATATTTGTGGAGTTTTTTTTTAATGTATTAGGGTACTCCTGAATTGGATGCATATATTTTTATCAGGGTTATATCCTCTTGTTGTATCAATCCCTTTAGTATTATGAAGTGGCCTTCCTTATCT
The DNA here is from genome assembly GCF_964212035.1 of Myotis nattereri. Classification (NCBI taxonomy): domain Eukaryota; kingdom Metazoa; phylum Chordata; class Mammalia; order Chiroptera; family Vespertilionidae; genus Myotis; species Myotis nattereri. The sequence goes on from NC_138078.1 coordinate 45,632,545, forward strand.
CTTGTTATGGCCTTCACTTTGAGGTCTATTTTGTCAGATATAAGTATTGCTACCCAGTCTTTTTTTTTCATTTCCATTTCCCTGAAAGATATTTTTCCATCCCTTCACTTCCAGTCTGTGTGAGTCCCTTGTTCTGAGGTGGATCTCTTGTAGACAGCATATATATGAGTCATGTTTTTTATCTATTCAGCCACTCAATTTCTTTTGTTTGGGGCAGTTAGTCCGTTTACTTTTAAAGTTATTAATGATAAAGTGACAAAATGGCGGCGGTACAGATGGACGTGTCCTGAGCCTTGTCCAGGAGCAAATAGGGTGAGCAGCTGAAACTAATAACATCCAGCCAGAATTGGCAAAGGAGACTCAGCTGGGAGACAGTCTGCAGCCTGGATGGGCAGAGGATCCTTGGAGAAAGGCCCAATGCATTAGCCCAGGGTCATGGAACCACATGAGCAGCACACACGTGAGCAGTCCACTCCTATCCAAGAAGCAGAAACCCCGCAAGCAGCCTGCCCCAGGCCTAAGAGCAGAAGCCTCTCATGGTCTGGCCCTTTCCAAGGTGCAGCAGCTGTGTGAGTGGCCTGCTCCCCCGTCCGAGGAGCAGCAACCATGCAAGCATCCTGCCCCATCTGAGGAGCAGCAGCCACATGAGCAGCCTGCCCATGATTGAGGAGTAGTAGACCCACACAGCCCACCACTGTCCAAAAAGCAGCAGGTGCACAGCCCACACTCTGAACCTGTCTGAGGAGCAACAGCTGTATGAGCATCCTGCCCCTGTCTGAGGAGCAGCAGCTACACCAGCAGTCTGCCACCATCCGAGGAGCAGCAGCTGTGTGAGTAATCCACACCCGTATGAGGAACAGCAGTGCCACGAGCATCCCACCCCCATTTGAGGAGCAGTAACTGCCTGAGCAGCCCAACCCCATTCAAGGAGCAGTAGCCGCCTGAGCAGCCTACCCCAGTCTGAGGAGCAGCAGCCACACAAGCAGACTGCCCACATCAGAGGAGCAGCAACTCTAAGCAATCCATACTGGTCCATGGAGTAGCAGCCACACACAGCCTGCACCTGTCCGATGAGCAGCAGCTGGGTGAGCGGCCTACCCCCATCCGAGGAGCAGCAGCTCCACATGCAGCTCACTCCCACCTGAGGAGCAGCAACCACACAAGCAGCCCATACCCCATCCAAGGAGCATCAGCCCAAAGAACAGATCGCGTCCATATGAAGAGCAGCAGCTGCCCGAGCAGCTCGCCTCTGTCCAAGGAGTAGCAGTCACACAAGCAGACTGCCCAAATCTGAGGAGGGGCAGCCCTGCATGGCCCGCACTGGTCTGAGAAGCAGCAGCCATACACAGCCTGCACCTGTCCAAGGAGCAGCATCTGGTTGAGTAGCTTGCCCCCATACGAGGAGCAGTAGCCCTGTAAGCAACTGCCCCTGTCCAAGAAGCAGCAGCCTCACAAGCAGTCTGCCCCATATGAGGAACAGCAGCAGTATGCAGCCACCCCAGTCTAAGGAGCAGCAGCCACGTGAGCAGACTGCCCCCATCCAAGGAGCAGCAGCTGCACTCAGCCTGCCCACATCTGAGAAGCAGCAGATTCGTGATCTTCCCACCCTTGTCCAAGGAACAGCAGCTGTATGAGCAGCCTCCCCCACTAGCGAGAGGAGACATGACTGCTGCAAACAGCAGCCAACTGGGAGCCGCTGCCAACTGAGCAGCAGCTACTTCTGCGACCACGTGAGGAGCAACCGCAGCCTGAGGAGCCACTGCCACCCAAGGAGCAGCCCCGGCACGAATCGACATTCAGATACATGGGTGAGACCAAAATTGGGTAGACAAAGAAACCCCCAACCGGAAGAAAAGGAGGTATCGCCAGAAAAGCAACTAAGTGAAAAAGAGGCATGCAATATGTCAGAAAAAAAGAATTCAGAATAAGGGTCCTACAGTTCATGAACCAGATGGGGGAAAAGATCAACAACTTATGTAAGAATCAAGAAGAAATGGATGAAAATATCAATAACTTATGTAAGAATCAAGAAGAAATGAAGAGTGATATAGCTGCAATATAAAACACCATGGAACGTTTCAACAATAGACTAGGAGAAACAGAGGATCGAATTAGCAAATTAGAAGACAAGGAAGCAAAACACACCCAAACTGAACTGCAATTAAAGAAAAAATTAAAAGGTAGGAGGACAGCCTAAGGGAGCTATGGGACAACATGAAATGAAGCAACATACGAATAATAGGGGTGCCAGAAAAACAGGAAGAAGAACAATGGTTAGAAAACCTATTTGAAGAAATAATGTCAGAAAACTTCCCTGATATGGGAAAGAAAAAAGTCACACAAGCACAGAGTACCTAACAAGATGAACCAAAAAGACACACAAAAAGACACATCATAATTACATTGGCAAATGTTCAAGAAAAAGAGAGAATCTTAAAGGCTGCAAGAGAGAGACAGAAAGTTACATACAAGAGATCACCCATTAGATTATCAAGTGATTTCTCAACAGAAACACATCAGGCCAGAAACGAATGGACAGAAATTTACAAAGTGATGCAAAGCAAGGGACTGAATCCAAGAATACTCTATCCAGCAAGGTCATAATTCAAAATTGAAAGGGTAATAAGAAGCTTTACAGAAAAAAAAGGCTAAGGGAGTTTATCACCACCAAGTCAGCAATGCAAGGAATGCTAAAGGGACTGGTGTAAATAGAAGAAATAAAAAGCTAAGAAAGAAAACGGGCACAAAAAATAATAATGGCTACAAACAAGTACCTTTCAATAATAACTTTAAACGTAAACAGACAAAAATGCTACAATCAAAAGACTTGGAATGACTGAGTGGATTAAAAAATATATATATGCTGTCTACAAGAGACCCACCTCAAAATAAGGGACTCACACAGACTGAAAGTGAAGGGATGGAAAAATATCTTTCAGGGAAATGGAAATGAAAAAAAGGCTGGGGTAGGAATACTTGTATCTGACAAAATAGAACTCAAAGTGAAGGCCATAACAAGAGATAAAGAAGGCCATTTCATAAAACTAAAGGGATCGATACAACAAGAGGATATAACCCTGATAAACATATATGCACCCAATGCAGGAGCACCCAGATACATTAAAAAACAAAAACAAAAAACACCTGGAAGATATCAAGGGATAGATCAACAGCAATACAAAATCATAGTTGGGGACTTTAATAAACCACTAAAATCACTGGATAAATCCTCTACACAAAAAATCATCAAAGAAAAAGCAATCCTAAATGACTCACTACATCAAATGGACTTAATTGACATCTTCAGAACATTTCAACACAAATCCACAGAATATACGTTCTTCTCAAGTACACATAGGACATTTTCAAAAATTGACCACATATTGGGTCACAAGTAAAGTCTTCCGAAATTCAAGGAGATTGAACTCATATCAAGCATCTTCTCAGACCACAATGGCATAATATTAGAAATCAATTACAATAAAAACAACCCCCAAAATTCAAACACTTGGAAACTGAACAGCGTGCTATTAAAGAATTATTGGGTTACCAAAGAGATCAAAGAAGAAATTAAAAACATCCTGGAAACTAATGACAATCAAAACACAACAATCCAAAATCTATGGGACACAATGAAAGCAGTCCTGAGAGGGAAGTTTATAGCTCTACAGGCCTACCGCAAAAAACAATAAACAATGGTAATAAATCATCTAACTACAACTCTAAGAATTAGAAATAGAGAAACAAGAAAAGCCCACACTATCCAGAAGGAAGGAGATAATAAAGATCAGAGCAGAAAAGAATGACATAGAGACAAAAAAATAAAATAATACAGAAGATCAATGAAACCAAGAGCTGGTTCTTTTAAAGGATAAATAAGATTGATGAACCTCTAGCCAGGCTCACCAAGAAGCAAAGAGAGAAGACCCAAATAAACAAAATCAGAAAAGAAAGATGTGAAATAACAACAGAACCCACAGAAATACAAAGGGTTGTTAAAATTACTATGGACAACTCTATTCTAGCAAACTAGACAACCTGGAGGAAGTGGATATATTCCTATAAAAATACAATCTCAATAGCCTTATAACTATGGAAGAAATTGGAGCAGTCATCAAAAAGCTTCCATCAAACAAAAGCCCAGGGCCAGACAGATTCACAGCGGAATTTCACCAAACATTCAAGGAAGAACTAAAATGTATCCTCCTCAGACTATTCCAAAAAATTCAAAAGGAAGGAATACTTCCAAGCACATTCTATGAAGTCAGCATCACCCTAATACCAAAACCAGATAAAGTAAACAATGAAAGAGAATTACAGGCCAATATCCTTTATGAACATAGATGCCAAAATCCTCAACAAAAATTCTAGCAAATTGGATCCAGCAGTACATCAGAAAGATCATACACCATGACCAAGTAGGATTTATCCTGGGGATGCAAGGATGGTACAATATCTGCAAATTAATAGATGTGATACATCACATAAACAAATTGAGAGATGAAAATCACATAGTCATATCAATTGACACAGAGAAAAGCATTTGACAAAATCCAACATCCTTTCTTGATAAAAACGCTCAGAAATTTGGCAATAGAAGGATCATACCTCAACATAATAAAAGCCATATATGACAAACAGACAGCCAACATCATACTCAGTGGGCAAAACTAAAACCATTTCCCCTAAGACAAGGAAGAAGAATGGGATGCCCACTCTCACCACTCCTGTTCGACATAGTACTGGAAGTACTACCCATTGTGATCAGATATGAAGAATAAATAAAAGGCATACAAATTGGTAATGAAGAAGTAAAACTGTCCTTATTCACAGATGACATGATACTGTACATAGAAAACCCTAAAGACTCCATCAAAAAAATTATTAGACTTAATAAATGAATTCAGCAATGTAGCAGAATACAAAATTAACGCCAAGAAATCTAAGTCATTTCTATTCACCAATAATAAACTTACAGAAAGAGAGATTAAAAAAGCAATCCCATTTGCCATTGCACCAAAAAAATAAGATACCTAGGAATAAACTTGACTAAAGAGGTAAAAGACCTATATGCAGAAAACTACAGGACATTGAAAAAGAAGATAGAGGAAGACATAATCAGATGGAAGAACATACTGTGTTTATGGATTGGTAGAATCCACATCATTAAAATATCCATACTACCCAAAGCAATCTATACATTCAATGCACTCTCTATTAAAATACCAATGGAATGTTTCACAGACCTAGAAAGAACTCTCCAAAAATTCATCTGGAATAAAAAAAAGACCCCAAATAGCTGCAGCAATCCTGAGAAAGAAGAACAAAGTAAGTGGGATCTCATTACCAGATATCAAGCTGTATTACAAAGCCCCTGTTCTCAAAAAAGCCTGGTATTGGCACAAGAACAGAAATAAAGATCAATGGAATAGAATAGAGAAGCCAGAAATCAACCCAAACCACTATGCTCAATTAATATTTGACAAAGGAGGCATGAACATATAATGGAGTCAAGACAGTCTCTTCAATAAATGGTGTTGGGAACACTAGACAGATACATGCTAAAAAACGAAACTAGATCACCAACTTACACCAACATACAGAAAAAATAAACTCAAAATGGATAAAGAACTTAAATGTAAGATTGGAAACCATAAAAGTACTAAAGGAATCTACAGGCAGCAAAATCTCAGACATATGTGAAGCAATTTCTTCACTGATATCGCTCCTAGGGCAATGGAAACTAAAGAGAAAATAAACAATTGGGACTACATCAAAATAAAAGGTTTTGCACAGCAAAGGAAACCATCAACAAAACAACAAGAAAGCCCACTGCATGGGAGAATATATTTGCAAATGTCATCACCGATAAGGTTTTAATCCGCAACAATTACAAGGAGCTCATACAACGTAACAAAAGGAAGATAAACAACCCAATCAAAAAATGGGCAACGGACCTAAATAGATACTTTTCAAAAGAAGGCAGAAGGAAGACCTAGAGACATATGAAAACATGTTCAAAGTCACTAATCATCCGAGAGATGCAAATCAAAATGACAATGCAGTATCATCTCACACCTGTCAGAATGGCTATCATCAACAAATCAACAAACAACAAGTGCTGGAGAGGATGTGGAGAAAAAGCAACCCTCATGCACTGCTGGTGGGAATGCAGACTGGTGTAGCTACTGTGGAGAACAGTATGGAATTTCCTCAAAATACTAAAAATGGATCTCCCGTTTGACCCAGTGATCCCACTTCTAGGAATATATCCCAAGAAACTAGAAACACCAATTAGAAAGGATATATGTACCCCCGTGTTCATGGCAGCACAATTAACCATAGCTAAGATTTGGAAATAGCCTAAGTGCCCATCAATAGATGAGTGGATTAAAAAACTGTGGTACATCTATAAAATGGAATACTATGCTCAGGTAAAAAAGAAGGAGTTCTTACCATTTTCAACAGCGTGGATGGAACTGGAAAGCATTATCCTAAGTGAAATAAGCCCATCAGATAAAGATAAATATCACATGATCTCACTCATTTATGGAATATAATGAACAACATAAACTGATGAACAAAACAGATCCAGAGATAGAGAAGCATCAACCAGATGGTCAAACCTCAGAGGGAAGGTAGGGGAGGGTGGGAGTAAGGGGAAGAGATTAACCGAAGGACTTATATGCAAACACATAAGCTTAACCAATGGACACAGACAATAGGGGTGTGAGGGCATGTGTGGGGGGATGGGGAGTAATGTGGGCATAAGGACACATATGTAATAACTTAATCAATATAAAATTAAAAAAATATAAAGTCATTATTGATATATACTTGTTTGTAGCCATGTTTATTTTTGTGCCTGTTTTTCTTATCTTTTTATTTCTCCTTTTTACACCAGTCCCATTAGCATTTCTTGTATTGCTGGCTTGGTAGTGATAAACTCCTTTAGCCTTTTTTTGCCTGTGAAACCTCTTATTTCCCCTTCAATTTTGAATGATAGCTTTGCTGGATTGAGTGTTCTTGGATTCAGTCCCTTGCTTTTCATCACTTTGTAAATATCCTTCCATTCCTTTCAGGCCTGATGTGTTTCTGTTGAGAAATCATTTGATAATCTAATGGGAGATCCCTTGTGTGTAACTTTCTGTCTCTCTCTTGCAGCCTTCAATATTCTCTCTTTGCCTTGAACATTTGCCATTGTAATTATGATGTGTCTTGGTGTGGGTTTTTTCTTGTTCATCTTATTTGGGACTCTGTGCTTGTGTGACTTTTTTCTTCCCCATATCAGGGCAGTTTTCTGACTATTTCTTCAGATAGGTTTTCTAACCATTGTTCCTCTTCCTGTTGTTCTGGCACCCCTATTATTCTTATGTTACTTCGTTTCATGTTGTCCCATACTTCCCTTAGACTCTCCTCCTGTCTTTTAATTTTTTTCTTTAATTGCAGTTCAGTTTGGGTGTGTTTTGCTTTCCTGTATTCTAATTCGCAAATTTGGTCCTCTGATTCTCCTATTCTACTGTTGAAACGTTCCATGGTGGTTTTTTGTTTGTTTGTTTGTTTTTTTGTTTTTTCAGCCATATCACTCTTCATTTCTTCCTGATTCTTACATATGTTGTTGATTTTTTCCTCCATCTGGTTTATGAAATGTAAGATCCTTAGTCTGAATTCTTTTTCTGACATATTGCATGCCTCTGTTTCACTTAGCTGCTTTCCTGGCAATCCTTTCATGGGGGGTTTCTTGTCTACCCATTTTTATGTCACCAAGGATCTAGCTTTCGAGTCATGTAGTGGCTTCTCCTTGGGTGGCAGTGGCTCCTTCGGCTGTAGTAGCTCCTTGGGTGGTCATGGCAGTGGCTGTTCCTCAGTTGGCCATGGTTCCTTTGGTGGGTGCTGTTCGCTACAATGGTGGCTCTTCTCGGTGGTGGGGAGAGGCTTTTCACACAGTTGCTGCTCCTTAGACGGGGTTGGGCTGATCATGAGGCTTCTGCTTCCCCTTGAATGGGGACGGGCTGCATGAGGCTGCTGCTCCCCAGAGAGGGGAAGACTGCTTGCGTGGCTGCTGCTCTTTGGAGCAGAGCTGGCTGCGCCCGGCTACTGCTTCTTGGATGGGTGGGCTGCTTGTGAGGCTCCTGTTCCTTGTACAGGAACAGGTTGCTCAAAGGGCTGCTGTTCATTGGACAAATGTGGACTGCATGTGGCTGCTGCTCTTCGGACCAGTGTGGGTTGTGCAGCGCTGCTGCTCTCAGACATGGGCGGTCTGCTCATGTGGCCTCTGCTACTCAGACAGGGTCGGGCTGCATAGTTGGCTGCTGCTGCTTGAATGGGGGCAATCTGCTCACACAGCTGCTGCTCCTTGGATGGAGGTAGGCTGCTCGTGCAGCTGCTGCTCCTTGTACGGGTGTAGGTAGATAGCACAGCTGTTGCTCCTCAGATAAGTGCAGGATTCGGTCTGTACACAGCTGCTGCTCCTCAAATGGGGGCCGGCTGTGCAGGGCTGCCACTCCTGTCAGGAGTGGGCTGCTTATGCAGATGCTGCTCCTTTGATGGGGGCGGGCTGCTCATGTGGTTGCTGCTCCTCAGACGGGGGAGCAGGCTGTTCACACAGCTGCTGTTCCTTGGACAGGGGCAGGCCACATGAGGCTGCTGCTCTTTGTCCTGGAACAGGCTGCTTGTAGGACTGCTCCTCCTTGGACAGGAGAGTGCTGCTCACATGTCTGCTGCTTGTGTGGTCACAATGCCCTGGGCTAAAGTGTTGGGCCAGTCAGAGGAGCCCATTTTGGAACTCACAAGAGCCTGCACTCGAGGTGACTGGAGACTCATTGACCGTGGGACCACAGCTGAGGTAGCAGGTCCCTGGCAGGTTTGGCTGTAGAGTCCCAGGTGTTATCTGAGGGCACCCTGGGTGGAGGTGAGGCTGGGCTCCCAGTTACAGCAGCTCTCCGCTTCAGAAAGGTGAGGCCTCTGAGGAAGAGCCAGCCTCCTGGTAGTGTTCGCAATGGTAGCAGAGGCTGCCTAGTTAGGCAAGCCTGGTTAGCCTGCCCCCGAAGGTCCTGCAGGATCTAACTGTGACACACACACACACACACACACACACACACACACACCACATTACCACAAACTCCTGTTCTGCTCCCTCAAACACTCACACTCTCTCCATCACTGCTGCCTTCTTTCTGCCTCTGTAGTTGGGTCTGTGGTGTTATGACCCATTCGTGGATGGAGTTTCCTCTCCAGTTGTCTGATTATGTGGTTCGCTCTCTAGAACACTGGCCAAACAGGATAAAATTCTCCTCGACAAGACACATATCAAAGGGATCAAAACACAAATGTACTCACGACACCACTAACCCCAATATAAGTAACCACCTGATAAAATAGAATTAGGGGAGAGAAAAGAGAGCACAAATGATATGAAAGAGAGAAAAAAAGATATGAGAGAAAAGAAAACGGAAGAATATATATATATATATATATATATATATATATATATATATATGGAGAAAACTCCACAGAACAAACAGATAAACCAAAAAATGCAACACCAACCAGCCAGCAAAGAGGGTGGGGGCAGAATCTGTAGAGGCTGAGCTTATATACAGAAAAGAAGGTTAAGAATAGGATGAGGATACAACCAAGGTGGCGGCATAGGTAATCACCTGTACTTGCTGCCTTTCACAACCACATTAAAACTACAACTATAAGACAAATGAATAGCATCCAGAACCATGGGAAGGCTGGCTGAGTGGAAATTCTATAACTAGAAGCAAAGAGAAAAGGGCATTGAGTCTGGTAGGAGGTGCAGAGGTGTGGAAGTGTGTAGGTATGGAGGCATGCAGGAAAGGAGCTGGCAGCTGGGTATGTTGCTGTCTTTTTCAACCAGGAGGAAGATACAAGCTCCAGACTGCTCTTAAATCCAGTTCTGGGCAAGAATCTGGGGACCCAAACTCATACATAGAGAAACTGTACTGTCTGGCATCGGGGTGGAACATGAGGGTGGCTTTCTCACAGAGATGCTTGCAGCGTTCATTGTTCCTGCATGGGGCTGAGGGACATAGAGACCCAGAGACCTATCAGGGAAGGGCCGACAGCAACCATTGCTGTTTGCACCACCCTGTGACTCCCTAAGACCATGCCCTACCCAATTTACAACCCTACCCAAGCTGTGCGCAAAGGCTTTTGCATAATAAAGGCCTGGGCTATCTCTGCCTAAACACCTGTCAAACTGCAGCTGGGTCAGAGTAACCCAGAGCTTCCAAAAGAAGGCCTAAGGCTCATCAGCAGCCTGCATTACTTCATAGCTGCGCCTCATCTGGGCACTTCCAAACCCCAAACAAAGAGGTGGAATATGCAGATCTCTCTGTAGCGCCTGCTGGGTGGCCTCAGGCAGAGGGTGACTTTGCACCCACTTGGAGACCCAAGAGCCAGTCTACCCAGTGGTCAGAATGAGACCATCCAGATTACAATTCTTCACATCCATAAGAAACACACTCAGGAGGAAGACTCAGTGAACACGAAAGCCCCACTGAAGCAAGTTCTGCCCCATAAGGGTGTCTCCAGCACAGAAGTTCTCCCACTGTAGACACAACTGATCCTCACAGCCAATAGACCTAGAGGTCAATTCCTATCAGTGATACCCATAGCAATCAAGGCTTAACTACAACAAGACTGTGCACATAGCCCACAAAGGTGTGCACCAAGAGTGTCCACCTCAGGTAATTAGGGAGGCTGAGCCACTGGGCCCTATAGGACACCTAGCACACAAAGCCACTCTATTAACACAGGGAAGCAGCCAAAATGCAGAGACAAAGAAACAGGTCACAAATGACAGATATGCAGGAAAGCAGACGACTGGATATAGAGTCCAAAACTACGGTTATAAGGCTACTCAAGAATCTTTTAGAAACCTCCAAGAAATAGAGTGAGACCCTCAAGGATATGAAAAAGGACCAATTAGAAATTAAGCATACACTAGGAGAACCAAGATGGCGGCATAGGTTAACGCTGGAGTTTGCTGCCTTGAACAACCACTTCAAAAATACAACTAAAAGGCAGAACGGACATCATCCAGAACCACAGGAAAGCTGGCTGAGTGGAAGTTCTACAACTAGGAGGAAAGAGAATAACATACTGAGACTCAGAGGAGGAATAGTGCTGAAGTCAAATACTAAGGTGCAGAGGTGCGCACGGAGCGGGCTGGCAGCTGAGGGTGCGGTTGTCTGTTTCAATCAGGAGGGAGTCTCAGATTCTGAGCTCCAGTTCCGGGCGAGTCTCTAGGGACCCAGACTCAAACGGGAGAAGCAGGACTGTCTGGCTTTGGTCGGAACTCGAAGGCAGCTTTCTCTCCGAGGTTTGCAGCAGTTGCTGGGACTCTGAGAGGCAGAGGCCCAGGGGACAGGACTGAGAGCAGCCATAACTGCTCGCTCCTCCCACCCTTTAGATCTCCTGGGACCCGCCCTGCCCAAGCCCTGCACAGAGGCATTTTCCAGATAGCCTCAGGCAAAGGCTAGATTAGCACCTCCTTAGAGGACAGAAGTTCTCTCACTGCAGACACAGCTGATTCTCACAGCCACTTGGCCTGGAGCTCAAATCCCATCTAGTATTACCTACAACAATCAAGGCTTAACTACAACAAGACTGCACACAAAGACCACTAGGGGTGCACCGAGAAAACAAAAAAAAATGTGGAGACAAAGAAGCAGGACACAAATATCAGAAATGGAAGATATAGACCTCAAAACCACACTTTTAAGGTATCTCAATAATTTTCTAAAAACTGCCGATAAATGTAGTGAGACCCTCAAGAAATCTAATGAGACCCTCGATGTTGTGATAAAGAACCAACTAGAAATTAAGCATACACTGACTGAAATAAGGGATATTATACAGACTCCCAACAGCAGACCAGAGGAGCGCAAGAATCAAGTCAAAGATTTGAAATGCAAAGAAGCAAAAAAGACCCAACCGGAAAAGCAAAATGAAAAAAGAATCTGAAAATACGAAGATAGTGTAAGGAGCCTCTGGGACAGCTTCAAGCGTACCAACATCAGAATTATAGGGATGCCAGAAGATGAGAGAGAGCAAGATATTGAAAAGCTATTTGAAGAAATAATGACAGAAAACTTCCCCCACCTGGTGAAAGAAATAGACTTACAGGTCCAAGAAGTGCAGAGAACCCCAAAGAAAAGGAATCCAAAAAGGACCACACCAAGACACATCATAATTAAAATGCCAAGAGCAAAAGACAAAGAGAGAATCTTAAAAGCAGCAAGAGGAAGAAACTCAGTTACCTACAAGGGAATACCCATACGACTGTCAGCTGATTTCTCAATGGAAACTTTGCAGGCCAGAAGGGAGTGGCAAGAAATATTCAAAGTGATGAATACCAAGAACCTACAACCAAGATTACTTTATCCAGCAAAGCTATCATTCAGAATTGAAGGTCAGATAAAGAGCTTCACAGATAAGGAAAAGCTAAAGGAGTTCATCACCACCAAACCAGTAGTATATGAAATGCTGAAAGGTATCCTTTAAGAAGTGGAAGAAGTAGAGAAAGGTAAAGATACAAATTATGAACAACAAATATGCATCTATCAACAAGTGAATAAATAATCTGATGAACAGAATGAACTGGTGATTATAATAGAATCAGGGACATAGAAAGGGAATGGACTGACTATTCTTAGGGGAGAAAGGGGTGTGGGAGATGCGGGAAGAAACTTGATAAAACTCGTGCCCCTATGGATGAGGACAGTGGGTGGGGATTGAGGGCACAGGGTGGGGTAGGAAGTGGGAGGAGGGGAGTTTTGGGGGAAAAAAGAGGAACAAATGTAATAATCTGAACAAAAAAGATTTAATTTAAAAAAAAGAGAAAAGAAAAAAAATAGCTAACAAGGTAATTAGAGTACAGCCATAGCATTAAAAATCAAAATATTTAACAACACCAGTATACTTTTATGATAGGACCTTGTTAAAGTGAAAGAGAATATAGATGAATCCAATTTAAGTTTAAAATGTCTTATTTAAACAGGAAAAAAGACTAGAAAAAAAAATCAATGACAATTATCATTAGAGATAGAATTAAGGATATATGTTATTTTTATTTTTAGTAGTTTCCAGTTTTTCTATAATAAATAAATTATTTTTGTACTCAATCCTTTTTTTAAAAAAAGAAATTAAGCGTACACTAACTGAAATAAAGAATAATATACAGAGATCCAACAGCAGACAAGAGGATTCCAAGAATTAAATCAAAGATTTGAAATACAAAGAAGTAAAAAAACATGCAATCAGAAAAGCAGAAGGAAAAAAAAGAAAACAAAAATATGAAGATAGTGCAAGGAGCCTCTGGGACAACTTCAAGCGAACCAACATCCGAATTATAGGGGTGCCAGAAGAAGAGAGAGAGCATGATATTGAAAACCTATTTGAAGAAATAATGACAGAAAACTTCCCCTACCTGGTGAAAGAAATATATTTACAAGTCCAGGAAGTGCGGAGAACACCAACCAAACGGAATCCAAAAAGGACCACACCAAGACACATCATAATTAAAATGCCAAGAGCAAAAGTCAAAGAGAATATTAAAAGCAGCAAGAGTAAAACAGTTAGTTACCTATAAGGGAGTACCCATATGACTGTCAGCTGATTTCTCAACAGAAACTATGCAGGCCAGAAGGGAGTGGAAAGAAATATTCAAAGTAATGAATAGCAAGGATATACAACCAAGATTACTCTACCCAGCAAAGCTATCATTTGGAATTGAAGGTCAGATAAAAAGCTTCACAGATAAGAAAAAGCTATAGGAGTTCATCACTGCCAAACCAGTATTATATGAAATGCTGAAGGGTATTCTTTAAGAAGAGGAGGAAGAAGAAAATGTTAAAGATAAAAGTTATGAGCAGCAAAGTGACAACAAATACATATTTATCAACAAGTCAATATACAAATCAAGTGAATAAAAAATCTGATGAACAGAATAAACTGGTGAATAGAATAGAATCAGGAGCATAGAAAGGGAGTGGACTGACAATTCTTGGGGGGGAGGGAGTGTGGGGGGTGTGAGAAGATTCTGGCCAAAAATCGTACACCTATGGACGAGGACAGTGGGAGGGGGGAGGTAAGGGCAGGGGGTGGGGTGAGAACCAGGTAGAAGGGAGCTGTGGGGGGAAAAAGAGGAACAACTGTAATAATCTGAACAATAAAGATTTATTTTAAAAAAAGAATTGGATGAATATGGGGAGGACCTCAGTTTTGTATAGAGGAAGTAGAAAGGGGATGAGTGGATAAGAAGAAAAAGAATGAGAAGAAAATAATGTTAATAATAATAAATTTACATAAAAATGGATTTTAAAAATGGTATGAAAAATAAAAATAGCAAATAAAATAAAATTGAATGATGGAAAAATAATGCAAAAAGAAATAGAAAATAAAGCAATAAACAAAAATGGTAAATAAAAAAAGAGATAACAAAATAATCCTATCTAATAAAAAAGAAACATGGTAATTAGCCATACCTCCGCTACCCTTCCCATTGGCTAATCAGCAAGATATGCAAATTAATTGCCAGCCAAGATGGCGGTAACCACCAACAAAGATGGTGGTTCATTTGCATACTCTCAATGATGGGAGGCAAAAGGGGAAGGACTGAAGAATGATGATCAGCAACCCAGGCAGCACGAAAGAGTTGGGGGGTGGGCTATGGCCACCTTTCCCCAACCCCCAGCCGGTGATCACCATTGGAAAGCTGGGGTCGCAGGCTGGCCTGTGGCCGGCGATCGCCATGGCGATGGGAGGGCGGGAGGGCCGGGGTGCAGGCCAGGCAGAAACCGCGGACCCCCTGGGGCCATGGTTGCTGGCTGGCCTGCGGCCCCCCAATCGCCATGGCCATCGGAGAGCGGGAGGGCCGGGCGCAGGCCAGGTGGCAACCGTGGACCTCGGGGGCCGGGGTTGCTGGCTGGCCTGCCCCACAATTGCCATGGCGATCGGAGGGCGGGACGGCCGGTAGCAGGCCAGGCATCAACCCCGGACCCCTACCATGGCAATCGAAGGGCGGGAGGGCTGGGGCGCAGGCCAGGAGGCAACCCGGGTCCCCGCCATGGTGATCGGAGGGCGGGAGGACCCGGGGCAGGCCAGGCGGAAATCCCTAGATCCCCGCCATGGCGATCGAAGGGCAGGAGGGCCAGGGCGCAGGCCAGGCAGCAACCGCGGACCCCCAGGGGCCAGGTGGCCAGCTGGCCTGCGGCCCCCCAATCGCCATGGCCATCGGAGGGCGGGAGGGCCGGGGCCAGGCCAGGCGGCAACTGAGGACCCCCGGGGCTGGGGTTGCCGGATGGCCTGCAGCCCCCCAATCACCATGGCCATCAGAAGGCGGGAGGGCGGGGCGCAGGCCAGGCGGCAACCGTGGACCCCCCAGGGGCCAGCTGGCCTATGCCCCACAATCGCCATGGTGATCAGAGGGCAGGAGGGCCAGGGAGCAGTCCAGGAGGCAACCCCGGACTCCTGGAACCTCTCTTAAAGGTTCTCTTAAAGCAGTTGGCAAGGGACCTCGGAGAGCCCCAGGGGGCCCTGGTGCCAGCAAAACTGAGACCTGGGGCGGCTCTCTCCAGGAAGGTCCAGGGAACAGCCACTGCAGCCCGCCCCCACCCCAGCGCAAGGCAGGGCACGCTGGGCCCGAGGACCCACCCCCTCCCAGAGGCCCCTGGCTTGCTCATGCAGCCCTGGTCACATCACCGGAGCAGCTACAAGGCACAGAAAGCACCAGGGAAGGCCGCTTGCTCCCACCCGCATTTGCAAAGATAAGGCT
The DNA here is from genome assembly GCF_964212035.1 of Myotis nattereri. Classification (NCBI taxonomy): domain Eukaryota; kingdom Metazoa; phylum Chordata; class Mammalia; order Chiroptera; family Vespertilionidae; genus Myotis; species Myotis nattereri. The sequence goes on from NC_138078.1 coordinate 45,648,350, forward strand.
GGAGGGTGTGAGGGCCGGCTCACTTCTCCTTCTCCTTCCTTTTGCTCCTCCTCTGGCTGCTTAGCTCGCCCAGCTTCTTATCCAGGCTCCTCTGCAGCTGGGCCCTCTTGGCGGGGTCCAGGGACCGGTCTTTGGCCCCACTGCCGGTGTACAGCACTCCCTCCAGGCTGATTCTCTGCGGGGCGTGGGTGTGGGCGTGGGCCCTCTCCCCACAGCCATGGGTCTCAGGCAGGCAGTGGCTGAGGCAGTAGCGGTGGCTGCAGTGTGGGCAGAGCTGGCCCAGAGTCACGACGCTGGCCCAGCATTTGAGGAGGCCACAGGTGTTATCAGCCTTCATGGCGGCCGAGACCAGGGTGTTGAAGTCCTCCGTGAAGGGCAGATCCAGGGCCGGGGTCCTTTTGCATGTTTCTGCTTTTTCTTTTCTGGCAACTTCCGCAGCCCCAGGCCTGCGGCCCGTGGGCCCTCCTTGGCACGCTGCTCCTGCCTGACCCTCTCCCTCTGCAGTTGCTCCAGGGGCACAGCCCTCAGGTCCATGCTGCTTGGCTCTCGCCCGGCGGGGGGGCTCCATCTGCACGGGGCTGGAGGGCTCAGGATGGAGAGGGGCTTTGCTGTCAGTCCCTGCCAGGACAGGTGGGACTGGTGGAGCCAATTTTTTTTTTTTTTTTGGCCGTGTGCACATAGCTTTAATTCTTAAATAATTTATACTCCTCTGAAACAAATAAAACTCTGCGGCCCCGTGATCGCCATGGTGATCGGAGGGCGGGAGAGCCTGGGCGCAGGCCAGGCGGCACCCAGGCACCCCAGCACCTGACATGCAAAGGTCGGGGATGAAATGACTTTTCCCAACCACATCTGCAAATATCCTGGGGAAGGCATCACTGAAGAGTTCACAACAACTCTCTTACTTGGCAAGGAAGAAAAAAGTTGGCAATGGAAACAATCCCTTACATCAAAGTTAAGGTCCCTCTGGGTAAAAAAGAATATTTCCAACGTAAAGAAGGGAGCAGGCAAAAATAATAGGTTCTCATGACTGCCACTGAAGATTGAGCATATGACAGAGTCAAAACGAACATACAAATTAAAACAGACAGTGGACATTCAAATGACCTGAATCAACTGTCGCTGTCCCAATAGCAGCAATGCTTATGTGATAATATAGTTTAACAAACATACAAAACAAGTCACATGATAAGATAGGTTCGGCTTCTAAAGTAAATTGAATATGTTCTTTTAAAATTCTAATGTCCTTTCCTCTGACTATAATTCTTAATTTTCCAATCAGAAAATTACCCCAGGTGATCCAGTAACATGTAGAACTTCAGTAACCTAACTTAATTTAAAAAAAACAAACATCCCAACCATTTTTAAAATATTTAAATTGATATTTCAGGGTTAAAATTATAGAAGATATTCAGATCCAAATATATTTTCTGAATATTTAAAAAATATATATATATATATGATACACTTTCCCAAGGAACTCTGAATTAGTACCTTTCCCTCTAACTTTCTTCAAATTGAGAGAATCTACGGAGTTCCCTATACTGCACAAATTTTAATGAAAGAAAATAAGACTTTCTAAGAGCATCAAATACATGTTTTCTTATTTACAAACATATACACTCTTCTCTCTCTCTTTCTCTCTCTCTCTCTCTCTCTCTCTCTCTCTCTCTCTCTCTCATATATTCTTACTGATTCAGAGAGGAAGGGAGAGGGAGAGAGATAGAAACATCAATGATGAGAGAGAATCAATGATCGGCTGCCTCCTACACACCCCGTACTGGGGATCAGGCCAAAACCTGGGCATGTGGCCTGACCAGGAATCAAACTGTGACTTCCTGGTTCATAGGTTGATGCTAAACCACTGAGTCACACCCGAAGGGCTCAATTCTTATTTATAAATTAATTCCAAGGACATATATAGCTTGAAAAGCTTTGGAAGCAGTTTCAAAAAAAAATAGCTTTTAAGTAACAAGAAAACAGTTACAGAAGAAACTTTAAATTAAAAGAAAAAAATTGTTTTAATTTATTCAAGAGTGGGAACATCCTCCATGAAAATGTGTGCCTTGACTGTGGATGGCTGGGTGGCCTTGTCACACCTTAAGAATTCAAATGCTTTTTACAATGACAAGAAAGAGAGCTTCATCTCATTTCTCTCCCAGGGTAGATGTCCGTCAACAGAAGGTGGACATCAATAAAAGGAGGGGCTTGCACAATCAATCCAGAAAGTCAGCAATCTATGAATAATCCAGAACCCAGTATTTATCTCCTCTACCACACACCCTCCCTCCCAGCCAGTGAGCAAGATAATTACCCTCAAGTCAAGCTAAGTGCCCCCCAGTCACAGTGGCCCAATACTGACATACAAAGCAAACAAATAATTCTCACTCTGGCATAGAAGTGACAACTTTTTTGGAAGAAAAACAGATGCTGTAAATTTCTCAAAGTCTTCCTGAAACACTTTTTAAAGTAATTTTTACTTCTTTAGAAAAAATGCATACATGGCACACCATCTGTAATAAAAGGCCCATTCTATAAAATTTTACCTGTTCCTACTCATATCTGCAATCATAACCATATTTATAGACAAATATATCTATACTAATAAAAGAGTAATATGCTAATTAGACTGGGAGACCTTCCAGAAGACCTTCCAGATGTTCTTCTGGACAAAGCCATGGTGGTGGGGCCGAGGTAGAGGCGGTTACAGGTCAAGAGGGGAGGGCAGTTGTGGGTGATCAGGCTGGTGGGGGATGGGGCCATTGGGGGTAAGCAGACCAGCAGCGGGGGGGAGGGCAGTTGGGGGTGAACAGGCCAGCAGGCAGAGTGATTAGAGGCAATCAGGCAGGCAGGCAGGCAGGTGAGCAGTTAGGAGCCAGCAGTCCTGGATTACGAGAGGGATGTCCAACTACTGGTGTAGGCCCAATCCCTGTAAACTGGCAGAACATTTTTTGAGGGGTCCCAAATTGGAGAGGGTCCAGGCCAGGCTGAGGAACACACCCTCCCCCGTGCATGAATTTCGTGCACCGGGCCACTAGTAATAAAATAAAATAAAAAATGAAAAAGTGAAGTGTTCCTTTGGCTATCTTAAGATCCCAGTCTTCTGTACTGTCTTTGGTTTCTGTTTCCTGTTGCTGGGACTGAAGGCCTCTCTTTAGGCCAGTCCCTTTGAACTCTCAGGGATTATTCAAAAAAAATTTTTAAATATTTTTTACCAAATAAGGTGTATTCTGGGTGTGGCTGTATTGGTTGCCTAGAGACTGGAGGGAGGGGCTATCTCTTTGGGTGAAAATGGCTACCCCGGTCCAGGGCTCAGGCATGACTCAGCGCCAGACTCACTGTCCCTTCTCCTGGACCATCTCCTTTCCCTCTCCTGCACCCCAGCCACGGGTGCATGTCTGCATCCAAAATATCCCAGGAACTAAGTTCAGCGAAGGAAAGAACAGGCCACAGAGAGGGGAAAGACTGCGCCCCCACGAGCCCCTCCCCTGCCGGCACCGTTAGCCCTGATCAGCACCTCAGGCTGCCCCCTCTGGGCTCAGTCACCCATGACCGTGGACACAGATCTAGAATCCCCTGCCACCAGCAGTCCTGCAGACCTCCTTTCCACAGTCAGACGCTGTGCCTGTCCCAAGGCACGCGTCTCAGTGCCATGCGGTTTCCGTCTGGCAGATCTCTCCTGCCCATATCCTGGACCCTACCTTTCTCCAGGGGTCCCCTGCCCCTCCCAGCTGCAAATTGTCTCATTTTCTGAGTCTCCTTTGCCAACTTGGGGTGGGTGCCACTTGTCTCTGCTGCCACTCTATCTGCTCCAGAACAAAGCTCGGGACACGTCCGTCTATTCTGCCACCATTTTGTTGTCCTTCTAGAATATTCATCTTAATAAAAATATATGTATACTCTTATTTGGCAAAGTTTCCCATGCAATTTTATAAGCTTATTAAATAGGCCTAATTAGTTTAAAAACTTAGAGAGAGAATGAATCCCTGAGGTATTTCAGGGCTTGTTGGAATAACACAGTCACTCCTTTGTTAAAAGAACTATTTTGAAATTTAAACTTTGAGGAGGTTATCATATATACTTAAACAAAAGATTATATTATAAATCTTTGGAAATCTAGGTGAAAAAATGTATAGCTTTATGGTAATAACTTTAAACTTAAACTGGTTTAAACATTAAATATTTTGTCTAGACCACAGGATTCTATGTAACTTATGTAAGTCTTTAAATTGTAAATTTTTGTAAAGAAGTCATGAGATTTTTCCTTTGCTTTTTTAAAAAAAATTTATTTTATTGTTTAAAGTATTAGAAATAGTAGTATATATGTCTCAATTTTTCCCCATTGACCTTCCCCCAGCCTCACCTACCCCCCGGCACATGCCCTCAACCCCCCCACCCCCCTGCAGTGTCTTGCGTCCATTGGTTATGCTTATATGCATGCATACAAGTCCTTCGGTTGATCTCTAACCTCCCCCCCTCAACCTTCCCCAGCCTTCCCACTGTAATTTGACAGTCTGTTCGATGCTTCTCTGCCTCTGTATCTACCTTTTTGTTCATCAGGTTATAATGTTCTTTTTAATCCATAAATGAGTGAGATCATGTGGTATTTTTCTTTCACTGACTGGTTTAGTTCACTTAGCATAATGCTCTTCAGTTCCATCCATGCTGTTGCAAATGGTAAGAATTCCTTCTTTTTTATAGCAGCGTAGTATTCCATTGTGTAGAGGTACCACAGTTTTCTAATCCACTCATCTACTGATGGGCATTTAGGCTGTTTCCAAATCTTAGTTATTGTAAATTGTGGTGCTATGAACATAGGGGTGCATATATCCTTTCTGATTGGTGTTTCTGTTTTCTTGGGATATATTCATAGAAGTGCTATTACTGGGTCAAATGGCAGTTCCATTTTTAACTTTTTGAGGAAACTCCATACTGTTTTCCACAGTGGCTGCAGGAGTCTGCATTCCCACCAGCAGTGCACGAGGGTTCCTTTTTCTCTGAATCCTCACTAGCACTTGTTGTTTGTTGATTTGTTGATGATAGCCATTCTGACAGGTTTGAGGTGGTACCTCATTATTGTTTTGATTTGCATCTCTCAGGTGATTAGTGACATTGAGCATGTTTTCATATCTCTCTTGGCTTTCTGAATGTCCTTTTTTGAAAATTGTCAGTTTCGGTCCTTTGCTCATTTTCTTATTGGATTTTCTTCCTTTGGTTAAGTTGTATGAATTCCCTGTAAATGTTGGAGATTAAACCCTTATGAGAGATAACATTGGCAAATATATTCTCCCATGCAGTGGGCTTTCTTGTTGTTTTGTTGATGGTTTCTTTTGCTGTGCAGAAGCTTTTTATTTTGACGTAGTCCCATTTGTTTATTTTCCCCTTAGTCTCTCTTACCCTAGGATCTGTGTCTGTAAAGATATTGCTATGACTTATTTCTGCAATTTTGCAGCCAATGGAGTCTTGTAGGATTTCTATGGTTTCCCATCTTACATTCAAGTTATTTAGCCATTTTGAGTTTGTTTTTGTTTATGGTATAAGTTGGTGATCTAGTTTCATTTTTTTTGCATGTATCTGACCAAATTTCCCAGCACCATTTATTAAATACACTGTCTTGACTCCATTGTATGCTCTTGCCTCCTTTGTCAAATATTAATTGAGTATAGTGGCTTCGGTCAATTTCTGGGTTCTCTATTCTGTTCTTTTGGTCTATATGTCTGTTCTTGTGCCAGGACCAGGCAGTTTTGAGAAGAGTGGCTTAGTAATATAGCTTGATATGTGGTATTGTGATCCCTCCAACTCTGTTCTTCTTTCTCAGGATATCTGTGGCTATTTAGCGTCTTTTTTTCCAGATGAATTTTTGGAGAGTTTTTTCTAGGTCTGTGAAATATGCCGTTGGTATTTTAATGGGGATTGAATTGAATCTATAGATTGCTTTAAGTAGAATGGACATTTTAATGATGTTTTTTCTACTAATCCATGAACATGGTATGTTCTTCCATTTGTTCATTTCTTCCTCTATCTTTTTTTTTTCAATATCCTGTATTTTTCTGAGTACAAGTCTTTTACATCCTTAGTTAAGTTTATTTCTAGGTATCTTAATTATTTTGATGCAATTCTAAATGGGAATTTTTTTCATTTCTCTTTCCGTGAGTTCATTATTAGTATATAAAAAGGCCATAGTTTTCCGCATGTTGATTTTGTATCCTGCTACATTTCCAAATTCATTTATTAGATCTAGTAGGTTTTGATGGAGTCTTTGGGGTTTTCTATTTATAGTGTTATGTCATCTGTGAATAAGGACAGTTTTACTTCTTCTTTTCCAATTTGGATGCCTTTTATTTCTCCTTGCCTGATCACAATTGCTAGTACTTCTAGTACTTTGTTGAACATCAGTGGTGAAAGTGGGCATCTCTGTTTTGTTCCTGTTCTTAGGGGAAATGTTTTTAGTTTTTTTTTCCCATTGACTATGATGTTGGCTGTGGGTTTGTCGGGCTTTTGTTATGTTGAGGTATGATCCCTCTATTCCCACCTTGCTGAGAGTTTTTATCACAAAAGGGTGTTGGATTTTGTCAAATGCTTTTTCTGCATCAATTATATGATTACATGATTTTTGTCTCTGTTTTTTATGTGATGTATCACATTTATTGATTTGCAGATATTGTACCAGCCTTTCATCCCTGGAATAAATCCCACTTGGTCATGGTGTATGATCTTTCCAATATATTGCTCAATCCAATTTGCTCGAATTTTGTTGAGAATTTTAGCAGCTATATTCATCAAGGATATTAGCCTGTAGTTCTCTTTTTTTGTGGTGTCTTTATCTGGTTTTGGGATCAGGGTAATACTGGCTTCATAGAAAGAGGTGGTAGTGTGCCTTCCTCTTGAATTTTTTGAAATAACTTGAGGAGGATAGGTTTTAGTTCTTCTTTGAATGCTTGGTAGAACTCCCCTGTAAAGCTGTCTGGACCGGGTCTTTTGTTTGCTGGAAGATTTTTGATTGCTGTTTCCTTTTCTTCAGTATTTATCGCCCTATTCAGGTTTTTTTTTAATTCTTCTTGGTTGAGTTTTTTGGAGCTTGTATTTTTCTAAGAATATGTCCATTTCATCTAAGTTGTCCATTTTCTTGGAATAGAGTTGTTCCATAGTATTTTTTCATAATTGTTTGTATATCTGTGGGATCCGTTGTTATTTCACCTCTTTCATTTCTGATTTTGTTTATTCGGGTCCTCTCTCTTTGCTTTTTGGTGAGCCTGGCTAGCGTTTCATCAATCTTGTTTATCCTTTCAAAGAACCAGGTCTTGGTTTTGTTGCTCTTTTTTAATTGTTTTTTTTTTTTTTTGGTCTCTATGTCGTTTATCTGTGCTCTGATCTTTATTATTTCCTTTCTCCTGCTTATACTGGGCTTTTCTTGTTGCTCTCTTTCTAACTCTTTGAGTTGTAGGGTTAGATAATTTATTACCATTGTTTCTTGTTTTTTGAGGTAGGCCTGTAGAGCTATGAATTTCTCTGTCAAGACTGCTTTCACTGTGTCCCATATACTTTGCTCTGTTGTGTTTTCATTGTCATTTGTTGCCATGATGCTTTATTTCTTCTTTGATCTCTTTGGTAACCCAGTCATTCTTTAATAGCATGCTATTTAGCTTCCAGATGCTTGATCTTTTTTATTGTTTTTATTGTAGTTGATTTCTAGTTTAATCCCATTGTGATCTGAGTAGATGCTTCATATGATTTTATCTTTTTGAATTTGAAGAGACTTTGCCTGTGTCCCACTATATAGTCTATCTTTGAAAATGACCCATGTGCACTTGAAAAGAATATATATTCTGTGGCCTTAGGGTGAAATGTTCTGAAGATGTTAATTAATTCCATCTGATCTAGTGAGGCATTTAGGATTGATGTTTCTTTGCTAATTTTTTGTTTAGAGAATTTGTTCATTGGTGTTAGTGAGGTATTAAAGTCCCCTACTATGGCTGTATTGCAATAAATATCTCCCTTGATATCCTCCAGAAGTTTTATTATGTATTTGGTTGCTCCTGTATTGGGTGCATATATGTTTACCAGAGTTATATCTTCTTGTTGAATTGCTCCCTTTAGTATTATGAAATGGCCTTATCTCTTGTTATGGTCTTCACTTTGAGGTCTAATTTGTCAGATATAAGTATTGCTACCCAGCTTTTTTTCATTTCCATTCACCTTAAAAACCTTTTTTCCATCCCGTCACCATCAATCTTTGTGAGTCCTTTCTTCTGAGGTGGGTTTCCTGTAGACAGCATATATATGGGTCATGTTTTCTTATCCACTCAGCTACCATATGTCTTTTGTATGCAGGCTGTTTCTTTGTTTCCCCCATTTAATCCATTTACATTTAAAGTTATTATAAATAGGTACTTGTTTGTTGCCATTTTTATTTTTTATGCTTGTATTCCTTCTTTGCTTCCTATTTCTTCTTTTTACAGCAGACCCTTTAGCATTTCTTTCATTGCTAGTTTGATGGTAATAAACTCCCTTATTCCTTTTTTGTCTGTGAAGCTCCTTATTTCACCCTCAATTTTGATTGATAGCCTTGCTGGGTACATTATTTTTGGATTCAGACCCTTCTTTTGCATGACTCTGTATATTTCATTTCATTCCCTTCTGGCCTGATGTGTTTCTGTTGAGAAATCAGTCAATAGGCTGAGGGGGAATCCTTTGTAGGTATCTTTCTGTCTCTCTCTGACCACTTTTAAAATTCTTATGTTGTTGCTGGTGTTTGCCAATTTAATTATGATGTGCTTTGGCGTCGGTCTTTTGGGGTTCATTTTGTTTGGGACTCTGTGAGCTTCTTGGACTTTTGTGAGCTTTTTCTTCACTATATCAGGAAAGTTTTCTGTCATTATTTTTTCAAAGAGTTGTTCTATTCTTTGCTCAGTTTCCTCTCCTTCTTGCATCCCTATTATGCAGATGTGTTTTCATTTCGTGTTGTCCCAAAGTTCCCTTAGGCTATTCTCCTGTTTTTTATTTTTCTAGATGCTGTTCTGCTTAGGTATTTTTTTCCTACCTTGTCTTCTAACTTGCTGATGTGGTCCTCCACTTCTTCTAGTCTACTATTCATGCTTTCTATTGAGTTCTTTATAGCAGTGACGTCATTTTTCATTTCTTCTTGGTTCTTCTTGATTTCCTCTTGGTTCTTACACATATTGTTTAATTTGTCTTCCAACCTTTTCAGTCACCTTATGACCATTTCTCCTAATTCTATCTCTGAAATATTGGTTGCCACCATTTCGTTTACTTCTTTTTCTGGTGCTGCCTCCTTTTCTTTCATATGCAGGCTGTTTCTTTGTCTCCCTATGATCGCTCCTCTCCAGATGTTTGGTTATGTAGATCTCGCTCTCTTGCATTGACTTTATGGCACAAATGCAACACAACAAGGCACAATGCACAGGGCACTGAATACAAATGTATTCACTTTACTAATAGCTCTAAATAATGGTTACCATAAGAGAAAAGAGAATTAGGGAATAAAAAAAAGAATGTAAAAAATGATATTGAGAAGAGGAAATAAGTGTAAGAAGCACCTCAGGTCGGGAACAATAAACTTAATTATAGAAAAGTGGAAAATTTTAAAACTGTGTGACCCCGTTTGCAACAGCTGCCAGCTGTTTTTCTAGCTTACCCGCAAGCCCGCACATCCTGCTTCTCGGGCCCAGGGCAACCAGCCATATCCTGCCAGTTACCCCAAAATAAAGATAGCTTTGGCAGATTAAAGATCAGCCAATTAGCTTTTGCAAAATAGCTCCCCAGAGCGAGGGGATAAAAGCAACTTACAACTGATGCTCAGGGCTCTTGTCTGCTGCTGCGTCAGCTAAGGCTTGAGCCCAGATTCGAATTCGTGAATAAAGGCTGTAATTTGAACCCAATTGACTCTGTGGCTCTTTGTCTGGGAATTCACTCCATAACAATAAGTAAGAGGGAAAAGAAAGAGAATAAAAAAAGGAAGTGGGAAATACTACTTATATGGGGAGAAAACTCCAATAGAACAACAAGTAATTTAAAAAAATGCAAACAACAAACACACAGAGATGAATTCAAACTACAATCAGTAATAACAAGCAAGGAGCGGAAAAACAGAAGCAAAAAAAGAGAAACAATCGCACAAACAAACAAACAAACTAATTAACAATCAAACAACCAACAACAATAGGACAGAGAGAAAGAAGGGCAAAATAAAACAAAAAAACATAAAACAAAAAGAAAAAAAGGGAAGAGAGAAAAAAATGGATAGTGAAGAAAGAGAATAGAGAAATGTGTATGAATTTGGAGCAGGGGATGGAAATTAGATATATTAGTAGGATGAATTTTTAACAGGGGGTAAAAAGAAATAATAGGGAAAACCTAAATCAGTAATAGGGTAAGAGAAACAGGACAACAAAAGGGGAAAAGTGAGGAAGAGAGTTTGGCTTAAAGGTAAAGTTGAGATAGAGTAAAATGATGCTAAAAGAAAAATGAAAATAGAATGTAGGACACTAATCCCAAAATAAAATAAAATAAAATAAAGAAAAACATAAAATGAAACTTAAAAAAGGTAAAACAATAGTAATAATGATACTAATTAGAAATAAAAATATACTAATTAAAAAGGTAAAATCAATTGAGAAAAAAGAAAAAAATTGTTTATTAAGTAAAAGATAAAATATAAAAATGTACAATACTAAAGGTCATTCACTTCCTCTACTGTTCTGTTCGGCACGCCTGTTTCCTGTCAGGTATTCAGGACAGTATTGAAGTTCCCTGCATTTCACTGCTCCTCTATGTTGTAAGCCACAATCCTGTTTTCAAATAGGCGCTATTTCTTTGTTTCTCAGCCTGCCTTTAGTTGTATTTACACAAGAGTCAATTTGTGATTCAACCCCTGGGTGGCAGTGTTTCTGTATTGACATCTGGGGCTATAAGTCCTCTCTACCCAGTATTTAGTTTTTGTTTTCCCTGTCACACTTAATACTGGGTTGGGGGACTGGACTGCCACAGTGCTGGTTTTATGATTGTTTCTCCCCACTCTGATCCCCAGGTTCCAGAAAAACAAGTTTCCTCTGCAGTCTCTGAGAGTGTTTTTAATTGGGAGATCCTATGTACTGGGCTTAGTAATCCAAAGCAAGGATTTAAAGAGAAAAAAAAAAAAAAAAAACAGAGTAAGCACGTGGACTGGTGACTTTGCCTCCTAGCACTGTGTGCATCTCTGCACATGTCTCTGCACGTCTTTTTCCCTTGACATTGCACAGCCGGTATACTGGTAGAACTTCCAACTGCCTTTCTGTGCCCAGCCCAGCTATGGGTTGATTTCTAGAGTTCCCTTCTGCCAGCAGCCATGTGGGCCCCCTTCCACATTCATAGGCTACACCGACCGATTTTGTGGGTCGCAAACTCTAGATCCCACTGCTCGCATTTCTCCCTCCAGCCTGGATCGCAGACCTAACCTTTCTCTAGGCGCTATCTGACCTTTCATTGAGAAGATGCAGGGCTCATCTGAGTCTGCGTATTTGCACTGCTTGAGACCCGGTGTTCGTGGGTTCGCAGCTGGTCCCTGGGTGTTGTTGTTGTAGGGTCCCAAGAGGTATCCGAGTTTTTCCGGGTTGAAGGTAAGGCTAGGCTTCCTATCACAGTCACTCTCCCCTTCAAGATGGCACAGCCTTTCCTTTGCTTTTGATGACCTTTAAGAAAAGGCTAGAAAAGGAGAGAGAAGTTCCTCAATACCAAGCAGAAAAACCTGTTGAAACTTTAAATGATAGTGTCAAGAACTGTTAATGAGTGGTGGAAATAAAGAAACTCTAGGCTCCAACTTAAGGACTTAAGCAACAGGAGAGAGCCTGGGTGGGATTGCTTTGGGTCATTGAAAAGTCAGAAACCCAGGTGACATAAGATATGACACAATGAGAGTGGGTTGTTAGAAATACTAGGAGAGAAGGGTTAAGGGGTGATAAGATCCTGATTCACTGGACCCTGTTGCCCAGGTGTCCCATGGAGATAGTAGTATGGGTGGGTCACTCCGTGTTCAGAGGGTAGGTTTAGCTTTCATTTCTGCATCGATGGGATGCATCTTGATGAAGGACTTACTGCACAGCTGGACAGGTAGCTTTCTCCCACCATGGCAAGGGCAAGAGAAAGTGTAATGAAAACAACTCTAGGTCCACCAGAGAGAAATTAGGTGGAGGATGGGGACTGGAGCCTGACTGGGGTCTTTCTTTAAACTTAAACTTTTACAAACATTTTACCTACTCAGAAATAACCATCATTTGAATAACAATTTCAATTCTTGTCCTATAAAAATGTATCTTTATACTTTATTCCTTCTATCATTAAATTCATATAATTTTACAATTTAATTAGAATTTTTAATTCTTAGGAACCCTTTTTCCAATGATAACCAAAAAGTAAACAACCAGCATTTCTTAGATTGACATTTATGAACAAACTTTAAACATACTCTTACTTTCAAGAAACCCATCTTCAACAAAACACATGACATTACATCAACAGTTCCAAATTTACTCTATAGATTTTCTGTAATAAAAACTAAAGTTAAGTAAACTTAAAAGTTGTCTGGCAATCGATGTTTCTGTATTTCATGTTAGTTTATTTTTTATTTATTTATTTTTAATTTAATGTTATTTTAAAATATCTAGATGTTTATCATTTAACCCCACAATGCTCCAAAGCTTTTAAGTTACCAAAGACTTTGGAAAATTATGTATAGGCATATGAGGCTGGAGAAAGGCATGAGGGGGAGGGAGTAGGCCAAGCAGCCTCTTCCCAGGTCTTCAGCTGCTTGGATTTAAAACTGCCACATTCATTCCTTTGAGATGATATGCTAAAGTTTGGGTGAAAATGAGTTCTGAATCTGCTAGTAGCAGGACTGTTAATTAAGCTTTTGCAGTTTTATAGTGAAAAAAGGGGTTAAAAGGCAGCTGGTTGCTCTTTGGGAGGGGACAAGAAGTCTAACTTAGGAGTTCCTCATGGTGTTAGGGACCTGGGGGTGGAGGCATAAAGGATACAACAGGAGGAGCAGAGTTTGGGGTGGTGGTGGAGCTCAAAGAAGGCCTGAACATAGGGATTACCAGACCATTTGCCTAGGTGGCAGCAGTATGAGTCCAATTGGAGAATCCTATCTAGTAAAGAGGTAATATGCAAATTGACCATCACTCCAACACACAAGATGGCTGTCACCCATGTAGTCAAACATGGCCACCCCATGTGGACACAAGAAGGCCAGCAGGAGAAGGCAGTTGGGAGGGACCAGGCCTGAAAGGGAGGGCAGTTGGGGGGGACCAGGCCAACAGGGGAGGGCAGTTGGGGGTGACCAGGCCAACAGGGGAGGGCAGTTGGGGGGGACCAGGCCAACAGGGGAGGGCAGTTGGGGGTGACCAGGCCAACAGGGGAGGGCAGTTGGGGGGGACCAGGCCTGCAGGGAGGACAGTTAGGGGTGACCAGGCCACAGGGGAGAGAAGTTAGGGGCAGTTGGGCTGGGAGGGGAGGGAAGTTAGGGAAGACCAGGCTGGCAAGGGAGGGCAGTTAGGGGTCACCAGGCTGGCAGGGGAGGTCAGTTAGGGACAATTTGGCTGGCAGGGAAGCAGGCATCGATCAGGCTGGCAGGGGAGTGGTTAGGGGGTGATCAGGCTTGCAGGCAGAAGTGGTTAGGGGCAACCAGGCAGGCAGGCAGGAGAGTGGTTGGGAGCCAGCAGTCCTGGATTGTGAGATCAGGACTAAACGGGCAGTCGGACATCCCTCAAGGGGTCCCAGATTGGAGAGGGTGCAGGCTGGGCTGAGGGACACTCATCCCCATGCATGAATTTCGTACACCAGGCCTCTAGTGGTGTTACAATTAAAGGTGTCACCCTGGGGCCAGATTTCTTGATTGTCTAATTTGTATTGTTGCCATGCTGTATTGCAGTAGGTAATGAGGTGTTTGGCTCTAATTTCATCTCATAACTTTAGGATCTTAAGATTCTTTAAGAGGTAGGCCAAAGGTGAGTCCTTGAGAGTGGCTGAGATTGAGTTGCCCATAGTGTTATTATAAAAAGGGCATTTGTGTGTGTGTGGGTGGGGGGGGGGTTGCAAACGTAGTGAGAGGAAGAAACCCAGGGCCAGCATTTTGACCTAGTTGTTGCTCCCCTTCCCTGTGCTGAGACCTATTCTAAGGGGCATCCCCCAATAGAAAGGTTTAGTGCAGGTGACCCAGTCCCTGGTGGCTAGAGATAAGTGGGAGCGTCCTTGCTACTAATATAGGCTGGTCAGACCCAGCGCTGGGATTTTCCCGTACAATGTATCATGACCAGCCAGGCTCTCTCCCCCTGGAAAATGCCAGAATTGGCAATGCTGAGACTCATAGTCCCCAAAACAAAATCCTACAGGGTGTTTGGGGCTGGGGTTTGAGAAGGTGTGTGCTTTTTCACAGTGTGCCTCAGTTGCTTGGACATTTGCTTGCAACCAGTGGACTGCTTATTGCAATCTTGCCCTTTCCAAGACTGGTTTACCCTGTCATGGGAATCTTCTAGCAGCAGTTGCCCTAGAGGTTTTTAAGTGGGCTTCATCCTTATATGCAGTAGCTGGAGTTTCATCCTTATATGCAGTCACTGGTGGGAAATGTTTGTCGTCAGTGAGGCTGAGTCAGTGGGTTTAGAATGTGGATGGAATGCAGGTGTGCAATCGGGTGTCTTCAGGACAGTTTCAATTCCTTACATGGTCTGACTCCTGGTGTCCACAAAGCTTTTCCTGATTTTTGTCTCCTGTGGCAGGAAGCTTACAAATGGCTATTAAGGATTGTATTGCCCTATAGTCCTAACAGGGAGGATAGAGGCAGAAATTGAAATGATGCAGCTGCAAGCCAAGAGTGCCACGATTTACAGCCATTACCAGAAGTTAGGAAGTGATAAGGAAGTATTCTACTGAGTCTCAGAGGGAGCATGACCCTGCTGACGCATTTATTTCAGACTTCTATTCTCCAGAATGGTGAAAGAATAAATTTCTATTGTTTAGCAGTGGTTCTCAACCTTCTGGCCCTTTAAATACAGTTCCTCATGTTGTGACCCAACCATAAAATTATTTTCGTTGTTACTTCATAACTGTAATGTTGCTACTGTTATGAATCGTAATGTAAATATCTGATATGCAGGATGGTCTTAGGCGACCCCTGTGAAAGGGTCGTTCGACCGCCAAAGGGGTAGCGACCCACAGGTTGAGAACCGCTGGTTTAGAGCTACCCAGTGTGAGGTACTTTGCTATAGCATCCCTAGGAAACTAATACAGTCACATCTTGCTTGTTCCATTAATGAAGAAAAGTTGGCCAGAAGCAAGTCTATGCAGTAGCCAGTGTACGTCCCCATGCACAGGGCTATAGATTGAAAGCACTCCATGAAGCACCTCAGCAAAATTTCACAGACTTTCCTGGAGCACTTAAAAAAAGTTCTTATAAGAGTAATACCAGTCGATAAAAAGACATATGGACTTTTAACCATTTCTAGTCTTCCCAGTAGTACTGGATAACTTCTAAGAGGCATTTGAGTCTTTGGTGCTCCAAAGGAATAGTATTGATTTTCTTCATGTTGAGGTGAAAAATAAGGTTTGGAAGGCACTGCAGTTTCCACTTCACCATTTAGTAGCCTGAATGCTATTTTTAAAATTCTTTTTCTAGCAAGTTACCAGGGTAGCCACTTGTCAATCAAACACCTTCATCCTAAGGTACAATTTCTTATCTAAATTCTCAATAACTCCTTGTTCTTTCCTTTTAATCATTTCTGCCTCCTTAACTGTATTTTCTATGTTTGGTTTTCTTAGAGTCTCAGAGTTGAAAATGAGACTTGGGCAGCCTGTGTTAGGATATTTGAATAAGACTGATATTTCTCCCCCTTCCAGAAAGAATTAATCTCTGGGCTCATAAGCCACTGGGAACCATCCATCCAAGAGGTCAGTACCCCCCTCCTCCCAGATCCCTGATTGAAGCAAGGAATAATAAAAGGAAACAAAGGGCACAGAAGGAGCATCAGTAGGGAAGGATTGCATACCTGGAGAAAGAGCTTTCAGTTTCTTAATCTCTTCTTCCAGTATATTAATTCATTATTTATGGCTATCCAATTCATTCTTGCATTTATTGCCTGAGAAATATTTATTTTAGAGACATCAACAGTCTATTTAGTTGAGTGTTTGTTTTTTTTCCCTAAAAATTCAACTTTCTACCTAGAAAGAGCCTTCTTTTGTCTATTAGAATTCAGGGTTTTCATAAGAATCCCCATCCCAAACATGACAAAGTGAAATGAACCTTTTAAGAGAGACTTGCCAGCAACATTCTGAGCTTCCCATATTTTTCTACCATTGAAGTTAATGGTGAACCAGATGGGATCTTAGAACCTGTACATTACCTATTTTGCTCAGTAGTAATTAAAATATTTTTGTGGGTATTTGGAATTTTTCTCAGGAATCTAATCCCATTAAGGCAAAATGGTTAAAGGGAGACTTTTTAGCAGTCATTCTCAGCTGATCAAAGGTGGCCACAAATCCTCTGACAAATTCATCTAGATGAAGGATGTAATCAAGGAATCCCATCCCTATTGCTAAATTATTAGGGAGAGAAAAAAAGAAAACAAAACTCAAAGAAACACACCAGTTTATAAATATAGCAATAACAGATTTTATTATTAAACAAAGCAAATACCTTGAATGAATGCAGGTATCCAGCAAGTGACTACAGAGTTTAGTGGTTTTTCAGCTGTATTTACGTGGAATTAAAGCTATAGCTGTTATACATCATGCTACTTTTGGTGAAGAGTCAGCTGCTAATCAATTTACATAATTGTTACATTGAGTTTATTCTGGTCTTATTTTTCATAATTTTTTCAGGCTTATTCTGGCATTCTGTTCTTTCATAATTCTTTTTTTTAATATATTTTTTATTGATTAAGATATTACATATGTGTCCTTATCTCCACGTTACCCCCTAGCCCCCCCCACTCCCCGCTCATGCCCTCACCCCCCCATTGTCCGTATCCATTGGTTAGGCCTCTATGCTTGCATATAAGTCCTTTGGTTGATCTTTCCCCCTTACCTCCACCCTCCCCTACCTTCCCTCCAAGGCCCGACAGTCCAATCAATGCCTCTCCGTCTCTGGATCAGTCCTTGTTCATCAGTTTATGTTGTTCAATATATTCCACAAATGAGTGAGATCATGTGGTATTTATCCTTCTCTGACTGGCTTATTTCACTTAGCATAATGCTCTCTAATTCCATCCATGCTGTGGTAAATGGTAAGAGTTCCTTTTTCTTCTTCCTCTTCTTAAAGAATACCTCTCAGCATTTCATATAATGCTGGTTTGGTGGTGATGAACGCCTTTAGCTTTTTCTTATCTGTGAAGCTCTTTATCTGACCTTCAATTCTGAATGATAACTTTGCTGGATAAAGTAATCTTGGTTGTAGGTTCTTGCTATTCATCACTTTGAATATTTCTTGCCACTCTCTTCTGGCCTGCATGGTTTCTGTTGAGAAATCAGCTGACAGTCATATGGGTACTCCCTTGTAGGTAACTGACTTTTTTTCTCTTGCTGCTTTTAAGATTCTCTCTTTGTCTTTTGCTCTTGGCATTTTAATTATGATGTGTCTTGGTGTGGTCCTCTTTGGATTCCTTTTGTTTGGGGTTCTCTGCACTTCCTGGACTTGTAAGTCTATTTCTTTCCCCAGGTAGGGGAAGTTTTCTGTCATTATTTCTTCAAATAGCTTTTCAATATCTTGCTCTCTCTCTTCTTCTGGCACCCCTATAATTCTGATGTTGGTACGCTTGAAGTTGTCCCAGAGGCTCCTTACACTATCTTCATATTTTTGGATTCTTTTTTGTTTTTGCTTCTTCGGTTGGGTATTTTTTGTTTCTTCGTATTTCAAATCTTTGACTTGATTCTTGGGATCCTCTTGTCTGCTGTTGGATCTCTGTATATATCAGTCAGTGTATGCTTAATTTCTAGTTGGTCTTTTTTCATATCCTCCAGGGTCTCACTAAATTTATCAGCGGTTTCCATAAAATTCTTTTTTTTAAAATATATTTTATTGATTTTTTACAGAGAGGAAGGGAGAGAGATAGAGAGTTAGAAACATCGATGAGAGAGAAACATTGATCAGCTGCCTCCTGCACATCCCCCACTGGGGAAGTGCCTGCAACCCAGGTACATGCCCTTGACGGGAATCGAACCTGGGACCTTACAGTCCGCAAGCCGACGCTCTATCCGTTGAGCCAAACCGGCTTTGGCATAAAATTCTTGAAAAACCTTATAAACGTGGTTTTGAACTCTATATCCAGTCGTTTGCTTTCCTCCATTTCTGTCATTTGTGACCTGTTTTTTTGTCTCCACATTTTTTATGCTTCCCTGTGTTGGTAGAGTGGTTTTGTGTGCTAGGTGTCCTATAGGGCCCAGTGGCTCAGCCTCCCCAGTTACCTGAGGTGGCCCCTCTTGGTGCACCCCCTTGTGGGCTTTGTGCACAGTCTTGTTGTAGTTATGCCTTGATTGTTGTAGGTATCACTGGGAGGAATTGACCTCCAGGCCAATTGGCAGTGAGAATCAGTTGTGTCTGCAGTGGGAGAACTTCTGTGCTGAAGACACCCTTCTGGGGCAAGACTTGCTTCAGTGGGGCTTTGGTGCTCACTGAGTCTGCCCCCTGAGTGTGTCCCTTATGGATCTGAGGAGTTGTAATCTGGATGGTCCCCCTCTGACCACTGGGTACACTGGCTCTTGGATCTAAGGAGGTGCTAATTTAATCTCTTCCTGAGGTTACCCAGCAGGAGTTACGAAAAGATCTGGAGATTCCCCTTCCTTGTTTGGAGTTTGGAGGTGCCCAGATGAGGCCCAGCTGTGAAGTAATGCAAGCTGCTGTGGAGCCTTGGGCCTTTTCTTGGAAGTTCCGGGTCTGTCTGGCCCAGATGTAATTTTTTAGGTAATTTTCAGGTTGCAAAGGGCCAGGGCATTCATATGCAAAAGCCTCTGCCGCAGCCTGGGTGGGTGGGGGGTCTCAAGGAATCAACAGGGAGGAGCAAGCAGCTATGGCAGATCCTCAGCCCTGCCCTAAGGGGCCACGGGTCTCAGTGTCCCAGTAATTTAATTGCTGCAAACACCCCTGAGAGAAAGCCGCCCTCGAGTTCTGAGTTCTGCCCGCTGTCAGACAGTCCAGTTTCTCCCTGTATGAGTCCTGGGTCCCAAGAGACTTCCCAGAACTGGAGTTCAGAGCAGTCGGGAGCTTGTGACTCCCTCTCGATTCAAAAAGACAGCTGCGTCCTCAGGTTCCAGCCCCTTTTCCCGCGTGCTCGAGCCTCTGTACCTTTGCACTTTACTTCTGCAGCTCCTGACTCTCAGTGTGCTTTTCTCTTTCCTTCTAGTTGTAGAATTTCCACTCAGCCAGCCGTCCTGTAGTTCTGGATGATGTCTGTTTTGTCTTTTTGTTGTATTTTTGAAGTTGTTGTAGGAGGCAGCAATTTCGGTGTTTACCTATGCCGCCATCTTGGTTTCTCTCCTCTTTCATAATTCTAAGTCAGGCTTATTCTATTTTCGGGAGGGGATATTTGAATTTATTTTTTTCATTTATTTTTATTTTATTGTTGTTAATCCTCATCTGAGGATATATTGATTTTTAGAGAGAATAGAAAGGAGGGGTAGAGACAGAAAAAAACATTAATGTGAGAGAGACACATTGATTAGTTGCCTCCTGCACATGCCCTGACCAGGGTTGGAGATCAAGGCTACAACTGAGGTATTCCCCCTTCACTGGAATCGAACCTGAGACCCTTCAGTCTGTGGGCCAATGCTCTAATGATTGAGTGAAACCGGCTATGGAATGGCTTATTCTTAAATTCTGTTTTTATAACTCTTATTGTTGCCCTGACAGTGTTTCTAGTACATTTAATTAATCACACCCCTCAACATTTTTGGTAAGGTTAGATTAAATTCAGTTTCCAAAAAAAAACCATTATTTTTTTAAATGGCTGTATGATATTCTATCACATGACTATCTCAGAATTTATTTTAATACCATTTTCCTCTTGTTAGACATTTATATGATATCAAATATTTTCCCATTATAAACACCACCATGGTAAATATTCTTATGCATCAAACATAATGTACATGTCTAATATATTCTTTAAGCTATCTAGAAATGAATGCTCATGAGGATGAATACTTTTAAGCTTTGGTACATATTGATACACCACCTTTGGGAACAACCATACCAATTTATGTTCCCAAGGGCAGTGAATGAGAGAGATTAACTCACCAAAGATAAAAATATCCTCATGTTGCACAAAGTGAAAAGACTGGTAAGCTTTTGACTAGAGAGATTGAGGTCCTGCAGATTACAACTAATAAAGTTGAAAACATTTGGCATTTAATATTAACTTGTCTGTTTCAATAACTTGAATTATTAGTCATAAATAAATACAGAATGCCTAAGGTGGGAGTTAGGAAATCACATGATGTAGGCCATATGACTATGGTCTGACAAACTGACAGAAAAAAACAGTAGAGCTTGAGGTTGTTTTGAGGTTTTAAAAGTAATTCTAAGCTTTAAGATATTCATATAAATATTTAAGTAATGTTAATGGTACAAAATTTAAAAGGAACAAAAAGGAACACCATGAATAGTATCTATGTTATGCCTGCCCTTTCGCCACCCAACTCTCCTGCCTGGAATCAGCCATGGGTACCAGTTTCTTGTTTATGTTCCCAATGACATTCTGGGCATGTACAACAACAAATTTATTGTTTAAGTATTTCCCTTTGTAAATTTTATCCTCCCACACAAAAGTTACTGCCTCCTGTACGTGCCCCCACCAGATATCAAATCTGAAACCTTTGGTGTATGAGACAACACTCCAACCAACCGAGCCACTTAGGGCTACTTAATTATTTTCCGCCAGCAATTTAACTTGGGTATCATGCCACGTGAATACATAAATAGTTTATATGTAAGCATATATTCATTATTTAGCATACATTTGTTGAGGACCTATTAAGTAACAAGCCTATACTACACACTGAGATACAGCAATAAACGAAACACAAAAATCTCAAACCTAGTGGAACTTATATCACAGTGGGGAGAAACAGAAAAGCAATTATGGAAACCATATGTTAAATGATGGAAAAAGTTATAGAGAAAAAGAAAATATTCAGCCCAGCTGAAAGTACCCTTAATCACTGTAGGACACCTGCATCAGAAAGGTGGTCAGCACATGAGGCTGAGCTAGCCAAAGCCTAGGCAGCTCAGGGAGCAGTCCTGATCAGGCAGTAAAACCCAAGGCCTGAAGAAATTTGCCAGCAGCCGGTCCATCCTTGCTGCTTGACACAGTCGCTGCAGGGAAGAAACATCTGCACAGCATGTTTCAAGGGACCTGGCGTATATGGCATACTGTTCTTAATATGTTTGCTCACCTTCTTGGTGCTATGTGTTTTAACCAAGGTCACCTCCCCGAGAAGGGTTGTTTCCCCAGGTAGGGATTTTCCCCTGAAGTTAGGGAGGGAATAAAACCCCTTAACTAAGTGCCAGGTGGGTAGTTAATCACTTTAACTATGAACAATCACACTTAAGCTACATAATCTTTACTCCCTGGAATGGAGATAAGAAACGCCCTAACCTTTGGAATAGAGATTGAGAGGATTAAAATCAACTGGTATAAATACAGATGTAACAAGGCAACAGGACACAGAACCTAGAGACAGAACCTAGCGAGAGAACATGGCAAAAGATCCTGGACAGAACCTGGCTACAGAACTTGGCTGGAGAACCTAGACAGAACCTGGCAACAGAACCTGGCTGAAGAACCTGGCTACAGAATCTGGTGACCGAACTTGGCTGGAGAACCTGGAGAACCTGGCTGGAGAACCTGGTGAGAGAACCGAACCAGAACTTGGCTAGAGATCCTGGCTAGGCTGCTGATCAACTGAACGCTGTCTCCGTGTCATTCCTTCTTCGCTGACTCCTTCCACACCTTTGGGGACCCCTGGACCTGCTGGGGTTGGACCCCAGCAGAAATTCAGGATCAGGGCATCGCTATACAGCAAGGAAAGGGTCTATTGCTCTCCTCCTCCGAAATCAGACAGCACTTCCTGAAATAGAAACTCCACTGGAGAGAGAAACACCTGCCTACTGGCTGGGGACTAGGTGAGGAGGACCCCACCTGAGCCAGGCAGCAAGAGAAGTCTGGATTCTGGGGCATGAATTGTGCCCTGGACATTCTTTGTAAATTTGTCCTCTTACTGACTTGCCCCTTCGGGAGGCTAAATACCAGGCTGGGGGGAGGGAGTAATCAGAGGGCAACAAGTCATGTTGAGACCCCACACACAATCTGTCCCCTGGGATGTGGCAAGAGGTGGAAGGTGGGTCTCACAGAAGAGAGAGGTTAAAAGTACCTACAGCAAGACAGATTTGGACCTCTGCAAGAAGGAGCCACAGGAAGGCTGACGTGGGCTGCATGGGAAAAAACACTTTCTAAGGGTGATGTACAGAAAGGGCTGTCGCAGGAAGATATGAGTTCCCTGTCATCCTGAGGTTATTATTCAAGCAGAGAGCAGAAGGCCACTTTACAAGGGGCATGCCATTCAACAAGAAGTTAAGCTCAGGGCATTTGCATGCTCATAGACCCTAAAATGCCCTGATCCTGCCATATTTGTCTGCCCTGGTCAGATGGCTCAGAAATACCCCCAGGGACTCCAGGCCTTTCCTGAGGTTTCAAAAAGGGAGCAGCATTAGCATTCATTAGTGCTCTAACTGGCATCTTAATTGTTAGTCTCACTCCTGTTCTTTGGGTTTTTAAAATGAATAACTGGTGTATATACCCTTCACTACCACCCCCTCCCACGTCACCCTAGGGATCAGTTTCCAGCTGTGCCTCCTATTCCCTTCGCCCACTACCCACATCCCCCAACAAATCTTGGAGGCAAGAATTATCTTCCCCAGGGTATCTGCTTTTCGCCTCTTCCCCCACCCCCTTCCAATGAGCTCAGGAAATCAGATTTAATCCACCAGACTCCTGTTGCTCAGCAATGGAAGAGCCTGCTCCTAGCAACCAGGAACCATAAAGATGCTGCTGAAAGAGGGGGCTGTCTGGGTCTTGATCTTGCTCAGCTCCTGACTGCTGGCCTCTCTGACATTTTTCTCATTGGATAGACAGGCTTCCATTGTCAGATGCCGTGTCTGAAAAGGATGATTTCTGAGATAGCTGATTGACTTCAACCCCTGTCATGCCAGCCTGGAGCCCCTTGGAATCCTATTTCTTAGGCCAACAGGAGAGAGTTCATGATCACAGCCGGGTAGCTTTAGAAGTGCCCTCACCAAAGAGAGATAGAGGCCACTGGCTGTGTTGGTACCTTCAGTCTTGCCTGGTGAATGGGATTGGGAGGTGGCTGCATTTTAATACCAGCCCATCTGGGCCTGGAAGGAGGCAAGGGGGCAAAATATGATATCTCCCATCTTCTAAAATCAGAAAACTGAGAGTCAGAGATGGGCTCAGGTCCACACAGTCTTTCGGTGACAGTTAGGTCTGAACAATGCCAGAAGACAGGGCTTCCCAACACAGTCATCCATAAGACGTCCAATCCACTGAGCAACACCAGACACTCCTGCTTCCCTTCCCCAAAGGTCAGCGAGGACAGGTTTCTCTACCCAAAAAAGCCCCCTGCCCTCCTATCTTTTGGGATGGTCCCAGCTCAGGGTGACCAGCACTGCAGATTTTTTATTTGATGAGCTGCTTTCCTAGACTTTTTTTTTTAACTTATTTGGAGTTCATGAGTGTCTCCCAGGAAAGGGCTGCCTGGAACTCAGGCTCTGTGAATGGGTGCTAACAGATATCTTACTTAATCACCGGTCTCACTGGTCTTCACAGGATGCACACATGCATGCATCCCCCCAATCCTTCTGTGTGTCCTCAAGCTCTGACAATGTGCCGCCTCCAGGAATAAACCATGGAACGTGGGGACTGTGGGAAACTGGCATCCAACAGGGCATCCGCACCCCTCTTGTCTCCTCCTGAGCCAGACCCCAAGACAAGGAGAGCCTTCTCCTGGGCAACTTCTTTCTACCTTTCCCCCTCCTTGCTTCTCTCCCTGTGCTTCCCCCTTTCTGCTTCCCAAGAAAAAGGCTTCTGGTTCCTGGCTTCCATTGCCTGGCAACCAAACAGGTTGTTACAGGCTGAGAGGAGTAGCACAGATTCTGCCTAATGAGGGGGTGGGGGGCAAAATCTCTATCTCCAGTCCTAAGCCACTGATAGCAATGTCGCTGGTGTTCACAAAGCACACACGTTCTTAAATGTAAGATTGTTTTTCTCTCTAATGAAAAGCCTTCCGAAGTTGAATACATAAGCCACATTAGGGTAAACACCTCCTTGATCCACCCTTTTCCATTTCATATTGAAAATGTTTTGTTATGGAAAATGTCAACCTTATACACAAGTAGAATAACATAACTAGTCCTCTTGTGCACATCACCCAGCATTAACAACTATCAAGTCCTGGCTAGATAGCACAGCATTGTATCTGTAAGTATTCAGTAGATAGCTTTGAAACATAAGAGTTCTCTTTTTTTAACATAACCACAGTGTTATCATAACGCCTAAAGTAATTAACAATAATTCCATAATATCATCAAATACCCCCTCAGTGCCTCCTCAATGTCATCTAAGGGCACTCCCCACTGAGGGGCCCACTGACTGATTGCCTAAGTGAGGAGGGGCCTCCTGGAGGGTGGGTGGGCTGGATGTACAGGTGAGTCTTTGAGGAAAGACCCAGGGCCTCAGGTGGGAGCAGCGATATGACAATCGAGAGTGATAGGGGTCTCTTTTGTCCTCAGAGGAAGCAAGAGAGTGTCCAGGGAGCAGCCTGAGCTTTGACATCTTTGGGACAGGGGCCTCTGGCCTTACTTCTCCCTCCCATAAGCCATCCACCTTCTAAGGGCCTCAGGGAGTCCTCATCTGTGCAGGAAAGACAGGACAGAGAATAGGCTAGGCCAATGGTTGGCAAACTCATTAGTCAACAGAGCCAAATATCAACAGTACAACAATTGAAATTTCTTTTGAGAGCCAAATTTTTTAAACTCAAAACTATATAGGGAGGTAGATTGTTATTAACTTAATTAAGATACTCCTAATGCTTAGGAAGAGCCATACTCAAGGGGCCAAAGAGCCGCATGTGGCTCGCAAGCTGCAGTTTGCTGACCATGGGTAGGCTATCCTGTGATTGAAGGAGGCCTCCCAGTTGGAATAATGGAATCCACTCTGGTTGAAGAGCCTTGGCAACAGGGCTGGTTCTCTGCTCTTTTGTTAAGCTGCTCTGTGACCCTGGGTGGGCAACATCCTCCATGTGGGTCTCACTTTCCTTACCTATACAATGAAAGGACTGGAACAGATGATCTCTAGGGGCCCATTAGCTTCCATGTTTCTATGGTCTCCAGGAAAGGGAGACCCACAACCTTCCTTGGTAAGTGGTTGCTGGTCTTAATTATCTTTGCAGTCAGGAGGGTCTTCCTGCCTGTTTCCTACTGTCTCTGAGTCTTATTTCCTCTGGCAGAGGGCCAGGCCTGGATAAACATGTTGATTGTCCCACAGGTACCTGGGTGGGCATTGGGAATTTTCATCACTACAAATCAAGTCACAATGGTGGGAGAGTGGGGTCTGGAGTCCTCAAGTCTCTTCTCCCAATCCCAGAAGTGTTCAGGAGGCAGCAGTGTTCAGACACCATTGAGATGAGCAATCGTGGCACTGATGGGCTCCCTGCTTTCCATGTACCCCAGCCTCCCCATTTCCCAGACAAGGAAACAAGGATGTGCCCAAGGTCAGAGTTGGGACAAGGAGGAGCTTGGGGTGAGGAATAGCTAGGGTCCTCCTCAGGAGGTAACTTTTCTGGGCAGGAGTGGGTATGGCAAAGATGAGAGTCAGTCTCCTAAGGAACAAAGTTATGGCACACACTGAAACCGGGTTGTGAAGCCCACCCTCAGGGAGCTCCTGGGGAGAACACAGGAAACACAGGCAGACACAGACATGCACACATGTATACATGCCACAGGAGAGGAGGCCACAGCATATCTGACTACCAAGTGCCTGAGCTGGGACATTAACTTGACCATGTGACCAGTAGCCACTGAGTCTTCTGGCTACTTCATTTATTCAACAAATAATGACGGAGTTCTTGGGAACCAAACAGTGAACAAGTGGGATCTAGCTAGGCAGGCAAGTACTCAAAAGGAGTTTCTGACCCAAGGAGCCACTCCCAGGCCAAAGGAAGTTGGGGGCTGTGGGAGCCCAGCAGAGCCCATGTCAGGGGCTCAGGAATAAGTCCTGTACTGCAGACACTGTTCTGGCAGTGCCCCTTTCTGGAGGAGTCAGTTCGGGTTGGTTAGGAAGGTAGCCCTAGGGAGCAATTGGCCAGGTCAGACACACGTGGTCAAGGGTGTGAATGACCTTCAGGAACTTTTTGTCATCTCAGTGAGAATTGGGCAAATTCTGGAGCTTGGAGGAGAAGCAAGGCTCCCCTTTTTCAGACCAGGGGTTCTTGAAGTAGTGGGTTGGGACCCGAAAGCTCACTGTTGAATCTTCAGTGGCTCTTTGGAGTAGACGGTGCATATGAACTGGACGCTCTTTTTCTTGCTGGCTGTTGTGATATGAAGCGTGGGTTGTGGGGCCTCAAAAAATGGCAAACATTCAACTGTTCTGCAAAAAGCTTTCTCCTTCCCCCTACTCATGCAGAGGGCTAAGATGTTTGCTTCTTCAAACTTGTACTTGTGATTTGTCTCCCATCGACTTGGCAATTAACATAAAGGGCACTGAGCAAGCCAGCCCCTTTCCTCCACACCTGCTGCTCATCTCCTGTGTATGTGGGAGGAAGTGACACAGGAAGGAAGAGGGTAAAAGCATGGGAAGAAGTCCTGTGGATTCTAGATATACTGAGCTCAGTGACACGCAGAGATGTTTAAGTGAAACATTCAGGGGAAAAAATAAGGAAATGCCTTGTTTTAGTTGCCTGGTAATTCCCATTCTTTGATTTCTGAATTTTCTTGTTTCTGGGGTGTTTTGAAAGTACTGAGCTCTTGAGGTGTTGTGTGTTTCCTTGGATCAAAAAGGAAAGGGCCCTCTGGTCCCTTGGGCACCCGCTCTCCAAGACTCTCCACCCATGTGGAGATGTTGCCTCTTTGCCACTGGTCCTGATGTGGGGCCTGTGCTCATGAAAAACAGTGATCCCAGTGGGCCTGCAG
The DNA here is from genome assembly GCF_964212035.1 of Myotis nattereri. NCBI lineage: Eukaryota > Metazoa > Chordata > Mammalia > Chiroptera > Vespertilionidae > Myotis > Myotis nattereri. The sequence goes on from NC_138078.1 coordinate 45,675,591, forward strand.
TCCTTTGGGGCCCAGATTTTACTTCCATTCTCTCCTCTATGTTGAGCCCCACCCTTGTCAATCCTTGGGTGAGAGAGAAAGCACAGGTGTGGTGCAACTAGTCTCTTCTTTCTCTGAGCTGGAATTCGAGGACCAGAGAACACAAGGATCTTGCCCTTGTGGCAATGGTCAGGAAGCGGGAATCCTATACAGTATTTTACTCAGTTACTGGTAATATGAGTGCACATTATCGATGAATCTCTAAGAAACAACGATCAAAACCTCAATGTAATTCTCAGTTTATCCCTTTTACCCTCTTTACTATTTCACAGATAGGCTAACTGAGTTCCAGAGAAGGGAGGTCATTTGCTTAAAGTTCCACAGCAATCAATTGCAGAACTGAAATTCATGTTTCTTCATAATAGGTAACCTTTATAAATATACGAACTCGATGTCTCAGTTTATGAATGTTGTCCCATTCTAATTGTTAAAATTAAAACTCCCTCTCAAAGTTGGCATGGTTTAGATGACAAATTATGTGCTCCCCTTATTTACTTGCCATTCATTTTACTTCTTATGCATTATTTTATACAGTTCTTACAAAAACCTTATAATGTGACTATTATTACCACACTATACAGAGTAGGGAAATTAATTTGACAGTGTTAAGTTACTTGCCTAAAAGCATATGAAAGGAACTGATGAAGCTAGTGCTAGACACTCAATTTTCAGTCTATTCTTTAGTGTCTACAGACCAATCTTTTACCGTTGAGGCCTGGGCTGTGTACAGAAGAGATGCTTGACCTCCACTTGTACTGTCAGAGAAGGTATTTTCCTGGGCTGGATAGACAATGCAGAGAGCAAGCAACCCAGGGCGGGAGGGTGCAGAGGGATATTTCCCCCAGGCCTTTTTATTAGCGCCATACTTCAGTTGAGTAAGGAGGTTGGAGAGGGTGCAGCAATAGCCCTTTGTGCAAGTAGGGCAAGGGCAAGAGGCAAGACTCAATGCTACTGCTACCACCTCTGGTGGTCCCCATCGCTCCCTTTTGTTTCAGTTCCCCCCAAAAAAACAACTTTGTGAAACTGTCTCCCCCTAGATAAATGCCAATTCCTATCCAGAGAGGTACTGGAGACTGCCACTTGCCACCCTGCCCTCTCAGCCTGGCACTGCAGACTGAGAAAGTTTCTTCTGAACAGAGCCAATTCTCTCATACTAAACTCCAAACTTCAAACACACAGTTAGTCTTTTTATGTACAATATTTATTTCTGAAGGAGTTTGTTTTGGCATTGAGGCCACCCCCTCCAAAGAGTACATGTCTCAACAAACAGCTCCCGTTCCTCTTCACCTTGGTGCTTGGTAGCTTGTCCACCCTGCCCCCAACCTGGCTCTTGGTGTTTGCCACCTAAATAGAAGAATGGAATAGGCTGCAATGGAAGCTATGCAGCCTGACTTTTACTGGTATCTGTTGCCCACCAGGCAGGGATACTTAGCCAGAACTCAGACTAGTCCCTGGCCCACTGTATGGAAAGAGCCCCTGAGGTCTTCCAAGCACCCTGGCCTTGGACCTGATGGTAGGACCTCAGCTACTGTCTTTGAAGTGTTCCATGAAATATGCTCATTCTCCACAGGGGGGGAGGGTCCAGGGAACATCTTTGGGGTACTATGTCCAATCACTATGTAGGATGCAGATACATGCTTGAAACCTTGGAGTCCTCCTCAGCTCTCTCTCTCTTCGCTCTCCAGAAAGAGTCCTCTCTCTTGTTAATATCTTAAGTCTTGATGTATTAGAAAAATGTAATGTGTCACTTTAGGCTCTGGTACTAACAGATTGGTGATTTTGGGTGATACACTTTAATCTCTCTGGGCCTCATTTTCTCCATGTGTGAAATGAAGAGGTTGGTTTAGATGAGCACTAAGTATTGCTATTCCAAACCATTGTGTGTATGGTTCAGTCTTAAGACTGCTCCCACTGGTAAGTTCCTTCTTACCCTCCCTGAAACACTAAGACACCATCCTCCTCAGCGGTGGCTTACAATGCAGCCTCCACACCCTATGGACACAATGACCAGAGTTAACTTTTGAACATTCCCCTTGCACCATGTGTGGGCTCTCTAGTACCTAAAGATCTAGGTCCTTTTCCTGACACTGTTATTCAAAGCTCTCCACACTCTGAGTTGGAGAAAGGCTCAGGGCACATCCATTTTGTGAAGCTCCCTAGATATTTTCAAATGAAAAAAAATATCAAATTAAGGTATCAGAAATTGTGATGCTTTTAAAATACTTTACCTTTAACAACTAAACATTTAAACACCCATCAGGCAAATACAATGCAATGAATGTCATTCACAAGATAATTACAGGATTAAAAACATCTATATTAAAAACCTTTTCTGAATGAGACCTCCAGACTAATGGTCCTTCTGACCTCCTCCTGCACTCCCCACTCCCCATAATGGACCGTGACAATGGACAATTCTAGTTGAGTCAATTCAGACCTTCCCAAACTTTGCAGTGCAGATGTAGCCAGACAAGCATGGTCACCAGGCTAGCATTTGGGAATCGCTGAACAAGCTCCTTTTACATGTGTGTTACCTTCCTGTTTGAAGTGGCCAGACCTTTGGCTTGCATTGTTTCATAGCCACCCCAGCCCCTGGTGCCAGGCCAAAGTCCTGGCAGGTCCATAGTCAGTGCTGGTTTTATGGCTGAAGAACAAGGTGGAAATGTGTTTACAACTCTACCTGTGTTTCTACCTTTCCCTTGTCCCCTTCAGGGACACCACAGAGACCTTACAAAAAGACACTCCAAACCTTCAAGACCATGACATTATCTTACCTCTACCTCTACCCAAATTATATTTTTCAAACCTCTCTTGTCCTAGCCCTGAAGGATCCTGACCTTCTCTTTAGCTACCTCACTTCTGTGCCAGCTTCCTTTATCCCTGCCCTGAGGGCTTCACACTCAAGTAAAAGGAAACAGGGAGTATACTATGTTTCTTTTTCTTTTCTTTTATTTTTTAAAAATTATATTTATTGTTGAAAGTATTACAGATGCCCTCTTCCCCCCCAATGACAGCCCTCCTCCCCACTCGCATCCCCTCCCCAAGCCTTCACCCCACTATTGTCTGTGTCCACTGTGTTTCTTTGGTCTGAGTTTCTCTTGACCCATTCTGCTGTCTTTGCTGTCTCGTGGGCACATGCATAGTTATTCAAGTGAAACAAGCCCAGACTTGAGAGTTAAGAACTTCGAGGAATTTCTCTGTTCCTGGTAAAAGCTGTTTGTCTGCTTTGCACCTTGGTTACTTCATCTATTGAGCAGTTATCAAAAGCATAGCTAATGGACACAGACACTGGGGCAGTGGGGGCTGGCCCGGAGTGGGAATGACTTGGGGGGGGGTCAATTGGGGAAAAAGGAGACATATGTAAAACTTTAGACAATAAATAAAATAAAATTTAAAAAGTGATTAAGCATTAAAAAAAATAGTGAAATTAAACTCTGAGTTTGCTAGAAGATGGGATGTTTACCTGATCTCTGGCATTCCAAGCACACGGTGACCACAGGGCACCTGGAGTGTACTACTAATGACTGGGAAGTCATGCCAGTGATGATGCGAGTTACAGTTGGGAATAAGGGAATGAACACTAGACTGGGGGTCAGAAGGCCCAAAGTTTGGCCTCCTTCTGGTACTAGCTTGCTTTACATAGTTGATAAATCCACTCAAGCTCTCTGATTCTAATTTCTTCCTTTGAAAAATAGACTATACTAGTATATAGCATAGTAGCTAAGGGCAAGGGCTTCAAAGCCAGGCAAAGCTGGGTTGGAGTCTCAGCTCTACCACTTACTAGTTGAGTGACCTAGTCTCCGCATCCTTCTTGGTCTGTTAACTTACTTGAGAGAAAGTACATGGAGACACTAATAGTACTTAATTTATGAGGTTGTTATGAGGATTGAATGAGATGATATAGCTAACATACATAAAGAATTTAACTTAGGGCCTGTGATATCGTAAGCCCTATATAAATGTCAGCCATTACTACTACTATGAAGAAAAGAAAGACGTAAGGGAGGGCATTTGCTAGCCTATCTAACTTACACAGCTATTATGAGGATCTAATGAGACAAGTACTGGAAAAGTGTTTTGGAAGATAAGAGGACACTTTAAAGTGAGTTGGAATTGAAATTAAAATACAGTAGTGTTAAGACCTTCCCCCTCTTGTTGCTGAGACATTTATTTTGAGTCTATGGGCTCTGGCTTCCACAGTGCTGGCATGAGCAGGGCTATTGCCTTCCCGGCCCCCCCACTCATCCTTGCCATGATGATGATTTGCTCTTCCTGATGTATTGAATTGGGAGAGGGGATTTAAAACCTTGACCTCCATCCCTCTGCCAACTATACCACTTCCACACCTATTATAAAAGCACCTCTCAGATAAGTAGCTAGTGCCCAAACCAGGCCCAGATTGTACTTCACATTTGCCCTACTGAGGGTCTGGCTCTTGGTTGCCATGGTCAGGTTTCCTGCTGCTGCATTTCAGGTTTTGGGATGTGCTGGAGCCCATCGGGTACAATGAGGACTCACTGCTCTCAGCAGTTATTAACTTCTGCACACAAAGACAAACTGTTGCATAATGGCCATTCAACAAACCTGAGCTAGCTAAAGGAGGGATTTATGGTATGGGTATGGGGTTTCCTTCAGTAGCAGCTTGAAAGGAGTGACTGTCCCCATCTGCTCTCCCCAGAAAAATGTTTAATTTCTACATGCCAGCTCTCTTATATTACCTCACTTTGTCTTCACAAAATAAACCTTTAATTGGTGCTTTTATAATATATATTTTCTAGAGAAAAAACAGGCTTAGAGAGATGTGAAGTAAGTTGCTTAAGGTCCAAAAGCAAGTAGAAGATACTGTTCTTAAATTCATGTCTATCCATCTCAGAACCTTCTTTTGGTGGTACACATCCAAGCCTGGTTCCAGGATGGCCAAGCTGAGGCTTAAGGAAATTTCTCAGTTGGGAAGAAAGTTGCCAACCACTGTAATGTCCTGGGGCCTGCAAGAACTTGTAATTCCCTTCCTCTGCTCTTTCCCTTATTTTCTCCATCTCTCTCAGAAACACTTAACAGAAAGTATCAGTATCCCTGAAAAATTCATTAAAAATGTTTTTGGTTGGTATACAATATTAAATTAGCTATATTAGTTTCAGGTGTATAGTACAGTGATTCAACATTTTTATATCTTACTGATTCTAGTAATAACCTGTCATTATGTAAGCTTATAGCACTATTATTGCCTACCTTCGCCTTCACATTTTAAAAAAGATTTCTGGCTCGTGACCTTCTGTACCTTGCCCATCGCCTCGCTTTGCTCTTGTCTGTCTACCTACCCCAGAAAAATGTGGAGGGAGACAAATTTAGTCTGGGAGAGGCCATAATTGTGTGATTGGAACCATCATGTCCCTGACCAAATAGAGGACTCTGTTTCCTGTTAAAAGGAAGCTTTCTAGATTAAGGCACATTAGAGCTTTTATTGCTATTAGAAAATATTACTGAACCTGCAACCTGAAGGATGCCAGAATCTGACCGGGCTTCCAGTCTCCAGAACTGAACAACAATAAGAAACAATACCTCAGTCTCGGAGGAGACAAGATGGTGGCAGAATAGGTAGACATGTCCCAAGGCTTGTCCAGGAGCAAATAGAATGAGCAGCTGAAACGAATAACATCCATCCAGAATTGGCAAAGGAGACTCAGCTGGTGAGACAGTTTGCAGCCGGGAAAGGCAGAGTTCCCCTGGAAAGTCCAGGGCACTGCAACCACATGAGCAGCAGTCTCATGAGCAGCCCGCTCCTGTCCAAGGCAATCAGCCCCGCGAGCAGCCCACCCCTGGCCTAAGAGCAGCAGCTGCACATGGCCTGCCCCTGTTCAAGGAGCAGCAACTGTGTGAGCGGCCCGCCCCCCTGTCTGAGGAGCAGCAACCCTGTGAGCCACCCAACCTGTCCGAGGAGCAGCAGCTACACGAGCAGTCTGCCCATGTCTGAGGAGCGGCAGGCCTGTACAGCTCGCACCCATCCAAGGAGCGGCCACTGCTCACAGCCTGCACCCTGCACCAGTCCGAGGAGCAGCAGCTGCTCAAGCAACCTGTCCTCGTCCAAGCAGCAGCAGCCACACGAGGAGCCTGACCCATTCGAGGAGCAGCAGCTGTGTGAGCAGCCCACTCCCATCTGAGGAAGCAGCAGTTCTTAGAGCAGCCTGTCCCCATTCTAGGAGCAGCAGCAGCCCAGCCCAGTTCCAAGGAGCAGCAGCCACACGAGCAGACCGCCCATGTCCGAGGAGAGGCAGCCCTTCGAAGCCCACACCGGTCCGAGAAACAGAGCCACACACAGCCTGCACCTGTCCAATGAGTAGCAGCTGGGTGAGTGCACGTCCCCATCCAAGGAGGAGCAGCCACACGTGCAGCTCACTCCCGTCTGAGGAGCAGCAGCCATGCAAGCAGCCCATCTCCCTTCTGAAGAGCAGCAGCCATATGAGCAGCCCACCTCTGACCAAGGAGCTGCAACTTTGCAATCAACCTGAACCTGTCCAAGGATCAGTAGCCTCACAAGCAGCCTGCCCCATCAGAGGAACAACAGCAGTGTGCATCCAGCCCCGATCTAAGGAACAGCAGCCACATGAGCAGTCTGCCCCAGTCCAAGGAGTAGCAGCTGCCTGAAGCCTGCCACCATCCAAGGAACAGCAACCTCGTGATCAGCACACCCTCTGTCTGAGGAACAGCAGCTGTGCGAGAAGCCCCCCTGACCAGCCAGAGGAGCCACCACGGCTGCGAACAGCACCCACCAGAGGAGCTGCTGCCAACTGGGGAGCAGCTGCTACTGCAACTGCCCGAGGAGCAACCGCAGCCCAAGGAGCCACTGCCACCCAAGGAGCAGCCCCTGAACAACTCAACATCTAGACCTGTCGGTGAGATCAAAACATGGGTAGACAAAGAAACCCCCAAAGGAAAGAAAAGGAGATTGCCGGTTGGAGGAAGAAAATGGCGGAGGTTTAGACAGACGTGTCGGTGCCTTGTCCCGGAGCAGATAAGGGCGGGCAGCTGAAACGGGTAGCATACAGCCCGAATAAGCAGAGGAGATTCAGCTGAGACAGTCTGCAGCCAGGAAAGACAGAGAAATCCTAGATAAAGGGAACGGTTAGAGGCTGAGGCTGAAACCTCTCCAGGTGCGCTGGCACAGCCGCGGAGACCGTGCCATCTTGGGTGACTGTCATCGGCATCCAGAGACCAGCTACTAACCCGGCAACTATGGCTCTCAAGCAGCGCGACTATGTGAACTCAGAGGAACCCTGCTTCTCCCCACAGAAAGCAGATCCAAGCAACAGTGGCCTCCTGATCTCCACACGCTCTGTCTGAGGAATAGCTGCTGTGTGTGAAGCCTCCCTCCACCAGCCAGAAGAGCCACAACAGCTGTGAACAGCACCCATCAGAAGACCCGCTACCAACAGAGGAGCAGCTGCTACAACAACCGCCCAAGGAGCAACCACAGCCCGAGGAGCCACTGCCAACTAGGGAGCAGCCACTGAACGACTCAATATCTATATACGTCAGTGAGATCAAACATGGGTAGACAAAGAAATCCACAAAGGAAAGAAAAGGAGGACTCAGCACAAAAGCAGCTAAGTGATACAGAGGCATACAACATGACAGAAAAAGAATTCAGAATAAGGGTCGTAGAGTGCATACACCGGATGGAAGAAAAAATCGACAACTTATCCAAGAAGCAAGAAGAAACAGATGAAAAAATCGACAACTTAAGTAAGACCCAAGAAGAAATGAAGTACGATATAGCTGCAATAAAGAACACCATTGAAAGTATCAACAGTAGACTAGGAGAAGCGGAAGACCGAATTAGTGAATTAGAAGACAGGGAGCAAAACACACCCAAACTGTACTTCAGTTGGAGAAAAAAATTAAAAGACAGGAGGAGAGCCGAAGGGAGCTTTGGGACAACATGAAACGAAACAACATACGAATAATAGGGGTGCAAGAACAAGAGAAAGAGGAACAAGGATTAGAAAACCTATTGGAAGAAATAATATCAGAAAAATTCCCTGAGGCGGGGAAGAAAAAAGTCACACAAGCCCAGAGAGTCCCAAGTAAGGTGAACCCGAAAAGACCCAAACCAAGACACATCATAATTACCATGGCAAATATTCAGGACAAAGAGAGAATCTTACAGGCTGCAAGAGAGAGACGGAAAGTTACATACAAGGGATCTCCCATTAGATTATCAAATGATTTCTCAACAGAAACACATCAGGCCAGAAAAGAATGGACGGAAATTTACAAAGTGATGCAAAGCAAAGGACTGAATCCAAGAATACTCTATCCAGCAAGGCTATCATTCAAAATTGAAGGGGAAATAAGAAGCTTCACAGACAAAAAAAGGCTAAGGGAGTTTATCACCACCAAGCCAGCAATGCAAGAAATGCTAAAGGGACTGGTGTAAAAAGAAGAAATAAAAATCCCAGAAAGAAAACAGCCACACACACACAAAAAAGAAATGGCTACAAACAAGTACCTTTCAATAATAACTTTAAATGTAAACGGGCTAAATGCTCCAACCAAAAGATATCGAGTGGCTGAATGGATAAAAAATCATGACCCATACATTTGCTGTCTACAAGAGACCCACCTCATTAGAAAGGACTCACACAGACTGAAAGTGAAGGGATAGAAAAATATCTTTCAGGCTAATGGAAAAGAAAAGAAAGCTGGGGTAGCAATACTTATATCAGAGAAAATAGACCTCAAAGTGAAGGCCATAACAAGAGATACAGAAGGCCACTTCATAATACTAAAGGGATCAATACAACAAGAAGATATAACCCTGATAAACATATATGCACCCAATGCAGGAGCACCCAAATACATAAAAAATCTTCTGGAAGATATCAAAGGAGAGATCGACAAAAATACAATCATAGTAGGGGACTTTAATACACCACTGTCATCACTGGATAAGTCCTCTAGACAAACAATCAGAAAAGATACACCAATACTAAATGACTCACTAGATCAGATGGACTTAATAGACATCTTCAGAACACTTCACCCCAGTGCCACGGAATATACATTCTACTCAAGTGCTCATGACACATATTCAAAAATAGACCATATATTGGGTCACAAGCAAAGTATCCACAAATTCAAGAAGATTGAAATCATAAAAAGCATCTTCACAGACCACGATGGCACAATATCAGAAATAAACTACAATAAAAACAACCCAAAATACTCAAACATCTGGAAGCTGAATAGCATGCTATTAAATATTGATTGGGTTACCAATGAAATCAAAGAAGATATTAAAAACATCCTGGAAACTAATGACAATGAAAACACAACAATCCAAAACCTATGGGATACAATGAATGCAGTCCTGAGAGGGAAGTTTATAGCTCTACGGGCCTATCTCAAAAAACAAGAAAAAATGGTAGTAAATCAGCTAACTCTACAACTCAAAGAATTAAAAAGAGAGCAACAAGAAAAGCCCAGAGTGAACAGAAGGAAGGAGATAATAAAGATTAGAGCAGAAATAAATGACATAGAGACCAAAAAAACAATACAGAAAATCAATGAAACCAAGAGCTTGTTCTTTGAAAGGATAAACAAGATTGACAAACCTCTAGCCAGACTCACCAAGAAGCAAAGAGAGAGGACCCAAATAAACAAAATCAGAAATGATAGAGGCGAAATAACAACAGACCCCACAGAAATACAAATGATTGTTAAAAAATACTATGGACAGCTCTACTCCAAAAAACTAGACAACCTGGAGGAAATGGACAAATACCTAGAAAAATACAACATTCCAAAACTCAATCAGGAAGAATCTAAAAATCTCAACAGGCCAATAACTATGGAAGAAATTGAAGCAGTCATCAAAAAGCTTCCAGCAAACAAAAGCCCAGGACCAGATGGCTTCACAGGGGAGTTTTACCAAACACTCAAGGAAGAACTAAAACCTACCCTCCTCAGACTACTACAAAAAATTCAAGAGGAAGGAACACTTCCAAGCTCATTCTATGAAGCCAGCATCACCCTAATACCAAAACTAGTTAAAGACAACACAATGAAAGAGAATTACAGGCCAATATCCCTCATGAACATGGATGCCAAAATCCTCAACAAAATCTTAGCAAATCGGATCCAGCAGTACATCAGAAAAATCATACACCATGACCAAGTAGGATTTATCCCAGGGATGCAAGGATGGTACAATATCCACAAATCAATAAACGTGATGCATCACATAAACAAATTGAAAGAAAAAAAACCACATGGTCATATCAATTGATGCAGAAAAAGCATTTGACAAAATTCAACATCCTTTCTTGATAAAAACTCTCAGCAAGGTGGGAGTAGAAGGATCATACCTCAACATAATAAAAGCCAGATATGACAGGCCCACAGCCAACATCATACTCAATGGACAAAAACTAACACCATTTCCCCTAAGAACAGGAACAAGACAGGGATGCCCCCTCTCACCACTCCTGTTCAACATAGTACTGGAAGTGTTAGCCATTGCAATTCGGCAAGAAGAAGAAATAAAAGGCATCCAAATTGGAAAAGAGGAAGTAAAACTGTCCTTATTTGCAGACGACATGATATTATACATACAAAACCCTAGAGACTCCATCAAAAAGCTACTAGACTTAATACATGAATTTGGCAATGTAGCAGGATACAAAATTAACCCCAAGAAATCTGAGGCATTTCTATACACCAATAGTGAACTTTCAGAACGAGAGATTATAAAAACAATCCCGTTTACCATCGCACCAAAAAAATTAAGCTACCTTGGAATAAACTTAACTAAAGAGGTAAAAGACCTCTACTCAGAAAACTACAGGACGTTGAAAAAAGATATAGAGGAAGACATAAACAGATGGAAGAACATACCGTGTTCATGGATTGGTAGAATCAACATCATTAAAATGTCCATACTACCCAAAGCAATCTATAAATTCAACGCACTTCCCATTAAAATACCAACAGCATACTTCACAGATCTAGAACGAACTCTCCAAAAATTCATGTGGAATAAAAAAAGACCCCGAATAGCTTCAGCAATCCTGAAAAAGAACAAAGTAGGTGGGATCTCAATACCAGATATCAAGTTGTATTACAAAGCCACTGTTCTCATAACTGCCTGGTACTGGCACAAGAATAGGCATATAGATCAATGGAATAAAATAGAGAGCCCACAAATCGACCTGAACCAATATGCTCAATTAATATTTGACAAAGGAGGCAAGAACATACAATGGAGCCAAGATAGTCTCTTCAATAAATGGTGTTGGGAAAATTGGACAGATATATGCAAGAAAATGAAAATAGACCACCAACTTACACCATACACAAAGATAAACTCAAAATCGATAAAGTACTTAAATGTACGACAGGAAACCATAGAAATTCTAGAAGAATCCAAAGGCAACAAAATCTCAGACATATGCCGAAGCAATTTCTTCACTGATACAGCTCCTAGGGCACTTGAAACTAAAGAGAAAATGAACAAATGGGACTACATCAAAATAAAAAGCTTCTGCACAGCAAAAGAAACCATCAACAAAACAACGAGAAAACCCACTGTGTGGGAAAACATATTTGCCAATGTCATATCTGATAAGGGCCTAATCTCCAAAATCTATAGGGAACTCATACAACTTAACAAAAGGAAGATAAACAATCCAATCAAAAAATGGGCAAAGGACCCAAATAGACACCTTTCAAAAGGGGACATTCAGAAAGCCAAGAGACATATGAAAACATGCTCAAAGTCACTAATCACCCGAGAGATGCAAATCAAAACAACAATGAGGTACCACCTCATACCTGTCAGACTGGCTATCATCAACAAATCAACAAACGACAAGTGCTGGAGAGGATGTGGAGAAAAAGGAACACTTGTGCACTGCTGGTGGGAATGCAGACTGGTGCAGCCACTATGGAAGACAGTATGGAATTTCCTTAAAAAACTGAAAATGGAACTCCCATTTGACCCTGTGATCCCACTTCTAGGAATATATCCCAAGAAACCAGAAACACCAATCAGAAAAGATATATGCACCCCTATGTTCATAGCAGCACAATTCACCATAGCTAAGATCTGGAAACAGCCTAAGTGTCCATCAGTAGATGAATGGATTAGAAAACCGTGGTACATCTACACGATGGAATACTATGCTGCTCTAAAAAGGAAGGAACTCTTACCATTTGCAACGTCATGGATGGAACTGGAGAGCATTATGCTAAGTGAAATAAGCCATTCAATGAAGGAAACATACCACATGATCTCACTCATTCATGGATAATAGAGACCATTATAAACTTTTGAACAATAATAGATACAGAGGCAGAGCTGCCTCAAACAGATTGTCAAACTGCAGCGGGAAGGCCGGGGAGGGTTGGGGGGCAGGAGGTAGCGGGGTAAGAGATCAACTAAAGGACTTGTATGCATGCATATAAGCATAACCAATGGACATAAGACACTGGGGGATAGGGGCGGCTAGAGGACTGTCTAGGCGGGGGGATAAAATGGACACATATGTAATACCCTTTGTAATACTTTAAGCAAAAATAAATAAATAAATAAATAAATAAATAAATAAATAAAAGAAATGGAGATTGCCAGAAAAGCAGCTAAGTGAAAAAGAGACTTGCAATATGTGGGAAAAAGAATTCAGAATAAGGGTCCTACAGTGCATAAACCATATGGAAGAAAAAAATCAACAACTTATGCAAGAATCAAGAAGAAATGGATGAAAAAAATCAATAACTTATGTAAGAATAAAGAAGAAATGAAGAGTGATATAGCTGCAATAAAGAACACCATTGAAAGTTTCAACAGTAGACTAGGAGAAACAGAGGACTGAATTACTGAATTAGAAGACAGGGAAGCAAAACACACCCAAACTGAACTGCAATTGGAGAAAAAAAAAGACAGGAGGAGAGCTTAAGGGAGCTATGGGGCAACAGAAAAGAAGAAACATACGAATAATAGGGGTGCCAGAACAGCAGGAAGAGGAACAAGGATTAGAAAACCTATTTGAAGAAAAACTTCCCTGGTGTGGTGAAGAAAAATGTCACACAAGCACAGAGAGTCCCAAACAAGATGAACCTGAAAAGACCCACACCAAGACACATCATAATTATGATGGAAAGTGTTCAAGGCAAAGAGAGAATCTTAAAGACTGCAAGAGAGAGACAGAAAGTTACGTACAAGGGATCTCCCATTAGATTATCAAACGATTTCTCAACAGAAACACATAAGACCAGAAAATAATGGAAGGAAATTTATGAAGTGATACAAAGAAAGGGACTGAATTCAAGAATACTCTATCCAGCAAGGCTATCATTCAAAATTGAAAGGAGATTCATAGACAAAAAAAAAAAAAAAAAAAAGGCTAAGGGAGTTTATCACTACCAAACCAGCAATGCAAGAAATGCTAAAGGGACTGGTGTAAAAAGAGGAAATAAAAAGGTAAGAAAGAACACAGGCAAAAATAATAAAAATTGCTACAAACAAGTACTTTTCAATAATAACTTTAAACGTAAAGGGACTAAATGCTCCAATCAAAAGGCATCAAGTGGCTGAATGGATAAAAAAACAAAACAAAACATTACCTATATATATGCTGTCTACAAGAAACTCACCTCAGAACAAGGGACTCACACAGACTGAAAGTGAAGGGATGGAAAAATATCTTTCAGGCAAATGGATATGAAAAAAAAGTTAGGGTAGCAATACTTATAATGGACAAAATAGACCTCAAAGTGAAGGCCATAACAAGATATAAGGAAGGCCACTTCATAATACTAAAGGGATCGATACAACAAGAGGATATAACCCTGAAAAACATATCACCCGATGCAGGAGCATCCAAATACATAAAAAAAAAAAAAAAACTCCTGGAAGATAGCAAGGGAGAGGTCAACAAAAATACAATCATCGTAGAGGACTTAAACACACCACTGACATCATTGGATAAATTCTCTAGACAAAAAATCAGCAAAGACACAGTAATCCTAAATGACTCACTAGATCAGATGGACTTAATTGACATCTTCAGAACATTTCACCCCAAAGCCACAGAATATATGTTCTCCTAAAGTGCACATGGGACATGTTCAAAAATAGACCATATATTGGGTCACAAGCAAAGTCTCCCCAAATTCAAGAAGATTGAAATCATCCCAAGCATCTTCTCAGACCACAATGGCATAATATTAGAAATAAACTACAATAAAAACAATGCAAAAAACTCAAACACTTTGAAGCTGAACAGCATGTTATTAAATATTGATTGGGTTAACAATGAGATCAAAGAAGATATTAAAAACGTCCTTGAAACTAATGATAATGAAAACACAATAATCCAAAATCTATGGGACACAATGAAATCAGTCCTGACAGGGAAGTTTATAGCTCTACAGGCCTATCTCAAAAAAGCAAACAAACAACAACAACAAAAAAACAAACCCCAAAAAACAAGAAGAAATGGTAGTAAATCATATACCTCTACAACTCAAAGAATTAGAAAGAGCAACAAGAAAAACCCAGAGTGAGCATAAGAAGGAGATAATAAAGATCGGAGCAGAAATAAATGACATAGAGACAAAAGAAAATAGAAAAGATCAATCAAACCAAGAGCTGGTTCTTTGAAAGGATGAAAAGATTGATGAACCTCTAGCCAGACTCACCAAGAAGCAAAGAGAGAGGACCCAAATAATCAAAATCAGAAATGATAGAGGCGAAATAACAGCAGACCCCAGAGAAATACAAATGATTGTTAAAAAATATTTTGGACAACTCTACTCCAACATACTAGACAACCTGAAGGAAATGGACATATTCCTAGAAAAGTACAACCATCCAAAACTCAATAAGGAAGAATCTAAAAATCTCAATTGGCCAATAACTATGTAGGAAAGTGAAGCAGTCATCAAAAAGCTTCCAGCAAACAAAAGCCCAGGGCCAGAAGGCTTCACAGGGAAGTTTTACCAAACATTCAAGGAAGAACTAAAACCTATTCTCCTCAGACTATTCCAAAATATTAAAGAGAAAGGAACACTTCCAAGCTCATTCAATGAAGCCAGTATCACCCTAATACCAAAACGAGATAAGGTCAACACAATGAAAGGGAATTACAGGCCTATATCCTTCATCAACATAGATGCCAAAATCCTCAACAAAATCCTAGCATATCGGATCCAGCAGTACATCAGAAAGTTCATACACCATGACCAAGTACGATTTATTGCGGGGATGCAAGAATGGCACAATATCCGCAAATCAATAAAAGTGATAGATCACATAAACTAATTGAGAGAAAAAAAACACATAGTCATATCAATTGATGCACAAAATGCATTTGACAAAATCCAACACCCATTTTTTATAAAAACTCTCGGCAAAGTGGGAATAGAAGGGTCATATCTCAACATAATAAAAGCCATATATGACAAACCCAGAGCCAACATCATATTCAATGGGCAAAAACTAAAACCATTTCCCCTAAGAACAGGAACAAGACAGGGATGCCTACTCTCACCACTCCTGTTCAACATAGTACTGGAAGTATTAGCCATTGTGATTAGACAAGAAGAAGAAATAAAAGGCATCCAAATTGGTAAAGAAGAATCGAAACTGTCCTTATTCGCAGATGACATGATAATGTACATAGAAAACCCTAAAGACTCCATCAAAAAACTATTAGACTTAATAAATGAATTTGGCAATGTAGCAGGATACCAAATTAACACCAAGAAATATATGGCATTTTGATACACCAATAATGAAGTTACAGAAAGAGAGACTAAAAAAGCAATCTCATTTACCATCACACCAAAAAATTAAGATACCTAGGAATAGACTTAACTAAAGAGGTAAAAGACCTCTACTCAGAAAACTAGAGAACATTGAAAAAAGAGATAGAGAAAGACATAAACAGATGGAAGAACATAATGTGTTCATTATTTAGTAGAATCAACATAATTAAAATGTCCATACTACCCAGAGCAATCTATAAATTAAATGCACTCCTCATTAAAGTACCAACGGCATATATCACAGACCTAGATCAAACTCTGAAAAATTCATCTGGAATAAGAAAAGACCCAGAATAGCTGCAGCAATCCTGAGAAAGAAGAACAAAGTAGGTGGGATCTCAATACCAGATATCAAGCTGTATTACAAAGCCACGGTTCTCAAAACTGCCTGGTACTGGCACAAGAACAAACATACAGATTAAAGGAATAGAATAGAAAACCCAGAAATGGACCCAAACCAATATGCTCAATTAATATTTGACAAAGGAGGCCAGAACATACAATGGAGTCAAGACAGTCTCTTCAATAAATGGTGTTGGGGGAATTGGACAGATACATGCAAAAAAATGAAACTAGACCACCAAGTTACACCATACACAAAAATAAACTCATAATAGATAAAGGACTTAAATGTAAGACAGGAAACCATAAAAATACTAGAGCAATCCAAAGGCAACAAAATCTCAGACATCTGCCAAGACAAGTTCTTCATTGATACTGCTCCTAGGGCATTGAAAAATAAAGAGAAAATAGACAAATAGGACTACATCAAAATAAAAAGCTTCTGCACAGCAAAATGAACCATCAAGAAAACAACAAGAAAGCCTACTCTATTGGAGAACATACTTGCCAATGTTTTCACTGTAAGGATTTAATCTCCAACATTTATAGGGAACTCATACAACTTAACAAAAGTAACATAAACAATCCAATCAAAAAATGGGCAACAGACCTAAATAGACACTTTTCAAAAGAGGACATTCAGAAAGCCAAGAGACATATGAAAACTTGCTCAAAGTGCTCTCTCTCTGCCGCTTGCCGCTGTGTCGGCGAGTGTGGCTGACGGAGGGCTCAAGCTAGCTTGAATAAAGACTCTCTGCTTTTGCATCAGACTCGGTTGGCTCCCTGGTGGTCTTTTGGGGATCCTTAAATCTGGGCTTAACATTTGGGGGCTCTCCCAGGGTCCCCAAGACCCTCGAGGGACCCCCGATCCGGATAGTCTGACTGACCTTGGTTTAAATGTAGCTGTAGCTGCCAGCAGTTGCTGTAAACTGGTGATGGTCTACAATCCTTGGTAGTCTTTGGGAGTAACTGGCAAGTGTCCAGTCTCCCACACTGAGGGACATTGTTATAGCTATGTATTAGCTGTTCTGGAAGGTGGTCAGTTACCATTCTTGTTGTGTTTAAGTTGTTAAAACTGAAATGCTTTCTTTCCCTTCCACCAGACCATCTGTTATAGTTTGTCTCTGCCAGGTCACAAGCCCAGCTCCTTCTGTGCCCAGGACAGCAGGGAGCCTGAGTGGAAGATGACCTCTAACCAGACACACCCACTGCAGATCACCATCAGGAGGACAGCGGACCTCACCGGACCCCTTGTAATCCTCCTAATGCTGTTGACTTTCGGCCCTTGCATTATTAACAGACTATTCCAATTTGTCAAGAAGCGTATAGGGGTGGTTCAGTTGATAGTTCTGCATGCCCAGTACAGGCCTCTCATGAAATAGAAATGCAGTCCATCTCATGACTGAGCCAGAAGTCTCAAGAAAAGGGGGGAATGAAAGGGCGAGGGCTACGCCCTCCATCTTGCCCCAGGGCGAGGGCTACGCCCTCCATCTTACCCCGGATCCTCCATTTTTTGGGCAGCACCCTTAGCCATGTGTTCAGCAAGGAGCTTCTTCCCGGAAGCCCAAGCCTCTGCTAGCCACACCTAGGATTTCTTTAAACTAACCAATGATAATCAAGGGAAGTGCAATCCATAGATATGACCACATCCTGTGTAACAAGACACTGACTTGCGCCTGGACAATCAGCAGGGCCCACAGTCCTCTCTCCTCCCCTTACTCTAACCCCCCTATAAAACCCCTCTCCCCACAGAGCTCACTCTCTCTCTGTCGCTTGCTGCTGCGTTGGCGAGTGTGGCTGATGGGGAGCTCAAGCTAGCTTGAATAAAGACTCTCTGCTTTTGCATTGGAAAAAAAAATGCTCAAAGTCACTAATATCCAAGAAATGCAAATCAAAACAACAATAAGGTACCATCTCACACCTGTCAGAATGGCTACTATCAACAAATCAACAAACAAGTGCTGGAGAGGATGCAGAGAAAAAGGAACACTGGTGCACTGCTGGTGGGAATGCAGATTGGAATCAGCCTACGTACCCATAAGCAGATGAATGGATTACAAAACTTTAGTACATCTACATGATAGAATACTATGCTGCTATAAAAAAGAAGGAATTCTTACCATTTGCAACAGCATGGATGGAACTGGAGAGCATTATGCTAAGTGAAATAAGCCAGTCAATCAAAGAAAAATACCACATGATCTCACTCATTTATGGATAATTAAGACCATTATAAACTTATGAAGAAAAATAGATACAGAGGCAGAGCAACAGACTGTCAAACTACAGTGGGAAGGCTGGGGAAGTTTGGGGTGGGGGAGGTAAGAGATCAACTGAAGGACTTGTATGCATGCATATAAGCATAACCAATGGACACAAGACACTGAGGGTAGGGGAGGCCAGGGGAAGGTCAAGGGGAGAAAAAAAAAAGAGAACATATGTAATACTCTTTGTAATACTTTAAGCAATAAAACAAAATAAAGAGAAAGAAAATATGAACTTTGGGGGGGGTAAAAAAGATTTTTGGTTGATTTTTTGAGAGAGAGGAAGGAAAAGTGAGAGAGAAACATTGATGTCAGAGTGAGATATCCATCGGCTGCCTCCTACCCATACCCCACTGGAGATTCTGCCTCCAACCTGGGCATGTGTCCTGACCGGGAATTGAACCTGAAACCTTTCAGTGCACTGGACGATGTCCAATCAACTGAGCCACACTGGCCAGGGCTTCCCCTTCACAATTTTTACCCATTTTCCCACCCATCCCCTCTGGACTCTGTTTCTATGGGTATGTTTTTGCTTGTTTGTTTTGTTTTTTTTAGATTTCACATATAATTGAAACCACACTGCATTTGTTTTTCTCTGTCTGACTTATTTTACTTAGCATAATATTCCCTCGATCTATCCATGTTGTCGTAAATGGAAAGATTTCATTCTTTTTTAATGCTGCATAATATTAATACATATCACATCATTTGATCCATTATTTACCCATCTATTGATGGACACTTAGGTTGCTTCTATATCTTGGCTATTGTAAATAATGCCGCAATACATATTTACACATATGCATTTACATTATAAATAATGAACATATCTTTTCAAAATAGTGCTTTTATTTTCTCTAGATAACACCAGAAGTGGAACTTCTGGGTCATGGGGTAGATCTATTTTTAGTTTTTTTGAGGATTCTCCACATTTTTTTCCATAGTGGCTGCACCATTTGCATTCCCACCAACAGTGCACAAGTAATTCCTTTTCTCCACATCTTCAACCCTTTTTATGTGTTGACTTTTTGATAAAGCCATCCTGACAGGTGTGAACTGCTATCTCACTGTGGTTTTGTTTTGCATCTCTCTGATGACTAGTGATATTGAGAATCTTTTCATATGTCTGTGGCCATCTGTATGTCTTCTTTGGGGGAAATGTCTCTTCATGTCCTCTAACCATTTTTGCATTGGATTTTTTTTTTATCATTGAGTTGTATGAGTTTCTTATATATTTTGGTTATCAGTTATCAGCTCCTTATTGGATATGTCATTTGTGAATATGAAAATATATTCTCCCATTTTTTTGTGTTGTTGATGGCTTCCTTCACTGTATAGTTGTATCTTTTTCTTCATTTTTAAAAATTTTTTCAAAATATAATTTTTTTTTAAATATATTTTTATTGATTTCACAGAAGAAGGGAGAGGGAGGGATAGAAACATCAATGATGAGAGAGAATCATTGATCGGCTGCCTCCTGCATGGCCCCCACCGGGGTATGAGCCCGCAACCCAGGCACGTGCCCCTGCCCGGAACCGAACCCGGGACCCTTCAGTCCACAGGCCGACGCTCTATCCACTGAGTCAAACCGGTCAGGGCTCAAAATATAATTTTATTGATTTCAGAGAGGAATGGAGAGGGGAAGAGAGAGAGAGAGAGAGAGAGAGAGAGAGAGAGAGAGAGAGAGAGATATCAATGATGAGAGAGAATCATTGATGGGCTGCTTCCTACATGCCCCCTACTGGGGACCAAGCCCAAAACCCAGGCATGTGCACTGACCAGGAATGGAACCGTGACTTCCTGGTTCACAGTTCAATGCTCAACCACTGTGCAATCCTGGCCAGGTTATATAGAAGCTTTTTAGTTTGATGAAGTCCCATTTGTTTATTTTTGCTTTTGTTTCCCTTGCTTAAGGCTACATATCGAAATGATATTACTCAAACTAATGTCGAATAGTTTACTACCTATGTTTTCTTCCAGGAGTTTTATGGTTTTAGTCCATACATTTGAGTCTTTAATTCATTTTGAGTTTATTTATGTGTATGGTATATGAGAGTGAAAAGGACATTTTATTTTATTTTTTTTCTTTATATACCCAAACATATTTTCTCTAAAAGAGTATAATTTCTCATTGACTATTATAATAACCTAATAGTCAATCAGAAATGTTACTCATTTCTTTTTTTAATCTTTAATTTCTTCATTGATTAAGGTATTACATATGTGACCTCATTCCCACCCTTAACCACCCCACCCCACACTCATACCCTTGCCCCCCTGTTGTCTTTGTCCATTGGTTGGGCTTATATGCATGCATATAAGTCATTTGGTTGATCTCTCACACTTACCCCCACCCTCTCCAACTTTCCCTCTGAGGTTTGGCAGTCTTATCGCTGCTTCTCTGTCTTTGGATCTACCCCTTTTCATCAGCCTATGTTGTTCACTATATTCCACAAATGAGTGAGATCATGTGGTATTTATCTTTCTCTGACTGGCTTATTTCACTTAGCATAATGCTCTCCAGTTCCATCCATGATGTTGCAAATGGTAATAACTCCTTCTTTTTAACAGCAGCATAGTATTCCATTGTGTAGATGTACTTCAGTTTTTTAATCCACTCATCTGCTGATGGGCACTTAGGCTGTTTCCAAATCTTAGCTATGGTGAATTGTGCTGCTATGAACATAGGGATGCATATATCCTTTCTGATTGGTGTTTTTGGCTTTTTGGGATATATTCCTAGGAGTGGGATCACTGGGTCAAATGGGAGTTTGGGATATATTCCTAGGAGTGGGATCACTGGGTCAAATGGGAGTTCCATTTTTAGTTTTTTGAGGAAACGCCATGCTGTTCTCCACAGTGGCTGCACCAGTCTGCATTCCTACCAGCTGTGCAAAAGGGTTCCTTTTTCTTCACATCCTCTCCAACATTTGTTGTTTGTTGATTTGTTGATGATAGCCATTCTGACAGGTGTGAGATGATACTGCATTGTCGTTTTGATTTGCATCTCTCGTATAATTAGTGACTTTGAGCATGTTTTCATATGTCTTTCGGCCTTCTGTATGTCCTCTTTCGAAAAGTGTCTATTCAGGTCCTTTGCCCATTTTTTGATTGGATTTTTTATTTTCCTTTTGTTAAGTTGTGTGAGTTTCCTCTAAATCAGGGGTCCTCAAACTTTTTAAACAGGGGGCCAGTTCACTGTCCCTCAGACCGTTGGAGGGCCAGACTACAGTTTAAAAAAAAAACTATGAACAAATTCCTATGCACACTGCACATATCTTATTTTGAAGTAAAAAAAAAAAAAAAACCTAAATGGGAACAAATACAATATTTAAATGAAGAACAAGTAAAGTTAAATCAACAAACTTACCAGTATTTCAATGGGAACTATGGGCCTGCTTTTGGCTAATGAGATGGTCAATGTCTGGTTCCATATTTGTCACAGCTAGTCATAACAAGTGATGCAAGTGTGCATCAGTTAATCTAGATCTGGTTGGAGATTTCAGATGTTTCATTCTGGAAAAAGGCTCTCCTAACTTCAAAAAAAAAAAATCCTAACTTGTTCTTAACTCAGTCCTCAGGCAGCAGCAGGCTCTGCACAGGCAAGCTCGTGACTCCTCCGATCACACCTGAGACTGAGAAGAGGAGTCGAGATACAGAGAGAAGGAGGGGAGTCGGAGAGTGCAGCACACATTCTACACATGCGCACTGCGGGACCAGGACGAGTTGGCTGCTAAGCAACAGGCAGTGGCAGCAAAAACAACCAGCAGGCCTGATAAATGTTTTCAGTGGGCCGCATGTGGCCCGCCGGCCATAGTTTGAGGACCCCTGCTGTAAATGCTGGAGATTAAACCCTTATCTGTGATAACATTGGCAAATAAGTTCTTCCATGCAGTGGGCTTTCTTGTTGTTATGTTGATGTTTCCTTTGCTGTGCAAAAGCTTTTTAATTTGATGTAGTCCCATTTGTTTATTTTCTCTTTAGTTTCCATTGCCCTAGGAGCAGTATCAGTGAAGAAATTCCTAAGGCATATGTTTGTGATTTCGCTGCCTATGGATTCCTCTAGTATTTTTAATACAGCTTGATATCTGGTATTGAGATCCCACCTACTTTGTTCTTCTTTCTCAGGATTGCTGCAGCTATTCGAGGTATTTTTTTATTCGAGAGGAATTTTTGGAATGTTTGTTCTAGATCTGTGAAATATGCCATTGGTCATTTAATGGGGATTGCATTGAATCTATAGATTGCTTTGGGTAGTATGGACATTTTGATGATGTTGATTCTATCAATCCATGTACACAGTATGTTCTTCCATCTGTTTAAGTCTTCCTCTATCTCTTTTTTCAGTGTCTTGTAGTTTTTCGCATATAGGTCTTTTACCTCCTTAGTTAAGTTTATTCCTAGGTATCTTAATTATTTTGGTGCAATGGTAAATGGGATTGCTTTTTTAGTTTCACTTTCTGTAAGTTCACTATTGGTGTAAAGAAATGCTGTAGATTTCTTGGCATTAATTTTGTATCCTGCTACATTGCCGAATTCGTTTATTGAGTCTAATAATTTTTTGATGAAGTCTTTAGGGTTTTCTATATACAGTATCATGTCATCTGCAAATAAGGACAGTTTTACTTCTTTTCCAATTTGGATGCCTTTTATTTCTTCTTCTTGTCTGATTGCAATGGCTAGTCCTTCCAGTACTATGTCGAACAGGAGTGGT
The DNA here is from genome assembly GCF_964212035.1 of Myotis nattereri. Lineage (NCBI taxonomy): Eukaryota > Metazoa > Chordata > Mammalia > Chiroptera > Vespertilionidae > Myotis > Myotis nattereri. Next base: position 45,698,775 of record NC_138078.1, read on the forward strand.
GAGAGTGGTCATCCCTGTCTTGTTCCTGCTCTTAGGGAAAATGGTGTTAGTTTTTGTCCATTGAGTATGATGTTGGCTGTGGGTTTGTCATATACAGCTTTTATTATGTTGAAGAATGATCCTTCTATTCCCACCTTGCTGAGAGTTTTTATCAAGAAAGGATGTTGGATTTTGTCAAATGCTTTTTCTGCATCAATTGATATGACTATGTGATTTTTTTCTCTCAGTATGTTTATGTGGTGTATCACATTTATTGATTTGCATATATTGTACCATCCTTGCATCCCTGGGATAAATCATACTTGGTCATGGTGTATGATCTTTCTGACGTACTGCTGGATCCATTTTGCTAGGATTTTGTTGAGTATTTTGGCATCTATGTTCATGAGGGATATTGGCCTATAATTCTCTTTCATTGTCTTGTCTTTATCTGGTTTTGGTATTAGGGTGATTCTGGCTTCATAGATTGAACTTGAAAGTGTTCCTTCCTCTTGAATTTTTTGGAATAGTCTGAAGAGGCTAGGCTATAGTTCTTTCTTGAATGTTTGGTAAAGCTCCCCTTGAAGCCGTCTGGCCCTGGGCTTTTGTTTGCTGGGAGCTTTTTGACAACTGCTTCAATTTCTTCCATAGTTATTGGCCTATTGAGATTTTAAGAATATTCCTGATTCAATTTTGGAAGGTTGTATTTTTCTAGGAATATGTCCATTTCCTCCAGGTTGTCTAGTTTGTTGGAGTAGAGTTGTTCATAGTATTTTTTAATAATCCTTTGAATTTCTGTGGGGTCTATTGTTATTATGCCTCTTTTATTTGTAATTTTGTTTATTTGGGTCCTCTCTCTTTGCTTCTTGGTGAGCCTGGCTAGAGGTTCATCAATATTTTTTATCCTTTCAAAGAACCTGCTCTTGGTTTCATTGATCTTTTGTATTTTTTTTTTGTCTCTATGTCATTTATTTCTGCTCTGATCTTTATTATCTCCTTTCTTCTGATTACTTTGGGCTTTTCTTGTTGCTCTCTTTCTAAATCTTTGAGTTGTAGAGTTAGATGATTTACTATCATTTTTTTCTTATTTTTTTTAGGTAGGCCTGTAGAGCTATAAACTTCCCTCTCAGGATTGCTTTCATTGTGTCCCATAAATTTTGGATTGTTTTGTTTTCATTGTCATTAGTTTCCAGGATGTTTTTAATTTCTTCTTTGATCTCATTGGCAACCCAGTCATTATTTAATAGCATGCTATTCAGCGTCCAAGTGTTTTAGATTGTTTTTATTGTAGTTTATTTCTAATATTATGCCATTGTGTTCTGAGAAGATTCTTCGTATGATTTCAATCCTCTTGAATTTGGGGAGACTTTGCTTTTTACCCTATATGTGGTCTATTTTTGAACATGTCCCATGTGCACTTTAGGAGAAAGTATATTCTGTGGCTTTGGGGTGAAATGTTCTGACGATGTCAATTAAGTCCATCTGATTTAGTGAGTCATTTAGGATTGTTGTTTCTTCGCTGATTTTTTTGTCTAGAGGATTCATACAATGATGTCAGTGGTGTGTTAAAGTCCCCTACTATGATTGTATTGTTGTTGATCTCTCCCTTGATAGCTTCCAGGAGTTTTTTATGTATTTGGGTGCTCCTGCATTGGGTGCATATATGTTTATCAGGGTTATATCCTCTTGTTGTATCAATCCCTTTAGTATTATGAAGTGGCCTTCCTTATATCTTGTTATGGCCTTCACTTTGAGGTCTTTTTTGTCAGATATAAGTATTGCTACCCCAGCTTTTTTTTTCATTTCCTTTTGCCTGAAAGATATTTTTCCATCCCTTCACTTTCAGTCTTTGTGAGTCCCTTGTTCTGAGGTGGGTCTCTTGTAGACAGCATATATATGGGTCATGTCTTTTTATCCATTCACCCACTTGATGTCTTTTGATTGGAGCATTTAGTCCATTTACTTTTAAAGTTATTATTGAAAGGCACTTGTTTGTAGTGATTTCTATTTCTGTGCCTGTGTTCTTTCTTACGTTTTTATTTCTTCTTTGTCACAGCATTCCCTTTAGAATTTCTTGCATTGCTGGCTTGGTAGTGATAAACTCCCTTAGGCTTTTTTTTTTTTTCTCTGAAGTGCCTGATTTCCCCTTTAATTTTGATTGATTGTCTTGCTGGATAGAGTATTAATGCATTCAGACCTTTGCTTTGCAACACTTTGTATACCTCCTTCCATTCTCTTCTAGCTTGATGTGTTTCTGTTGACAAGTCAAAGTACAGCAGGAAGGCCTGGGAGGGTGCGGGGGGCAGGGAGGAGGTAAGAGATCAACCGAAGGACTTGTATTCATGCATATAAGCATAACCAATGGACACAAGACACTGCGGGGTAGGGGAGGCCAGGGGATTGTCAAGGGCGGGGGAAAAAAAGGAGACATATGTAATACTCTTTGTAATACTTTAAGCAATAAAAAAATATTTAAATAAAAAAATCATTTGATAATCTGATGGGGGATCCTTTGTAGGTAACTCTCTGTCTCTCTCTTGCAGTCTTTAAGATTCTCTCTTTGTATTGAAGATTTGCCATTGTAATTATGATGTGTCTTGGTGTGGGTCTTTTGAGATTCATCTTGCTTGGGACTCTCTGTACTTGTGTAACTTTTTTCTTCCCCATATATGGGAAGTTTTCTGTCATTATTTCTTCAAATAGTTTTTCTAATGCTTGCTGCTCTTCTTGTCCTTCTGGCAGCCTTATTATGTGTATGTTACTTCATTTCATGTTGTCCCAAAGCTCCCTTAAGCTCTCCTCCTGCTTTTTAATTTTTTTCTCCAGTTGCTGTTCAGATTGAGCTTGTTTCTCTACCTTGTTTTCTAACTCACTAATTCGGTCCTCTGCTTCTTCTAGTCTACTGTTGAAACCTTCCATGGTGTTTTTTATTGTAGCTATATCACTTTTCATTTCTTCCTGATTCTTGCATATGTTGTTGATTTTCTCATCCATCCGGTGAATGAATTGTACAACCATTACTCTGAATTCTTTTTCTGTCATGTTGCATGCTTCAATTTCACTAATTTCCTTTCTTGGTGACTCCTCATTTTCTTTCCTCTGGGGGTTGTGTCATCTCCCCATTTTGACTATCACCAGAAGGTTCAAACGTCGAGTTGCATGGGCCTGGGCCCTGTGCAGTGGGAGCTTCGCACTACCCTAGTGTCACTGAAGAGTTCTGACACTAAGATGTGTGACTGTCCTGGGTTGGTGGGAACCAGGCTCGCCCATAGGCGGTGTTGCCAGCACTCAGTGTGGTCTCATGTGAGCGCCTAGAATCAGGGACCCTGCCTGCACCACGCTGAAAGAGAACCCCCTGGTGTGTGTTGAAAATCAGAGTCCCCTAGCGTGTGCCTGGAGTCAGAGTTCCCCAAGAATCCAGTTTCTCAGCCTCGCACTGAGATTCAGGGTCCCTGTGTGTGCATGCACCAAGAATTGGAGTCACTGGCTCTTAGTGTGAATGCAATGGGAATCAGTGATCTCAGGTGCACATGATAAGAAAGAGTCAAGTCACTGGTGCTTAGCGCTGCCTCCCGCCTGGAGAATCAGGGTCCTGGTCAGCTTGGGGGACTTCAGTGAGCACTTGCCCAGAATCAAAGTCAGGTGGCACTACTGCCCTGCATGGGCTTCGGGTTTGGTTGCTCGATTGCCTTGCAGGGAACAAATTCCCAGTGTCTGAGCATTCCTAGGCTCAAGTTCCTGCAGAGGTTCTGAGGGGCACAGATTCCCAGTGTCTTCAAGTTCTCAGGCTCAAATTCCTGCATCAGTGCATGCTTTGGGAGGGGCGGGTCTATCAGTTACTATGGTGCTGCCCATGAGCCTGCGGGGAGGGGGATGGGCTCTGTTACTCACAGGAATCTGCTGCTGTGATTTCTAGTGTCTGTGAGTCTATAGCTGTGGTCACAGGTCTCTATCCCCAGTGGCTGGAGGGTCCTAGTTTGCGTCTGAGACCAGACTGGGTGGTGCTGAGGCCAGGATCCTAGGCTCAAGCAGTTCTGTTTCTCAAGATGGCATGGTCTCTGTGCCTGCACATGCCGCCCAGGAGTGTCTGCGCTGGGAGCAGGGCTCCGCAGTCTAAGACTGCCCGGTTTGGCAGCCCCTTGGAAGACCTGCAGAATCTAACTGTCCCTACCTCACACACACACACACCACACACGCCCACACACTCCTCTATTGCTCCTTCACTCTCTCACACTCTCTCCCTCCCTACCTTCCTGCCGGTCGCCATCTTCCGCTCATTGAAAAGGACATTTTAGATTGAAAACTGAGCTCTGCCCATGTTTTTATACCCCCTTACTCTGCCCTCTTTTCTCTACCCATCCCTCTGCTTTGACAAGGAATCCAAGGGTGCTAAGGATTGTCAGAAGATTCCTGCTCAGAGGTAGGAACACAGCCTAATCTCAAAAGTGAGATTTACTTTGGCTTGGACACTTCAATGAAGCCATATCAGGTGGCCCTAACTGTGGAACCAACATTAATATTTATCTCAGCTCTGAAAATTGAAGGCTTAGTGATCTTGGAAGCCAGTCTTCCCTGGATTGATTATCTTGTCATTTGTCTCAGCATTTCCTTCCAAGGTTTCCTTCATAATGCTGGACTACAAGGATGGGGAGAACTGCTTCTGGAGACAGAGCGATAACCCTGTCTCCTTGGGTTGCTAACTGGAAGGAGCTACTCAAATTGGCTACCTCCTTAGTTCAAAAGTGTTCTCAAAGATGAGGGCTGGTCCCTATACAGTTTCCCTCTCAGGGCAGGAAGAGGCTCATTGTTTCAGCATTTGTTTCTTGTTTTGTCTCTGCAAAGGTCCTGATGCTTCCTGAAAGCAAATCGTAAAAAAATTAGTCATCTGACCTCTGCTGTTCTTCCCTAGTGGTTGGAGATCATTGGAGCAGGCACGTAATTCTACATAGGGTGCAAACACTTGCTAACCTAGTAGGGAGCAGCTGCTGAGCTCTATATACCTTTGCCAGTCCCAGCTGCACTCATTTCTTCTGGCCGATGGGTTCAGAGTTCCTTTCCCAACCTCACAGAGTTCTGGTCAAAAAAGGTATCTAACTAAGCTAGAGGTAGAAAGGCAGAGATGCTAAAATGTCAGAGAGCCAGACAGGGGAATGGACAGGGCATGGTGATACAGGCCTTGTTTTCTCCCCTGTCATGAACTAAGTCTGTGGGCCTCAGTGTCTTCATCTGTAAACAACAGGAGGATCATTGATCGCCCCTTGCTTAATGCCTCTAAGTTGCCTAAGTAGTATAGTGCAGGGAGCTTGGGGTTGGGGGAAGACCCAAGATCATCATATGGATCTAGCCTGGGAGGTGCTTCCCAAGAGTCAAGGAATACCAAGTCCATAGAGCCATTGCCTCATTAAGCATGGGAACAGTGCCGCTGAGGCAGGTAAGCATTACTGAGAAGAAAATTGGGTTTTGGTTAATGTCTAAGGAGAAAGAGGTCAAAGTAAATGGCCTAGGGGGCGGATAGAGAAAAGCAGGTCTGTGGTTGGTCAGGGGAGAATCTCAGGGACTTTCTCATGGATCACCAGTGGAGAGAGACCCAGAAATAGAACAATGGAAGAGGAGATTTGAGTAGAGCTGTCTTAGCAGAGCCTGTTGGGTTTCATGGTGCAGTGGAAGGAGTACTATATTAGGAAACCAAAAATGGTTTTAATCCTACTTCAGCAATGGAGCTGCTGTGTGTTCTTCAGTATTTTGTGTCCTCCCTGAGCCTCAATTTCTATATCTATACATTTTTAAGCTTTATTGGGGAACATATAATAAACCAAACATATTTAAAGTGTACAATTTGACAAGGTTTGACATACATACACACTCGTGAAGCCATTGCTATAATCAAAGTAATGGGCATATCCAGCCAAAAGTTTCTTCATGTCTCCCTCTAACTCCAATGTCTGTCCTTTCCCAGCTCCAAGCACCCACTAATATTCTTTTTTTTTTAAAAAAAATAAATTTTTCTTGTTCAGATCATTACAGTTCCTCTTTTTTCCCCCCATAGCTCCCCTCCACCTGGTTCCCACCCCACCCTCTGCCTTTACCCCTCCCCACCACTGTCCTCATCCATAGGTGTATGATTTTTGTCCAGTCTCTTCCCGCACCCCCCACACCCCTTTCCCCCTGAGAATAGTCAGTCCATTCCCTTTCTATGCCCCTGATTCTATTATATTCACCAGTTTATTCTGTTCATCAGATTATTTATTCATTTGATGTTTAGATTCACTTGTTGATAGATGTGTATTTGTTGTTCATAATTTGTATCTTTACCTTTTTCTTCTTCTTCCTCTTCTTAAAGGATACCTTTCAGCATTTCATATAATACTGGTTTGGTGGTGATGAACGCCTTTAGCTTTTTCTTATCTGTGAAGCTCTTTATCTGACCTTCAATTCTGAATGATAGCTTTGCTGGATAAAGTAATCTTGTTTGTAGGTTCTTGCTATTCATCACTTTGAATATTTCTTGCCACTCCCTTCTGGCCTGCATAGTTTCTGTTGAGAAATCAGCTGACAGTCATATGGGTACTCCCTTGTAGGTAACTGACTTGTTTTTCTCTTGCTGCTTTTAAGATTCTCTGTCTTTTGCTCTTGGCATTTTAATTATGATGTGTCTTGGTGTGGTCCTCTTTGGATTCCTTTTGTTTGGGGTTCTCTGCACTTCCTGGACTTGTAAGTCAATTTCTTTCACCAGGTAGTGGAAGATTTCTGTCATTATTTCTTCAAATGGGTTTTCAATATCGTGCTCTCTCTCTTCTTCTGGCACCCCCATAATTCAGATGTTGGTACGCTTGAAGTTGTCCCAGAGGCACCTTACACTATCTTCATATGTTTGGATTATTTTTTCTTTTTGTTTTCCCGGTTGGGTGTTTTCTGCTTTTTCGTATTTCAAATCTTTGACTTGATTCTTGTGATCCTCTAGTCTGCTGTTGGAACTCTGTATAATATTCTTTATTTCAGTCAATGTATGCTTAATTTCTAGTTGGTCCTTTTTCATATCCTTGAGGGTCTCACTAGATTTCTTGAGGGTCTCACTAAATTTATCAGCGGTTTCTAGAAAATTCTTGAAAAACCTTGGAAGTGTGGTTTTGAACTTTATATCCTGTAGTTTGCTTTCCTCCATTTCTGTCATTTGTGACCTGTTTCTTTGTCTCTGCATTTTTTATGCTTCCTTGTGTTGATAGAGTGGCTTTCTGTGCTAAGTGTCCTATAGGGCCCAGTGGCTCAGCCTCCCCAGTTACCTGAGGTTGACACTCTTGGTGCACCCCTTTGTGGGCTTTGTGCACAGTCTTGTTGTAGTTAAGCCTTGATTGTGGTAGGTATCACTGGGAGGAATTGACCTCCAGGCCAATTGGCTGTGAGAATCAGTTGTGTCTGCAATGGGAGAACTTCTGTGCTGGAGACACCCTTCTGGGGCAAGACTTGCTTCAGTGGGGCTTTGGTGCTCACTGAGTCTGCCCCCTGAGTGTGTCCCTTATGGGTCTGAAGAATTGTAATCTGGATGGTCCCACTCTGACCACTGGGTACACTGGCTCTTGGATCTCTAAGGAGGTGCTAATTTAGCCTCTTCCTGAGGCTACCCATCAGGAGCTATGGAGAGATCTGCAGATTCCTCTTTGTTTGGGGTTTGGAGGTGCCCAGATGAGGCACAGCTGTTAAGCAATTCAAGCTGCTGTGGGGCCTTGGGCCTTCTTTTGGAAGTTCTGGCTCTCTCTGACCCAACTGCAGTTTGATAGGTAATTTTCAGATTGCAAAGGGCCAGGCCTTTTATGTGCAAAAGCCTCTGTGCACAGCTGGGGTGGGTGCAGGTTCTCAGGGAATCAACAGGGTGGAGCAAACAGCTATGGCAGATCCTGAGTCCTATCCTAAGAGGCCCTGGGTCTCATTGTCCTGGTAATCACTGCAAGCACCTCTGAGAGAAAGCCGCCCTCGAGTTCCAACTGATGCCAGACAATCCAGTTTCTCCCCGTATGAGTCTGGGTCCCTAGAGACTCATCCGGAACTGGAGTTCAGAGCCGTCGGGAGCTTGAGACTCCCTTCCAATTGAAAAAGACAACCGTGTCCTCAGTTGCCAGCCCTTTCCACATGCGCCTCCGTACCTCTGCACGTTACTTTCGTACCTCCTCTGAGTCTCAGTGTGCTTTTCTCTTTCCTTCTAGTTGTAGAATTTCCACTCAGCCAGCCTTCCTGTGGTTCTGGATGATGTCTGTTTTGTCTTTTCGTTGTATTTTTGAAGTGGTTGTGTGAGGCAGCAATTTCCAGTGTTTACCTATGCTGCCATCTTGGTTTCCTTCTAATATGCTTTCTGTCACTCTAGGTTAGTCTGTATTTTTCTAGAGTTTGAAGTTATACAGTACATATTTTTTATGGCAGGCTCTGGCTTCTTTCACTCAACATAATTATTTTAAAGTTCATCAATGTTGTATGTATCAGTTGTTTGTTCAGCTTCCTTTCTCCTTCTCTCTCTTTTATTTATCTTTTCTCCCTTTCTTCCATTCTTCCTTTTGGAGAGATGTTGTTGAATTTTATTAATGTGTAAAGTCTCTAAAACATCAGTAAATTAAAAAAAGCAGATGATAAGTGGTATGTACTATATACAAAACTATATAGAAATCTGTACAGAAAAATCTGAAGTAATGTGTGCCAAAGTAATAATAGTTGTCTCCAAGTGATTGGAACTATAATAATTTTTTTTGGCCTTGATTCTCTCTGTTTTTCAATTTTGAAAATATATAGCTTTTAACAAGTAGGATAATGGTGCCCTGGCTGGGTGACTCAGTTGGTTGGAGCATCATCCCATACACCAAAAAGGTTGCAGATTCAATTCCTGGTCAGGGCACATAACTAAGTTGCAGGTTTGATCCCTGGTTGGGGTAAGCACAGAAGGCAACCAAAGGATCTCTCTCTCTCTCTCTCTCTCTCTCTCTCTCTCTCTCTCTCTCTCTTTCTCCCTCCCTTTCTTTCTCTCTGAAAATTAGTAAACATATCCTCAGGTGAGGATTAAAACAGTAGGGAAATGTTATATTTTTAAACAGCTTTATTGTAGTATGATTGACATACAAACATCCCATATTTAATGTACAAAATGTGATTTTTTTAAAAAAAATATTTTATTGATTTTTTTACAGAGAGGAAGGGAGAGAGATAGAGAGTTAGAAACATCGATGAGAGAGAGAAACATTGATCAGCTGCCTCTTGCACACCTCGTACTGGGGATGTGCCCGCAACCAAGGTACATGCCCTTGACTGGAATCGAACCTGGGGCCTTTCAGTCCGCAGGCCGACACTCTATCCACTAAGCCAAACTGGTTAGGGCCAAAATGTGATGTTTTGATATATGTATATCATGAAGCCATCAATGTATTCAAGATAATGAGCATATCTATGATCCTCAAATGACCTTTCCCTATCCACAGGCAACCATTGCTCTTCTTTCTGTTTCTACAGATGACCTTTCATTTTTTAGAATTTTATGTAAATGAAATAATAAGTAGCTATTTTTTAGCCTGGTTTTTTCTGTCACTGATTTTTTTTAGATTCATCTAAGTTGTGCATATATCAGTAGTTCATTTGTTTTTATTGCTGAGCACCATTTCTTGGCATCGGTGTGCCACAATGTGTTCACCCATTTCCATATTGATGAACACTTCTGTTGTTTCTAGTTTTTGACTTACAAATATAGTTGGTATAAAGTTCATGTATATGTCTTGATGTGGACATATGCTTTCAGTTATATTTAGGTTGTTGACTCATTGTAACTGTATGTTTAACCATTTGAGGAACTTCCAAAGTGTTTTCCAATGTGATTGCATCATTTTAAATTCCCAGGAGGTGTGAAACTGGAGCTGAGGGTCCCAGTTGTTACAAATCCTCAACTATGTTTGGTCAATTTTTAAAATATTAGATGTTTATTAAAATATGTAGGTAGTGATATCTCATTGGAATTTAACTTTCCCTACTGACTATTGATGATAAGCATCTTTTCATATATTTGTTTACAATCTATATAATTTCTTTGGTGAAATGTCAGTTTAAATCTTTGGTCTGTTTTCAACTGCTTCTTCATTTTCTTATTTTTGAGTTTTGACAGTACAAATACATGCAGAGAGTACATCAGTCCTCCTTTGTAAGATATATGATTGAAAAATATATACCCCATTCTGTAGCTGGTGGGTTTTAAATTTTTATTTATGAGAGAGAGAGAGAGAGAGAGAGAGAGAGAGAGAGAGAGAGAGAGAGAGAGAGAGAATTTGTTTTTTCACTTATTTATGCATTCATTTGTTTGCTTCTTGTATGTGCCGTGACAGGAGATTGAACCCAGAAGATGGGCGTATCAGGTGAGACTCTAACCAACTGATAAACCAGGCCAGGGGTCTGGTGTTTTAATTATCCTTTTAAAGAGGGTAATTAACTTAATTGCTCAGGTTTCTTTTTAAAAAATCTTTATTGTTGATAGTATTCCAAATGTCTTCCCCTTTTTCCCCCTTGCCACCACCACCCAGTTCCCACCTCACCCCTGGCCTTCACCCTATTGTCTGTGTTCATGGGCAATGCATATATGCCTATACCAGTAAATTATTTGGTTAATCTCTTCTGAACGCACTTTCCGTTTCCCTCTGAGATTTTGTCACTCTGTTCCATGTTTCCATGCCACTGGTTCTATTTTATTCATCAGTTTGTGTTCATTAGATTCCACATATAAGTGAGATCATGTGATAGTTGTTTTTCTCTGATTGGCATATTTTGCTTAGCATAATCATCTCCAGGTCCCTCTATGCTCTCTCAACAGGTAATAGACCTCTTCCCTCTTTTATACAGCTGCATAGTATTCCATTGTGTAAATGTACCACATCTTTTTATCCTCTCATCTACTGATGGGCACTTGGGCCATTTCTAGATCTTAGCTATTATTAATAGTGTTGCTAGTGCAATTTACAATAGCTAAGATTTGCAAACATTCTAAATGTTACATTTACAGAACAGAATACTACACTACTCTGAAAAAGAATGAACTCTATTTGCAATAGCATGGATGGACCTGGAGAGTATTATGCTTATTGAAATAAGCCAGTCAGAGAAAGATAAGTATCACATGATCTTACTCATATGTGGAATCTAATGAACAAAATAAACTGATGAACAAAATAGAAGCATGGAACAGACTGTCAAACCTCAGAGGGGAGGCAGGAGAGAGTGTGTGGGTGAGAAGAGATCAACCAAAGAACTTGTATGCATATATTCATAACCCATTGACATTGACAATAGAGTGGTGAAGGCCTGGGGTGCAGGGCAGGGTTGGGCTAGAAGAGGTCAATGGGGGAAAGAGGGGAGCATATGTAATACTTTCCACAATAATGACTTAAAAATAAATAAATAATGCTGCTATGAACACAGGGCTGCATATATTCTTTCTCTTTGTTGTTTCGGGTTTCTTAGGATATATTCCACGCTGGTTTCCATAGTGGCTGCAACAGTCTGCATTCCCACCAGCGGTGTACAATGGTTCCTTTTTCTCTACATCATTGCCAGCACTTGTTTTTTGCTGATTTATTAATGGTAGACATTCTGGCAGGTGTGAGGTGGTACCTCATTGTCATTTTAATTTTAATGTCTCTGATGATTATTGAAGTTGAGCACGTTTTCATATGTTTTTTGGCCATTTGTATGTCCTCTTTGGAGGAGTGTTTATTTGGGTCCTCTGCCCATTTCTTACTTGGATTGTTTGTCTTCCTTTTGTTGAGTGGTATGAGTACTTTATATATTTTGGAAAAAACAACTTATTATATGTTCTCCCATACAGTGTGTTTCCTTTTCACTTTAATGCTGGTTTCTTTGCTGTGCAGATATTTTTATTGTGATATATATCCATTTGTTTATATTTTCCTTTGTTTTTCTTGCCCAAGATTATGTATAGGTAAAAATTAATCTATGTGAGATGTCTCAGATTTTGCTTCCTACGTTTGCTGCTGGATTTGATTGGTTTCACAACTTACATTTAGGTCTTTTATTTATTTTGAGTTCATTCTTGTGTATGGTGGAAGTCGGTGATCTAGTTTGATTTTTTTGCATGTACCTGTCCAATTTTCCCAACAGCATTCATTGAACAGACTGTCTTTACACTTTTGTATGCTCTTGTATCCTTTGTCAAATATTAATTGAACATAATGGCTTGGGTCGATTTCTGTTCTGTTCCATTGATCTATGTGTCTGTTCTTGTGCCAGTAGCAGGCTGTTTTCTATGCAGAGTCTTTGTAGTATAACTTGATATCCGGTATAGTGATCCCTGGAACTTTGTACTTCTTTGGTTCCATATTAAATTTTTTCTAGATCTGTGATATATTCCATTGCTATTTTATTATTTTTAATTTCTTTATTGATTAAGGTATTAGATATGTGTCCTTATCCCTCCATTGTACCCCCACCTTCTCACTCATTCCCTCACGCCCTGTTGTCTGTGCCCATTGGTTAGGCTTATATGCATGCATATAAGTCCTTTGGTTGATCTCTCCCCTTTACCCCCATCCTCCCCTACCTTCCCTCTGAGGTTGACAGTCTGATTGATGCTTCTCTGTCTCTGGATCTACCCCTTTTCATCAGCCTATGTTGTTCATTATATTTCATAAATGAGTGAGATCATGTGATATTTATCTTTCTCTGACTGGCTTATTTCGCTTTGCATAATGGTCTCCAGGTGCATCCATGCTGTTGCAAGTGTAAGAATTCCTTCTTTTTTACTGCAGCGTAGTATTCCATTGTGTAGATGTACCACAGTTTTTTAATCCGCTCATCTGCTGATGGGCACTTAGATTGTTTCCAAACCTTAGCTATGGTGAATTGTGCCACTATGAACATAGGGGAGCATATATCCTTTGTGGTTGGTGTTTCTAGTTTCTTGGGATATATTCCTAGAAGTGGGATCACTGGCTCAAATGGAAGTTCCATTTTCAGTTTTTTGAGGAAACTCCATACTGTTCTCCCCAGTGTCTGCGCCAGTCTGCATTACCACCAGCAGTGCATGACGGTTCCTTTTTCTCCACATCCTCAACAGCACTTGTCATTTAGTGATTTGTGGATGATAGCCATTCTAACCGGTGAGAGATGGTACTGCCATTTTGATTTGCATCTCTTGCATCTCTTAGATAATTAGTGACTTTGAACATGTTTTCATATGTCTCTTGGCCTTCCTTCTGTCTTATTTCAAAAAGTATCTATCAGTACCATCTCACACCTGTCAGACTGGCTATCATCAACAAATCAACAAACGACAAGTGCTGGAGAGGATGTGGAGAAAAAGGAACACTTGTGCACTGCTGGTGGGAATGCAGACTGGTGCAGCCACTATGGAAGACAGTATGGAGTTTCCTCAAAAAACTGAAAATGGAAGTCCCATTTGACCCTGTGATCCCACTTCTAGGAATATATCCCAAGAAACCAGAAACACCAATCAGAAAGGATATATGCACCCCTATGTTCATAGCAGCACAATTCACCATAGCTAAGATCTGGAAACAGCCTAAGTGCCCATCAGTAGATGATTGGATTAGAAAACTGTGGTACATTTACACAATGGAATACTATGCTGCTCTAAAAAGGAAGGAACTCTTACCATTTGCAACGACATGGATGGAACTGGAGAGCATTATGCTAAGTGAAATAAGCCAGTCAATGAAGGAAAAATACCACATGATCTCACTCATTCATGGATAATACAGACCATTATAAACTTTTGAACAATAATAGATACAAAGGCAGAGCTGCCTCAAACAGATTGTCAAACTGCAGCGGGAAGGCCGGGGAGGGCTGGGGGGCAGGAGGGAGGGGGGTAAGAGATCAACCAAAGGACTTGTATGCATGCATATAAGCATAACTAATGGACATAAGACACTGGGGGATAGGGGAGGCTAGGGGACTGTCAAGGGCGGGGGGAAAAATGGACACATATGTAATACCCTTTGTAATACTTTAAGCAATAAAAAAAGTAAATAAATAAATAAATAAATAAATAAATAAATAAATAAAAACAATAGCAACAACAACAACAACAAAATACAAATCAAACACTACTATATTGGCAAAAATAAATAAATAAATATGACAGCATCCAGAACTGATGGTGGGACCCGCATTATACTACAGGAAAACCTCGATGGAATGGGCTAATTCGGGTTAGGGGGTGTCCATTAAAGCTGAAAGTCCGTTATGTAATAAAGTAGGTTTTCCAAGCACATATGTTAAAAAATTAATAAATTAGTTTACCTGTTTTTTAAAAAAATGCACATAAATGCACATGTATGTATATGTATGCATATATATGTCTATATGTGTGCATGTCTCTATATTATTTACATTTGAACAATTGTGATAGTCTACACATGAAAAAATTATCTTGTTTTCATCAAGAATAAAAATATAAAATGATGAATAAAAACATGAATGTACAAACAAAACTCAAATTTTTCCTATTTGTCCATATTTCAATTTAAATAGTATGGAAACAAAAAAACAAAAAAAAACAAAAAGTATCTATCTAGTCCGTTGCCCATTTTTTGATTGGGTTTTTTATCTTCCTTTTGTTAAGTTGTATGAGTTCCCTGTAAATGTTGGAGATTAAACCCTTATTGGTGATAACATTGGCAAATATATTCTCCCATGCAGTTGGCTTTCTTGTTGTTTTGTTAATGGTTTATTTTGCTGTACAAAAGGTTTTTATTTTGATGTAGTCCCATTTGCCTATTTTCTCTTTAGTTTCCATTGCCCTAGGAGCAATATCGGTGAAGAAATTGCTTCAGCTTATGTCTGAGATTTTGCTGCCTGTGGATTCCTCTAGTATTTTTATGGTTTCCCATCTTATGTTTAAGTCCTTTATCCATTTTGAGTTTATTTTTGTGTATGATGTAAGTTGGTGGTCTAGTTTCATCTTTTTGCATGTATCTGTCCAATTTTCCCAACACCATTTATTGAAGAGACTGTCTTGACTCCATTGTATGTTCTGGCCTCCTTTGTTGAGTATTAATTGAGCATAGTGATTTGGGTCAATTTCTGGGTTCTCTATTATATTCCATTGATCTATATGTCTGTTCTTGTGCCAGGACCAGACTGTTTTGAGAACAGTGGCTTTGTAATGCAGCTTGATATCTGGTATTGAGATTCCCCATACTTTGTTCTTCTTTCTCAGGATTGCTGGAGCAATTTGGGGTCATTTTTTTAAATTTCAGATGAATTTTTGGAATGTTCGTTCTAGGTCTGTGAAATATGCCATTGGTTTTTTAAATGGGGAGTGCATTGAATCTATAGATTGCTTTGAGTAGTATGGAAATTTTAATGATGTTGATTCTACCAATCCATGAACACAGTATGTTCTTTCATCTGTTTATGTCTTCCTCTATCTCTTTTTTCAGTGTCCTGTAGTTTTCTGTGTATAGGTCTTTTCCCTCCTTAGTCAAGTTTATTCCTAGGTGTCTTATGTTTTTTTTGATGCAGTGGTAAATGGGATTGTTTTTTTACTCTCTCTTTCTGTAAGTTCACTATTGGTGTATAGAAATGCCATAGATTTCTTGGCATTAATTTTATATCCTGCTACATTTCCCAATTGATTTATTAAGTTTAATAATTTCTTGATGGAGTGTTTAGGGTTTTCTATGTACAGTATCATGTCATCTGCGAATTTTACTTCTTTTCCAATTTGGATGCCTTTCATTTCTTCTTCTTGTCTTATTACAATGGCTAGTACTTTCAGTACTTTGTTGAACAGGAGTGGTGAAAGTGGGCATCCCTTTCTTGTTCCTGTTCTTAGGGTAAATGGTTTCAGTTTTTTCCCATTGAGTATGATGTTGGCCGTGTGTTTGTCATATATAGCTTTTCTTATGTTGAGGTATGATCGTTCTATTATCACCTTGCTGAGAGTTCTTATTAAGACAGGTGATTGGATTTTGTGAAATTCTTTTTCTGCATCAATTGATATGACTATGTGATTTTTATTTCTCAGTTTGTTTATGTGATGTATCACGTTTATCGATTTGCCGATATTGTACCATCCTTGCATCCCCAGGATAAATCCTACTTGGTCATGGTGTATGATCTTTCTGATGTACTGCTGGATCCGATTTTGTTGAGGATTTTGGCATCTATGTTGATGAGGGATATTGGCCTGTAATTCTCTTTCATTGTGTTGTCTTCATCTGGTTTTGGTATTAGGGTGATGCTGGCTTCATAGAATGAGCTTGGAAGTATTCCTTCTTCTTGAATTTTTTGCAATAGTCTGAGGAGGATAGGTTTTAGTTCTTCCTTGAATGATTGGTAAAACTCCCCTGTGAAGCTGTCTGGCCCTGGCTTTTGTTTGCTGGACATTGGTATTTTAATACTATGTTGAATAAGAATGGTGAAAGCAGATATCCCTGTCTTTTGCTGTTTTTAGGGGAATTATTTTAGATTTTTCCCACTGAGCATGATGTTGGATGTACTTTTGTCATATATGGCCTTTATTATGTTAAGATATGGATTTTGTCAATTATTTTTTATCAATTGATATGATCATGTGTTTTTTGTCTTTCAGTTGTTTTGGTGGTGTTTCGCATTTATTGATTTGTGAATGTTGTAGCAGGTTTGCATCCCTATAGTAAATCCCACTAGGTCATGATGTATGATCCTTTTAATATACTGCTGGATCTGATTTGTAATGTTTTGTTGAGGATTTTATTTTTTTATTTATTTTTTATTGTTCTTGAGGATTTTAGCATCTGTGTTTATCAGAGATATTGGCCTGAAATTCTCTTTCTTTGTAGTGTCTTTATCTGGTTTTGCAGTCAGGATAATGCTGGCCTCATAAAAAGAGCTTGGAAGTGTTCCTTCCTTTTGGATTTTTTGGAATAGTTTGAGAAGGATAAGTGTTAGTTCTTTGAATGTTTGGTAAAACTCTCCTGTGAGGCCATACGGATCAAGGCTTTTGTTTGCTGGAGGTTTTTTCTTTTAAATTACTTTTTAAATTTCATCAGTTTCATCAGCTTATTCAGGATTTATGATTCTCCCTAATTCAGTATTGGAAGATTGTATGTTTCTAAGAATTTGTCCACTTTATTCAGGTTGTCCATCTTGTTGGCATATAGTTGTTCACAGTATTTTCTTACAATCCTTTTTATTTATCTGATGTCAGTTAATACTTCATTTCTTTCTTTTCTGATTTTATTTATTTGGATCCTCTCTCTTTGTTTCTTGATGAGTCTGGCTAAGGTTCATCAATCTTGTTTATCTTCTCAAGAATCAGCTCTTGATTTAATTTTGGTTTTTATTTTTATTTTTTGTTCTTTTAAGTCTCTATGTCATTTATTTCCGCTCTGAAATAAATTATTATTTCCTTCCTTCTACTTACTCTAGGCTTTTCTTGTTCTCTTTCTAATTCTTTTAATTGTAGCATTAGGTAGTTTCTTAGAAATTTTTCTTGTTTCTTGAGGTAGGCTTATAGTGCTCTGAACTTCCCTCTTAGGGGTGCTTTCACTCTATATTTAGGTTTTAAGTTCTTTTGTGTTCATTTTTTTTCCAGAAAGTTTTTGATTTCTTCCTTGATCTCACTAGTAATCCATTCATTGTTTAATGGCATGCTATTTAACCTCCGTGTGTTTGTATGTTTTTATCATAGTAGATTTCTAGTTTCATGCCATTGTGATCTGAGATATTTGATATGATTTCAATCATCTTGAATTTGCAGAAATTCGTTTGTATCCTATATGTGGTCTATCTTTGAGACTGTCCCATGTGCTCTTGAGAATAATGTATGTTTTGCAGCTTTGGGGTGAAATGTTCTGTAAATTTTAGCTAAATCCATTTGATCTATTGTGTTGTTCAGGGTTGCTGTTTCCTTGATGAGTTTTTTGTCTAGAAGATCTAATCAGTGATGTCAGTGGGTGTTGAAATTCCTATTATGATTGTATTGCTGTAAATCTCTCCCTTTAAATCCTCTGGAAGTTTTTTTTTTCTAAATATATTTTTATTGATTTCAGAGAGGAAGGGAGAGGGAGAGAGAGATATAAACATCAATGATGAGAGAGACTCATTGATTGGCTGCTTCCTGCACGCCCCACACTGGGGATCAAGCCCACAACCCGGGCATGTGGCCCCACTGGGAATTGAACCTTTACCTCCTGGTTCATAGGTCAATGCTCAACCACTGAGCCATGCCAGCTGGGTGCTGCTATATGTTTGGGTGCTGCTATATTAGGTACATATATGTTTACCAGGATTATATCCTTTATTATATCGATTTCTTTTTTTTTTTTAAATATATTTTATTGAGTTTTTACAGAGAGGAAAGGAGAGAGATAGAGAGTTAGAAACATCGATGAGAGAGAAACATCGACCAGCTGCCTCCTGCACACTCCCCACTGGGGATGTGCCCGCAACCCAGGTACATGCCCTTGACCGGAATCGAACCTGGGACCTTTCAGTCCGCAGGCCGACGCTCTATCCACTGAGCCAAACCGGTTTCGGCGTATCGATTTCTTTAGTATTATGAAGTGGCCTTCATTGTCTCTTGTTATGGCCTACATTTTGAAGTCTATTTTGTCAGATAGGTGTATTGCTATCCCAGCTTTCTTTTTTTCATTTCTATTTGCATGAACATTTTCACTTTCATCATGCGTGAGTCATTAGTTATGTGGGTCTCTTGTAGACAACATACATATGGGTCCTGTATTTTTATTTCATTCAGATACCTTATGTATTTTGATTGGAGCACTTAAGTAATTTACATTTATGGTTATTATTGATGGGCACTATTTGTTGCCATTTTTATTTTTTACCTCCCACTTCCCCCTTTCCTCTATTTCTTCTTCTTACAACAGTCCCTTTAGCATTTCTTGAAGTGCTGGTTTGGTGGTAATAAACTGATTTAGCCTTTTTTTGTCTGCAAAGCTCTTTATTTTACCTTCAAATTTAAGTGCTAGCCTTGCTGGATAGAGTAGTCTTAAATTCAGTCCCTTACTTTAAAAAAATAATTAATTTATTCTTCATTTTTTGAATCTTTATTGTTGAAAGTATTATATATGTACCGCTTTTCCCCTATTGACTTCTCCCACCCCTTCTCTGCCCCCAACCCTAGGCCTTCACCACCCTATTGTCTGTGTCCATGAGTTATGCACATACGCATATGAGCTCATTAGTTGATCTCACCCCCCACCACCACAACCACTATCTCCTGCCTTTCCTCTGAGGTTTGACAGCCTGTTTAATGCTTCTGTGTCTCTGGGTCTATTTTTGTCCATCAGTTTATGTTGTTCATTAGATTACACATATAAGTGAGATCATGTGATACATATCTTCTCTGATTGGCTTATTTTGCTTATCATATTGCTCTCCAAGTCCATCTATGCTGTTGCAAATGGTAAGAGTTCTTTATTTACAGTATTGTAGTATTCCATTGTATAGATGTACAACGATTACTTTTTTAAAAAAATATATATTTTATTGACTTTTTACAGAGAGGAGGGGAGAGGGATAGAGAGTTAGAATCATCGATGAGGGAGAAACATCGATCAGCTGCCTCCAACATGCCCCCTACTGGGGATGTGCCCGCAACCAAGGTACATGCTCTTGACCAGAAAGGAACCTGGGACCCTGAAGTCCATAGGCCTACACTCTATCTGCTGAGCCAAACCGGTTAGGGCAGAATTTCTTAATCCATTCATTGGCTGATGGGCACTTAGGCTGTTTCCAAATCTTACCTATTGTAGATTGTGCTGCTATGAACACAAGGGTGCGTATATTCTTTATGATTTCTTGGAACAGTGGTCAGCAAACCACAGCTCGCAAGCCACATGCGGCTCTTTGGCCCCTTGAGTGTGGCTCTTCCACAAAATACCTCGTGTGGGCGTGCATGTACAGTGCGATTGAAACTTCGTGGCCCGTGCGCAGAAGTCGGTTTTCAGCCTGGGCATGTCTATTTTGAAGAAGTGGCATTAGAAGAAGTGGGGGTTGTCGGTCCGTCGGGCTATAGGAGACGCAGAGCAGGGGAGGTACATTGTTTTGAGGTACTTGCGCTGAAGTTGACCCCTTCCAAATCTCCCGTCCACACTCCTCTATCTGAAACAAGTATACAAGATGAGTGTGGATGGGAGAGTTGGAAGGGGTCGACCTCAGCGAACGTACCTCAATCAGATTGAGGACATTTTTAGCAAAGGCCAGTTTAGGAGTACCCTAATTAAGTCAATAACAATGTACCTTCCTATATAGGTTAAGTTTAAAAAATTTGGCTCTCAAAAGAAATTTCAATTGTTTTACTGTTGATATTTGGCTTTGTTGACTAATGAGTTAGAATATATTCCTAGAAGTGTGTTCACTGGGTCAAATGGGAGTTTCATTTTTGACAAAAATATATAGAAATCTGTACAGAAAGATCTGTAGGAATGTGTGCCAAAGTAAAAATACTTGTCTCTAAGACATTGGAACTGTAGAGATTTTTTTTGGCCTTGCTTCTATGTGTTTTTTTAATTTTTCAATTGTGAAAATATATAGCATCTAACAAGTAAAAAATGGTTGTCCTGGCTCAGTGGCTCAGTTGGAGCATCATCCCATACACCAAAAAGTTTACGGGTTCAATACCCAGTCAGGGCACATACCTAGGTTGCAGGTTTTATCCCTGGTTGTGAGGCAACCGAAGGATCTCTCTCTCTCTCTCTCTCTCTCTCTCTCTCTCTCTCTCTCTCTCTCTCTTTCTCTCTCTTGTTTTCTCCTTCCCTCCCTTCCTTTCTCTTTGTAAATCAGTAAACATATCGTCAGGTGAGGATTTAAAAAGTAGGGAAATGTTATTATATTTTAAACAGCTTTATTGTGATATGATTGACATAAAATAAACATCCCATACCAGTATTTAAAGTGAAAAAAATGTGATTTCTAAAAATAATTTAAATTATTTATTATTTAAAGTATTACATTAGCCTACATTTCCCCTCACTGACTTCTCCTCAGCCACCCCCACCCCTCAGGACATGCCCTCACCCTCCCCCGCCCCTGTCTGTGTCCATTGGTTATGCTCATCTGCATGCATAAAAGTCCTTTGATTGATCTCTTATCCTCTAACCCCCACCTTCCCTCATAGGTTTGACAGTCTGTTCAATGCTACTTTGACTCTGGTTCTATTTTTGTTCATCAGTTTATGTTGTTCATTATATTCCACAAATGACTGAGATCATGTGATATTTATCTTTCTCTGACTGGCTTATTTCACTTAGCATAATGCTCTCCAGTTCCATCAATGCTGTTGCAAATGGTAACAATTCCTTCTTTTTTACAGCAGTGTAGTATCCCATTGGGTAGATGTACCACAGCGTTCTAATCCACTCATCTGCTGATGGGCACTTAAGCTGTTTCCAAATCTTAGCTATTGTAAATTGTGCTGCTATGAACATAGGGGTGCATATATCCTTTCTGATTGATATTTCTAGTTTCTTGGGATATATTAATAGAAGTGGGATTACTAGGTTAAATGAAAGTTCCATTTTTAATTTTTTGAGGAAACTCCATACCTTTCTCCACAGTGGCTGCATCAGTCTGCATTCCCACCAACAGTGCACGAGGATTCCTTTTTCTCCACAGTCTCACTAACATTTGTTGTTTGTTGATTTGTTGATGATAGTCATTCTGACAGATGTGAGATGGTACCTCTCTGTTGTTTTCATTCGCATCTCTCTGATGATTAGTGACTGAGCATGTTTTCATTTACCTCTTGGCCTTCTCTATGTCTTTTTTCAAAAAGTGTCTATTTAGGCCCTTTGCCCATTTTTAATTGGGTTGTTTATCTTCCTTTTGTTAAGTTGTATGAGTTCCCTATTAATTTTGGAGATTAAACCCTTATCAGAGATAACATTGGCAAATATGTTCTCCCATTCAGTGGGCTTTCTTGTTGTTGGTTTCTTTTTTTATTTTTTTAAAATATATTTTATTGATTTCAGAGAGGAAGGGAGAGGGAGAGAGAGCTAGAAACATCAATAATGAGAGAGAATCATTGACTGGCTGCCTCCTGCATACCCCCTACTGG
This sequence comes from Myotis nattereri, assembly GCF_964212035.1. NCBI lineage: Eukaryota > Metazoa > Chordata > Mammalia > Chiroptera > Vespertilionidae > Myotis > Myotis nattereri. The sequence continues at coordinate 45,720,817 of NC_138078.1, forward strand.
AGATTGAGCCCACAACCTGGGCATGTGCCCTTCACCAGAATCGATCCTGGGACTCTTCAGTCCCCAGGCCGACCTTCTATCCACTGAGCCAAACCAGCTGGGGTGTTGATGATTTCTTTTGCTGTGAAGAATCTTTTTATTATGATATAGTCCCATTTGTTTATTTTCTCCTTAGTTTCCATTGCTCTAAGAGCTATATCAGTAAATATATTGCTACAAAAAATGTCTTCTATACCCCAATAATGAAGTCACAAAAAAAGAAACAGAACAAAACAATCTCATTTATTATTGGAACAAACTCTCCAATAATTCATCTGGAATAAAAATAGACCCTGAATAGCTGCAGCAATCCTGAGAAAGAAGAACAAAGTTGGAAGGATCACAATACCAGATATCAAGCTATACTACAAAGCCATTGTTCTCAAAACTGCCTCGTACTGGCACGAGAACAGATATATAGACCAATGGAACAGAACAGAGAACCCAGAAAATCAACCCAAGCCATTAGGTTCAATTAATATTTGACAAAGGAGGCAAGAGCATACAATGGAGACAAGACAGTCTCTTAAATAAGTGGTGTTGGGAAAATTGGACAGATACATGCAAAAAATGAAACTAGACCACCAACTTACACCATACACAAAAATAAACTCAAAATGGATAAAGGACTTAAATGTAAGGTAGGAAACCATAAAAATCCTAAAAGAAGCTATAAGCAGCAAAATAGCAGACATTTGTGATGTTCTGATATATGTATATCATGAAGCCATCACTGTATTCAAGATAATGAACATATCTATCATCCTCAAATGTCCTCTCTCTATCCACAGGCAACCATTGCTCTTCTTTCTGTTTCTACAGATTACCTTTCATTTTTAGAATTTTATGTAAATGAAATAATAGGTAGCTATTTTTTAGTCTGGTTCTTTTCCTCACCATATTTTTTTAGATCCATCCAAATTGTTGCATATATCAATAGTGTTTTTTTTTTTTTATCGATGAGCACTATTTCTTGGCATCAGTGTGCCAGAATGTGTTCACCGTTTACATATTGATGAACACTTCTCTTGTTTCTATTTTTTTACTTACAAATATAGTTGCTATAAAATTCATGTACACGTCTTGACATATACTTTCATTTCTTCTTGGATTGCTGAGTAATTGTAAATGTACACACCTGTCAGAATATCTACCATTAATAAATCACCAAAAAGTCATGGCAAGCATGTGGAGAAAAAGGAACCCTAGTACACTGCTGGTGTGAAGGCAGCTTGGTGCAACCACTATGGAAAACAATGTGGAGAGTGATCAAAAAATTTTAAATGGAACTGCATTTGACCCAGTGATTCCATTTCCAGAATAAGTCCTAAGTAACCTGAAACACAAATCAGAAAGAATATATGAACACTTATGTTCATATCAGCATTAGTTACAAGATCTAAGCTTTGAAAACAGCCCAAGTGCCCATCAGTAGATGAGTGGATTAAAAAGCAGTGGTACATTTGCACCACATGGAATACTATACAGCTATAAAAAGAAGGATCTATTACCCATTGTGACAGCATGGAGGGCCCTGGAGATGATTATGCTAAGTGAAATAAGCCATTCAGATAATGACAAATATCACATAATCTCACTTATATGTGGAATCCAATGAACAAAATAAACTGATGAATAAAATAGAACCAGTGGCATGGAAACATGGAACAGAATGAAAAATCTCAGAGGGAAGGGGAAAGGGGATGTGGAAGAGATTACCCAAAGAACTTATATACATATATGCATTGTCCATGAACACAGACAATAGAGTGAAGTTCAGGGGTGGGGCGGGAACTGGGTGGTGGTGGCAGGGGGAGGAAGGGGGAGAAAGGGGAAGACATTTGTAATATTCTCAACAATAAAAATTTAAAAAAATAAAGCTGAGCAATAAAGTTAATTATTCTCTTTACAAAGATAATTAAAACACCAGCCCCCTGGCCTGGTAGATCAGTTGGTTAGGGGCTCATCTTATATGCCAATCTTCTGGGTTCGATCTGTTAGGGCACATTCAAGAAGCAAACAAATGAATGCATAAATAAGTGAAAAAACAAATTCTCTCTCTCTCTCTCTCTCTCTCTCTCTCTCTCTCTCTCTCTCTCTCTTAAATAAAAATGTAAAAACCCACAAGCTACAGACTGGGGGATATATTTTTCAATCATCTATATAATAAAAGCCTAAGCGACCATTATGACAGAATGACCAGTCACTATGATGTGCACTGACCACCAGGGGAAGACGCTCAATGCAGGAGTTGCCCCCTGGTAGTCAGTGCACTCCCATGGGGGAGCAGCCACTCAGCCAGAAGCCGGTCTCATGGCTGGCAAGTGCAGTGGCAGTGGCGGGAGCCCCTCTGCCGCAGCACTAAGGAGCAGTGAGCCGAGTGGTAAGAACCCAGGGGTCCCAGATAGGAAGCCTGCAGTTGGACATCCCCTGAGCAGTCCCAGACTGCAAGAGAGTGCAGACCCGGCTGAGGGATCCCTGCCCCCCCGCCCCCGCCTGCAACCCAAGTGCATGAATTTCATGCACCAAGCCTCTAGTGTATCTTATAAAGGAGAACTGATAAACTCTGTGCATGTGTTTATATTCTCAAAACTCAAAAATAAGAAAATGAAGAAGCAGTTGAAAACAGACCAAAGGTTTAAACTGATGTTTCACCAAAGAAATTATATAGATTTTAAACAAATATATGAAAAGATATTTATCATCAGTAGTCATTAGGGAAAGTTAAATCCCAATGAGATGTCACTACTCACATATTTTAATAAACATTTAATATTTTAAAAATTGACCAACTATAGTTGAGAGTTTGGAACAACTGGGACCCTAAGTTCCAGTTTCACATCTCCTGAGATTGTAAAATGGTGCAAACACATTGGAAAACACTTTGGAAGTTCCTCAAATGTTTAAACAAGAAGACCTGTGCATAGTCCTTTTAGGATCATGGAACTCTGTTTATGAGGTAATGGTTTAAATACAGTCAAGTTGCAGGGTACAAAATCAAGGCTCAATAATCCATTGCCTCCTTGTATACTAACAACACAACTTCAGAAAACGAAATGAGAAAAAAAATACACACAACAATTCCTTTTGCAATTGTAACCAAAATAATAAAATACCTAGGGATAAACTTAAAGAACGTGAAAGACCTATATACTGAAAATTACAAAACATTATTAAAAGAGATTGAAAAAGACACAATAAAATGGGAAAATATCCTGTGCTCACGGATTGGAAGAATCAACATAGTTACAATGGCCATATTACCCAAAACAATATACAGATTCAATGCAATCCCCATCAAAATCCCAATGTCATTTTTTAAAATAAATAGAATGAAAAAGCATCGGATTTGTATGAAACCACATAAAGTCCTGAATAGCCAAAGCAATCCTGAGGGAGGGGCAAGGATGGGAGAAGGCTGGAAGAGGTTTATGGGGGTGGGAGGAAGGAGGACCTATGTAACACTTTCAACAATAAAGATTTTAAAAAAAGAATGAAGCTGGAGGTATCATGGTACTTAACCTCAAGTTACACTACAGAGCTACGATAATCAGAATAGTATGGTATTGGCAGAGAAACAGACACACATATCAATGGAACAGAATAGGGAGCCAGATATAAAACCACATGTATATGGATAGATAATTTTCAACAAAAGATCCAGAAATACACAGCGGAGTCTCTTTAATAAATGGTGTTGGGATAACTGGAAAGCCACATGCAATTGAATGAAACTGGGTAACAATTTGCCCCATGTACAAAAATTAATTCAATGTGGATCAAAGACCTAAATATAAGACTGTAAACAATAAGTTACATAGAAGAAAATATATGTATCAAACTTATGGACCTTGGCCATAGAGAACATTTTTATGAACTTGGCCCCAAAGGCAAAGGAAGTAAAGGCAAAAATAAATGAATGGGACTATATCTAAAAAGCTTCTGCACAGCAAAAGAAACTGACAACAAAACAAAGAGACAGCCAACCAGGTGGGAGATGATATTTGCAAACATTAGCTTCAACAAAGGTTTAATTTCCAAAATATATAAAAAAACTCATAAAACTCAGCACCAAACAAACAACCCAATCGAAAAGTGGGCAGAGGACCAGAAAATACACCCCTCTCCCAAGAAGACATATGAATAACTTATAGATAGATGAAAAGATGTTAAACCTCATTGTCAATTATGGAAATACAAATCAAAACTATAATGAGATACCACCCCACACCTATTAGAGTGGCCATTATCAATAAGACAAGCAATAGCAAGTGTTGGAGAGATTATGGAAAAAAGGGAACCCTCATTCACTGCTTGTTGGAATGTAGACTGGTACAACCACTATGAAAAGCAGTCTGAAAATTCCTCAAAAAATTGAGAATAGAGCTACCATATGACCCAGCAATTCTTTTCCTGGGTATATACCAGAAAACATTGAAATCATGTATTTGCAAAGATATATACACCCCTATATTCATTGCAGTTTTATTCATGGTGGCCAAAACATGGAAACAACCAAAGTGTCCTGCAATAGAGGACTGGATAAAGGAGATGTAGTACATATATACACAATGGGATACTACTCAGCCATAAGAAGAAAGGATGGAATAGTGCTATTTGCAACAACATGGATAGATCTTGAAAACATTATACTAAGTGAAATAAGTCAGACAGAAAAAGCTAAGAATCATATGATTTCACTCATATATGGGATGTAAAACTGAATCTCATGAACACAAACAGCAGTGTGGTGGTTGCCAGAGGGAAACAGGTGGGGCAGAGAATGGGATCCTAAGATATGGTGACAGGAAAAGATTTGACTTTGGGGGTGGGCACATGGTGAAATATACAGCTCTTGTAACATAGAAACCCACACCTGAAACCTATATGATCATGTCATCCCAATAAATTTAATAAAAATATAAACCAAAATAAAAAAGAGGTAGTGGTTTAGAACAGAAAAATTTCTACTATATCTGTAACTCAGATGAGAAGATAAAATATCATAAACCATTAAAAAACATAGCCCTTGCCCTAACCGGTTTGGCTCAGCGGATAGAGCGTTGGCCTGCGGACTCAAGGGTCCCAGGTTCGATTCCGGTCAAGGGCATGTACCTTGGTTGTGGGCATATACCCAGTAGGGGGTGTGCAGAAGGCAGCTGATCGATGTTTCTAACTCTCTATCCCTTTCCCTTTCTCTCTGTAAAAAATCAATAAAATATATTTTTTTAAAAAATGGCCTCCTTTTGAAAAAAAACAAAACAAAAAAACACATAGCCCAGTGGGCACAGACACCAGGTGGGTGAGGGCATGAGTGGGGAGGGATGGAGGGGCAATGGCGGGATAAGGACACATATGTAATACCTTAATCATTAAAGGAAAAAATAAAATAAAGTAAACAAAGGAAAAAATACATAGAAGGAGAGCTTGGGTAGAGCCCAGATTTCTTGGGTGACAATTCAGTGAATCTCACTACTGTGCTTTATCCACTGACAAGAAACACATTTCCTTGCTGTACTCATGGAGCAAAGACACACCAGCCAGATGAGGGGCCTTGGTTCTTTGAGAGTAGAAAATTAATTAAACATGGTATCCTAGCTAATAAAAGAGTAATATGCAAATTAACTGTCACTCCACGACAAAGACGGCGGCGCCCATAGCAGCTGGGCAGGACGCTGGCGGCGTCACCCCAGCAAAGTGAGCCCAGCAGGCAAGGGGGGCCACAGGCAGCACCCAGCAGGGCCTGGTGGGTGGTGACGGTGGAAACTGGGGAGCAGGCAATCAGGCCACAGGCAGCACCCAGCAGGGCCTGCTGGGTGGTTGCTACAGCAACCAGGGAGCAGGCAATTGGACCTGCAGGCAGCACCCAGCAGGGCCTGCTGGGCGGTGGTGGCAGTGACTGGGAAGCAGGCAAGCGGGGCCCGCAGGCAGCACCAAACAGGACCTGCTTGGCAGTGGAGGCAGCAACACGCTGGCAGCACCCAGCAGGGCCTTCTGGGCAGTCACCACGGTGACCCGCAAGCAGGCAAAGGGGGCTCATAGGCAGCACCCAGCAGAGCCTACTTGCCCATCCCCATGGTGTGGAGCAGGCAGGCCCCACAGAGAGCAGAGAACCACGGGGAGTGGGCCCAAGCCATCAGTAGCACATCCCATGAGGGCTCCCGAATTGGAGAGTGTGCAGGCCGGGCTGAGGGACCTCCCCGTACGCCCTACCACCACCACCCCTGTGCATGAATTTCATGCACCGGGCCTCTAGTTTTGATATATTTCTGTTTATTGGCTAATATAAAATATTTCCAGAGCATCAGAAACAAAGCATGTCTATCAGTAGCCACACATGCATATGGATCAAAATTAACCAAGTCTTTATAAATAGTCAATTTACAAAGGAAGGGTAATTAAGATTTATGTAAAATTCCAAAGATCTTGTTAGTGAGGCTGGAAGGGATTTAGAAGCATGAGAGATTATCTTCCAAGTATAGTAGTGTGGTATGTTGGGGAGAGAGTGCTGCAGTATTGACACTCTTACCTAGCCTGGGTCTGAGAACATTGGAGGGGAAAGTTGCTCTCCCAGACTTATCCCTGCAAAGATTCAAATCAAGGTGTATAGACCAGCGGGGGAGGGGGGGGAGGGGGGAGGAAGAAACCAAAAAAAAACAAACTCATCCCCAGGAAACACTTCCACTCTCTCACAAACAAAAACAACTTTCTTTTGCTATTTCAAATATAGACAACTCAACTATTATCTAGGCTCCGGGCTATGTTGAAAACATTTCTATTAAGTGTCTTTTGTGTTTCCACTGACCAATAACTTCTAAGTAGAAAAGACACATAAAACCAAGATGCTGAAACAAATGGAAAGAAAATCTTTTAAAGCACTCTCCAGGAGCAACCTCCTAAGTGTGATGTTTGCCATGCCAAACAATTTTAAAGGAGAAATGCATGCTTTACCTCATCTCTAGCTAAGATACCTTAAAAAGCAAATAAAACTTGATTCCCATATTCTAATTGCAAACTCCAGTTTTTGAGCTTCAGAAATAAAGTTATAACCACAGTGATTCTGGGTATGGTTTGAGATGGGCATACAATGTTCATAACATAAGGACCTTGCTCCTGGCTGGCATAACTGCAAACTGAGGTAGTGCCAGCAAACAAGGCATTGCTACAGCAAAAGTAAGTGCTAAGAAGCTATTTTGGTCTGGGTATTCTAGCCAGGAAGTTTGTTGTCTTGAGTGGGAGTCATATTGAACTGTGCAGTGATTATGCTTATGGACTCTCCATTGGGGGATTTTGCTACATGTCTGCTGGCATTTCTGTAATGATGCTCTGTGGGACTCTGTCTAAGTATACACTGGATGATTCATGGCCACTCTAAGCATGAGCTAATCAGGGGTGCTCAAGGTTAGATACTTTATGCTGGTGCAAGGTAGCCACAAGCCTCACAGTGCGCAGATGCGCCTTTCTGTAGCAAAATACTGATATTATTGTTTGACAAAATGCCTTCTTTGTTTGAGCATGTACTAGTATATAAGCTTTCACTGACCAGACTGCTATGGCTGCTTTTGTATGGAGTTAAGCATGTCCCATTTGCCTGTCTGTACATGCCTGTTTTTCTGATTTCCCTTACCGAGGAGGGTCAAGCCCCTGGTTGAAGAGCTAGCACCCAACTGTTGGTGTAGTTGGAGGTGGCAAGATTCTGGGAGCTTAGGGAGTTAGGAAAGCAGAGCCAGCAGAGGCCTGGGGAGCCACTTCCAGAGTGGCTCTTAAGGCTTTGAAATGATGATGCAGAGAGCCTGCAGCTGTCTCTAGCCCGAGAAGTTAGCCTCCATAACAACCCACCCCTCCTTCTGGCAGCGACTGCAAATTAGTCACCGTTTGGGAGTAGGACAAGGAGATCACTCCCTGATGAACTGGTTAATGGCAGCATCTCCAAGCATTTGGCAAGATGCAGGAGAATTGCCTGAGACTGTGAGTAAATGGACTACATATGTAGATTTTGTGCAAGTGATATGGAAATGGGCATGAGACAAGCCATATTTAACTTGAATACTTGTGGCCCTGATGACGAGCATCTTACAACACATATGACAGACTTGATTCTTGTTGCCACTCCTCCGGTGGCATTTGGCTCACTGGCAGCTATTCTGACTCTTTTTGTAGACCACTGTATACACGAGGCCACTACAGCCATGTCCAGCTTGGAGGACATGGAGGTCAAGTGGCGATAAAAGGGAGTAGCAAGACCTGTGACTGTGCAGAAGCCTAAGGTACAGTGGTCTTGGGATCTGGAAGAGCAGAGGGGGCAGAGCCTGTGAAAATATCCCGCAAGCAAATGTGGGTAGACTTTCTGGCTGCAGGAGTTCAGAAAGAAAAGATAGATCAGCAGCCTAATGATGTGCTACTGGCTTTTGGAAACAATTATCAGTAGGACAGTGTTTCCAGAAGCTGCTGATCAAAGCCAGTTCCCTGAGACCGGTGGGCCTCCAAGATTACTTAGACTCCCCCGGGGAGGAGGAATATAATCTTCTAGACTGAGAAAAAGGCCAAGAGACCCAGTTAGGGGGATACCCGGAGGACCAGAGGCTTCATGTTGAAAATATTTACTGGTCCCCCAGTGCAACGTGTGTTGGCACTGGTGGACATGGGTGCTGACTGCAGCTTGTTGTACAGCAATCTGGACAGATATATGCCCGATGACCTATATAGACAGGTACAAAGCAGGACTGTCCATATATGGCAGGCAACTTTGACACTGGGTATTGGTCACCTCCCCACGAAAGGCCTACACTGTGTATATCTCTCCCATACCTGAATACATCTTGGGGATGGATGTATTTACTAGGTAAAGGGTTAACTATTGCAATGACCCAGGACCAATTTTGCCTGTGGGTGCATGTGGTAAAGCCCACCACAAGAGGGCACCCGCATCACGTAGCTATGGCTCTGCCTAACACCCCCCTCCCTTCCCCCACCCCGCACCCCCAACTCCCAGTGGTGCTAGTATGGCAGTATGGCAGTAATGGCAGTAGAGCCTCCTGGGAGGGCATGAGGCGATCAGACGATTTTTCAGCTGGAGAAGGCAAAGATCATCCGGCCCACACACAGCCCCTACAATGCTTCAATATGGCCTGTGAAGAAACCAGTGGGCACCTGGCGAATGACTGTGGTTTACAGAGAACTGAATAAAGTGACTTCCCCATTACATTCCGCAGTACCAGCTGTAACAGACTTGATGGACTATTTGAGTTTGTTGTTAGTGCAATATCACTATGTGGTGGATTTGGCTAATGCTTTCTTTTCCATAGATATAGCCTTGGAGAGCCAGTAGCAGTTTGCCTTTACGTGGAAAGCCTACAGTGGACTTTTATTGTTCTCTCTCAAGGATATGTGCACAGCCCCACTATCTGTTGTGGTCTGGTGGCCCAAGAGTTAGCCTCCTGGGCAAGCCTCCCACAGTGACAATGTTTCACTATATTGATGACATCATGCTAACTTCTCTTGCAGATTTGAATGCAGCTTCCAGTAGTCTACAGCAGGCCTTGGACTCTTGGGGATGGGTGGTGAATGACTGCAAGGTCCAGGGACCTGGCTTGTCTATCAAATTCTTGGGAGTTGTCTGGTCGGGTAAGACCAAGGTGATACCGGAAGTAGTCATTGACAAAATGCAGGCTTTTCCCCATCCTACAACAGTGAAAGTTACAGATATCTTTTGGGGTATTGGAGATTATTCATTCCCCACCTGACACAATTGTTGTCACCCTTGTACCAGTTGTGTAGAAAGGGACCTATGTGGGACTGAACTCCAGAGGGTAAGGAGGCCTTTCTCGCTGCTAAGAGGGTGGTGGCCCAAGCCCAGACCTTACAGGTTGTAGACCCAACACAACCATTCCAGCTGGGCATGATTGTGGTCTGTGGCAACAGCATGGGTAGAGAAGGGTGCCCATTGGGTTCTAGTATCAGCTGTGGAAGGGGGCTGAGAGTCAGTACTCCCTCACTGAGAAGCAGTTGACAGCTACTTATGCAGCCTTGCAGGGCGGTGAGGTAATCACGGCACAAAGTAAGGTGCTCATAAAGATTGCCTATCCTATAGCTAGTTGGCTTAGGTCCTAGGTGACCATGCCCATGTTGGGAGTGGTACACACCCCAACTTTAGCAAAGAGGGGTGCCTATTTAGAACAGAGGCAGCATTGAGTACCAGCCCTCTGTCACAGGAATTGAAAACCCTGTTGGGTCCTATGACATATGAGACCCTGTCAAGGGAGGAGGCTCTTATGGAGGAGAAGCTACTCCCTAGCCCGTTCCATGAGGGGGGACCACCCTTCCCAGAGACCATGTGGTACATGGATGGGTCATGTAGGGGGAATCCTGCTACATGGATGGCAGTGGCTGTCCATTTGGATACAGATGAACTGTGGTTTGACTCTAATATTGGGTAAAGTAGCCAATGGGCTGAACTAAGAGCAGTCTGGATGGTTTTGACAAAGGAGCCTGGCCATTAGGCAATTGGTACAGACATCTGGCCTGTCTTTAAAGACTTCATTTGATGGTTACCACAATGGCACAAGCAGTAGTGGCTGGTAGTACATTGTCCCGTGTGGGGACAGGAAATGTGGAAGGATATATGGGAAGTAGGTACTTCCAAAGAAGCAATAATATATCATTTGAGTGGCCATCGACTGCTGTTAGCTCCTGGGAATGATGAGGCATATGCCTTTGTACGTAGAGCTCGGGAAGTATGTCTCAGCGCTGCAGCTGATGCAATGGTGTGAGCATACTCCACCATGACATGCTTCCTCGGCACACCAGGAAGTAGCAACACCCGCCTAAAGGAACTCCTAGAGTACCCCACAGAACCCCAGCCTTTCAGCCATTGGTCGCCTGTAGCAACGTGTCTCCCTCTGATTGGTCCCGTCATGCTATATATACCCCTGTAGTTCCAAAATAAAATGGATCTGTGTCACCGAACCTGGTCTCCGGAGTCATGCATGCAGACGCCCTAGCACATTGGGGCTCCGTCGTCCTCACTCCCGAGGGCCCCCCTGCTTCATCTGGCGCCCGAATGTGGGGCCCCCGGAACGGCTGGACAGGTGAGCGACCGTCTACAGTAAAATGGGAAACCTACCCCCTTTGGCGAGAGCGCCACAAGCGCATGCGCTCCACGCCTTACTGCAGAGCAGGCGAGTTAAGGTCTCTGAAAAGGAACTCCAAACTCATTGGGAATATCTATTACAGTCCAATCCGTGGTTAATCGAGGCCCCCATTTGGGACCCCTCCACTTGGGAGAAGGTCTTGAAAAGGATTCGATCCGCTGAGGTCCATGAGGAAAAATCGTTACCCCCTTCTCTGACACTGGACATCTTAGCTATCCTGGCTTGCCTGTCCAGCGCTCCTCCAAACCGCCACTCCCAGTACCCACAGCCTTTTCAGCCACAGTGAAGGACGAGCCTCCCCCTAAGCTTCCCTTGCCGCCGTACAATCCCTCGGTCACTACCACCATTCCCTCGGCACCTGAGGGTTCCCCAGAGGTCGACCCTTGGGAAGTATCTACCACCAACAGAGCTCAGAAGGAAGCGGAAAATGAAACTAAAATGGGGAAAGCCACTACCTCAGCCAAAACAGTGCAGGGCAGGAAGCCAAGCGCAGGTCCCCCGCAGCAGACTGCTCCAGCCCCCCTTGTTGGGGACACGAATGATAATCCCTGGACAGGGCTATACCAATCCCAATGCCGGCAGAGGGACATGGCACAGTTCTCTTTGGGCTTAGAAACTCAGGCTTTCCCCGTCAACACTATCCTACCGCCCCACAACCTCAGGCGTGGATACTGCCTAACCAAAAGGAGCTACTAGCCATTAGAAAGGCAGTACAGGAGGATGGGTTATCAGCCTCGTACACCCAACAGCTACTTGAAAATTTTAGTATAAACCTTAACTGCCCTCATAATTGGAAATGCTTTTCTCACACCATACTAGCCCCAGGGGACATGATTCAGTGGAAGGCTTTGTTTTATGAACAGTGCAAGCAACAGGCGGAACACAATCGAGCTGCGGTAGCAGGAAAAGCCCATAATCCGCATGATGAGGCAGGGAGAAGGAGTTTTCTCTTCCCCTGCTGTCCAGGCCCAGGGGCATGCTAGATATTTTGATCAAGTCCGCCTCTGTGCTATGTGCGCTTTCACCCAAATAAATCCGAGGGGTAAGCCTACGCGACTGTCCAAGCTCGTACAGGGTTCCAATGAAGGGTTTTCGGAATTTTTACATAGAGTCAGGGAAGCTGTGGACCCTAAGGTTACTCACGCCCAGGCAGCGGAAGCCCTTACCAGGGAGCTCGTCTGGGAGGGGGCTAATACTGAGTGCTGCTAGGCAATTGCTCCGGTTAAAGCAGGCAGTATAGATGACTGGGTGCTTACCTGTCGAGATGTAAGCAGTAAGTTGGCCGCCACCCTTGCGGCAGCGCTGGCCACTCATATCAATCTAGGAGGACAATCGGGAGGACAGAAAGGAGCATGCTATAAGTGTAAAGGGATCGGCCATTTTGCAAAGGATTGCCCTAACAGGAAGAGAAAACAGGGAGGGGAAGGGAAAAAGCCCGGTCCGTTTGCCCCCGCTGTAGAAAGGGACTACACTGGTACAGGGACTGCAGATCCAATAAGGATAAAAATGGCAATCCACTGCCCCCTTTAAACGAGAAGAGGAGCAGCTCTCAACCCCTCCAGTAAGAGAGCAGCCGACCCAAGGGGTATATTGGAAGCTACCTCTTACACAGAGCAAGGCGTTCCTTACCTTAACGGTCGAGGGAGAGAGAATAGAAGGGCTAGCAGATACTGGGGCAGATGTGTCGGTTATTCAAGAGGAGAAGCGGAGTTCCAAATGGCCGACCACTTCCGGTCCGCTAGTTCAGGGAGTCAGCGGCTACAGGAGGGCTGCCCAAGCTGCCAGGGGACTCTCCTGGGCGGACTCAGACAGGAATATTGGGACTTTCCGCCCACTCTTCATGACTGACATCCCCCACACTTTGTGGGGCCGAGACATCCTTGAGGCGGTCAATGCAATCATATACACCGCACTGCCCCCCCAATCCTAGGGGCCACTGTTCACCCACCGGCGCCACAGCTGATAAAGTTATGGGACACCACCGACCCCATATGGGTAGAACAGTGGCCTTTACTGCAAGAGAAATTACTTGGCTTTAAGCAATTAGTACAGGAACAACTAGATGCTGGACATGTTGAACCCTCTCTCAGCCCTCACAATACACCAGTCTTTGTCATACAAAAGAAGGATAAAGTAAAATGGAGATTTCTACAAGACCTCAGAGCTGTAAATAGACACATGAAAAAACTAGGCCCTCTACAACCGGGACTGCCTCACCCCTCGCCTATCGCAAGGGAAGCACATATAAAAATCATAGATATTAAAGACTGCTTTTTCTCTATTCCGTTGCACCCGGAGGTCAGGCCCTACTTTGCTTTTCAGTGTCCTCTACCAACCATCAACTACCGGCAGATAAATACCAGTGAAAGGTACTCCCCCAGGGCATGAAGAACAGCCCTATCATGTGCCAGGCTTATGTTGGAGTGACAACCAAACCTCTAACCAAACAATGCTTTATCACTCATTACATGGATGATATCCTTATTACCCATAGGGACCCTATATGGCTGGAGGCATGCTACCAAACACTTATTAGCAACCTACAAGCTCTTAACCTCCATATAGCTCCAGAAAAGGTCCAGACCATTCCTCCATACTCCTTTTTAGGATATAAAATACATGAACAAATAGTACCCATAGCTCCTCAGTTTGCAATTCCTGATACCATCTCCCTACATGCGCTACAGGAACTATGTGGACAGAGTAATTGGGTTAGGAACAACTTATCAATCTCCACCAGGGCCCTAGGCCCCCTCTTCCAATTGCTTGAAGGAGACACAGACCCCCTTAGTACCCGCTCTCTAACCCTCAAGGCCAAAGAGGTCTTAAAAGCTGTCAACCAGGCTCTAAGAGAGCTAAAGCTACACAGAATAGACTTGACCCAGCCAATCCAAGCGATAGTACTGGCCACCATTGGGACTCCTACAGGAGTACTATTTTAGGAGGGTCCTCTTTATTGGGTACACTTGGCCTACAGCTAGCTTGCTAAAGTAACTCCCCCAACAGCGGCCTACGCCCTCATAGGATGGAAGCTCATGCAGGCTTCGCTTACCCTATATGGAAAAGAACCTGACACTCTCATACTTCCTTATACGCAGGAACAAACCTCTCATCTATTAACCACAGATCTAGAAACACAGTTACTTCTCCTAAACTACCCAGGGCAGGTAGATAATCACCTACCCAATCATAGGCTCCTCCAAGCCCTCCAAAAGGTACCGTTAGAGACACTAGGTATGGTACACCCCTCTAGTAAACCTATCCCCGGGGCACCCTGCACCTTCACTGACGCGGGGAAGCATTACTGTGCAGCAATAATAAAGTCCCCTAAAACGTCCACCAACCCCACTTATCTTAGATATACTTATCAAGGCTCAGCACAAGTAGGAGAACTCAAAGCTATAATATGCGCCCTTCTCTACTGTCAAAATAGTCCAGTCAATTTATTCTCAGATAGTGCTTACGCGGTGCATACAGCAAAAAATATAGGGTATTCCACCTTAAGAGTTAAAGATACCCCACTAGATCAGAGCCTCCAACTCCTAAAGGACATCCTAGAGAATGGTAAACAGTCCTGGTATATCCAACAGTTACGGTCTCATACTGACCTACCAGGCCCACTTTCCCTAGGCAATGCAGAAGCGGACAAGCTAGTTCTTACCCTACAACCCATAGAAGAGGCCAGACTCCTACACACCAAATTTCATATGTCAGCCTCCTCTCTCCATAAGCTCTTCCCCCATCTGCCCCTAGCTCAGCGCAAGCACCTCATACGTGCTTGCTGATCCTGTGGCCCTCTACTACCCCTCGGGCCTTTGCAACCCAGAGGGGCCAATCCCCGAGGACTACAGCCCAATGCCATATGGCAAGCATATGTCACGCATGTTCCAGCATTTGGCAAATTGAAATATGTCCACACAGTCATAGATACTTGCTCAGGACCCACGTTCGCCCAGGCCCAAACGGGGGAAAATGCCAAACATAGCATTGCCACCTTCAAGGCTGCCTTTCTCATCCTTGGATTCCTGTGGGAGGTAAAAACTGACAATGGACCATGTTACACCAGCACTCTATTTCAAGACTTCTTAAAATCACATGACATCAAGCATACAATGGGCATCCCCTATAACCCCCAGGGACAGGCAATTATTAAAAGACTACACAGGGAACTCAAGGCCCAACTGATTAAAGGAAAAGGGGGAGTGATAGGGAGAAATCCTCATACATTGCTAACCCAAGCCTTAACTACCCTCAATTATTTTTATTTTGATGAGCATGGATTAACCCCTATGTATAAACATTGGGGAGGACTCTGGGACATACAAACACCTCTTCTTTTGGTCCGGTGGAGAGACCCACTCACCAGAGCCTGGAAAGGCCCAAACCCACTCTTAACCCAGGGGAGAGGGTTTGCTTGTATTTTTCCAGAAGGCGACAAAAGTCCCACGTGGATCCCTGCTCATGACGTCAAACCCTACACCACCAGCGATGAGCTGTAGATTGCCACCATCGCCCCCCTTGGAGGAAATGGAGGACCTGACCATAGAAGAGAACCAGCCCCAACGGTGGAGATGACCTAGACACCGACGAACCCACCCCATCACCTGGGGTGACATGAAGGCTCTACAGGACCAAGCCACGCACATGGCGCCAGAGGGGAACCCGTCGGCAGGAACATTATTCTTATTAGTGTGTGCTGTCATCACAGCTAATAGCATGGGGGCGCACAGATAAGAACTGTGGACTGTGATACCTCACCCTGGCATTCTCATGCCAGTTGGTGTAGTAGACAGTACCCAGTTTCCAGTGGCACGTGCCTCTGCTACTCCTTTTATCCGTCTATAAGGCCACCCTTCTATCTCCTTCTGAGTAGTGACAACTCCTTTGCTTTGGCACTAATTAGGAAGGAAGGGGAAATGTACGTAGAACTCGGGAAGTATGTCTCAGCGCTGCGGCTGATGCAATGGTGTGAGCACACTCCACCATGACATGCTTCCTCGGCACACCAGGAAGTAGCAACACCTGCCTGAATGAACTCCTAGAGCAGCTGTGGGCAAACTACGGCCCATTTGAAATGAATAAAAGTATTGGAAAAAAAAGACCGTACCCTTTTATGTAATGATGTTTACTTTGAATTTATATTAGTTCACACAAACACTCCATCCATGCTTTTGTTCCGGCCCTCCGGTCCACTTTAAGAACCCATTGTGGCCCTTGAGTCAAAAAGTTTGCCCACCCCTGTGACCTAGAGCCACGTGCACAGTACCCCAGCCTTTCAGCCATTGGTCGCCTGTAGCAGCGTGTCTCCCTCTGATTGGTCCCGTCATGCTATATATACCCCTGTAGTTCCACAATAAAACGGATCTGTGTCACCGAACCTGGTCTCCGGAGTCGTGCATGCAGACGCCCTAGTGCGTTGAGGCTCCGTCGTCCTCACCCCCGAGGGGCCCCCTGCTTCATGCCTTGGCAAGGGTCTGGGAGGTAGTACCTTCCCCTGATGATCAGGCTTGGTGGCTCCATCAGAAATTGGGGCATGTGGGACCACAAACAATGATGCAGGTGGCTAAGAAATGGGGCCTGGCCCTATCCATGGGGGAAGCCCTCACTGCAGTACAAGGTTATCCCCACTGTGCTCAGGCACACTCCCATCAATATGGCCTCCAGGAAAAGGAGGGCCATGTCCTCAAAGGAGGACCTCCCCCTGCAATATTAGCAGGTGAATTTCATTGGGCGTCTCCCTCCAGACCAGGGTTTTAAGTATTCCCTGATGGCTGTGGATACTGCCACTGACCTCCTCTTTGCTTACCCTGCAAAGGAAGCTGCCCAACTGACAGTTGTCCAAGGCTTGGAACACTTGGGGGCCACTTATGGGCTACCCCTTAGCATAGCAACTGATAATGGAACCAATTTCATAGGGAAAGAGGTACAGAGCTGGGCCAAGGCCCAGGACATAGCTCGGCAGTTTCACATTCCATATTGTCCCCAAGCTGCTGGGATGATTGAACGGTATAACAGCCTGTTGAAAGTCAAGCTCCATCTAGGGGTGGACCCACCTAGCCTAAAAGGTTAGGCTAGACCAGTGATGGCGAACCTATGACACGCGTGTCAGAGGTGACACACGAACTCATTTTTTTAAAATATATTTTATTGATTTTTTACAGAGAGGAAGGGAGAGAGACAGAGAGCTAGAAACATCGATGAGAGAGAAACATTGATCAGCTGCCTCCCGCACATCTCCCACTGGGGATATGCCCGCAAACCAGGCACATGCCCCCGACCAGAATCGAACCTGGGACCCTTCAGTCCACAGGCCGACGCTCCATCCACTGAGCCAAACCAGTTTCGGCATGAACTCATTTTTTTGGTTGATTTTTCTTTGTTAAATGGCATTTAAATACATAAAATAAATATCAAAAATATAAGTCTTTGTTTTACTATGGTTGCAAATATCAAAAAAATTCTATATGTGACATGGCACCAGAGTTAAGTTAGGGTTTTTCAAAATGCTGACATGCCAAGCTCAAAAGGTTCGCCATCACTGGGCTAGACATTTGGATACGGCCATCCTATTGTTGAAAGAGTAGCCCAGGAAGACAGGTGCCCCCCCTTTAGAGTTAATGATGCAGAGTATCCTCAGATGCTGCACATGCAGGTGAAAACAACACATGAACTGTTGCACCCTAAGGTACACCCACCTGGAACTTTGCTGCTGCCTACACCTGCCCACCTGGCAGAGGGGGAAGAGGCAGTGTGGACCTGGCCATGGACTGTTACTGGGGAAGGGCCCTGGGTAGCCCTTCTATCCCCTTGGGGAAGTGGGTATGATTACAAGTTACAGTTGCACCCCTTAATCCAGCCCTGTCCTCTAACTGTGCAAGTCCAAACCGGTAAGCACAGGAAAGGAACATTGTTAAAGCGGACTTATGCTATTGCTCTCTGGCCAGTGCCCAGATTTCCCATTGCTTCCCCTGTGATGCCGGGCCACCATGAAGGGGGAGATCTTGTTTGGTATCACCAGCCAGGTCGTCCTCTGATTCTAGCCACAGTGCCATCTAGAGGAGACACAGTTGCTTGTATCTTGCCAGAAGGCCCTGATCTCCATATGATGGTCTCAGTTTCTCTTTTGTCTCTTTGATCAGGGTGAACTTGGCTAACAGCTTAGTGTTGTGGGCACACACCTATGCTCGAGTACACAATGTCTCCCATTGTTGGGTGTACACAGAAATTCCCCCAGGATCAGCCGGAGGATTCCCATGGCACATCCACCCTGCTACCACTGCCAATCGGACATGGCTAGCTGACCAGGACTTCAGCAACGCCTCCTGGGACCCAGTGCACCAAGTTATAGAGACTCTGATCCAGCAGGACCATGGAAATACCTGCCCCTTTATTGGTTATGCAGTGTGGAATGGTTGGGGGGTGGCTGTTAGGAGAGCAAGTAGAATTAAGAGAGCTTGCAGACAGGTGTGTGGAGCAGCAGCAATGCAGTAAGGATCACACTATTGGCTGGCTGCCTCCAGACTTGTGCCGTAATGTAGCTACTAATGTCGAGGTCCAGAAACCCTGGAATGGAAAGCATTATAACGGCACAAAACTTGTAGATATGATAATGCCAGGATACTTATGGAAGGTATGGCTGGCCCTACCTTCTAGCAAATTGGTCAGGTCGATATACCTGGGGAAGGCCCTACATCCGTGGGTAAATTCTTAAGACTTTAGGAAAGATTCCCCATAACTGGGGCTCAGTTTCCCACCAGTGGCATCATGTTAAACAGATTCCCTGATGGTTTTGCCCCTTAGTTGTGTTCCTTCCTATAGGAGAAACAAATAGGGTAGAATTAGAAGTGATAGTTTTAGCCAAGCATACAGCTAAAACTTTGAATCAGACCTCGCAAGCCCTTACTTTAATGATGGATGAAACCACACAGATGCGTGGTACTGCAGAATAGAGTGGCACTAGATTTGTTAACTGCTGCACTGGGGTCGGGGGTGGGGGGTGGGGGCGGTAGGGACTTGTGCTGTCCTACGTGTAGAATGCTGTACATATATACCTAACAATCAAGAGAATATAACCAGTGCCCTGGAAGAGATAGACAAGGAAGTACAGGCTACACAAGCCCTGTCCCATGACCCCCTCCAAGCTTGGTGGGATGGACTGTCAGAAGCATGGCACTGGGTATTTGTGAATATTGCTATTGGAGCTGGAGTACTGGTTATATCATGCTATAGTTTGTATTGCTGTTGTGGGCTCTGTGCCCAAGGTGCTAGCATATGGACTAGCACCCCCATAGTAACCATAGAAACCATCCAGTGTAAGGGGTGGAGTGTGGGGCCCTGTCTAAGTATACACCAGATGATTCAAGGCCGCTCTAAGCATGAGCTAATCAGGGGCACTCAAGGTTAGATACTTTATGCTGGTGCAAGGTTGCCGCAAGTCTTACACTGCGCAGACACACCTTTCTGTAGTTATTGTTTGGCAAAGTGCCTTCTTTGTTTGAGCTTGTTTGAG
Organism: Myotis nattereri; assembly: GCF_964212035.1. NCBI lineage: Eukaryota > Metazoa > Chordata > Mammalia > Chiroptera > Vespertilionidae > Myotis > Myotis nattereri. The sequence continues at coordinate 45,740,515 of NC_138078.1, forward strand.
CATATATATAAGCTGTCACTGACCAGCTTGCTATGGCTGCTTTTGTGTGGAATAAAGCATGTCCCATTTGCCTGCCTGTACATGCCTGTTTTTCCAATTTCCCTCACTGAGGAGGTTCAAGTCCCTGGCTGAAGAGCTAGCACCCTACATGCCCCCAGTTCCACTATTATAACTCTACCATCTTAACATAGTTGTTAGGGGAGGTCTTGAACAATGGAGAAAGCTCTGTGCTAGGAATCAGGACACCTGGGCCAGACTGACCTCTGGCCTGACAAGCCATGTATCTAATATGAGCTGGATTCCTCTTCTTTAAAAGGGATGTAGTAAACCTTGATTCCAGGGATTGTGTGTATGAAATGGACTATGTGTATAAGAGAGCTTTTAAATTATAAAGTCTAGATCAGGCAGTGAAAAGGGAAGGCTGACTGTGTCATTTTATCATTATATTATTGTTATTATTACTGTGTTACAATCACTATTTTTTCCCATAGAGCAGCAGTATTAGACTTGGGCTTGAACCACTGCCAGGAACATTGTGATATTTGAACACCTAAGGCCTGCTCAAGTTGAATCATCTGTTTGGATACTAGTTTTTACCCTATCAGAAGGTGTATACATGACTAAATAAAACCAGTGAGATAAGAATAAACCCTTGACTGACACATATTTGCTAATACATATGTGAGACCAGGCTACTTGATGCAGACTTGTAATTCAGTTGTTTCTAATCCCCAGTCAAGTACAATGGGGCATTTCAACTTTTTCTTGGGGTGTTTTTAGCACCCTGATCAATGAGTTGCCCCAAGGATCCCTAATCAGCATTTATAGAGAAACTGTCCCCAAAGGTGCATTTAATATGATCATTAAAGCAGAGGTCTTGCTTAGAGAGCATTCCTTTTCCAGGGCCAGGACCTTGTGATGGCCCATGTACTTAATTAACCAATGGGTAACTTGTGGGAAAGGAACTAGCTATACAGGCTTCAGAAAATCAACCAAATAATAAAAAGAATACAGCCTCCATAGAGTTTGTTTTTCCCTGGTATTGGGATGTATAGGTAGGAGCTAAAGCCAAAACACTTCAGAAATAAACAAACAGAAAGTGGTAGGGGAGAACTGGGATCCAATTAACATGTCAATATAAATAAGAAGTGGAGCTCCTTTCTTCACCCCACTCACTGCCCCTAAATGGATTACAGGGTATCTTTGGGGGACAGCAGAAAGGTAGTTTGCAGAAATCATGCCCTGGTGGGAAGGTCACCTTGGCTCAGAATTGTTCTGTAAGGTTCCAAGAGAGCAAAATCAGCCCTGTTCCCTGCTGGAGGTAGAGAGTTATAGCACTTCAAAGAAAGGGTTGAGGTCCAGGAGATGCACAAGGAAGTTGATTGCCCTGCCCTATGCTGCAATGCAGGACCATTGCTCTTTAAGACCTTTTAGCTGACCCAGGGAGTACAGTGTGTCTACTCTAGACTCTAGAGCAGGGGTGGGCAAACTTTTTGACTCAAGGGTCACAATGGGTTCTTAAACTGGACCGGAGAGCCGGAACAAAAGCATGGATGGAGTGTTTGTGTGAACTAATATAAATTCAAAGTAAACATCATTACATAAAAGGGTACGGTCTTTTTTTTCAATAGTTTTATTCATTTCAAACGGGCCGGATCCAGCCCGCGGGCCGTAGTTTGCCCACAGCTGCTCTAGAGGGACCTGAAAGAAGGCAGAGGAAACCTTATAGGTCATACAATGTAAGAGATATAGGGAGAGAAAAAGCAAAAACAAAAACAAAACAAAACAAAAAAACAGAAACCAAACCAAAAAAAAGAAAAAAAAAAGAAATCAAAGTCCTTTCCATCCTGCAGGTGACATGATGTGCTATCTTTCAATGGAAGACTTCCTCATCAACACTTAACTATGGGTCAGCTGCTTTTCCTGGTAGTGGGGATTAACTATCTAATCAATACCTTAAGTCTCTTTCCTATTTTTGTGTGCTCCTCAGTGATGTTTTGAGAGTTATTTAGGCAGTAAAGAAAAATAACCAGTGCCCTCCAACACCCCTGCCTATCCCTATGCCATACCAAGAGCAGTGTGTGCTCTACTCTTCCTTCCTAGTCTCTACTATCAGCTATGGAATCCATACTTTGCTCTAGGGGTGGGTATGTGGGGCAGGCTGCCTCTCCCAAATATGAACTGCTTTGCATAAGTTACTATTCATATCTGGGCCTCAGTTTCCTGTTCTTTAAAATAGGCAAAATGTATGAATAAACTTTTTTAAAAATATATTTTATTGATTTTTTTACAGAGAGGAAGGGAGAGGGATAGAGAGTGAGAAACATCAATGAAAGAGAAACATCGATCAGCTGCCTCCTGCACACCCCCTACTGGGGATGTGCCTGCAACCAAGGTACATGCCCTTGAGTGGAATTGAACCTAGGACCTTTCAGTCCGCAGACCAATGCTCTATCCACTGAGCAAAACCGGTCAGGGCTGAATAAAGTTTTACAGACTGTAAAGCACTCAAGTATTATAATTGACAGATTTGCTTAAATAACAGCTGGGAGAGACTTTTAGAGAACGGATAATTTCCCCCTATGTACTTACAAATAAAGTTAAAGTCTCAAGTCTTCCTCAAACTAAGATCGGAGACTCTTAAATTGAATTGAGGAATGTAGGAGGGTAAGAGTCAAGATGGATGAATGCTCCTACTGGCTCCAACCTTTATCTTTTCTTTTCACACCCCAGGGGCAAAGAAGAGAGATAGACAAGTAGAAAGAGTATTATCTAACCTTTCAGCCCTTCTTTTTGACCTCTTGTGAGTCAGCGCTGAACAGAAAGTCTCTTAGCTTCCCACTGGGGTCAGATCTTGCAGAGAATGTACATCCAGGTTGACTGCAAGATGTGTGGGAGAGCTGGTGGGAAAGGGTAAGGATAGGCTTGGTATGATGGGAAAAGACATTACTTTATTCCAGTGGTTCTCAACCTTCCTAATGCCGCGACCCTTTAATACAGTTCCTCATGTTATGGTGACCCCCAACCATAAAATTATTTTCGTTGCTACTTCATAACTGTAATTTCGCTACTGTTATGAATCATAATGTAAATAGCTGATATGCAGGATGTATTTTCATTGTTCGTGACCCACAGGTTGAGAACTGCTGCTTCACATTTAGGCATAACAACCTTATTTGTCTCCACCATCCTTCTTTCCAAAGAGAGTTGTTTTCTGGAACAGATATGCCAGAAAACCAAAATACTCCTACTCCAAAACACTGTCTTCCAGAAAAATGAAGATTTCAAGGTATTGGAGATCATCCTAGCTTTGCTATTTACCCCTACATCACTAAGTAGTTAAGGCCAGTCATTTTTCATCTTTCACCTGTAAACTGGGAATTGTAACCCTTGCCTTGCCTACCTTATTGTCAGTGTAAAGATCTAATGAGATGATGGTTGTGAAGGTACATTGCAAACTGTAAAGTGCAGCATCCATATACATGTAGTAAATTGCAGTCTTCCCATCCCAGAATAACAATCCCCTCTCTCCAGTGATGTTTTCTTACAAATTAAGTCACATCCAGCATTCTGGACTATATAGGCTGCTCCCAAACAACGGAGATGGTTGCTTCATTCAATTGAACACATTTTCCTTCCAAATATGATCCACTGTGAGGGAGTGGGCATCAGTCCAATAACCCATTATGGACATAAGGTTGACTTAAAAAAACAATCCATGGTGCCTGCATCTGAGCCCTGAAGTTCTCTATGAAATAAGTCATGGGAAAAGAGTTCCATTATTCTTAGAAGCATGTAAAACTGGTGATGAGGGATTTGAAATTGATTGTTTTTCTCTAAACCAAGAAAACATTAATGGTCTTTTTAAAAAATTCCTCACTTGAGGATATTTTTTGCATTGCTTTCTAGAGAAAATAGAAGGGAGAGGGGGAGGGGGAAGAGAGAAATATCTATGTGAGAGACACATCCATTGGTTGCCTCCCACACATGCCTCAAGTGGAGCCGGGGATTGAACCTGAAACCCAGGTATGTGCCCTTAACTGGGAATTGAACCTATGACTATTTGGTGTGCAGGCTGACACTCCAACCACTTGACCACATCAGCCAGGGCACCCTACGATCAGGCCTCATTGAGAGGCTTAGGTTCTCAGTGTCCCCCCTAGATCTCAGGAACTTCACTGTAATCCCCCAAATTAAAGCTCTGAGCTCTGAATTTGGCCCAGGGAATCAAGAAACTCAACCTTAACCTTTAAAAGACCAGTCACCAGGAAGGAACAAAAGAGGCAAGAGTTGAAGATAAGTAAAAATAAAAGGAACTACTATTTTAAAGATCAAAAAGTCACTTAGTTGAGTTAACTCCCCACTAAAGAAGAGTAGATACCTATATATGGGATGGAAGACTCTGGCAAATGGGCTAACTCTAAAGCTGTCACAGTAACAGAAATCTAGAAGATGAATGGGGAATCAAAATGCCAGGCCTCTCCCAAGATACATGTAGTTGTGTGTGTGTGTGTGTGTGTGTGTGTGTGTGTGTGTGTGTGTGTGTGTGTGTGTTAGGGAGAGAGTCAGTGCAGAGGATCTAAAAGGGGAAGGATTTGATTTTTGTCCATAAAGTGCTAGGTAGATGTATCAATAGAGTACCGAGAGGCCATTCCTTCAGGTCCACCTGATCAAAGATGTACTCAGTAAAACTCTACACCATTAATTCTCAACACCTTCCCTCTTCTCTATAATCAAGCTGAGCTAGGGACATGTTTGGTAGGCCCATGGCTGTGGAATCCAGCTCTCCAGTCTAGCTAGAATAGTTAAGCAAGAAATGCTGTAGATCAGTCTTGGGAAAATGGTGAAGAATCAATTCTCTGGTAGGAGGGGATAAGATATACCCCATCTGTAGAGTAGTAGCTGTTGAGGGCATCACATTCCAGGCCCTGATGCTGTGGTATAGAAATAAGGCAGGAGCGTCCAGGGAGAATGACTGGGCAAGGCTGCCAGGATCCCACGAGACCTAGGGAAGGAGCAGAGCAAGTTAGAAAACTGTGGGTGCAATCTTGCTAGCTTCCTCCCCAAATAAAAACTATCTAGCATGGTTTAGGCCAATAATTTAAGCTTTAATAACAGAAATATGTCACCTAGCTAGGAGATGATAGTCTATTCTACACTGGTAAGACCATTCCTTTTGAAACTGGGTTCAGCTCTAAGTTGCACATACTTTAGAGGAACCCAAAGTGGTACTTTCCAGAGAGGAGATGCTATCTCCAGACTTTATCAGGGCTATCACAAGGCAGAGAAAGCAAATGAGTTCTGTGCAGTCCAAGGAACAGAACCAGGACCCAGTGGCGGTTACTACAGGAGACAGAAAGTTTTTCTTCCTGATGAGTTCAAATCCACCAATCATAGTTGCAATACACATTGAGCAGTGAGTGGTACTCTTACTGACACTGCAAATATGAGAGTGAGGATGACAAAGAAACTTGGTGGAATATTATAAAAGGGACTCATGCATGTATTGGAGGACTTGAAGGATAGGTTGGACTTGACTGTTTTGATAGTAGTTTTGGCATTCATCCACATATCGTTCACATTTTCTCAGGTAGGATGTAGGGAGGAGCATGTAATTGAAGGACCTGGACAATATCTTAGGTGGAGAAATGTGGAATGGGTAGTGAAAGGTAGCTGGTTAGTTGAAAAGTAGGAATATACTCACCATCCTGCCTCACACTGCCTCATGCTCCTTAAGCCTTTGAGAAAGCAACATTGTCTATGGAATAGTTGCATTGATAGAGTTGGAAAAGCTCTGTATTGTAGCCCCAAAACAGGGCTTGAGCTTAGTTCTGCAACAGATTTGCTCTATGATTGATTTTGAGCAAATCACTTTCCCTTTCTGTGTCTCAGTCCCTGCTTCTATAAAATAAGGCTAACAAACCCCAACCTGCTTACAATAAAGGGATGTTTTACATATGAGTTTAGTGTATATGAATGACTGTGTAGATTGTGGCTGGGAGTGGGGAAAGGAAAGAAAAACTAACATAGTTTAAACATCTCTAATGCATCAAATACTATAAAAGGCACTTGCACATGCATTTCTCATTCAACACTCACAGAAGATATGAGGTGACTGATCTAAATTTTACAGATTAAGGACCTGCAGCTCAGAGAGGTAAAGAGATTTATACAGGTTCACATAGCTATTAATGGATGTAGGTAGATTTGAAATATAGGGCTCCCAGATGTCAGGCCTGTATATTTTTCTACTGTATCATGGTTCTTGTTTACATGGAGGGAGATCACTGAATCACTATTAGATAGTGGGACCTAAGAATCCTTGCAACAGGCCAGAATAAAGAGAGAGGTGTCACATCAACCTAGTCACTTCCTTGAAGGCCCAGAAATGTGATATCTGATTTGCACAAATGATTAGTATTTATCACTGCTGCTCTAACATCCATCAGTGATCCTAGCTTGCTGTTCCTCTACTGCTAGCACTACTAAACAATAGTATTCAAGAGGATAATTCTTCTGGGGTGGTCCCAAACTTCTGGTCTTTCTCCCCCATCTTTTCAGCTCACCTCAGTAGAGAGTTAAGGGCTGGGAACTTCAAGAGGCACATTGAGTTCCAGCCTCTCTCCAGAGCTTTCAGCTATGTCCCCTTGCCAAGGTCTCAGCTCCAGTATAGGAGACAGAGCTGGAAAACGTTTGCAAGTCCAGCTCTGTGCATTCGATGGGAGTGTGGACCCAGTGGGAGTGTCTTTCTGAGGCGCAGGAGGCCATGGTAAAAGATTCCTGGGTGGGGAAGCCATGAGTTGAGCTGCGGTCATCATCCAGGATGGCGTTAAATGGCTGGGTCTCAAAGATGCTTTCACTCAGTGGGGACTCAGGATTGGTCTCTTGGCCAGGTGGCATAGGGAAGAGAGATTCCTCCTCTGCTGCCTCGTCAGCCTCAAACTGCAGCGAACCTCCTGTAACTCGAAGCAGAAAGCCACTGGGTCACCCAAAGGCAGGAGCTCCTTTCAGAAGGCACCTGGTCCTGAATACAAGATAAAAAAGGGTCTGGGAGCTAGCACTCTCCTTCCTCTTCCTGGGGACCAGATCACCTAACACCAGTCTGAGGTGACATTTGAGAAACATACTTAAATTGGGGTATCATCATATTGAGGCTACCTGGTAGTGAAGCAGGGTATATTATAATACTATAGTGAGTGAAATAAGTCAGTCAGAAAAAGACAAATATCGCAGGATCTCACTTATTTGTGGAATCTAATGAACAAAATAAACAGATCAACAAAATAGGTCCAGAGGCATGGAGGCATGGAACGACTGACATATCTCAGAGGGAAAGGGGGGGTCAAGAAGAGATAAACTAACTAATTCATATACATTGCCCATGGACACAGACAATAGTGTGGTGAAGGGATAGAGGAGTAGGGGCTTGGTGGAGGGGGAAAGAGAGGGAGAAGGGGGATGTCTGCAATACTGTCAACAATAAAAAATATATATTTGATAAAAGACTCATTTATCCAGAGAAAGAGTAAACTTTTGTGGGAAGCAGGGTTTTGACACCCAACACCATGATCTTCACCTTCTGGTGTTATGCCTGTGTGTATGTTATATGGCAAAGGCACTTAAGATAGCATTAAGAACATGGGCCTTAAAATAGGGACATTACCCTGGATTACCCAAGTGGACCAAAAATAATCACATGTATCCTTAAAAGTAGAAGAGGGGGCCAGAAGAAACAGAAAGAATATCAGAAAGATGAGTCATCCAAAGAACTCAACTCGTCATTGCTAGTTTTGAAAATGGAACAGGGTCATAAGCCAGAGAATGTGGGTGACCTCTAGAAACTTGGAATGACTCTCAGCTGACAGTCAACATATAAATGGGACCTCGGCCTTATAAATGCAAGGAACAGAATTCTTCCATCTTCCTGAATGATCAAGGAAATGCAGTCTCCTCTGGAGCTTCCAGAAAGGAACACAGTCCTCCCTACACCTTTATTTCAGTCTTGTGAGATTCTAAGCAGAGATTCAACTGAGCCTGCAAAACTTCTGATCTATGGAAAATAGAGAGATAATAAATGGGTATCATTTTAAGCCATCAAATTTGTGGTATTTTGTTATGTCAGTGATGGAAAAGTAATATATCCTTCATACCTAAGTCTGATTTGACATCAGATTACAAACTGTGAGCCTACGTGTATTTTCTTGACCTTCACATTGTGGTTGTGATTTTACTTTTTATTAGAACTCATTGTCAGAGCTTAAAAATATTTCATTTTAAAAATCCTGATATTTTGCTCTTTTGAAAAATCCAGGAGATCTTGAAATATTGAATATCCCCACATGGTAACAAATAACTGGATCTGAGTAGTAAATTCCCCTTTAGACAGGAGATGAATTCTTCAGTTTGCCACAGTCACTACTACTCTCTGCTGCACCTTATATTGGATCTAATTCACATGTTAATGTTAATCTCACCTATACAACCACAGTATGCTTGTAAGTCAGTGACTCCTGATAAGCACCCTCCCAATGGAAAAATTGTCTAATCCTCTTTTCCATATGGAGACCCTAAGGGAGCTGCCTGCCCTCAGTTCTTCACAGAAGGGTACTACATTATGTTGAGGACAGAGAAAAAGCATAAAAAAGTTACCTATTTCTTCTCTCAGAGTCAAGAAAAGGGAGACAGGCAGATCTCAGATGGTGCCTCATCTTTCTGGGCTCTGTGGCCCAAATGCTTCATTGTCTATGTTTTGTGCCCAAGGACTGGGCAAACAGCTCCTATTTGAGAAACTAACCTCCAAAGTCAAATACAAGATGGTCTACCCTGAATCACAATTTCCAATGAGTAGAAGAGAGAGAAATAGAGTTTAATAAGGGTTATAAATCGACAACAGTGTTCCTCTTGTGTCCCTGAAGCCCATAAATGCTAGATTAATCTCAATTTAAGCCAGGGGTACAGCAAAACACATCTGTTAGGCTTTTTGAAGATCATATGACAGGCTCTAGAGTCAAACTGACCAAGGTAGGTCTATATAAGAGGGATCTTCTCATACAAATAGAGAGAGGTAAAAGTTGTATTGCTTTGGGCCCTGCATCCAATTGATTAAAGAGGAGTCTTAAGGACCCCAATATCCTGTAAATCTTACTAAATCAACAGCAGTTTGCAGATAGCATTAAGAACATTCAGTAGCCTGTGTTCCTGTTTTAGTATCTCTCCATAGCTTTCAGTTCCCTTGATGACACATAAACTGTACTTAGCCTCAGTACCCTTGGCTGGAGTTTTAATACCCTGCCTGGTCCTGGCCAGCCATCATCCTACATCCCCTATCTTTGCCCTCAGTGATCTGGACATTCTTTCTCCATTTTTTGGCTAATGGTTGAAGTTGTAATGAAAAAAAGATCACAATGTTACCGCTGATTTAAATATGACCTTCCATTTACAATTTCATATGGCTATCTCCTATGGGCTGCCAGATCTTTTTGGATATCATTATTGTCTGGGGCAAAAACGTCTAGATTTGCCAACTCCTCTGTACTCTGAGCTCTCAGCTACCAACATTTGGATTATAACTATACTAATAACAGTTATCTGAGACTTCACCCACTCTTATTACAGTCATATCTCAAATCCAGTCAGCTTCCCTTCATTCCTGACATGTTCCTGAGTCTATACCTCTTAGTAGAAATAAAAAATTGTAAAATAACTTAAAAATCCAAGTAATCTAATTCTACCTGTCATTTTAAAGATTAGGGAGAAAGAGGCCTAAAGAAGTTAGATGACTTGCCTATAGTTATACAGTGATTCAGACGTAGACTTGGAATCTAGGTCTGCAGAATTTATTTTAATACTTTTCCCATGCTGTTTTGTTCCTTTATGAAGCTCTGTATCTTAATGAAGCAGGTCCTGTGAATACTCAGGGTTGGTCTCAGTCATCTCTGAAGTCCTGTGCTTTCTACTGCCAGCCCCCGATAGTCTACTTCTGGGGTTTTCCAGCACAGTATGTAAGGTCTACTAACTCCCAGTCCCAGTTCCTGGTGATCATGACCTTGATTCATGTAATACTTGAAGCAGCTACACTTACCATTCTGGCGATGTCTGTTGAAGAACTGCTTGCAGTAGAGGAAGAAGAGCCCCAGGAATGCCAGAGTAAACACCATGAGCACACTGCTCACCAGTACAAGTGTGGCCTCCTGAGGTGGCACTGTGGGTACATCTGCCTTCACTAAGCCCAACCGGAAGGCACCTGTGAGACAAGAAATTGGGGGAAGTCAATCAGTGTAGGCAGTCAACAGTCACCCTAACATTGGGCCTGCACTTCCTCAGGCCATCCATCTCTCCCTAAGGCCTTTCCCTTTAAGGGCTGATAAGCTGGTTTTACTCTTTTGTGGATCAGGCAAAAATGTAAAGAATAAAGCAGAGATATTAGCATATACTACTAATATGGCATAAATTAGTACAAATATTTGAAGATGTACATAACCTACGGTCTTTCTATGTCACCTCTAGTTATATAACCTAGGAAAATGGAAACAAAGTGTTCATCCATGGGCACAGGATAAATAAATCATGATATAATCTTATGATATAATATTATATAGCATTTAAAATAAGATACATGTATGGATTCATATAAATAATCCAGAGGAGAAAACAAATCAGAGAAAGAAAGTGTGTAACTTGATGTCATTTATATAAAACATTATAAAATATAAATAACAGCATATATTGTTGATAAGTATGTATATACTAGAGGCCTGGTGCACAAAATTTGTGCACTCGGGGGAGGGGGTCCCTCAGCCTGGCCTGTGCCCTCTTGCAGTCCTAGAGCCCCGTGATCAATCACCCCAAGGAGGGAAGCCCTGCCCACCCACCTCAGTGCCATAGGCTGGGTAGCCTGGGCTTCCCTCTGCAGGGCAACTATGGAGCGATGGTAGGAACCCCAACCAATCGCATCACACCTGCCTTGGCTGGCCTGGCACCAGTGCATGTCATAGCTGGTCATCCAGACAGTTGTTCTGCTGTTTAACTGTTCAATCGATTTGCATATTATGCTTTTATTATTACAGATGTTACAAAAGAATATAAGTATTGAAACATGGGTAGAGAAATTGGAGCATCTTAGTGTTCACTAATTATTCACATGCTTCCCTGCATTTCCCATTCACTCTTATATTAAGGCCATCAGAGTACTTCTGGCCAATGGATGTGTGTCACTTGCAGACTGAAGTAATTAAAAGCAAGTACGCCTTCTCAATCTCTTTTCATGTCCCATTAACCTGGAAGTCACATGATGTAGATGATATAGTCACAAGATGGAGGAAGGCCTTTGCATAGTGAAAAACAAACTTTTGTTGTATTAAGTTACTCAGATTGTGGAGTTTGTTACTGTAGCATAGCCTACCAGCAAGATACATACACTTTCATGATAGTGGTTGCCTCTGGGGAAGTTAGTAGATAATAGAACTCAGAGAGGATGAAAAAGGGAATTCCATTAAACCTGTGGAGTCCTAATTCTTTTAAAAATATCTGAAGTAAATATGCAAAACGTCAAGGTTTATGGATGTTGGGTTACTGAGCATTTTATATTTTCTGCATTTTAAATATTTCTACATATTTGAACTATTTTATTATTTAAAAAGTCATAAATAATTTAAAAAGAATACATGAGTAGATATATAGATGGTAGATATATGAAAATGATAGGCAGATGGACAGATAAAATGATGGTGATATAAGCATAGACTAGATCCTAGTACTTCATTTAGCCTTTACTAGTCCTAAGGACTAGGGACTATTATAAATCTCTTATCATCATCATCCACAAGTATACACATGTTATAATTTATAAGCTACTTTCTAAATCCATTATTTCATTAGATATAGATAGCCATCCAATAAAATATGAAAAATGATTGCCCTAACATATTTTTTTTCAGATGAGGGTCAACGAATTTCAATGATTTACAGAGGGTTACAAATATAATACATTGGAAGCCAGGATTCAAATCTGATTCCCTTGTCAATCTAAACTATACGAAGAAGTATGAGGGGGCAGTAGAAGTCTTTACTACCCTGTCTTACTGCTACCCAATGGGTTGGGGAAGGAAAAAGAGAAGAGAACTGGATACAAACATTGAACCTCAGAGGTGGGGGTCTGCTTCGTGCATGGGATGCACTCTAGGTCCTGCAGGCCTCCAATGCGTGTCTTTTGGTAGAACCTGTGGTCAGAGCAAGAAAGAGTTTCAAGGTGATCAAACAATCAACGCCCTTGGATTTGTCCTTCCTGAGACCATAGGCAGCTTTTAAGAGTCTTGCGATCCTGAAAGCCAGCACCCACCATCACCCCTCATGAATTATCTGTCTTTATGTCTTATTCAGACTCAGAGTCCCAGACACTCCACTTTTCCCTCCAATTCACCACTCCCTATAGCCATAAAGGGAATTAATATCACAAGACAGGAGAGCACTGCTTTCACACCAACTGCTTCCTAATTTCTTTTATGTCTACAGTGAGATTTACCTTGAATGTTGGGTCTGAGCTAAGCATGCCAGCATAATAAAGTTGTTGAATACTCATCTGTGGCTGACCATGTGATAGGCACTTTATAGTGGGATCTTGGCAAGACACTGTTTTGCATTAGTGGGTGATTACACTTGTCATGAAATGGACAGTTAGACTATTTTATCTAGGCTCTGAGAGACCTCCAAGGGCTGGAGAAGGCCCAGAAAGACTTCACTTCATAGAGCAGGCTCACCTTGGAAGACAGTCCCCACAGACAGCATTAGAGGTAGCTGTGCAATTGTCCTTTTGGACACGATTGATGACAGCACAGGTGATGCAAATATGACATCTATGATGGCCCCAGCTACTTTTGTATCTGCGTGGAGGGCAGGCTGTGCAGTATGCATCTCCACCCTCTCCATAACCACAATCCTGCAGAGAAATGGGAGTCACTAACATTGCTGTACAGGAACTTGGATAGAGGATCAGCTATGGGACAAGTGGGTATTGTACAGAGTTTACAAACTGCAAGTTGCAACCCATTACCAAGTCATGAAATCAGTTTACTAGGTTACAAACAGCACTAAAATTTTGTAATAAGGCAAAATAAAATAATGATATAAAGTACCACAGTGCATAGCATACACTAAAGCTAGGTACTTATGTCAGTCATCATAGGCTATGTCATGCTATGGCAAAAAGCAAACTCCAAATTTCAGTGTCTTTAAAAAAAAACACACCACAAAAGTTTATTTTTCACTCACACTATTTGCCTACCAGAAGTTTCCTGGGGGCTCTGCTTTACATTATTCTCATTGAGTCACCTGGGTGACAGAGGTTTCATCTTTGTGCTGCCATGATTGGAGCATGAGGGAAAAGAGAACATGGTTTTTCCCATGTCATGTTGCTCACATATCCTTGACCACACATATCACCTGATTATTAGTAACTATGAAAGTAAAATAAAGTGAAATTCTATAATATTCTAGAAAGCAAGGAGCTGGAGAGATTTGACAAATAGCTGTATTCACTATCTACCTCAGTATTGCTTTGTAAAATTTTACAGATAAAATCTATATAAGTATGTGTTGGCTTGTGATGAAAAATTTATTTGTTACTCTTGGCAATGGTAAAAAATGTCTGAATGCCAATGGTATAGAGGAGAGATGAGTAATACAGCTGGCTCTTGGCTGAGGTCTGGTATTGACTCAGTGTTACTCTGGCTGACCCTTCTCAATTTTGGGGAGTCATAGGAAATTCAAATAGATGGCCTATAAATGTTTTTCTGCAGTTAGATGAGCCATGTGCCTAGTTTTTAGCCAATGGATTAAAATGACGTGTGTCTCTCCCAGGCCTGCTCCCCAAATGCTTGATACTTAATATATCCTTCATTTTCTTTATACTTTGATTTTCTGGTACATAGGGATACACAGGGAGATGGTGAAATCGATATATTAAAAATGACAGGATGCCAAGACAATGGAAGAGGCAGCAGCTCCAAGCTTTCATTCCTTCACAGAAACATAGAAAAGCAAGCAGAAACTGTCAGAATCAATGTTGTCATAACTCTTGGAAACAGTCAAAGGTTTATATAATGAAACAAATGCTGAATCAAGAAAAAGGCAACTTATAAATGATAGGAATTTTTTGTGCCATTTTTGCTTTCCCTTACCACAGCCCTCTCCACAGAGCGCAGGCAGAGCCATGCCCTGGGGGTGGAACTAATCAAGAGATTGGAACACCACTCAGTTTGACCTTCCCACCCAGTGTTAAGGGGGTGGATCTCATGATGTCGCCAGGAACTCAAGGCTCACCCAGATGTGATGTAACTTCCTGTTATTCTAGTATAAATAAATCTGCTTGAGGTGTTGATGCTCTCTGTGTCTGTCCCTCCATCAGAGGGCAGGTGCCACACCCAGGCCCAGCTTTCACTCTATTTCTGTCTCAGTCTTATGTTTTTTCATTTTTCCTTAAACCTCGTCGCATTCTATTCAAGATTTCATGAAACCCCATGTTCTCTCTTTCAGCGCTGGTCTCGGGAAGAGAGAAACCCCCTCCAATAACACACTGGACTAATCCATAGGGTAAGTGCAAGTTTGACTAAGTGTTGAAGGAGTGCTTCAGCACAGAGCCAATCTCCAAAAACTGAGAATTGTGTGTGTGTGTGTGTGTGTGTGTGTGTGTGTGTTTACGTTGTTGATGTTGTTTAATTTTTTAATTCTTGACACTCATGAAATCTATGTCAAAATATTAGCTGAACATAATCTAAAGGAACAGAGACTTCAGTGACTACATATGGCAGTCTGCAAAAATAGTTTGAAAAACACCTCAGCAATAGACTACTATATTAACGAATAACAGTTTTTTAAAAGAGTATTGTGCTAAGGAAAATAAGCCAGTAACAGAAAGACAAATAACATATGATTTCACTTATATGTGGAATCTAATGAATAAACAAACAGACAAAATGAAAAAAGACTTACAGATAAAAAGAACAGACTGACAGCTTACAGAGGGGAGGGGGGTTGGGTATTGGGTAAAAATGGTGAAGAGATTAAGCAAAAAAAACATATTCATAGACACAGACAACAGTATGATGATTACCGAAGAAAAGGGCGGTGGGGAGAGATAATAACAAAATAGCAGAAATTGGTTTTAACATATCAATAATTACCTTAAATATAAATGGCTTATGTACAACAATTAAAAGTAGAGATTTGCATATTGGGTAAAAATAAATAGTCACAGATTGTCTTCAATAATAATTACTTAAATGAATAGATGAATCATTTCTTCAAAATAAAAAGAAACAAATTACCATAAAATATTATATTGAGAATCCTCTTTCCTAATTAGGAGGTAAAGTAAATTCTTCCAAATAATCAAAGCCCCCAAAATTCTTTAGCTAGTAACTGGTTTTATAACCAGAAAAACATTGATTTTTTTATTAATTTTACTAAGCTAACACAATTATGATACACATTTTGATGTTTGTAGTGCTATATGAGCATTTATTTATAAGTAAAATATTAATTTATAAAACATAATAAGGTATTTAAACCAAAATTACAATCAATAATGTTTTCCTGGGAATGTAAAATATTTTAATTTTTGTAATATGATAATGTATGTCATCAAATTAATATGTCAAATGGAAAATATATGAAATAGTCAAAAGATGATAAAATGAAACAAAATTCAAAACAATTTGATTTTTAAATTTTTATACTTTATATAAATTATTTTTAAAATGCTCTTTATTGTGCTACATGCTTGTCTACTCAGCTGCCTTATATGAGTCAGGAATGAACTATAAAAAATGAGTAAAACAGAAAAGCAATCAATAAGAAACAATTCATAAAATTGGAAATGCAAATAGACAAATAAATACAACAATGTTTGGATTTTTCTCTAGCAAAGAATGAAAAAAAATTTCATAAAGTTCTTATAAATTAGTAATTTAATGTTACAAAGGGAGGCATAAAATTAATAGATGACAAAAACATGCGTTATTCATGTGTGATTAAGCATTTGAAATTTAAGAATTCCATGCACTGTTGAAAATAAATGTCATTTCAATGAAAATTAGTAAAAAATAAGAAGTGTTGGCCCTGGCTGAGTAGCTCAGTTGGTTAGAGTGTCATCCCAATACGCCAAGGTTGTGGGTTCAATCCCTGGTCAGGCCACATACAATCATCAGTGTATGAATGCATAAACAAGTGGAACAACAAATCTCTCTCTCTCTCTTTTTCTCCCTCTCTCTCATCCTCTCTCTCTAAAATAAAAAAATAAAAAATAAAAAAATGTTATCTGCTAATATATTTCAAGAATCTTAGAGCTGTGTGCATTACATAGCTTGGTAATTATACTTCTAGAAATATGTCCTGAGAAAATAATTTTGATTTTTCTGCAAATAATTATTTGCATTGATGTTTACTATTCATATGAATGCGCTTTCAGATTCTGTTAGCTGCTTATTCAAAATTCACTATTCATTTTTTTCCTCCCTTACTAACAGAACATTGATTTCATTCTGGGTGACAAGGTGACCAGCCAAAAAATTGGTTCTTCATTGGTCTTAGTCAATCATGGCAATCCCATTTCTATTTGTCAGGTACTCATTTACTAGCTTCCATTGCAGTATAAAGATAGTTAAAGCATTCAGTTCTGATCCATAAGATATAAGTGGAAATCTCTGGGAGTTCTAGGAAAATCCTTCTTCCCTAATAAAAGTCAAGCTACTTTTCCCCTGAACTTTCTTCCTGACTTTGACTGTAGTGTGAATATGTGATGTTTTGGGTTGTGACAACCAAGAGGCCACAAGCATGAGGACAAAACAGCAAGGTGCCCAAGATGAAGTATAAAAAGAACCTTCACAAAGTTGTTGATCTGCCCAACTAACCACAAAGCTCTCTACCTCCAAACTTCATTAAATAAATAAATGTGCTATGGTTCAAGCTGTTAAATTTTATGTTACTTTTAACTTAGTACATCCAAATTGAGTCAGTGATGAACTAATTTGCCCACAGGAAAGCTGGGACTCAAATCCAGGTGTATCTGGCTTATTTTTACTGAACCATTCTGACTTTGAGAACGACACTTATCCTCTGTCTTTGAATCTTAGTTTCCTCATCTAAAACCTATGAGGTTGATAATGCCATCTTGGTGAGTCTGAGAGCCAAATGAGATGATGCACATGAGAGATATTACAAGGTATAGACTGCCAAATAAGTATAAGCTATCTACACTAATAAAAGACAAAGATGCTAATTGACCATACCTTTGTTATGCCCCAAGCCACACCCACCAGCCAATTAGAGCAACTATATGCAAATTAACCCAACCAAGATGGGCAGCCAGGGAGCTGGAGCATGCAGGAGGCTTGGTTGCCCGGGTGATTGAGGAAGCCAAGCTTTCTGCATGCCCTGAGCTGGCTGTGGCCTCTGCTCATGGCAACAAAGTTTCAATTATAGAAGACAAATAAATCACAGGTACCTGCTTCCAGCCAGCCTCCACTGGGAGCTTGGGTGGCTAGGGGCTGTGACCAGCCTGCAAACAGCCATCAGCCCCTCACCCAGGCTGGCCAGGAACCCCAGTGGGGACCCTCACCCTGATCCGGGACACCCTTCAGGGTAAGCCAGCTGGCCCCCACCCATGCACCAGGCCTCTATCCTATATAATAAAAGGCTAATATGCAAACTAACCCTAACAGCAGAATGACTGGGAATGACTGGTCACTATGACACACACTGACCACTAGGGGGCAGATGCTCAATGCAGGAGCTGCCCCCTGGTGGTCAGTGTGCTCCCACAGGGGGAGCTCTGCTCAGCCACAAGCCAGGTTGACGGCTGCCAGTACAGCGGTGGTGGTCGGAACCTCTCCCACCTCCTCAGCAGCACTAAGGATGTCAGACTGCAGCTTAGGCCTGCTCCCCACTGGTAAATGGACATCCCCTGAGGGCTCCTGTGCTGCCAGAGGGATGTCTGACTGCCAGCTTAGGCCCAATCCCCCTGGGAGCAGGCCTAAGCCAGCAAGTGGTCATCCCCCGAGGGGTCCCAGACTGCAAGAAGGCACAGGCCAGGCTGAGGGACCCCCCTGAGTTCACAAATTTTTTGTGCATTGGGCCTCTAGTCTATCTATATAAAAGCCTAAGCAAGCATCGCAACTGAATGGACAACTGAACAGTCTGAGTGGGGTGACCAGGCTGGCAGGGGGGTTAGTGAGGGATGACCAAATGACCGAGCAGCAGGCTGTGTGGGGCGACCAGGCTGGCAGGGGAGGTAGTTGGGGGCAACCAGGCCAGCAGGAATGGGGGGAGTTGGTGCGATCAGGCCAGCAGGCAGAGGCAGTTAGGGGTAATCAGGCTGGCAGGGGGGCAGTTAGGAGTGAACAGGCAGGGGAGCGGTTAGGAGCCAGAGGTCCAGGATTATGAGAGGGATGTCCAACTGCTGGTTTAAGCCCAATCCCTGGGATCAGGCCTAAACTGGAAGTCAGACATCCCCCGAGGGGTCCCAGATTGGAGAGGGTGCAGCCTGGGCTGAGGGGACCCTCCCCCCATGTACAAATTTTGTGCACTGGGCCTCTAGTTTATATATAAAGCTTTTTCCAGAGCATAGTATTGCAATTCATTCACTTTCTCTGAGCTTTCTAGTGGTGAAGAAAAAAGAATGGTACCAGAATGGTGCTTAGACAAATGTACATTTAATCATGGGCAATTTTTTGAGTTTGATAAGCAGTTTGACAGAAACACTTATTTTTCTCCCTTGGAGAAGTTCAGATAGCTTTACAGGTAAAAGCCATGTACATGACAAAAACATTTGTAAGAGATCTTTCTTGGGGAGTGACATAATTTTTATTATAAAGATCAATGTGAGCCCTAGCCCGTTGGGCTCGGTGGATAGAGCATCGGCCTGTGGACTGAAGGGTCACAGGTTCAATTCCAGTCAAGGGCACATGCCCGGGTTGTGGGCTCGATCCTCCAGTAGGGGGCGTGCAGGAGGCAGCTGATCAATTATTCTCTCTCATCATTGATGTTTCTATCGCTCTCTCCCTCTCCTTTCCTCTCTGAAATCAATAAAACTATGTTAAAAAAGAGATCAATGTGATATTTCAAATAGATTTTGTAGGAGATTAAAGATGGCTGAGAAAAAGGTGGAAGTTACATTCATCTCCTCCCAGAACCAAAGTGTAATTACAACTAAAATATAGAAAAAGCCACATGAAAAACCAACTGAAGAGTAGCCAGACAGAAGTTTTATAACTAAGGATTTACAGAAGCCACATAGAGACTAGTAGGAAGTGTGGAGATGTGAAAAGGGCTGGCCCCACACTCATGGGGGGGCGGGGGGGGGTGGCTGAGATTCTGGAGGGATATCTCAGCTGCAAAGGTTCACCCTTAGGAGCATGGGATCTCAACTCTGCAACAGGCTCCCTTGCCCAGAGCACCAGAACAAGGAAGACTAGCCCACATAACATCTGGCTGTGAAAATCAGCAAAAATTTTGTCAACCAGGGAGACAGGAGTCTGCTAGAAAACCAGGCATCCTCTTAAAGGTCCACAGCACAAAATCTCATTCACAGCCACTCACCCTGGGCTTCAGCAGAAAGAGGGTGGTTTGGAGCAGAATAGAGTCCTCTGAGGAAAGACTGAGTTGTGTGGCTCTGGGAAGAGCTGAAGGGACAGCCACCAGGGTCTCTGTGCTTTCTTTTCACATTCCAAAGACACCATATTTCTTTGGTGGAACACTCCCCTACACTGGGCATCACCCTCAGGGAATGCAATAGCCCCACCCTCTGGACTCCTAGAGCTTACACTCTGTAAGACAGTTAGCTGTTTGGGTCCAAGATGTAGAGTTCAGAAGGACTCAGTGGATGTCAGAGACAGATTTGTGTGGCGCTGGGATGGAGATCATTTGCCTCCATTTCCCGTAAGCCTTCCCAGAACAGTCTCCCCATGGGAGATCCACTAGCCCCACTCTCCTGACTCCAGCATCCCTACCCTGGAGAGCTAGGGTTGTCAAGGAGGTCCAGAGGCAGACTGAATTGTGTGGCTCTAAAATGGGGGCATTTTCCCACTCGTGTTCCCCACCTGTGCAGAACCATTCCTTCATACAAATATTGTTCTGTTTAGGCTTGATGAATGCTGCTGGCCTCACCCTGACAACTCCCTGAGACACTAGCCCACCACAAAGGTCCGCAGGCATCTCATGGGTGGTGGCAGGCCTTGGTGTACCCTGGAACTTTTGCTGATTGGACTCAAACCCATAACTGGAACTGAGTTTGAATCTGTATCAGTCTGGTGAACACCACTCACTTTTACCTGGTGAGTCACTGAGAACCTATTTCACACAATTCCAGAGATTTTTTTCATTGACTGACTTAAAAGGCAGCTGGCAGGCAAAGGCAAGTGAAGGTGGAACAGAGGGTGCCTTGAACATTTTTAAAACTTACCACTAGGTTTGGTGATGGTGAAATACATCCTTGGTGTGCACCTTGGCCTCTCCTATGTACAAACAGGCCCAGTAGAGGCTGCAACAAACTGTGGATGACTTTGTAGCACCAAACATCTCAAGGCCAGTCACAAGTAGTGTCTGACATTGGCCTATATTACAGTCCCTCCTAAGAAGCCCCAGAAACAACACACCCAGTGACAGGTTTCAGATCACATAAGAGCAGGACCCAATTAGCTCCACAAGTAGCACCTCCAAAGGGAGATCTAAGAAGGAACCAGACCCTGCTAGTGCCAATTGCACTTCATGTGGTCAGCACATGCACAATAGCTCATATGCTCTAGCCAAGGATAATTCTCACAATCAGGCAGCCTGAGGGATGACACCACTCACAGAGGAGCCAACAACAATCAAGACTCAACTACAATAATAGGGATCATATAACCTGCCAGAAGCTGGTCCATCCTTGCTGCAGGGAAAAAACATCTGAACAACATGTTTCAAGGGACCTGGCGTATATGGCATACTGTTCTTAATATGTTTGCTCTCTTTCTTGGCTCTATGTGTTTTAAACAAGGTCACCTCTCCGTGAAAGGTTTCCCCAGGTAGGGATTTTTCCCTGAAGTTAGGGAGGGAATAAAACCCCTTAACTAAGTGCCAGGCGGGTAGTTAATCACTTTATTTTTTAATTAATTCTTTATTGTTCAGATCATTACATTTGTTCCTCTTTTTTCCCCCATAACTCCCCTCTACCCAGTTCCCACCCCACCCTCTGCCCTCACTCCCCACCCACTGTCCTCATCCATAGGTGTACGATTTTTGTCCAGTCTCTCCCGCATCCTCCACACCCCTTTTCCCCCCAAGAATAGTCAGTCTATTCCCTTTCTATGTCCCTGATTTTTTATAATCACCAGTTCATTCTATTCATCAGATTATTTATTCACTTGATTCTTAGATTCACTTGTTGATAGATGTGTATTTGTTGTTCATAATTTGTATCTTTACCTTTTTCTTCTTCTTCCTCTTCTTAAAGAATACCTTTCAGCATTTCATATAATACTGGTTTGGTGGTGATGAACTCCTTTAGCTTTTTCTTATCTGTGAAGCTCTTTATCTGACCTTCAATTCTGAATGATAGTTTTGCTGGATAAAGTAATCTTGGTTGTAGGTTCTTGCTATTCATCACTTTGAATATTTCTTGACACTCCCTTCTGGCCTGCAAAGTTTCTGTTGAGAAATCAGCTGACAGTCGTATGGGCACTAAGTTTTAGGTAACTGACTTTCTTTCTCTTGCTGCTTTTAAGATTCTCTCTTTGGCTTTTGCTCTTGGCATTTTAATTATGATGTGTCTTGGTGTGGTCCTCTTTGGATTCCTTTTGTTTGGGGTTCTCTGCACTTCCTGGACTTGTAAGTCTATTTCTTTCAGCAGGTAGGGGAAGTTTTCTGTCATTATTTCTTCAAATAGGTTTTCAATATCTTGCTCTCTCTCTTCTTCTGGCACCCCTATAATTCTGATGTTGGTACGCTTGAAGTTGTCCCAGAGGCTCCTTACACTATCTTCATATTTTTGGATTCTTTTTTCATTTTGCTTTTCCAGTTGGGTGTTTTTTGCTTCTTCGTATTTCAAATCTTTGACTTGATTCTTGTGATCCTCTGGTCTGCTGTTGGGTGTCTGTATAATATTCTTTATTTCAGTCAGTGTATGCTTAATTTCTAGTTGGTCCTTTATCACAACATTGAGGGTCTCACTAGATTTCTTGAGGGTCTCATTGAGTTTATCGGTGGTTTCTAGAAAATTCTTGAAAAACCTTAAAAGTGTGGTTTTGAACTCTATATCCAGTAGTTTGCTTTCCTCCATTTCTGTCATTTGTGTCCCATTCCTTTGTCTCAGAATTTTTTATGCTTCGCTGTGTCGATAGAGTGGCTTTCTGTGCTAAGTGTCCTATAGGGACCAGTGGCTCAGCCTCTCCAATTACCTGAGGTGGACACTCTTGGTGCACCCCCTTGTGGGCTTTGTGCACAGTCTTGTTGTAGTTAAGCCTTGATTGTTGTAGGTATCACTGGGAGGAATTGACCTCCAGGCCAATTGGCTGTGAGAGTCAGCTGTGTCTATGGTGGGAGAACTTCTGTGCTAAAGACACCTTTATGAGGCTAGACTTGCTTCAGTGCGGCTTTGGTGCTCACTGAGTCTTCCCCCTGAGTGTGTCCCTTATGGATCTGAGGCGTTGTAATCTGGATGGTCCCACTCTGACCACTGGGTATACTGGCTCTTGGATCTAAGGAGGTGCTAATCTAGCCTCTGCCTGAGGATACCCAGCAGAAGCCAGCTGTAAAACAATGCAAGTTGCCCTGGGGCCTTGGGGCAGCTGCTGTTTGTTAAGTAATTTTCATATTACAAAGGGCCGGACCTTTCATATGCAAAAGCCTCCGTGCATGGTGTGGGCAGGGTGGGGTCCCAGGGGATCAACAGGGCAGGCGGGGCGAGCAGTATGACTGCTCTCAGTCCTGCCCTCAGAGGCCTCAGGAATCGCTGTGATTGCCTCTGATAGAAAGCTGCCCTCTAGTTCCAACTGATGCCAGACAATCCTGTTTCTCCCGTATGAGTCTGGATCCCCAGAGACTCGCCCAGAACTGGAGCTCAGAGCCTGAGACTCCCTTCCGATTGAAAAAGACAATCGTGTCCTCAGCCGCCAGCCCTCTTCACATGCACCTCCGCACCTTTGTATTTTACTTCCACACCGCACCTCCTCTGAGTCTTGGCATGCTTTTCTCTTTCCTTCTAGTTGTAGAATTTCCACTCAGCTGGCCTTCCTGTGGTTCTGGATGATGTCTGTTCCGTCTTTTAGCTGTATTTTTGAAGTGGTTGTGAGAGGCAGCAATCTCCGATGTTTACCTATGACGCCATCTTGGTTTCTCCTCAACGGGTAGTTAATCACTTTAACTACGAACAATCATGTTTAAGCTACATAATCTTTACTCCCTGGAATGGAGATAAGAAATGCCCTAACCTTTGGAATAGAAATTGATAGGATTAAAATCAACTGGTATAAGTACAGATGTAATAAGACAATAAAACACAGAACTTGGCTGGAGATTCTTGCTAGAGATCCTGGCTAGGCTGCTGATCAACTGAACTCTGTTTTCATGTCATTCCTTCTTCACTGACTCCGTCCACACTTTTGGGAACCCCTGGACCTACTGGGGCTGGACCCCAACAATAACCCACACTTGAGACATTCCTAGATAATCTTGCATGGGTGATAAGGGAGCCTGTGCTACTGGTACCCACAGGACACCTTGCATAAAGCCATCACAATAAGACTGGGAGACATAGCATATCTACATAATACACAGAAACA
Organism: Myotis nattereri; assembly: GCF_964212035.1. Classification (NCBI taxonomy): domain Eukaryota; kingdom Metazoa; phylum Chordata; class Mammalia; order Chiroptera; family Vespertilionidae; genus Myotis; species Myotis nattereri. Next base: position 45,764,325 of record NC_138078.1, read on the forward strand.
CATAGAAAAAGGTAGCCAAAAAAGGAAAAAAAAGAAACATGTCCCAAATAAACAAACAGGGGAAATCCCCAGATAAAAATAATTAAATGAGATAGAGGCTAGCAATTTACCAGATACAGAGTTCAAAGCAATGGTTATAAGGATGCTCAGGAAACTTGGACTTAAACAAAGAGATACTAAGTATAAAAGAAGACATAAAAACAAAAAAGAACCAGTCATAAATGAATACAAGATCTGAGATGAAGGATACACTAGAATTAATCAATAGTAAGTTAGATGGAGCCAAGGATCAAGCCAGTGATTTGGAAGAAAAGGTAGCAGAAAACAACCCCTTCTGACCCTCACCTTGGCAGGTTGACTTCTTGTTGGTGCTATAACAGCTATTGTTATAATCTTTGGATTCCATATTTTGCCCATTGAACTGTATTAAGCACATGTGGGGCTCTCCCAATTTTGGATCCTCTCAATTGCCAGACGGTTCCTAAGATGTAACAGAAGAAATATTCTGACCACCAGGACTTACCTTGGAGAGCTCTTGTCCAGGGCCACACAGTTGGCAAGTGACACACCGTCCCCATTGGTCCCAATATTCATTTTCTTGGCAATCCATGGTGGGAGGGCTGTGGGAATAGAACATAAAAAAACTAGGGCGCTGGTAGAAATAGATTGTAAGTTAAGTAGTAGCTTCTATGTCACTTGATTCATGTGCCCTCTTAATCTTATTTATTTATTTATTTATTTTTAAAATTTCTGTGTACTCTTAAACTTGTCTCAGACTTGGAGATAGAGTTGGGGGAAGCCTGCCTAAAACAGCTAATGCAGGATTCCAAGATGATGGCTGATTAAGTGGAAGCTACACTGACATTTTCTGAGGACCAAACTGGAGTTACAACTAAAATATAGTAAAACCATCCTGAACAACCAACTGAAGACTAGCTGAGGAGAATCCTTATAAACAATGACATAAAGAGTAGACCACATAGAGATTGACTCATCAAGAAGTAAAGAGAGAGAACCTAAATAAATAAAATTAGGAAAGAGAGAAGTGAAGCAGCAACTGACACCACATAAATACAAAGGATTGTAAGAAAATATTACAAACAACTATATCCCAACAAATTGAACAAACTTTACAAAAGGATAAATTCCTAGAAGCATACAATCTTCCGAAACTGACTCAGGAAGAATCAGAACATCTGAATGAATCAATAACAACTAATGAAATTGAAGCAGTGATAAAAAACCAAACAAACAACAACAACAAACAAACAACAATAACAAAAAACCTCCCAGGATACAAAAGTCTTGGACCTGACAGCTTAACAGGGGTTTTTTAACAAACATTCAAAGAAATAGTAACACCTATCCTCTTCAAAATATTCCAAAAAATTTAAGAGAAAGTAAGACTTCCAAGTTCTTTTTATGAGGCCAGCTTTATCCTAATTCCAAAACCAGAAAAACTACAATGAAAGAAAATTACTGGCAAAATTTCCCAGATGAACATACATGCCAAAATCTAAAAAAAATTATCAGCAAATCAGACCCAGAAATATATTAAAAAGATTATCCATTATAACCAAGCAAAATTTATTTTGGTGTCGCAAGCCTGTGCAATATTTGCCAACCAATAAATATGGTACATCACATAAGCAAACTGAAAGATAAAAGTCATAATATGATCATATCATTAGAAGCAGAAAAAGCATTTGACAGAATCCAGCACACATTTTTTATAACAACTCTCAGCAAAGTGGATATAGAGCAATCACACAAATAAAGGCCATATATCACAAAACTACAGCTAATATTACTCAATTGACAAAACCCAAAAGCATTTTCCTTAAGAATAGGAACAAGACAGGGATGCCCTCTTTCACCACTCTTATTCATCATAGTACTAGAAGTCTTAGCCACAGCAATCAGATAAGAAGAAAAAATAAAATTCATTCAAATTGGAAAAGAGGAAATGAAACTCATTATTCACAGTTTGTCATGATATTGTACATAGAAAACTCTAAAGACTCCACCAAAAATTACTAGATTTAATAAATGAATTTGGAAAAGTAGCAAGATACAAAATTAACATCCAGAAATCTATGGCATTTTTATATGCCAGTAATGAACTCTCAGAAAGAGAAACTAAAAAAACAAAAAACCCATTTGTCATTGCAACAACAACAACAACAACAACAACAACAAAAGATATCTTGGAATAAACTTAACCAAGGAGGTAAAAAGCCTATACTCAGAAAGCTACAGGATACTGAGAAAAGCAACAGAGAAATATACAAACAAATGGAAGAATACAGTGTGTTCATGGATTGGAATAATTAACATAATTAAAAGGATTGGAATAATTAACATAATTAAAATGCCCATAATACCCAAAGCAATCTATAGATTCAACTCAATCCCTCTTAAAATGGCAATGGCATCTTTCACAGATATAGAACAAATAATCCAAAAAATTATTTGGAACCAAAAGAGACCCCCAAAAGTCAGAGTAATCTTGAGAAAAGAATGCAAAGTTGGAGGGATCACAATACCTGACATCAAATTATACTACAAAGCCATTATAATGAGAACAATCTGATACTGGCACAAGAAGAGGCATAACGATCAATGGAACAGAACAGAGCACCCAGAAATTGACCCAAATCATTATGCTCAATTAATACTTGACAACAGACGTAAGAGCATACAATAGGGTAAAGACAATCTCTTCATTCCCTCTCATCATTGATGTTTCTATCTCTCTCTCCCTCTCCCTTCCTCTCTGAAATCAATAAAAATATAAAAAAAGACAGTCTCTTCAATAAATGGTTTTGGGAAAATTGGACAAGTAAATGCAAGAAAATAAAACTAGACCATCAAGTTACACCATACAAGAGAATAAACTCAAAATGAATAAAAGACTTAAATTTAGGTTGTGAAACCATAAATATCCTAGAAGAAACCTTCAGCAGCAAAATCTCAGACGTATCTCCTAGCAATATGTTTGCTGATACATCTCCTAGGGCAGTGATGGCGAACCTATGACACGCGTGTCAGAGGTGACACGCGAACTCATTTTTTTTGGTTGATTTTTCTTTGTTAAATGGCATTTAAATATATAAAATAAATATCAAAAATATAAGTCTTTGTTTACTATGGTTGCAAATATCAAAAAATTTCTATATGCGACACCGCACCAGAGTTAAGTTAGGGTTTTTCAAAATGCTGACACGCCGAGCTCAAAAGGTTCACCATCACTGTCCTAGGGCAAGGGAAACAAAGGGAAAAATAAACAAATGGGACTGCTGGGGCTGACCAGCAGCCCCTGAACCACGAATGAACAGATTACTCTGACACAGTTTCACTGTGAAAGAGAGGGCTAAGGGGTTTGCCTGGCTCAAAGGTCCAAGCAGCCTCGACTGCCTGCCTCATTAGGCTTTTATTGGAATTTTTATCTTTAGATACAATCAGTAGGGTGAGTAATCTTGGGAGGACACATGTGTTTACATTGTCCTCTAGGCAAGGGCATCCAGGGATTAAGCATAAGGATTCCAGTAAACACCCAGGGATCTGCATGTACACAGACTTGTTTGGAAAGGTCAAAGAATAATTAGGGGCGCCGCCTTCGATACACCCCTAAGTCTCCCTTACATCGGAATTCTGATAAATAGGGCAGGCGGCCTTCCCACACTTCCCTTTTCTCAGAATGTCCTCCTTACAAACTTTCCAACCAAGTCTTGTGTGCTCCCCAGCATGGGAATACATCAAAATAAACAGCTGCACAGGAAGAGAAACCATCAACAAAATAAAAAGGAATCCCACTGTATGGGAGAACATATTTGCCAATGACACATCTGATAAAGGGTTAGTTTCCAAAATATATAAAGAATTCATAGAACTTAAGAAAAGGAAGAAGCAATGAATTTTTTTAAAAAATGGGCAAAGTACCTATGTAGACACTTCTCCAAAGAAGACATACTGATGGCCAAGAGATATGAGAAATTGCTCAAGGCAACTAATCATCGGATAGATGCAAATTACACACCATCCATGTGAGGTGAGCAATGAGAAAGCTGTGGCTGAGAAAGCTGAAGGACACTTCATTTTTTATCAAAATTGTGTGAAGTACCTTTGAGGACACCTAACTGGTATTGCTTCTGTCCTAGGTAGAGTAGAAGTGGAAAATGACCCAGCATGAATAAATGTCCTGGTGCACTAAGATGTAGAGAAGGGAAAACACTCAGATAATAATTCTTGGAATACAGACGGCATAGAGCAGTAGCATTAGCATTGGCATTGGTCTGAGACAGTTGTGAGATATGGGTTCTGATCCTAGATATAGGTGTACCCAATCATCCAGGTTTGCTCAGGCATAAAAGGCTACCCTGTGGCATTGGACTTTCAGTGCTAAAACTGGGACAGTATCTGGCAACATTGGATGTTTGGTCAACTTACTTAGCTCTTCTTCTTTCAAGCTATTTCCTTGGATGAGTCACTTAATATTTTCTGGCCCCAGTTAATTAATCTGAAAAAGGGGGACAGAATGTTTCTCACATAACTTACATAGCTCTTGGGAGAATTATAAGAGCTAAGGTGCATCAAGCATTCTGAAGGCTTTGAAAAGCTGTGCAAAATAAGAATGAGTTAAGTATGCAGAGAGATAGTGCTGTACAAAGAAGAATTGTAATGAGGGAGAATCAGGTAATTGATACAGTGAAATTGCACTACTCAAGAGAAAGATGGGGTGAGAGTCTTTTTGCTCACTCCTTAACCTCATACCAATGTTAACCTCAAGTGGCTTCTCAAAGAACTGAATGTCCTAAGTGTGTACTTCTAGTCGGAAGAGAGGATAGTGAGCATTTCATCACTCATTCCCTCAAAAGTCACTAATAGCAACGGAATAAGTCATCCTGTCTGGCAAGCCTGCACCTTTTCCCACCATCAACTGGGCCATTCTGGACTACACAATCTATTTTGCACAAGCTGAAGGTGCCCCCTCCTGTGCTATTCTGATTACTGGCCTATAGTTAAAGCCTCAGTAGACATGCTCCCCTCCCTAACCACCCTTCAAATTAAGGACCAAAATCATCAGTGGTTTCTTAGCCTTCATGACAAGAGAATTAAATGTCATGGGCAGACATCCAGCATACTGGTCTTAATAATTCCCTTGTATTTTCTTGCTCACAAATATAGAAAAACATTGATAGAAGCCAAACAGCAATCCTGCCCTTGAAATAAGGTCCTGACATAGCCCACTGAAATCTCCATAGCAGCTGCTTCTGGCCTTTGGGTGTCTGAGACACCCTCTTTAGTTTGGTTTTCAGAGCCCCACCCATTTAATACATCATGTGGCATGAATCGTAACACATTCACTCTAAGCCTGGCTTCAAGACCCATGTATAGGCAAGGTAGGCTTATTGCAAAATCCCCATATCATGACCTAGTGAATGAACAGAGGGATTTACCTGCCTCCCTCTTTTTGTCAAACTGTTTATCAAAAGCAAAAAATTAAATTGTCTGTCATTATTAGCTTAACAAATTACCTTTATTTTTTTTAATTTATTGCTTAAAGTATTACAAAGGGTATTACATATGTGTCCATTTTATCCCCCCGCCCTAGACAGTCCCCTAGCCTCCCCTATCCCCCAATGTCTTATGTCCACTGGTTATGCTTATATGCATGCATACAAGTCCTTTAGTTGATCTCTTACCCCCCTACCTCCTGCCCCCCAACCCTCCCCGGCCTTCCCGCTGCAGTTTGACAATCTGTTTGAGGCAGCTCTGCCTCAATCTATTATTGTTCAAAAGTTTATAATGGTCTCTATTATCCATGAATGAGTGAGATCATGTGGTATTTTTCCTTCATTGACTGGCTTATTTCACTTAGCATAATGCTCTCCTGTTCCATCCATGCCATTGCAAATGGTAGGAGTTCCTTCTTTTTAACAGCAGCATAGTATTCCATCGTGTAGATGTACCACAGTTTTCTAATCCATTCATATAATGATGGGCACTTAGGCTGTTTCCAGATCTTAGCTATGGTGAATTGTGCTGCTATGAACATAGGGGTGCATATATCCTTTCTGATTTGTGTTTCTGCTTTCTTGGGATATATTCATAGAAGTGGGATCACAGGGTCAAATGGGAGTTCCATTTTCAGTTTTTTAAGGAAACTCCATACTGTCTTCCATAGTGGCTGCACCAGTCTGCATTCCCACCAGCAGTGCACAAGTGTTCCTTTTTCTCCACATCCTCTCCAGCACTTGTCGTTTGTTGATTTGTTGATGATTGCCAGTCTGACAGGTGTGAGATGGTACCTCATTGTTGTTTTGATTTGCATCTCTCGGATGATTAGTGACTTTGAGCATGTTTTCATATGTCTCTTGGCTTTCTGAATGTCCTCTTTTGAAAGGTGTCTATTTAGGTCCTTTGCCCATTTTTTGATTGGATTGTTTATCTTCCTTTTGTTGAGTTGTATGAGTTCCCTATAAATTTTGGAGATTAGGCCCTTATCAGATATGACATTGGCAAATATGTTTTCCCACACAGTGGGTTTTCTCGTTGTTTTGTTGATGGTTTCTTTTGCTGTGCAGAAGCTTTTTATTTTGATGTAGTCCCATTTGTTCATTTTCTCTTTAGTTTCAAGTGCCCTATGAGCTGTATCAGTGAAGAAATTGCTTCGGCATATGTCTGAGATTTTGTTGCCTTTGGATTCTTCTAGAATTTTTATGGTTTCCTGTCATACATTTAAGTCCTTTATCCATTTTGAGTTTATTTTTGTGTATGGTGTAAGTTGGTGGTGTAGTTTCATTTTCTTGCATATATCTGTCCAAATTTCCCAACACCATTTATTGAAGAGACTATCTTGGCTCCATTGTATGTTCTTGCCTCCTTTGTCAAATATTAACTGAGCATATTGGTTCGGGCCGATTTCTGGGCTCTCTATTCTATTCCATTTATCTATATGCCTATTCTTGTGCCAGTACCAGGCAGTTTTGAGAACAGTGGCTTTGTAATACAACTTGATATCTGGTATTGAGATCCCACCTACTTTGGTCTTTTTCAGGATTGCTGTAGCTATTCGGGGTCTTTTTTTTATTCCAGATGAATTTTTGGAGAGTTCGTTCTAGATCTGTGAAGTATGCCGTTGGTATTTTAATGGGAAGTTCGTTGAATTTATAGATTGCTTTGGGTAGTATGGACATTTTAATGATGTTGATTCTACCAATCCATGAACACGGTATGTTCTTCCATCTGTTTATGTCTTCCTCTATATCTTTTTTCAACGTCCTGTAGTTTTCTGAGTAGAGGTCTTTTACCTCTACAGTTAAGTTTATTCCTAGGTAGCTTAATTTTTTTGGTGCGATTGTAAACAGGATTGTTTTTATAATCTCTCTTTTTGAAAGTTCACTATTGGTGTATAGAAATGCCTCAGATTTCTTGGGGTTAATTTTGTATCCTGCTACATTGCCAAATTCATGTATTAAGTCTAGTAGCTTTTTGATGGAGTCTCTAGGGTTTTGTATGTATAATATCATGTCGTCTGCAAATAAGGACAGTTTTACTTCCTCTTTTCCAATTTGGATGTCATTTATTTCTTCTTCTTGCCGAATTGCAATGGCTAACACTTCCAGTACTATGTTGAACAGGAGTGGTGAGAGGGGGCATCCCTGTCTTGTTCCTGTTCTTAGGGGAAATGGTGTTAGTTTTTGTCCATTGAGTATGATGTTGGCTGTGGGCCTGTCATATATGGCTTTTATTATGTTGAGGTATGATCCTTCTACTCCCACCTTGCTGAGAGCTTTTATCAAAAATGGGTGTTGAATTTGGTCAAATGCTTTTTCTGCATCAATTGATATGACTATGTGTTTTTTTTTCTTTCAATTTGTTTATGTGATGTATCACGTTTATTGATTTGCGGATATTGTACCATCCTTGCATCCCTGGGATAAATCCTACTTGTTCATGGTGTATGATCTTTCTGATGTAATGCTGGATCCAATTTGCTAAGATTTTGTTGAGGATTTTGGCATCTATGTTCATGAGGGATATTGGCCTGTAATTCTCTTTCATTGTGTTGTCTTTACCTGGTTTTGGTATTAGGGTGATGCTGGCTTCATAGAATGAGCTTGGAAGTGTTCCTTCCTCTTGAATTTTTTGTAGTAGTCTAAGGAGGATAGGTTTTAGTTCTTCCTTGAATGTTTGGTAAAACTCCCCTGTGAAGCCGTCTGGTCATGGGCTTTTGTTTGATGGAAGCTTTTTGATGACTGCTTCAATTTCTTCCATAGTTATTGGCCTGTTGAGATTTTTAGATTCTTCCTGATTGAGTTTTTGAATGTTGTATTTTTCTAGGAATTTGTCCATTTCCTCCAGGTTGTCTAGTTTGCTGGAGTAGAGCTGTCCATAGTATTTTTTAACAATCATTTGTATTTCTGTGGGGTCTGTTGTTATTTCGCCTCTATCGTTTCTGATTTTGTTGATTTGGGTCCTTTCTCTTTGCTTCTTGGTGAGTCTGGCTCGAGGTTTGTCAATCTTGTTTATCCTTTCAAAGAACCAGCTCTTGGTTTCATTGATTTTCTGTATTGTTTTTTTGGTCTCTATGTCATTTATTTCTGCTCTAATCTTTATTATCTCCTTCCTTCTGCTCACTCTGGGGTTTTCTTGTTGCTCTCTATCTAATTCTTTGAGTTGTAGAGTTAGCTGATTTACTACCATTTTTTCTTGTTTTTTGAGATAGGCCTGTAGAGCTATAAACTTCCCTCTCAGGACTGCTTTCATTGTGTCCCATAGGTTTTGGATTGTTTTGTTTTCATTGTCATTAGTTTCCAGGATGTTTTGAATTTCTTCTTTGATTTCATTGGTAACCCAATCAATATTTAATAGCATGCTATTCAGCTTCCAGGTGTTTGTGTATTTTGGGTTGTTTTTATTGTAGTTTATTTCTAATATTATGCCATCGTGGTCTGCGAAGACGCTTTTTATGATTTCAATCTTCTTGAATTTGTGGATACTTTGCTTGTGACCCAATATATGGTCTATTTTTGAATATGTCTTATGAGCATTTGAGTAGAATATATATTCCCTGGCTTTGGGGTGAAGTGTTCTGAAGATGTCTATTATGTACATCTGATCTAGTGAGTCATTTAGGATTGCTGTATCTTTGCTGATTGTTTGTCTAGAAGGCTTATGCAGTGTTGTCAGTGGTGTATTAAAGTCCCCTACTATGATTGTACTGTTGTCGATCTCTCCTTTGATATCGTCCAGTTGTTTTTTTATGAATTTGGGTGCTCCTGTATTGGGTGCATATATGTTTACCAGAGTTATATCTTCTTGTTGTATTGATCCCTTTAGTATTATGAAGTGGCCTTCCTTATCTCTTGTTATGGCCTTCACTTTGAGGTCTATTTTGTCCGATATAAGTATTGTTACCCCAGCTTTCTTTTCCTTTCCATTTGCCTGAAAGATATTTTTCCATCCTTTCACTTTCAGTCTGTGTGAGTCCCTTCTAATGAGGTGGGTTTCTTGTAGACAGCAGATGTATGGGTCATGTTTTTTTATCCATTCAGGCACTCCATGTCTTTTGTTTGGAGCATTTAGTCCGTTTTCATTTAAAGTTATTATTGAAAGGTACTTGTTTGTAGCCATTTCTGTTTTTGTGTGGCTGTTTTCTTTCTGAGCTTTTTATTTCTTATTTTTATACCAGTCCCTTTAGCATTCCTTGCATGGCTGGCTTGGTGGTGATAAACTCCCTTAGCCTTTTTTTGTCTGTGAAGCTTCTTATTTCCCCTTCAAGTTTGAATGATAGCCTTGCTGGATAGAGTATTCTTGGATTCAGTCCTTTGCTTTGCATCACTTTGTAAATTTCTGTCCATTCTTTTCTGGCCTGATGTGTTTCTGTTGAGAAATCATTTGACAATCTAATGGGAGATCCCTTGTATGTAACTTTCCGTCTCTCTCTTGCAGCCTGTAAGATTCTCTCTTTGTCCTGAATATTTGCCATGGTAATTATGATGTGTCTTGGTGTGGGTCTTTTCGGGTTCACCTTGTTTGGGACTCTCTGGGCTTGTGTGACTTTTTTCTTCCCCACCTCAGGGAAGTTTTCTGATATTATTTCTTCTAATAGGTTTTCTAATCCTTGTTCATCCTTCTGTTGTTCTGGTACCCCTATTATTCGTATGTTGTTTCGTTTCATGTTGTCCCAAAGCTCCCTTAGGCTCTCCTCCTGTCTTTTAATTTTTTTCTCCAATTGCAGTTCAGTTTGGGTGTGTTTTGCTTCCTTGTCTTCTGAATCACTAATTCGGTCCTCCGCTTCTCCTAGTCTACTGTTGATACTTTCAATGGAGTTTTTCATTGCAGCTATATCACTCTTCATTTCTTCTTGGGTCTTACTTAAGTTGTTAATTTTTTCATCTGTTTCTTCTAGCTTCTTTCAGAGGTTGTCGATTTTTTCCTCCATCCAGTTTATGCACTTTGGACCCTTATTCTGAATTCTTTTTCTGTCATGTTGCATGCCTCTGTATTACTTAGCTGCTTTTCTGGAGAGTCCTCCTTCTCTTTCCTTTGGGTGTTTCTTTGTCTACCCATGTTTGATCTCACTGACATATCTAGACGTTGAGTCGTTCAGTGGTTGCTCCCTTATTGGCAGTGACTCCTTGGTCTGTGGTTGCTCTTCGGGCACTTGCGGTAGCAGCTGCTCTTCAGTTGGCAGCAGCTCCTCTGGTGGGTGCTGTTCACAGCTGTGGTGGCTCTTCTGGCTGGTGGGGCGAGGTTTCACGTACAGCTGCTGTTCCTCAGCAGAGGGTGTTGGTGCTCAGGTGGTTGCTGTTGCTTGGATCTGCTGCGTTGATTTAAAGGCACAAAATACAACACAACAAGGCACCATGTACCAGGCACTATACACAAATATATTCACGATATTAATAACCCCAAATAAAGGTGACCACCTGAATTAAGAGAATTAGGGGATAAGGAAGAAAGAAGAGAAAAAGATAAAAGAGAAAAAAGAAAAGAAAAGTAGGGACCAAAAAAAGGAGTGCAAAAATGAAATTGGGAAAAAGGAGGGGGGAAAATAAAAGCAAGAAAAGAAAAGAAAAAAAAAAAAAGAGCGAAAAGAGAGAATGAAGTGGAAGAGAGGAGGCGACTTATTTTATATGAGGAGAATACTCCTATAGAACAGCCATTAATCCCAACAAATTCCAGCAACAGCTCCCTGGAGATGAATGCAAACTAGAAACAACCAATAATATAATGATGAAAATAGAATGGAGAACACTAATCCCAAAATAAAATAAAGAGAAAATAAAATATCACTTTAAAAAAATGGTAAAATGGTAGCAGTAATAATACTGGTTAAAAATAAGAAGGTAGTAATTAAAAGGGTAAAATCAGGTGATGGAAAAAAGAAGAAAGAAAAAAAAAAGAAAAGAAAAAAATTGGTTTCTTAGTTAAAAGGTGAAAAAAGAAAAAAAAAATTGCAGTAGTGAAGGTCCTTTGGTTATTCTATTCTTCAGTGTGGCTCGCCTTAGACCTGCCAGGTATTCAGGAGAGTGTTGAGTTTCCCTGCGATACACTGTTCCTCTGTGTTGTAAACCACAGTCCTTATTTTAAAGCAAGTTGCATTTGTTTCCCAGACTGCCTTATTTTGTGTTTAGCAAAGAGTCAGTTTGTGGGTCAGCCTCTGGGTGGCAGTGTTCTGGGGTTGGCCTCTGAGGCTATAGGGCCTCTCTGTCCAGTGGAGGTTCACTGCCCAGAGCTGGCTGTGTAATAGTTAGTTACCAGGGCTGTGTTGTTGCTGGGATTCTACCTTTATTAAAGAAAGAAAAATCATATAGATGCTTGTTGTTCTGAAGAAATCTGAGCATATGAGTAGAATTGTCTAATAATGGTTAAATGTCATTATCCAGGAACAATCTCTCACACCTTACGTCAAATTCTTCCCTGTGGTCAGCAGTGTGCTTTGGCAGATATACTGTCTTTTATTTTAAGAGAATAATTATGTTTTGAGAAAGTAAGAGCTACTCTGGGATGCCCCATACTGCAGCTAGGTAATCTTCTGCAGTATCATAGAGGATGTGGCTGAATCCTCCACACTGCTGGATAACTCAGCAATATAAACAGAGGTATAAAATTTTAACATATCTTTACACTCATATAAACATTACCCAGATAAAGATATAGAACCTTTCCATTACCTCAGCAGGACTTCTCATGGCCCTTCCCAGTCAATACCATCACCTTCTCCCCAGTAATTTATATTCTGGCTTCTATCACCATTATTAGTTTTACCTGTCCTTAAACTTCATATAAATTGGATTCGTACAAGAGCACTCTTTTGTTTCTGGCTTTCTTTGCTCAAAGTAATGCCTATGATATTTATCCACTGAACGTGTAGCAACATTTGTTCCTTACTTTTGGTGTGTGGTAACCTATTATATGGATATTCCATAATATATTTATACTAGAGGCCCGGTGCATGAAATTCATTCATGGATAGGGTCGCTAGGCCTGGCTAGCAATCAGGGCCGATTGGGACCTTCCTTCCAGCTTCCAGCTGGAGTCTTCCTTCATTTCATGCCTCCCTCTGGTGGTCAGCATGCATCATAGTGAGTGATCAAACTCCCGGTCTCCCAGTCAAACTCCTGAGGGGACACTTTGCATATTAGCCTTTTACATATATACTAGTGGCCCAGTGCACAAAAATTCATGCACTCGGGGTGGGGGGAGTGTCCCTCAGCCCAGCCTGCACCCTCTCCAATCTGGTACCCCTGGAAGGATGTCTTACTGTTGGTTTACAGGGATCGGGCCTAAACTGGCAGTCAGATATCCCTCTCACAATCTGGGACTGCTTGCTCCTAACCATTCACCTGCCTGCCTGCCTGATTGCCCCTAACCACTCTGCCTGCCAGCCTGCTTGCCCCCAACTTCCCCCCTTTGCCAGCCTACTCGCCCCCAAATGCCTCCCTGCCAGCCTGATCACCCCAACTTCCCCCTGTACCAGTGTGTTCACCCCAACTACCCCCCTGCCAGTCTGCTCGCCCCTAACTGACCCCCCTGCTGGCCTGCTTGCCCCCAACTGCCCCCCTGCTGGCCTGCTCACTTCAGATGGCTCCATCTTCTATTCCATTTGTGTCCTTTCCACACCTAAGTTAATGTCGTGTCCTTAATATGTGGTTATGAGATGTCTCTGTGACTGAGCTGAGAAACCTTTCACGTTTCTCTTTCCTTTCCTTTCATCTCAGGATAACTGAGTTCTGCAGTTTGTGTGGGACCAAAGGCCCTGGGAATACAATGCTGAGCCCTCTGAACTCATTTTATTCTTTATTGTATTATTTAATTCCTGGGACTGAATTAAACATTAAAACAGAAGAAAATATACCCTTAGATATAGAATCTGAGTCATTACCCGGAGATTTCTGTGGGAGTTGACACTGAGGCATGAGACACATGTGTTTATTGGTCAGTTTCCTCAACTATGGAACGAAGGTTGATCCTGCTCCTCGGATCCTTTGGAGGTTGGATATGATGCATGCAGAGAGATGAACTGGCAGCTCTGAGAGAAGACCAGAAGTCAACAGACACTTGTTTCCTTTACCCAGACAGAGTTAGAATAACAGAACTCCTTTTATCATAACAGCAGCAAGGGCCATGCCTGTGGGAGGAGGAGCAGGGAACCAGGGCTTCCCCCTTGCTCCTTCCCAGACCTCCCTCCCTCCATCCCTGCACTGGTCCAGCTGCTATCACTATGGTGGAATGGCTCAACTTAGGCTCTGGCCCCTCCCATGTCACAGGGAGGAGCATGCGCAGTTTCTTGCAGACACAGAAGCAGCCGTGGAGAAGGGAGGTGGTGGTTATTCCCCTGAGCAGGCTCTGAAGTCCTTGTTGAAGTCTCTACTCCAGACCCTGAGATTCTAAGTCCTGGGAAGCTGCGCAGTGGAGGCGCCACATTCCTTTCAGTAGAAACTGAAGATTGATAGAAGCTTGCTGGCTGAGGGGAAGGACCAGGAAGTCTGCCTTGCCCCCATTCGCCAATCCCCAGTCCCGCTTTGCTGATGGCACTTCCTGAGCCCTGCACCGGGGCCACACACAGGCAGGGCCACAGCGATGGATCACCATTGCTCCCTGCTCTGCCTGAGCCCCAACCCGCCCAGGGCCGCACAGGGGGGTCCCAGCTGGGGGCGGGGCTTAGACGGTACACGGGGGCCTGAATGGCAGCTCGGGCTGGCCTGCCCTGCCTGCAGTATGCAAATTAGCCGCCATATTTGTTTACGGTTAATTTGCATATCATGCTGATTAGCCAATGGGAGACATAGTGAAGGTATGGTCAATTACCATGTTTGTCTATTATTAGATAGGATATATATGTATATATATATGTATGTATGTATATATATATATTCTTGATTGATGAACATTGGGCTATTTCCAATTTGTGGCTACCATAAATAAAGTTGCTACATTACACTCAATTGATTTTCAAAAAGTGTGCCAATACAATACAATGGGAGAAAATAGGCTTTAAAAAAAGATATTGAGACAACTGTCTATCCACATAAAAAAAGTAAACACAAGAATCAAATTGGACCTGTATATCACACCATACACAACGTTAACTCAAAATAGAACAAAACTCTAAATGTAAAAGATGAAACTATAAAATTCCAATAAGTTTTCTTATAAGAAAACAAAAATATTGGCTAAAATATTTATAAAAATAAAAAACAAAACAAAAATCTTTATACTGTTTAGATTTTTTCCTATAGGTGTAAATTTTTGTGACCATAGATTAGGCAATGCTTTTTTTTTTTTTTTAAGATAAAACATCAAAAGCACAAACAAAAGAAGAAAATAGATAAATTATACTTAATCAAGTTTAAAACTTTTGTGCTTCAAAGGACACTCACAAGAAAATGAAAAGAAAACCCACATAATGGGAGAAAAAAATTGTAAACCATAGACATTTGATAAAAGACTTATATTTAAAATATATAGAGAAATTTTACAACTCAACAATAAAAAATGCATATAACCCATTTTAAAATGGCCAAAGTATTTGAACATACATTAATATAAGAAGATATATAATTTGTCAATACATGTGAAAGGATGCTCAACATCATTAGTAAACAATAAGAATAACAAAAAATAAAAATCACAATAAAATCCCACTTTACCCCACTAATGTGGCTATAATTAAAACAGAAGGTGATTAAGTATTAACAAGAATGCTAAGAAATTGAAACCCTCATATATTGCTGGTGAGAATGTAATGTGGTTTACAGTTTGGAAAATGGTTTTGCTGTTCCTCAAAATGTTAAACAGAGTTACCATGTGACCCAGAAATTTTACTTTTAGGTGTACATTAAAAAAGAATTGAAAATTTACATCCACACAAAAATGTACATTAATATTCCTAGCAACATTATTCATAATTGCCAAAAAGTAGAAACAACCCAGTGTCTATGAACTAATAAATGGATAAACAAAATTTGGTCTTTCCATACAATGAAATGTTAATCAACCAGAAAAAGGAATGAAGTATTTGATACATGCTACAACATGGATGATAGTTAAGTGTTACTTGGGTATTCTGATTGGATTTACCAAAGAGGCTGACAAATGGCAAAATTATTAGTGTCTCTTTATTTCATCTATCTCTGTCATGTGGCAGCTCTCCTGCCCGTCCACCTGTCCTGATTGACCCAAAAAATAACTTAGAAGAGTAAGAATGCCAGTAGACAGGAAAGAGGAAAAGCAATGTGGCTGACATCTATACTAATAATAGAGGAATATGCAAATTGGCTGGGACACCATCATGTAACGACCAATCTGGATGGGGGCAGGGCCATGGCGGAGAGCTCTCCACACACCTGTGCTGGGGTCTGATGGGCATGGAGAGGAAGGGAGAACAGATAGGCAGTTAGGGGAATCAGGTCATGAGGGGAGTGCAGATAGGCAGTTAAGGCAATGAGGCCAGTAGGGGAGAGTAGTTGGGGGGATCAGGCTGACAGGGGAGAGCAGTTAGTTAGTTAGAGGGATCAGGCCAGGAAGGGAGAGCAGTTAGGGGCATCAGGCAGGCAGGTAGGTGAGCGGTTAGGAGCCAGTGGTTTGTCAGAGGGATCCCAGATTGGAGAGGGTGCAGGCCAGGCTGAGGGACCCACCCCCTCCATGCATGAATTTTGTGCACTAGGCCTCTAGTTAATAATAATCCCCACATTAGCTCACTGTGCCCTTAATTATCGCTGTTGGCCAAGTTTTTGCTGGATATAAGGTACTCAAGCTGCTCTTGGTACAGCTGCCTCTTGCCACCGCTTGAGGCTGCTGCTCTTCTCAACTTGCACATGCCTGTAAGGTGAAACATGCTCTTTCTATCTAGGACAGGTGGGCTGGACAGGATGACAAGGCTAAATTAAGAATTTAGGACTTAAGGGAAGATATTTGCTTTGTTTGGGCAGTGAAAGAGGTGTGGGATTAAAGAAGGTAGAAATACAACAGCTGGTCCATACCCTGCCCATTCTTCTTCTATGAGCCTACTCAGTACCCCGTGCGTAGGACTGGCAAATATTAAGCAATTGCTCAGCCTGGCCTTGAAAATAAATCTTCTAATCTGTATAGCATCATCATCATTTATAGATATTTAGCCTGTAATCCAAATGTTCCTTTTTCATTTGGTTTTATTCTCAGCCTTTGCTTTACTGGCCTTGCCCAGGGCCACTCCTATCCCAGATTTATCTTGCGCATAACCTGTTTCCAATCTATCAAACATTTCACATTCTTCCTGTCCCCATATTTGTAAATTTTGTATTCTTCAGTGTGGTGTGTGGTCCCAGGCCCAACTCTGCCATCAGAAGCAGGTTAGTAGGTTTATTGTTAATAATGGCATGGTTGTAGTAATTCTGAAACAAGCTTACATGTATTGTAGAATTGAGCAAAGGAGTAAATATATTGATTTTTGTTGGAAGTCAGGCTTCTCATGGTGAGAGAAAGGAACTAAAAATATAAAATGGTGAAAGACAAGAATGGTATGAAATGGCTATTTTCCCCATCTTTCCACTGAAGTACATGAGCAAGGACACCTCAGTAATGATGAGCACACATAGCTTCCAGATCTTGGGTTCTAATACCAGTCCACACTAAAAGAAATCAGGGATCCTTACCAAAATGGCTGAGTCCAGGGCTAGGGATGGGAGAGTGATCCTGGACTATCTTGTACCAGAAGTAAGAATATGCGTAAAGAGTGACAGGTATGGAAGCCAGCTTGAAAAAGCTCCCACTGGCCAAACCTGGGACAATTTGAGCATCAAAATAAGTAATGATATTAATTTATAACCCATTGAATAAAATCATAATCCATGGACCCATATTGACAGATTAAAAAAAAAATAAGGGAGAAGGAAATGTCCTTACATAAAATGTTAAGTAATAAATGCAGAAGGAATGATAGAGTTTAAAAATCACTATCTGGCAATCACCATAGTAATTTGACTCAAACAAGAGCCATCAACTATTATAAGGAACAGGGTATTCACATAACATCAAGTAATCTCCCCACAGGTTAGTTATCCTATATAATAAAAGAGAAACATGGTAATTAACCGTAACTTTGCTACCCTTCCCATTGGCTAATCAGCGAGATATGCAAATTAACTGCCAACCAAGATGGCAGCCAGAAGCCAGGCAGCTGAAGTGAACAGGAGGCTTGCTTTCCCCAGTGACGGAGGAAGCCAAGGTTCCCGCCTGCCGCTGCCGGCCTCTGAGCTGCAGTCTAAGAAACATTGTTGCAAATGTAGAAGCTAAACAAACTCCAGATACCTGCTTTCAGCCAGTCGGCCTCGGAGCTGGAGCTGAAACAGTGTTTCAATTATAGAATCCAAACAAACACAGAGACCTGCTTTCAGCAGCCGAGGTCTCAGAGCTGGAGCCGAGCCTCAGAGCTAAAGCTGGCTCTCAGCTCCAGTGACAGACATAGAAGGTAAATAAATCCCAGAATAAAAAAAAAAGAAAAAAAGGAGGGGTTGGGAGCTTCAGTCACCCGCCAGCCTGAAAACGGCCCTCAGCCCCTCACCCAGATTTGCCAGGCACCCCATGGGGACCCCCACCCTGAAGGGGGTGTGACCAGCTGCAAACAGCCATCATCCCCTCATCCAGGCTGGCCAGGCACCCAAGGGACCCCCACCCTGATCCAGGACACCCTTCAGGGCAAACCAGCCGGCCTCCACCTGAGCACCAGGCCTCTATCCTATATAGTAAAAGGGTAATATGCTTCCCAGCACTGGGATCAGCAGAGCCGTGAGGCCTCCCAAACCCGGGATCAGCAGAGCAGGGAGGCCTCACTGCCCCGGTGTCAAGCAGAGCCACGAGGCCTCCCAGCACTAGGATCAGCAGAGCTGCGAGGCCTCCTGGCCCCTGGAGCAGCGTGACAGGGGGCAGCGCCCAAACCCCTTGATCGCCCTGCGGCTCTGTGTGTGACAGGGGGCAGGGCCATAACCTCCCTATCTGCCCTGCTCTGTTCATGACAGGGGAAGGCGCCCCAACCCCCTGATCGGCCCTGCTCTGTGTGTGACAGGGTGCGGCACCCCAACCCCCCCATGGGCCCTGCTCTGTGTGTGACGGGGTAGAGCCACAACCTCCCCATAAGCCCTGCCCTGAGTGTGACAGGGGGGAGTTCCCCAACCCCCTGATCCGCCCCACTTTGTATGTGACAGGGGGTGGTACCCCAACTCCCCTATTAGTCCTACTCTGTGCGTGACAGGGGGAGCTCCCAAACACCCCTGATGGGCCCTGCTCTGTGAGTGACAGGGGGCGGCACCACAACCTCCCCATCAACCCTGCCTTGAGTGTGACACGGGGTCGTGCCCCAACCCCCCAATCGGCCCTACCCTGAGCATGACTGGGGGTGGCATGGCAACCTCCCGATCCTCCCTGCTCTGTGCATGAGAGGCGGTGGCGCCCCAACTCCCCAATTGGCCCTGCTCTGAGCCCGACCAGGGGCTGAACCTAGGGATTG
Source organism: Myotis nattereri (assembly GCF_964212035.1). Taxonomy (NCBI): domain Eukaryota; kingdom Metazoa; phylum Chordata; class Mammalia; order Chiroptera; family Vespertilionidae; genus Myotis; species Myotis nattereri. The sequence goes on from NC_138078.1 coordinate 45,783,322, forward strand.
GGCCTGCCCTCTGCCACCTGAGAGCAGGCCTAAGCCAGCAGGTCATTATCTCCCGAGGGGTCCCAGACTGTGATAGGGCACAAGTGGGGCTGAGGGACATCCCCCACCCCCTGTCCCCCGCCAGTGCACAAATTTTTGTGCACCGGGCCTCTAGTTTATTATAAAGGGGAAATAGTAACTTTACAGTAGAGGACATTCTAACAGAGGACAAAATAAACATAACTTAAATGACTCTAAATTGAGGAGGACTTGGAGGACATTCCCAGGCCAATCAAAGTTAACAATATGGGAACATGTCACAATTGACTGCCACCCAATAGGATCAATGAGAATAACACAGTGTCACTTCTGGGATATTCCTGCCACCTAGTGCATAACCTGAATCTAATAAAGTATCAGACAACCCCAACTCGAAGGACATTCTACAAACTAACTGGCCCCACTCTTCAAAGTGTCAAAGTTGAAAAGACAAAGAAAGACTAAGACTGATCCAGATGAAGGAAGGCTAAAGGGACATGACAGCTGAAATGCAACAGGTGATATTGGTTTGGATCCTAAACTTGAAAATCTTCCTACAGAGGACAAGTAGGACAATGAGTGAAATCTGAATAATGTCTGTCTGTTGGATAACAGTTTTTTATCAATGTTAATTTCCTGATTTTGTCACATTTGCATTGTGGTTATATAAGAGAATGTTCTTGATTTTAAAAAAAAGAATTAAGGGGTGAGCAATATTGTCAGTTGTTGGTACATGGAAGTGGAGGAGCATCAGGATTTGGGATGCATTATTTTTATTTTATTTTATAAGCATATGATGTTCAAGTATATTATATGTGACGGAATAGAAACAATTCAGAAACTACAGATGGTTATTACAGTTTATAACAAGCTTCTCTTTCCAGTCCCAAAGTGACTAAATAATTTCAACTGATAGTGATAGCAACATCTGCTCCAGGAATGTCAGGATTAATATATCAACAGAGGAGAATGAAGGAAGCTGTGCAAAATTAAAGAAGCTTCACCTATTTACCTTGTTCTTTATTTGAGTATACAGAGCAACAGATAATGATAAAAACATTGGGGTAGAAAAAGAAGAAAAAAATTATTAAAAGCAGTTGTCACTGTACAAATGCAATTAATAACCAATTGAACTGGGCCATTTCCATTCAGCCAAAAATAAATGCTAACCATATGAGTTAAATTCTTTCTCCTTCAAAACATGTGTGAGCACACACATTCCTATCAAATAAGTACAAACCTAAAATAATAAACATAACTTAAAAGACTCTAAATTGAGGAGGACAAAGAGCTAAAAAGTATATAAATATTTGGTAAATGTCTGGCAATGGTTGAGGAATAATTGTGCAAGGGAGGAGAAAAAATACTGTGTAGCCAAGACTATAGTGATATCACAATGAAAGCAACCTTTGGGCTGAATATGATGGGAAACTATCATTTTAATGATTGTTGAAATGGTCTTCCTAAGTGGGAGCAAAGGAACAGAAACTCCCCTGGATGATGTTCAAGAGAAAATGAGATAATGTATGTGAGAGTGCTCTGGAAACTCTGAGTTGTGCTACACATGGAAGAGGTTGCTATGATTGTTGGTAGTATCCCACTCAGACCTGGTGAGCAAAGGACATTGGAGACAATACACAGGCCAGATGAACACTCAGCTAATACCTGAGTCCCTTGCTTTGCTTTGGTTGGCCCTAGCCAAACTGATTAACTTATTGATGTACCAATCATGACAAGATACTATGAAATTATGGTATCATCAAAAATTAGTTAGCACTGGGAGTGAATATTAATTGACTTCCCAAGATAGTAATGTTTTTGGCTAAGTTGTCTCAGCTGGAAGTTGAGTTCATGGTATGATTTTTCCTTTTCAGGGCACAGGACTGAATAAAACTCAGTCATGTACACTAATTTCTGACTTCTGCTAATTTTTTTTTGGTCCTGCCCCACCTTCTCTCCACCCTGTTCAATTTACCAAGCAATCTGGAATAGCTGCATCTTTTTGAAGATATCAATAAAAATAGTGCTTTCCCTCCCATAGCAGTCTAAATTCTATCAAGTACACTCTCCCTTCCTCATAGGCCAGGAAATGAAATATGCTAAAGAAGCAGACAAACAAATGGATGGGCATTTGCCATTTATTCTTCCAATTGTATTGGAGAATCAGTCCATAGCATGAAGCTTGCCTGTACATGATGGGAAACTGATACTAAAAAAAAAAAAAAAAAAGGTATAAGACCTGGCAGAGTAGTGGCGGAAAGATGAAACTGATATAATATGAAGCCTACAATCTCATATGTAAGAGCACATATACAGAATTTTACAATCTTGGAGTTAGAAGGGAGTTTAAACTCATCTTAGTTCCACTTCCTGTTGCCAAATAAAAATACCACCCAGATCTACTTGAACTCTTTCAGTAACAGCCACATCAGACTTACAAGACAGCACATTTCATTATGGTTTATTTTTTCTTCTCTTCGGGAACTAGTTAAAACTTCAAACCATCAGATAATTGGAAACATGTTGTCATGGAATCCCAAAAGGATTCTTCAAGATAAATAATCTAATCATATTCCATGATGATCCAGATGGGAAAACTGAGGCCTAGAGAAGGGCTAAAAATTTCCCAAGGTAACATAGTTGGCTAGTGGCAGAGCCAGGACAAGAATCCAAATCTACAAAACCAGGGCCCAGAAGCTTGTCTATTTCCCATAATTAAAGAGAAGGTTAGGCCCAAATTCAGGACTGATTGGTTTTTACTCAGTGACTATATTACCAAGGCTCTAGCTTCTCTCTCTTTTTTTCTGTACTTCCAAAGCCTAATCTTGGCTTATTTTAACCTCAACAGGAACAATTCCAAAGGGAGGGTTAGGTCAGGAGAGGTGGCCCATGGAAAGAAATGGTGCTGCCCACTCCCCTTGGCTTATCCACATGGTGACTAATAACCTACTAAAAATGAAAATGTTTTACTCTTTGATTCCACCAATTCATTTTTTTTGGAGAATATTATGAAGTATTTTTGGTGCATTTGAGAGATAACATAATTGTAGTCACCCAGGGATAGGAAGAATGGCTATCTGACAGTCAAAAATACTTGGCAAGAACCTTTTATTGTAGTCATTCTATTAGGATGTGGTGACAAGAGGAAAAATCCAAGCTGGATAAAACATCTTCTTTATCTTTAGGAAATGATAGTCTTGTCAGAAAACAATTACAGCTAATTCTAATCCAAGATAAACTTTAGCCATCCTAATATCTCGCATGAGCACAGAATAATATTTCTTCCATTTTACAGACTGATGGTAAAACTGATTCACAAGCCTCATATTAAGAACCTGAAGGGAGAACTGATGAATGGGGCTAGCTTCCAGAAAAAGCAGAGAAAAATTGCGTCTCTTTTAATACCAAGTTTCAGTTTTGAGGAATGGTTACAAAAGACCTTTCCCTCTCTGCAGGAGGAATTTAGGTGGAGCATCTCAAGAAGACATCTAAAGTAGGGTTTATTTGTTTTGTTTTGTTTTTCTCCTGGCTTGTGTTCTCAGGGAGAGAGGAAGTGCTTGACTGTTCTCGGGGAACAGGGACTTTTGTCTCCCATAAAGAGCTTCTCTAAATCAGTTCCTTCAAAGAAGGAAAAATTCATTTAGGTAATTAGAGGATCCCTTCTGCACTGCCAAAGTTAGCTTAATTTCCCAGCCTGCACCTTAAATCCAATGAGCCATAAGAAATAAAATACATACATACATACATACATACATACATACATACATACATACATAAAAACACAGGCCTGGGAGTAAGAAAAATATGGCTTCCAGTTTGGCTCAGACCCTGACTAAACTAAACAATTTCTAGCAAGTTTCATTTTCTCTGGGCCTGTTTGGCCACTGGTAAAATTAAGACAAAAACAGCTGGGGTGAGGTGTCATTTGGATGATGGATTTAAGTCAACTGGCATATAAGCAGTAACTTAAGAAATAGCGTATTACAAAAAAATAGTATATTACAAAGCAACTTGTCATATTCACCTACCCTGTTCCTTTTGCAATGTTTCCCATCATTTCAAAATCATGACCATTGCCCCAGTTTATATAGCTCAAAACATCAGAGTCTTATTTGACTTGACATCATGCCATATTGAGAAATGGTGGAAGAGCTGGGCTGTTTGACCTTGGAATGGAGGATGCAGAAAGATCTGGTTTCTGGTCATGAGTGGCCCCAGGGTGAATGAGGATTTCTGGGTAAAAGCCACAAGAAGACTATGTTCCACTTAACAAAAGGAATACTTTTTGAAGAGTCAAGGCTTTCCATGAAGGGAAGGCATTACTTCATAGATCAGTAAATACACTCCCTTTGGAAATATACAAAGCAGAGACTATCATGGATGTTTTAAAATGGGTGCAAAAGCATGATTTTTGAAAGCCTAGATGTAAGATATTGTTCTAGGTACTTTGCAGGGATTATCTCTTTTAATTCTCCCATCAAAACTATAACATGAGCCCTAGCTGGTTTGACTCAGTGGCTAGAGCATCGACCTGTGAACTGAAAGGTACCAGGTTCGATTCTGGTCCAGGGCACATGCCCGGGTTGTGGGGTCGATCCCCAGTGGGGAGCGTGCAGGAGGCAGCCAATCAATGATTGATGTTTCTATCTCTCTCTCCCTCCCCTCTCCCTTCCTCTCTGAAAACAATAAAAATATATATATTTTTTAAAAAAACTAACATGGGTATTACTAACCATGTCTTTCAGCATAGGAAACTGAGGATCAGAGAAGTTTAGCATTTCTCACTGGGCTTACTACTGGTATTATAAGTGTGTGGAAAGAACAGTTCTTTGTTGCATCAAACTGGTTGGCACTAAATGCAGTAGTACCTCAGTATTTGTAAAAGAAAAACAAAAACAAAAAAACATACAAAAAACCACACTCCTTACACATATTTCTAAATGCCTTATGGAAATGCAATGCCGGTCATGAATGACAGATAAATAATATGTTTAGGATCACAAACAGCATGTAAGCAGAAGACCCAGGATTTATACAGAGCTGTGTCTAGTTCAGAAAGCATATATCCTTTCTATTATGTTATTCACATATAATTTCTCAACTTCTAAGTTTGGTAGATTCAAGTTTTATAATGCCTTGTTAAATTCATTCTCTTCTTTCTATTCCCACTGCCACCACTTCAGTTGCAAAGACTTATTCCCTTGCTGCATCTGGTTTATCCACTTCTCATGTTTCCCCGGTTTCAATCCAGTTAACTCACGTTATTTTTCCTGAAACACAGATTTGACTTTTTTTCTTTAGCTCAGATACTTACAATGCCTTTCCAATGTCTGTTGAATCAAACAAGAAGTATAGCACCCAAAATCTTCCACAGTTTGCCCAATCGGACCATGGCAACTTGGACTTCCACTTTTCCCCTAACTGTACTTTAAAATCCAGTCAGGCAGTGTTCTTTTCACATGCTCCGAGCTTCCCTGCCTCCAAACAGTTGTTCTAGCTGTTTTATCTGCTTAGACTGCTTTTTGTCCTATCTCCACCTGTTGAAATCCTATCTGTGCTTCATGCTTCATCTTAAATAATAATAATAGTTAACACTTATTGAGTGCTTATTTTGGTTCAGCCACTGTGCTAAGTGTGTACAAGTATTTTACATGGATTTCTCACTGGGCTTACTAATTTAATCCTCAAAAAAATGTGATGAAGTAAGCTCTATTATTATATCTATTTTAGCCTACAGTAAATCAGAGTTCAGAGAGGGGGAAGTAATTCTACTCACCCAATGTCACACAAGTTTATAAATGGTGGCAGTGGGATTTGAGTTCAAGTAGCCTGAGGTATTACAATTAAAAAAACAAAAAACAAAAACAAACAAACAAAAACAAAAGCCAAAAACCAGAAAACCCCACACAATTAAAAAGCCATTTCTGATTTCCCCTGCCTCAACTTGATATAACCCTTACTTGACAACCTCAAAACACTTTGACTGAAACTTTAAAGCTTATTTTGTGTTATATTTATTTGTTCTTATACCCATGTTGAAACTGTCAGATCTCAGTTAGCACAACCTATGTCTTAAACATTTCTCTGTCTCACATAATGGTGATACAGAGTGGGTACTCAATGGATCTGTTATGTTGAATTAAAGTTATGTTGGGGTGAATGAGGGATCAGGAGAACTATGTAGGAGAAGATGGCCCCCACTCTCCTGCTTTAGCCACCCTGCACGACTTCGCAACACCTGTTCAATCCAGATTTTGGTATCTTTACTTTCCCAGTCTGGTTTCTGGCAGGCCTCTTCTTGTCCCTTAGTTCTCACAGCTGCCTCTGCCTTGGCCAGTGTTTGGGGTAAGACAGGATCAAAATATCACTGGGCTTAGATTCCAGGACTGAGGGATCAAGTGAAACCTAGCTGGCTGCATGAAGGGGCAGACTGAAAGCCACCAAATAGAGTCTGTGTGTTCTTTACACAAGCCCTGACTTGCCCAAGGACCACATGGGTGGGCTGGCAGCTCAACTTCCCTCTGGATGCTTCACATATCTGATCCAATCCCCCCCCTCCCCTAAACTTTCAACCTCCCTCTCTTCCTTATCTCCCAACTTCAGATGGTCAGGGTGGTTGGGCACAGCCAGGCATGTTCCCAGAGGCCATAGGAATCTAGTAAAAGCCCACACAAGAAGGAACTTGCTTCCAAGGCCATCAGAGCACTAGCCCAGGTCCCTGTCACCTGAAACAGCACTCTCTGGATACAGATGGATGGACTGACAGATGGCCACAGGATGCCTTCCCAGCCATTCTGATTTTGTAGTGCTTAAACAAAGTAAACCTAATCTGATCCTGAATTTCCACCCCTATTTCCCATATATCTGAGCTGCCTTGCCATGCATTTACACCCCATATTTACCCTGTAAATGAATTGATAGATGGATTTTTCTCTAGCAACAGAATTCCTGAACAATTGTACCTCAGTGCAGGCCAGACATTCCACCAAACCCCAACCACTCAGCTCCCAGTCTCCATACCATACTCACAGTAGATGAAATACATTGCAATCAAAGTTCCTCTTTGGTTCAGTTCACATCCACGTGTGAGAACAACAGCCCAAATCCATCCTCTTTCCTTTTCATGTTACGCCCACTTCTCTACCCTGTGAGGCCCAGAGGCAGTTATTGGACTACTAGAGTGTGTAGGCATAGCTACACAAAAAAGTGCCAGCCCTGACAGAGAAACTGTGGGGAGGGCAAAAAAGCGGGGGGGCAGTAAATAGTGACCAAACCACTCCTATTGCAGAAACTGAAAAGCTCCAGGACTGAAGCAGGGGTGAGAAGGAAGATGGGCATAGAGTCAGGTCTATAGAGCCTAGTGGAAACAGAGGGAAGGTCAAGTGGTTGGAGGCACCTTGCAGATTCCATTTCTTGTGGCTATTTTATAGTGGTATGCAGCTCAACTCCTTAAAGTTCTGTATATGAGTGTTAGCAGGCCTGGAGTTTGACATGGAACATCAGTATTGGAAAAGTAAGTTCTCAGACTCCTGGAAAAAAAACACTTCCAGCTCTGGCCCTGAATTTTAAAAACAAACAAAACAAAAACCACCCACTCTTCCTTTTAGAAGGGTAGGTAGGATTTGGACAGGAGGAGGAGAGGAGACATAAAGCAGGGGGAAAACCATTGAAATCAAGGAGAATTGTATTGGAATCACTTTCTCTGGGCTCCAGAGTGCCTATGCAAAGAACAAATAGGACTAGATAGCCTCTAAGGGCTCTTCTAGCAATGACACTATGTGAGTATATGAGTCTATGATCTCAGAGGCAGCAGTGAAGAAGTTCTGGAATATTACTAGGCCCTGATCTTGAAGAAATGACAGAGGAATTGGGGATACAAGACAGACTAGATAGTCAAAGAATAGCATACAGTATAGAATGAAGGCCAAACTGTGAGGTACAGGGTAGAAGGAGAGAGAGAGAGAGAGAGAGAGAGAGAGAGAGAGAGAGAGAGAGAGAGAGGCAAATGCTGTTGGATAGTTGGATATATGGGGGACATAAAAACATGAAGAAGCGAATAGCATTATAGGTAGAGAGAAAGGAAAGTTCCAGCCAAGGCATGGGAGAGGAAGACCAAGCAATGTGCCATGATCAGACTTCCTACCTGGCATGGGCAAAAGCTGTATGCTAGGAATTTAAGGTGGAGTTTCAGTACAAGGGCAGAAAAGTCTTTGGTAGACAAACAGACTGAATAGGCCCTGAGGTGACTTTGACTAGGTCCTAAGTGAATTAGACATATGGACCATGGTTAGATCTGGGGAAAGATTGTGGCCTCTTACACTGCTACTGTGAATTGAGTCTTAGAAGGAGGGAAACTGCCTAAGCTGGAATCCTGGTTCTGTCCCTACTAGCTGTGTGACCTTGGGCAAGTTACTTAACTGCTCTGTGATTCAGTAATCTCATGTGTAAAATGAGAACAATAATGATCCCTTACTCATAAGGCTGTTTTGAGGACTACATGAATTAGTATATAAAATAGTGTTACTATGTATAAGGAGGTTAAAACAGTGTCTGATGCTATCATATAAGTGTTTATTGAATTTAAATAAATTCTAAGCACACAGGAGTCAGAGAGTCTAATTTCAAATCCTGGTTGTGCCACTTCCCTGAGCTCCTTGTGGAACCTTAGGGAATTTTTTTTAACTTTTTACTTCGACTTCCTCATGTCTAAAATGGAGATTAAAGTAGTACCTATTACATAGAGTTGCTCTGGGGATTGAATGAATTAATGCATGTAACATATGGCATATGACAAGTGTTATATAAGTATCTGCTATCATTATTTATTGGGTCCATAGTCATCACATGATGAGTAAAATAAATGTTCATGGAGGCAGCTGGAAGGAATATAGACTCTAGAATCCAGAGGCCTCTATTCCAACTCTGGCTGTAACATCTACTATGTATTGGCTCTTCAGCAGAAGATTTCTCTTCTCTGAGACTCAGATGTCCCATCTGCAGATAGAAGCTAATAATATTTTTCATGATGTTGTGAATGTGGAATGAGACAATGTTAATAAAGCAAGTAGAATACAGTACATGCTCAAAGGATACTCTAGGTCCTATCTCTGATGATCAGCCCTTAATTTGTTTATAAACAAAAGGAATTACTTACAGATGATGAAAAGGGATAATGGAAGCAAGAGAGATTGTGCAATTAAAATTGTGAAGTTACAGTATGTGGTGTCAAGGGAGAATTTGAGTCTTTGTGGCAGAGTCACTTTCTTATATAAGCCTCACTAATCTAGTCCTCCCACTTTTCACTGTACCCTGTTTATTTCCTTACTAGCATTCAATTACTATCTGTAATCATTTAATTAATTTTCTTACTTGATTAATGTCTATACTTTCCCTTCTACTAATTGGCAAGCATAATGAGCTAATAATTAATAGACAACATTTATAAAGCACTTGCTATCTGCCAGGCACTTTTCTCAACATTTCCATATAGTAACTTATTTAATCCTTGTAACTACCCTAATATTCACAATTTAGGAATGAGAAAATGGAGGCACAGACTGAATTGCTCAATGTCAAACAGGTAGCAAGTGGCAGGGCTGAGAAGGAGTCTCTGGTATACAGCCAAAGGAATAAACTAATGAGTATACCAGGGTGCAAAGAACAAAATGGCAAATATCAGGAACACTTCAAATATGTTGAACTTGAGTTGCCAAGAAAGCCCCTATGCTGAAATGTCTTTCAGGGAAAGAAATGCAAGCTGGGGCAAGAAGAATCCTTTAATCTAGGGACACTCTACCACCTGGAACAACCACACTGATTTTTATTTTTAAAACACAGTTCATTTCCAAATGAGCTGGGAACATCCTTCAAGGCCAAGATTAAGGGCTTTTCAACAAACCCAGCCTCAAGGGCTCATCCAACCTTTGTGCTCTCAAATACACTGTTTTACCTCTTTTGATCCTGCTCAGGAAATAGAGTGCAAGAACAGAGAACCATGCCATGACACTGGCAACACTTCTGTGACTAAACTAAATTGGAAGGGCATTGCTAGTGCATTGGCTAGGGACAGAACCATCAGAATTCTTATTTGAAGAGAAAGTAGGAAGGAACAATATTTACGGAGCATTTATAAATCAGTCAAATGTTTCCCTTCATAGTTTACAACAGTTGTATAAGATAGGACTTACTATCTGCACCTTACACATGAAAGAGCTCCTTGTACTCCATGATGTTTCCTGGAGAATAGGAGGAATCCTGAGGTAATGATACTAGGGAAGCTTCAGGGTCCATAGGTCCCTCCTTAGCTAGAGATACTGAGATACTAATACTTCTGAGTATGGCCTGAATGTTTCTCTTCTAGAAAAAACATTTACCCCCAATATCTCCTACCTTGACCATTTTCCCTTGGCCAAATATACATTTGACAATGAAAAAGATAAATGAACTGGATTCCACAAAACACAGAAGGTACAGTGTGTTGTTGTTTTTTTTTAACACACTGTAGCCCAAGTTTCCTTGCTACACTCAGTGGGGAGAACACTTAAATTTAGGTCTTCAAACACATGCTTCAAGCAGACATTCCTTATCTTCTGATCTCACTTCCTCTCTAATCTTTCTCCTCTTACTGCTCTTAGAGTCCTCTTGTTCAATATTCTTTCTGGTTCCCCACCCACTCCATAGCGCCTGCCCTTGAATTGTTCTGAAAATTCTAGGTCCTCAGGCTTTGACTGGTTTATAATGAAAAAAATTTTCTGCCCTGTGACTACCCTAAAGGAAAAGGAGTAGGTTCTGGCCCTGTGTCTGAGTGATGGGTATTATGATTCCAATTCATTCACACCACCAGTTAAAGCCACAGATAATGTCATTAACAGTTTCCTAAGAACAGTGGTTCTCAACCTTCTGGCCCTTTAAATACAGTTCCTCATGTTGTGACCCAACCATAAAATTATTTTCGTTGCTACTTCATAACTGTAATGTTGCTACTGTTATGAATCATAATGTAAATATCTGATATGCAGGATGGTCTTAGGCAACCCCTGTGAAAGGGTAGTTCGACCGCCAAAGGGGTCGCGACCCATAGGTTGAGAACCGCTGCCTAAGAAGCACTTTACCAATCAGAGCATTAATTTTTTCCCAGGACAGAATCTAGTCCCACACAAGGAAAACATGTATTCTTTGTTAACATGGGTTTATTCCTTCAGTTTTTGCTAAATAGTAATCCTGTAACTTTATTTCCTCTGAGTCTAGCTTATAAGAATCATAAAGAGCTCTATTTCAGACACATTCAATGTGCGTCACTGGCTTCAAATAGTTGTTTTGGGGGTCCCCAAATATTTCCCCTGATAGGAGAGAAGATAGTGGAGCCTAATCTCAACTTGAGATCTATCATATATCTCTGGTAGATCTAAGGATACCTATTATTATTGTGAATAGATATAAAAATAAACAAATGACAAATATATAACATAATTTCAAGTGTTGATAAGCACCAGGAATAAAAAGAAAATAGAAAAAGGGAATACATAATGGGGAGGGGCTATTTCACATAAGACTGTCAGGGAAAGCCTCTCTGAGCCAGTGCCATCTGAGCAGAGACTTGAATGATGTGGGAAATGAAACAACATAAAGGTCTGGGGAAAGAGTATTCCAGGATAAGTGAAAAGTGAGAGTATAGGAATAAAGATGTTAAAAAAAATTGAGATTTGCTGGTGACAGATCATTTAGGGCAGGGGTCCTCAAACTTTTTAAACAGGGGGCCAGTTCACTGTCCCTCAGACCGTTGGAGGGCCAGAATATAGTTAAAAAAAAAAAAAACTATGAACAAATTCTTATGCACACTGCACATATCTTATTTTGAAGTAAAAAAACAAAATGGGGCAAATACAATATTTGTATTTGCATGTGGCCCCTGGGCCATAGTTTGAGGACCCCTGATTTAGGGCCTTGTATAGGTCATAGTAAGGAGTTTGGATTTTATTGTGTGATGAGAAGCCACTGGGGGGTATTTGTGTGAGAAGAGACATGATGTGAATTCCAGGTTAAAAGGATAATTTCGGTTTCTCTGTGAAAAACAGACTTTAGGGGGCAATAGTAGAAATGAGGACAAAAGATGGGTGGCTATATTATTAGCCCAGGCAACAGAAAATGTTAATTTGGATTAAAGTGTTAAAAAATAATTGGATTCTATATTTCCTTTGGATGTAATTTGGTGATGTAGTTTCTTTCTTTCTTTTTTTCAGTACCTGTAAATTCTCCCAACACCATTTATTGAAGACATTGCATTTATTTAATTTTATTTTATTGATTAAGGTATTACATGTGTCCTTAAATCCCCATTGCCCCACAACACGCCCCCCATACTCATGCCCTCACCCCCTACTGTCTGTGTTCATTGATTAGACTTATATGCATGCATACAAGTCCTTTAGTTGGTCTTTCCCCCTTACTCCCAGCCTCCCCTACCTTCCCTCTGAGGTTTGACAGTCTGATTGATGCTTCTCTGTCTCTGGATCTGTTTTTATTTTTGTTGTTGTTGTTTTTTGTTTTTTTGAGATTGAAGCAGTAGTTTATTTATTGACCATAAAAATTTTTTTAAAAAACTTGTGGTTTTTTTTTTTGTTTTATTTATTTATTTATTTATTTATTTATTTATTTATTTTAAATATGTTTTATTGATTTTTTACAGAGAGGAAGGGAGAGAGATAGAGAGTTAGAAACATCGATGAGAGAGAAACATCGACCAGCCGCGTCCTGCACACCCCACACTGGGGATGTGCCCACAACCCAGGTACATGCCCTTGACTAGATTCGAACCTGGGAGGCTTCAGTCCGCAGGCCAACCCTCTATCCACTGAGCCAAACCGGTTTTGGCTGGTTTTTTTTTTTATTGCTTAAAGTGTTACAAAGAGTATTACATATGTCTCCTTTTTTCCCCCTCGCCCTTGACAATCCCCTGGCCTCCCCTACCCCCCAGTGTCTTATGTCCATTGGTTATGATTATATGCATGCATACAAGTCCTTTGGTTGATCTCTTATCCACCCCCCTCCTTCCCTCCCACCCTCCCCGGCTTTCCTGCTGTAGTTTGACAGTCTGTTCGAGGCAGCTCTGCCTCTGTATCTATTTTTCTTTATAAGTTTATAATGGTCGTTATTATCCAGAAATGAGTGACATCATGTGGTATTTTTCCTTCATTGACTGGCTTATTTCACTTAGCATGATGCTCTCCAGTTACATCCATGCTGTTGCAAATAGTAAGAGTTCCTTCTTTTTTACAGCAGCATAGTATTCCATCGTGTAGATGTACCACTGTTTTCTAATCCATTAATCTACAGATGGGCACTTAGGCTGTTTCCAGATCTTAGCTATGGTGAATTGTGCTGCTATGAACATAGGGGTGCATATATCCTTTCTGACTGGTGTTCCTGGTTTCTTGGGATATATTCCTAGAAGTGGGATCACAGGATCAAATGGGAGTTCCTTATTTAGATTTTGAGGAAACTCCATACTGTCTTCCATAGTGGCTGGAACAGTCTGCATTCCCACCAGCAGTGCACGAGTGTTCCTTTTTCTCCACATCCTCTCCAGCACTTGTCGTTTGTTAATTTGTTGATGATAGCCAGTCTGACAGGTGTGAGATGGTACCTCATTGTTGTTTTGATTTGCATCTCTCGGATGATTAGTGACTTTGAGCATGTTTTCATTTGTCTCTTGGCTTTCTGAATGTCCTCTTTTTAAAGGTGTCTATTTAGATCCTTGGCCCATTTTTTGATTAGATTGTTTATCTTCCTTTTGTTAAGTTGTATGAGTTCCCTATAAATTTTGGAGATTAGGCCCTTATCAGATATGACCTTAGCAAATATGTTTTCGCATGCAGTGTGTTTTCTTGTTGTTTTGTTGATGGTTTCTTTTGCTGTGCAGAAACTTTTTATTTTGATGTAGTCTCATTTTTTTTATTTTCTCTTTAGTTTCCAATGCCCTAGGAGCTGTATCAGTGAAGAAATTTCTTCGGCATATGTCTGAGATTTTTTTGCCTTTGGATTCTACTAGTATTTGTATGGTTTCCCCTGGTATATTTAAGTCCTTTATCCATTTTGAGTTTATTTTTGTGTATGGTGTAAGTTGGTGGTCTAGTTTCATTTTCTTGCATGTATCTGTCCAATTTTCCCAACACCATTTATTGAAGAGACTATCTTGACTCCATTTTTAGTTCTTGCCTCCTTTGGCAAGTATTAATTGAGCTTATTGGTTGGGGCTGATTTCTGGGCTCTCTATTCTATTCCATTGATCTATATATCTGTTCTTGTGCCAGTATCAGACAGTTTTGAGAACAGTGGTTTTGTAATACAGCTTGATATCTGGTATTGAGATCCCACCTACTTTGTTCCTTCTCAGGATCGCTGCAGCTATTCGGGGTCGTTTCTTATTCCAGATGAATTTTTGGTGAGTACGTTCAAGGTCTGCAAAATATGCCATTGGTATTTTAATGGGAAGCGCGTTGAATTTATAGATTGCTTTGGGCAGTATGGACATTTTAATGATGTTGATTCTACCAATCCAAGAATATGGTATGTTCTTCCATCTCTTTACGTCTTCCTCTATCTCTTTTTTCAACGTCCTGTAGTTTTCTGAGTAGAGGTCTTTTACCTCTTTAGTTAAGTTTATTCCTAGGTAGCTTAATTTTCTTGGTGCGATGGTAAATGGGATTGCTTTTTTAGTCTCTCTTTCTGCAAATTCACTATTGGTGTATAGAAATGCCATAGATTTCTTGGCGTTAATTTTGTATCCTGCTACATTGCCGAATTCTTTTATTAAGTCTAATAGTTTATTGATGGAGTCTTAAGGGTTTTTTAAGTATAATATCATGTCACATGCAAATAAGGACAATTTTACTTCTTATCCAATTTGGATGCCTTTTATTTCTTCTTCTTGTCTTATTGCAATGGCTAATACTTCCAGTACTATGTCGAACAGGACTGGTGAGAGTGGGCATCCCTGTCTTGTTCCTGTTCTTAGGGCAAATGGTGTTAGTTTTTGTCCATTGAGTATGATGTTGGCTGTGGGTTTGTCATATATGGCTTTTATGATGTTGAGGTATGATGCTTCAATTCCCACTTTGCTGAGAGTTTTTATCAAAAATGGGTGTTGAATTTTGTCAAATGCTTTTTCTGCATCAATTGATATGACTATGTGTTTTTTTTTTCTTTCAATTTGTTTATGTGATGTATCACATTTATTGATTTGCGGATATTGCACCATCTTTGCATCCCTGGGATAAATCCTACTATGTCGTGGTGTACGATCTTTCTGATGTACTGCTGGATCCGATTTGCTAAGATTTTGTTGAGGATTTTGGCATCTATGTTCATGAGGGATATTGGCCTGTAATTCTCTTTCATTGTGTTGTCTTTACCTGGTTTTGGTATTAGGGTGATGCTAGCTTCAGAGAATGAGCTTGGAAGTGTTCCTTCCTCTTGAATTTTTTGTAATAGTCTGAGGAGTTTAGGTTTTAGTTCTTCCTTGAAGGTTTGGTAAAACTCCCCTGTGAAGCCGTCTGGTCCTGGGCTTTTGTTTGATGGAAGCTTTTTGATGACTGCTTCAATTTCTTCCATACTTATTGACCTATTGAGATTTTTAGATTCTTCCTGATTAAGTTTTGGAATGTTGTATTTTTCTAGGAATATGTCCATTTCCTCCAGGTTGTCTAGTTTGTTGGAGTAGAGTTGTCCATAGTATTTTTTAACAATCATTTGTATTTCTGTGGGATCTGTTGTTATTTCGCCTCTATCATTTCTGATTTTGTTGATTTGGGTCCTTTCTCTTTGCTTCTTGGTGAGTCTGGCTAGAGGTTTGTCAATCTTGTTTATCCTTTCAAAGAACCAGCTCTTGGTTTCATTGATTTTCTGTATTGTTTTTTTTGGTCTCTATGTCATTTATTTCTGCTCTAATCTTTATTATCTCCTTCCTTCTGCTCACTCTGGGGTTTTCTTGTTGCTCTCTTTCTAATTCTTTGAGCTGTAGATTTAGATGATTTACTACCATTTTTTCTTGTTTGTTGAGAAAGTCCTGTTGAGCTATAAACTTCCCTCTCTGGACTGCTTTCATTGTGTCCTGAAGGTTTTGGATTGTTGTGTTTTCATTGTCATTATTTTCCAGGGTGTTTTTAATTTCTTCTTTGATCTCATTGGTAACCCAGTCATTATTTAATAGCATGCTATTCAGCTTCCAAGTGTTTCAGTATTTTGAGTTGTTTTTATTGTAGTTTATTTCTAATATTATGGCATTGTGTTCTGAGAAGATGCTTGGTATGATTTCAATCTTCTTGAATTTGGGGAGACTTTGTTTGTGACCCAATATGTGGTCTATTTTAGAAGATGTCCCATGAGCACTTGAGAAGAACGTATATTTTGTGCCTTTGTGGTGATGTGTTCTGAAGATGTCAATTAAGTCCATCTGATCTAGTGAGTCATTTAGGACCGCTGTTTCTTTGATGAGTTTTTGTCCAGCGGATTTATCCAGTGATGTCAGTGGTGTATTAAAGTCCCGTACTATGATTGTATTGTATTTGATCTCTCCCCTGATATCTTCCAGGACTTTTCTTATGTATGTGGGTGCTCCTGCATTGGGTGCATATATGTTTATCAGGGTTATATCCTCTTATTGTATTGTTCCCTTTAGTATTATGAAGTGGCCTTCCTTATCTCTTGTTATGGCCTTCTCTTTGAGGTCTATTTTGTCTGATATAAATATGGCTACCCCAGCTTTCTTTTCCTTTCCATTTGCCTGAAAGATATTTTTCCATCCCTTCACTTTCAGTCTGTGTGAGTCTCTTCTAATGAGGTGGGTCTCTTGTAGACAGCAAATATATGGGTCATGTTTTTTTATCCATTCAGCCACTCGATGTCTTTTGATTGGACCATTTAGTCCATTTACGTTTAAAGTTATTATTGAAAGGTACTTGTTTGTAGCCATTTCTATTTTTTTTGTGTGTGTGTGGCTGTTTTCTTTCTGGGCTTTTTAGTTCTTCTTTTTACACCAGTCCCTTTAGCATTTCTTGCATTGCTGGCTTGGTGGTGATAAACTCCTTTAGCCTTTTTTTTTGTCTGTGAAGCTTCTTATTTCCCCTTCAATTTTGAATGATAGCCTTGCTGGATAGCGTATTCTTGGATCCAGTCCTTTGATTTGCATCTCTTCGTAAATTTCTGTCCATTCTTTTCTGGCCTGATGTGTTTCTGTTGAGAAGTCATTTGATAATCTGATGGGGGATCCTTTGTAGGTAACTCTCTGTTTCTTTCTTGCAGCCTTTAAGATTCTGTCTTTGTCTTGTACATTTACCATCATTATTATGATGTGTCTTGGTGTGGGTCTTTTGGGGTTCACCTTGCCTGGGACTCTCTGTACTTGTGTAACTTTTTTCTTCCTCATATCTGGGAAGTTTTCTGACATTATTTCTTGAAATAGATTTTCTAATCCTTGCTGCTCTTCTTGTCCTTCTTGCAGCCCTATTATGCATATGTTACTTCCTTTCATGTTGTCCCGAAGCTCCCTTAGGCTCTCCTGCTTTTTAATTTTTTTCTCCAGTTGCTGTTCAGATTGAGCTTATTTCTCTGCCTTATCTTCTAATTCACTAATTCGGTCCTCTGCTTCTTCTAGTCTGCTGTTGAAACTTTCCATGGTGTTTTGATTGTAGCTATATCACTTTTCATTTCTTCCTGATTCTTGCATAGGTTGTTGATTTTCTCATCCATCCGGTGAATGAATTGTACAACCATTATTCTGAATTCTTTTTCTGTCATGTTGCATGCTTCAACTTCATTAATTTCCTTTCTTGTCAACTCCTCATTGTCTTTCTTCTGGGTGTTGTTTCGTCTCTTCATTCTGATTATCTCTCGATGGTTCAAACGTCGAGTTGCGTGGGCCTGGGCAGTGTGCAGTGGGAGCCTCCCTCCACCCTAGTGTCACTGAAGAGCTCTGACACTAAGATGTGTGGTGGTTGTGGGTTGGTGGGAACCAGGCTCGCTCAGTCAGTGTTGTCAGCGCTCAATGTGGCCTCGTATGCGCCCTTAGAATCAGGGACCCTGCCTGTACCGTGCTGAAACAGAGACCCCCCTGAAGCGTGTTGAAAACCAGAGCACCCTACTATGTGCCAGGAGTCAGAGTTCCCCAAGAATCCAGTATCAGAGTCTCTGTTGCTTCTCACGACCTTGCCTTGAGAGTCAGGGTCCCTGTGTGCCCTTGCACCAGGAATTGGAGTCACTGGCTCTTAGTATGAAAGCACAGGAAATCAGGATCTCAGGCGCAGGTGATAAGAAACACAGTCAAGTCACTGGTGCTTGTTGCTGCCTCCTGCCCAGAGAATCAGGGTCCCTGGGCCTGTGATATGTGGGACAAATTCCTGGTGTTTGAGCGATTGCTCCCAGCCCAGGGCTCAGAAGCCAGCAGTGCGCATAGGATCAGTTCCTGGGGTTCGCATGTTTGCTCCCAGCCCAGGGCTCAGAAGCCGGCAGTGCAGGCAGGATCAGTTCCTGGGGTTCCCGCGTTTGCTCCCAGCCCAGGACTCCTGAACCCGGCTCTGTGCGGGATCAGTTCCAAGGTGCTCGTGCACTTCCAGGCTAAAGTTCCTGGAGTCTGAGGCCCCGGCAAGGGGTGGGTCTATCAGTTAGTTACTCTGGCGCTGCCCACAAGCCTGAGGGAAGGGGGGATCGGCTCTGTTACTCACAGATCTGCCACGGGGATTTCTGAACTTTTGGTGTCTGCAGGTCTGTAGCTGTGGTCACAGGTCTCTGTCCCCAGTGGCTGCAGGGTCCTGGTATGCGTCTGAGATCAGACTGGGTGGTGCTGAGGCCAGGATCCTAGTCTCAAGCAGCTCTGTTCCCCAAGATGGCGTGGTCGCAGTGCCTGTGCTGGCCGCCCAGGAGTGTCCGTGCAGGGAGCGGGACTCCGCCACCTAAGACTGCCTGGTTTAGCAGCCCCTTAGAAGACCTGCAGAATCTAACTGTCCCTAGCTCATACACACACACCACACATGTCCACACACTCCTCTAACACTTCCTTGCATTCTCACACTCTCTCCCTCCCTACCTTCCTGCTGGTCGCCATTTTTCTCTGGATCTGTTTTTGCTCATCAGTTTATGTTGTTCATTATATTCCATAAATGAGTAAGATCATGTGATCTCTTTCTCTGACTGGCTTATTTCACTTAGCATAATGTTCTCCAGTTACATCCATGCAGTTGCAAATGGTAAGAATTACTGCTTTTTTATAGCAGCATAGTTTTCCATTGTGTAGATGTACCACAGTTTTTTAATCCATCATCTGCTGATGGGCACTTAGGCTGTTTCCAAATCTTAGCTATGGTGAACTGTGCTGCTAGGAACATAGGGGTGCATATATCCTTTCTGATTGGTGTTTGTAGTGTCTTGGGACATATTCCTAGAAGTGGGATCACTGGGTCAAATGGGAGTTCCATTTTAATGTTTTGAGGAAGCTCCATACTCTTGTCCACAGGCTGCACCAGACTGCATTCCTACCAACAGTGCACCAGGATTCCTTTTTCTCTGCATCCTGACCAGCATTTATTGTTTGTTGATTTGTTGATGATAGCCATTCTGACAGGTGTGAATGGGTACTGCATTGTTGTTTTGAATTGCATCTCTCAGATGATTGTGACTTTGAGCATGTTTTCATATGTCTCTTGGCGTTCCTTCTGTCTTCTTTCAAAAAGTATCTGTTTATGTCCGTTGCCCATTTTTTGATTGGATTGTTTATCTTTCTTTTGTTAATTTGTATGAGTTCCCTGTAAATGTTGGAGATTAAACCCTTATCGGGGATAACATTGGCAAATATGGTTTCTTTTGCTGTGCAAAAGCTTTTTATTTAGATGTAGTCCCATTTGTTTATTTTCTCTTTAGTTTCCATTGCCGTAGGAGCGGTATTGGTGAAGAAATTGCTTTGGCATATATCTGAGATTTTGCTGCCTGTGGATTCCTCTAGAATTTTTATGGTTTCCTGTCTTATGTTTACGTGCTTTATCCATTTTGAGTTTATTTTTTGTGTATGGTGTAAGTTGGTGGTCTAGTTTCACTTTTTTTACCTGTATCTGTGCAATTTTCCCACCACCATTTATTGAAGAGACTGTGTTGACTCCATTGTATGTTCATGCATAATTTGTCATATATTAATTGAGCATAGTAGTTTGGGTCAATTTCTGGGTTCTCTATTCTATCCCATTGATTTACATGTCTGTTCTTGTGCCAGTACCAGGCAGTTTTGAGAACAGTGGCTTTGTAATACAGCTTGATATATGGTATTGAGATTCCACCTACTTTGTTCTTCTTTCTCAGAATTGATGCAGCTATTTGGGGTCTTTTTTTTTAAATTCCAGATGAATTTTTGGAGAGTTTCTTCTAGATCTTTGAAACATGCCATTGGTATTTTAGTGTGGAGTACATTGAATCTATAGATTGCTTTGGGTAGTATGGACATTTTAATGATGCGGATTCTACCAATCCATGAACATGGTATGTTCTTCCATTTGTTTATGTCTTCCTCTATCTCTTTTGTTAATGTCCTGTAGTTTTCTGAGTACAGGTCTTTTACGTCCTTGGTTAAGTTTATTCCTAGGTATCTTAATTTTTATGGTGCAATGGTAAATGGGATAGCTTTTTTAGTCTCTCTTTCTGTAAGTTCATTATTGGTGTATGGAAATGCCATAGATGTCTTGCGTTAATTTTGTATCCTGCTACATTGCCAAATTAATTATTAAGTCTAATAATTTTTGATAGAGTCTTTAGGGTTTTCTATGTATAGTATCATGTCATCTGAAAATAAGGACAGTTTTACTTCTTCTTTTCCAATTTGGATGCCTTTTATTTCTTCTGATAGAATTGGCTAGTACTTCCAGTATTATAGCAAACTGGAGTGGTAAGCATGGGAATCCCTGTCTTATTCCTGTTCTTAGGGCAAATGGTTTCAGTTTTTGCCCATTGAGTATGATGTTGGCTTTGTTTTTGTCATATGTGGCTTTTCTTACATTGAGTTATGATCCTTCTATTCCCACCTTGTTCAGAGTTTTTATCAAGAAAGGGTTTGGGATTTTTTTAAATGCTTTTTCTGCTTCTATTGATATGACTATGTGATTTTTATCTTTCAATTTGTTTATGTGATGTATCATGTTTATTGATTTGTGGATAATGTACCAGCCTTGCATCCCTGGAATAAATCCCACTTGGTCATGGTGTATGATCTTTCTAATGTAGTGGTGGATCCGGTTTGCTAGAATTTTGTTGAGGATTTTAGCGTCTATTTTCATGAGGGATATTGGCCTGTAATTCTCTTTCTTTGTGGTGTCTTACCTGGTTTTGGGATTAGGGTAATGTTGGCTTCATAGAAAGAGCTTGGAAATGTGTCTTCCTCTTGAATTTTTTGGAATAGTATGAGAAGGATTGGTTTTTGTCCTTCTTTGAATGTTCAATAAAACTCCCCTGTGAAGTCATCTGGTCCAGGGCTTTTGTATGTTGGAAGCTTTTTGATTACTGTTCCAATTTCATCAGGAGTTATTGGCTTATTCTTCCCGATTGAGTTACAGAAGCTTGTATTTTTCTAGGAATGTGTCCATGTTGTAGAGTTTGTCCAGTTTGTTGGAGGAGAGTTGTGCGTAGTCTTATTATTATTATTATTATTATTATTATTATTATTTACAATCTTTTGTATGTCAGTGGGGTCAGTTGTTACTTCACCTCTTTCATTTTTGATTTTGTTTATTTGGGTTCTCTCTCTTTGTTTCTTTGTGAGCCTGACTAGATTTTCTTCAACATTGTTTATCTTTTCAAAGAAACAGCTCTTGGTGTCATTGATTTTTTTTTCTTGCTATGTCGTTTATTTCTGCTCTGATCTTTATTATTTCCTTCCTTCTCTATACTCTGGTCTTGTTGCTCTTTTTCTAATTCTTTAAGTTGCAAGGTTACATCATTTATTACCAGTTTTTCTTGTTTTTTGAGGTAGGCCTGTAGAGCTATGAACTTCCCTCCCAGGACTGCTTTCATTGTGTCCCATAGATTTTGGACTGTTGTGTTTTCATTGTCATTTGTTACCAGGATGCTTTTTATTTCTTCTTTGATCTCTTTGTTAACCCAATCATTGTTTAATATCATGCTATTTAGCCTCCAAGTGTTTGACTTTTTTTCATTGTTTTTATTTTAGTTGATTTCTAGTTTTATGCCATTGTGATGTGAGAAAATGCTTGTTATGATTTCTATCTTCTTGAATTTGAAGAGACTTTGCCTGTGTCCTAATATGTGATCTTTCTTTGAACATGTCCTGTGTGCGCTGGAGAAGAATGTATATTCTGGAGCTTTGGGTTGAAATATTCTGAAAATGTAAATTAAGTCAATCTGATCTGGTTAGTCATTTAGGGTTGCTGTTTATTTGCTGATTTTTTTGTTTAGAGGATTTGTGCAGTGGTGTTAGTGGGGTATTAAGGTCCCCTACTATGATGGTATTGCTATCTATCTCTCCCTATGTCTCCTTTTATATTTTCTAGAAGTTGTTTTATGTATTTGTGTGCTCCTGTATTGGGTGCATATATGTTTACCAGAGTTATATTCTTGTTGAATTGTTCCCTTTAGTATTATGTAGTGACCTCCTTTATCTCTTGTTATAGCCTTTACTTTGTGGTCTATTTTGTCAGATATAAGTATTGCAACCCCAGTTCTTTTCTCATTTCTATTTCCGTGAAAAACATTTTTTCATCCCTTCACTATCAGTCTGTGTGAATCCTTTGTTCTGAGGTGGGTCTCTTGCAGACAAAAAATATATGGGCCATGTTTTCTTATCCATTCACCTACCCTATGTCTTTTGATTAGAGTATTTAATCCATTTACTTTTAATGTTATTATTGATAAGTACTTCTTTGTCATCATTTTTATTCTTTTTTAAAAAAATATATATTTTATTGATTTTTTACAGAGATGAAGGGAGAGGAATAGAGAGTCAGATACATCGATGAGAGAGAAACACTGATCAGCTGCCTCCTGCACACTCCCCACTGGGGATGTGCCCGCAACCAAGGTACATGACCTTGACCGTAATTGAACCCGGGACCCTTGAGTCCACAGGCTGTTGCTCTATCCACTGAGCCAAACCGGTTAGGGCCATCATTTTTATTCTTAATGTTTATGTTTTTTCTTGCCTTTCTGTATTTTTTTTGTTTGTTTTGTTTTTGTTTGTTTTGTTTTGGTTTTTTTTTTACAGCAGTCCCTTTAGCATTTCTTGCATTGATGGCTTGGTGGTAATAAACTCTCTTAACCATTTTTTGTCTGTAAACCTCCTGGTTCCACCTTCAACTTTGAATGATAGCCTTGTTGGGTATAATATTCTTGGATTCAGTCCCTTGCTTTGCATCACTTTGTATGTTTCATTCCATTTCCTTATGGTCTAGTGTGTTTCTTTTGATAAATCAGTTGATATTCTAATAGAATATCCCTTGTAGGTAACTTTCTGTCTCTCTCTGGCAGCCTTTAAGATTCTTATTTTGTCATTGGTGTTTGCCAATTTATTTTATTTCATTTTATTTTTAATTTTATTTTATTGTTTAAAGCATTACAAATAGTAGTACAGTAGTACGTATGTGTCCCTTTTTCCCTATTGACCTTCCCCCGGTGTCCCCTACCTCCTCACCACCTGCACATACCTTCAAACCCCCCAGTGTCTTATGTACATAGGTTATGCTTATATGCATGAATAAAAGTCCTTCGGTTGATCTCTTACCCCCCCTCCCCCGCAACACACCCCAGCCTTACTGCTATAATTTGACAGTCTGTTGTATGCTTCTCTGCCCCTGTATCTATCTTTTTGTTCATCAGGTTATAATGTGCTTTATTATCCATTAATGAGTGAGATCATGTGGTATTTTTCTTTCACTGCCTGGCTTACTTCACTTAGCATAATGCTCTCCAGTTCTATCCATGCTGCTTCAAATAGTAAGAATTCCTTCTTTTTTTAAAGCAACACACTATTCCATTGTGTAGATGTACCACCTTTAACTAATCCACTCATCTGCTAATGGGCATTTAGGCTATTTCCAAATCTTGGCTAATGTAAATTGTGCTGTTATGAACATGGGGGTGCATATATCCTTTCAGATTGGTGTTTCTGGTTTTTTGGGATATATTCCTAGAAGTGGTATTACTGGCTCAAATGGCAGTTCCAAATTTAAATTTTTGAGGAAATGCCATACTGTTTTCCACAGAGGCTGCACCAGTCTGCATTCCCACCAGCAGTGAAGGAGGGTTCCTCTTTCTCCACATGCTCTCCAGCACTTGTATTTTGTTATTTGTTATTTGTTGATGATAGCCATTCTGATCAGTGTGAGATGGGACCTCATTGTTGTTTTGATTTGCATCTCTCACATGATTAGTGACTTTGAGCATGTATTCTTGTGTCTGTAGTCTTTCTAAATGTCCTCTTTTGAAAAGTGTCTACTTAGGTCCTTTGAACATTTTTGGGGGGATTGTTTCTGTTCCTTTTGTTAAGTTGAATGAGTTTCCTGTAAATGTTGGAGATGAAACCCTTACCGGAGATAACATTGTAAAATATGTTCTTCCATGCAGTGGGCTTTCTTGTTTTGTTTATAGTTTCTTTTGATGTGCAGAAGCTTTTTATTTTGATGTAGTCCCATTTGTTTATTTTCTCCATAGTTTCTCTTACCCTAGGATTTGTGTCTGTAAAGATATTGCTACGACATATGTCTGCTATTTTGCTGCCTATGGAGTCTTGTAGGATTTTTATGGTTTCCCCTCTTATATTCAAGTCCTTTAGCCATTTTGAGTTTGTTTTTTGTATGGTGTAAGTTGGTGATGTAGTTTAATTTTTTTGCATGTATCTGACCAAATTTCCCAGCACCATTTATTGAAGAGGCTGTTTTGACTCCATTGTATGCTCTTGCATCCTTTGTCAAATATTAATTGAGTATAGTGGCTTGGGTCAATTTATGGGTCCTCTATTCTGTTCCATTGGTTTATATGTCTGTTCTTGTGCCAGTACCAGGCAGTTTTGAGAACCGTGGCTTGGCAATATAATTTGATGTGTGGTATTGTGATCCCTGCAAGTTTGTTCTTCTTTCTCAGGACAGCTGTGGATATTCAAGGTCTTTTTTTATTCCAGATGAATTTTTTGAGTTTGCTCTAGATCTTTGAAATATGCCATTGTTATTTTAATAGGTATTGCATTGAATGTATAGATTGCTTTAGGTAGTATGGACATTTTAATGATGTGGATTCTACCAATCCATGAACATGGTATGTTCTTCCATCTGTTTATGTCTTCCTCTATCTCTTTTGTCAATGTCCTGTAGTTTTCTGAGTACAGGTCTTTTACATCCTTGGTTAAGTTTATTCCTAGGGATCTTAATTTTTTTTGGTGTGATATTAAATGGGATTGCGTTTTGGTCTCTCTTTCTGTACATTCATTATTGGTGTATAGAAATACCATAGATTTCTTGGTGTTAATTTTGTATCCTGCAACATTGTTGAATTCATATATAATGTCTAATAGTTTTTTGATGGAGTCTTTAGGGTTTTCTATGTACAGTATCATGTCATCTGCAAATAAGGACAGTTTTACTTCTTCTTTTCCAATTTGGTTGCCTTTTATTTTTTCTTCTTGTCTGATCACTATGGCTAGTATTTCCAGTACTATGTCAAACAGGAGTGGTGAGAGTGGGCATCCCTGTCTTGTTCTTGTTCTTAGGGGAAATGGTTTTAATTTTTGCCCATTAAGTATGATATTGGCTATGAGTTTGTCCTATGTGGCTTTTCTTATGTTGAGGTATGATCCTTCTATTCCTGCCTTATGAGAGTTTTTATCAATAAAGTGTTTTGGATTTTGTTAAATGCTTTTTCTGCATCAATTGATATGACTATGTGATTTTTATCTCTCAATTTGTTTATTTGATGTATCACGTGTATTGATTTGTGGATATTGTACCAGCCTTGCATCCCTTGAATAAATCCCACTTGGTCATGATGTATGATCTTTCTAATGTAATGCTCAATCCGGTTTGCTAGAATTTTGTTGATGATATTAGCATCTATGTTCATCAAGGATATTGGCCTGTAGTTCTCTTTTTTGTGGTTTTCTTATCTGGTTTTGGGATTAGGTAATGTTGGCTTCATAAAACGAGCTTGGAAGTGTGCCTTACTCTTGAATTTTTTGGTATAGTCTGAGGAGGATAGGTTTTAGTTCTTGTTTGAATACCTGGTAGAACTCTCCTGTAAAGTCGGCCAGACCAGGGCTTTTGTTTGCTGGAAGATTTTTAATCAGTTTCAATTTCTTCAGTAGTTATTGGCTTATTCATGTTTTTTTATTCTTTTTGGTTGAGTTTTGAGAGCTTGTATTTTTCTAAAATTATGTCCATTTCATCTAGGTTGTCCTTTTTGTTGGAATAGAGTTGTTCATAGTATTTTCTCATAATCATTTGTATTTCTTTGGGATTGGTTGTTATTTCACCTCTTTCATTTCTGATTTTGTTTATTTGGGTACTCTCTCTTTACTTCATGGTGAACTTGTCTAGAGGTTAATCAATATTGTTTATCCTTTCAAAGAACCAGCTCTTGGTTTTGTTGATCTTTTTTATTTCATTTTTTTTTCATCTCTATGTCATTTATCTCCGCTCTCTTCTTTATTATTTCCTTCCTTCTGCTTATGTTGGGCTTTTCTTGTTGCTCTTCTTCTAACTCTTTGAGTTGTATGGTTATGTAATTTATTACCATAATTTCTTGCTTTCTTTTTTTTTTTTTTTTTTTTTTTGCGGTAGTCTTGTAGACCTATGAACTTCCCTCTCAAAACTGCTTTCACTGTGTCCCATAGATTTTGGATTGTTGTGTTTTCATTGTCGTTTGTTGCCATGCTGCTTTTTATTTCTTCTTTGATCTCTCTGGTAACCCATTCTTTGTTTAATAGCATGGTACTTAGCCTCCAGGAGTTTGATTTTTTTTTTTTACTATTTTTATTGTAGTTGATTTCTAGTTTTATGCCATTGTGATCTGAGAAGATGCTTGATATGGTTTCTATCTTTTTGAATTTGAAGAGACTTTGCCTATGACCCAATATGTGGTCTATCTTTGATAATGACCCATGTGCACTTGAGAAGAATATATATTCTCTGGCTTTGGGTGAAATGTTCTGAAGATGTCAATTAATTCCATCTGATCTAGTGAGGCATTTAGTATTGTTGTTTCTTTGATCATTTTTTGTTTAGAGCAATGGTTCTCAACCTTCTTAATGCCATGACCCTTTAATACAGTTCCTCATGTTGTGGTGAAGCCCAACCATAAAATTATTTTCATTGCTACTTCATAACTGTAATTTTGCTACTGTTATGAATCTTAATGTAAATATCTGATATGCAGGCTGTATTTTCATTGTTACTGATTGAACATAATTAAAGCATAGTGATTAATCACAAAAACAATATGTAATTATATAGGTGTTTTCCAATGGTCTTAGGCGTCCCTTGTGAAAGGGTCATTTGACCTGCAAAGGGGTTGCGACCCACAGGTTGATAACCGCTTGTTTAGAGTTTTTGTCCAATGGTGATAGCGGGGTATTAAAGTCCCCTAAAATGACTGTTTTGTTGTCAGTCTCTCCCTTGATATCCTCCAGAAGTTTTTTCTTTTATGTATTTGTGTACTTCTGTACTGGGTGCATATATGTTTACCAGAGTTATTTCTTCCTGTTGGATTGCTCTCTTTGGTATTATGAAGTGGCTTTCCTTATCTCTTATTATGGCCTTCACTTTGGGATATTATTTGTTAGATATAAGCATTGCTACCTCAGCTTTATTTTGATTTCTATTCACCTTAAAAACCTTTTTCCATCACTTCATAATATGTCTGTGTTAGTCCTTTTTTCTGAGGTGGGTCTCTTGTATACAGCAGATATATGGGGCATGTTTTCTTATCCACTCAGTTGGTTTGATGGTAATAAACTCCCTTAGTCCTTTCTTGTCTGTGAAGCTCCTGATTTCACCCTCAACTCTGATTGATAGCCTTGCTGGGTACAGTATTCTTGGATTCAGACCCTTGGTTTGCATGTCTTTTATATTTCATTCCATTCCCTTCTGGCCTGATGTGTTTCTGTTGAGAAATCAGTCATAGTCTGATGGGAGATCCTTTGTAGGTTAACTTTCTGTCTCTCTCTGGCAGCCTTTAAGATTCTTACTTTGTTGTTGGTGTTTGCCAATTTAATTATAATGTGTTTTGGTACTGATCTTTTGGAGTTCATCTCATTTGGGACTCTGTGAGCTTGTTGGACTTGTGTGAGTTTTTTCTTCCCTATATCATGGAAGTTTTCTGTCATTATTTCTTCAAACAGGTTTTCTATTTCTTGGTCACTTTCCTCTCTTTCTGGCACCCCTATAATGTGGATGTTGTTTCATTTCATGTTGTTCCAAAGTTCCCGCAGGCTCTCCTCCTGTTTTTTAAGTATTTTTTTTTTAATAGATGCTGCTCTGCTTGGGTATTGCTTTCCTGTACTTGTTTTCTCACTCACTGATGGGGTCCTCTGCTTCTTCTAGTCTACTGTTGATGATTTATATTGAGTTCTTTATAGAAGTTTTGTCATTTTTCATTTCTTCTTGGTTCTTCTTCATTGCTTCTTGGTTCTTACACATATTCTTGAATTTGTCTTCCATTTTTTTCAGCAACCTTATGACCATTTCTCTGAATTCGTTCTCAGACATATTGCTTGCCTCTCTTTCATTTACTTCCTTTTTTGTTGATTCCTAATTGTCTTTCATATATGGGCTATTTCTTTGTTTCCCTATGATCGTGCCTGTCATGGTTTCTGGTTTTGTAGCTCTTTCTCTCCTTTGTTGACTTTCTTTAGGCCATGCCAGCTGTGTTTAATTCACCATTTCTGGGTGGGTCCTCTGATTCAGCTGTTTCTTCTGCTCTGTGAGAAGATGCAGGGCCCTTCCACAAATTTGCATGTTTATCTCCCCCTGAGCAGACCTCCCAGGCCTGCTGTGGTTATTCTGGATCTCCTTTGGTTCCATATATATTCTTGGAGTGTTTGTTCTAGATTTTTGAAATATGCTATTGGTTTTTGGATTGCTTTTACATATAGATTTCTTTAGGTAGTATGGGCATTTTAATGATATTAATTCTTCCAATCCATGAACACAGTAGATTCTTTCATTTGTTTGTGTATTTCTCTATTTCTTTTTTCAATGTCCTGTAGTTTTCTGAGTACAAGTCTTTAACCTCCTTAGTTAAATTTATTCCAAGGGAGCAGGAAGTGAGAGAGAATAAATGGCAGCCGAATAGTAAGATGTGTCCCAGGCCTTATCTCAGAGGAGATAGAAGGAGCTTCTAAATCAAGTAACATCCACCTGGAATTGGAAAGTTAGACACAGCTAGTGAGACAATTTGCAGCCAGGAAGGGCAGAGAATGCCTAGAGAATATTAGCATCTGGGATCTGGGATGGAGAGAGTTGCATGACCACTGAGCTGAGAGTGTCAGAAGGAAGCTGCAAGGCACCAAGTCCATGTCCCTTGGAGACACGCATAACACTTGACTGTGAAAAGGACATCCACAAGGCTGCTGGCAGCAGGGGATTCTAGTTCTAAGTCTACAGTCATGAGAGGCTGAGCCCAGAGGGGAGGCCTGAAGAACTACCCCAGCCATGTGGTGTTGCGGGGAGAGCAACCAGCAGTCACATGGTGGTTTTGCCTCTGTTTGGTCTTTGCTTTTATTCACCAAACTCAGTTCATAGGACCTTTCAAATAAACACTCAACCTTGGCTGAGATGCAGTTGGAGGTGCGGACTTGTGGAGTCTAGGGAGAGGCGGGGGAGGAGAGTGGGTTGGGGAGAGGTGACCAGGAACCTCACACTGGGACATTCCTGACCCTCTTGACCTAAGCAGCCATTGTCTCCTGAAGAGCCAGCTCCTCTCAGCTGCCTCAAGACAGCTAATACAGCCACACCCAGACTATACCCTGAGCAGTACAAAAGACACAAAAATCTGAATGGCCCTGAAAAGCCCTCAGGGACCAGTTTGAAGAGAGGCCATTCAGTCCCAGAAAGTGATACAGCACCCTCCCTACGTATAGTCCTGTCAGAAACAGCCACTTCAGAAATTAAGATTGACAGTTGGCAGACAGGTTAAGTGGGAAAATTGGCCCTGCCTGCATGCAGTCAAGGCTGTGGAGATAGACACAAACAGAGGAGCAGTGGATCACTTGCAACTTCAACACAGTGCTGATTACCTAACAGGAAACTGAGAAGTAGCAGACAGAATAGAAACTAGGATTTTAAACCAGCTCCCAAGGAGCATTAATACTTGGTAAAAATAAATGACACTACACTTTTTATTTTATCTTTTACTTAAACCTTTTTTAAAATTTTATTTTTATGTTTATTTTTATCACATTAATATTTTTTATTCTATTTTTATAGTTATTTTATTTTATCTTATTTTTTATATTTTATTTTTTTAAATTTTTCTTTCTTTTCTTCTTATCAACTCATTCTCTTTCTATCTCCTGTATACTGAAACAAGGTCCTGCCATTATTCATTCAGTTCTTTAAATTTACTATCAGTATATAAGCTCTGCCTCTACAGACTCTGCCCCTCCCCCACGCTTTTATTGGGTGTTTGTTGTTTGTATTTTTTGGTTTATCTGTTTGTTCTGTGGTGTTTTCTCCATATATATATATATATATATATATATATATATATATATGTATATTCTTCCTTTTACTTCTTTTTCTTTTCTCTTGGTGGTCATTTATATGGGGGTTATCAGTGTCGTGTCAGGTCTTATCGAATTATATTTTGTGCTGTTCGGTCAATAAGGTAAAGAGCAAGGCACATAACCAGACAACCTGAGAGGAGACTCCATCCATGAATGGGACAATAACACCCAAGAACCAACTACACAAAGTGAACCCAAATATCCCAAGTAGGGGGAATCCCAAGATTACCCAGTTCAGAAGACCAGAGAGATTGACCACTGGGTCCCACAAAACATCTACTGTATAGGAAAAACTCAAAAAATATGGGTGCCGTAGAAGTTTGATCTAATACATAGAAACAATTACAGTGGGGCCTTGACTTAATGAGTTTAATTCATTCTGTGATGGAGCTCATAACTCAAATTACTCGTATGTCAAATCAACAGTGAACAAGTGAGACACGTGATGCTGGGCTGATGTTGTGGTGTTCACTGTGACGTTCGCTGCGCCAACTAGCAGTGGGGTATCTGAAGCTGGCTAGTAACCCGAATTTTAGCTCTCAACTCAAAGCAAAAAATTGGCTGAGAGACGGCTCGTATCTTGAAAAACTCATTAGTCGGGACACTTGTAAGTCAAGACCCCACTGTACAAAGGAACAGCAAAAATGGGAGATAAAGAAACAATCCCCATTTGAAAGAAAAGGAGGAAACCACCAGAAAAAGAAATACACGAAATGGAGGCAAGCAATTTGTCAGAGAAAGAATTCAGAGCAATGATTATATGGATGCTGAAAAGGATTGAAGATAAATTGAACATGTGTAAGAATTAAGAGAAACTGAAGAAGAATCAAGAGGAAATGGAGAATGACATAACTGCAATAAAGTACACAATGGAAATGTTCAACAGTTAACTAGAAGCTGAGAACCACATCAGCGAGTTAGAAGACAAGGTAGGAAAAACCCACCCAAGCAGAGCAGCAACTGGAAAGAAAACTTAAAAAGCAGGAGGAGAACCTAAGGGAGCTTTGGGACAACGTAAAATAAAACAACATCCTCATAATAGGGTTGCCAGAAGGAAAGGAAGTGGAACAAGTAATATAAAACCTGTTTGAATAAATAATAACAACTTCCCTGATGTTGGGAAGAAAAAAGACACAAAAGTACAAGAAGCATACAGAGTTCCAAACAAGATGAACCCCAAAAGACTGACACCAAGATACAACATAATTAAATTGGCAAACAACAATGACAAATTAAGAATCATAAAGGCTGCAGGAGAGAGGCAGAATGGTAACTAAAAGGGATCTCCCATTAGATTATCAACTGATTTCTCAACAAAAACATACCTGGACAGAAGGAAATGGAATGAAGTATAAAAAGTGCTGCAAAGAAAGGAAATGAATCCAAGAGTACTATACCCAGCAAGGCTATCATTCAAAATTGAAGGTGAAATCAGAGCTTCATAGAAAAAAGAAGCTAAGGGAGTTTATTACCACCAAGCCAGCAATGCAAGAAATGCTAAAGGGACTGCTAGAAAAAGAAGAAACAGAAAGAGAAGAAGGAAAACAGGCATAAAGAATAAAAATGGAAACAAACCAGATCCCATCAATAATAATCTTAAATGTAACTGGATTAAATGTTGCAATCAAAAGACATAGGGGGGCTTAATGGATAAGAAAACATGACCCATATATTTGCTATCTACAAGAGACCCACCTCAGAACAAAGGACTCACCAAGACTGAATATTTTTTTCAGGCAAATGGAAATGAGAAAAAAGTTGGGGTAGCAATACATATCTCTGAAAAAAAATGGACCTCAAATTGAAGGCCATAACAAAAGATAAGGAAGGCCACTTTATAATACTAAAGGGAGTAATTTAACAAGATGATATAAGTCTGGTAAACATATATGCACCCAATACAGGAGTATCCAAATACTTTAAAAAACAAAACAAACAAACTTCTGAAAGATATCAGTGGAGAGATCAACAGCAATACCATCATAGTTGGGGACTTTAATACCCCATTGACACCAGTGAATAAATCCTCTAAACAAAAATCAGCAAAGAAACAGCAATTGTAAATGACTCACTACATCAGATGGAATTAATTGACATCTTCAGAACATTTCACCCCAAAGCCACAACATATACATTCTTCTCAAGTCCACAGGGGACATTGTTTAAGATAGACCAAATATTGAGACACAGGCAAAGACTCTGAAAATTCAAGAGGATAGAAATCATAACAAGCATCTTCTCAGATCACAATGGCATAAAATTAGAAATCAACTACAATAAAAACAATGAAAAAAAATCAAACACTTGGAGGCTAAATAACATGCTATTAAACAATGATTGTGTTACCAAAGAGATCAAAGAAGAAATAAAAACTATCATAGCAACAAATGACAATGAAAACACAACAATCCAATATCTATGGGACACAGTGAAAGCAGTCTTGGGAGGGAAGTTCATAGCTCAACAGGCCCACATCAAAAAACAAGAAAAAATGTTAATGAATTATCTCACCCTGAAACTCAAATAATTAGAAAGAGACCAACAAGAAAAGAAAAAAGAGTAAGTAGAAGGCTGGACATAGTAGAGATCAGGGTGGAAAGAACAACATAGAGACAAAAAAATATATACAAAACTATCAATAAAGCTAAGGGCTGGTTGTTACAAAGGATAAACAAGATTGATGAACCTCTAGGCAGGCTCACCAAGAAACAAAGAGCGGACCCAAATAAATAAAATCAGAAATAGAAAAGGTGAAGTAACAACAGGCCCCACAGAAATACAAAGGATTGTAAAAAAAATGCTACAAACAACTCTACTCCAACAAACTGGACAACATAGATGAAATTGACATATTCTTAGAAAAATACAAGCTTCCAAAACTCAATCAGGAAGAATAAAAAAATCTGAATAGGCCAATTACGATGGAAGAAATTGAAGCAGTAATCAAAAATCTTCCAGCAAACAAAATCCCTGGTCTGGAAGGCTTTACAGGGAAGTTCTACCAAATATTCAAAGCGGAACTAAAACCTACCTCCTCAGACTATTCCAAAATATTCAGGAGGAAGGAGCACTTTCAAACTCTTTCTATGAAGGCAGCATTACCTTAGTTCCAAAACCTGAGAAAGACATCACAAAGAAAGAGAACTATAGGCCAATATCCCTGATGAACATAGATGCTAAAATCATCAACAAAATTCTAGCATATTGGATCCAGCATCCTATACAATAAAAGAGAAACATGCAAATTAGCCATCCCTCCGCTACGCTCAAGCCACACCCACAAGCCACGCCCATCAGCCAATCAGAGTGACTATGCAAACTAACCCAACAAAGATGGCGACTAATTTGCCTACGCAGGTGTCCAGTCTCCCAGGAGGCAATGGCGGCCATGGCCGTGGGCTGTTGGGACCATTGCCAGTCCAGGAGGTGGGGCCTGCCACACTAAGCCATGCCTGCGGGCTCCTGGAACCTTCGCCAGCCTTGGGAGGTGAGGCTTTAGCCACACCCACAGGCTCCCAGTACCTTCACCAGTCCTGGAGGGCAGGACGCCCGCGCCTAGCCACACCCACAGACTCTCGGGACCTTGCTCTCAGAGAGCAGAGTGGAAGAATGGGCAGAGAGCGGGAGGTTTGGAGGACTTGGCAGAGCAGTAGACTGCTGGATATAGATCAGAATGAGAGTGAGGGTAGCTTGGAGGGCACAGATCCCTCTGTCACCCCAGGTTCCTCATCACAGCTTTGGAAACTGACAGCAAGGAGGAGGAAGTCCCACCCCCATAGAATTAGCCAGAATCAGCCTTTGGTCAGACAGCTCTCAGCAGCCTGACAAACAGGACTCTCATTCACCTGCATCTCAGACTATGACAGTAGAGGGGTGAAACTATGTCTAAAGAACAACTGTTGATACAACATAGCTCTGCAGCCAAAAGATGCCGGTGTTATCGACAGAAATATCTGCAGAGCAGCATGCATCTGATCTGCCTGCGACAGAATGTATCTGAACACCAGCAACTGGAAAAACATCGCTCTGATGCCAAAAACACCGGCGTTATCGACAGAAAATGTCTAAAGACCAACGTGCCTTTGAAGTTGAAAGAAGGCGGTGGCAACGACAGAACATGTCTAGAGAACAGTCATCAACAAGTACTACCAATACTGGTAGGAACTGCCTTCTCAGTGAAAATGGTGTACATGAGGATGCAAATCTCGAATATAGTTGTGGTGGAATGACTAGTTGATGTGAATTTTGCCTGTCACTAAATTTCTCTGATGAAATACCATCCGATGGGAAATTTACTCGATGTTGTAGCAAAGGGATAGTCTGTCCAAATGATATACATTTTCCAGATTACCTGGCATATTTAAAAAGATTAATGACAAAGATTCTGACAGTAAAAATTCCATGGAAAATATTTGTTCCATAAATAGTTCTTTTGCTTTTGCTTCCATGGGTACAAATATTGCATCACTATCAGGATAGGGGCCATACTCTTACAAGACACGGACAAGTTTATCACCATACTGGAACTTTACATCCTTCGGATGGCGTTTCTCGGAAGTTTGCTCAACTCTATATTTTGGATACAGCCGAAGCTACAAGTAAAAGATTAGCAATGCCAGAAAACCAGGGCTGCTCAGAAAGACTCATGATCAACATCAACAACCTCATGTGTGGAATAAGTGAATTAACAAAATCGTACAAGATGCTACATAAGGTAGAAAAGGAAGCCCAATCTGAAGCAGCAGCAAAAGGTACTCCTCCCACAGAAGTAACAATGGCGATTAAATACGATCGTAACAGTGACCCAGGTAGATATAATTCTCCCTGTGTAACCGAGGTTGCTGTCACATTCAGAGGCGAAGATGGAGAACCTCCTTTTGAAAGGGACTTGCTCATTCATTGTAAACCAGATCCCAATAATCCAAATGCCACTAAAATGAAACAAATCAATATCCTGTTTCCTACATTAGATGCAAGGACATATCCTATTCTTTTCCCACATGGTCAAAAAGGCTGGGGAACAGATATTGCATTAACCCTTTGAGTGCCAACCAATATCCTAGGAACTATGCTAAAATTGCCAAGGTATTTTTGCTGATTTTACAGCAGTTTAGGAAAAAAAATTATGAATCGCAAGTAAATGAAGTTACATATTCAAAAACTTAAGGAAACCTTTACTACATCTGTTTTCTACACTTAGGTGCCATCTGTCAATAAAGAGTGAACTACTAGCATCTAATAGTGACACTGCAGGAGGAGCCTGATAGCGCTCCCAGCACTTTTGGCGAAAGATATGAGGAGCGTGGTCACACTCCCTGGCACTCTAGGGGTTAAGACTCAGAGACAACAGTGCAATCAACAATAACACTAGACAAAATGTAGAGACACAAGTCACACAAATGCAGTGTTATGGATTTCATCTCTTTGTGCAGGACATGTTTAATCCTATTTTAAATGCAGGAAAATTAACTCAACAGTTTATCATGGATTCATATTAAAAAATGGAGGCCAATCAGATAAATTTCATCAAAGCAAACCAATCTAAGTTGAGAGTTGAAAAATATAGTGGTTTGATGGATTATCTCAAGTTTACATCTGAAAATGACAATGTGCCGATTGGTAAAATGATAATACTTCCTTCATCTTCTGAGGGTAGTCCCAGAAATATGCAGCAGCAATATCAGGATGCTACGGCAATTATAATGAAGTATGGCAAGCCCAATTTATTCATAACCATGACATGCAACCCCAAATGGGAAGATATTGCAAACAATTTACAACACTGGCAAAAAGTTGAAAACAGCTGACTTGGTAGCCAGAGTATTTAATATGAAGCTGAATGCTCTTTTAAATGATATCTGTAAATTCTGTTTATTTGGCAAAGTAATAGCTAAAAATCATGTCATTGAATTACAGAAACATAGACTGCCTCATGCTCACATATTATTGATATTAGATAGTGAGTCCAAATTACATTCCTCTAATCCCCTTTCAATGCACACGAACTTCGTGCACCCAGCTACTAGTATTATATAAACCAGGGGTCCTCAAACTACGGTCCGTGGGCCACATGTGGCCCACCGAAAACATTTGTTTTTTTACTTCAAAATAAGATATGTGCAGTGTGCATATGAATTTGTTCATAGTTTATTTTTAAAACTATACTCCGCACTCCAACGGTCTGAGGGACAGTGAACTAGTCCCCTATTTAAAAAGTTTGAGGACCCCTGATATAAACAAATTGAGAGACAAAAATCTCATAATCATATCAATTGATGTAGAAAAAAGCATATGACAAAGATGGCGACTGGCAGGAAGGTAGGGAGGGAGAGAGTATGAGAGAGCCAAGGAGCAATAGAGGAGTGTGTGGACGTGAGAGCACCAAGGATTAGAAAATCTATTTGGAGAAATAATGACATAAAACTTACCAGATATGGGGAAGAAAAAAGTTACACAAGTACAGAGAGTCCCAAGCAAGATGAATCTCAAAAGACCCACGCCAAGACACGTCATAATTACAATGGCAAATCTTCATGACAAAGAGAGAATCTTAAAGGCTGCAAGAGAGAGACAGTGAGTTACCTACAAAGGATCCCCCATCAGATTGTCAAATGATTTCTCAACAGAAAAACATCAAGCTAGAAGAGAATGGAAGTAGGTATACAAAGTGTTGCAAAGCAAAGGACTGAATCCAAGAATACTCTATCCAGCAAGACTATCAATCAAAATAGAAGAGGAAATCAGGAGCTTCACAGACAAAAAAAGGTTAAGGGAGTTATCACTACCAAGACAGCAATGCAAGAAATGCTAAAGGGAATGCTGTAAAAAGAAGAAATAAAAAGGTAAGAAAAAACACAGGCACAAAAATAGAAATCACTATAAACAAGTACCTTTCAAAAATAACTTTAAATGTAAATGGACTAAATGCTCCAATCAAAAGACATTGAGTGGGTAAATGGATAAAAAAAAACATGACCCATATATATGCTGTCTACAAGAGACCCACCTCAGAACAAGGGATTCACACGGACTGAAAGTGAAGGGATGGAAAAATATCTTTCAGGCAAATGGAAATGAAATAAAAGCTAGGGTAGCAATACTTATATCTGACGAAATAGACCTCAGAGTGGAGGCCATAACAAGAGATAAGGAAGGCCACTTCATAATACTAAAGGGATTGATACAACAATAGGATATAACCCTGATAAATATATATACACCCAATGCAGGAGCACCCAAATATATATATATATATATATATATATATATATATATATATATATATATATATATAAAAACTCCTGGAAGCTATCAAGGGAGAGATTGAAAACAATACAATCATAGCAGAGGACTTTAATACACCACTGACATCACTGGATAAATCCTCTAGACAAAAAATAAGCAAAGAGACAGCAATCCTAAATGACTCACTAGATCAGATGGACTTAATTGACATCTTCAGAACATTTCACCCCAAAGCCACAGAATATACGTTCTTCTCGAAGTGCACATGGGACATGTTCAAACATAGACCACATATTGGGTCACAAGCAAAGTCTCCCCAAATTCAAGAAGATTGAAATCATCCCAAGCATCTTCTCAGAACACAATGCCATAAAATTAGAAATAAACTACAGTAAAAACAATCCAAAAAACTCAAACACTTGGAAGCTGAATAGCATGCTATTAAATAATGATTGGGTTACCAATGAGATCAAAGCAGAAATTAAAAACATTCTGTAAACTAATGACAATGAAAAGACAACAATCCAAAATTTATGGGACACAATGAAAGCAATCCTGAGAGGGAAGTTTATAGCTCTACAAGCCTACCTCAAAAAAACAAGAAAAAATTGTAGTAAATCATCTAACTCTACAACTCAAAGAATTAGAAAGAGAGCAACAAGAAAAGCCCAGAGTAATTAGAAGGAAGGAGAAAATAAAGATCAGAGCAGAAATACAAAAGATTAATGAAACCAAGAGCTGGATCTTTGAAAAGATTAACAAGATTGATGATCCTCTAGACAGACTCACAAAGAAGCAAAGAGAGAGGATCCAAATAAAGAAAACCACAAATGAAAGAGGTGAAATAACAACAGACCACACAGAAATTCAAAGGATTATTAAAAAATACTATGAACAACTCTACTCCAACAAACTAGACAACCTGGAGGAAATGGACATATTCCTAGAAAAATACAACCTTCCAAAACTCAATCAGGAATATTCTAAAAACCTCAATAGGCCAATAACTATGGAAGAACTTGAAGCAGTTGTCAAAAAGCTCCCAGCAAACAAAAGCCTGGGGCCAGACGACTTGGCAGGGGAGTTTTACCAAACATTCAAGGAAGAACTAAAACCTATCGTCCTGAGACTATTCCAAAAAAATTTAAGAGGAAGACTCACTTCCAAGCTAGTTCTAAGAAGCCAGCATCACCCTAATACCAAAACAAGATAAAGACAACACACTGAAAGATAATTACAGGCCAATATCCCCCACCAACAAAGATGTCAAAATACTCAACAAAATTCTAGCAAATCGGATCCAGCAGTACATCAGAAAGATCCTACACCATGACCAAGTAGGATTTACCTCGGGGATGCAAGGTTGGTACAATATCCACAAATCAGTAAACTTGATACATCACATAAACAAATTGAGAAATAAAAATCACATAGTCATATCAATTGATGCCGAAAAAGCATTTGACAAAATCCAACACCCTTTCTTGATAAAAACTCTCAGCAAAGTGGGAATAGAAGGATCATACCTCAACATAATAAAAGCCATGTATGACAAACCCACAGCCAACATCATACTCAATTGGCAAAAACTAAAACCATTTTCCCTAAGAACAGGAACAAGACAGGGATGCCCACTCTCACCAATCCTGTTCGACATAGTACTGGAAGTACTAGCCATAGTGATCAGACAAGTAGAATAAATAAAAGGCATCCAAATTGGTAAAGACGAAGTAAAACTGTCCTTATTTGCAGATGACATGATACTGTACATAGAAAACCCTAAAGACTCCATAAAAAATTATTAGACTTAATAAATGAATTCGGCAATATAGCAGGATACACAGTTAATGCCAAGAAATCTACGGTATTGCTTTACACCAATAGTGAACTTACAAAAAGTGAAACTAAAAAAGAAATCCCATTTACCATTGTACCAAAAAAATTAAGATACCTAGGAATAAACATAACTAAAGACGTAAAAGATCTATATGCGAAAAACTACAGGACGTTGAAAAAAGAGATAGAGGAAGACATAAACAGATGGAGCAACATACCGTGTTTATGGATTGGTAGAATCAACATCATCAAAATGTCCATACTACCCAAAGCAATCTATAGATTCAATGCAATCCCCATTAAAATACCGATGGCATATTTCACAGATCTAGAACGAACATTCCAAAAATTCATCTGGAATAAAAAATGATCTCAAATAGCTGCAGCAATCCTGAGAAAGAACAATGTAAGTGGGATCTCAATACCAGATATCAACCTGTATTACAAAGCCACTGTTCTTAAAATAGATTGGTGCTGACACAGGAACAGATATCTAGAACAGTGGAATAGAATAGAGAACCCAGAAATAGACCCAAACCACTATGCCCAATTGATATTTGACAAAGGAGGCAAGAGCATACAATTGAGTCAAGACAGTCTCTTCAAAAAATGGTGTTGGGAAAATTGAACAGATATATGCAAAAAGATGAAACTAGACCACCAACTCTCACCATACAAAAAAATAAACTCGAAATGGATAAAGCATGAAAACATAAGACGGGAAACCATAAAAATACTAGAGGAATCCACAGGCAGCAAAATCGCAAACATATGCCGAAGGAATTTCTTCACTGATACTGCTCCTAGGGCAATGGAAACTATAGAGAAAATAAACAAATGGGACTACATCAAAATAAAAAGCTTTTGCACAGCAAAGGAAACCATCAACAAAAGAACAAGAAAGCCCACTGCATGGGAGAACATATTTACTAATGTTATTACCGATAAGGGTTTAATCTCCAGCATTTACAGGGAACTCATACAACTTAACAAAAGGAAGATAAACAATCCAATCAAAAAATGGGCAATGGACCTAAATAGACACTTTTCGAAAGAGGACATACAGAAGGCCAAAAGACATATGAAAACATGCTCAAAGTCACTAATTATATGAGGGATGCAAATCAAAACGACAGTGCGGTATCATCTCACACCTTTCAGAATGGCTATCATCAACAAATCACCAAACAACAAGTGTTGGAGAGGATGTGGAGAAAAAGGAACCCTTTTGCACTGCTGGTGGGAATGCAGACTGGCGCAGCCACTGTGGAGAACAATATGGAGTTTCCTCAAAAAACTAAAAATGGAACTCCCATTTGACCCAGTGATCCCACTTCTAGGAATATATCCCAAGAAAACAGAAACACCAAACAGAAAGGATAAATGTATCCCTATGTTCATAGCAGCACAATTCACCATAGCTAAGATTTGGAAACAGCCTAAGTGCCCATCAGCAGATGAGTGGATTAAAAACGGTGGTACATCTACACAATGGAATACTACGCTGCTGTAAAAAGAAGGAGTACTTACCATTTGCAACTTTATGGATTGAACTAGAGAGCATTATGCTAAGTGAAATAAGCCAGTCAGGGAAAGATAAATACCACTTGATCTCACTCATTTGTGGAATATAGTGAACAACATGGGCTGATGAAAAGGGATAGATCCAGAGACAGAGAAGCAGTGATAATACTGTCAAACCTCAGAGGGAAAGTAGGAGAGGGTGGGGGCAAGGGGGAGAGATCAACCAAAGGACTTGTATGCATTCATATAAGCCCAACCAATGGACACAGACAACAGGGGGGCGAGGGCATGAGTGGGCGGGGGATTATGGTGTGAATGAGGTCACATATATAATACCTTATCAATAAAGAAATTAAAGATAAAAAAAGCTTATGACAAAATCCAACACCCTTTCCTGGCAAAAACTCTCAGCAAGTGGCAATAGAGAGATCATACCTTAACATAATAAAAGCCTTATATGATAAACCTACAGCCAACATCATAATAAATAGACAAAAACTAAAACCATTTCCGTTAAGAATAGAAAAAAGACAGGGATGTCCACTTTCACCACTGCTGTTCCACAAAACTGGAAGTGTTACCCATAGTGATCAGAGAAGAAGAAGAAGTAAAGGGCATCCAAATTGGAAAAGAAGAAATAAAACTGGCATTATTTGCAGATAACATGATATTGTACATAGAAAACCCTAAAGACTCCAACAAAAACTACTAGACTTAAGAAATGAATTTGGCAATGTAGCGGGTTACAATATTAACACACAGAAATCCATGGCTTTTTTTATACACCAATAATGAACTCACAGAAAGAGAAACAAAACAAACAAAGAACAACAACAAAACAAAAAACAATCCCATTTAACATTGCACTAAAACAATTAAGATACCTAGGAATAAATTTAACTACTAGTAAAAAACCTGTACTCAGAAAACTTCACGACATTGAAAAAAGAGATAGAGGAAGACATAAACAAATGGAAGAACATACCAAAGGACTTATATGCATACTAGAGGCCCAATGCATGAAATTTGTGCAAGAGTAGGCCTTCGTAGCCGCAGTGGCTGTCTTGATCCCTCTCTCACAGCCACATGGGGAGGGAGGAAGGGAGGTCTGTCTGGATCCCTCCCTCGCAGCCGTAGCAGCTGTAGCCCCGGCTTCATCCAGAAGGATGCCAGTGTAATTAGCATATTATGCTTTTATTATTATAGATATGCATAACCCAGAAAATAGTGAGGTGAAGGCCTGGGGAAAGGGTAGGAGCAGTGTATGGGGTCAATTCAGGGAATAAAAGGGGACATCTGTAATACTTTCAATAGTAAAGATAAATTTAACAAACAAATATATAAATAAATAAAATAACAATGAAAAGTATAGTAATGTAAACACATACACCATGGGGGGAAAAAAGCACACACACACACACACACACACACACACACCTGTGGTACATTTGCACAATGGAATACTAGTGACCATAAAAAAGAAGGAACTTTTACTTTTTCTGATAGCATGGTTGCATGTGTAGTTTGTTATGCTAAGTGAAATAATCCAGTCAGAGAAAGACAAATATGATATGAAGTACAACTGTCAGAGGGGAGGGGCAAGTATGGGACTGGATGAAAGAAAGTGAAGGAATAACAAAAAGAACATACCAGTATATGCATAACCCATGGACAC
This sequence comes from Myotis nattereri, assembly GCF_964212035.1. Lineage (NCBI taxonomy): Eukaryota > Metazoa > Chordata > Mammalia > Chiroptera > Vespertilionidae > Myotis > Myotis nattereri. Next base: position 45,826,374 of record NC_138078.1, read on the forward strand.
ACAACGGTGATGGCCATAGGGAAGTGGGTAGAGTGGATGCAGGCAGGCAAAGTGGAAAAAAATGGTAATATTTTTAATAGTGTCAGCAATAAAAAGAAACAAATATTGTATAGGTTTTACATATAGATTCCTATTATACATAATCTGTATATTGCATTGTGTGCTCACCACCCAAAGTAAATTCATTTCAGTTTTATATCCCACCTATGAGTGAAATCATGATTCTTAGCCTTTTCTAACTTATTTTGCTTAGCATAATATTCTCAAGGTCCATCCATGTTGTCACAAATGCAGTATTTAATCTTTTCTTATGGTTGAGTAATATGCCATAGTGTATATGTACCACATTTTCTTTATCCATTCCTCTATTGAAGGACACTGTGGTTGTCTCATGTCTTTGCTATAGTTAATAATGCTGCAGTGGCCCTAACTGGCTTTGCTCAGTGGGTAGAGCATCGGCCTGTGGACTAAAGGGTCCCAGGTTTGATTCTGGTCAAGGGCATGTACCTTGGTTGCAGTCACATCCCCAGTAGGGGGTGGGCAGGGGGCAGCTGATCTATGTTTCTCTCTCATCAATGTTTCTAACTCTATCCCTCTCCTTTCTTCTCTGTAAAAAATCAATAAAATATATTAAAAAAACTAGAGGGCCGGTGCACAAAAATGTGTGCACTGGAGGGGGGTCCCTCAGCCCAACTTGCCCCCTATCACATACTGGGAGCCCACAGGGGATGTCCTACTCCCTGCTCCCTGCTCCCCTTGGGGAGCGGGCCTAAGCCACAGTCTGGCCTCCCTTTGTGGGAGGCGACCAGGCTGACCAGTGGAAGGCACCAGCCTCATCACCCCGCTGTTGCAGCCACTGCCAGTCACCACAGCCACCAAGGTGTTTTCATCAACATGGACTCCAGTCCCTTTACCGTGAAAAAATGAAAACTTTCTTTAGGCATTTTCAAGATGTGTCTTTCATAGGATATGACATTTCTTTCTTTCTTTCTTTCTTTCTTTCTTTCTTTCTTTCTTTCTTGTTTTATCCTCACCTGAGTATACGTTTCCATTGATTTTTAGAGAATGTGGAAGAGAAAGGGAAAGACAGAGAGAAACATCAAAGCGAGAGGAACACTTTGATTGGTTACCTCCTGTATGAGCCCTGACCTGGGCCCAGGCCAGGGAGGAGCCTGCAACCTAGCCACATGCCCTTAGTCAGAATTGAACCCAGACCCAGCAGTGGGCAGGCCGAGGCATTATCCACTGAGCAAAACCAGCTAGGACAGGCTATGACATTTCTTAACCCTCCAGCAGTGGACCTTCCATTTTTTTCTCCAGGAGTGTGGTAAAAAACCCTAGATCACCTATTTGGATTCTTATTACTCAAGTTACTAAGAATATTACCAGTGGCATACAGGGAGCTAAGCCAATGAGCAGTCAGAAAAGGTGTTTCCTCTGTAGTTCACACCAATTGCCGGCTTGGCCCCTGTCCAGGCCTAACACCTCTGGCCAAGGTTTTAGGCCTGGGCAGGGGACCCCCAGCTCTCCGCAATCTCCCACTCCGCCCCTGCCCAGGTCTAATGCCTCTGACTGAGGCATTAGGCCTGGGCAGGGGACCCCTACCTCCCCGCGATCGATGGCTCCTCCCCTTCCCAGGCCTAACACCTCTGGCCGAGGCATTAGACATGGGCAGGGGACCCACAGCTCCCCACAATCACTAACTTGGCCCCTGCTCCTTGCGATTGCTGGCTCCAACCCTGCCCAGGCCTAATGCCTCTCACCGAGGCATTAGGCCTGGGCAGGGGACCCACAGCTCTCTGCAATCTCCTGCTATGCCCCTGCCCAGGCCTAATGCCTATGGCCAAGGCATTAGGCCTGGGCAGGGGACACCCAGGTCCCCACAATCACTGACTCTGCCCCTGCTCCCCGCAATGGCTGGTTCCGCCCCTGCCCAGGCCTAACGCCTCTGGCCAAGGCATTAGACATGGGCAGGGGACCCAAAGCTCCCCACAATCACCAACTTGGCCCCTGCTCCTTGCGATTGCTGGCTCCAACCCTGCCCAGGCCTAATGCCTGATGCCTAATGCATCAAGACATTTATTGCATGTCTTGATGATAATACCATTCTAACAGGCGTGAGGTTGTATCTCATTATATTTTTGATTTGTATTTCAAATCAAAATGCCTCACCGAGGCATTAGGCCTGGGCAGGGGACCCACAGCTCTCAGCAATCTCCTGCTATGCCCCTGCCCAGGCCTAATTCCTATGGCCAAGGCATTAGGCCTGGGCAGAGGATCCCCAGCTCCCACCATCACTGGCTCTGCCCCTGCTACCTGCACTCTCTGCCACCACCCCTGCCCAGACCTAAGGACACTGGCAGAGGCCTTAGGCCTGGGCAGGGGACCCCCAGCTTTCTGCGATCTCCTGCTCCACCCCTGCCCAAGCCTAATGCCTGTGGCCCAGGCATTAGGCCTGGGCAGGGGACCCCCAGCTCCCCGCAATTGCGGGCTCTACTCCTGCTCCCCACCATCGAGGCTCGGCCCATGCCCAGGCCTAATGCTTCTGATCGAGGTGTCAGGCTTGGGCAGGGGACCTCTCAGCTCTGATTGCAGGCTCCGATAGCAGATAGCTGCTGGGCTCCTATGTATGCAAATTAACTGCCATCTTTGTTGGCGGTTAATTTGCATATTGTGCTGATTAGCCAATGGGAAGAATAGCGAAGGTACCGTAAATTACCCTGTTTGTCTATTATTAGATAGGATAATGCTGCAATGAACACCGGGGTATTATATCATTGCAAATACATATTTTTGAGATATTCAGGTAGATATCCAGAAGAGGAATCCTTAGGTCCTATTTTTATTCTTAACTTTTTGAGAAACTCCATACTCTTCCATAGTGCTGTATCAATTTACATTTCCTCCAGCAGTGAATGAGGGCCCCTTTTTCTCTAAGACTTCTCCAACATTTATTGCATGTCTTGATGATAATACCATTCTAACAGGCGTGAGGTTGTATCTCATTATATTTTTGATTTGTATTTCCATATCTAGTAAAGTTGAGCATGTATTCATACACCTATTGGCCATTTGTATATATTCTTGGGAGAAATGTGTGTTTCTGGTCCTTTGACCAGTTTTAATTGTATTTAATTCCATGAGTTTAGAACCTATGCATTCTCCTATGTAATTTATTGTTTCAGACCATATATTTAGGGCTTTGGTCCATTTTGAATTAATTTTTGTACATGGGGGAAAACTGTAGTCTACTTTTTTTTTTTTTTTTTCCGTATGGCTTTCCAAATTTCCCAGCACCGTTTATTGAAAAGGCTTTCTTTTCTCTATAATGTGTTTTTTACTCCTTTATCAAGCACTTTTGGGATCTCAATTCTGTTCCATTGGTCTGTGTGTTGTTGTTTTTTCCAATACCATGCTGTTATGATTATCATTGCCCTGTAATATAATTTGAAGTCAGGTAGTTTGATACCTTCTGCTTTGTTCTTTTTTTTCCTCAGGGTTGCTTTAGCTATTCAGAGTCTTTTGCGGTTCCCTCCAAATCTGATAATTTTTTGTTCTTTTTCTTTACAAAATGGCATTGGTATTTGTATGGGGATTGCATTAAATCTAAGTATTGATTTGGGTAATATAGCCATTTTAACTATGTTTATTCTTCCAGTCCATGAACTTAGAATATCTGTCCATTTCATTGTGTCTTTTTCTATCTCTTTTAATAATGTTTTGTAGGTCATTTACATCCTTTGCTAAATTTATTCTTAGGTGTTTTATTCTTTCTGTTGCAATTTTAAAAGGAATTCTTTTCCTTTTCATTTCTTTTTCTGAAATTTTATTGTTAAGTATATAGGAATGCAGTGGGGTTTTTTGTACACTGATTTTATATCATTCAAGTTTACTGTATTTGTTTTGTTTCTAATAGTTTATTAGTGAAGTTTTTAGGGTTTTCTATACATAGAATCATGTCATCTGCAAAAAAAATGACACTTTTACTTCTTCATTCCAAATTTGGGTGCCTTTTATTTCTTTCTCTTGCCTGATTGCTCTGGCAAGAGCAATGGTGGACATCCTTGTCTTGTTCCTGATCTTAGAGGAAAGCTTTTCACCATTGAGTACGATATTAGCTGATGGTTTGTCATATATGGCCTTTATTATGTTTGGGGTACTTTTGTTCTATGCCCATTTTATTGAGCATTTTAATCATAAATGGATGTTGTATCTTAAATGTTTATTTCTGCATCTATTGATAAGATCATATACCTTTATCTTTTGTTTTGTTAATGTGCTCTATTACACTGATTGATCTGCATATGTTGACCCATCCTTATGCTCCTGGAATGAATCCTATTTGATTTGGATGTATTATTTTTCAATGTATTTTTGTATTTGATTTGCCAGTATTTTGTATAGGAATTTTGCATCTGTATTCATCAGAGATATTGGCCTCTAGTTTTCTTTTTTTTGTGTTATCTTTGCAAGCTTTGGGTGTCAGGGTTATGTTGGCTTCATAATATGTATTAAGACATATTGTTTCTTCTTCAGTTTCTTGGAAGAGTTTGAGAAGGATAGGTACCATATATTCTTTTAATGTTTGGTAGAATTCACTAGTGAAGCCATCTGGTCCTGGATTTTAATTTTTCAGAAAATATATATTTTTTTATTTTTGATAGTTGTTTCAATTTCCTCATTGTTTATTGATCTATTTAGATTTCCAAATTCCTTATGATTCAGTCACAGAAGGTTATGTATTTCTAGGAACATATCCATTTCTTCTAGGTTATTGAATTTGGTGACATATAATCCTTTATAGTATTCTACTATGATCCTTTGTATATCTGTAAGGTCTGTGGTAACTTTTCATCTTTCATTTCTAATTTTGTTTATATGACTCTTTTGTTGTATTAATTTCGTGTGCACTCTTTTTGTTCCCTATATCATTTAATTCTGCTCTAATTTTTATTATTTCCTTCCTTCCACCAACTGGGTTGCTTTTGTTCTTCTTTTACTAGTTCTTTAAGATGTAATGTTAGGTTGTTTACTTAGGATTTATCTTTGTTGTTGTTTTTGTTAGTCCTCACCTGAGGATATTTTTTTTCCCATTGCTTTTCAGAGAGAGTGGAAGGGATAGAGAGAGGAGGAGAGAGGGAGAAACATCAATGTGAGAGAGCTACATTGACTGGTTATTTCCCTCATGTGCCCCAACTGGGGGCAGGGAGCAAACCTGCAACCCAGGTATGTGTCCTTGACCAAGAATGGAACCTGCGACCCTTTGGTGCTCAACTTGATGCTCTAAACCAGTGGTTCTCAACCTTCTGGCCCTTTAAATACAGTTCCTCATGTTGTGACCCAACCATAAAATTATTTTCATTGCTTCTTCATAACTGTAATTTTGCTACTGTTATGAATCATCATGTAAATATCTGATATGCAGGATGGTCTTAGGCGACCCCTGTGAAAGGGTAGTTCGACCGCCAAAGGGGTCGCGACCTGCAGGTTGAGGACCACTGCTCTAAACACTGTTGGATGCTCTAAACACTGAGCAAGTCCAGCCAGGGGTCTCTTGTTTTTTTTTAGATAGGCCTACAGTGATATACACTTTCTTCTTATTGCTAATTTTGCTGCATCCCACACAGTTCTTTAAAAGATTATTTTATTGATTTTTAGATAGAGAAAGAAGGAGGGAGATAGAAACATTAATGTTGAATTGACCAGCTGCCTTCTACATGCCCCCTATGAGGGATTGAGCCACAACCTGGGCAGGTGCCTTGAATGAGAATCAAACCAGCAATTGCACAGGGCAATGCCCAAAATACCAGGGTGCACAAGTATTGAGAATGACTTATTGTCATTCTAATTTGTCTTTATATATATCTTTTGATCTCATCTTTTATTTCTTCTTTTACCTAGTCATTTTTTAGTCATATGTTGTTTAATCTCCATGTATTTGTGGGTTTCTTTACTTCCTTTTGTTTTGTAGTTGATTTCTAATTATTTTTAAAATATATTTTATTGATTTTTTACAGAGAGGAAGGGAGAGGGATAGAGAGTTAGAAACATCAATGAGAGAGAAACATCAATCAGCTGCCTCCTACACACCCCCTACTGGGGATGTGCCCCCAACCAAGGCACATGCCCTTGACTGGAATCGAACCTGGGACCATTCAGTCCACAGGCCGACGCTCTATCCACTGAGCCAAACCGGTTAGGGCGATTTCTAATTTTAAAGCATTGTGTTTAGAGAATATGCTTGGTATTATTTCAATTTTTTAAAATTTGTTAAAGCTAGTTTTGTGAGCCAACATATTCCATGTGCACTGGAGAAGAATATATAATCTGATGTTCTACGATGAAAGGCTCTAAGAATGTCAATAATGTCCATTTGATCTAATGTATAAATTAAGCCAATATGTATTTACCTTTTGTTTGGATGATCTAGATAGAGCTCTCAATGGATTATTTAGGTCCCCTACTATAGCTGTGTTTTTTTTCAGTTTCTCTCTCAATTCTGTTAGTAGTTGCTTTTTATATTTTGGTCCTCCCTGATGGGGTGCATATATATTGAGTAGTGTTATAAAAGGGTGTCCCAAAATTCACGCAAGATTTGAATTTAATGGTGCTCGCTATCACGACATGATAATCCAGTTTTTTTGTGCCTAAATTGCAAGATATGGATGTGGACGACATGTGGTTTCAACAAGATTATGCTACATGCTATACAGCCCGAGAAACAATTCAATTACTGCATGAGTCATTTCCTGGTCGTGTAATTTCCCGTTTTGGTGATCAGAATTGGCCGCCCAGATCATGTGATTTAATGCTGTTGGACTTTTTTCTTTGGGGTTTTTTGAAGTCTACGGTTTATACCAACAAGCCCATGACCACCCATGCCTTGAAGGAGGAAATTGAGTGCTGTATCAATGAAATTCAGCCACATTTATGCAAAACGGTCATGGAAAATTTCAACAAAAGAGTGCCTATGTGCCAGCAAAGCTGTGGAGGCCATTTACCCAACATCCTATTCCATACATAACCCTGTACTGTATACTTTACTAATCAATAAAAAATTTGCAATTTTTAATTATAAACCTGTGTCTTCTATCAAAATTACTTCTTGCATGAATTTTGGGACACCCTTTATTACCTTGATGTAGTGTCTCCTTTATCATTATAAAATGTTCATCTTTGTTCCTTGTTTCCTTTGTTACCTTAAAATCTATTTTGTCAGATATATGCATGGCTACACCTGCTTTTTTATAGATGCTATTTGCTTGGAGTTTATCATTGTCTTTGAAGCTTAGATGTGTCTTCTGAAGGCAGCATATGGCTGGATTTTGTTTTTTGATCCAATCTGGTACTGTATGCACTTCATTGGTAAATTCAGTTCATTTAAATTTAGCATGATTATTGATGTATGAGGATTTCCTATAGCCACTTTATATTTTTTTTGATAGTTCTGTGCCTCCATTGGTTGTTTTCCTTTGTATTTATGTCTGTTGTTTTTATTTGGGGGTGTTCTATACTTCTTTCCTCTGTTTACTCTTTTTTAAAGTTATTTGTGTCTGTTTCAGTTTGTGTGTGTGTGTGGGGGGGGCGGTTAACATTTGGTTTATGAAAAGGAAGTCCACATATACTGCAGTCCTTTCTCTTTTGAATGTATCTGATCTTCATTCTTCTTTGCAAATTCAGACTTTAACCCCCTCCACTTTTATGTTTTTGTTGTCACAAATTATCCATGTTTATGCTGCCAGTTTGTTGGTGATCTTCTAGTTTTGTGGCCTTTTGTTCTTTGTTTCATGTAGAATATCCCCCTTAAGAAGTTCCTGTAATGGGGGACTTCTGGTAATAAATTCCCTCAGCTTCTATATGTCTGGAAAAGTCTCTATTTCTCCTTAATATTTAAAGGATAACTTTGCTGGATATATTATTTTTGGTTGGTAATTTATGTCTTTCAGTAGTTTAAATATTTTGCTCCACTCTCTTCTAGCTTGTCAAGTTTCTACTGAGAAGTATAATGATAACCTAAACGACTTTCATTAATAGATTACTTTCTTTTCTTCCCTGACTGCTTTGAGAATTCTTTCTTTGTAATTAATTTTTGACTATTTTAATACAATGTGCCTTGGATAGGGAGAAGACCTTTTTGCATTGAGGTAAATAGTCATTCTGTTTGCTTCTTGGATTCAAGAATCTATCTCTTTGCATAGGTTTGGGAAGTTCTCATCAACTTTTTCTGGTATTCTTATGTTGCTATTTCTGATGGAATCAGATAGTTCTCATACAGTCATTTTATTTTTAATGCTCAAGTCTTTCTCTTCTTTCCTCTGTCATTTCTAGATTTCTATGTTCACTATCACTAATTCTTTGCTCCATCTGGTAAGCTCTATTTCATATACTCACTAGTTTATTCTTGATATATCTTTTACTGAGTTCTTCATCTACAGAATTTCTATTTGGTTCTTTTTTAAATTTTAAATATTTTTGGTAAAGTACTCATTTTGTTCATTGATTTTTCTTCTGAACTCATTAAATTGCTTATTTTCTTGCATTGAGTTTTGTTTTTTTTCCAGAACTGCAATCTTGAATTATCTGTCATTTAGGTCACATATTTCCATATCTTTAAGTTTCTTTTTTGGAGACTTCTCATTTTTTTTTTCTGAGCATACCTCATTACCTTGTTTATCCATTGTATTTGATGGATTTCTTCTCTGTTTAGGCATCTATATATAAGTGTCACTTCTCTAGTAGATTGATAAGAAGTCTTGCTATTGTTTTCTAGTAGGTAGTGCTGGATCACAAGTTTATTTTATCTCTCTTGCACTTCTCTTGCTTTTTTGATCTCTGTGGGGTGAGAAAATGGCCTGTGCTCCCTGAGAAGGTAGGTGCCTACTCTGTGATTCAGTAGCCCCTGTCCCAGGGGACCACCCACATGGGAACATGGTGGGCATTATGGCTCCAAATCTTTGAAATCCCAGTGGTGTCCTCCACAGCCAGACACTTCTGGCATTGTAGATACATTGCCTGGGGTTGGGGTGAGCTGGGGAACCCAGTTGCTTCTTTTGTTGCTTTGCACTCCCAGCAGTGGCGACCCAGTGGATCTCTACAGTGTACCCCCTGCATCTCTACCTACATCTGGGATTAGTCACCAAGAGCACCTGCCACTCAGGGAACAAGTGATTCTGTAGTAGCAGTTCTTGGTTTGCAGCTAATGTACTCTTAAACCTGACACAAAGGGTAAAGGGATGTGAGCTCTGGTTAAGGAAACCTTTGGAGCAGTGGTCACCAAACAGTGGTCCACGGGCCACTGGTGGTTCTTGAGGTCCGAACGTTGGTGACTGCTGCTCTGAGAGGTTAAACACTTAGAGTCCCTGGCTTCTTTATTTCTCTCAGTATGAATGCTGATTGCCAGACAACTGAGGCAACACCTCTGCCCATCTCACTGAACTGAAGCCACAGTTCATAATGCCCACTTCTGCAGCAATGCTCACTAAATCTCTTTGCTCCTCCCTGCTGAATGGGGTGCCAGCCACAACCTAATTCGTCCCTTCTCCAGGCTGATCCCCACTGTGAGCTCCCAGCTGCAGGTCTGTGTTTGTGGCTCATCTCAGCTTTCTCCATTCTCTCCTCCAGTTTACTCCCACTTGCCCACATTTAGACTGTTTCAATGTGTGTATTTCTCAGATGTGTTTTTGCATTGAGCAGAAAATCCTTTGTTGAATTATAGCTGTTAAAATTATTGAAACTCCAAGGGGAGAGACCAAGGGGATCTCTCACACTGCCATCCCTCTGATGTCAGAATCTCACTTAATCTTCTTCAAAGCATACCCACATTGGGGAAGAGGGCTGGGGTACCTCATTACAATCTGGTTGAGATGGAACTTTAGTCCCTTATTTGATCTTTGCTTATATAAGTGAGTGTGGGGCCACAGTTTTTTCTATGTTTTATTTGTTAGTTAGTTAGTTAGTTAGTTAGTTAGTTAGTTAGTTTGTTTGTTTGTTTGTTTTTGTGGTGTCTGGTTGTATTAGACTTGGTATTATTTATTTTTTTATGACTTACCCAGCTTCTCTTTTCCTGACCCTTTTCTAGAAAAGAGAAAAGTCTTTTCTTGGTGATTTTCTGTGCTCTTTGGCATTTCTGCATTGCTAGCTTCTCCAGTACCCAGTTTTGGATATGTGAGACAAAATGAAAACTTATGGAACTTATCACTGTATCATTCCTCAGATTCTAAAAATCCTAGCCAGTCTTCTTATATACTTTTATATATAACTAAAGGCCTATTGCACAAAGAGATTTATGCAATAGGCTTTCCCTTCCCCTGGCTGCCAGCACCAGTTTTCCTCCAGCACTCAGGACCCAGGCCTTCGCTCCAGCCGGAGCCGCCTTTCGTCTTTGCTCCGCCACTTCACACCTACATATGCAAATTAACTGCCATCTTTGTTGAGTTAATTTGTATACTCTCCTAATTGGCTGGTTAGTGTAGTGAAGGTACAGTCAATTTACATGTTTGTCTATTATTAGGAAAGATATTTAGGATGGTGCACAGTAGCCTTTCTCAGAAGATAATGTTTGAGCTGATATCTGAATGATAAAGAACCAGTCCTGTGAAATCTAAGGGAGAAAGGCTTCAGACAGTGGAAACAACAATTTGCAAATGTGGGAACAAGTTTGTTGGGTTAAATGAACATATGAAAGCCAATATGATGGTGGTACAGTGGATATGTAATTGAGAGATTATATTGGGCGTTTTCTAATATTATGAGTAATTTGGTTTTATTCTGAGTGAGATGGGAAGCATTTGGAGGGTTTTAAGAAAGTGACATGATCTGATTTATGTATAACAGATTTGTTGAACAGGGGCACACAGAAGAACACAATTATGAAACACTTCGCTGAGTAGCAAATTTCTTTTTTTTGGTTTATTTTTGTGTTTTTGTGGGGGTTTTTTTTGTTTGTTTTTTGTGGGTTTTTTTGTTTGTTTTTTATTGCTTAAAGTATTACAAAGGGTATTACATATGTGTCCTTTTTTTCCCCTGCCCTTGACAATCCCCTGGCCTCCCCTACCCCCCAGTGTCTTATGTCCATTGGTTATGCTTATATGCAGCAAATTTCTTAAGGACATCTTGCGCCAATTCAATAATTACCTCGTCACACTACTTATTAAAAGTTGACAAATCTAAAACTGTAATTTCATATCACATTGAAATATTTCCTTTCTACATCCTAGGCCAGGTTTGTAGGTTAAGAGGCCTATATTGTGAAAATGTTGCACAATGTTCTCCTCCTATCTCTAGCACTTTGAAACTGAAATGCGTGTGTGTGTGTGTGTGTGTGTGTGTGTGTCTGAAGAGGGTTTGAGTTATGAAGGTACTTTCTCCACTTCTCTTTTAAAGATCCAACACTGATCTTGGGGGAAAGAGAAAACTGAATAAGAAGAAACACCTCTTTTTTTTAAATTTAATTTTATTGCTTACAGTCTTACAAAGGGTATTACATATGTGTCCCTTTTTTCCCCCGACCTTGACAATCCCCTGGCCTCCCCTACCCCCCAGTGTCTTATAAGAAACACCTCTTAATACTCACACTCATGGTTCTTTGTTGGTTTTCTTGGTTTCTATGGATACTGTTGACTATATACTGTCTTCTGAGTTCAAGAGGTTCACCTATGAATTATGAGGGTTTTATACTGATTAGTTTCCTAATGTAGGAGATCCAGCTCCAGTTCATCTTCTCCCAACCTCTCTCAGCTGCTTCTATCACCCGTAAACCCAAAATCCTTTTTCTGCTGGGGAGCCTTATCTTGTAGCAAGCCCTCTTGGGTAGGGACCTACCAAAACAGCTCAAATTTAGCTATCCTCTGGAGTTATCATTTGATGCACAGAAAATTTATTTATTCTTACAGACTGAGGAATAAGATAATAATTTTTCAATTTTTAAAGGGTCCTACAATCGCCTTGAGTGATTTTCTTGTTTTGAAGCACCATGTCATATTGCTCAAGGGTTAGGGCACTCCCACACTCAACTCATGAAAGTGAGGAAAAAGTCACTATATTATTCATTAGGCAAATTATGCATGAGTTTGATAGTTCTATATGGTGATGGAGGTATTGGGTTTAATTGTGGTAAGACCAATTGCTGGAAGCCGATCCACCCTTGCTGCTTGACGCAGTCGCTGCAGGGAAGAAACATCTGCACAGCTTATGTTTCAAGGGACCTGGCGTATATGGCATCCTGTTCTTAATATGTTTGCTCCCCTTCTTAAGCGCTATGTGTTTTAACCAAGGTCACCTCTCTGAGAAAGGTTGTTTCCCCAGGTGAGGATTTTTATCAGTAAAACCCCTTAACTAAGTGCCAGGCGGGTAGTTAATCACTTTAACTACGAACAATCACGCTTAAGCTACATAATCTTTACTTAGAATAATCTCCTTCAGCTACTTCCTTGTGGCTTAATAGAACAATAGAGTAACCTTGGAATGAAGATAAGAAACACCCTAACCTTTGGAATAGAATTGATAGGATTAAGATCAAATAATATAAATACAGATGTAAGAGGACAATAAAATGAGGAACCTGGCTGGCTATGATGATCACCTGAACGCTGCCTCTGTGTCATTCTTTCTTCACCGACTCCGTCCACACCTTTGGGAACCCCTGGACCTGCTGGGGCTGGACCCCAGCAACCAATGTTGCCATCTTCCAGAAAGCCCTCAAGAGCATAATTGGCTCCAGTTATTGGCAATATTGTTTAGAATGAGATACTTCTCCTCCAAATTTATCTTCTTTCTCATTCATCTTTTCATTTTTAAAAATTTATTTTAAAAAGAGGAAGATAGAGACAGGAATGGAGAGAGATACATCTACATGAGAGAGAAACATCAGTTATACCCACAACTTGGTCATGTGTCCTGACCTGGAATTTAACCTGACACCTCTTGGTTATGGGATGACACTCCAACCAACTGAGCCATACTGGCCAGAGCTTCCTCTTTTATTTGTCCTCTTTTTTAGACACTCATTATAACCATTGGATCAATAGGAAAATTCACCCTGTAACATATTTTTATTTAAAATATATCATTCTGGCATCTGTGTGAATATATTCTTTGGAAAAAAGTAGAAGTCAGGAGACTGGTTAGTAGGTTGTTGCAGTAATCCAAATAAGACATAATAGAAGCTTGTTCAGGTTGGTAGCAGTGGTGGTACCAAGTAGCAGTAGTTCATTTCAGAAGACATAGTATTTCAGAGGTAGAATAAACCTGACATGCCAATTGAATGCATGTCGTGAAACATAAGTCAAAAATGACTGCCAGGTTTTGGGCATGAGAAACTGATTGGAAGTTAGTGCTAATTACTGAAATGAGTAATAATGAGAGAATGACTGGTTTGTTTGAGTATTGTGTTTTTGCCATATTAAGTTTGAGATACCCAGGGAAACTATCTGAATAAGAGAACAAAATAAGATTAGATTCATGTATCACTGTTTTGGCTAAGGAATCAACTTTGTATATATTTGGCTCACCTGTAATGCATGCAGCACCTAAGTCAGCCATGAGCCAGAACTTTAGTTATTTGAGGGACATATTCAATACAATCATGTTTTCTTTCACAAACGCAACCATTCTGGCTCATCATCACCTACTAACAAAAGGTCTACTGTGCAATAGTTAATACCAATACATTGATCAAAAGGCCCTTACAAATCTCAGCATGAAAAAAAAACAAAACACCTTTGAGAGTGTCATTTTTGAATACAAATCAACCTCTCTTTTAACTGTCCTGCTGACCACATTATAAGACTTAGCTCAGCTATAGAAAGACAAAGGCATGGGTATGGTCACTGGGAACAGCTAGAAACAAAGCATTCTATTTAGTGGGACTAGATAGACACTACTCACCACAGAAGTTTTTGTTGAGAGTGTAGGAGCTGGGCAGTTCCACAATGCCTCCCCTATGACCTATTTAAAATTAGTCCTGGATCCAAATATATTCTAGGGTTTAAATCTCAGATAAGCCAATGCCTCCAATTAGGTCATCAACTACACACTGCTGAAATCCTTTGGCAACATTTTCAATTCAGGAGGCCAGATTAGCAATAGTTAATACGAATGCACAGAGCAAGAGACCTTTACAGATCTCAGTCAATGAAATAATTCTACTGATAAACATTTTTTCTTTATTCTTCCTGCTTACAATGTGTTGAATGGTAGTCTTCAAAAAGATGCACATGTCCTAACCCATCAGAATCTGTGGGTGTGACCTAATTTGAAAAAGTGCTTTGCAGATGTAATTAAATTAAGGGTCTTGAGATTAAATAATTCTGGATTATCCAAGTGGGCCCTAAATCCAATAACAACTGTCTTCTATAGACACATATAAGGGAGAAATACAGGGAGAAGAAGGAGAAGGCCATGTATAGGTAGAGGACGCTATTAGAGTTATGCAGTCACCAGCCAAGGTACACCTGCAACCATCAAAAGCTGAAAGAGGCAAGAAAGGATTTTCCTCTAGAGCAGTGGTTCTCAACCTTCCTAATGCCGTGACCCTTTAATACAGTTCCTCATGTTGTGTTGACCCCCAATTTCATTGTTACAAATCGAACATAATTAAAGCACAGTGATTAGTCACAAAAACAATATGTAATTACATATGTGTTTTCCGATGGTCTTAGGCAACCCCTGTGAAAGGGTCATTCGACCCCCAAAGTGGTCACGACCCACAGGTTGAGAACCGCTGCTCTAGAGCTTTCAAAGGGAGTACAACCCTGTGAACACCTTAACTGCAGACATTTCACCTATATAACTATAATAAAATAAAATAAATTTCTGTTGTTTTAAGTCACCGAGATCATGGTAATTTTTTATGGTAGTCCTAGCAAACTAATACACTGCTTTGCTTTCTTTATCTTCCCTTATTAAACTATAGCAAATCAACATATAAAACCATCACCATTGCCCCAGAAGTTCTCCCTTGTACCCTTTTATAGTTATTACTAGGGGCCCGGTGCACGAAATTCGTGCACTGGGGGGGGGGGGAGTGTCCCTCAGCCCAGCCTGCCCCCTCTCACATACTGGGAGCCCTCAGGCATTGACCCCCATCACCCTCCGATAGCCTGATCGGCCCCTTGCCCAGGCCTGACGCCTCCGCCAGAGGTGTCAGGCTTGGACAGGGGACCCCCATCTCCCCCCAATCACTGGCTCTGGCCCCCGCCCAGGCCTGAGGCCTCTGGCCCAGGAATCATGCCTGGGCAGGGGACCCCCATCTCCCTCTGATCGCTTGCTCCACCCCCCGCCCAAGCCTGATGCCTCTGACCCAGGCTTCAGGCCTGGGCAAGGGGACCATCATATCCCCCCAACCCCCGGCTCCGCCCCCCGCCCAGGCCTGATGCCTCAGCCAGAGGAGTTGACCCTCATCACCCTCCGATCACCAATCACCGGATCGGCCCCTTGACCAGGCCTGAGGCCTCCCGCAGAGGTGTCAGGCCTGGGCAGGGGACCCCCAGCTCCCCGCGGTTGCAGGCTCCGCCCCTGCCCAGGCCTAACGCCTCTGGCCTAGGCATCCGGCCCAGGCAGCGGGGACCTGCAGTGGCAGCGGGGGGCGCCGCGATAGTGGGCTTCGCTTTAGGCCCAGGCAAGGGACCCCTAGCTCCTGGGACTGCCAGCTTTGACCGTGCCCAGCTCCCATCGCTGGCTCCACCCCTACTTCCTGCTATCACTGGCCAGGGCGGCAAAGGCACCTGATTCTCCGATCATGGCTGGGGGGCAGGGCCGCCTTTGCCCTGCCCCCCAGCTCTTAGCTCCCCCCTGGGTTTCCGATCACTGTTAGTGGCAGGGGGCTTCTTCCTGCTTTCCCTTTCGCCTCCCTGCATTGTGCCTACATATGCAAATTAGCCGCCATCTTGTTGGCAGTTAACTGCCAATCTTAGTTGGCAGTTAATTTGCATATAGCCCTGATTAGCCAATGAAAAAGGTATCGCCGTACGCCAATTACCATTTTTCTCTTTTATTAGTGTAGATACACCCCCAAAGTAGCCATTTTCAAGATTTATAACATGGAATACTTGTTTTAGATTTAGTTTTTGTTCTTTTTAAATATCTTTTTATTAGAGAGAGAGAGAGAGAGAGAGAGAGAGAGAGAGAGAGAGAGAGATGAGAAAGAAACATCTATCAATAGCCTCCCACATTCACCCTGACCAGGGATCAAATCTGCAATCTGGGAATGTGCCCTGACTAGGACAATGCTCAACCAACTGAGCAACACCAGCCAGGGCTGTTTTTGTAATTTATATGAATAAAAACATACAATTTGTATTCATTTGTTTCTGGCTTCCTTTAATTGATTATGGGATTCATTCCCATTGTTGCATGTAATTGCAGAAGTTATACTGTATTGCTGTAGAGTGTTCCTTGTAAGAAATGTATTTATTCATTTTATCCGTTCTTCTATTGCTGTACATATGGGGAGTTTCCAGGATTAGACTATGATCAATAGAGCTGTTATAAAAATCCTTAATCATGTCTTTTGATGAGTGCATGTACCCATTTCTGTTCGTTATATACTTAGGAATAGGGTACGCCTATGTTCCATTTAAGTAGATACTATCAGTTTTTCCAAGTGTCTGTACCAATTTACGCTCCCACCAATAGTATATGAGAGTTTCAGCTGCTCCATCTTTACCTAAAATTGGTACTTTCTTTTTTCAGTCATTCTGGTAAATATTCAGTGTTATCTTACTGTAGTTTCAATTTGTATTTCACTGATAACTAACGAAATTGGGGACTTCTCTGTATGCTTATGGATAATTTGGATATTATTTTTGTTGTCTTGAAATCTTTTGCTTGTTTTTCTAATAAAGTGTTTGTCTTTTTGGCATTAATTTGTAGAAATTCTTTATATATTCCAGCTATGAGCTCTTTGTCAGATGTATTGCTAACACCTTCTCCAATTCTGAATTACCATTTTTCTCTTGACATGGCATCTTTTAATGAATAGAAGTTCCCAATTTTAATTTAATTTGTGTTATTGAATTTCACCTTTATGGATATGGCTTTTGTGTCCTGTTTTAGAAATCTTTGCCTACTCCAAGTTCATGAAAATTCTCTGGTTTTTCTCTAAAAGCTTTATTTTTTGGTCCTTCATATTTTGACATGCAATACATCTGAAATTGATTCCTAGGATTGGTGTTATAAGTATCAAGACACATTTCCCCCCATATGGCAATCCACCTGACACAGCACCATTTATTTAAGAGACCATTATTTCCTCATTGCACAACAATATCAACTTCAACATAAACTGGTTGATTATACATGCGTGGATATATTTTTAGACTATCCTGCTCCATTGGTGAGTTTATCATTGTACCAGTACAAAGCCATCTTATTTACCACAGATTTATGATAGGTCATGATATCTGATAGTAAAAGCCCTTCAATCAAGATTGCCTTGGCTATTCCTGGCCCTTTGAAGTTCTATGTGATTTTTAGAATGAGTTGGATAATTTTGGCCACCCTCCCATTTTACTTGGTATTTTGTTTGGGTTTGTGCTAAGTCAATGTATTTATTTCAGGGTTTCTGTACATTTTATAATACTGAGTTTTCCAATTCATGAACATGCCTTATCCTTCCATTTAGTTAGGTCTTCTTTAATTTCACTCAATAATATTTTATTGTTTCAGCATAGAGTCTTGCAACTTTTCACTATACTTTTTCTTAAATATTTGACATTTTTGATACTAAGGTAAATGACATCTTTTGAATTTTAAATTTCTATATATTAATAGTATATATAAATATAATTTATTTTGCATACTGATTTTGCATCTAGTGACATTGCTATACTTACTTAATTCTAATAATTTTTTCTATTCTTTTGGATTTTATACATACACAAATATGTCATCGGAGAATAATAAATTTATATTGTATATTTGAATCCTTATGTATTTTATTTCTTTTACTTATTCTATTGCACTGGCCAGAACCCCAATATAATTTTGAATAAAAATGGTAATAGCAAACATTCTTGACTTATTTCTGATTTCAAGAAGAAGGTTTCAGCTCTTCACTGCTAAATATGATGTTTTCTGTAGGTTTCTAGATATTCTTTATCAGATTAAGGAAGTTTCCTTCTATTCTTACTCTGCAAAGAGTTTTTATCATGTATTAGCATTGTAGTTTTTCAAATGTTTTCTGCATTTCCTAAGATGATCATATTATTTTATTCTTTTTTTCCTGTTCATGATTTATAATGTTAAACCACCCTTGCATTCACAGAACAATCCCCATTTGCTTGTGACACATTTGCTTTATATAAACATGGGTTCAATTTAATAATACTTCATTTAGTACTTTTGCATCCATATTCATGAGACTCTTCTGTGGTATTGTTTTCTTGTAATGTCTTTACTGCTTTGCTTTCTATGTTGAGCCAATGGCACAAAAAACTAAGTCAATGAACCATGTCATAAAGAAGCCTGCCTCACTCCTTGGGATGTTAGATAGGATTTACTCAATAAGCATCCTTATGTGCCCATAGTTACTGTCACAAGCTCAGCAACTTGAACAGAAAAAGGCCTTGCTTATTTTGTTGTTTACTCTCTCTTCTCAGCTAGGCCCTGTAGTAATCTCCTGGGTGAGTATGCTCCCAATTGGAAATGGGGGGAGAATGAAAAAACTACTGTTCTTGGTCTTGTCCTCATGTAGGGGAGCTCATTTGTTATTTTGGTTGTCAAGTTTGAGGCTAGTTGAGCTTATTTTTTGTAGATTCCCCAACACACCCTCCCTACACAGGCAGCAGGGGTCCTACTTTCAGTTTCCAGCCAGGTAGTCCAAGGAAAAGGGTTTCTCTGATTCCACTTCATCAAATGAGAGCCTGGCTTGAGAGCAGGGTAGACAGATTCAGCTCCTTTCTGATATAACAGATTTATTTTGGAGCAAGCAAAGAACCCGTGGCTCCCGATTACTCTCTCTCCATGCTGTCTCTTAAAGCTAATGGAGTGTCTTAAGGTTAATGAAACTCCTCCCTTGGGCAGGTCTGCTGATCTTGGATTTTTCCCCAGCAATACTGACCTTTCATCATAATTGGAAGGCTTGGTTACAGACAAGTGCATTTCACACATTGAAAAGCCTGAGAGGGCTACAGAGTGTAGTTCAGGATGATAAGTAGGTGTGGCAAGAGGAGAATGACTTGTATGAAGAGGGATTCAAGGAGTTTCAGTGGTTTTTAACCACAGGCTACTAAATGATACCTGCCATACTGCCTAGCTGGTCTAGGACCTAATTTTTAGGGTGGATGTTGGGGATGCTTTTTATGCTCAAGAGTCACCCAAAAAGGTATAAGAAACTAGGAAGCACAGAGGGTTTCTTTCCCCTGTCTGCAGGTCAGCTGACCTTTTGAATCTTATTGGATAAGAGAACTCACATTAACAGATTATCTATTGCACCATACATTGTGACTTCTATTGATACGTCTATCTTATCTATTTCTCACAACAACTCTACTATAAGAGGTATTATTATTTCAGCTTAACAAAGGAGGAGACTGAGGCCCTGAAAACATGATGTAAATTGCCAAACGTCATATAGTTTAGAACTAGGATACTGATTTGATTCCAGATGTATTGGATTTGAAACCTTTGTTGCATTGGAGTAGGATTCTTTCAGTTATAAGTGCAGAAACCTAACTCAGTCTAGCTTAGGAAAAAAAAAAAGCAATTAAACAAAAAATGTATTTATTGGCTTTCTTTTCGGAGGAAATTGCTGGGATAATCTAGAAAGTACTAGGATAACTCAGAATCAAAGGAAGAAGTACAGAAGTATAGTTGGTGACTACAACCAGGGATTCAAAGCTGTTAGAACTCTCTTTTACTTTGCTTCTCTCATCTTTGCTTTTCTATGCATGCTGCTTTTGTATCCTCTCACTTGTCCCCATGGTAGAAAATATGATTGCCAATAACCTAGGTTTAGCATCTTTAATGAAAAAAATACCTTATTTCTCCTAACATCCATATATTTCAAAGAAGGATTCAGACTAGATCTGCTTGGACTGGATAAATCAATGTTGTCATAAGGAGTGAGATATTTTGTTTGGCCAGGCCTAGATCACATACTCACCCAGATAGAGGAGTCTATTGCTAGAAGAAGAGAGCTAAGAAATATAGGGCATATGCTAGTCATCTGAGAGATGCAAATCAAAAGAACAATGAGGTACCATCTCACACCTGTCAGAATGGCTATCATCAACAAATAACAAATAACAAAATACAAGTGCTGGAGAGGATGTGGAGAAAGAGGAACCCTCCTTCACTGCTGGTGGGAATGCAGACTGGTGCAGCCATTGTGGAAAACAGTATGGCGTTTCCTCAAAAAATTAAAAATGGAACTTCCATTTGACCCAGTAATTCCACTTCTAGGGTATATCCCAAGAAAACAGAAATACCAATCAGAAAGGATATATGCACCCTATGTGCATAGCAGCACAGTTTACCATAGCTAAGATTTGGAAACAGCCTAAGTGCCCATCAGCAGATGAGTGGATTAGAAAACTGTGGTACATCTACACAATGGAATACTACGCTGCTATAAAATGGAAGGAATTCTTACCATTTGCAACAGCATGGATGGAACTGGAGAACATTATGCTTAGTGAAATAAGCCAGTCAATGAAGGAAAAATACCACATGATCTCACTCATTCATGGATAATAAAGACCATTATAAACTTATGAACAGTAATAGATACAGAGGCAGAGCTGCCTCAAACTGATTGTCAAACTGCAGTAGGAAGGCCAAGGAGGGTTGGGGGGCGGGGGGGGGGGGAAGAGATCAACCAAAGGACTTGTATGCATGCATATAAGCATAACCAATGGACATAAGACACTGGGGGGTAGGGGAGGCCAGGGGATTGTCAAGGGCGGGGAAAAAAAAAGGTCACATATGTAATACCCTTTGTAATACTTTAAGCAATAAAACAATAAAAAAAAATTAAAAAAAAATTAAAAGAAAGATAACAATTCCTGACCTTTGCTTGTGGTAAATCGATAATAAAAAAACATAAAGCACATATGTATATACTTCGAAATGATGGAATTTTTTTAAATAAATAAATGAGAGGTGGTGACATAACCCAAGGACTGTCTGTAGTGTCGTTTCTGGTTTTGGGAGTAGGATAATGCTGGCCTCATAAAAAGAGATTGGAAGTGTCCCTTCCTCTTGGATTTCTTGGAATAGTTTGAGAATGATAGATGTTAGTTCTTATTTAAATATTTGGTGAAACTCCTCCATGAAGCTGTCCGGACAAGGCCTTTAGTTTGCTGGGAGTGTTTTTGATTACTGCTTTAATTTTATCAGTTGTTTTTGGCCTATTCAGATTTTCTGATTTTTCCTGATTGAGTTTTAGAAGATTGTCTTTTTCTAGGAATCTATCTATTTTGTCCATTTGTCCATCTTGTTGGCATATAGTTGCGCATAGTATTTTTTTTACAGTCCTTTGTATTTTTTTGGTCTCACCTCTTTTGTTTCTGATTTATTTGTTTGGGTACTCTCTTTTTGTTTCTCAATGGATCTGGCTAATGATTCATCAATCTTTTCAAAGAACCAGCTCTTGGATTCATTGATCTTTAGTATTATTTTTTTATTTTCCATGCCATTTATTTCTCCCTTGATATTTATTATTTCCTTCTTTCTGCTTACTTTGGGCTTTTCTTGATGTTCTCTTTCTAATTCTTTTAGGTATATTAGTTTACTAGAGCTTTTCTTGTTTCTTGAGGTAGGCCTGTAATGCTATGAATTTCCTTCTCAGGATTGCTTTCACTGTGTCCCATAGATTTTGGGTTGTTGTGGGCTCATTTTCATTTGATTTTAAAAAGTTTTTTTTTAATTTCTTGCTTTATTTCATTGGTATCCCATTCATTGTTTAATAACACAGTGTTTAGCCTCCATGTGTTCAAATGTTTTTGAGTGTTTTTATTGTGATTGATTCTAGTTTCATGCCATTGTGATCCAAGATGCTTGATATTATTTCAATCCTCTTGAACTTGTAGATACTTATTTTTTTGTCCTAACATGTGGTCTATCTTTTTAATGTCTAATGTCCCCTTGAGATGAATATATATTCTGCAGCTCTGGGACAGAAAATTATGTAAATGTCAATTAAATCCATCTGATCTAGTGTGTCGTTAAAGTGTCTGTTTCCTTGTTGAGTTTTTTCTGGAAGATTTATCCAGTTATGTCAGTGGGGTGTTAAAATCCCCTACTATGAATGTATTGCTTTCAATCTCTCAAAGTCTTTCAAGAACACTTTTACATATTTAGGTGCTCCTATATTGGGTGCTCATATGTTTACCAGGGTTATATCTTCATTTTGGATTGATTCCTTTAGTATTATGTAGTGGACTTTTTGTGTCATTATGCCCTTTACGGTAAAGTTTATTTTGTCAGAAATAACTATTCCTACCCCTGATTTTTTGTTGTTTCCACTTGCATGGAAATTTTTTTTCCATCTTTTCAATTTCATCATATGTGAGTTTTTTTATCTGAGGTGGGTTTCTTGTAGACAGAATATATGTGGGTCACATTTTCTTATCCATTCAGCTACCCTATGTGTTTTGATTGTACCAGTTAATCCTTTTACATTTAAGGTTATTATTGATAGGTACTTATTTATTGGCATTTCTATTCTTTATGTATATATAATCTTATTATTATTACAGTAGTCCCTTTAACATTTCTTGCAATGCTGATTTGGTGGTAATAAACTCCTTTAGCTTTTTATTTTTGGTCTGGGAGTCTCTTTATTTCACCATCTATTTTGAATGATAGCCTTGCTGGATAGAGTAATCTTGGTTTCAGATCCTTGCTTTTAATTACCTTGTATACTTCATGACATTCCCTCTTAGCCTGTAGTGTTTCTGTTGAGAAACCAGCTGACAGCCTTATGGGAGTTCCCTTGTAGGTCACTGATCATCTCTCTTTTGTAGCCCTTAAAATTCTTTCTTTGTTTGATTCTTCCTTAATGTTTTCCATTTTAATTATGCTGTGTCTAGGAGTGGGTTTCTGCATTCTTCATGATTGGAATTCTGTGTGCTTTCTGAATTTGTGTGTTTTCTTCCTTCACCAGCTTAGGGAAATTTTCTCTCATTATTTCTTTCAAAAAGTTCTCTATCATTTGCTCACTTTATTCTCCCTCTGACACCCCTATGATGCAGACATTGTTTTATTTCATGTTATCCAAAGTTCCCTTAAAATGTTCTCATGCTTTTTAAGTATTTTTTCACTTAATCTTTGATTAAGAATTGTTTCTACCTTATCTTATAATTCAATTATTTGATACTCTGCTTTATTGGGCCTGATTTTAATTTTTTCTGGCACATTCTTTTTTAAAAATATATTTTTATTGACTTCAGAAAGGAAGGGAGAGGGAGAGAGAAACATCAATGATGAAAGAAAATCATTGATTGGCTGCCTTCTGCATGCGACCTACTGGGGATTGAGCCTGCAACCCAGGCATGTGCCCTTGACCAGAATCAAACTTGGGACCCTTCAGTTCATAGGCTGACACTATATCCATTGAGCCAAACCAGCTAGGGATCCAGCATGTTCTTGATGCTCAATATAGTATTCTGAATTTCTGCCTGGTTCTTATTCATAATATCTATATATGTTTTCATGATGATATAGCTTTCAGTAAGTTCCTTGTAGTTCTCACTAAGTTCCTGGAAACTTGCATTAAGCATCTTTATAACCATTACTCTGAACTGCACGTCTGATAACTTGCTTACATACATTATGTCTAGTTCTTTTTTCTGGCTATTCCTCCTTTTCTTTAATTTCTTTCTTTGCCTCCCCCTTTTAGCTGTCTCTTTGTGTTTGTATCTATTTATTAGATATATTTGCTATGACTCCAAGTCTTGTGGGGTGGGCTTTTATAGTAAATGTCCTTTGGGACCCAGAGGTGTGTTTTCCTTGTATTACTGTGCTATATGCTCTATGTGTGTTGCTTTTGTGGGTTATTTGGACTCTCTTGTTGTGATTTGTTCTAGATTGCTGTTGTTCAGTTCATGGGAGAACTCTCCTCTCAGGCTGGCTCACTGTTAGGCTCAGCTACAACCACATTTTGTGAGCTGTCATACAACCACATTTTGTGGTGCTGACACGGGAAAACAAAACAGAATCAAACCAACAGTAAACAAGCAGGAACATATAAAATATCCTGACAACAACAATGAAAATAACCCAACAGAAAAGAGAATTAGGAAATATAAGAGAGAACAAAATTACTAAGGCAATAAAGAAAAAGAGAAAAGAATATTACTGCTGATAGTAGAAAAAATAAATAAATAGCCTACTGGGAGGTAAAAGGGGCAGAAAAAAGATTCTACAAAGGAAGAAGGGAGAGCAAAAAATAAGAATAGAGAGGAAGAAAAGTAAAACCATAAAAAAATACAAGGCAGAGAAAGAAAGAAAAAAAAAAACTTATGCAAAGTTAAGAAGGGAAAGGTACAACAAAAGAAAGAATGGAAGATAAAAAAGGGGGTGGGGGAGATAGAGTAATGAAAGAGGCCAATAAGAGATATGAACAAAATAAGAGATAAAAGAAAAAAACTTAATCCTATATAATAAAAGGGTAATATGCAAATTGACCAAACAGCAAAACAACCAGTCATCAGGGGGTGGGGCTAGTGAATGGGCTACACCAGGCCACCCAAGGCAGGTGCCAGCAGGCAGAAGGAGGGTACAGTGGTGGGGGGGCGGGGCAAATAGCAATATTAAAATATTTCTTCTATTTAATTCACTTTCAATGTACACGAATTTGTACACCAGACCACTAGTATTTATGATAATATCAAAGCAATAAAGCAGAAAATATCAAGAAAATATTGAATAAAGAATGCCAAATACACACACACACACACACAAAGCAAAACAAAACAAAACAACACCCCCCCCCCCCAGCAAATTTTTTTAAAGCCAGCCAAGTCAAGTTCATCTGGAGCTTATGATATCTGAGGCTCACTATTTTGTATGTTGATTTCAGGCACTTTTGTGTCAGCCAATGTCAGGAGCTCTCCAAGTTTAGCTCTTGGTGTCCTTTTGTAGCTGGCTGGTCTGAGGCTCTGTGCAGACCACCTTCACCTGTCAGCTACTCCACCCCCCCCCAACCCATAGTTGTCTGATCTTTCTCCAGTGTCTTCTGAAGATAGTCTTTAGGGTGGAGGCAGAGTAGATAACTAGGGCTAGTGGGCCCCTTAGAGATTTGACCATCAAGCATCACTGTGGGGTAGTTAACCTCTACTTCAAAGTCAACTCCTCAGTCCCTATCATATCCTCCAATTCTAGTTCCCCCTTAAATGGCCTGATGCAGGTTCAGATTGGATACAGCCTGCTGCTTTTCCTGTTTGGGCAGTTTCAGCTACCTTGGGCTCAGTGGGATTGATCAAAAGATTCTCCTGTTAGCACCTTGCCTGCCTAGCCCCCATGAGGGGTGTTAAGCATTTCCTCCTGATTCCCTGACAGTTTTACTCCTTAACTCTGCCCTGTGGGATTATCTGGGGATTCAGAGAGCTTATCTAGCCCCTTTTCTGTTGGGTGAGGTGATCCTAGCCTAAAGGAGACATAGATGTACTCCACCCCTCCTTTCCCTGAACTCACAGGGTGATGGGGTCAGCTTCAACACACTGCAGACTTAAAGCCCAGATCTCACTGCTCTGTCTCCCCAGTATAAGATGCTGTAGGGTGCTGCACAAAAATAAAAAACAGATAAAGAAACAAACAAGCAGAAAACCTGCTTTGTGAGGACCCAGTGCCGTTGCTCCTCCAGTCCAAGCAGGAGGAATTACAAAGTCAGCCCCATGCAGATCTCCCACACAGCAAATCTCAGTAAAGCTAGGGATGAGATTCTCAGCTCCATTTGTGATCCAAGTTCTCTTCAGTGCAGGTCAAAAATTCCCACTCTTCCCTGCCTCCAGCTCTAGTCTATGGTGGCTGGAGGGCCCTCTTCTCCTTCCCCACACCACACAGTTTAGATGCTGTCTGTGGCTCTGTGCAATGCCTTTCAGGAGGGCAGAGGGCCCATTTAGGTCACCTCTGGGTGCAGCCCACAAACACCTTTCTATTCTGGAACAACACACCATGGCCAGCCTTCCCAGCAGTCAAAGCTCAGGGTGAATCTCTCCTGCCAAGGCTGCCAACATCAGGTACATTCTTTCACTGGGAAGGTACTGACCCCACCTAGAAGGCAGGTTGTTCCCCTGGATCCCTCTGCCCGATGCAGACTCTCCTTCCCACCTCCAACACTCAGGGTTCGAGATCCCTGTGTTTGGATGCCAGTCCACACGCCCAAGGAGATGGAACTTTGCAGCCACTATCCCTCAGACCTTTCAGCCTTTGGGCGGGGGCTTCCATTTTCTGCAACTCCCCCTTTCTTACCAGTCCTATGTTGTTTCTCCAGTGTCCCTTAGGGGGAAAAAAGTCAAATAAGATATACTTCTCTTGATTTTTTCAAGCTGACTATGCAGTATTTTAGCTGTAAGTCCAGTCCATGGTTGGGAGCAAGGGCACTCAGCCTGTTGTTAGACCACAGCCATCTTTGCTTCCCCCTAATTAGGTACTTTCTTCAAACAACTCTGTAAGTTAGGTAGTATTATTACCCTTTTTTGTTGTACTTTTATTACATTGAAAATAGAAACAAACTTAATTTTTAACAACAGGGAAATTCTTTTTTTTATTTTTTCAATTGAAGTTTACATTCAATGTTATTTGTTTATTTGTTTGTTTTGTTTTGTTAATCCTCACTGGAGGATATTTTCTTCATTTATTTTCAGAGAGAGTTTAAGGGAGGGCGAGACAGAATGAGAAGCATCAATGTGAGAAAGACACATACATTGGTTGCCTCTCTCACTCATCCATACCCGAGCTGGGGATCAAGCCTGCAATCCAGGTACATGCCCTTGACTTTAATTGAATCCAGGACTCTTCAGTTGAGGGCTGATGTTCTATCCACTGAGAAAAACTAGCTAGGGCTTCAATGTTATTTTGTATTAATTTCAGGTGTACAGCATAGTTATTAGACAATTATATACTTTACAAAGTGTTCCTCACAATATTTCAAGTACCCAACTGGCACCGCACATAGTTATTACAATATTATTGACTATATTCCCTGTGCTGTACTTTACATCCCCATTACTATTTTGTGACTACCAATTTGTACTTCTTAATTGCTTCACCTTTTTCATCCAGTCTCCCAAACACCATCCCTCTCACAGCCATCAGTCTGTTCTCTGTATCTATGAGTCTGTTTCTATTTTGTTTGTTTATTTTTCTCTTTAGATTCCACATATAATTATTACCTTCTTTTAATTGTACTGATTTGTACATATATGCTAAGCCCATAAAAATCTCCATTTATGAGGAAGGTAAAACTCAGAGAGAGGAAGCAACTTGCTCAATGTTACACAGCTTGATCAGAGTCAAGATATGAAACCCAAATTCTGTTATTTTTATACTATGCCATGTTACCAGTAATTATTCTTTGGTCCCTACAACTCCTGAACTAGAGTAAAAAGTAGAGGACTATATTTATCAAGTTTCAACATTAACATTTTAACCTCTTTATGATTCCTAGGGTTCATCACTCTGGGGATTTAGAACACAGTGAGCCATGAAGCACTTTTTGCCATGTGACATACCATTTTTGAAGACCCACTTGTCTCCTGTGAACTCACTACTTTACTCACAATAAGGCCATGCATGATAACTATCTCCAGCCCACCCCTCTACTCTACCTTGACCATCTTACAGTCCTCATACCTGGACCAAGGGTGTAGTGCAATACATGTAAAATTCCTCTCAAAAAAGTCTCAGGTCCTTCCCTAGATCCTGGAAGAGTAAACGTTTTATTTTGATATATATGTAACACATAAAAAAGAACAGTGAAAGAGAGAGATGGAGGGAGGAATTAGAGAGGGAATATAAATGAGACTATACAATAATAAATAATAGTTTCCTTGCTTTTCTCTCTACATAAACACTATAATTTAGGATTGTTGTTTTACAATTTTATATGAATGGAACCATGCTATTTTCTCTTTTGTGTCTTGCATCTTTCACTCAATATTATGGTTGTGAGATAAAATCAAGATAGTGGGTAATACTGAAAGGACAGAGCAGGACTGATGGCTGTGTCCTTAACCCCTCTTCCAAGAAAAAGCCGCAGGGTGTATCAGTTACTCAGCCTGCCCTTATCTCGGCCAATGGGAAAGCGGGGGGGGGGGAACTAGCCCAAGGCCAAAAGTATGCTGGCCACCCCCCTATCTTTGTGTAACCAGACCCTAGCTGCACCCTGCCCCCGACCCCAAGCCCTATAAATTCTTTGTTCTCTTGGGATTCGGTGCTCTCTCTTGCACCCAGTAATGGAGGCAAGGGGGGGACCAAGCGAGCTTGTATAAGAGACCCTCTGCTTTTGCATCAGACTGGCTCCCTGGCGTGGTTTTTTGAGGATCTTGAAATCTGGGCATAACAATACATTTATTCATTCTTTTACTACTCATCATTATAGAAATATAAAAATATAGTATAACTTATAAATGTATATGTCCTCCTTATATAGAGCCATGCTTATTGTCTATCCAGTGCTCCAGTTTTAGTTTATGTGCTATGAAACTGAGTATAAGCCTTAGTTTCTTCATCAGTAAAGTGAAGATAACAGAACTAGCCAACTTATTAGTTTGTTATGAGAATTAAATAAGACAGATATAAGTTTATCATGCTTAGTTCATGGCTGGTGTTCTGTTTCTTCCACAATGAGAAACTCTATTGCACAGAGCAAGTGGCTTTGAAACTGTTAGGTTGGGTGGCTCAGGAGGCGACGCAAGAAATAGAGAGTCCAGTGAATCAGAAAAGAAAGGAAAGAAAAAGGTTTATTTCTGTGTCCCCGGGAGAACCATGTACCCCCAAAGACAGGGCATGTGGATTCACGCCAACAGGGAGGGGGGAGCTTTTTTTATACTGCAGTTGGGTGAGGGGCAGGGACATGAGCTGCGTTATTCAGTTGAGGAAGTTTCAGCTGCAGGGGGTCAGCCAGGTATTCAGGAATGAGTCAGTATCTGTGTGGGGGTCGTTGTGGATTCAGGGAGAAGTCTGTATCTGTGTCTGGCATGCTGATCTGTTAGAAATGCCAGGGGGAGTCCATTATCTCATCACATGTCTGCATGTATCCGATTCTGGGCTCTCTCCGACCTAACAGAAACCAGAGATTGTTGGCATTGATTTCTAGTTCCACTGCCTCCGTTGCCTTTTTCAAGTCTCAGTTTGCTCATCTGTAAGAAGTAGATTAATAATATCCCCAAATATTAAATATATACAAATATTGAATCATTATGTTATATACCTGAAACTAATTATTTTCAAATAGAAATATCGCCTAACCAAGTTTTATTACAGAGGTCCTATTTAAAACTATACAATACCTGTCATATGGTAGGCAGTTGGCAGAGTTAAATTATTTTGATATTCTAGGCTGTTTAAAAACCACACTATACTTATGGTCAGAGAGTATCAATCTTCTAGGTTATCACAGAGAGGCAGCACTGAGAGAGTGCATGTGCTTGCTTGTATACTTGTGAGATGGGGGAGGGATAGAGGAAAGGAGAGGGAAGGAGAGAGGGAAAAGGATAACTGAGATGGGTGGTGGTGAAACAGAATTAGTGAGGCCCTTTTCCTATGGTCTGACCTAACTTTGCCTAGAAACAGGGAAGGAGGACCCATTTTTAGTGGGGCCTAAAAAATAAAGGCTAACTCAAGAATTGTTCTTTTTCCTTGTGTTATGCCCAGATTTCAAGATCCCCAAATAGACCATCAGGGAGCCAGCGGAGTCCGATGCAAAAGCAGAGAGTCTTTATTCAAACTAGTTTGGGCCCCCCGCCAGCCACATTCACCAACGCAGCAGCAAGCAGCTGAGAGAGCAAGTGAACCCCGTGGGAAGAGGGTTTTAATAGGGGGGTTGGAGTAAGGGGAGGAGAGATGACTGTGGGCCCTGCCAATTGGCCAGCGTAAGTTGGTGTCTCTGGAGTAAGATGGAGGGTGTAGCCCTCGCCGTTTCACTTGAGTGGAAGATTCTGATGAGTGAGTGATCTGAGTAAGGAAAGTATAGTTATTGTTACATTTGTCTTACTGTGAGAACCAAACATGAATTGCACAGCACTGAATCCTGGAGAGTTACCTTAGGAACCCATGCTGGCCAATCAAAAACAGTTGTGCGGGAGGGTGGATGGGATGGAAAGTAATCAATATATGCATAATCCATGGACACAGACAATAGGGTGCTGAAGGCCTGGGGTGAGGGAACAGGTGGGGCTGGAGGGGATCAATGGGGGAAAGGGGGACATATGTAATTCTTTCAACAATAAAGAATTATTTAAAAAAAGAAACAGTTTTGCCAGATGTTATTAATTATTGCACAAAAGCTCTCTTTTCCTCCTCAGAAAATTGACTCAACTCTGTCAGCACTTTCTGTTTGCCTTTATGGCTGATAAGAATGGAGAGGCCTGGCCTACTTTTCTACCCTCCCCACGAAACAATTTTTATCCTAGTGGGGTAAGTTGTCTTATTCCATTGAACTAGCTAGTCCTTAACAAATATTAAATCCTAAAGATGTTTCTAGGTTACTCTGTGAAGGAAAACCCCTATTCTGTAAAACTACTGTTTGGAATTCTCTGCTATTCTTTGGACAGCCTCTTATTCTGAAAAAGTAACTTTGCTTTCTAGCCTGCTTGAATAATGGGGGAGATAAACTTAGCTCTCTGACCTTGTAGGCCAGAGACTAGATACATCCAATGCCATGCCAGGTGCATTTTTTAATTGGATAGAACTGTATAGTTTTCAAGGCCGCCACCAGCAAGCACACAAAGGGCTGGCTCTTCTATAAAAAGGGAAGTTCTGCTTATAGCTTTGCTTAGATTTGGATGCATTTCCCTGAGCCCACCGCGGTGAATAAAGTGTAACTCCAAACTCTCAGAGCACTGTTTGGTTCTGGTCCAGTTTTTTCTGTAACAACTCCCAATACTTCCTCCTTTATATTCCCCCAATTAGCTGTACTCCACCCTGCTTTATATCCCAAACATGAATAAAACAGCTGATCAGAAGCTGTGATGTCGCTGAGTGTGAAGGACCAACCCATGGTCAAAGGGAAGGCTCAAGAAGGGTGCTGGCCTGCCAGAAATTCAAAAGGCTTGATCCTTCCATTTGCTCACCCCTTTTGATAAGTCACTCCATTTTTCTGGGCCTCAGTATCACCATCTGTCAAATGGGAATAATAATAATTTTGCTGCTCTCATAGCATTGCTAAAGATAGATATAAAAACTTCTTCAAAATGGAAGCCCTTAGTATATATAAAGTATAATAACAGCAATCAATGTTTATTGAGTGATTTATTAAGTGCTTACTGTAAACTAGGCATTCTGTTAAGCTCTTTATATACTGTATCTTATTTATCCCTCAAAACATGAGGAAAATAAGATTACCATCTTAAATGCATGGAAGAAGTAGCTGAGGCTCAGAGAGGTGAAGTTACTTTCCCAAAATCATATGGCTAGTAAGTGCTGGGTTTAAAGCCAGAAAGTTGGACTATAGGGTCATTGCTCCTAACCACTTTATTTATTTATTTATTTTTTTAGTTTTAATTTTTTTTTTTAAATTTTTTTATTGCTTAAAGTATTACAAAGGGTATTACATATGTGTCCATTTTATCCCCCCGCCCTAGACAGTCCCCTAGCCTCCCCTATCCCCCAATGTCTTATGTCCACTGGTTATGCTTATATGCATGCATACAAGTCCTTTAGTTGATCTCTTACCCCCCTACCTCCTGCCCCCCAACCCTCCCCGGCCTTCCCGCTGCAGTTTGACAATCTGTTTGAGGCAGCTCTGCCTCTGTATCTATTATTGTTCAAAAGTTTATAATGGTCTCTATTATCCATGAATGAGTGAGATCATGTGGTATTTTTCCTTCATTGACTGGCTTATTTCACTTAGCATAATGCTCTCCAGTTCCATCCATGACTTTGCAAATGGTAAGAGTTCCTTCCTTTTTAGAGCAGCATAGTATTCCATCGTGTAGATGTACCACCGTTTTCTAATCCATTCATCTACTGATGGGCACTTAGGCTGTTTCCAGATCTTAGCTATGGTGAATTGTGCTGCTATGAACATAGGGGTGCATATATCCTTTCTGATTGGTGTTTCTGGTTTCTTGGGATATATTCCTAGAAGTGGGATCACAGGGTCAAATGGGAGTTCCATTTTCAGTTTTTTAAGGAAACTCCATACTGCCTCTGCTGTTATTGCAATATTACTCATGCCTTTTCATCTGCTAAAGTCTAAGTAAGTTCCATCTCTTCCAGGAAGCCTTGTCTAACCACTCTAGCCCGTTGTAAATATTCTCTCCTCTGAGTTGTTATTTTGGTATATGACTAATTTCATATCTAGCCCTGTTGCCTTATCACCTCTAATGTTATTTAGGTTTTCCATGAACATTAGAC
Organism: Myotis nattereri; assembly: GCF_964212035.1. Classification (NCBI taxonomy): domain Eukaryota; kingdom Metazoa; phylum Chordata; class Mammalia; order Chiroptera; family Vespertilionidae; genus Myotis; species Myotis nattereri. The sequence goes on from NC_138078.1 coordinate 45,858,894, forward strand.
TCATGTCTTCATATATTTTGTAAGAACACACATCATACCCCATACTTTCTTATCTCCCGTTATAAGGACATAATCACATTATATAAAGATAGAATCACAAACACTTAGAAGTAAAAGGGATCTGAAATATCTTTTGACTGAAACTCTTCTTTCAATAGTTTTCTGACTATGGCAAGATTTTTAAAAAGTAATAATATCACAAAGATTACCTTCCATCCTTCTGAAGATGCATATTTTTTAATCAATCCAGCTAGTGGGTTATTCATTCATTCATTCAGCCAACAATGCTGTGGTATCTGGTGCTATAATAAGCAGAAAATTAAAACAAAGTCAAAGAATCAAGGAGCTTACAAATTAACAGATGAATGTGGAATTTATATGTTAATATGGGAGACAAAATATTTAAGAAAAAATTTAAGCATTTAAGGAAGTGTCCATGGGTAGAGTGGAAGAATGAAGAGAAGAAGAAGAAGAAGAAGAAGAAGAAGAAGAAGAAGAAGAAGAAGAAGAAGGAGAAGAATTAGAAGAAGAAGAAGGAGAAGAAGAAGAAGAAGAAGAAGAAGAAGAAGAAGAAGAAGAAGAAGAAGAAGAAGGAGGAGGAGGAGGAGGAGGAGGAGGAGGAGGAGGAGGAGGAGGAGGAGGGAGAAGAGGAGGAAGAGGGGGAGAAGAAAAAGAAGGGGGAGGTCAGTTCTCATTGGGACAAGGGGTAAAACAGTCATGGAAATCTTTCTGGAAAAGATGAGCCTAGAGATTCATTCTGACCATTTAATACATGTTTTTTTAGAAGGCCAAGGTGAGGAGGCTTTTCTAGTAGAGAAAACAGCAATATAGCTGTTTCACATGGAAGTGTTAAATCCATGCTAAATAATATGGACTTTATCCTCCTATAAGCATAAGGGAGCCAGTAGAGGATCATTCTAGCAGCAGCTTAGAGAATTGACTAAAAAGAAACAAGGTTGCAGGAGGCAGGGAGACAAATTAAAAGACCATGCAGATGAAAGAAGAACCAATTAGAATATGTAGATGAAGGTCTTAATTAAGCAGCACAAGGCAGATGGGGAGGAGAGCATAAATAGGACAAATATTAAGAGAAAATAAGTAGGGCTTAGTTACTAGCTTGACATATAGAGAGTAAGCAAAAGGGAGGAACCTAAGATTATTCACATACAGGTTTATATTGTGGTTTAGGTACTCAATAAATGAGAGTGTCATTTATTTACACCAAGAACACAGGATGAAAAAAATTGGAGGAAATAATTATGAGGGCATGTCTGGACAAAGCAAGTTCAAGTTTCCTGAGGGATATGTCCAGTAAGTAATCAGTTATATGGCACTGAAGTAAGGATAAAATGTTGGGTTGTGAATTTGGAATTATTATTTTTAGCTTTTATCGAGCACAGTGCTTATTATATGTCTAGTACTTAACAAGCATTATCGCATTTTATTCTCACTAAGACCTAATTATTTAGGAAGCATACTAGTCTCCTTTTTATTGATGAGGAAACCAAGGCTTAGAAGAGGTTAAGTAATTCACATAGATAATAAATGGCAGAGCCAGGATTTAAACCCAGGTCAATCTGGATTTAATGCATGCATTGTATTCACTGCTGTAAATGGAGTATAGACAGTATATGAGATTGTCCCAGATACCCATGTAAACTGAAGGCCAATGAGTAAAATCTCTAGGCACAACAATCTTTCAGGTGTATGAAAAGAAGAATGCTACAGAGGGGACGGAGAAGGAATGATCAAAGAGGTACTAGGTGAAGTAGTCATGAAAGATATGGAAGAAGCCAAGAGATGATAGAATTTCATGAAAAAGAAAGTAGACAATAGAGTCAAAGGGGGGCCAGATTGCTGCAAAGAGACCTCTGAATCCAGCAATAAAGGGATTGTTAATGGTCTCTACCAGAGCACTCTTAGAGGAGTTGTGAGAGTGAGAACTGGAGTGCAGTGGGTTGTAGACTGAGGAAATATGGAGATTGATATGAGACTCCTTTGTTGAGCTACTTCCCAAAGAAGGGAAGGAGAGTGACAGGGTGACAGTTTGAGAGGGATTCAGGATAGAGAGATTTTTCTTTCAATTGAGAAGAAGTGGTGAGGTGGAGTGGGATAACTGATTTGAGGAGTGCATAAAGATATGGAATGCCTGAGTGGGAAATGGAAAAGGGGACTGACAAAGGGCACATTACAAAGGTTGCCAAGTGTAGTACTGAAAGCCCAGCTGAGAATGGAGCACATAGATTTGCAGGTTCCCTAATGTGCCTTGCTACATGGTATTTGTAGCTTCACAGCTACTAGTATATTGTGGAAAGAGAGCACACGGCAAAAGTTCTCAAACTTTTCCCATCCCAACACTCCTGAAGGGTGTGGCAAGAACAATAATTATCTGAGCAATTCACATATCCCAGTCACTCTTCTAAATGCTTTGCATATGTTCATTCATTTAATCCTTGCAACAATTAAAGGGTTTAAGAGTCTATTTTCATTTTATGGATAAAGAAAGTGAAATGTAGAGGTTAGCTATACTGCTAGTAAACTGAGGAGCCATGATTCAAACACAAGTGGTCTAAATATAAGTCCACGTTTGTAACTACAACATTATAATTATAGCCCATTGTAGGGCAGTGATTATCGTCCCAGGCTGGGGTGGGTTTGGAATAGAATCTCTTGAAAAAACTTGTATGACTTTGAGTATTCCTCCCTCACCACACCTGCCCCCTATCTCAGTCATTTTGGATATTCTGAGATAATCTGATTGAGAATCACTTATCAGGGTGGATGTGAGTAAAATACAAGGGCATTACAACATTAAACCTATTGTTAATATGATGTATTGTGGCATCTACGCTGTATAGAGAAAGAGGTAGAGTCATAAAGGGTTAGTGGACCAGAAAGAAATACCAGGACTGGAAATGATAAAGGGAAGGAAAATGCATTGAGTAAGAACAAGGGGGAAATCTAGAAGGATACTGTGGACCAAGTAAGATAATGTTATTTAAGATTGTGTAAGTGGCTGAAACCGGTTTGGCTCAGTGGATAGAGCGTCGGCCTGCGGACTGAGAGGTCCCAGGTTCGATTCCGGTCAAGGGCATGTACCTGGGTTGCAGGCACATCCCCAGTAGGAGATGTGCAGGAGGCAGCTGATCGATGTTTCTTTCCCATCGATGTTTCTAACTCTCTATCCCTCTCCCTTCCTCTCTGTAAAAAATCAATAAAATATATTTAAAAAAAAAGATTGTGTAAGTGGATCAATTCCGAGTGATGATAAGGTCCAATGGGTATCTTTATGTCAAGATACTACATGTTTTTAGTAATCATATCACATTGCCTATTCATACTGAACTTTCTGACAACTGAAACTCCCAAGTTAAAGTTTTCACACATATGGGGCTATCCCATGCCTTTTTCAGCCTGAACTTGAATAATTGTATTTTTTTATTCAAATTAAGAACTTTACATTATAATCATTATTACATTTGTCTTAATTAGGTCAGCCTGTGGATATATTTTTTTTGGATTTTCCCTTTGTCATCTAGCTTATTTGTTCTTCTTTCTAGCTTTATAACATGCCCATATTGAACATACTTCCAGATCTACCTCCAAGTAGGGATTAAACAAATATTAATTGAGGAAGTTAAAGAAAAAAGTTCCCAGTACCCTCTATATGCAAAGTCCTATACTAGATGTTACTGAAGGGTAGAAAATAAATAAATATTCAAATCTACTAATTAAAAATGTGATGTTTCACTCTGTGGGTATTGACATTTGAGTGCCTACTATGTGCTAGGCAGTAAGCTAAGAAGGTTGCCTATGTTAGCTAATTTAATTGTCACATAGCTACAAGTAATGTCTATGAAAACTGAGTCTCACAAGGGATTAAGCATTTTAAAGACTCAAAAAGACCTAAGGCAGCACAGGAGCTTGAAACTAGTTATTTCTGGCTTCTAAAGTCCATCTTTCTTCCATTGCAGCATAGGAGGGAAGGTAAAGTCCCTGTGACTTGGACAGCACACAGCCTAGTTGGAAAGATAACTGCTTTGTAATTATTTCACATAAATATCTTAAGTGATAAATTCCCTCTGCCCAAAGGGAATTGGCACCCATATTTGTCAAAGTAGGAGTCAAGTGTAGTGATTAAAAACACTGATTATGAAGTCATACAGTACTAGATCCATACATCAGATACAAGTTAAGCGCTTACCATGCATATATGTATTTATAGCTGTGAACACATATATGAAATCCCTGGTTTTATGAAGCTTGCAGTCTGGGAGGGGAGAAAGGCAATAAATAAGTAAAAATTAAGACACTTTCATAAATGATATAAATTACAAAATATAAGGATCAGGAAAAATAAAGGGTTATAGGGGTGTGTGCACAGGAAGCTATTTTAGATAAGGTGGACAAAGATTTCAATGATGTGGAGGAGTTAACCATGGAGAATAAATCTGAGGAAATAGAGCTCCTGGCAGAAGGAATAGCAATTATAAAGACCATGAGGTGGGAACACATTTTACCTGTTTAAGGAAAACAAGAAAGCCAATTGGATGGGGCAGGATGAAGGATAAGATATGTGATGTAGGCAAGATTTTATTTTTCCCCTTCTATAAAATGGGATAATAATAGTACTTATAAGAAATAAATGAGATAATGGATATTAAAAGCTTGCTACAAGGCTGGCACATGATAAGTGCTCAAAAACTGATACATGTCATCATTGTTGTTATTATGAGGTTGAGCATGACTAGTTTTGCCACACAAGTGGCAAGGTTTAAATTAGAGGCATGACTCAGAGAAGACGACTCTCTTGTGAAGCAGGCAGAGACTAGAGCATTAGCAGGGATGAGGCAGCCAGAAATAGGAAGTCAAATCTGCATCCTTCACTGGCATAAACAGACTAAAGTGGTTTTAGAATGGGGGAGAAACACTGAAACATTGGCAATGGGGCTGATGGTTGATTCACAGAGAGAAGTGCACTGGCCTGAGAGTTAGCAGGCTTTGTCTTCTTATCTGTAAAATAGGAATAGAAGCTACCTCATAGGATTGTTAAGATGACATTTAATAGGGGCAGAAAACTTTTTTTTTCCTTCCTGCTTCCTCCTGTCTTCTGTTGGAAAACAAAGGCCAGTTGCATATTGTTAAGAACAGGGGCAAAGAGAAGTCTATTGTCCATACTCTATGTGCCCCACAGACAGAAGTTATAATTGCTACATGACATTCAGGACAATTGCTCCAGACCTCTTCTGTTCTAATCCATATTTGTTTGTTAAATTCATAGTCTTCTATTGTGACACCAGCCGACTGGCTCTGATCAGAGCAGAATTCAGAATTCTTCCATACATCGTCTTTCCTGCATCTGGGCTCCTCACTTGATTACAGTTTGGCTTTGGATACCTCTCTGATCCTTTGTGCTTCCTTATTGTTTATGGGAGGGAATATAATTTCCTGGACCTTTAAAATTTATCCTCCCTCTATTTTATTTCTTTTTTTATTGCTTAAAGTATTACAAAGAGTGTTACATATGTCTCCTTTTTTTTTCTCCTCTTGACATTCCCAGGCTCCCCTACCTCCCAGTGTCTTATATCCATTAGTTATGCTTATATGCATGCATACAAGTCCTTCGGTTGATCTATTACCCCCCCTTCCCACCCCACAACCCTCCCCATCCTTCCCGCTGTAGTTTGACAGTCTGTTCAATGCTGCTATGCCTCTGTATTTTTGCTCATCAGTTTATAATGGTATTTATTATCCATAAATGAGTGAGATCATGTGGGATTTTTCTTTCATTGACTGACTTATTTCACTTAGCATAATGCTCTCCAGTTCCATCCATGCTGTTGCAAATGGTAAGAATTCCTTCTTTTTCACAGCAGCATAGTATTCCATCATGTAGATGTACCCCAGTTTTCTAAACCATTCATCTGCTGATGGGCACTTAGGCTGTTTCCAGATCATAGCTATGGTGAATAATGCTGGTATGAACATAGGGGTGCATATATCCTTTCTGATTGGTGTTTCTGACTTCTTGAGATATATTATTAGGAGTGGGAGCACTGGGTCAAATGGAGGTTCCATTTTTAACTTTTTGGGGAAACTCCATACTGTCTTCCATAGTGGCTGCACCAGTCTGCATTCCAAACAGCAGTGGACGAGTGTTCCTTTTTCTCCACATCCTCTCCAGCACTTGTCATTTGTTTATTTGTTGATGATAGCCAGTCTGACAGGTGTGAGATGGTACCTCATTGTTGTTTTGATTTGCATCTCTCGGATATTAGTGACTTTGAGAATGTTTTCATATGTCTCTTGGCTTTCTGAATGTCCTCTTTTGAAAAGTGTCTATTTAGGTCCTTTGCCCATTTTTTGATTAGATTGTTTATATTCCTTTTGTTAAGTTGTATGAGTTCCCAATACATTTTGGAGATTAAACCCTTATCGGTGATTACATTGGCAAATATGTTCTCCCATGCAGTGGGCTTTCTTGTTGTTTTGTGGACGGTTTCTTTTGCTGTGCAGAAGCTTTTTATTTTGATGTAGTCCCATTTGTGTATTTTCTCTTTAGATTCCAATGCCCTAGGAGATGTATCAGTGAAGAAATTGCTTTGGCATATGTCTGAGATTTTGTTGCCTTTGGATTCCTCTAGTATTTTTATGGATTCCCATCTTACATTTAAGTCCTTTATCCATTTTGAGTTCATTTTTGGTGCATGGTGCAAGTTGGTGGTCTAGTTTCATTTTTTTGCATGTATCTATCCAATTTTCCCAACACCATTTATTGAAGAGACTGTCTTAACTCCATTGTATATTCTCGCCTCCTTTGTCAAATATTGATTGACCATATTGGTTGGGATCGATTTCTGGGCTCTCTATTCTATTCCATTGATCTATATGTGTGTTCTTGTGCCAGTACCAGGCAGTTTTGAGAACAGTGGCTTTGTAATACAGCTTGATATCTGGTATTGAGATCCCACCTACGTTGTTCTTCATTCTCAGGATTGCTATTCGGGGTCTTTTTTTATTCCAGATGAATTTCTGGAGAGTTCGTTTTAGGTCTGTGAAATATACTGTTGGTATTATAATGGGAAGTGCGTTGAATTTATAGATTGCTTTGGGTAGAGTGGACATTTTGATGATGTTGATTCTACCAATCCATGAACATGGTATGGTCTTCCATCTGTTTATGTTTTCCTCTATCTCTTTTTTTCATTTTCCTTTTATTTTTCGCATATAAGTCTTTTACCTCCTTAGTGAAGTTCATTCCTAGGTATCTTAACTTTTTTGGTGTGATGGTAAATGGGATTGCTTATTTAGTCTCACTTTCTGTAAGTTCACTATTGGTGCAAAGAAATGCCATAGATTTCCTGGGATTAATTTTGTATCCTGCTACATTGCTGAATTCATTTATTAAACCTAATAATTTTTTTGATGGAGTTTTAGGGTTCTCTATGTACAGGATCATGTCATCTGAAAATAAGGACAGTTTTACTTCTTATTTTCCAATTTGGATGCCTTTTATTTCTTCTTCTTGTCTGATTGCAATGGCTAGTACTTCCAGTACTATGTTGAACAGGAGTGGTAAGAGGGGGCATCCCTGTCTTGTTCCTGTTCTTAGGGGAAATGGTTTTAGTTTTTGCCCATTGATTATGATATTGGTTGTGGGTTTGTCATATATGGCTTTAATTATGTTGAGATATGATCCTTCTATTCCCACCTTGCTGAGAATTTTTATCAGAAATGGGTGTTGGATTTTGTCAAATGCTTTTTCTGCATCAATTGATATGACTATGTGTTTTTTTTTTCTTTCAATTTGTTTATGTGATGTATCACGTTTATTGATTTGCAGATATTGTACTATCCTTGCATCCCTGGGATAAATCCTACTTGGTCGTGGTGTATGATCTCTCTGATGAACTACTGGATCCTATTTGCTAAGATTTTGTTGAGGATTTTGGCATCTATGTTCATGAGGGATATTGGCCTGTAATTCTCTTTCATTGTGTTGTCTTTATCTGGTTTTGGTATTAGGGTGATGCTGGCTTCATAGAATGAGCTTGGAAGTGCTCCTTCCTCTTGACTTTTTTGTAGTAGTCTGAGGAGGATAGGTTTAATTCTTCCTTGAGTGTTGGGTAAAACACCCCTGTGAAGCCATCTGGCCCCAGGCTTTCGTTTGCTGGCAGCTTTTTGATGACTGCTTCAATTTCTTCCATAGTTATTGGTCTATTGAGATTTTTAGATTCTTCCTGATTCAGTTTTGGAATGTTGTATTTTTCTAGGAATATGTCCATTTCCTCCAGGTTGTCTAGTTTGTTGAAGTAGAGTTGTCCAAAGAATTTTTTAACAATCATTTTTATTTCTGTGGGATCTGTTGTTATTTCACCTCTATCATTTCTGATTTTGTTTATTTGGGTCCTCTCTTTTGCTTCTTGGTGAGCCTGGCTAGAGGTTCATGAATTTTGTTTATCCTTTCAAAGAAACAGCTCTTGGTTTCATTGATTTTATGTATTGTTTTTTTTGGTATCTATGTCATTTATTTCTGCTCTAACCTTTTTTATCTCCTTCCATCTGAATACTCTGGGCTTTTCTTGTTGCTCTCTTTCTAATTCTTTGAGATGCAGAGTAAGATGATTTACTACCATTTTTTTCTTGTTTTTTTTTGATGTAGGCTTGTAGTGCTATAAACTACCCAAACAGGACTGCTTTCATGTGTCCAATAGGTTTTGGATGGTTGTGTTTTTATTGTCATTAGTTTCCAAGATATTTTAATTTCTTTTTTGATCTAATTGGTAACCCAATCATTATTTAATAACATGCTATTCAGCTTCCAAGTGTTTGAGTATTTGGGATTGTTTTTATTGTAGTTTATTTCTAATATTATGCCATTGTGTTCTGAGAAGATCCTTGGTATGATTTTAATATTCTTGAATTTGGGGAGACTTTGCTTGTGCACCAATATGTGGTCTATTTCTGAAAATGTCCTATGTGCACTTTAGAAGAACCTATATACTGAGACTTTGGGCTGAAATGTTCTGAAGATGTCAATTCAGTCCATCTGATCTAATGAGTCAATTAGGATTGCTGTTTCTTTGCTCAATTTTTGTCCAGAGGATTTATTCTGGGATGTCAGTGGTGTATTAAAGTCCCCTCCTATGATTGTATTGTTGTCGATCTCTCTCTTGATTACTTCCTGGAGCTTTTTTTATGTATTTGGGTGCCCCTGCATTGGGTGCATATATGTTTTTAAGGGTTTTATCTTCTTGTTGTATGGATCCCTTCAGTATTATAGTGGCCTTTGTTGTCTCTTGTTATGGACTTCACTTTGAGGTCTATTTTGTCTGATATAAGTATTGCTACCCCAGCTTTTTCTACATTTCCATTTCCCTGAAAGGTATTTTTCCATCCCTTCACTTTCAGTCTGTGTGAGTCCCTTATTCTGAGGTGGGTCTCTTGTTGATAGCATATATATATATTTGAATCCAGTCAGCCATTCCAAGTCTTTTGATTGGAGCATTTTTGTCTGTTTACATGTAAAGTTATTATTGAAAGGTACTTGTTTGTAGCCATTTCTATTTTTGTACCTGTTTTCTTTTTTAGCCTTTTATTTCTTCTTTTTACACCAGTCCCTTTAGCATTTCTTGCATTGCTGGCTTGGGTGGTGATAAACTCCCTTAGCCCTTTTGTGTTTGTGAAGATTCTTATTTCCCCTTCAATTTTGAATGATACCCTTGCTGTACAGATTATTCTTGGATTCATTCCTTTGCTTTGCATCACTTTGTAAATTTCTGTCCATTCTTTTCTGGCCTGATGTGTTTCTGTTGAGAAATCATTTGATAATCTAATGGGTGATCCCTTGTATGTAACTTTCCGTCTCTCTCTTGCATCCTTTAAGATCCTCTCTTTGTCCTGAACATTTGCCATGGTAATTATGATGTGTCTTGGTGTGGGTCTTTTTTGGTTCACCTTGTTTGGGACTCTGTGCTTGTGTGACTTTTTTCTTCCCCACCTCAGGGAAATTTTCTGACATTATCTCTTCAAATAGGTTTTCTAATCCTTGTTCCTCTTTCTGTTGTTCTGGCACCCTTATTATTCGTATGTTGTTTCGTTTCATGTCCCATACCTCCCTTAGGCTCTTCTCCTGTCTTTTAATTTTTTTCTCCATTGCAGTTCAGTTTGGGTGTGTTTTGCTTCCTTGTCTTTTAATTCACTAATTTGGTCCTCCGCTTCTCCTAGTCTACTGTTAAAACTTTCAATGGTGTTTTTTTATTGCAGCTATATCACTCCTCATTTCTTCTTGGTTCTTACCTAAGTTATTGATTTTTTCATCCATTTCTTTTTGATTCTTACAAAGGTTGTTGATTTTTTCATCTGTTCCTTCTTGCTTTTTGCATAAGTTGTTGATTTTTTCCTTCATCCAGTTTATGCACTCTAGGACCCTTAATCTGAATTCTTTTTCTGACACGTTTCATGCCTCTGTTTCACCTAGCTGCTTTTCTGGCGAGTCCTCCTCGTCTTTCCTTTCGAGGTTTCTTTGTCCACCCATGTTTGATCTCACTGACATATCTAGATGTTGAGTCGTTCAGTGGCTGCTCCCTGGGTGGCAGTGGCTCCTCACGCTGTGATTGCTTCTCAGGCAGTTTTGGTAGCAGCTGCTCCTCAGTTGGCAGCAGCTCCTCTGGTGGGTGCTCTTCACAGCTGTGATGGCTCTTCTGGATTGTGGGGGGATGTTTCACACACAGCTGCTGTTCCTCAGACAGAGAGTGTGGTGATCAGGAGGCTGCTGTTGCTTGGATCTGCTGGAAGCCATGCACGATGTACACCTTCTCCGCCTTGCTCAGTGACACGGATGCCATGCTCTATGTCCTATACTTTGAAGGCTATATTGTTGTACATGAGTATTACTACCCAAGCTTTTATTTTTTCATTTCCATTCGCCTAATTTTTTTCCACCCTTAAGGTTATTATTGATAGGTACTTATTTGTTGAAATTCTTAGTCTTTATAACCTGTATTCTTTTCTTTATATTTCTTCTTCTTCTTCCAGTCCCTTTAGCATTTCTGGCAGTGCTGGTTTGGTGTGAATAAATGATTTTACCCTTTATTTGTCTGTGAAGTTTTTTTTGTTTTGTTTTGTTTTTGTTTTTGTTTTTTTACACATTCCAGAACATTCTGGTCCTGTTTCCTTTTTAATAACATTCTTTTTTTTTCACTTTTTTAATCTTTAATTTCTTTATTGGTTAAGGTATTACAAATGTGTCCTCATCCCCCCATTAACCCCCAGCCTCCCCCCCCCCACTCATGCTCTCATCCCCTTGTTGTCTGTGTCCATTGGTTTGGCTTATATGTATGCATACAAGTTCTTTGGTTGATTTCTTCCCCTTACCCCCACCCTCCCCTCCTTTCCCTCTAGGGATTGATAGTCTGATCGCTGTTTCTCTGTCTTTGGATCTGTTCCTGTTCATCATTCTATGTTGTTCTCTATATTCCACAAATGAGTGAGATCATGTGTTATTTATCTTTCTCTGACTGGCTTATTTCACTTAGCATAATGCTCTCCAGTTCCATCCATGCTATTGCAAATGGCAAGAATTCCTTCTTTTTATTTGACCTTTGATTTTGAATGATAATCTTTCTGGATAAAGAAGTCTTGGGTTTAGCCTCTTGGTTTTCATTACTTTGTAAATTTCATGCCACTCCCTTCTGTTCTGAAGTGCTTCTATTGAGAAATCAGATGACAGCCTAATGGCATCTCCCTTGTAGGTAACTTTTGGTCTCTCCATTATAGCCTTTAAGTTCCTCTATTTGTCTTTAATGTTTGTCATATTAATTATATTATGTACCTAGGTGTGGATCTTTTGGGTTTTATCTTGACAGGGCCTCTGTGTTTCCTGAACTTGAGTGGCTTTTTCCATCACCAGGTTAGGGAAAATTTCTGCCATTATTTCCTCAAACAGGTTTTCTATTCCTTGTTTGGATTCTTTTCCTTCTGGTACCCCTAAAATGGTGTCCCAAAGCTCCCTTAAACTTTTCACCTGCTTTTCATTTATTTTTTTTCCATTTGCAACTCTGAGTGGGTTTCTTTGTGGTTTTTAAAAATTCTTTATTGTTGAAAATATTACATATAGTACTACATATGTCTCCTTTTCCCCCCATTGACCTCTCCCCTACCACTCCGGCCCCCATACATGCCGTCAACCCCCTAGTGTCTGTGTCCATTGGTTATGCTTATATGCATGCATAAATGTCCTTTGGTTTATCTCTTATACCTCCCTCCTCTGCCTTCCCTCTGAAGTTTGATTGTCTGGTGGATGCTTCTCTGTCTCTTTATCTATTTATGTTCATCAGTTTATGTTGTTTATTATGTTCCACAAATGAGTGAGATCATGTGATATTTATCTTTCTCCAACTGGCTTATTTTGCTTAGCATAATGCTCTCCATATCCATCCATGCTGTTGCTAATATTAAGAGTTCTTCCTTTTTTACAGAAGCATAGTATTCTTTTTTCTAAATTAAAAAAAATTGTTGGTTAAAGTATTACATATGTCTCCTTTTCCACTGATTGAACCCCCTGGCCACTCCCACCCCTAAGGGCACGCCTCCACCATGCCAGTGTCTCCATTGGATATGCTAATATGCAGGCATAAAAGTCCTGTGGTTGATCTCAAACCACCCTGCCCAACCTTGCCTGCCCTTTGTCTCTGGATCTATTTCTGTTCATCAGTTTATGTTGATCATTATATCCCACATATGAGTGATATCGTCTGATATTTATCTTTCTCTGACTGGCTTATTTTGCTTAGCATAATGTTCTCCAGTTCCATCCATGTTGTAGCAAATGGTAAGAGTTCCTTATTTTTTATAGCAGTGCAGTATTTCATTGTGTATATGTACAACAGCTTTGTAATCCACTCATCTGCTGATGGACACTTAGGCTCTTTCCAAATCTTAGCTATTGTAAATTGTGCTGCTATGAACATAGGGGTGCATATATCCTTTCTGATTGGTGTTTCTGTTTTCTTGGGATATAGTACTAGAGTGGGATTACTGGGTCAAATGGGAGTTCCATTTTTAACTTTTTGAGGAAACTCCATACTTTTTTCCAGAGTGGATGCACCAGTCTACATTCCCACCAAGAGTGCATGAGGGTTCCTTTTTCTCCACATCCTCACCAGCACTTGTCATTTGCTGATTCGTTGATGATAGCCATTCTGACAGGTGTGAGATGGTACCTCATTGTTTTGATTTGCATCTCTCTGATGACTAGTGACTTTCAGCATGTTTTCATATGCCTCTCGTCCTTCTTTATGTCCTCTTTTGAAAAGTGTCTATTTAGGTCCTTTGCCCATTTTTTAATTGGATTGTTCATCTTCCCTTTGTTAAGTTCTATAAGTTCCCTATAAGTGTTGGATATTGAACCCATATCTGAAATAGCATTAGCAAATATGCTTTCCCATGCAGTGTGCTTTCTTGTTGTTTTGTTCAGAAGCATAGTATTATATTGGAGAACAAAAAATAGAAAGCAGGAGGAGATTTCAAGGGAGCATTGGGACAACATGAAACGAAGTAACATATGTATAATAGGGGTGAAAGAACGACAAGAAAAGAAGCAAGGGTTAGAAAACCTATTTGAAGAAATAATGCCAGAAATCTTACCTTATTTGGGGAATAAAAAGTCACACAAGCACAGAGATTCAAAAAAAAAACAAAACATGAACCCAAAAAGACCCACACCAAGACATGTTGTAATTACCATGGCAAACGTTAATGACAAAGAGAGAATTTTAAAGGCTGCAATAGAGAGACAGAGACTTATCTAAAAAAGATCTCCCATTAGATTATCAAATTATTTCTCAACAGAAACACATCAGGCCAGAAGGGAATGGAATGAATTTTAAAAAGTGATGCAAAGCAAGGGACTAAATCCAAGAATGCTCTATCCAGCTAGGCTATCATTCAAAATTAAAGGGGAAATCAGGAACTTTGCATAATAAAAAGGCTAAGCGTGTTTACAAAGCCAGCAATGAAATAAATGCAAATGGACTGTTGTAAAAAGAAGAAATAGAAAGGGAAGGAGGAGCACAGGCATGAAGAATAGAAATGGCGACAAACATGTACCTATCAATAATAATCTTAATTGTAAATAAATACTCCAATCAAAAGACATAGGGTAACTGAATGGATAAGAAAACATGACCCATATATATGCTGTCTACAAAAGACCCACCTCAGAACAAGGGACTCACATAGACTGATGATGAAGTGATGGAAAAATATTTTTCAGGCAAATGGAAATGAAAAAATAAAACTGGGGTGCTAATTTACATTAGAAAAATTAGACTTCAAAGTGTAGGCCATAGCAAGAGATAAGAAGGGCTACTTCATAATACTAAAGGGAACAATACAAAAAGACTATATAACTCTGGTAAACATATATGCACCCAATGCAGGAACACCCAAATACATTAAAAAAGTTCCGAAAAATATCAAGGGAGAGATCGACAGCAATACAAAAATTGTAGGGGAATTTAATACCCCATTGACATCACTGCATAAATTCCCTAGATAAAAAAAAATTATCAAAGAAACAGCAATCCTAAATGATTCACTAGATGACTTAACACCTTCAAAATATTTCACCCCAAAGATACAGAATATACATTCTTCTCAAGTGCACATTGGACATATTCAAAGACAGGCCACATATTGGGACACAGGAAAAGTCTCTTCAAATTTAAGAAGACTGAAGTCATATCAAGCATCTTCTCAGAGATAATAGTGGCATAATAATAGAAATAAACTATAATAAAAACAATAAAAAAATTCAAACACTTGGAGTGTAATAGCATGTTATTAAACAACTAGAGGCCCAGTGTATGAAATTTGTGCACAGGTAGTGTCCCTAGCGGCTGCTAGCTGCCAGCCGGGGCCTCCCTTCCCCACCTGCTGGCTGCTGGCCAGAACCTCCATTCCCTGGCTGCTGGCCTGGGCCTCCATTCGTTCTGCACTGCCCTATTGTGTATTTCAGTGTATGTGGTCAGTGTATGTCATAGTGAGTGATAGAACTCCCAGTTGGTTGAACTCCAGAGGGGAAAATTTGCATATTAGGCTTTTATATATATCAACAAGAGGCCCAATGCACAAAATTCATGTAAAAGTAGGCCTTCCTTCCCCTGGCTACTGTCACCAGCTTTCCTCTGGCACCCAGCACCCAGGCTTCCCTCTGGCACCAGCAGGCACCCAGTACCCAGGCTTTGCTCTGGCTGCCGGCAGGTACCAGGGACCCAGGCTTCCCTCTAGCTGCCAGCAGTCACCCAGGACCCAGGCTTCCCTTGCAGCTGCAGTGGTTTGACTTGGCCCAAGGCAACCATAGCGGCTGCCTCGGCTCTCACTACCCCAGCCCGAGGCAACTGTGGCAGCTGCCTTGGTCCTCACAGCCCTGACTTCATCTGGAAGGTTGTCTGGAAGGACATTGGAAGGACGTCTGGTCTAATTAGCATATTATGCTTTTATTATTATAGATGTTTGAGTTACCAAAGAGATCAAATAACTAATAAAAAACATCCTGGACACAAATGACAATGAAGACAAAACAATCCAAAATCTATCATACACAGCGAAAGCAGTCCTGAGAGGGAAGTTTATAGCTCTACAGGCCCACCTCAAAAAACAAGAAAAAATAGTAATAAATTATCTAATTATACAACTTAAAGAATTAGAAAGACAGCAACAAGAAAAACCCAGAGTTCACAGAAGGAAGGAAATAATAAAGATCAGAGCAGAAATGGATGACATAGAGACTCCCTTCTGAAAAATACAAAAGATCAAAGAAACCAAGAGCTGGTTCTTTGAAAGGATAAACAAGATTGATGTATCTCAAGCCAGGCTCATTAAGAAGCAAAGAGAGAAGATCCAAATAAAAAAAGCAGAAATGAAAGAGGCGAAATAACAACAGATCCACAGAAATACAAAGGATTTTTTTTAAAAAAAAAATACTATAAACAACTCTATTCCAACAAGCTGGTCAACCTAGCAGAAATGGACATATTCCTAGAAAAAATGTGACCTTCCAAAACTCAATCAGGAAGAAAAAGAAATCTGAATAGGCCAATAATGATGGAAGAAATTGAAACAGTAATCAAAAAACTTCCAGCAAACCAAAGCCCTGGTCTGGATGGCTTCACAGGGGAGTTTTACCAAACATTCAAAGAAGAATTGAAACCTATCCTCCTCAGACTATTCCAAAAAATTCAAGAGGAAGGAACACTTCCAAGCTATTTCTATGAAGCCAGTATTACCTTAATCCTCAAACCAGATAAAGACACTACAAAGAAAAAGAATTACAAGCTAATATCTCTGATGAACATAGATGCTAAAATCCTCAACAAAATCCTAGCATATAGGATCCAGGATTACATTATAAAGATCATACACCGTGACCAAGTGGGATTTATTCTAGGGATGCATGTTTGATGCAATATCTTCAAAACAATAAATGTGGTACATCACATAAAACAGCGCTTCTCAGCCTATGGGTCGCGACCCCTTTGAAGGTCGAACGACCCTTTCACAGAAGTCGCCTAAGACCATCGGAAAACACATATTTTCAATGGTCTTAGGAACTGAGACACCACTCCTCTATTTGTCTACAGGCAGGTCCGCCCACATGCAGATATGCCCACATACGAGTATCTGGCATGATGACATCATCACGCCAACCCCATCACATACACCCCATACAAATACAGGTGTATGTGACAGGGTTGGCGCCATAATGTACTTATGTGGACCAGTCACACGTGTGTAAAGAGCAGCTACTGTGTAGAAAGTAGCTGCTGTGTTGAAAGCAGCTATTGTGTTGAAAGCAGCAGTATTGGAGGTAAAACAACACTTCATGAATTATACTTACTGGATAAATGTAAAATCATGTACTGTAAAATCATCAACTACTGCAAAAAAAAATATCTGTACCATGGGAACTTAATCTGGATGCTGATCGGTCTTTTTATATTCAGCTGTGGTTGATGTGAATACTGCTCCTTTGTGATAGTAACAGGTATGTAAAAAAACAAAACAGAATGGTAAAACATAGGAAACTTTAATGAACTGTATTGACTGAACTATGCCATGTGTCATCTTTTGTATTATTAAAGCTATTGTTATATATTATTTTCATTAGCAAACCATCCTATGACAATGGATCGTGTAGAGAAGAACGTTAAGAAAAGAAAATATAGTGAGGATTTTTTGAAGTATGGTTTTACCTCAGCAATTACAGCAGGAATTGAGAAACCGCAATGTGTTATTTATTGTGAAGTTCTTTCAGCTGAATCTATGAAGCCAAACAAACTAAAACGGCATTTTGATGGCAAGCATCCGAGCTTTGCCGACAAGGATACCAACTATTTCAGAAGCAAAGCTGATGGACTCAAGAAAGCCAGTCTTGACACTGCTGGCAAGTACCACAAACAAAATGTAGCAGCCATTGAAGCTTCATATTTGGTGGCACTCAGAATCGCGAGAGCTATGAAACCTCACATCATTGCTGAGGATTTACTGTTGCCAATGGCCAAAGACATTGTTCTAGTTATGATCAGAGACGAATTTGCTATGAAATTGAGTGCAATTTCCTTATCTAGCAATACTGTCTGCAGAATAGATGACATGTCTGCTGATATTCTTGATCAGGTAATCCAAGAAATTAAATCTGCTCCACTTCCAATATTTAGTATCCAGTTTGATGAACCTACAGACGTTGCAAACTGTTCACAGTTGCTGGTTTACGTGAGGTATATTAATGATGGCGACTTTAAAGATGAGTTTCTTTTTTTCAAACCTCTTGAAACGACAGCTACTTCATGTGATATATTTGACACAGTTGGTTCATTTCTGAAAGAGCATAAGATCTGTTGGAAAAAGGTTTGTGGTGTTTGCACAGATGGTGCTCCAGCTATGCTAGGATGTCAATCTGGATTTCAACGTTTGGTACTGAATGATTCACCAAAAGTCATCGGAACTCACTGTATGATTCATTGGCAAATATTAGCAATGAAGATGCTGCCACAAGAGTTACAAGAAGTAATGAAAAGCAGCATAAGTTGTGTCAATTTTATAAAGGCAAGCACTTTAAACAGTCGACTGTTTTTGCAACTGTGCAACGAGTTGAATGCGCTGAACAATGCTCTGCTATTTCACACTGAAGTGAGATGGTTGTCGAGAGGAAAAAATTTAAAATGTGTTTTTGAGCTTCGTGATGAACTCAAAACGCTTTTAATCAGAAAGCAATACCACAGTTTGAAGCACTTTTTGGGGTTTAAAGGTGAACTGCAGAAAATAGCTTACTTGGTTGACATCTTTGCCATCTTGAATGAGTTAAATTTATCACTGCAAGGACCAAATGCAACATGCCTCAATTTGTCTGAAAAGATCCAATCATTCCAAATGAAACTTCAGCTTTGGAAAAAAAATGGGTGAAAATAAAATTTACGTGTTGCCTACCTTATCTGCTTTCTTTGAGGAACATGACATTGAACCAGATGAAAGGATCATGATCATAATTTCTGTGAAAGAACACTTGCACATGCTTGCAGACGAAATTTCATTGTACTTTCCAAATCTACTTGATGCCCCATTCACAAAGTTGAAGATGTTCCTGAGGCAGCACAAGAGGAGTTCTTTGAACTTATTAACAATGATGCAGTGAGAACTGATTTCTCTACAATGCCAGTTACAAAATTATGGATCAAGTGTTTGCAGTCATATCCTGTTGTGTCTGAGACTGTGTTGTGCCTTCTTCTTCCATTTCCAACAACATGTCTTTGTGAAACAGGGTTTTTCAGCTTGTAGGTTATCAAGTCTAAATACAGAAGTAGACTTGTTGTGGAAGATGATCTTCGTTGTGCTCTTGCAAAGACTGCCCCGAGAATTTCCGATCTGGTGAGAAAGAAGCAATCTCAATCTTTGCACTGATGTTGGCTTTTTACGCATACTGCCACAAATGTAGCAATGTGGTTTACTGTTGTTATATTGAGACTGTTACCCATGCTACACCATGCTTCAAGACAAAATTTAATTTATTTGTAGTTAGAAATAAATATTTCACAATATATAATTACATATTGTTTTTGTGATTAATCACTATGCTTTAATTATGTTCAATTTGTAACAATGAAAATAGATACTGCATATAATATATTTACATTATGATTCATAACAGTAGCAAAATTACAGTTATGAAATAGCAACGAAAATAATTTTATGGTTGGGGGTCACCATAACATGAGGAACTGTATTAAAGGGTCGCGGCATTAGGAAGGTTGAGAACCACTGACATAAAACAATGAGAGACACAAATCATGTAATTATATCAATTGATGTGGAAAAAGCATTTGACAAAATCCAATAATATTTCTTGATGAAAACTCTCAGCAAAGTGGGAATAGAAGGATCATACCCCAACATAATAAAAGCCTTATAGCCTTATATGACAAAAATTCAGCCAAAATTATGTTCAATAGACAAAACCTAAAACCATTTCTCATAAGAACATGAACAAGACAGGGATGTCCACTTTCACCACTGCTGTTCGACATAGTACTGGAAGTGCTAAACATAGAGATCAGACAAGAAAAAGGTATAAAAGGAATCCCAATTGGAAAAGAAGTAAAACTGTCATTATTTGCAGACAACATGATATTGTATAGAATACCCTAAAGACTCCATCAAAAATCTACTAGATTTTATAAATGAATTTAGCAATGAATGTTTTTTTTTCTACCCTATTTTCTAATTTACTGATTCGGTCCTCAGCTTTTTCTAGTCTACTGTTGAATCCTTCTAGGGTGTTTTTTTATTTCAGCTCATCATTCCTCATTTACAATATTTTTTTTTATTTTTATTTTTTTACTTATATCTTTATTGTTCAGATTATTACATTTGTTCCTCTTTTTCCCCCCATAACTCCCCTCCTCCCAGTTCCCACCTCATCCTCTGCCCTCACTCCCCACCCACTGTCCTCATCCATAAGTGCACGATTTTTGTCCAGTCTCTTCCCGCATCTCCCACACCCCTTTCCCCACCAAGAATAGTCAGTCCATTCCCTTTCTATGTCCCTGATTCTATTATAATCACCAGTTCATTCTGTTCATCAGATTATTTATTCACTTGATTCTTACATTCACTTGTTGATAGATGTGTATTTATTGTTCATAGTTTGTATCTTTACCTTTTCCTTCTTCTTCCTCTCCTTAAAGGATACCTTTCAGCATTTCATATAATACTGGTTTGGTGGTGATGAACTCCTTTAGCTTTTCCTTATCTGTGAAGCTCTTTATCTGACCTTCAATTCTGAATGATAGCTTTGCTGGATAAAGTAATCTTGGTTGTAGGTTCTTGCTATTCATCACTTTGAATATTTCTTGCCACTCCTTTCTGGCCTGAAAAGTTTCTGTTGGGAAATCAGCTGACAGTCGTGTGGGTATTCCCTTGTAGGTAACTGACTTTCTTTCTCTTGCTGCTTTTAAGATTCTCTCTTTGTCTTTTGCTCTTGGCATTTTAATTATGATGTGTCTTGGTGTGGTCCTCTTTGGATTCCTTTTGTTTGGGGTTCTCTGCGCTTGCTGGACTTGTAAGTCTATTTCTTTCAGCAGGTAGGGGAAGTTTTCTGTCATTATTTCTTCAAATAGGTTTTCAATATTTTGTTCTCTCTCATCTTCTGGCACCCCCATAATTCGGATGTTGGTATGCTTGAAGCTGTCCCAGAGGCTCCTTACACTATATTCGGATTTTTGGATTCTTTTTTCATTTTGCTTTTCCGGTTGGGTGTTTTTTGCTTCTTCGTATTTCAAATCTTTGACTTGATTCTTTCACACCTCCGCACCTTTGTATTTTCTGCACTGCACCTCCTCTGAGTCTCGGTATGCTTTTCTCTTTCCTTCTAGTTGTAGAATTTACCCTCAGAAAGCCTTCCTGTGGTTCTGGGTGATGTCCAGTCCATCCTTTAGGTGTATTTTTGAAGTGGTTGTGCGAGGCAACAATCTCCGCTGTTTACCTATGCCACCATTTGGTTCTCCTCATTTACAATTTATATTTATTTTTCAATATCTCTTTTCATGCAACTCTCTTATAATTCTTAATTCCTTACAATTCTCATTAAGTTGCTTTTAGTTCTCACTGAATTCTTTGAGCAACCTTATTATCATTATTCTTAATTCTTTACCTGACAAATTGCTTGATTTCATTTCATTTATTTCCTTTTCTGATTATTCCTCTTTTTCTTTCATTAGGTGGTTGTTTCTTTGTCTCCTAGTTTTTACTGTCCCTTTGTATTTGTTTCTATGTATTAGATCAAACTGTTACACCTCTAAGTCTTTGTGGGGTGGTATTATGTACTAGGTGTTTTGTGGCACCCATTGTTGCAGTCTCTTAGATCTCCTGAGCTGGGTGCTCTAGGAAAGCCCCTTGTGTGAGTTATTTAGGTTCTTATGCTGTAGTTGGGTGTTGCATTGCTATTGTCACATTCTTGGATGGACTCTCCTCTCAGGCTGGCTGGCTATGAGGTGCACCCCCAACCATGTCATGAGAGCTTCTGTGAAGGTGCTGATCGAACAGAACAAAACACAACACAACAAAACATGAACAAAAGAAATAAAACTAGCCTAGCCAGCATGGCTCCAGGGTTGAGCATTGACCTTTGAACCAGGAAGTTACTGTTTGATATCCGGTTGGGGCATATGCCTGGTTTGTGATGTCAATCCCCATTGTGGGGTGTACAAGAGGCAGCTGATCAAGGATTCTCTCTCATCATTGACATCATTGATGTTTCTATCTCTCTCTTCCTCTCCCTTCCTCTCTGAAATATATAAAAATATATTTTCTAAAAATAAACAAAACTAAAACATATCCAAGACCCCTAAAACAACCACAGAATCAACTATCAGCAAAGAGAGAATTAAGAAAGAGAAAAGAGAGCAAGAACAACAGAAGAAAGTAAAATATGAGAAAAATAACAAGCAACCAACCAAACCACAATAACAAAACCATCACAAACAAAACACACACACACACACACACACACACACAAACACACCAAAGAATGTGGTGGAAGGAATATGTAGGTACAGATCTAAAACAAAGAAAGTAAGAATAAATAATTAGGTGAATAGAGGGAGGAAAAACGGTTTAAAATAAAGGAGGAGGAAAAGAAAAGTAAGGGGAAAAAACCTAAACTTTGAAAAGGAAAATATAGGAGAAAGCAGATAGATAAACCCAAATTAATAAAAAGAAAAAGATGAGATAGCAGGGGAAAGGAAAATATAGAAAGAGTAGAAAAATAAAGAAAAAAAGTGGGTAGATAAAAAGGAATATAAGGCCATCTTGAGTGGCTGTTACCAGCATCCAGAGATCGCCTTCTAACACGGAAGCAATGGCTCTAAAGCAGCGTGACTACGTGAACTCAGATGAGCCCTGCTTCTCCCCATGGAAAGGTTAGACTTCCCCCAAAGGTGCGGTTTGCAATTTGTGTTGGAGAGTGGAACGCGCGAGGGGGGGGGGGAATATGCGCCCCACAAAGTCCACGGCCCTTTGGGCCAACGTTACCCGCGAGTGTGAAAGGGCTCCCCCAGGGCTGCTGGCAGAAGGGAACACTATAAATAAGCCCATAGTTGGTCTAGATGCAAACGGGAAGCCTCAGATTTTGCCAGTCTGCCAGCTACTGGGTGTCAGGGGCCAGAGCATGGGCAGAGACTCCGCGCAGATCTGGAAGGTGGAGCCCTGTGTGTTCGCACAGCTTCCCAGGCTCTTGTTTTTACACTTCCTCTTAAATCTGTGCATTTGATTGTTGAACCTAGTGCATGGGATTACCCAGTTGGGGTCACTCGCAGAGCCTGTAGGAGAAGGTTGTTTTTGGGGAGCCTGGGAAACAGGGTGGGGAGTGACTACTGGGGAACCAGCTCTGGGCAGAGGACTTTCCAAAGCCAGTTTCAGGTACAGTAGAAAACTCCAGGTCAGAGAGGACTTATAGCCTTGGAGGTCAATCCAGACACACTGCCACCTAGAGGCAGAGCCACGAACTGACTCTTCTGTAAACACAGATAAAGGCAGTCTGGGGAACCAATACGGCCTGCCTTAAAATCAGGACTGTGGCTTACAACACGGAGGAACAGTGTATTGGAGGGAAATTCAACATTCTCCTGAATACCTGCAGTGCCAAAAAGAAGAGTAGAAGATCTGAAGTACCTTTGTTACTGCACATTTTTAATTATTTTTTTTATTATTTTTCACCTTTTAACTAAGAAACATTTTTTTTTCTTTTCTCATCACCTGATTTTAACATTTTAATTACAACATTTTTATTTTTAACCAGTATTATTACTGCTACCATTTTACCATTTTTTAAAGTGTCATTTTATTTTCTCTTTATTTTATTTTGGGACTAGTGCTCTCCATTCTGTTTTCATCATTCCTTTAGCATCATTTTCCTCTACCTCAATTTTGCCTCTGTGCTAAAACCCTTTTCCCACTTTTCCCCTTTTGTTGTCCTGTTTCTCTTAACCTATTCCTGCTTTAAATTTTCCCTAATTTACCCCCTGTCAAAATTTAACCCTACTTATATATCCTATTTCCAATCCCCTGCTCTAAATCCGTATACACTTCTCCCTTGTTTTTCTTCACTACCCAAATTGTTTTCTTCTTCTTTTCTCTCTCTATTGTTTTGTTGTTATTTGCTTGATTGTTGAGTATATTGGGTTTTTTTTTAGGATTGTTTGTGAGATTGTTCTGCTTTTTCTTTTTCTTTTTCTGTTCCCCACTCCCTCCCCCACCTGGTAATTTTTGTGCTTCTGTTTACCCTTGCACCGCTTGATATTATTGGTTCTTTGTAGATTGTATTCATCTCCAAGGATCCGTTGCTGAAATTTGTTGGGATTAGTGGCGGTTCTATCGGAGTTTTCTCCTCATATAAATAGTCTCCTCCCCTCTTCTAATTCATTCTCTTTTCTCTCTTACTTTTTTTCTCCGTCCCTTTTTCCAATTTCATTTTTGCACTCTTTTTTTCCTGTTTTCTCTTCTATCTTTTTCTTTTCTTTCTCCTTATCCCCTAACTCTCATAGCTCAGGTGGCCACCTTTATTTGGGGTTATTAATACCGTAAATACATTTGTGTTCAGTGCCTGGTTCATTGTGCCTTGTTGTATTGTATTTTGTGTCTTTAAATGAACACAGCAGATCCAAGCAACAGCAGCCTCCTGATCACCACACACACTGTCTGTGGAACAGTTGCTGTGTATGAAGCCTCCCTGCACCAACCAGAAGAGCAACCACAGCTGTGAACAGCACCCACCAGAAGACCTGCTACCAACAGAGGAGCAACTGCTACCACAACCGCAAAAGGAGCAACCACAGCCCGACGAGCCAATGCCACCCAGGGAGCAGCCACTGAATGACCCAACCACTAGATAGGTCGGTGAGATCAAACATGGGTAGAAAAAGAAACCCCCAAAGGAAAGAAAAGTAGGGCTCGCCAGAGAAGCAGCTAAGCAATACAGAGGCATGCAACATGACAGAAAAGGAATTCAGAATAAGGGTCCTAGAGAACATAAACCAGATGGAGGAAAAAATCAACAACTTAAGCAAGAAGCAAGAAGAAACAGATGAAAAGATGCATAACTTATGTAAGACCCAAGAAGAAAAGAAGAGCGATATAGCTTCATTAAAAACACAATTGAAAGTATCAACAGTAGACTAGGAGAAGCGGAGGACCAAATTAGTGAATTAAAAGACAAGGAAGCAAAACACGCCCAAACTGTACTGCAATTGGAGAAAAAAAAATAAAAGACAGGGGGAGAAACTAAGGGAGCTTTAGGAAAACATGAAACGAAACAACATATGAATAATAGTGGTGCCAGAACAACAGAAAGAGGAACAAAGATTAGGAAACCTATTTGAAGAAATAATATCAGAAAACTTCCCTGAGGTGGGGAAGAAAAAAGTCACACAAGCACGGAGAGTCCCAAACAAGGTGAACCCAAAAGACCTACACCAAGACACATCATAATTACCATGGCAAATGTTCAGGACAAAGAGAGAATCTTAAAGGATGCAAGAGAGAGATGGAAAGTTACATACAAGGGATCACCCATTAGATTATCAAATGATTTCTCAACAGAAACACATCAGGCCAGAGAAGAATGGATGGAAATTTACAAAGTGATGCAAAGCAAAGAAATGAACCCAGGAATACTCTATCCAGCAACACTATCATTCAAAATTGAAGGGGAAAAAAGAAGCTTCACAGACAAAAAAAAGGCTAAGGGAGTTTATCACCACCAAGCCAGCAATTCAAGAAATGCTAAAGGGACTGGTGTAAAAAGAAGAAATAAAAAGCTCAGAAAGGAAACAGCCACACAAAAAAAGAAATGGCTACAAACAAGTACCTTTCAATAATAACTTTAAATGTAAATGGACTAAACGCTCCAACCAAAAGAAATCGAGTGGGTGAATGGATAAAAAATCATGACCCATACATTTGCAGTCTACAAGAGACCCACATCATTAGAAGGGACTCACAAAGATTGAAAGTGAAGGGATGGAAAAGTATTTTTCAGGCAAATGGAAAGGAAAAGAAAGCTGGGATAGCAATACTTATATCGGACAAAATAGACCTCAACGTGAAGGCCACAACAAGAGACAAAGAAGGTCACATCATAATATTAAACGGATCAATACAACAAGAAGATATAACCCTGGTAAACATATATGCACCCAATGCAGGAGCACCCAAATACATAAAGAAAACTCCTGGAAGATATCAAAGGAGAGATCGAGAACAATACAATCATAGTAGGGGACTTTAATACATCACTGACATCACTGGATAAATCCTCTAGACAAACAATCAGCAAAGAAACAGCAATCCTAAATGACTCACTAGATCAGATGAACCTAATTGACATCTTTAGAACATTTCACCCCAAAGCCATTTAATATAAATTCCACTAAGGTGCTCATGGGACATATTCAAAAACAGAGCAAATATTGGGGCACAAGCAAAGTCTCCCCAAATTCAAGAAGATTGAAATCATACGAAGCATCTTCTCAGACCATGATGGCATAATATTAGAAATAAACTACAATAAAAACAACCCAAAATACTCAAACACCTGGAAGCTGCATAGCATGTTATTAAATATTCATTGGGTTACCAATGAGATCAAAGAAGAAATTAAAAACATCCTGGAAACTAATGACAATGAAAACACAAAAATCCAAAATCTATGGGATGCAATGAAAGCACTCCTGAGAGGGAAGTTTATAGCTCTACAGGCCTATCTCAACGAACAAGAAAAAATGGTAGTAAATCATCTAACTCTACAACTCAAAGAATTAGAAAGAGAGCAACAAGAAAACCCCAGAGTGAGCAGAAAGAAGGAGATAATAAAGATTAGAGAGTACATAAATGACACAGAGACCAAAAAAACAATACATAAAATCAATGAAACAAAGAACTGGTTCTTTGAAAGGATAAACAAGATTGAAAAACCTCTAGACAGGCTCACCAAGAAGCAAAGAGAGAGGACCCAAATAAACAAAATCAGAAATGATAGAGGCGAAATAACTACAGATACCACAGAAATACAAATGATTGTTAAAATATACTATGGACAACTCTACTCCAACAAACTAGAAAACCTGGAGGAAATGTAAATATTCCTAGAAAAGTACAACCTTCCAAAACTGAATCAGGAAGAATCTAAAAATCTCAGTTGGCCAATAACTATGGAAAAAACTGAAGCAGTCATCTAAAAGCTTCCAGCAAACAAAAGCCAGAGGCCAGAAGCCTTCACAGGGGAGTTTTACCAAACATTCAAGGAAGAACTAAAACCTATTCTTCTCAGACTACTACAAAAAATCCAAGAGGAAGGAACACTTCCAAGCTCATTCTATGAAGCCAGCATCACCCTAATACCAAAACCAGGCAAAAACAACACAATGAAAGAGAATTACGGGCCAATATCCCTCATGAACATAGATGCCAAAATCCTCAACAAAATCTTAGCAAATCGGATCCAGCAGTACATCAGAAAGATCATACACCACGACCAAGTAGGATTTATCCCAGGGATGCAGGGATGGTACAATATCTGCAAATCAGTAAACGTGAAACATCACATAAAAAAATTGAAAGAAAAAAACCACATGGTCATATCAATTGATGCAGAAAAAGCATTTGACAAAATCCAACACACATTTTTGATTAAAACTCTCAGAACAGTGGGAATAGAAGGATCATACCTCAACATAATAAAAGCCATATATTACAGGCCAACAGCCAACATCATACTCAATAGACAAAAACTAACACCATTTCCCCTAAGAACAGGAACAAGAAAGGGATACCTACTCTCACCACTCCTGTTCAACATAGTACTAGAAGTATTAGCCATTGCAATTAGACAAGAAGAAGAAATAAAAGGCATCCAAATTGGAAAAGAAGAAGTAAAACTGTCCTTATTTGCAGAAGACATAATATTATACATACAAAACCCTAGAGACTCCATCAAAAAACTACCTGACTTAATACATGAATTTGCTAATGTAGCAGGATACAATATTAACCCCAAGATCTCTGAGGCATTTCTATACACCAATAGTGAATTTTCAGAAAGAGAGATTATAAACACAATCCCATTTACCATTGCACCAAAAAAATTAAGCTACCTAGGAATAAACTTATCTAAAGAGGTAAAAGACCTCTACTCAGAAAACTACAGGACGATGAAAAAAGAGATAGAGGAAGACATAAACAGATGGAAGACCATACCGTGTTCATGGATTGGTAGAATCAACATCATTAAAATGTCCATACTACCCAAAGCAATTTATAAATTCAATGCACTTCCCATTAAAATACCAACGGCATAATTCACAGATCTAGAACGAACTCTCCAAAAATTCATCTGTAAAAAAAAGAAAAGATCCCGAATAGCTGCAGCGATCCTGAGAAGGAACAAAGTAGGTGGGATCTCAATACCAGATATCAAGCTGTATTACAAAGCCACTGTTCTCAAAACTGCCTGGTACTGGCACAAGAACAGACATATAGATCAATGGAATAGAATAGAGAGCCCAGAAATTGGCCCGAAACAATATGCTCAATTAATATTTGACAAAGAAGGCAAGAACATACAATGGAGACAAGATAGTCTCTTCAATAAATGGTGTTGGGAAAATTGGACAGATATGTGCAAGAAAATGAAACTAGACTAACAACTTACACCATACACAAGAATAAACTCAAAATGGAAAAAGGACTTAAATGTACGACGGGAAACCATAAAAGTTCTAGAAGAATCCAAAGGCAACAAAATCTCAGACATATGCTGAAGCAATTTCTTCACTGATACAGCTCCTAGGGCACTTGAAACTAAAGAGAAAATGAACAAATGGGACTACATCAAAATAAAAAGCTTCTGCACAGCAAAAGAAACCATCAACAAAACAACAAGAAAGCCCACTGGTGCGAAAGCATATTTGTCAATGTCATATCTGATAAGGGCCTAATCTCCAAAATTTATAGGGAACTCATACAACTTAACAAAAAGAAGACTACAAGACAATCAAAAAATGGGAAAATGATCTAAATAGACACCTTTCAAAAGAGGACATTGAGAAAGCCACGAGACATTTGAAAACATGCTCAAAGTCACTAGTCACCTGAGAGATGCAAATCAAAACAACAATGAGGTACCATCTCACACCTGTCAGACTGGCTATCATCAACAAATCCACAAACGACAAGTGCTGGAGAGGATGTGGAGAAAAAGGAACACTCGTGTACTGCTGGTGGGAATGCAGACTGGTGCAGCCACTATGGAAGACAGTATGGAGTTTCCTCAAGAAACTAAAAATGGAACTTCCATTTGACCCTGTGATCCCACTTCTAGGAATATATCCCAAGAAACCAGAAACACCAATCTGAAGGGATATGTGCACCCATATGTTCATAGCAGCACAATTCACCATAGCTAAGATCTGGAAACAGCCTAAGTGCCCATCAGTAGATGAATGGATTAGAAAACGGTGGTACTTCTACACGATGGAATAGTATGCTGCTGTAAAAAAGAAGGAACTCTTACCATCTGCAACAGCATGGATGGAACTGGAGAGCATTATCCTTAGTGAAATAAGCCAGTCAATGAAGAAAAAATACCACATGATCTCACTCATTCATGGATAATAAAGACCATTATAAACTTATGAACAATAACAGATACAGAGGCAGAGCTGCCTCAAACTGATTGTCAAACTGCAGCACGAAGGCCAGGGAGGGTTGGGGGGAAGGAGGGAGGGGGGTAAGAGATCAATCGAAAGACTTGTATGCATGCTTATAAGTATAACCAATGTACAGAAAACACTGGGGGGTAGGGGAAGCCAGGGGATTGTCAAGGTCTTGGGGGAACAAAAAGACACATATGTAATACCCTTTGTAATACTTTAAGCAATAAGACAATTAAAAAAATTAACTGAAAAAAATAATATAAAGGTGCAGACCTGAAATAAAGAAAGTATAATAATTTGGGAAACAGGGAAAGGAAAAAACAGTTTAAAATAAAACTGGAAGAATGGAAAGGTCAAAAACATTGAAAAGGGCAATAGAGGTAAAAGCAGATAGAACCAAAATAAGAAAAGGATAAAAGATTAAATAGCAGGGGAACAGAAAGAGAGAGAAAGGGAAAACTGGAAAATAACAAAAAAGATCTGAAAAGTGAAGAGGAAAATGAATTAAACAATAGAGATTAGCATAATAAATCAATAAAGCAGATAGATAAAGAAGAGAAATTAAAAAAGGAAAAACATAAAGGAAAGAAACCATTTTTTAAAAGGAAAATAAAAAAGAGAAGAAATAAAAGAAAAAGGTGAAGTGGAGTTTCTTTCAGGCCACTTTAGTGCCCCATGGGAACTCACTTTGGATCCTACTCATCTGATGACTATGGCTGACTTTTCTGTCTGCCAATTGTGGGCTTCCCATGGGATATTTCAGTGCTAACCTCTGTCAGACACGATCCTCCTTTGGTTTTTAGCAACCTTCTTGAATTTCCAAGTGATTTACAATTCGTGTCTGTCTCTACAGGACTTGGCTATAAGATTTAGTGCCCAATTCGCTCTCTGAAGCAGGTTTGTTAAGAGTTTGGGGTCCAGGGCTATGCCAGAAAAGTTTCCCTGGTTCTCCTGGGTCCACCCCTGCCTGCCTTTGTCTGCTAGCCAGCTGTCAATCTTAATCACTCAAAAGTCTGTTTCTGAAAGGGCTTTAGGCAGGGGAGTTGTTGTTCAAATTTCAGGGAATGTGGTGAGTGTGCTTCCCTGTCCCAGAGCTATTCCTCTGCAAGTGGCCTACAATATTCATCTGCCATTAGCTGGTCAGAGATCCTTATGTGCAATCCAGTGGGATTGGTTGGAAACCTGGAGTTTCTATCAGCTCTCCCATTCAGGAAAGAACCAGTTCCCAGTATAGTGGGGTGGAATGTCCCTACCCCAGTCTAGTCACTGACACTCCTGAGACTGTTCAAACACATAGACCTGGCCTCCGCTTTTGTTTCCTCTGACAAGTTCAAAATGTGCAGTGTGGCAGACAAGGCTCCAGAGGGTGAGCTGTATCACATAGGGAGAGTTTTATTTTCTTTACCTGCCTTGTGGCTACTGGGAGCAGCTAGCTCCTCTCAGGAAAAATGGCTGTTTTGGTTTGGGTGTGTATGAACCACCCAATGCAAGACTCCTGGCTACTGCTTTTCCACATTTCCCCACAGTGCTTTCCATCCCAGCCTCTCCTTAAGCACCTCAAGTCCAAGATTTTCTGACCCAAAGCCTCCTGTGCTCTGGGTTTAGAATAAATAACAAACAAACAAACAAAAAGCAAAATGAAACTGTGCCTTTCTCTCCTACCAGCTCCAGGCTTTGCCTTAGCCAGCAGTCCTGACACCTTTCATGGCTTGATGTTACATGGGCCTCAGTACTTTGCCCTGGTGCTCCAGGTTGTGGAGCCCAGTATAGACTCCAGGCTTCTGTCTTCTGAGTAACAGTCCCACCCATAGCCAGGTGCTCCCTCATCTGTAGGCCTTCAGGTCTGCTGCCCCTGGGAGCTGGGTCAACTCCTCTATGACCTTGCCATTCTGCAGTCTCCAGGTGTTTTGTGTCCTTCCTTGATATAAACTCTCCTCCTAAGCTGGATCTCAGTTGGTAATTCCAGGAGGATGTTATCCAATTTCATTTTATTTCCAGTCTAGTCCTGGGATGAGGTGCACAACAGGTCTATTTGTCCACCATTTCTTTCCCTCCACCCTCATTCTTCCTTCCTTACTGGGACAAGGAAGGAAGATCATGAAATGTGAGCATCCGTCTAATCAGTGTCTCCACCACCAGAAGAAGACGATCTTGTCATTGCCTGAATGTTCAGTTCCTAAAGGTGACTCAATACTAAGCCTCACTTCTGGACAGCAAAAGAAACCATCAACAAAATGAGAAGGACATTTTCTCAGGCTTCCATCTCTCACCCAATCCCTGCATTCTTCTTAGTAGCATAAAGGTGAAGAAAGCAGAGGTGCAAGAAAAAAAGGCAGGATTCCAAAATAGTGGTGGAATAAGTAGAAGCTATACTGACCAGCTCCCATGACCAAATTGGAATTAAAACTAAAATGTAGAAAACCCATCCAGAATAATCAACTGAAGTTTAGCTGGAGAGAGCCCTGATAACCAAGAATGGAAAGTGGAGATAGCATAGAGACTGGTGGGAAGTGTGGAGGTGCAAAAGATCTGGCTCGGTTCCCACAGACAGCAGCTGACATTCTGGATGGATATCTCTGCTGTGGGTGGGTTGTTGTTGAGAACTCTGGAATTTAAACCCCAGGTTAGATCCACTAGCCCATAGAACCAGAACTGAGAAAGGTTCCCACACAATATCTGGCTGTTCAAAGCAGCAGGGTTTCTGTCTCCCAGGGAGAGATGGCTGGAAATGCAGGCACACTACTAAAAGGCCAACACACAAAATTTCATGGGCAGCCACTCACCTTGGACTCTGGCAGAGGGAGGGCAGAGTGGACTGGAGCTGTGTGAGCAGAAGCCAGGGTTGGGGGCTCTGGGCTTAGAACTTGGAAGGCAGACACCCCAATTTCCTATGATGAGTCATTCCCTCATACTGCAGAGGACATCTTTTTCCAGACCATCCAGGTAGCATTTGCTGGTGAGGGGGAGAGAAATTGCCCCATCCTATTGGAAAACCTCTTGCCACATGCTGTAGAGCAGTGGTATTCAACCTGTGGGTTGCAACCCCTTGGCGGTCGAACGACCCTTTCACAGGGGTCGCCTAAGGCCATCAGAAAACACATACATAGTTACATATTGTTTTGAGATTAATCACTATGCTTTAATTATGTTCAATTTGTAACAATGAAAATATGTCTTGCATATCAGATATTTACATTACGATTCATAACAGTAGCAAAATTACAGTTATGAAGTAGCAATGAAAATAATTTTATGGTTGGGGGTCACCTCACCATGAGGAACTGTATTAAAGGGTCATGGCATTAGGAAGGTTGAGAACCACTGCTGTACAGTTTCAGAGGCCCATTAGGGGACTGAAAATAACAATCATCCTGCATGCAGAAGCAATTGCCACATCCTGTTGGAAAACATCTCAACCAACCCTTTGTTTGATAGCCTGAGGCTAATTAAGACTAAATAACAATCAGAATACAGGAAGAATCCATTCTCTGGAGGCTTTGATTCCTTACCTGATCTAACTCTAGGGCTGGGCCTAGGGAAAGCAAACCTTGGTTCACATCTTGGTCCTTTCCAAAGGCACCCAGACCCAGCAGAGGAAACCATAGCTGAGGATTACAAATAGCTACACACGTAGTACTCAGGGTCAGTCACAAACAGTGTCTGACATTGTCCTGCACTAGAGATTGGGAGTCATAGCAAATCTACATAAAACATAGACACAACCCGAAATTAGCAGCCAAAATGGAGAGAAAAAAGAAATAAGCCTGGTCTGAAAGAACAAGAGACTCTCCAGAAGAAGAGCCAAATGAAATGTATCTAAGATATTTTTCAGATATAGAGTTTAGAATAATGATGGTAATGATGTTCAACAGCATGAGAAATGACATAGTAACTATGAAAAAAAAGACTAGTCAGAAATAAATAATGACATAGCACTAATAAAGAACACTTTTGGCATGAATACACAGCAGATTAGGGGAAGTCCAGGGTCAGGTCAGTGAATTTAGAAGACAGGGTAGAAAAAATCACTCAATCAGAGAACCAAAAAGAAAGAACAAAAAACAAGAGGACAGCTAAAGGGGGAGCTGTGGGACAACACAAAACATCATATTCATGTAGTAAGAGTAACAGAAGGGGAAGAAGGTGAACAAGGGATAGAGAACTTGTTTGAAGAAATAATGGCAGAAAATTTTCCTAACTTGTTAAAGGAAAAAGTCACATACATTCAGGAGGCACAGCAAATCCCCAGCAAGAAGAACCCAAGCAGGCCTGTGCCCACACACATCATAATTAAAAGGCCAAAAATTAGGAGATTTGAAATATGGCGGTGTAGGTAAACACCTGTATTCACTGCTTCCCACAACCACAACAAAATTACAACTAAAATACAGAACAACCACCATCCAGAACCACTAGAAAGCTGGCTGAATGGAAGTCCTACAACTAGAGAAGTAAAGAAGAAAGCACATTGAGACTTGTAGGAGGTGTGGAGGAGCTGAACGCATTGGTCCACCACTCACATGTACCGCTTGTTTAACTGAAAGGGAGATCATCTATGCAGAGGTCACCCATAGGAGCAAGGGGTCCCATCCCAATTCCAGTGCTCCAGCCCAGGGTCCCAGACTTTGGAAAAGAAGTCCCTATGGGCTGTAAGAACAATGGGCGGATTGGGGCTCAGTGACACAGAGGCTGCTGGAACCTAAGCTGTTCCTTTTAAAAGGCCGACACTATGAACTGAACTTACAAGGTCCTGCTTCCTTTGAGCTCCAGCACCATGGAGAGGCTCTGGGAAACAAAGACACATACAAGGAGGAACTGGATTGTCTGGTATCAGGGAAAGAACTGGGGGCAGCTTTCTCCCAGATGGAGGTGCTCACAGAAATCATTGTTCCTATGCTGGGACCCCCTGGGTCGCAGGGCTGACTGGCAGCCATTTCTGTTTGCTCCACCCTGGTGATTCCCTAAGACCCCACCTCATCCACTTTAAAACCCCACCCAAGCTGTGTGCAGCGGCTTTTGCATATGAATGGCCTGTCCTTGCTCAGGGTAAAATCTCTCAAACAACTTGCACCTGGGTAAGGGAACCCAAAACATATCAATAAAAGGCCCAAGACACTGCAACAGCACCAGCCTGCCTTGCTTCATACCTGGGCCTCATATGGGCACTTCCAAACCCAATAAAAAGAGAAGGAATCTGTAGATCTCTCTGTAGCTCCTGCTGTGTGTCCCCAGGCAGTGGCTGACTTTGCACCTTCTTGGAGACCCAAGAACCAGTGCACCTAGTGGTCAGTGTCAGACCATACCAGATTACAACTCAACATATCCATAAGTGACACACTCAAGGGGCAGACTCAGTGAACACCAAAGCCCCACTGAATCAAGTCCTTGTCTACAGGGGTGTCTCCTGCATAGCAGCTCTCCCACTGTAGACATAGCTGATCCTAACAGTCAATTGGCATGGAGGTCAATTTCTCCCAGTGACACCAACAGCAATCAAGTCTCAACTACGATAATACTGTGCTCACAGACCACAAAGGGGTGCACCTACAACATCCAGCTCAAGTGACTGGGGAAGCTGAGCTACTGGGACCTATAGAACACCTACTACACAACGCCAATCTACCAACTCAAGGGGACATACTAGCTCTACCCAATATATAGAAACAAACACAGGGAAGCAGCCAAAATGTGGAGACAAAGAAATATATCACAAATGAAAGAAATGAAAGAAAGCAAATTACTTGGTATAGAGTTCAAAGCCATGGTTATAAGGTTACCCAAGAATCTTCTAGAAACCTCCAAAAAAATGGAAAAATATCAGTCAGAAATTAAGCATACACTGACTGAAATAAAGAATAATATACAGTACAGTAGAGGATTCTGAAATCAAATCAATGAATTGAAATATGAGGAAGCAAAAAATGCCCAACCAGAAGAGCAAAAAGAAAAAAGAAACAAAAAATGTGTAAGGAGCCTATGGGAAAACTTGAAGCATAGCAAAATTTGCATTATAGGAGTTCCAGAAAAAGAAGAGAGAGAGCAAGATATTGTAAACTTATTTGAAGAAATAGTGACAGAAAATTTCCCCTACCTGGTGAAAGAAATAGACTTATAAGTCCAGGAGGCACAGAGAGTCCCAAACAAGAGGAACCCAAAGAGGACCACACCAAGACACATAATAATTAAAATTTCAAAGGCTAAAGGCAAAGGGAAACTCTTAAAAGGAGCATAAGAAAAGCAGTTAGTTACCTATGAGGAAATGCTCATACAACTGTCAGCTGATTTCTAAGTAGAAACTATGCAAGCCAGAAGGCAGTGGCATGAAATATTCAAAGTAATGAATAGCAAGGACCTACAACCAAACTTACTCTACCTAGCAAAGCTATCATTTAGAATTGAAGGTCACATAAAGAGCTTCACAGAGAAGAAAAAGCTAAAGGAGTTCATCACCACCAAACCAGTATTATATGAAATATTTAAGGGTATTCTTTAAGAAGGGAAAGAAGAAGAAAAAGAAAAAGAAAAAAAATATGATCAACAAAATGGCAACAAATATATACCTGTCAACAATTGAATCGAAAAATAAAAAATAGATGAGAAGATGGTGCCTAGCAGGATGGAGGTGAAGGAGAGGGTGTGAGTGAATGAGGGGATGAACGGAGAGTGTGTGGTTGTGTGTGGTGTGTGTGTGAGTGAGTGAGGGACAGTTAAATTCAACAGGAGTAGCAGGCTCTGGCAGACCAGACTCTCCTGGACAGGGAGCATCTACCACCGCTATGGATGCTCTGCAGGCTGCGGGACTAGGGCACAGAGCCCACACCATCTTGAAGGGGAGAGCAGCCTATTCAAGGAACTCAACAACACCACCACCCAGACAAGCCTTGGACACTGCCCGTGAACTTGCAACCACTCCAGCCAAAATCCTGCTGCCCCACCCGCAGAACTGCAGACCCTAGGACTTCCACCTCCAAAGGTGCACGACTCCCACAGCAGTAAGTGCAACTTCTCCCCTCCCCAGCAGCAGACCTCTGGATGCCACAGTTGCGCTTTTCCAGTGTGCAGGCCTCCTGAGCACACTGCTCCACAGGCAGCTCTTGGGTGCCACTGTGAGCCCCAGGTAGGCATGTTCATATCCAAACAAGGACCATGGTCCTGGCAGTAGAAATTTGGACTTCCCCCTTCCCAGAAGCCTACGCCCAGACACCTCATCCCCATGGCTTCAGTATGTAGACACCCTGAGGCTGTCACCCCAGCAGGTGACTTCTGGGTGCCTCTGTAAGCTGCCAATAGCCGCACTCGTATCCAACTGAGGGCTTAAGGCCCTGGCAGCAGAAACTCGGATTTCCTCCTCCTCATTGTCTGGCCTCTGGTCACTGCAGTTGCAACGATCCAGCACGCAAGCCCCCTGAGCTCGCTGCCTGGGCAGGTGGCCCCTGGGTGCTCCACTGAGCCACTGCAAGGAACAACCCCAGCCACTGGCATACAGTCCCTGCGGTAGTGCCACTCCAACACAAGGGTCCCCTGAGCACACTGCCCCAGCAGACAGCTCTTAGGCACCTCTGTAAGCAGACATTTTGTGTCCCTATCCAACCAAAGATGCATATCCCCCAAAAGCAGAAACTGGGACTTCTCCCTACAAGGGGCTGGTAGCACACCACAATCACTGCGATCCATTGTGTGGGCCCCACAAGCACACACTCATTGCAGAGAGCTCCTGGGTCCCTCTGTTTGCTGCCACTGAGAATGTGCCTCTCCAATCAAGGGTGCACAGGTCCCTCAGTAGAATCCATGACATCCCCCTCCTGCCTACCTAGCTCTGGAGAGCCTGCTGCTAGATTCTGAACCCCTTCATGATTCAAAGAGGGAAATCACTTTGGCTAGAATCCCACTGCCTCAACCGCAGACTATGAGACACCCGCTCCCCACTGTCAAGGGCTCCAGAACCCTCATAGTGAGTTGCAGAGTGATGCTAATGCAGCAAGAGTCACACCACACCAGCCAAAGGAACAGTTTCTGAGCCTCAGTCCCCAAGACTCCTTCATCACAGGCTGTGGACTCTGGGAACCTACAGTGAGCACATACCAGTGAGACTTCAGACAACCTTTTCCACAAGAGATGGAACCACAATGACATTGAAAACTGCTTGCACAACAAAGCTGGGGGTGAGTCACATTTCTAACCTGTGACAAGAATTCATCCACGAATAAGAAACTAACAT
The DNA here is from genome assembly GCF_964212035.1 of Myotis nattereri. Lineage (NCBI taxonomy): Eukaryota > Metazoa > Chordata > Mammalia > Chiroptera > Vespertilionidae > Myotis > Myotis nattereri. The sequence continues at coordinate 45,896,376 of NC_138078.1, forward strand.
TCAAGATCCAACTACTTCTAGAGAGCACAAATAGCTCAAGTGGGGTGCTCCACTTGATTATGAAGCCCAGGAGACCTGAGAGGTCAGTAGTACCACCCACAAAAGAACTAGGGTAGCAAGGCAGTTGGATCTAGGACACAGAAACAATTAAAAGTTACAGAAAAACATTGGAAGATAAAAAAGCAATCCCCAAAGGAAAGAAAAAGAAGACTCACCAGAAAGGAAGTTAAATGAAACAAAGGCAAGTAACATGTCAGAGAAAGAATTCAGAGTAATGGTTATAAGGATTCTCAAACAGCTGGATGACAAATACACACAACTCAATGAGAATTATAAGGAACTGAATGAGAAAGTCATCAACATGGAAAGAAACCAAGAGGAAATGAAGAATGACATCGCTGCAATAAAGAACACAATTAAAAACTTAAACAGTACACTACAAGAGGCTGAGGACTGCATCAGTGAATTAGAAGACAAGGTAGGAAAAACTAACAAACACAGCAGCAACTGGAAAGAAATCATAAAAAAAAAGAAGAGGAGAGCCTAAGGGAGGTTTAGGACAACAAAAAAGGAAACAACATTCGCATAATAGGAGTACCAGAAGGAGAGGAAGCTGAGCAAGGAATACAAACCTTGTTTGAAGAAATAATGATAGAAAACTTTGCTGATATTGGCAACAAAAAACTACACAAGTCCAAAAAGCAAATAGAGCCCCAAAGAAGATGAACCCCAAAGACCAACACTAAGACAAGTCATAATTAAATTGGCAAATATCAACAACAAAGTAAGAATCTTAAAGGCTGTCAGAGAGAGACAAAAAGTTACCTACAAGGGATCTCCTACTAGAATATTAACTGATTTCTCAACAGAAACACACCAGGCCATAAGGGAATGGAATGAAATATACAAAGTGATGAAAAGAAAGGAACTGAATCCAAGAATACTATACCTAGAAAGGCTATCATTCAAAATTGAAGGTGGAATCAGGAGCTTCACAGAAAAAAAGTGGCTAAGAGAGTTTCTTACCACCAAACCAGAAATTCAAAAAATGCTAAAGAAACTGCTATAAAAAGAAGAAACAGAAAGGCAAGAAGAAGAAAAAAATATATATTAAGAATAAAAATGACAAAAAAACAAGTACTTATCAATAAAAACATAAAATGTAAGTGGATTAAATGCTCCAATCAAAAGACATAGGGTAGCTGAATGGATAAGAAAACATGAACCACATATTTGATGTCTACAAAAGACCCACCTCAGAACAAACGATTCACACAGACTGATAGTGAAGTGTTGGAAAATAATTTTCAGGCAAATGGAAATGAGAAAAAATCTGTGGTTTCAATACTTATATCTGACAAAATAGACCTCAAAGTAAAGGCCATGACAAGAGATAAGGAAGGCCACTGCGTAATACTAAAGGGAACAATTCAACAAGAAGATATAAACATATATGCACCCAATACAGGAGCACCCACATTATAAAACAACTTCTGGAAGATATCCAGGGAGAGATTGATAGCAATACAGTCATAATAGGGGACTTGAATACCCCAGTGACACCACAGGATAAATCCTCTAAACAGAAAATCAGCAAAGAAACAACAATCCTAAATGACTCACTAGATAAGATGGACTTAATTGAAATTTTCAGAACATTTCATCCCAAAGCCACAGAATATACATTCTTCTCCAGTGCACTTAGGACATTTTCAAAGATAGAGCACATATTAGGACACAGGCAAAGTCTCTTCAAATTCAATAAAATAGAAATCTTCACAATGGCATAAAACTAGAAAGCAATTATAATAAAAACAATGAAAAAAACAAACACTTTAAGGTTAAATAACATGATATTAAACAATGATAGGATTATCAAAGAGATCAAAGAAGACATAAAAAGCATCCTGGAAACAAATGACAATGAAACACAATAATCCAAAATCTATGGGACACAATGAAAGCAGTCCTGAGAGGGATGTTCATAACTCTACAGGCCTAGCTCAAACAAAAAAACAAGAAAAACTTGTAATAAATTATCTAACCTTGCCACTTAAAAAATTATAAAAAGAGCAAAAAGAAAAGCCCAGCATAACCAGAAGAAAGGACATAATAAAGATTAGAGCAGAAATAAATGACATAGAGACCAAAAAAAATACAAAAGATCAATGACACCAAGAGCTGGTTCTTTGAAAGGATAAACAAGATTGATGAACCTGTAGCCAGGCTCACCAAGAAACAAGGAGAGAGGACCCAAATAAACAAAAATCATAAATGAAAGAGGTGAAGTAACAACTGACCCCACTCATATACAAAGGATTCTAAAACAAATACTACTAACAACTCTACCCTAATAAACTGGACAACCTCGACGAAGTGGACACATTCTTAGAAAATACAAGCTTTCAAAACTCAATCAGGAAGAATTAAAAAAATCTGAATAGGCTGATAACTACTGATGAAATTGAAAAAGTAATCAAAAACCTTCTATCAAACAAAAGCCCTGGACCGGATGGCTTCACAGGACAGATTTACCGAACATTCGAAGAACAACTAAAACCAATCTTTCTCAGATTATTCCAAAAACTTCAAGAAGAAGGAACAATTTCAAACTTTCTCTATGAAGCCAACATTAACTTACTCCCAAAATCAGATAAGGACACCACAAAGAGGGAGAACTACAGGCCAATATCCCCGATGAACATGGATGCTAAAATCCTCAACCATATTCTAGCAAAGCGGATCCAGCATTACATTAGAAAGATCACACACCATGACCAAGTGGGATTTATCCCAGGAAGTAAAGGCTGGTACAGTCTCCTAAAATGAATAAATATGATACATCACTTAAACAAATTGAGAGACAAAAACCACATCAGCATATCAATTGATGCAGAAAAGGAATTTGACAAAGTCCAACACCTTTTTCTGTTAAAAACACTCAGCAAGGTGAGAATAAAAGGATCATACCTCAATATAATAAAAGCCTTATATGACAATCCCACAGCCAAATTCATATTCAATGGGCAAATCTAAAACCATTTCCCTTAAAGACAGGAATAAGTAAGGGATGCCCACTTTCACCACTTCTGTTCAACAAATTACTGGATGTGCTTGCCACAGTAATCAGACAAGAAGAAGAAATAAATGGCATCCAAATTGGAAAAGAAGAAGTAAATTGTCATTATTCACAAATAACATGATACTATAACTAGAAAAACCTAAAGACTCCATCAAAAAATTATTAAACTTAATAAATGAATTTGGCAATGTACCAAGATACAAAATTAACAAAGAAATTTATGGCATTTCTATACACCAATAGTGAACTTACAGAAAGAGAGATTTTAAAAACAATCCCATTTACCATTGCACCAAAAAAATTAAGATACCTAGGAATAAACTTAACTAAGGAGATAAACAACCTCTACTAAGAAAACTACAGGACGTTGAAAAAAGAGATAGAAGAAGACATAAACAGATGGAAGAACATACCGTGTTCATGGATTGGTAGAATCCACATTATTAAAATGTCCATACAACCCAAATAAATCTATATATTGAATGCATTCCCCATTAAAATATCAATACCATATTTCACAGTCTTAGGAAGAACTCTGTAAAAATTCATCATGAATAACAAAAGAGCCTGAAAAGATTCAGAGATCCTGAGAAAGAAGAACAAAGTAGGTGGGATCTCAATACCAGATATCAGGCTGCATTACAAAGCCACTGTTCTCAAAACTGCCTGGTACTGGCACAAGAACAAACATATAGACCAATGGAATAGAATAGAGAACCTAGAAATAGACCCAAACCACTATGCTGAATTAATATTTGACAAAAGAGACAGGAACATACAATGGAGTCAAGACAGTCTCTTCAATGATTGGTGCTGAGAAATTTGGTCAGTTACATGCAAAAAAAGAAAAGGAAACTAAACCACCAACTTACGCCATACACAAAAATAACCTCAAAATGCATAAAAGACTTAAATGTAAGACAGGAAACAATAAAAAAAATATTAGAGAAATCCACAGGCAACAAAATCTCAGACATATGCTGAAGCAATATCTTCACCGATACAGCACCTAAGGCAATGGTAACTAAAGAGAAAAACAAATGGGACTACATCAAAATAAAAAGCTTTTGCACGGCATAAAAAATTATCAGCAAAACAATAAGAAATCTGCTTGGGAGAACATATTTGCCTATGTTATCTCCATTAAGGGTTTAATCTCCAACATTAACAGGGAACTCATACAACTTAACAAAAGGAAGATAAACAATCCAATCAAAAAATGGGCACTTAAAAATAGATACTTTTTTAATGAAGACAGGAGGAAGGCCAAGAGACATATGAAAACATGCTCAAGGCACTAATCATCTGAGATATGCAAATCAAAACGACAATGCAGTAACATCTCACACCTGTCAGAATGGCTATCATCAACAAATCAACAAATGACTAGTGCTGGCAAGGTTGTGGAGAAAAAGGAAGCTTAGTGCACTGCTGGTGGGAATGCAGACTGGTGCAGCCAGTGTGGAAGACAGTATGGAGTTTCCTCAAGAAACTAAAATTGGAACACCCATTTGACCCAGTGATCCCACTTCTAGGAATATATCCTAAGAAACTGGAAACACCAATCGGAAAGGGTATATGCACTCCTATGTTCATAGCAGCACAATTTTCAATAGTTAAGGTTTGGAAATAGCCTAAGTGCCCATCAGCAGTTGAGTGGATTAGAAAACTGTGGTACATCTACAAAATGGAATACTACACTGCTGTAAAAAAGAAGGAACTCTTATCATTTTCAACATCATGGATAAAGCTGGAGAGCATTATGCTAAACAAAATAACTCAGTCAGAGAAGGATAAATATCACATGACCTCACTCATTTGTGCATTATAATGAACTACATAAACTAATGAACAAAAACAGATCCAGAGACAGAGAACCATTGATCAGATTCTCAAAAATCAGAGGTTAGGTAGGGGACAGTGGGGTAAGGGGGAGAGATCTTCCAAAGAACTTATATGCATGCATATAAGCATAACCAATGGTCGCAGACACCAGGGAGATGAAGGCATAAACGGGCTTGGGGTGTGGGGGCATTTGGGGGATAAGGACAGATGTGTATTCCTTAATCAATAAAGAAAAAATAAAAAGAAAGAGTGAAGAATAAAATATATAATGAAAGAATAAACTGGTGAATAAAATAGAATCAGAGGTATGGAAATGGAACAGACTGACTATACTCAGAGGGAAGGGGGATATTGGGCATGAAGTGATTAAAAAAGATCTTATATATAAACTAGAGGCCTGGTGAGTGAAATTTGTGCACTAGAGGGGGTTGTCCCTCAGCCTAGCCTGCACCCTCTCCAATCTGGGCCCCTCGGGGGATGTCCAACTGCTGGTTTAGGCCAGATCCGTATCCCACAGGGATCAGGCATAAACTGGCAGTTGAACATCCCTCTCACAATCCGGGACTGGGGGTTCCTAACCACTCACCTGCCTTCCTGCCTGATTGCCCCTAACCGCTTCTGCCTGCTAGCCTGATTGACACCTAACCACTCCCCTGCCAGGCCCATTGCCCTCAACTCCCATCCCCTGCTGGCCCCGTCACCCCTAACTGCCCTCCTCTGCTGGCCTGGTGGCCCCTAACTGCCCTCACCTGCCAGCCCAATGGCCCCCAATTCCCCTCCACTCCTAGCCTAGTCAACCCCAACTGCCCTCTCCTCCTGGCCCAGTCACCCCTAAGTGCCCTCCCCCGAAGGCCTTATCACCCCTAACTGCCCTCCCCTGCCGGCCATCTTGTGGCAACCATCTTGTGACAACATGAAGTGGCCATCTGGTGACCACATGGGAGTGGCTATCTTGTGTGAGGGCATGATGATCAATTTGCATATCACTTCTTTATTATATAGGATATGCATTACCTATGGACACATACAATTGGGTGGCATAGGCCTGGGGAGGGGTGGGAACCGGGTGGATGGGGGCAATGGGGGAAACAAAGAGGGACATGTGTAATTATCTCTACAATGATTTAAAAAAGAAAACAAAAAAAATATTTTAAAGGAGGAAAAAAATAAAATAAAAAATAAAGGCTAAAAATTAAAGCCAAAGAGAGAATCTCAAAGGCACCAAGAAAAAGCAATTTGTTACCTATAAAGGAGTTTCCATAAGGCTGTCAGATGATTTCTCATTTAAAAAAACCCTACAGTCTAGAAGGGAATAGCATGAAGTACTCAAGGAAATGAAAAGCAATGATCCCAAATCAAGATTACTATATCCAATGAGGCAATCATTTAACTTACATGGTGAAATAAAGAGATTCCCAGACAAAATAAAACCCAAAACAAAACAAAAAAAACTAAAGGAGTTTATCACCACCAAAGCAGCAGTGCAAGAAGTGCTAAAATACTGTTGTAAAAAGAAGAAATAGAGAGAAAGAAAAGAACACAGGCATCAAGAATAAGAATGGTAGAAGAGGGAAAAATGTTGGCAGTATACACGGATGTGTACCGTGCCTTGTCCCGGAGCAGATAGTGTGAGCAGCTGAAACGAGTAACATCCAGCCTGAATTGGCAGAGGAGATTCAGCTGGGAGACAGTTTGCAGCCGGGAAAGGCAGGGGACTCCTGGCAAAGGGTAAAGTCAAGGCTCTGGGAAGGATAATCGGCCAGAACTCTGAGCCCTGGGGATCAGAGGGAACCCACATGGCAACAGCTTAGGCCACGTCCCTTGGGACAGGCACAGTGGAAAGAACTGCTGGTCAGCATGGGGATTCTAGATCTGGGTCCACAATCAGGAAATGCTGAGGAGGTCCAGCAGAAGAGCACGCAGAGGCGCAGCCTTTCCCCCCTTACAGGGGATTCTAGATCTGGGTCCACAGTCAGTAAAGGCTGAGGAGTGCTGGCAGGAGAGGAGTGTGTGGAGGGGCAGCCTCTCCAGCCTCTGTGGCTTGTGCCTTTCTTCATAGAGACTAGTTCATAGGACCTTTTGGATACAGACACTTGAGTGTGGGAGAAGGTATGGAATTGTGGAATCTGGAGAGATCGGGGGACCCAGGAGAAGTGACAGAGAGTTTGGTGCTGAGTCATGCCTGAGCCTGGGATCTGGGCAGCCATTTTGTCCTGAAAAGATAGCCCCTCCCCCCAGTATTCAGGCAACTAATACAGCCACACCCAGATTCCAACCTGAATGGTAAAAGGATTAAAAAACAAACAAACAAAAACAACTAAATACTCCCTGAGGGCACAAAGGGGCTGGACTAAAGAGAGACTTTCAGTCCCAGCAATCAGAACCTGAGAACTATACAGTACAGAAGACTGGGATCTTGAGTCAGCCAAAGGAACACTTTACTTTTTCATTTTTATTTTATTATTTATTTATTTTTTTTATTACTTTGTTATCTCTCTTTTTTCCTTTTTTTTCTTTTTTCTTTGTTTTTTCCTGTTTGTATTTGTTACTTTATTTTCTATTTCTTCTCACATTATTTTTCCATCACTCTATTTTATTTTATTTGTATTTGCTATTTTATACTATTTTGAAATCAAATTTTTTGTAAATTTATTATTATTATTTTTCTCATTCTCTTTCCTCTTTTTTATTTATTTATTTTTTTAAATTATTGCTTAAAGTATTACAAGGGTATTACATATGTGTCCCTTTTTTCCCCCTGCCCTTGATGGTCCCCTAGCCTCCCCTATCCCCCAGTGTCTTATGTCCATTGGTTATGCTTATATGCATGCATACAAGTCCTTTGGTTGATCTCTTACCCCCCTCCCTCCTGCCCCCCAACCCTCCCCGGCCTTCCTGCTGCAGTTTGACAATCTGTTTGAGGCAGCTCTGCCTCTGTATCTCTTTCCTCTTATCCACCCATCCCCTTTCTACTACCACTATACTGAATGGAGATCCTCCCCATATTCATTCAATTCTTAACCTTATCTTCTATATATAAGCTCAGAGTCTACAGATTCTGCCCCCAGCCTCTTTGCTGGGGCTTTGGTGTTTGAATTTTTTTTTAATTTTAGTTTTTTATCATTATTACTATTGTTATTTTTGTTTGTTTTGTTTGATTGTTTATCTATTGGTTCTGTGGTGTTATCCCCCATATATATAATCTCCTTTTTCTTTTCTCTCATCTTTTTCGCTCTCTTTGATATCATTTATGCTTTCTTTACTCGCCCCTAATTCTCTTTTCTCAGGTGGTCACTTATAGTGGGGTTATTATTGTCGTGAGTACATTCATGCTTTGGTCCCTTTGTGTTGTGTCTTGTCGAGGTGAATTTTATCCTGTCTGGCAAGGTGCTAGAGAGTGAGCCTCATAATCAGACACCTGGAGAGGAAAATCCATCCACAAATGGGTCAATAACACCCCAGACCCAACTACAGAGGCAGGAAGAAGGCAGCAGTGAGGGAGAGAGCATGAGTCAGTGAGGGACCAAAAGAGGAGTGTGTGGTCATGTGGGATGTGTGCGTGTGTATGTGAGTGAGGCACAGGTAGATTCCACAAGACCTTCGGAGTCAGGCTAAATGGGCTCCCCTAACTAGGCAGCCTCTGCTACCATTGTAAGAAGTTCTGGGAGGCTGGCTCATACTCAGAAGCCTAGCATTTTTAAGGGGAGAGCTGTAACTGGGAGCTAGGCCTTAACCCCACCCAGGGTGCCCTCAGATATCACCTGAGACACTACAGACTCCCCTGCCACAGACCTGCTACCTTGGCTGTGGTCCCACAGTCAACGAGTCTCCAGCCACCCTGGGCGCAGGCTCCTGTGAGTTCTGAAGTGTGCTCCCTTCTGACGGGCCCAACACCTTGGCCCAGGGCACTGCAACCACGCAAGCAGCAGACACGTAAGCTGTGCACTCCTGTCCAAGGAGCAGCAGCCCCGCGAGCAGCCTGCCTCACGCCTAAGAGCATAATCCTCATGTCTCCTGCCCCTGTCCAAGGAGCAGCAGCTGTTAGCTGTGTGAGCACCTTCTCCCTTGTCCAAGGAGCATCAACCAGGTGAGCAGCATGCCATGTCTGAGGAGCAGCAGCCCCATGAGAAGTGGAAGTCCCAAACAGCCTGCTCCCATACGAGTAAAAGCATCACTGTGAGCAGCCCGCTCCCATTCAAGGAGCAGTAGCTGTGCGAGCAGCCTGCCCCTGTCCAAGGAGCAGCAGCCACACGAGCAGACCGCCCACATCTGAGGAGCAGCAGCGTTGCACAGTCCACACTAGTCCAAGGAGCAGCAGACACACGCATCCTGCACTTGTCTGACGAGCAGCAGCTGGGTGAGTGGCCTGCCCCCATCCGAGGAGCAGCAGACACACATGCAGCTCTCTCCCACCTGAAGAGAAGCAGCCACACAAGCAGGCCATCCCCCATTTGAGGAGCAGCAGCCATGCCAGCAGACACGCCCTATACAAGGAGCAGCAACTGCATGTGCAGCTCGCCCCTGCCCAAGGAGCAGCAGCCACACAAGCAGACAGACCAACCATATTTGAGGAGTGGCAGCCCTGCACCGCCCACACTATTCTAAGGTGCATCAACCACATGCAGTCTTCACCTGTTCGATGAGCAGCAGCTGGGTAAGCATCCTGTCCCCATCTGAGGAGCAGCAGCCACATATGCAGCTCACTCCCACCTGAGGAACAGCAGCCACATAAACAGCCCATCCCCCATCTGAGCAGCAGTTGTGCAAGCAACCTGCACCCGTACGTGGAGCAGTAACCCTGTAAGCAACCTAACCCTGTCCAAAGAGCGGCAGCCTCACAAGCAGCCCGCCCCATCTGAGGTACAGCAGAAGCATGCAGCCAGCCCAATTCAAGGAGAAGCAGCCACATGAGGAGTTCGTGCACATCCGAGGAGCAAATGCCACATGAACAGACCACTCCTGTCCAAGGAACAGCAGCCACACTCAGCCCACCCTGACCTGAAGAGCAGCAGCTTGTGATCAGCCCACCCCTGTCCAAGGAACAGCAGCTGTGAGAGCAAACTCACCTACCAGCCAGAGGAGACACCACTGCTGTGAACAGAACCCACCAGAGGAGCTGCTGCCAACTGAGGAGTAGCCACTACCATGACCACTTGAGGAACAACTGCAGCCCGAGACACCACTGCCACCCAAGGAGCAGCCCCTGCACGACTAGATATCTAGATCAGTTGGCGAGACCAAAAATGGGTAGACAAAGAAACCCCCAAAGGAAAGAAAAGGAGGATTGCCAACAAAACAGCTAAGTGAAACAGAGACATGCAATATATCAGAAAAATAATTCAGATTAAGGGTCCTAAAGTGTTTAAACCAGATGGAGGAAAAATCAACAATTTATGTAAGAATCAAGAAGAAATTAATAGTGGTATAGCTTCAATAAAAAACACAATTGAAGTTTCAACAGTAGACTAGGAGAAGCGGAGGACCAAATTAGCGAATTAGAAGAGAGGGAAGCAAAACACACCCTAACTGAACTGCAATTGGGAAAAAAATTTAAAAGACAGGAGGAGAGCCTAAGGGAGCTATGGGACAACATGACAAAGCAACATACGAATAATAGAGGTGCCAGAACAACAGGAAGAGGAACAAGGGTTAGAAAACCAATTTGAAGAAATAATGTCAGAAAACTTACCTGAGGTGGGGAACAAAAACGTCACACAAGCACAGAGAGTCCCAAGAAAGATGAACCCGAAAAGACCCACACCAAGACAACTCATAATTACCATGGCAAATGTTCAGGACAAAGAGAGAATCTTACAGGCTGCAAGAGAGAGACGGAAAGTTACATACAAGGGATCTCCCATTAGATTATTAAATGATTTCTCAACAGAAGCACATCAGGCCAGAAAAGAATGGAAGTAAATTTACAAAGCGATGCAAAGCAAGGGACTGAATCAAAGAATACACTATCTAGCAAGGCTATCATTCAATATTGAAGGGGAAATAAGCTTCACAGACAAAAATAAAGGCTAAAGGACTTTATCATCACCAAGCCAGCACTGCAAGAAATGCTAAATGGACTGGTATAAAATGAAGAAATGAAAAGCTAAGAAGGAAAACAGGTACAAAAAGTAAAAATGGCTATGAATAAGTACCTTTCAATAATAACATTAAACATAACTGGACTAAATGCTCCAATCAAAAGACATCGAGTGGCTGAATGGATAAAAAAACATGACCCATATATTTCCTGTCTATAAGAGACCCACCTCAGAATAAGGGACTCACACAGACTGAAAGTAAAGGGAAGGAAAAATATCTTTCAAGCAAATGGAAATGAAAAAAATGTTGGGGTAGCAATACTTATATTATACAAAATAAACCTCAAAGTGAAGCCCATACCAAGAGATAAGGAAGGCCACTTAATAATACTAAAGGGATTGCTACAACAAGACCATATAACCCAATAAAAATATATGCACCCAATGCAGGAGCACAAAAATACATTAAAAAAAAAAAAAACTCCTGGAAGATATCAAGGGAGAGATCGACAACAATGCAATCATAGTAGAGGACTTTAATACACCACTGACATCACTGGATAAATCCTCTAGAAGAAAAATCAGCAAACAAACAGCAATCCTAAATGACTCACTAGATCAGATGGACTTAATTGACATCTTCAGAACATTTCACTCCAAAGCCACAGAATATATGTTCTTCTCAAGTGCACATGGGACATGTTAAAAAATTGACCACATATTGGGTCACAAGCAAAGTCTCCCCAAATTCAAGAAGATTGAAATCATACCAAGCATCTTCTCAGAACACAATTCCATAATATTAGAAATAAACTACAATAAAACAACCCAAAACACTCAAACACTTGGAAGCTGAATAGCGTGTTATTAAATATTGATTGGGTTACCAATGAGATCAAAGAAGAAATTAAAAACATCCTGGAAAATAATGACAATGAAAACACAACAATCCAAAACCTATGGGACACATTGAAAGCAGGCCTGAGAGGGAAGTTTATAGCTCTAGAAGCCTACCTCAAAAAACAACAACAAAAAAATGGTACTAGATCATCTAACTCTACATCTCAAAGAATTAGAAAGAGAGCAAAAAGAAAATCCCTAAGTGAGCAGAAGGAAGGAGATAATAAAAATTAGAGGAGAAATAAATTACATAGAGACCAAAAAAAAAAAAAAACACACACAATACATAAAATCAATTAAACCAAGAGCTGGTTCTTTGAAAGGATAAACAAGATTGAGGAACTTTTAGCCATGCTCACAAAAAAGCTAAGAGAGAGGACCCAAATAAACAAAATCAGAAATGATAGAGGCAAAATAACAACAGACAGCACAGAAATACAAATGATAGTTAAAAAATACTATGAACAACTTTACTCCAACAAACTAGACAACCTGGAGGAAATGTATATATTCCTAGAAAAGTACAACCTTCCAAAACTGAATCAGGAAGAATCTAAAAATCTCAATTGGCCAAAAACTATGGAAGAAACTGAAGCAGTCATCTAAAAGCTTCTAGCAAACAAAAGCTCAGGGCCAGACAGCTTCGTAGGGGAGTTTTTCCGAACATTCAAGGAAGAACTAAAACCTATCTTTCTCAAACTATTCCAAAAAATTCAAGAGGAAGGAACACTTCCAAGCTCATTCTATGAAGCCAGCATCACCCTAATACCAAAACCAGACAAAGACAACACAATGAAAGAGAATTACAGACCAATATCCCTCATGAACATAGATGCCAAAATCCTCAACAAAATCTTAGCAAATTGGATCCAGCAGTACATCAGAGAAATCATATACCATGACCAACTAGGATTTATCCCAGGAATGCAGGAATGGTACAATATCCGCAAATCAATAAACGTGATACATCACATAAACAAATTGAGAGGAGAAAACCACCTTGTCATATCAATTGATGCAGAAAAAGCATTTGATAAAATCAAACACCCATTTTTGATAAAAACTCTCAGCAAGGTGGGAATAGAAGGATCATACCTCAACATAATAAAAGCCATATATGACAAACCCACAGCCAACATCACACTTAAGCGACAAAAACTAAAACCATTTCCCCTAAGAACAGGAACAAGACAAGGATGCCCACTCTCACCACTCCTGTTCGTCATAGTACTGTAAGTATTAACCAGTGTGATTAGACAAGAAGACTAAATGAAAGGCATCCAAATTGGAAAAGAAGAAGTAAAAGTGTCCTTATTTGCAGATGACATGATATTGTACATCAAAACCCTAAAGAATCCATCAAAAAATTATTAGACTTAATAAATAAATTTGGTAATGTAGGAGGATACAAAATTAACGCCAAGATATGTATGGCATTTCTATACACCAATAATGAACTTACAGAAAGAGAGACTAAAAGAGTAATCCCATTTACCATTGCACCAAAAAAAAATTAAGATACCTAGGAATAAACTTAACTAAAGAGATAAAAGACCTCTACTCAGAAAACTATAGGACTTCGATAAAAGAGATAGAGGGAAACATAAACTGGTGGAAGAACATACCATGTTCATGGACTGGTAGAATTAACATCATTAAAATGTCCATAGTACCCAAAGTAATCTATAAATTCAACGCACTTCCCATTAAAATACCAACGGCATACTTCACAGATCTAGAATGAACTCTCCAAAAATTCATTTGGGATAAAACAAACAAACAAACAAAACGAATAGCTGCAGTGATCCTGAGAAGAAGAACAAAGTAGGTGGGATCTCAATACCAGATATCAAGCTGTATTACAAAGCCACTGTTCTCAAAACTGCCTGGTACAGGCACAAAAACAGACATATAAATCAATGGAATACAATAGAGAGCCCAGAAATCGATCTGAACCAATATGCTCAATTAATATTTGACAAAGGAAGCAAGAACATACAATGGAGTCAAGATAGTCTCTTCAATAAATGGTATTGAGAACATTGGACAGATACACGCAGAAAAATGAAACTAGACCACCAACTTACACCATACACAAAAATAAACTCAAAATGGATAAAGGACTTAAATGTAAGATGGGAAACCATAAAAATATCAGAGGAATCCAAAGGCAACAAAATCTCAGGCATATGCAGAAGCAATTTCTTGACTGATACAGCTCCTAGGACATTGGAAACTTAAAGATAAAATTACCAAATCAGACTACATCAAAATTAAAAGCTTCTGCACAGCAAAAGAAACCATCAACAAAACAACAAGAAAACCCACTGCATGGGAGAACTTATTTGCCAATGTTATCACCAATAATGGTTTAATCTCCAACATTTATAGAGAACGCATACAACTTAACAAAAGGAAGATAAACAATCCAATCAAAAAATGGGCAAAAGTCCTACATAGACACTTTTCAAAAGAGGACATTCAGAAAGCCAAGAGACATATGAAAACATTCTCAAAGTCACTAATCATCCTAGAGATGCAAATCAAAGCAACAATGAGGTATCATCTCACACCTGTCAGAATGGCTATCATCAACAAATCAACAAACGACAAGTGCTTGTGAGGATGTGGATAAAAGGGAACACTTGTGCACTGCTGGTGGGAATGCAGACTGGTGCAGCCACTATGGAAGGCAGTATGGAGTTTCCTGAAAAAGTTAAAAATGGAACTCCCATTTGACCCAGTGATCCCACTTCTAGGAATATATCCCAAGAAACCAGAAACACCAATCAGAAAGGATATATGCATCCCTATATTCATAGCAGCACAATTTACCATAGCTAAGATTTAGAAACAGTCTTAGTGCCCATCAGCAGATGAATGTATTAGAAAACTGAGGTACATCTACATGATGGAATACTATGCTGCTGTAAAAAAGAAGGAATTCTTACCATTTGCAACAGCATGGATGGAACTGGAGAGCATTATGCTAAGTGAAATAAGCCAGTCAATGAAAAAAAAAATCCCACATGATCTCACTCATTCATGGATAATAAAGACTATTATAAACTGATGAACAAAAATAGATACAGAGGCAGAGCAGCATTGAAGAGACTGTCAAACTACAGCGGGAAGCCCGGGGAGGGTTGGGTGTGGTAGGGGTAAGAGATAAACCAAAGGACTTGTATGCATGCATATAAGTATAACCAATGGACACAAGACACTGGGAGTAGGGGAGGCCAGGGGAATGTAGAGGGGGAAGAAAAAAAGCAGACATATGTAATACTCTTTGTAATACTTTAAGCAATAAAATGAAATTTAAAAAAGATTATCACTTTAGAATCTACATAGAAATTAATAAGAGTAAAAACATCAATAACACTACCACAGACTTAGCATCAAGAATGTATTTATATAGCAAACAAATGACTGAATGTGATCCTATTATAAAATTGAAAAATTTGTTTGACCTATTTATTTTTGTTTTGTTTTCATCCACAAAGCAAAAACTCCCTAGGGAGGAATGTAATAACCTAGTATTATTTAATGCTTCTTATATTAGTCTTTGGACATATGTAAGTATTTTTAATGAGTGGTTTTCAAAAATATTTTAGTGATAAAATATTACTCAGTTAAAATCTTATCCAGAGAGCCAACTCATGAAAGTAGAGCTGTTTCAATTGATGGACATTTTTCTTTTTAGTTTTTCCTGTCAAATTTGTTTTGGTCTGAATATGGAAGTCCTCATAGTCAGTGCTGTAGGTTGTTTTTAAAATTTATCTTTATTGTTGAGGTGGCAGGAATGGGGAGGAGGGGATCAATTGTTTCCTTTGTTTTATTTTTTAAAATGAAAGGTCAATATCTTTCAGCCTTCCAGATATGCATACCCATGTTTCTTATTAAAACAAATTCAAAGATCCTCACATTATATTGATTACAATAAACTGTATTTATGTCTAAAACAAAGAATAAGAATGGTAATAAATAAGTACCTATCAATATGAACTTTAAATGTAAATGGACTAAATGCTCCAATCAAAAGACATAGGGTTGCTGAATGGATGTGAAAACATCAGAAAAAAAAGACTCACACAGGATGAGAGTGAAGGGATGTTAAAATTATTTTTTCCATTCAAATGGAAACAAAAAAACACCTGTGGTTGCAATACTCATATCTGACAAAATAGACTTCAAAATTAAGTCCATCACAAGAGAAAATAAAGGTCACTACATAATACTAAATGGTTCTATCCAAAAAGAGTATATATCTCTGATAAACATATATGCACCCAATAAAGGAGACCTAAATATATTTTTAAAAATGGAGGATTTTAAGAAAAAGATCGATAGCAATACAGTCTTGTTAGGGAACTTTCACTCACAGCTGACTTCACTGGATAGATCTTCCAGTCTAAAAATTAACAAGAAAACGTGACTCTAAATGACACACTGACTGAATTAGGTGTATTTAATTGACATTTATAGAACATTTCACCCCAAAGCTGCAGAATATACATTCTTCTGAAGTGCACATCGGTCATTCTCAAAGATAGGGGACACATGTTAAGACACAAAATAACTCTCTACATGTTCAAGCAGAATGAACTCATATCTAGCATCTTAACAGATCACAATGGAATGAAATTAGAAATCAACTGCAATTGGTTTCTAATTTCACTCCATTGTGTTTTTGAGTACAAAAGCATTCCAACACATGGAGGCTAAATAGCATGTTAGTAAACAATGAATAGGTTACCAATGAGATCAAGAAAGAAATAAAAACCTTCCCAGAAAAAAAATAGATATGAACCCACAACAACCCAAAATCCCTGGGACATAGCAAAACCAGTTCTGAAAGGGATTTTCATAGCACTATAGCACTACAGGCCTACCTCCAAAACCAAGAATATTAATAATAAACTATTTAACCATACAACATAATCAAGAAGAGAACAACATGAAAATCCAAGGGTAAGTAAAAGGAAGAAAATAATGATTAAAACAGAAATAAATGACATCAAGACTAAAAAAGTAATGCAAAAGTTTAATGAAACTAAAAACTTCTTTTAAAAAAGTAAACAAGATTGATAAACCCTAAGCCAGACTCACACAAAAAACAGAGAGGACACAAATAAAAACAGAAATGAAAAGTGGTGAAGTATCAACTGATACCACAGAAATAAAAAGGATTGTAAGAAAATAGTATGAACAACTATATGCCAATAAACTAGACAATATGGATGAAATGAACACATTCCTAAAAAAATACAATCTTCTAAAAATCAATCAGGAAGAATCAGAAAACCTGAATAGGCCATAATATCTTATGAAATTGAACCAGTAATAAAAAAAAAAAAAGCTCCCAGCAAACAAGAGCCCTGGTCCAGGCAGCTAAAAAGGGTAGTTTTGCCAAATACTCAAAGAACTAACACCGATCCTCTTCAAACTATTCCAAAAAATGCAAGAGGAAGGAACACTTCCAACCTCTCTTTATGTGGCCTGCATTATCCTAATTCCAAAACCAGATAAAGACATTGCAAAGATAATTACAGGCCAATATCCCTGATGAAAATAGATGCTAAAATTTTCAACAAAATATTAGCAAATCAGATCCAGCAATATATTGACCAGTGCACAAAAATTTGTGCACTCAGGGAGGAGGGGGGGTCCCTCAGCCAAGCCTGTGCCCTCTTGCAGTCTGGGACCCCTTGGGAGATAACGACCTGCTGGCTTAGGCCCGCTCCCAGGTGGCAGAGGGCAGGCCCAATCCCTAGGTGCAGCCCCTGGTTGGGCTCAGAGCAGGGCTGATTGGGGAGTTGGGGCCCCGCCCCCTGTCATGCACAGAGCAGGGTGGATCTGGAGGTTGCGATGCCACCCTCAGTCACACTCAGGGTAGGGCCGATTGGGGGATTAGGGCACCACCCACTGTCACACTCAAGGCAGGGTCGATGGGGAGGTTGCACCACCACCCCCTGTCACTCACAGAGCAGGGCACATCAGCGGGGTTGGGGCTCCATACCCTGTCACGCACAGAGCAGGGTCGATCAGGGGGTTGGGGAGCTCCCCCCTGTCACTCACAGAGTAGGGCCAATAGGGGAGTTGGGGCACCGACCCCTGTCACACACAGAGCAGGGCGGATCAGGGGGTTGGGGCGCCATGCCCTGTCACACTCAGGGCAGGGCCGATGGGGAGCTTATGGCTCTACCCCCTCACACACAGAGCAGGGCCGATCAGGGGGTTGGGGCACCACACCCTGTCACACACAGAGCCGCAGGGCAATCAGGGTTTGGGGAGCTCCCCCCTATCAAGCACAGAGCAAGGCTGATCAGGGTGTTGGGGTGCCTTCCCCTGTCACGAACAGAGCAGGGCCAATAGGGAGGTTGTGGCCCCAGCCCTGTCACACACAGAGCCACAGGGTGTACAGGGGTTTTGGGCGCTGCCCCCTGTCACGCTGATCCCGGGTCCGGGAGGCCTTACAGCTCTGCTGATCCCGGTGCTGGGAGGCATATTACCCTTTTACTATATAGGATAGAGGTCTGGTGCACAGGTGGGGACCAGCTGGTTTGCACTGAAGGGTGTCCTGGATCAGGGTGGGGGTCCCCACTGGGGTGCCTGGCCAGCCTGGATGAGGGGATGATGCCTGTTTGCAGCTAGTCACACACCCTTCATGGTGGGGGTCCCCACTGGGGTGCCTGGCCAGTCTGGGTGAGGGGCTGAGGGCTGTTTTCAGCTGGCAGGTGACTGAAGCTCCCAACCACTCTTTTTTCTCTTTTTTTAATTCTGGGCCAGCTTTAGCTTTGAGGCTTGGCTCCAGCTCTTAGGCCTCTGCTGCTGAAAGCAGGTATCTGGTTTGTTTGGGTTCTATAATCGAAACACTGTTTCAACTCCATCTCTGAGAACCCGGCTGGCTGAAAGCAGGTTTCTGGTTTTTTTTTAGCTTCTATATTTGTAACAATGTTTCAAACTGCAAGCTCAGAGGCTGGCAGTGGACGGCAGGGAACAGTGGAGTCCTCCGACACTGAAGCAAGCGTGCCTCGTGTTCGTTTCAAGCTGCCGGGCTGCTGGCCACCATCTTGGCTGGCAGTTAATTTGCATATCGCCCTGATTAGCCAATGGGAAGGGTAGCGGATGTACGACTAATTACCATGTTTCTCTTTTATTAGATAGGATGATCATACAACATGACCAAGTTGGATTCATTCCAGGGATGCAAGACTGGAACAATATTTGCAAATCAGAAAATGTGATACATCCCATTAACAAATTGACAGATAAACAAACAAACAAACAAACAAAAAAACCCCAACATGATCATATCAATAGATGCAGAAAAAAAGGGATTCAACAAAATCCAACACCCATTTTTTATTAAAACTCTCAGCAAAGTGGGAATAGAAGGATATCTCAACATTATAAAGGCCATAGATGACAAACTACAGCCAACGTCACACTCGATGGGCAAAAACTAAAGCCATTTCCCCTAAGAATTGGAACAAGACAGGGATATATGCTTTCACCATTCTTGTTCAACATATTACTGGAAGTCCTATAGAAGGCGATCAGACAAGAAGAAAAAATAAAAGGCATCCAAATTGGAAAGAAGGCAGTAAAACTGTCATTATTCTCAGATGACATGATATTGTACATAGAAAACCCTAAAGACTTGACCAAAAATCTACTAGATTTAATAAAGGAATTTGGTAATGTAGCAGGACACAAAATTAACACCCAGAAATCAATGGAATTTTTATAAACAAATAATGAATTTCCAGAAAGAGAATCTAAACAAACAATCCCATTTACCACTGCAACAACAACAACAACAAAATTAAGATACTTAGGAAGAATTTAACCAAGGAGGTTAAAGGACTTGTATTCGGAAAACTATAAAATGCTGAAAAAAAGCTAGAGGAAGATATAAACAAGTGGAAGAACATATCGTGTTCATGGGTTGGTGGAATCAACATCATAAAACTGTCCATACTATCCAATACAATCTATAGATTTGATGCAATCCATATTAAAATATCAATGCCATTTTACACAGAACTAAAACAACCATTCCAAAAATTGATATGGAACCTAAAAACACCATGAATAGGTGCAGAAATTTTGAGAAAGTAGATCAAAGTTGGAGGGATCACAATATCAAGATACCAACAAAATATCCAGTTATACCACAAAGCCGCTGTAATCAAAACAGCCTGATATTGGGACAAGAACAGGCATCTGGATCAATGGAACAGAACAGAGACCCTAGAAATCGACCTAAGCCATTTTGCTCAATTAATATTTGACAAAGGAGGCAAGCACCTAGAATGGAGTCAAGTCTGTCTGTTCAATAAGTGGTGTTGGGAAAATTGGATAGATATATTCAAAAAGAAAAATTAAAGTAGACCACAAACTTACACCCTACACAAGAATAAACTCAAAATGGATAAAAGACTTAAATGCAAGCCGTGAAATCCTAAAACTCCTAGAAGATACCATATGTAGCAAAATCGCAGACATCTCTTGTAGCAACATGTTTGTGGATACATCTCCTAGGGCAAGGGAAACTAAGGAAAACATGAATAAATGAGACTACATCAAATTAAAAAGCAAAAGAAACCATCAACAAAAAGATTAAAAAAAAAAAACACAACTAACAAAATGAGAAGGAAACCTGCTGTATGGGAGAACATATTTGTCAATGATACATCTGATAAGGGGTTAACCTCCAAAATAAATAAAGAACTTATACAACTCAATACCAAGAAGAAAAACTATCCACACAGACAATAATGTGGTGAAGGCCTAGGGTGGGGTAAGGGCTGCATGAAGTGGAGCAGAGGACAGGAAATGGGTGACATCTACAATATTGCCAATAATAAAAGAAAATTTATTAAAGTCACTAAACATGAGCGAGAGAGATGCAAATTAAAGCTACAATAAAATATCACTTCACACCTGCTAGAATGGCTACCATCAAAAAAATCAATAAACAACAACTGCTGGTGAGCTTATGGAGAAAAGGGAACCCTGGTGCATCCAATGTTGAAAACAGTATGGAGTTTTCTCAAAAAATTAAAAACGAAACTTCCTTTTGACCCAATGATCCCACTTCTGGTCATTTATTCTCAGAATCTTGAAACACAAATAGAGATAATATATACACCTCTATGTTCATAGAAGCATCCTATATAATAAAAGCGTAGTATGCAAATTGTCTGGGGGTTTGACCAGGGGACAGGGCCTGCCAGGGAAAGGGAGAAAGTACTCGACAGCTGCTAGGGACCCTACTAGTGCACAAATCATGCACTGGGCCCTTAGTTATTTATAATAGCTAAGATCTGGAAACAGCCCAAGTACCCATCAGTATATGGGTAGATTTTAAAAAAGCTGTGGTACATGTACACAATGAAATATACATGGCTTTAAAAAGGAAGGAACTCTTCACCTTTGTGATGGCATGGATATACCTAGAGATTATTATGGTAAGTGGAATAAGCCAATCAGAGAAAGACAAATACCATATGATCTCACTTATAATATATGGAATATAATGAACAAAATAAACTGATGAACAAAATAGACCCAGAGTCATGGACATGAAACAGACTGACAGTTCTCTATGGGAGGGGGATTGGTGGGACTGGATAAAAAAAGGTGAAGAGGTTAGCCAAAGAACATATATGCATACCCCATGGACACAGACAACAGTGTGATGAAGGTCAGGGGAGTGGGGTTAGGGGCTGGGTGGAGGTGGGCAAAGGGGCGAAAATGGGGGACATCTGTAATAGTGTCAACAATAAAAAGAAAAACAATACTAAGCCTCCACACTTCATTCCCTCCATACACATAGATTTAATTTTGGTTTTTACTTAATTAGATAGATAGAGGTATGGAAAGAGACTTCTTTGGTATTTCTTGCCTCAAGCCAGAACTCATCTGCACTACAGAGCAGAGATAAACCTAAATGAGAAACCAAGACCAAAGTCAAGATAACAGATACAAGAAAAAAGACCCAAGACAGTACATGTCATCTTTTTTTTCTTTATTAATTAAGGTATTACATATGTGTCCTTATCCCCCAATTGCTCCCCCTACCCTCCACTCATGCCCTCATCCCCCTGGTGTCTGTGTCCATTGGTTAGGCTTATATGGTACATGTCAGCTTAATTACTTTCTGGAGCAACATAGAATATAAATAATTCATAATTAGAAATTATTTTCAATTGGGGGATTCAGTTAAGGTCTCCTTACTGACTGAACCTCCTCTCTGTCCTCTAGGCCACAGGTAATCAACCTTGGCTTAAAATCCCTGGAAAAATAAATCAACTGTCTTGGTCACTGATCCCTGGGAATATATTTTGACATAAGCCATAATATTCAAGAAAAATGCAACAACCACATCATTATGGGTGGATGGCCGGTTTTGTTTGACAACTGTATACAAAGAGTAACCAGTGGACTATGGGCTCCAACAAACTAATTTCCAGTTCATCAAACAACACTGACAAAACTATGGCATTTTTATCTGAAAACAAGAAGAGATTTTCTGTAAATGTATTAGTGGTATTTTCCTGTACCCCACTTGGGCTGTTTATGTATAGATATGATGTGTCTAACTGTGGCTTGCTAAGATCATTGAATATGTATATTAGCAATGTTCGCATTGATATGGAACTCAGAGTAATATGATGGCATAGGATCTGCTATATGTCATCTTGTGAAGAAAGGCAGGAATGGAAAGGATCACACATTGATCTTAGTTATCACTTTTTCCCAGTACTTTGCCTGGCATGCAATATGTTTCAACAATTATCTACTGAGTAAATGAATGAAGTTATCTAACCTTGCGAGATACTTTTTGAGATTGATAAATCACAGTATATTGAGGATAAAAAATATTGGCCTTTAGTTCCTTATAAAACTTAGCACTGTATCTGGTACATCATAGGACCTTAATATATTTGTTGACTATATGAATGAATCAGTGAATTAGTAATAACAGATTCAGGATTCAATCTGTTGAAGACCTGACTAGAACAAAAGACAGGGAAAGGGAGACACACTCTCTCTCTCTGTTTGACTGTTTTTGATAGTAACAGATTCAGGACTATACCTCAGGTTTCTCAATTCCATTACATTAATAACTACATACTTTGGGGAAATCTACACATACAACATAAACACACACACACAACATAAACACACACACAATGTAATACCATTATCTGTGGTCATTTTAGATGCAATGTCCCATGGAACGTAAAGTGAGGAAACAGCATAGGTATTTAATATTGACACTTAACACTCTCCATAAATATAATTACATTTAGAGTGCACTTGAACTGGCAATAAAAATAAATACACACTAAAAGGGAAATGTGCCTTCTGGGGCCTTTGCCTCTTTAATTAAGATCCAGAGTGTTTGGAAAGTGGGATACTTGAATGGGGGTAGATTTGAGACAAATGAGAAAAAGTGGTACTTGAATAAGCAAGACATAAATGTGAGTTATTGTTCTCTCAGTAAAATGGACAGGTGGTGAATATCAATTGGCTCAAGGATGTAGGGTGTGGGTATAGGGTTAAGCCTTGGACTGACCTGTTGGCAAAGCCACAAACAAGTCCCAGCTTAGAGGGCACAGTCCTCTTAGCATAATTAAGCTTGACCTTATGATGCTCCCTAGATCTTATCTGGGTAGCTAATGGTGAGGGAGATGCAGCAAGTGCTGCCAAAACAAGTGAAACTCACAAGAACATTGTAACTATGGTGACTACTACCTTGTTTACCTCTGGCTATAAAATAAAGGCTCAGCTTGCCTCTGGATCTCTCTGTGGCCTCAGCCAGGCACAGGAAGATCCACTAGACCCAGCTTATTCTCTCTGTCCGTCATTTCTTCATCCTTCACTGCCCTCACTCAGGCTTTTGAAACATTGGCTGAGCTGACTCGGCCCAGAAATTGCAAAGCATTGTCAATGGCACCTGTCTCTGATGGAGCAATTAGAAAAATCATGAGGCTGATGAGGGGAAGAATGTAAAACAGGAGGAAAACACTTCAGAAGTCCTCAATTAGAAGGGTCTGTGATATGGACAGTTTATTTCATTACTTTTAATATTAATAACATTCAGATTTCTCAATATTTTACTCTATGGATTTTGTGTTTGTGCCTTAAAAACAAATTTTCATTCTTGTTTGAGTATTTACTAAGGGCTAGGTACAGTGTGTGGCCCTGGGATGAATAAAGGGAAAAAAAAGGTACAGCCAGTACCTTCACATACTTATAGTCTACCAGGGGTGACAAACATGTCACCAAATAATTATAGCATAGTAAATTCTATGTAATTATAGAAATATGTACAGAATATAGAAATAGTAAAAGAAATAAACTGTCTGAAATAATAAGAGATGTTTTAAAGAGGAGGTGATGGCCTGAACAGAGACAAACAGGTCCTTACTAGGCAAACAAGGTGAGGACAAGGCATTATAGGAAGAAGAAATAGTAGAGTTAAAGGCATAGAAACATATAATGCATGGTATGTTCATGGAATTGCAAAGGGCAAGAGAGAAGCTGGGGGTTACAATCTTGGATATTATCTTTTTTTTATTATTTTTAACTTTTTGTTAATCCTCACCCGAGGATATTTTTCCATTGATTTCCAGAGAGAGTGGAAGGGAGAGGTAGAAACAGAGATAGAGAAACAGCTATGTGAGAGAGACACATCGATTGGTTGCTTCCCACACACACCCTGACCAGGGCTGGGGATTGAGCCTGCAACCAAGGTACATGCCCATGACTGGAACCGAACCCAGGACCTTTCAGTCTGCAGGCTGACACTCTATCCACTGAGAAAAACCAACTAGGGCTTGAATATTATCTTTTACCTGCTATAGAACCATTGAAGTGCTTCAAGCAAGGAAGTTACTTGGTCAGATCTGGTTTTTACTTATTT
Organism: Myotis nattereri; assembly: GCF_964212035.1. Classification (NCBI taxonomy): domain Eukaryota; kingdom Metazoa; phylum Chordata; class Mammalia; order Chiroptera; family Vespertilionidae; genus Myotis; species Myotis nattereri. The sequence continues at coordinate 45,921,181 of NC_138078.1, forward strand.
ATTTTTTCTTTATTAAGGTATTACAAATATGTCCTTTCCCCCCCCCCCCACTGTCCCCCCATCCCCCCACTAATGCCCTCACCCCTCAGTGTCTGTATCCATTGGTTATGCTTATATGCATGCATAGAAGTCCTTTGGTTGATCTCTCCAGATCTGGTTTTTAGATAGACCACTCTGGCAGCAGTGTGAAAAATAAATGTGGAAGGGCAGATCCACAAAGAATGCCATTGCAATAGTTCAGGTAACAAGGAAGGTATGAATCAAGGCAGCAACAATAAAGAATCAGAGGAAACAAAAAAATTAAGAGCTAACTAGGAAGTAAAAAAAGATTTCACATCCCCCTACAGATAAATCTCCAATTTTGTCTGCCTTTCATAGCTGATCTTTTTAAAAGAACTGTGTGCTCTAGCTGGTAGCACTTCCCCACTTTTCAACCTATTTAATCTGGCTTTTGCCTCCATAGCATTACTCAACTTCAGTTCTTACAAGGTTCCCAGTGATCTCCATGGCAATAAAGCCAGTAGAAATATTTCAGGACTCATCTTACTAGACACCCTTTCTTTTACTCTCTTCTCTTGGCTTCTGAAACAACAGACATTCCTAGATTTCTTCCTATCTTTTTGCCTGCTCTTTCTCTGTCTCTTTTGTCAGTTCATATACTGCTCTTGGATTTTTAAATGTCAGAAATCCTCAAGATTCAGACCTCTGGTCTCTTCTTCTGAGTCGATATTCTCTCACCGAATGAACTCATCGTCAACAAGAACATCTAACTAAAATTAATATGTCATTCGTTTCAAGAAATACCATTATTTTATGTTTCACTAAATAAGCATAGTGCTTCCAATTGCACCATGATATCTCAAATTGCACTAATCATCTTCTTGTACCCCAAACTTGTTCCTCATTGTAGTATTCTCAACTCAGAAAATGACATCATTATTCATTTAGTTGTTCAAGTTAGAAACTAGAAACCTGGAACTTCTATACTGTTACCTCACCACCTTCTACCCATCATATCCAATCAGTCTCTATGTCCTACTGCGTTTACTTCTTAAATAATGGCTAAATATGCCCATCTCTCTGACCCTCACTGTAACAAAGCTAATAGGAGCCACCAAATTTCTTGTCTGATTTACCTCAAAAGTATCCTAACTGGTTTCCCCAATCTTCTGATTTGCTATCAGCAAGGCAAAGTGATCTTTTCAAAGCCCAAATTTGACTATGTCACTTCCCTGAAAACACTTTAGTAGCTCATCATAACACTTAGGAAAAGTGCAAATTCTTGTCATGGCCCATAAAGCTCTTACCCACCTCTCTAGCCTTGTCTCAGGACACTCTATCCTATGTTCTATAAGTGCCAACCATATACTGGCCTTTTTGATTCTCAAATGTGTCACCCACCTTGCTGCCTCAGGACCTTGTACGCACGCTCTCCCCTCTGTGTGCAAGGTCCTCTTACTTCTCTTTATCTAACTAACTCATATTAATTTCTCAGCCCTCAACTCAAAAATCACCTCCTCAAGAAAGTATTCCATAGTCCCAGAATATGTGCCCTCATAACACACCACTCTTTTGATTTTCAGAATTTAAAATAGTAAATAATTTAGTATGTAAATCACAGCTTAATATTGGGCTTGGTACTGGGATGAAAGTGGCATGAAGGCAGGGACTATGATAAAGAAAATAATGCTGGGAACAAAATAGGTGCTCAGTTAGTATTTGTTAAGTGAATGAATCAATTGATGATTGACGGGATGTAAGAGTTAAGGTAAAAAGAGGAATCAAGTATTATAGCCAAGTTTCTGGCGTTAGTGACTAAGATGGATGATAGCACATCAGATCTGAGGGAAGAGAAAAATGATAAATTCGGTTTTAGAAGGAAGAGATGGAGATGCTTGAGATATACAGTAGTTATTTTGATATATGTCTAGACTTGGATAAAGCAGTCTGGGTTATGGACATAAATTTAATAGCCATTAGCTCCAGGTGTTGGTTGAAACGAGTGAGGGAGTGAGATCACCCAGGCAATGAGTGTAACATAAGAAGGAGAGAAGCCTAAGGACATGTCTTTGTAGAATATCAGCATTTAAGGGACAGGCAGAGGAAAATAAACCACAGAAGGAAAGGGAGAAGGAAAGGGCAGAAAAGCTAAAGAAATACGAGAACAGTAGGGTTGCTCAATATGAAATCTGCTCCCTATCACATGTGTTCAAGCCCAGGCTGGATGTAGAACCATCCAAGGATCTTTCTCGCAACTATTACATGAGAATCAGGGTTAGAAAGTTTAACCCAAGTTTCCATAAGGTCTTTTGCACCAGTCCAACACAATATAATGGAAAGAACACTAGGCCAAGAATCTGACAGGCCTGGTTCTAGAATCTGGACTCTTTCACTGACTAGCTTAACAACTTCATATAAGTTATTTACCCTGTCAAAAATCCAGATAATGGATTTGAAAGTGTAACAACAAAAGATGTTATAATGCACCCTAACTAGTTTGGCTCGGTGGATGGAGCATCAGCCTGCGGATTCAAGGGTCCCAGGTTCGATTCCAGTCTGGGGCATGTGCCTTGGTTGTGGGTGTGTCCCCAGTGGGGGGTGTGCAAGAGGCAGCTGATCGATGTTTCTCTCTCATCGGTGTTTCTAACTCTCTATCCCTCTCCTTTCCTCTCTGTGAAAAATCAATAAAATATACTCTTTAAAAAAGATGTTATAATGCTACCAAGGGTTACTCAACTCTTGGGGAAGCCATTAAGTTACTTTCAGTTAATAAATGCTTATTATAAGTGTTTTTAGTTAACAAACTCATTTTACTACAACTCTGAGAGGCAGGCATTGCTATCATTTTCATTTTACAGGTGAGGAACTGAAGCACAAACTGGTTAAAATGCTTTCCTAAGAACACTGAGTTAGGGGTTAGTGGAGTAAAGATGTGAAACCAGAAAGTCTGGCTCTAAAGTTCTGCATAATCATTAAGGTAAATTATCCTTGGCCTAAAACCTCATCCTCTAAAGGACAGATTCGCCAACCCCTTTGAAAAAATCTGATGAAAGCTATGGAGCCTTTCTACCCCAGACTATACAAAAACTTACACATGCATGTTTTTATGTACTATTTCAGAGTTCACTCACTATGTTTATTTTTTCATTAATAATCTTTAATGTTGACATTATTTCACACTTCTCCCATTCTCCCCCACCCTTTGACCACCTCCACTTTCCCCTCCTTTAGCCTTCATCTCACTATTGTCCTAGTCCATTGGATAAGTATTTATGTTCTTTAGTTAATCCCTTCACCTTCTTTATCCAGTCACTTCACCCTCCTCCCCCTCTTTTGTTTTTGTCTTTATAGTTCACTCACTGATCTTCACTACAGCAAAAACAAACACACAAAAAAACCCACAAAAAAAACTTGCCATTTGTCTCAACCAGGTATCTCAAATTAAAAATCCTTGCTCTAAAGTTTAAACTCCACTAATCTTTAACTCAGCTTTAAATCCTGTCATAACAGCTCAGTTTGTAGGGGGTGGGGGGGGGGGGCCGGGAAGGAAGTGGCTGAGTCTCTCATGCTGCATTCTACCGCCGCCTACTGGACTGACCGCAGTAATGACAGAATTGCCATACCTGTTGCTTTGAGAAATCTTCAGATTTCCCAAAGCGCTTTTACAGCAAGGTGCTGTCAAAGCTACAGGATTCAAAACCCCAAACAAGTGGGCAGGGCCCGGGGTCTATTTCCTGTCATTGAAGCTGAATCCTTCCCATCATGCTCGAGGGCACAACATGCAGCGGGGCCAGAGGGGGGAGGGGACGTCACTACCATTTTAGCGTCTTGGACAGTCTGCCCTAGAATTAGGAAGGCAGCCTTTAGGGTTCAGCAGAGGGCGCTGGAGTACAGCTTTTGTGGTGGACGCAGTCATTAGCTGAATAGGTGGAAATTACAACTTTCTGATCTGTTCTTTAGGGTTTGGATCTCAGTTTTCCTTCACAGACTGGATACAATTTCTAAGCACGCACCCCCTCCAATCCTCTTACCACTTCACAATTCCTTTGCCTTCTGACAGGGAATTTTTGTTTTGTTTTGTTTATTTTTTATTTTTTTTTAAGTTTTTTTTTTGGGGGGGGGGTAAGGTTTGCAAAACTCTGGAGTTAAAAATGTGGAAAAAAGCAAAAGCATCTCCAGGCCCCAGTTTAAGACCCACTCTTCTAATCTCTCATTGTTTTCCTGTTCACATTTGCCACCTCCAACCTGTAGTCCTTTTTGCTGACTATCATTTAACTCCAAACCAGGGAGTAGTAATCAGAGCACCAGACAGAATCAGGACAGACTTTCAGATTTAAGCTTTGTCACTTTATTAGCCATGTGCCTTCTCTGGGTCTCAGTCTATAAAACTGAAAGATGTTGGTTAATATTAGAGGATCTCTATGGGCTTTTTCTGACCTGCCAAAATTCTAGGAGTCTTCTCTGTCCATTATATCCTTTACACTTGCAAGCGTATCTAACCTGCCTTTACACCCAGAGCAACTTCTTTAAAATTAGATCAGATGCCCCTGTTTAAATCCCCTAATACCTTCTTTTTGCCATAAAAAAAGCTCAAACTCCCTACTGTGACATCAAAGACTTTCATAATCTGGTCTCTTCTACCCTCTCTGATCTCCATTCTTGCCATTTTACTCCCAAACATCACACAGTTTAGGTAACATGTCTCCCATTAGATGCTCATTTAATCTTCATTTCAACATTGTAAAAGTGTATCATAATTATCTGTTTAGTTATATTTCCCCTAGTCTAGGCTGTGAGTTCCTTGAAGGTAGGAACTATTGCTGAATCTCCAGCTCTTAGAGTAACGCATGACACTTTATGGCTGTTCAATAAATATTTGTTGAATGAATAAATTATTATATGTTGCTGCATCCCCAATGCCTATTACCACTCTAGGAATATAGTAGGCGTTCAATGAATATTAAATGAATAAACACATGAATTTGAAAAAACTTATCATCATCTCCAATATATCTTGCATCTGTCCTTCCTCTTTCAGTACCCCGTTAGGAAATAGTAATCTTGTTAGGGTCCACAAAGGAGGAACACATGAGGCCAAAAGGGGTAAAGAATTATGAATTTACTAGGTCATCTGGATACAAGATGGGCTGAGCCCCAAAATGGTGCCCCTCCCCAAAGAAGACAGGGAGTCAGGTTTTAAAAGACTCTAGGCAAGCTTTTTCTGGGCAGAGAATTCTCTGTGCAGGTCTGGATTCCGGGAAACTCCAGAAGGGAGAGATAATGGTCAGCAAGTAGAATTTTGTCTAAACAAGTGGAATCCATTGTGAAGTGGCCTAAAGGTTAGTTCCCAGGGGAGGGGGTATAGATTCAATTCTTTGATAAGACCTAACAAATTTCTACCATGATTATTCTTCACCCAAAATTTATTAGAAACACTAAACAAATAAAGTTGCAGAATACAAAATCAATGAACAAAAATCCACTGCTTTCCTGTATACCAGTACTAACAACACAACTTCAAAAAAAAAAAAAAGAAATGCAAAAAACAAAACAAATAAACAAAAAACCTCCACAACAATTTCTTTTGCAATAGCAACCAAAATAATAAAATACCTAGGGATAAACTTAACAAAGAATGTGAAAGATTTATACCTGAAAATTACAAAGCATTATTAAAAGAGATTGAAAAAGACACAACAAAATGGAAAGATATCCAGTGTTCATGGATTGGAAGAATCAACATAGTTAAAATGGCCATACTACTCAAAGCAATGTACAAATTTAATGCAATCCCCATCAAAATCCCAATGTCGTTTTTTAAAAAAATAGAACAAGAAATCATTATATTTGTATGGAACCACAAAATATCCCAAATAGACAAAGAGATCCTGAGAAAAAAAGAATGAAGCCGGAGGTATCATGCTACCTTGCTTCAAATTATACTAGAGTTATGATACTCAAAATAGCATGTCATTGGCAGAGAAACAGACACACAGATCAGTGGAATAGAATAGAGAGCCCAGATATAAAACCACATGTATATAGACAGATAATTTTCGATAAAGGAGCCCAAAACACACAATGGAGTAAAGATAGTCTCTTCAATGAATGGTGCTGGAAAAATGGAAAGCCACATGCAAAAGAATCAGAAGACTTAACTAGCTTGTCATACCCAGTCTTTCTCCCATTAATATTTCTTTAAACATAATTCCGCAATACTATGTTTTGTTCTATAATTTTCTAGGAATCCCTATTGCCTACAGGATAAAGTCTGAACTCTTTCATCAGGCAATCAAGATCCTTCTTCAACCTGATGCTTCATTAGCCTGATGCTCCAGGCAAACAAGATTACTTCCTATTCCTCAAATAATGTCCTACTTGTCCCCATCAATGTACAATAAGACCAGGTGAGAAATAACAAGGACCCTATGAGATCTCAGGCAGTGGGCATAAAGAAAAAGTGAATTTGAAGAGATGCACACTTAAAAAGTAGGATTTCCTTAGTTCCAACATTCACTGGGAGCTCCCTGTGTACCAAACATTGTTGGAAGTGCTCTGTATGCATTAATGCATTTAATCAATCTTCACAATAGCTTTTGGGGTAGGTATAGTCCATGTACTCTCTTTACATATTAAGACAGTAAGGCAGATTTAGGATTAAGTAACTTGCTCAATGTCATATAACCAATTAAAATAGCAGAGCTGGCACTTAACCCAGGTAGACTTACCCTGGCATTTGTAATTTGAACTACTATGATACATTACCAGATGCTTCTGTTGTCTGTCATGACACTGCCTATTTCTAATTCTCTATTTCTTTGTGTGATACCATCTTGTTCCTTCTATATTGGTTCATGCCATTCCCAAATGTAGAAATTCACAAAATTATGTTTTTGTCCCTGTTCCTCTATATGCTCAAATGTAACATTGATTGAGCATACTGTGTGACAGTGACAGTCTTGGAATATTTATATATTTCATCTCATTGACTCCTTTCACCAAATCTCTAAAGCATGTGCTATTATCTCTATTTCACAGATGAAGAAACCAAGACATAGAAAAGTGAGGTAATTTGAGCAATTTCACACAGATGGCAAATGTTAGAGCTTGAATTGGAAAACAGGTAGTCTGATTTCAGAGGCCACACTTGTGTGGTCCATATATTTGCATTGTTTTGTTTCATAATTAAGACTCAGACCCTAGACTTATATTTCTGGGTTCAAATTAAACTTTACTGCTTTCTAGCTTTGTGATTTGGGGCAAGAGATTCACTTCCCTGAACCTCAGTTTCCTCATCTGTATACTGGGAGAATAATAGTAGAACTGATTGAAGTTCTACTATTAATTACTTTTAATTACTATTGAAGATTAAATGAGCCACTAATCCCAACAAATTCCAGCAACAGATCCCAGGAGATGAATGCAAACTACAAACAACAACTAATATCATGTGAGGCGAGGGAAAAGAGAAGCAAAAAAATAACCAGAAAAAAAAAACAACAGAAAAAAAAAAGAAAAAGCAAAACAATCTCACAAACAAGCATAAAAAAACCCCAATATACTCAACAATCAAGCAAACAACAACAAAATGACAGAGAGAGAAAAAAACAACTTTGGATAGTGAAGAAAGAGAAGAGAGAGATGTATATGGATTTAGAGAAGGAGATTGGTAATTAGATATATAAGTAGGGTTAAATTTTAACAGGGGGTAAAAATAAGGAATAGGGAAAATCTAAAGCAGGGATTGGGTAAGAAAAACAGGACAACAAAAGGGGAAAAGTAAGGAAGAGAGTTTTGGCATAAAGGTGAAGTTGAGGCAGAGTAAAAAGATGCTAAAGGAAAGATGAAAATAGAATGTAGAACACTAATCCCAAAATATTCACCTTAACAAGTCATGACCCAAAGGGAAGAAAGCGTGAATGTACTCACGGCACTGATAACCCCAATATAAGCAACCGCCTGAGAAAAGATAATTAGGGGAGAGAAAAGAGAGCACAAATGGTATCTAAGAGAGAGAAAAAAGATAGGAGAGAAACAAAAAAGGAGAATATATGTTTATGGAGAAAACACCACAGAGCCAATAGATAAACCAAACAAATACAAACACCAAACACTCAGTAAAGAGGGTAGGGGCAGAATCTGTCCAATTTCTTTTTTCAATATTTTATAATTTTCCAAGTGTAGATCTTGTCTTTTACATCCTTGGTTAAATTTATTCCTAGATTTTTGTGCAATTGTAAATATGACTGTTTTCTTATTTTCCCTTTCTGATAGTCATCATTGGTGTAAAAAAATACAAAGTTTGACCAGCTAGCATGGTTCTGTGGTTGAGTGTCAACCTATGAACCAGTCAGTTTTTAATCGGGGCACATGCTGGTTTATGACTCTACCCCAAGTGGGGCGTGTGCAGGAGGCAGCTGATCAGTGATTCTCTCTCATCAATGATGCTTCTATCTCTCCTTCCCTCTCCCATCTTCTCTGAAATCTCTGGTTGAATGAAAGTCCTACAATAAGAGTAAAGACAAAAGCACACTGAGATTGGCATGAAGTGCAGAGGCATGGAGCAGGATGGTCTGACACCCACATGTGACATTTTTTTTAATTGGGAAGGAGATCATCTCTGCGGCAGCTGCCCATGAGGAGCAAGGGGTCCCAGCCCCACACCAGACTCCAAGCCCAGGGTTCCAGAGATGGGAAGAGAAATCCCTGCAATTCCTGGCTGTAAATGCCAGCAGGGATTGTGGCTGAGTGATACAGAGGCTGCTGGAGATCCAGGTGGTCCTTTTAAAGGGCATGCACACAAACTTACATGAGCTCCAGTGCCAGGGGACCCAGACACATATGGAGAGGAACTGGATTGTTTGGCATCAGGGCAGGAACTTGGGGTGAATTTCTCCCAGATTGTGGTGCTCCTAGCAGCCATTGCTACTGTGCTGAGACCTCCCCTGTCACAGAGCTGATTGGCAGCCATACCTGAGTCTCCATCAGCCTGGAGCCCACTATCTTCTCTGCCATGGGGATTCCTGGAGACCCTGCCCTATCCATTTTGCAGCCCCACCCAAGCTGTTTGCATCAGCTTTTCCATATGAATAGCCTGTCCTGGCTCAGGTATCAGACTTTTCTAAAATCTCTCAAACAAGCTACAGCTGGTTACAGCATGCCCCAAATCTATCAATAAAAAGACTACAACCCAGCAATAACACCAGCCTACCTTGCTTCACAGGTGGGCTTTGCCTGGGCACCTCCAAGCCCAATACAAATAGCAAATAGCAGCCATCTGCAGATCCCTCTGTAGCTCCTTCTAGATGGCACCAGGCAATGGCTAACTTTACACCTCCCTGAAGTCCCTAGAATCAGTGTATCCAGTGGACAGCTTCAGAATATAGCAGATTACAACTCTACACATCCACAAGCAACACACTCAAGGGGTAAAGTCAGTGAACACCAAGCCCCACTGAAGCAAGTACTGCTCAATAGAGGTGTTTCCTGCACAGCAGCTCTCCTGCTATAATCACAGCTGGTCCTCACAGCCAATTGGGCTTGAGGTCAACTCCCACAAGTCATGCCAACAGCAATCAAGGTTCAACTATAAGACTGTGCAAACAGCTCACACAGAGGCACACTTAGTGCTCAGCTCAGGTAAAAGGAAGGCCAAGACATTGGGCCTTACAGGACACATTCTACACAATGCCACTCTACCAATTCCAGGAGACATAGAAGCTCTCCCTAATACATAGAAACAAACACAGGGAAGCAGCCAAAAAGTGGAGACAAATAAACAAGTCATAAATGAAAGAAATGAAAGCAAGAAAACTACTGGATACAGAGTTCAAAACCATGGTTATAAGGTTACTCAAGGATCTTGATGAGACTTTCAAAAATCTTAGTGAGAATGACAAATATATGAAAAAGGACCAGTCAGAAATTTAGCACATACTAACTGAAATAAAGAATAATTTTTAGGGATTCACGAGTAGAGTAGAGGATTCCTAGAATCGAATCAATGATTTGGAATATGAGGAAGCAAAAAACACCCAATCAGAAGAGCAAACAGAAAAAAGAATAAAAAAATATGAAGATAGTGTAAGGAGCCTCTAGGACAACTTCAAGGGTACCAACATTCCCTTTCTGAGGGTGCCAGAAGGAGAAGAGAGAGAACAAGATATTGAAAATGTATTTGAGCCAGAACCGGTTTGGCTCAGTGGATGGAGCGTCGGCCTGTGGACTGAAAGGTCCCAGGTTCGATTCCGGTCAAGGGCATGTACCTTGGTTGCAGGCACATCCCCAGTGGGGGGGGGGGGTGCAGGAGGCAGCTGATCGGTGTTTCTCTCTCATCGATGTTTCTGGCTCTCTGTCCCTCTCCCTTCCACTCTGTGGAAAGTCAATGAAATGTATTTAAAAAAGAAAGAAAGAAAGAAAGAAAGAAAGAAAACGTATTTGAAAAAGTAATACAGAAAAATTCCCCTACCTGGTTAAAGATAGACTTATAAGTCCAGGAAGTTCAGAGAGTCCCAAACAAGAAGTCCACCTTGTTTTAGCTGTTATTGATTCCTTCTATTGTATTCTTCATTTCAGATACTCTATTTTTCATTTCTGACTGTTTTTATTATGGTTTCTATGTCATTTTGTATGTTTGATATCTTTGTTTAAGTTATCACTGAGATTATCTATTCTTCCTCTAAGTTCCTTGAACATCCTATATAACTGTTTTTTAAACTATATCAGATAGCTTGATTTTTCTCCTTTTTTTAGTTTTTTCTTTTTTTGTTTTTTTTTTAAATTAAATCTTTATTGTTCAGATTATTACATTTGTTCCTCTTTTTTCCCCCCATAACTCCCCTCCTCCCAGTTCCCACCCCACCCTCCACCCTCACTCGCAACCCACTGTCCTCATCCATAGGTACACGATTTTTTTCTATGTCCCCGATTCCATTATAATCACCAGTTCATTCTGTTCATCAGATTATTTATTCACTTGATTCTTAGATTCACTTGTTGATAGATGCATATTTGTTGTTCATAATTTGTATCTTTACCTTTTTCTTCTTCTTCCTCTTCTTAAAGGATACCTTTCAGCATTTCATATAATACTGGTTTGGTGGTGATGAACTCCTTTAGCTTTTCCTTATCTGTGAAGCTCTTTATCTGACCTTCAATTCTGAGTGATAGCTTTACTGGATAAAGTAATCTTGGTTGTAGGTTCTTGGTATTCATCACTTTGAATATTTCTTGCCACTCCCTTCTGGCCTGCAAAGTTTCTGTTGAGAAATCAGCTGACAGTCATATGGGTATTCCCTTGTAGGTAACTGATTTTCTTTCTCTTGCTGCTTTTAAGATTCTCTCTTTGTCTTTTGCTCTTGGCATTTTAATTATGATGTGTCTTGGTGTGGTCCTCTTTGGATTCCTTTTGTTTGGGGTTCTCTGCGCTTTCTGGACTTGTAAGTCTATTTCTTTCAGCAGGTAGGGGAAGTTTTCTGTCATTATTTCTTCAAATAGGTTTTCAATATCTTGCTCTCTCTCTCATGTTCTGGCACCCCTATAATTCGGATGTTGGTATGCTTGAAGCTGTCCCAGAGGCTCCTTACACTATCTTCATATTTTCGGATTCTTTTTTCATTTTGGTTTTCCGGTTGGGTGTTTTTCGCTTCTTCGCATTTCAAATCTTTGACTTGATTCTTGCGCTCCTCTGGCCGGCTGTTGTGAGTCTGTATAATATTCTTTATTTCAGTCAGTGTATGCTTAATTTCTAGTTGGTCCTTTATCACAACATCGAGGGTCTCATTAGATTTCTTGAGGATCTCACTATATTTATCAGCGGTCTCACCAGTCTTTTCGAGGGCCTTACTAAATTTATCGGTGGCTTCTAGACAGTTCTTGAGGGACCTTAAAAAGTGTGGTTTTGAACTATATATCCAGAATATTGCTTTCCTCCATTTCTGTCATTTGTGTCCTGTTTCTTTGTCTCCGCAATTTTTATGCTTTCTTGGTGCACCCCCTAGTGGTCTTTGTGCGCAGTCTTGTTGTAGTTAAGCCTTGATTATTGTAGGCAACACTGGGTGGGATTTGACCCCCAGGCCAACTAGCTGTCTCTCTTTGCTTCTTGATGAGCCAGGCTACAGGTTCATCAATCTTGTTTATCCTTTCAAAGAACCAGCTTTTGGTTTCATTTATCTTTTATATTGGTTTTCGGTCTCTATATCATTTATTACTGCTCTGACCTTTTATTATTTCCTTCCTTCCACTCCCTCTGGGCTTTTCTTGTTGGTCTCTTTTTAATACTTCAAGTTGCAGAGTTAGATGGTTTATTACCAGGTGTTGTTTTTTTGTGTTTTTTTTTAATTTTTGTTTTTTTTGTTTGTTTTGTTTTTGTTTATGTGATGTATCACGTTTGTTGATTTGCAGATATTGTACCATCCTTGCATCCCTGGGATAAATCCTACTTGGTCATGGTGTGTGATCTTTCTGATGTACTGCTGGATCCAATTTGCTAAGATTTTGTTGAGGATTTTGGCATCTATGTTCATGAGGGATATTGGCCTGTAATTCTCTTTCATTGTGTTGTCTTTGTCTGGTTTTGGTATTAGGGTGATGCTGGCTTCATAGAATGAGCTTGGAAGTGGTCCTTCCTCTTGACTTTTTTGTAGTAGTCTGAGAAGGATAGGTTTTAGTTCTTCCTTGAATGTTTGGTAAAACTCCCCTGTGAAGCCATCTGGTCCTGGGCTTTTGTTTGCTGGAAGCTTTTTGATGACTGCTTCAATTTCTTCCATAGTTATTGGCCTATTGAGATTTTTAGATTCTTCCTGATTGAGTTTTGGAATGTTATATTTTTCTAGGAATATGTCCATTTCCTCCAGGTTGTCTAGTTTGTTTGAGTAGAGCTGTCCATAGGATTTTTTTTAACAATTATTTGTATTTCTGTGGGGTCTGTTGTTATTTCACCTCTATCGTTTCTGATTTTGTTTATTTGGGTCCTGTCTCTTTGCTTCTTGGTGAGTCTGGCTAGAGGTTTTTCAATCTTGTTTATCCTTTCAAAGAACCAGCTCTTGGTTTCATTGATTTTCTGTATTGTTTTTTTGGTCTCTATGTCATTTATTTCTGCTCTAATCTTTATTATCTCCTTCCTTCTGCTCACTCTGGGGTTTTCTTATTGCTCTCTTTCTAATTCTTTGAGTTGTAGAGTTAGATGATTTACTACCATTTTTTCTTGTTTGTTGAGATAGGCCTGTAGAGCTATAAACTTCCCTCTCAGGACTGCTTTCATTGCATCCCATAGATTTTGGATTTTTGTGTTTTCATTGTCATTAGTTTCCAGGATGTTTTTAATTTCTTCTTTGATCTCATTGGTAACCCAATGAATATTTAATAACATGCTATGCAGCTTCCAATTGTTTGAGTATTTTGGGTTGTTTTTATTGTAGTTTATTTCTAATATTATGCCATCGTGGTCTGAGAAGATGCTTGGTATGATTTCAATCTTCTTGAATTTGGGGAGACTTTGCTTGTGACCCAATATGAGGTCTATTTTTGAATCTGTGTCATGAGCCCTTGAGTAGAATGTATTTTCCGTGGCTTTGGGGTGAAGTGTTCTGAAGATGTCAATTAAGTCCATCTGATCTAGTGAGTCATTTAGGATTGCTGTTTCTTTGCTTATTGTTTGTCTAGCAGGGGTGGGCAAACTTTTTGACTCAAGGGCCACAATGGGTTCTTAAACTGGACCGGAGGGCCGGAACAAAAGCATGGATGGAGTGTTTGTGTGAACTAATATAAATTCAAAGTAAACATCATTACATAAAAGGGTACAGTCTTTATTTTTTTTAATTTTATTCATTTCAAACAGGCCAGATCCGGCCTGCGGGCCATAGTTTGCCCACGACTGGTCTAGAGGATTTATCCAGTGATGTCAGTGGTGTATTAAAGTCCCTTACTATGACTGTATTGTTGTCAATCTCTCCTTTGATATCTTCCAGGAGTTTTCTTATGTATTTGGGTGCTCCTGCATTGCGTGCATATGTGTTTACCAGGGTTATATCTTCTCGTTGTATTGATCCCTTTAGTATTATGAAGTGGCCTTCCTTATCTCTTGTTATGACCTTCACTTTGAGGTCTATTTTGTCTGATATAAGTATTGCTACCCCAGCTTTCTTTTCCTTTCCATTTTCCTGAAAGATATTTTTCCATCCCTTCACTTTCAGTCTGTGTGAGTCCCTTCTAATGAGGTGGGTCTCTTGTAGACAGCAAATGTATGGGTCATGTTTTTTTATCCATTCAGCTACTCTATGTCTTTTGACTGGAGCATTTCATGCACTTACTTTTAATGTTATTACTAATAGGTACTTGTTTGTAGGCATCTGTACTTTATCCCTGTGTTCCTTCCTCCCTTTCTATTTTTTTTTTCTTTGTACAGCATTCCCTTTAGCATTTCTTGCATTGCTGGCTTGGTAGTGATAAACTACCTTAGCCTTGTTTTTTTCTGCAAAGCTCCTGATTTCATCTTCAGTTTTGATTGATATTCTTGCTGGATAGAGTATTCTTGGATTCTGTCCTTTGCTTTGCATCACTTTGTATACTTTATTCCATTCCCTTCTAGCTTGATGTGTTTCTGTTGAGAAATCATTTGATAATCTGATGGGGGATCCTTTGTAGGTGACTCTGTCTCTTTCTTGCATCTTTTAATATTCTCTCTTTTTTGTTAACATTTGCCATTCTAATTATAACGTGTCTTGGTGTGGGTCTTTTGGATTCATCTTGCTTGGAACTCTGTACTTGTGTTTCTTTTTTCTTCCCCATATCAGGGAAGTTTTCTGTCATTATTCCTTCAAATAAATTCTCTAATACTTGCTGCTCTTCTTGTCCTTCTGGCACTTCTATTATATGTATGCTACTTCATTTCCTGTTTCCTCAAAGCTCCCTTAGGCTCTCCTCCTGATTCTTATTTTTTTTTTCTCCAGTTGCCATTCAGATTGGGCTTCTTCCTATACCTTATCTTCTAAGTCACGAATTCATTCCTCCACTTCTAGTTTACTGTTGAGACATTCCATAGTGTTTTTTATTGTAGCTGAATCACTTTTGATTTCTTCCTGATTTTTGCGTAGGTTGATTATTTTCTCATCCATCTGCTTTATGAACTGCATGACCATTACTCTAAATTCTTTTTCTGTCATACCGCATGACTCCATTCACTTATTTTCTTTCTTGGCGAGTTCTCTTTTTCTTTCCTCTGGGGTTTGTTTTATTGTCTCCCCATTCTAATGATCACCAGAAGGTTCAAATGCTGAGTTGTGGTGGCCTGAGCCATGTTCAGTGGGAGCGTCACAATACCTGATTGTCTCTGAAGAGTTCTGACACAGAGACGTGTGGCTGCCCTGGGTTGGTGGGAGCCATGAGCGCCAAGGATCAGAGTTACCAACGATCAGTGTGGCCTCATGTACACACTTAGAATAAGGGACCCTACATGTGCTATGCTAAAAAAGAGTCCTCGTGGGCATGTGCTGAAAATCAGAGTTCCCTAGGTCGTGCCAGGAGTCAGAGTCCCTGTGTGCATGTGCCAAGAATCAAGTATCAGAGTCTCTGTCACTTGGTTTTGTCTTGCACTGATAATCAGGGTCCCTTTGTGTGTGCACGCTGAGAATTGGAGTCATTGGTAGTCAGTGTGCGTACACTGAGAATCATGGATCCCATGCGTGTGCGATGAGAAACAGAATCTCCGCATGTGCATGCTGAGAGTCAAATCACTGGTGTTCAGTGCTGCCTCTCCGTGGAGAATCAGGGTCCTTGGTCTGCTTGGGAGGCCGGGTTACACAGCCGCCCTGTGTTGGCGAGAGCCCCACTCCTGTGCCACAGAAAACAGACTCACGTGTGTTCGCACCCAGAGTCAAATTTAGGTGGCATAGCTGCCTTGAGTGGGTGGGAGGCCTGGTCCTGTGAGTGCATGCAACGGGAAACAGACTCCCTGTGTCTGCATACCCAGAGTCAAAACAGGTAGTGCATCCTCCTTGTGTGGGCAGGAGGCCTGTTCCCGTGACTGCACGCTGCAGGAAACAGACTTCCTGCGTGTGAGCATGCCCAGAGTCACAGTTAAGTTGGACAGCTGCATTGTGTCAGCATGAGGTCTGCTGGCGTGAAGTGGGTTTAGCAGATCCTATGCCACTGCAGTGGGCTGGCGGAGGGAGGACGGGTGGGCTCTGTGACTCATAGAAATCTGTGGCTGGGATGTCTGGTGTCTTGGTGTCCGTGGGTCTGCAGCTGTGGTCGCAGGTCTTTGTCCTGAGTGTCTGTAGGGTCCTGGTTTGCGACTGAAACCAGATTGGGTGGTGGTGAAGCTAGGAATCTAGTCTCAAGCAGTTTTGTTCTTCAAGATGGTGTGGTTTCTGTGCCAGTACTGGCTGCCCTGGAGTGTTTGCAGTGGCAGTGGGGTTTCACTGTCTAAGATTGCTCAGTCTGGCAGCCCCCTGGTATACCTGCAGGATCTATCTGTCCCTAGCTTTCTCACACACACACTACACACTCCTCTATCGCTCCTTCATGCTCTCACACACTCTCTCTCCCTCCCTACCTTCTTGCCAGTCACCATCTTCTCCTCTCCTTTGATCTTTATTATTTCCTTTCTTCTACTTATTCTGGGCTTTTCTTTTTGTTCTCTTTCTAATTATTTATGTTGTATGGTTCAATAGTTTAGTAGAAATTGTCCTTCTTTCTTGAGGTAGGCCTGTAGAGCTATTAACTTCCTGCTCAGGACTGATTTCTCTGTGTCCCATATATTTTGGGTTGCTGTTGTGTTAATTTTTGTTTGTCCCCTCAAAATTTCTGATTTCCTCCTTCATTTCATTGATAACCCACTCATTGTTTAATAAGATGCTATTTATCCTCCATGTGTTTGAATCTTTTGGTGTGTTATTTTAGTTGACCTCTAGTTTCATGCCATTGTGATCTGAGAAGATACTTGATATATTTTCTTTCCTGTTGAATTCATAGAGACTTAGTTTGTGTCCTGTCTTGTAGTCTATCTTTGAGAATGTACCACGTGCAATTGAGAAGAATGCATATTCTGCAGCTTTGGGGTGAAATGTTCCTTAAAGATCTATTAAATACTTTTGATCTAGTGTGTTGTTTAGGATCACTTGTTCCTTGTTGATATTTTGTCTAGATAATCTGCCCAGTGATGTCATTGGGTTGCTAAAGTTCCTTACTATGATTTTATTGTTGTTGATTTCTCCCTTTAAGTCTTCCAGAAATTTTATTTATATATATGGGTTCTCCAATATTTTGTGCGTATATGTTTACAGGGGTTATATCCTCTTGTTGTATTGGTTCATTTAGCATTATGAAGTGGACTTCATTGTCCCTTGTAATGGCCTTCATTTTGAAGTCTATTTTGTCTGGTATGAGTATTGCTCCCACACATATTTTTTCATTTCCATTTGCTTGGAAAATTTTTTTTTCCATACTTTCATTCTCATCCTGTGTGAGTTTTTTTTTTTTTTTTTTTTTCCTGAGGTGGATCTCATGTATGCTGCATATATATGGGTCATGCTTTGTTACCCATTCAGCTATCCTGTGTCTTTGATTGGACTATTTATGCCATTTACATTTAAGGTTATCCTATATAATAAAAGCCTAATATGTTAAGTGTCCAACTGTTCATTTGATCATTTGACCAGTCACTGTGACGTGCACTGACCACCAGGAGCAGACGCTCCGACTGGTAGGTCAGTTTACTGCTGATGTCCGGCTGATTGGGACTGGGCAAGATGGGCCAGACACACCCTGGAGCCCTCCAACAGTCCCTCCCTGGCCCCAATCATACACTGGTGGGTGCCTTGGTCTGGACTGTGCCCTCTTGCAATCAGGGACTCCTTGGGGGATGTTTGAGAGCCAGTTTCTGCTCCATCACCACAGGCCAGGCCAAGGGACCCCACTGGTGCACGAATCTGTGCTGGGGGCCTCTAGTTATTAATAAGTGATTATTTGTTGCCATGTTTATTCTTTATGCTTGCGTTATTACTCCTCTCTATTTCTGCTCCTTGAAAGAGTCTCTTTAGAATTCTTGCAGTGCTGGTTTGGTGGTAATAAACTACTTTAGTCTTATTTTGGTCTCTGAACTTCTTCTTTTTTTTAAGTATATTTTATTGATTTTTTACAGAGAGGAAGGGAGAGAGATAGAGAGTTAGAAACATCGATGAGAGAGAAACGTCGATCAGCTGCCTCCTGCACATCTCCTATTTGGGGATATGCCCGCAACCCAGGTACATGCCCTTGACCGGAATCGAACCCGGGACCCTTCAGTCCGCAGGCCGACGCTCTATCCACTGAGCCAAACCGGTTTCAGCACTCTGAACTTCTTTATTTCACTTTCAATTTTGAATGATAGCCTTACTGGATAGAGTCATCTTAGATTCAGTCCCTTGCTTTTCATTATTTTGTATACCTCATGCCACTTCCTTCTGGCTTAAAATGCTTTTTTTTTAAATTAAATCTTTATTGTACAGATTATTACAGTTGTTCCTCCTTTTTCCCCACATAGCTCCCCTCCACCCAGTTCCCACCCCACCCTCTGCCCTTACCCACCCCCCCACTGTCCTCATCCATAGGTGTATGATTTTTGTCCAGTCACTTCCTGCACCCCCTATACCTCTTCCCCCCCAAAATAGTCCATTCCCTTTCTATACCCAGGATTTTATTATATTCACCAGTTTATTCTCTTCATCAGATTATTTATTCTTTTGATTTTTAGATTCACTTGTTGATAGATGTGTATTTGTTGTTCATAATTTGTATCTTTACCTTTTTCTTCTTCTTCCTCTTCTTAAAGGATACCTTTCAGCATTTCATATAATTCTGGTTTGGTGGTGAAATCTTTTAGCTTTCTCTTATCTGTGAAGCTCTTTATCTGACCAATTCTGAATGATAGCTTTGCTGGGTAAAGTAATCTTTGTTGTAGGTTCTTGCTATTCATCACTTTGAATATTTCTTTCCACTCCCTTCTGGCCTGAAAAGTTTCTGTTGAGAAATCAGCTGACAGTCATATGGGTACTCCCTTGTAGGTAACTGACTTTTTTTCTCTTGCTGCTTTTAAGGTTCTCTCTTTGTCTTTTGCTCTTGGCATTTTAATTATGATGTGTCTTGGTGTGGTCCTCTTTGGATTCTTTTTGTTTGGGATTCTCTGTCCTTCCTGGACTTGTAAGTCTATTTCTTTCACCAGGTAGGGGAAGTTTTCTGTCATTATTTCTTCAAATAGGTTTTCAATATCTTGCTCTCTCTCATCTTCTGGTACCCCCATAATTCGGAAGTTGTCTCAGAAGCTCCTTACACTATCTTCATATTTTTGGATTCTTTTTCTTTTTGTTTTTCCAGTTGGGTGTTTTTTTGCTTCTTCACATTTCAAATCTTTGACTTGATTCTTGCAATCCTCTAGTCTGCTGTTAGAACTCTGTATAATATTCTTTATTTCAGTCAGTGTATGCTTGATTTCTAGTTGGTCCTTTTTCATGTCCTCGAGAGTCTCACTAGATTTCTTGAGGGTCTCACTAAGTTTATTGGCGGATTCTAGAAAATTCTTGAAAAACCTTAGAAGTGTGGTTTTGAACTCTATATCCAGTAGTTTGCTTTCCTCCATTTCTGTCATTTGTGACCTGTTTCTTTGTCTCTGCATTTTGGCTGCTTCCCTGTGTTGATAGAGTGGCTTTCTGTGCTAGGTGTCCTATAGAGCTCAGTGGATCAGCTTCCCCAATTACCTGAGGTGGACACTCTAATTGCACCCCTTTGCGGGCTTTGTGCACAGTCCTGTTGTAGTTAAGCCTTGACTGTTGTAGGTATCACTGGGAGGAATTGACCTCCAGGCAAGTTGGCTGTGAGAATCAGCTGTGTCTGCTGTGGGAGAACTTCTGTGCTGGAGACACCATTCTGGGGCAAGACTTGCTTCAGTGGGGTTTTGGTGCTCACTGAGTCTGTCCCCGGAGTGTGTCCCATATGGATCTGAGGGGTTGTAATCTGGATGGTCCCACTCTGACCACTGGGTACACTGGCACTTGGATCTCTAAGGTGGTGCTAATTTAGCCTCTGCCTGAAGCTACCCAGCAGGAACTATGGAGAGATCTGCAGATTCCTCCTCTTTGTTTGGGGTTTGGAGGTGCCCAGATGAGGCCCAGCTGTGAAGCAATGCAAGCTGATTTGGGGCCTTGGGCCTTCTTTTGGAAGTTCTGGGTCTCTCTGACCCACCTGCAGTTTGTTAGGTATTTTTCAGATTGCAAAGGGCCAGGCCTTTCATATGCAAAAGCCTCTGCACACAGCTTGGTTAGGGTGGGGTCTCAGGGGATCAACAGGGCGGAGCACACAGCTATTGCTGTTCCTCAGGCCTACCCTAAGAGGCCCAGCGTCTCAGTGTCCCAGTAATTGCTGCAACCACCTCAGAGAGAAAGCCGCCCTCGAGTTCGGACCAATGCCAGACAGTCCAGTTTCTCCCCGTTTGAGTCTGGGTCCCCAGAGACTCTTCTGGGATTGGAGTTCAGAGCAGTCAGGAGCTTGAGACTCCCTCCCAACTGAAAAAGACAACCGCATCCCTCAGTTGCCAGCCCTTTCCACGTGCGCCTGTGTACCTCTGCACTTTTTTCCTGCAAATCCTCTGAGTCGCAGTGTGTTTTTCTCATTCCTTCTAGTTGTAGACTTACCACTCAGCCAGCCTTCCTGTGGTTCTGGATGATGTCTGTTTTGTCTTTTAGTTGTATTTTTGAAGTTGTTATGCGAGGCAGCAATTTCCAGTGTTTACCTATGCTGCCATCTTGGTTTCCTCTTAAAATGCTTTTATTGTGAAATCTGTTGACAGTCTAATGGGCATTCCTTTTTATGTAACTTGCTGTATCTCTGTTTTTCCTTTTAATTATGGTGTGTATTGGTGTGTGTTTGGGGGTTCATCTTGATTTGGACTCTCTGTGTTTATAATTTCAGGTATATCAGTCTTCATTTCCCCTTGATTTGTATTCATTGTTTCAACCTTTTTTTTCATGTTATTGTAGTTCTCATTCAGCTTATTATAATTCACTTTAGGTCGCTTGTAGTTTTCACTAAGTTTTCTTTAGCATTCTTATAACCATTACTTTGAATTCTTTATCTGATAAATTTATCGTCTCCATTTTATTTTGTTTCTTTTCTGGAAATTTCTCCTTTCTTTTACTTGGGGGTTGTTTATTTTTCTCCACATTTTATCAGTATGGTAGTCTGGGATGCCATTAGATGTAGGCAGGGTCATGGGTGGGGGTCTGTGCATCCAGAGGTAATTGATCAAGCAGAGTTGTAGTGGTGGGTCTGATCATCTGTTGGCACTGGGTTAGGTGTGCTGGCTTGCTGTGGCAATTCCATGCATCTGAAGGCATCAGGTCATGTCTCACCAGCAGTGTCAGGTAGTGGGGCCATTTGTCCAAGGGCAGCAGGTCATGTACAGCACATCGTAGTGTCTGGTCCATGCTTCTGGAGGCGTTGGGTCATGTTAGCAGGGTGGGGCACACCACATCAAGGAGATGGGGCCAGTTATTCAGGGATGCCATGTCAGGTTTGCTGGATTAGGGTGGCAGGTACCTGTGTCCAGGTGGGCCACATGTCAAGTTGGTGGGCAGACCAAGTGTTCAGCTGGTGTGAGTGGAGCAGGTAGATGCTGTTCTAATGGTAGATGGGGTGGGCCATGACGGGTGCTCCTCTGCTGGTGGAGGAGGCAGGGCTGGCTGAGTGATGCTCAGCTGGTGGAGCAGACTGCACAGGCCAAATGCCCCACTCACCAATATGGTGGGGCTGCCCAGCAAACTGCTTGTCAAGGATTCTGGCAAGCCATCAGAGGCCCACACTTCAGGTGCTCTGAGTGGCTATATCTGGTCTGTGTGTGCGGGGACTTCAGTACCATCATTTGGGCAGAGTGCATCAGTATGTGGCCTAAGGGTGCTGGAACAGGGTCCTTGCTGCCTTCTCCCAGGAAGAATCCTGTGGGGCATTCTTCAATCTCAAAGAGTAAAGCATCGGAGGAGGGAGATAAGATGGCAGTGGAATAGGTGGATGCATCCCAAGGCTTGTCCCAGAGCAAATAGAATGAGCAGATGAAACAAATAACATCAACCCCAAATTGGTGAAGGAGACTCAGCTAGTGAGAGTTTGCAGCCGGGAAGGCAGAGTTCCCATGGAAAGGTGAAAAACAAGGGTTTGGGCAGGAAAGTTTGCCAGATCTCTGAGCCCAGAGGGTCAGAGGGAAACCGTGCGGCACCCAGCTGCGTCCCTTGGCACAGGCACAGCCTCAGACTGGGGAAAGAGATCCGCAGGATTGTTGGTGTCAGGGGATTTGAGATCTGTGTTCCATAATTATGGAAGACTGAACCCAGAGGAGGCAGCCTGAAGTGCTGACCAGACCATGCAGTGCCAGTAAGAGAGGAGCTCACAGAGACTCAGTCTTCCCTGTTTCTGCGGCCGGCATTTGTTGCTTTTCTTTCACAGAACCCTGTTCATAGGACATTTCGGATACAGACACACACCCATGCTGAGGAGCAGGAGAAGGTGCAGACAAGTGGAATCTGGGGAAAGGCTGGGGAGAGAAGGGGGTCCAGGAGAGGTGGCAGCAAGTTGAGTTCTGAGTCACGCCTGAGCCCAGGACCTGGGCAGCCATTTTCTCCTGAAGTTATAACCCCTCCCTCCAGTTTCCAGGTAAGGAATACAGCCACACCTAGATTGCACCCTGAATGGTACTAAGGATTAAAATAATCTGATTAGTCCCTGGGAGTTAACAGGGTCTGGCCTATAGAGAGGCCTTTAGTCCCAGCAAAAGAGGAAAAAAAAAATCACAGATATTCCAGGAAACTGGGATCGTAAGCCAGCCAAAGGAATGACATTTCATTTTTTCATTTTTATTATTTTATTATTTTGATAGCTCTTTTTTTTGCTTTTTTCTTTGTTTTCCTTTTTTGTTTCTTGCTTTATTTTCTACTTATTTTCACATTATTTTTTCATCATTCAATTTTATTTTATGTTTACTTGCTATTTTTATTTTTATACCATTTTATTAAATCATTTTTTTGTAAATATATTATTTTGTTCCCCTTCTTTCTCTTCTTATCCACTCATCCCTTTTCTACTTCCTCTATACTGAATAGAGGTCCTCCCCATACTTAACAATTCTTAACCTTATTTCCTGTATATCAGCTCAGCCTCTACAGATTATGCCCCCACCCTCTTTACTGAGTTTTTGGTGTTTGTATTTGTTTGGTTTATCTATTGGTTCTGTGGTGTTCTCTCTCTCTCTCTCTCTCTCTCTCTCTCTCTCTCTCTCTATATATATATATATATATATATATATATATTCTACTTTTTCTTTCCTCTCCTATCTTTTTTTCTCTCCCAGATATCATTTGTGCTCTCTTGTCTCTCCCCTAATTCTCTTTTCTCTGGTGGTCACTTTTATTGGGGTTATCGGTGTCGTGAGTACATTCATGCTTTGTTGCCTTTGGGTCATGTCTTGTTAAGGTGAATTTTATCCTGTCTGGCTAAAGTGTTAGAGAGAAAGCCACATAACCAGACACCTGGAAAGGAAACTTCATTAACGAACAGGTCAATTACACCCTAGACCCAGCTACAGAGGCAGGAAGAAGGCGGCAGCAAGGGAGCAAAAGAGGAGTGTGTGGTTGTGTATGGTTTGTGTGTGTGAGTGTGTGTGTGTATGGTGTGTGTGTGTGTGTGAGTGTGTGTGTGTATGGTGTGTGTGTGTGTGTGTGTGTGTGTGTGTGTGTGTGTGAAAAAGACACAGACCCTGCAGGACATTCGGGGCAGGCTAACCGGACTAGCCTAACTAGGCACCCTTTGCTACCATTGCAAACAGTATTAGGAGGCCAGCTTTTCTTCAGAGGTCTCGCCTTTTTGAAGGGGAGAGCTGATGTAAATGAGAGCCCAGTCTCACCTCCACCCAGGATGCCCTCAGGTAACACCTGGGACTCTACAGCCACCCCTTCCAGGGACCTGCTACCTTGGCTGTGGTTCCACAGTCACCAAATCTCCAGCCACCCTGGGTTCAGGTTCCTGTGAGTTCTGAAGCACACTCCCTTCTGACCAGCCCAACACTTTAGTACAGGCCACTGCAAGCACATGAGCAGCAGACACATGAGCAGCATGATCCTTGTATCAAAGAAGCATCAGCCTGTGAGCAGCCTGCCACAGGCCTAAGAGCAGCAGCCTCATGTGGCCTGCCCCTGTCCAAGGAGCAGCAGCTGTGTGAGCGGCCTGCTCCCCTGTCCGAGGAGCAACAGCCGCATGAGCAGTCTGCCTACATCTGAGGAGCAGCAGCCCTGTGCAGCCCACCTCCATCTGATGAGTGGCAGTTGCACACAACCTGCACCCTGCGCAAGTCCAAGGAGCAGCAACGGCACAAGCATCTTCTCCTCGTCCAAGCAGCAGCAGCCACACGATCAGCCTGACAAATCCGAGGAGCAGCAGCTGAGTGACCAGCCCAACCCCATCCAAGGAGCAGCAGTTCTTCGAGCAGCCCGTCCCCATTTGAGGAGCAGCAGCAGCACACCCCGGACCAAGGAGAAGCAGCCACACGAGCAGACTGCCCACATCTGAGGAGCGGCAGACCTATGCAAGCAAAACACAACCTCCTGAACTGGTCTGAGGAGGAGAGTCACACAGCCTGCACCTGTACAACAAGCAGCAGCCAGGTGAGTGGCCTGTCCTGGTCCAAGGAGGAGCAGTCCCGCATGCAGCTTACTCCCATACAAAGAGCAGCAGCCTTGCAATCAACCTGCCCATGTCCAAGGAACAGTAGCCCCACAAGCAACACACCACATCAGAGGAACAACAGCAGCGTGCAGCCAGCCCCCATCAAAGGAACAGCATCCACATAAGCAGTATGCCCCAGTTCAAGGAGTAGCAGCTGTGTGTGTAGACCACCCCCATCCAAGGAACAGCAACCTCATGATGAGCACACCCTCTGAGGAACAGCAGCTGTGTGAGAAGCCTCCCCCCAACAGCCAGAGGAGCTACCACGGCTGTGAACAGCACCTGTTGTGCCCAGATTTCAAAGTTCCCAAGACCCCCAGGGAGCCAGTCAGTCCGATGCAAAAGCAAAGAGTCATTTATTTCAAACCTAGGTTTGGCTCCCCTGCCACACTCACCGATGCAACGGTAAGCTCCAGTGGCCGAGAGAGAGAGAGAGGCCTGATGGGACAGGGGGTTTTAAAGGGGGGTGGAGTGAGGGCAGGAGAGGGGACTGTTTTCCCCGCTGATTGGCCAGGCACGAGTCGGTACAGGATGTGGTCATAGTGATGGCGTGCACTTCCCTTGATTATTATTGGTTAGTCCAGAGAAATTCTGGGTGTGGCTAGCAGCGGCTTCTTCCCATGAGGAAGCACATGGCACCGTCCCAAAATAGAGGACCCAAGGCAAGATGGAGGGCGCACATGGCTCTGTCTCAAGATGGAGGACCCAAGGCAAGATGGAGGGCGCAGTCCTTGTCCGGGTCCTGCTGCTGCCACTCAAACTCGCCACAAGGCAGGATGGCCCTCCTGCACAGCACCCACAGCTGGCCTGCGGGCAGACTGGGACTCCAGCGCATCTGGGCGGCACAGGCACAGCAAACGGGGTGCAGCCAGTGGAGTGGCCCAGCTCTGGAGGAGCGGCATCCACTCGGAGCAGGCCCTGCCTATGGGGCCGGTGCACTGCAGCATGGCAGCCTCCCCCAGCTAGGGCACGCGCCCCACTCCGCTGCCGCCACTGCTGCACTGGGCCCGGTCCGGGGGGCAGCGGGCGGGTGGCAGCCCCCACCGGGCTCCCGCCGTGGGCTGGGGAGCCAAAGCCCCCCCATGGGGCCCGGCGGCCAGCCCACGCAGGCCCCGGTCACTCTGACGGGGCCCCAAGGGCCGCATGGACCCTCGGCCCAAGCGCAGGCAAGCGGGGAGCCGACCACGGGGGAAGGGAGGAAAGAGCCAGGCGGTGAGGCCTTCCGCTCCCATGACCTCCCCCGTGGTCGGTCGCCACCCGGCCCCACCCCTCGGCCCGCCGCCGGCCACCACGCAGCCGGTCTGGACACTCGGATCCGCTTCGGGGAGGCCAGGCCCTACGGCAGGCGCAGAGGGATTTCAGAGCCCAGCGGCCAGACTCCTCCTCCCGCACCGCCCGGAGAGGCAGGCAGCGCACCTTTCACACCCACCAGAGGAGATGCTGCCAACTGAGGAGCAGCTGCTACCACAACCACCCATGGAGCAACCGCAGCGTGAGGAGCCACTGCCACCCAAGGAGCTGTCCCTTAATGACTCAACATCTAGATCTGTAGGTGAGATCAAACATGGGTAGACAAAGGAAACCCCAAAGGAAGGAAAAGGAGGACTCACCAGAAAAGCAACCAATTGAAACAGAGGCATGCAACATGTCAGAAAAAAAGAAATCAGAATGAGGGTCCTAGAATGCATAAACCAGATGGAGGAAAAAATCAAAAACTCAACCAAGAGTCAAAGGAAATAGATGAAAAATTCAACAACTTATGTAAGAATCAAGAAGAAATGAGGAGTGATATAGCTGCAATAAAAAAAAAAAAAAACATGAAAACTTTCAACAGTAGACTAGGAGAAGTGGAGGACCAAATTAGCGAATTAGAAAACAGGGAAGCAAAACACAACCATACTGAATTGCAATTGGAGAAAAAATTTTTAAAAAAGGAGGAGAGCCTAAGAGAGCTCTGGGACAACATGAACCGTAGCAACATACGAATAATAGGAGTGTCAGAACATCAGGAAGAGCTCCAAGGGTTTGAAAATCTGTTTGAAGAAATAATGTCAGAAAACTTCCCTGAGGTGGGGAAGAAAAAAGTCACACAAGCACAGAGAGTCCCAAACAAGATGAACCCAAAAAGACCCAAATGAAGACACATCATAATTAACATGGCAAATGTGCAGGACAAAGAGAGAATCTTAATGGCTGCAAGAGAGAGACGGAACGTTATATACCAGTGATCTCCCATTAGATTATCAAATGATTTCTCAATAGAAACACATCAGGCCAGAAAAGAATGGAAGGAAATTTACAAAGTGATGCAAAACAAGGGACTGAATCCAAGAATACTCTATCCAGCAAGGTTATAATTCAAAATTGAAGGGGAAGTAAGAAGCATCACAGACAAAAAAATGCTAAGGCAGCTTATCACCACCAAGCCAGCCATGCAAGAAATACTAAAAAGACTGGGGTAAAAAGAAGAAATAAAAATCTAAGAAAGAAAACAGGCACAAAAAATAGAAATGGCTCCACACAAGTACCTTTCAATAATAACTTTAAATGTAAATGGACTAAATGCTCCAATCAAAAGACATAGAATGCCTGAGTGGATAAAAGGACATGACCCATATATTTGCTGTCTACAAATATACTCGATGTCCACCTCAGAATAAGGGACTCAAACAGACTGAAAATGAAGGGATGGAAAAATATCTTTCAGGCTAATGGAAAAGAAAAGAAAGCTGGGGTAGCAACACTTATATCAGACAAAATAGACCTCAAAGTGAAGGACATAAGATATAAGGAAGGCCACTTCATAATAGTAAAGGGATCAATACAACAAGCTGATATAACCTTGGTAAACATACTTGTACCCATTGCAGGAGCAATCAAATACATAAAAAAAAAACACTCCTGGAAGATATCAAGGGAGAGATTGACAACAATACAATCATAGCAGCCGACTTTAATACACCACTGACATCAGTGGATAAATCCTCTAGACAAAAAATCAACAAATAAACAACAATCCTAAGTGACTCACTAGATCAGATGGACTTAATTGACATCTTCAGAACATTTCACCCCAAAGCCACGGAATATACATTCTTCTCAAGTGCACATGGGACATTTTTAAAAATAGAACATATATTGGGTCACAAGCAAAGTCTCCCAAAACTCAAGAGGATTAAAATCATACCAAGCACCTTCTAAGCCCTCA
Source organism: Myotis nattereri (assembly GCF_964212035.1). NCBI lineage: Eukaryota > Metazoa > Chordata > Mammalia > Chiroptera > Vespertilionidae > Myotis > Myotis nattereri. The sequence continues at coordinate 45,949,127 of NC_138078.1, forward strand.
GTGGGATAATATTAGAAATAAACTCCAATAAAACCAACCCAAAACACTCAAACACTTAGAAGCTGAATAACATGTTATTGAATATTGATTGGGTTACCAATGAGATCAAAGAAGAAATTAAAAACATCCTGGAAACTAATGACAATGAAAACACAACAATCCAAAACCTATGGGACACAATGAAAGCAGTCCTGAGAGGGAAGTTTATAGCTCTACAGGCCTACCTCAAAACACAAGAAAAAATGGTAGTTAATCATCTAACTCTACATCTCAAAGAATTAGAAAGAGAGAAACAAGAAAAACCCAGAGTGAGCAGAAGGAAGGAGATAATAAAGATTAGAGCAGAAATAACTGACATAGAGACAAAAAAAATAACAATACATAAAATCAATGAAACCAAGAGCTAGTTCTCTGAAAGGATAAACAAGATTGATGAAACTCTAGCCAGGCTCACCAAGAAGCAAAGAGACAGGACCCAAATAAAAAAAATCAGAAATGATAGAAAAAAATAACAACAGACCCCACAGAAATACAAAAGATTGTTAAAAAATACAATGAACAACTCTACTCCAACAAACTAGACAACCTGGAGGAAAAGGGCACATTTCTAGAAAAATTCCCCATTGCAAAACTCAATCAGGAAGAATCTAAAAATCTCAGTAAGCCAATAACTATGGAAGAAATTGAAGCAGTCATCAAAAAGCTTCCACCAAACAAAAGCCCAGGACCAGACGGCTTCACAGGGGAGTTTTACCAAATATTCAAGGAAGAACTAAAACCTATCCTCCTCAGACTACTACAAAAAATTCAAGAAGAAGGAACACTTCCAAGCTCATTCTATGAAGCCAGCATCAACCCAATACCAAAACCAGACAAAGACAACACAATGAAAGAATTACAGGCCAATATCCCTCACGAACATAGATGCCTAAATCTTCAATAAAATCTTAGCAATCACATATTGCGTCACAAGCGAAGTCTCCCCAAATTCAAGAAGATTGAAATCATTAGTTTCCAGGATTTTTAAAATTTCTTCTTTGATCTCATTGGTAACCCAATCAATATTCCATAACAGCTTATTCAGCTTCCAAGTGTTTGAGTGTTTTGGGTTGTTTTTATTGCAGTTTATTTCTAATGGTATGCAATTATGGCCAATCTCAGATATAGCAGTACATCAGAAAGATCATACACCATGACCAAGTAGGATGTATACCACGGATGCAAGGATGGTACAATATCCGCAAAACAAACAAACAAAAAATGGTAATACATCACATAAACAAATTGAGAGATAAAAACCACATAGTCATATCAATTGATGCAGAGCAAGCATTTGACAAAATCCAACACCTATTTTTGATAAAAACTCTCAGCAAGGTGGGAAAAAAGGATCATACCTCTACATAATAAAAGCCATATAAGAATTAAAAAAAGACCGCGAATAGCTGTAGTGATCCTGAGAAAGAAGCACAAAGTAAGTGGGATCTCAATACCAGATATCAAACTAACTGTATTACAAAGCCACTGTTCTCAAAACTGCCCGGTACTGGCACAAGAACAGACATACAGATCAATGGAATAGAATAGAGAACACAGAAATTGACCCAAACCACTATGATAAATTGATATTTGACAAAGGAGGCAAGAACATACAATGGGAAAAACTAAGATGGCGGCATAGATAAACACCCGGAAATAGTTGCCTCCCACAGAAATTGAAAATTATCCCAAAGGACGGAGCAAACATCGTCCAGAAAAACAGGAAGGCTGGCTGAGTGTAATTTCTACAACTAGAAGAAAAGAAAAGCACGCTGAGAGCCAGAGGAGCTGCGGAGGCTGAGTGCAGAGGTACGGCGGCGGCTCGCGCGCGGAAAGGGGGTGGCACCTGAGGACACGGCTGTCTTTTTGAATCACAAGCTCCCGACTGCTCTGATCTCCAGTTCTGGGAAGTCTCTGGGGACTCAGGACTCATACGGGGAGAGGCTGCTCTGTCAGGCGGCAGCGGGCGAACTTGAGGGTGGATTTTTCTCAGAGGTGCTTACAGCCCTTACCGGGACACTGAGACTCGCGACTCCGGGTGCGGAGAATCAGCCATTGCTTCTTTCTCCGCCCTTTTGACTCCCTGAGACCCCGCCCCACCCAGGCTGCAGCAGAGGCTTTTGCATGTGAATGTACCTAACTATAGCCCAGCCAAGCAGACCCGGAACTTCCAAGAGAAGGCCCAAGGCCCCGCAGCGGCTTGCATTGCTTCACAGCTGAGCCTCTTCGTGGCCCGGCTGTGAGGCCTCAGGCAGGGGCTGAATTAGCACCTCCTTAGATCCAGGAGCCACTGTACCCAGTGGTCAGAGGAGGACCATTCTCCCACTTCAGACACAGCTGCTTCCCACAGCCAATTGGCCTGGAGGTCAATTCCTCCCAGAGATCCTACATCAACCAAGGCACCAAGAGTGCACCAAGAGTGTCCACCCCAGGTAACTGGGGAGGCTGAGCCACTGGGCCCTACAGGACACCTGGCGCGCAGGGCCACTTTATCAACACAGGGAAGCAGCCAAAATGCTGAGACAAAGAAACAGGTCACAATTGGCAGAAACGGAGGAGGGCAGATGACTGGATATAGAGTTCAAGGCCACGTTTATAAGGTTTGTCAAGAATTTTATGGAAACCGCCGATAAATTTAATGAATCCCTCAAGGAGTATAGTGAGACCATGGAGGACATGAAAAAGGACCAACTAGAAATTAAGCATACACTGACTGAAATAAAGAATAATTTACAGAGATCCAACAGCAGACAAGAGGATCCCAAGAATCAAGTCAAAGATTTGAAATACAAAGAAACAAAAAATACCCAACTGAAAAAGAAAAAAGAAAAAAGATTCAAAAAATATGAAGATAGTGTAAGGAACCTCTGGGACAACTTCAAGCGTACCAACATCAGAATTATAGGGGTACCAGAAGGAGAGAGAGGGCAAGATATTGAAAACCTTTTTGAAGAAATAATGACAGAAAACTTCCCCCACCTGGTGAAAGAAATGGACCTACAAGTCCAGGAAGCGCAGAGAACCCCAAACAAAAGGAATCCAAAGAGGACCACACCAAGACACATCATAATTAAAATGCCAAGAGCAAAAGATAAAGAGAGAATCTTAAAAGCAGCAAGAGAAAGACAGTCAGTTACCTACAAGGGAGTACCCATCCGACTGTAGCTGATTTCTCAACAGAAACCATGCAGGCCAGAAGAGAGTGGCAAGAAATATTCAAAGAGATGAATAGCAAGAACCTGCAACCAAGATTACTTTATCCAGCAAAGCTATCATTCAGAATGGAAGGTCAGATAAAGAGCTTCACGGATAAGAAAAAGCTAAAGGAGTTCATCACCACCAAACCAGCATTATATGAAATGCTGAAAGGTATTCTTTAAGAAGAGGAAGAAGAAAAAGGAACTCTTACCATTTGCCACAGCATGGATGGAACTGGAGAGCGGATAAATACCACAAGATCTCACTTATTTGTGGAATATAATGAACAACATAAACTGATGAACAAGGACTGATCCAGAGATGGAGAGGCTTTGATTGGACTGTCGGGCCTTGGAGGGAAGGTAGGGGAGGGTGGGGGCAAGGGGGAAGGATCAACCAAAGGACTTATATGCAAGCATATAGGCCTAACCAATGGACACGGACAACGGGGGGGGGGGGGTGAGGGGATGAGCGGGGGGGGGTAGAGGGTACACATATGTAATATCTTAATCAATAAAAAAATATATAAAAAAAGAACATACAATGGATTCAAGACAGTCTCTTCAATAAATGGTGCTGTGAAAATTGGACAGATATATGCAAAAAATGAAACTAGACCACCAACTTACACCATACACAAAAATAAACTCAAAATGGATAAAGGACTTAAATGTAAGACGGGAAAACATAAAAATACTAGAGAAATCCAAAGGCAACAAAATCAGACATATGCCAAAGCAATTTTTCACCGATACATCTCCTAGGGAATTGGAAACTAAAGAGTAAAAAACAAATGGGCCTATATCAAAATAAAAATTTTCTCCACAACAAAAGAAACCATCAACAAAACAACAAGAAAGCCCACTGCATTGGAGAACATATTTGCCAATGTAATCACCGATAAGGGTTTAATCTCCAACATTTATAGGGAACTCATACAACTTAACAAAAGGAAGATAAACAATCCAATCAAAAAATGGCCAAAGGACCTACATAGACACTTTTCAAAAGAGGACATTTAGAAAGCAATGAGATATATGAAAACATGCTTAGTCACTAATCATCAGAGAGATGCAAATCAAATCAACAATGAGGTACCATCTCACTCCTGTCAGAATGGCTATCATCAACAAATCAAAAAACGACAAGTGCTGGAGAGGATGCGGAGAAAAAGGAACACTCATGCACTGCTGTTGGGAATGCAGACTGGTGCAGCCACTATGGAAGACAGTATGGAGTTTCCTCAAAAAACTGAAAATGGAAGTCCCATTTGACCCTGTGATCCCACTTCTAGGAATATATCCCAAGAAACCAGAAACACCAATCAGAAAAGATATATGCACCCCTATGTTCATAGCAGCACAGTTTACCATAGCTAAGATCTGGAAACAGCCTAAGTGCCCATCAGCAGGTGAATGGATTAGAAAACTGTGGTACAGGATGGGGGATAAAATGGCGGCGATTTAGACGGATGTGTCCCGTGCCTTGTCCTGGAGCAGATAGGGTGAGCAGCTAAACCGAGTAACTTCTAGCCTGAATAAGCAGAGGAAATTCATCTTGGAGACAGTTTGCAGCCGGGAAAGGCAGAGGACTCCCAGAGAAAGGGGACTGTTGGAGACTGCGGCTGAAAACTCTCCTGGAACTGCTGGTTCAGACGAGGAGTCCGCACCATCTTGAGTGGCTGTTTTTGGAAGAGTATACATCCAGAGACCCTGCAACCATGGAATCCAGGAATCGGCTACTGACCCAGAAACACTGGATCTAAAGCAGCACGAATACATGGACTCAGAGGACCCCTGCACCTCCTCAAGGAAAGGTCAGATTTTGCCTTGATAAGTGTGTGGTTTGCAATTCAGGTTGGAGAGAGGAACACGCGCGGGGGTAGTCTGCGCCCCACGAGTTCCACGACCGTTGGGGCCAGCATGATCTGCAAGTGTGGAAGGGGTCTCACAGGGCTGCCGCCAGAAGGGAATGCTAAAAATTAGCCCATAGCTGGACTGGGTGCAAAAAGGCATCCTCGGATTTTGCCAGTGTACCTGCTGCTTAGTGCCAGGGGAGAGAAGACGTGCGGAAGAGACTGTGCACAGAGCTGAATGGTGGAGGGTTGCGAGAGCTAGCGCACCTCCTCAGGCCCCTTTTTTTCCCCTCTCTCTCCCCCTTAAATCTTTGTGTTTAATTATTAAATCCAATACATAGGATCACCCAATTGGTTCACTAGCAGAGACTGCAGGGAAAAGTTGTTTTTGTGGAACCTGGGAATCAGAGCTGGGAGTAACAATCAAAGAAACAGCTCTGTGGCAGAAACAGCTCTCCCAAACTACTGGCTAGAGAGGACTTATAGTCTCGCAGGTCAATCCAGAAACACTGCCACCCAGAGGCTGAACCACAAACTGACTCTTCTGTAAATACAAATAAAGGCAGTCTGGGAAACAAAAACTGCCTGCTTTAAAATCAGGCCTGTGGTTTACAACATGGAGGAACAGTGTATTGCAGTGAACTTTAACAATCTCCTGAATACCTGACAGGACTAAGGCATGTCAAACAGAAGAGTAGAGGAACTGAAGGACCTTCACTACTGCACATTTTTATTTTTTATTTTATTTTATTTTTTTCACCTTTTACTTAAGAAACTAATTTTTTCTTCTTTTTTCATCACCTGATTTTACCATTTCAATTACTACATTTTTATTTTTAACCAGTATTATTACTACTACCATTTTACCCTTTTTTTAAGTGTCATTATATTTTCTCTTTATCTTATTTTGGGATTAGTGTTCTAAATTCTATTTTCATCTTTTCTTTAGCATCATTTTACTCTACCTCAACCTTACCTTTATACCAAAACTCTCCTCCTCACTTTTCCCCTTTTGTTGTCTTGTTTCTCTTACCCTATTCCTGCTTTAGATTTTCCCTATTCCTGCTTTTTACCCCCTGTTAAAATATCACCCTACTTATATATCAAATTTCAAATCCCCTGCTCTAAATCCATATACACCTCTCTCTTCTCTTTCTTCACTATCCAAATCTTTTTTCTCTCTCTGTCATTTGCTTGTTGTTCACTTGATTGTTTAGTATATTGGGGTTTTTTTATCCTTGTTTATGAGATTGTTTTGCTTTTTCTTTCTATTTTTCTGTTTGTTTTTCTTTTCTTTTCCAGTTATTATTATTATTTTTTTTGCTTCTGTCTTCCCTCGCATTACTTGATATCAATTGTAGTTTGCATTCTGTTGTTGGAATTTGTTGGGATTAGTGGCTGTTCTATTGGAGTTTTCTCCACATATAAATAGTTTCTTCCCCTCTTCTATTTCATTCTCTTTCTTTTCTCTCTTACTTTTTTTTCCTTTCCCAATTTCATTTTGGCACTCCTTTTTTCCCTCTTATTTCTTTTTCTGTTCTTTCTTCCTTATCCCCTAATTCTTTTTGATCTGGTGGTCACCTTTATTTGGGGCTATTAGTATTGTGAATACATTTGTGTTCAGTGCCTTGTGCTTTGTGCCTTGTTGTGTTGTATTTTGTGCCTTTAAATCAACGCAGCAGAGAGAGAACTACATAACCAAACACCTGGAAAAGAGAGATCATAGGGAGACAAAGAAACAGTCTGCATATGAAAGAAAAACAGGCATCACCAGAAAAGGAAGTAAATGAAATGGAGGCAATGGAGGCAAGCATCCTGTCAAAGAAAGAATTCAGAGAAATTGTCATAAGGTGAATGAGAAGAACGGAATACAAATTCAACAATATGTGTAAGAACCAAGAGGAAATGAAGAACCAAAAAGAAATGAAAAATGACATCACTGCTATAAAGAACTCAATAGAAAGCATCACCAGTAAACTAGAGGAAGCAGAGGACCACATCAGTGAGCTTGAAGAAAAGGTAGGAAAAAATACCCAAGCCAAGCAGCTTCTAGAAAAAAAAAAATTAAAAAGCAGGAGGAGAGCCTAAGAGAACTTTGGGACAACACAAAATGAAATAACATCCACGTAATAGGGGTAACAAAAGGAGAGGAAACTGAGCAAGGAATAGAAAACCTGTTTGAAAAAATAATGACAGAAAACTTCCCTGATATAGGGAAGAAAAAGCTCATACAAATCCAAGAAGCTCACAGAGTCCCAAAAAAAATGAACCCCAAAGACCGACGCCAAGGCACATTGTAATTTAACTGGCAAACAATAACAACAAAGCAAGAATCTTAAAAGCGGCCAGAGAGAGACAAAAAGTTACCTACAAAGGATCTTCCATCAGGCTAGTGACTGATTTCTCAGCAGAAATGCATCAGGCCAGAAGGGAATGGAATGAAATATACAAAGTCATGCAAAGGAAGGGTCTGAATCAAGAATACTGTACCCAGCAAGGATAACAATCAGCATGTAGGGTGAAATCAGGAGCTTCATGGGCAAAAAAGGACTACGGAAATTTATTACCACCAAACTAGCAATGCAAGAAATGGTAAAGGGTCTGCTGTAAAAAGAAGAAAAAAAAAAGGAAACGAAGAAGGAACACAGGGGTAAAGAATAAAAATGGCGGGGAGAACCAAGATGGCGGCATAGGTTAACGCCAGAGATTGCTGCCTTGAACAACCAAATCAAAACACACCTAAATGACGGAATGGACATCATCCAGAACCACAGGAAGGCTGGCTGAGTGGAAATTCTGCAACTAGGAGGAAAGAGAATATCATACCCAGACTCAGAGGAGGAGCAGTGCTGAAGTAAAATACTCAGGTACAGAGTGCGCGCGGAGCGGGCTGGTGGCGGAGGGCTCGGTTGGTGCTTTCAATCGGGAGGGAGTCTCAGATTCTGAGCTCCAGATCCGGGTAAGTCTCTAGGGACCCAGACTCAAACAGGAGAAGCGGGACTGTCTGGCTTCAGTCGGAACTCAAAGGCAGCTTTCTCTCCGAGGTTTGCAGCGGTTGCTGGGACTCTGTGAGGCAGAGCCCCTAGGGATGGAACTGAGAGCCACCATAACTGCTCTCTCCGGCCCACCCTGTTGATCCCCAGCCCGAGTGACCCACCCGCCCCTCCCAAGCCCTACGCAGAGCCATTTGCCAGATAGCCTCAGGCAAAGGCTAGATTAGCACCTCCCTAGACGACAGAAGTTTTCCCACTGCAGACACAGCTGATTCTCACAGCCAGCTGGCATGGAGGTCAAATCCCCCTAGTATTAACTACAAAAATCAAGGCTTAACTACAGGAGGACTGCACACAAAGACCACTAGGGGGTGCACCAAGAAAGCATAAAAAATACAGAGACAAAGAAAAAGGACAAAACTGTCAATGGAGGATATTCAGTTCAGAACCACACTTTTAAGGTCTCTCAAAAACTGTCTAGAAGCCTCTGATAAACTTACTGAGATCCTCAACAAATCTAATGAGACCCTCGATGTTATGATAAAGAACCAACTAGAAATTAAACATACACTGACTGAAATAACGAATATTATACAGACTCCCAACAACAGACCAGAGGAGCGCAAGAATCAAGGCAAAGATTTGAAATGCGAAGAAGCAAAAAACACCCAACCGGAAAAGCAAAATGAAAAAAGAATCCGAAAATATGAAGATAGTGTAAGGAGCCTCTGGGACAGCTTCAAGCGTACCAACATCAGTATTATAGGGGTGCCAAAAGATGAGAGAGAGCAAGATATTGAAAACCTATTTGAAGAAATAATGACAGAAAACTTCCCCTACCTGGTGAAAGAAATAGACTTACAAGTCGAAGAAGCACGGAAAACCCCAAACAAAAGGAATCCAAAGAGGACCACACCAAGACACATCATAATTAAAATGCCAAGAGCAAAAGACAAAGAGAGACTCTTAAGAGCAGCAAGAGAAAGAAAGTCAGTTACCCACAAGGGAGTACCCATACGACTGTCAGCTGATTTCTCAACAGAAACTTTGCAAGCCAGAAGGGAGAGGCAAGAAATATTCAAAGTGATGAATACCAAGAACCTACAACCAAGATTACTTTATCCAGCAAAGCTATCATTCAGAACTGAAGGTCAGATAAAGAGCTTCACAGATAAGGAAAAGCTAAAGGAGTTCATCACCAACAAACCAGTATTATATGAAATGCTGAAAGGTATCCTTTAAGAAGAGGAAGAAGAAGAAAAAGGTAAAGATACAAATTATGAACAACAAACATGCATCTATCAACAAGTGAATCTAAGAATCAAGTGAATAAATAATCTGTTGATCATAATAGAATCAGGGACATAGAAAGGGAATGGATTGACTATTCTTGGGGGGGAAAGGGGTGTGGGAGATTCGGGAAGAGACTGGACAAAAATCGTGCACCTGTGGATGAGGACAGTGGGTGGGGTGTGAGGGTGGATGGTGGTGCGGGAACTGGGAGGAGGGGAGTTATGGTGGGAAAAAAGAGAAACAAATGTAATAATCTGAACAATAAAGATTTAATTAAGAAAAAAAAGAATAAAAATGGAGACTAACAGGTACCTATTAATAATAACTTTAAATATAAATGGATTAAATGCCCCAATCAAAAGACATAGGGTAACTGAGTGGATAAGAAACATGACCCATATATCGGCTGCCTACAGGAATCCCACCTCAGAAAAAAAGATGCACACAGACTGATGGTGAAGGGATGGAAAAAATTTTTTCAGGCGAATGGAAATGAAAAAAAAGCTGGGGTAGCAATACTTATATCTGAAAAATTAGATCTCAAAGTGAAGGACATAAAAAGAGATAAGGAAGGACACTTCATAATACTAAAGGAAGCAATCCAACAAGAAGAAATAACCCTGGTAAACATATACGCACCCAATATAAGAGCACCCAAATACATAAGAAAACTTCTGATGGGGATCAAGGAAGATTTTGACAGCAATACATTCATAGTAGGGGACTTTAACACCCCACTATCACCATTGGACAAATCCTCTAAACAAAAAATCAGCAAAGAAACAGCAACCCTAAATGACTCACTAGATCAGATGGAATTAATTGACATCTTCAGAACATTTCATCCCAAAGCCACAGAGTATACATTCTTCTCAAGTGCACATGGGTAATTTTCAACGATAGACCATATATTGGGTCACAGACAAAGTCTCTTCAAATTCAAGAAGATAGAAATCATATCAAGCATCTTCTCAGATCACAATGGCATAAAACTGGAAATCAACTACAATAAAAACAATACAAAAAAATAAAACACATTGAGACTAAATAGCATGCTGTTAAACAATGAATGGTTTACCAGAGATATCAAGGAAGAAATAAAAAACATCATGGCAACAAACAACAATGAAAACACAACAATCTAAACCTATGGGATACAGCGAAAGCAGTCTTGAGAGGGAAGTTCATAGCTGTACAAGCCTACTGCAAAAAACAAGAAAAAATGATGATAAATAACTTAGCCCTACAATTCAAAGAGTTAGAAAGAGAGCAACAAGAAAATCCCAGTGTAAGCAGAAGGAATGAAATAATAAAGTCCAGAGCGGAGTTAAAGGACATAGAGACCAAAAACACAATACAAAAGATCGACAAAACCAAGAGCTGATTCTTTGAAAGGATAAACAAGATTGATGATCCTCTAGCCAGGCTCACCAAAAAGCAAAGAGAGAGGACCCAAATAAACAAAATCAGAAATGAAAGAGGAGAAATAACAAAAGAAACCACAGAAATACAAAGCAGTGTTAAAAAATACTATGGACATCTCTACTCAAACAAACTAGACAACCTGGAGGAAATGGACATATTCCTAGAAAAATACAACCTTTCAAATCTTAGTCAGGAAGAATTTAAAAATCTCAATGGGCCAATAACTATGGAAGAAATTGAAGCAGTCATCAAAAAGCTTCCAGCAAACAAAAGCCCGAGGCCAGACGGCTTCTCAGGGGAGGTTTACCAAACATTCAAGGAAGAACTAAAACCTATCCTCTTCAGACTATTCCAAAAATTTCAAGAGGAACACTTCCAAGATCAATCTATGAAGCCAGCATCACCCGAATACCAAAACCAGACAAAGACAACACAATGAAAGAGAATTACAGGCCAATATCCCTCATGAACATAGATGCCAAAATACTCAACAAAATTCTAGCAAATCAGAACCAGCATTACATCAGAAATATCATATACCATGACCAAGTGTGATTTATCCCGGGGATGCAAGGATGGTACAATATCCGCAAATAAATAAACGTGATAGATCACATAAACAAATTGAGAGATAAAAACCACATAGTCATATCCATTGATGCAGAAAAAGCATTTGACAAAATCCAACACACTTTATTGTTAAAAACTCTCAGCAAGGTAGGAATAGAAGGATCATACCTCAACATACTAAAAGCCAAATATGACAAACCCACAGCCAACATCTTAATCAATGGGCAAAAACTAAAACCATTTTCCCTAAGAACAGGAACAAGACAGGGATGCCCACTCTCACCACTCCTGTTCAACATAGTACTGGAAGTACTAGCCATTGCAATCAGACAAGAAGAAGAAATAAAAGGCATCCAAATTGGAAAAGAAGAAGTAAAACTGTCCTTATTTTCAGATGACATGATCCTGTACATAAAGAACCCTAAAGACTCCATCAAAAAAATTATTAGGTTTAATAAATGAATTCAGCAATGTAGCAGGATACAAAATTAATCCCAGGAAATCTATGGAATTTCTTTGCACCAATAGTGAATTTACAGAAAGTGAGAATAAATAAGCAATCCCATTTACCATCACACCAAAAAAATTAAGATACCTAGGAATAAACTTCACTAAGGAGGTAAAAGACTTATATGCGAAAAACTACAGGACACTGAAAAAAAGAGATAGAGGAAAACATAAACAGATGGACGAACATACCGTGTTCATGGATTGGTAGAATCAACATCATCAAAATGTCCATATTACCCAAAGAAATCTATAGATTCAATGTAATCCCTATTAAATTTCCAATGGCATCTTTCACAGATCTAGAACAAAGGCTCCAAAAATTTATCTGGAATAAAAAAAGACCCCGAATAGCTGCAGCAATCCTGAGAAAGAAGAACAAAGTAGGTGGAATCTCAATACCAGATATCAAGGCTTATTACAAAGCCACTGTTCTTAAAACAGCATGGTACTGGCACAAGAAAAGACATATAGATCAATGGAATAGAATAGAGAACCCAGTAATCAACCCAAACCACTATGTCAAATTAATATTCGACAAAGGAGGCAAGAGCATACAATGGAGTCAAGACAATCTCTTCAATAAATGGTGTTTGGAAAATTGGACAGATACATGCAAAGAGTTGAAACTAGACCACCATCTCACACCATACACAAAAATAAACTCAAAATAGATAAAAGTCTTAAATGTAAGATTGGAAACCATAAAAATACTAGAGGAATCCACAGGCAGTGAAATCGCAAACATAAGCCAAAGGAATTTCTTCTCTGATACTGCTTCTATTGCAATGGAAACTAAAGAGAAAATAAACAAATGGGACTACATCAAAATAAAAAGCTTTTGCTCAGCCAAGGAAACGATCAACAAAACAACAAAAAGGCCTACTCCATGGGAGAATATATTTGCCAATGATATCACCAATAAGGGTTTAATCTCCAACATTTACAGGGAACTAATGCAACTTAACAGTAGGAAGATAAACAATCCAATCAACAAATGGGCAACGGATCTAGATAGACACTTTTCGAAAGAGGACATACAGAAGGCCAAAAGACATTTGAAAACATGCTCAAAGTCACTAATTATACGAGACATGCAAATAAAAACAACAATGTAGTACCATCTCACACCTGCCAGAATGGCTATCATCAACAAATCAACAAACAAGTGTTGGAGAGGATGTGGAGAAAAAGGATCCCTTCTGCACTGCTGGTGGGAATGCAGACTCGTGCAGCCACTGTGGAAAACAGAATGGAGTTTCCTCAAAAAACTAAAAACGGAACTCCCATTTGACCCCGTGATCCCACTTCTAGGAATATATCCAAAGAAACCAGAAACACCAATCAGAAAAGATATATGCACCCCTATGTTCATAGCAGCACAATTCACCATAGCTAAGAGTTGGAAACAGCCTATGTGCCCATCAGCAGATGAGTGGATTAAAATACTGTGGTACATCTACACAATGGAATACTACACTGCGGTAAAAAAGAAGGAACTCTTGCCATTTGCAACCGCATGGATGGAACTGGAGAGCATTATGCTAAGTGAAATTAGCCAGTCAGAGAAAGATAAATACTACATGATCTCACTCAGTTGTGGAATATAGGGAACTACATAGACTGATGAACAGAGAAAGACCCAAAGACAGAGAAACGGCAATCAGACTATCAATCCCCAGGGGGAAAGTAGGGTATCCTGGGGGTAAGGGGAAGAGATCAACCAAAGGACTTGTATGCATGCATATAAGCCAAACCAATGGACATGGACAACAGGGGGATGAGAACATGAGTGAGGGGGGGGTTGGGGGTTAATGGGGGGATGAGGACACATTTGTAATACCTTAGCCAATAAAGAAATTTTTTAAAAAAAGAAAACTGTGGTACATCTACATGATGGAATACTATGCTGCTGTAAAAAAAGAAGGAATTCTTACCATTTGCAACCGCATGGATGGAACTGGAGAGCATTATACTAAGTGAAATAAGCCAGTCAGTAAAAGAAAAATACCACGTGATCTCACTCATTTATGGATAATTAAGACCATTATGAACTGATGAACAAAAATAGATACAGAGGCAGAGCAGCATCAAACAGACTGTCAAACTACAGCAGGAATGCTGGGGAGGGTTGGGGGGTTGGGTAAGAGATCAACCGAAGGACTTGTATGCATACATATAAGCATAACCAATGGACACAAGACACTGGGTGGTATGGGAGGCTAGGAGAAGGTCAAGGGGAGCAAAAAAAGGAGACATTTATTATACTCTTTGTAATACTTTAAGCAATAAAACAATTAAAAAAATAGAGTGAACCTCCAAGCCAAACAGCATGTAGCTGCTGGTCAGCTCTGCCAGCACCGCCTGAACCCCTCCAGAGCTCCCACCCTTACAGAGAGATGCCCTCCTACACTCACACCCATGCACACTCTCCCTTGCACACAATCACCCACTCACACAATCACCCTTACTCCAGTACTGCCTGCCATGTTGGTCCGTCTTTGTCTTGTTTTTCTTACTTATACTGCCACACTATGTCTTTTTATTGACATATTTAGCACATTAATACTTGAAGTAATTATTGATAGGAATATAATTATTGTAATTTTATTATTTTTCTGTAGTTCTCTGCTATTTTGCCATTCTCTTGCTCTCTTCTCTTGTATGTTGATGAGTTCCTATAGTTTTATGTTTTGTTTTTCTTTATTTCTTATAAATCTCAGATATTTGGATTGTGCTTACCGTGTCCTTTGCATATATTACCAAGCTATGTTTGTAGCATTTTAGTTTTAGTTGCTTTTTTCTTAATTTTGAACTAATTCAAAAATCACTATAGTTTTTATTCACCACTTCTAATTTATCTTTTTGTCATGTTTACTTTTTGGTTTGCATATCTATTAATTTGTCATAATTAATTGTTGTAATTACACATACACTATCTTTCTGCTTTTTACAGAAAACTTTATACTATCTTTTTTTAAAAAAATACATTTTATTGATTTTTTACAGAGAGAAAGGGAGAGGGATAGAGAGGTAGAAACATCGATGAGAGAGATACATCGATCAGCTGCCTCCTGCACACTCCCTACTGGGGATGTGCCCGCAACCAAGGTACATGCCCTTGACCTGAATCAAACCTGCAATGCTTCAGTCTGCAGGCCAATGCTCTATCCACTGAGCCAAACCGGTTAGGGCTGTACTATCTTTATAGTTGGTTGATGCATGGCTTTTCTAATTCTTTTGTCAGTGTTATTTTTCCCTATATTTTCCAATTTATATTTTTCAGTTTTTATTTTCTTGTTAAAGAATTCTTTTAGCATTTCTTTAATCCTGATTTAGTGATTATTAACTCCTTTAGATTTTTTCATGCATGGGAAACCTTTTATCTCCCTTTCAATTTAAATGGTAACCTTGCTATGTAGAACAATCTTGGTTATAGGTCTTTGGTGTTCATCACTTTGATTATTTTGTGTCATATTCTTCTGCACTGCAATGTTTCAGTTGCAAATCACCTGAGTATTTACTGGGACATCCTTTGTGTGTAACTAACTACTTTTCTCTAACTACATTTAAGAATGTTGCTTTGTCTTTAACTTTTGACATTTCAATTATGATGTGTGGATATCTTTGATTTCATTGTGCTTGGTGCTCTCAATGTTACCTGGCATTGTATGTTCATTTCCTTTGCTATATTAGGAAAATTTTCAATTATAATTTCTTTAAATATGGTTTAAATTCTTTGTTATCCCTCTTCTCCTTCCAGTACACCTCTGATGCAAATGTTTATATCCTTGATGCTGACACAGAGGTCTCTTAAAACAATTCTCATTTGTAAAAAGTTCTTTTTGCTCTTTATTTATTTATTTATTTATTTATTTATTTATTAAATATTTATTGTTCAGATTATTACATTTGTTCCTCTTTTCCCCCCCCATAACTCCCCTCCACCGAGTTCCCACCCCACCCTCCTTCCTCACTCCCCACCCACTGCCCTCATCCATAGGTGCACGATTTTTGTCCAGTCTCTTCCCACATCCTCCTCAGCCCTTCCCCCCAAAGAATAGCCAGTCCACTCCCTTTCTATGCCCCTGACTCTATTATAATCACCAGTTCATTCTGTTCATCAGATTATTCACTTTATTTTCAGATTCACTTGTTGACAGATGTGTATTTGTTGTTCATAATTTGTATCTTTACCTTTTTCTTCTTCTTCCTCTTCTTAAAGGATGCCTTTCAGCATTTCATATAATACTGGTTTGGTGGTGATGAACTCCTTTAGCTTTTTCTTTTCTGTGAAGCTCTTTATCTGACCTTCAATTCTGAATGATAGCTTTGCTGGATAAAGTAATCTTGGTTGTAGGTTCTTGGCATTGGCATTCATCACTTTGAATATTTCTTGCCTCTCCCTTCTGGCCTGCAAAGTTTCTGTTGAGAAATCAGCTGACAGTCGTATGGGTACTCCCTTGTGGGTAACTGACTTTCTTTCTCTTGCTGTTTTTAAGATTCTCTCTTTGTCTTTTGCTCTTGGCATTTTAATTATGATGTGTCTTGGTGTGGTCCTCTTTGGATTCCTTTTGTTTGGGGTTCTCCGTGCTTCCTGGACTTGTAAGTCTATTTCTTTCACCAGGTAGGGGAAGTTTTCTGTCATTATTTCTTCAAATAGGTTTTCAATATCTTGCTCTCTCTCTTCTTCTGGCACCCCTATAATTCTGATGTTGGTACGCTTGAAGCTGTCCCAGAGGCTCCTTACACTAACTTCATATTTTTTTATTCTTTTTTCATTTTGCTTTTCTGGTTGGGTGTTTTATGCTGCTTCGTATTTCAAATTGTTGACTTGATTCTTGCAATCCTCTAGTCTGCTTTTGGGAGTCTGTATAATATTCTTTATTTCAGTCAGTGTATGCTTAATTTCTAGTTGGTCCTTGATCACAACCTCGAGGGTCTCATTAGATTTCTTGTAGATCTCATTAAGTTTATCAGTAGTTTCTATAAAATTCTTGAAAAACCTTAGAAGTGTGGTTCTGAACTCTATATCCAGTAGTTTGCTTTCCTCCATTTCTGTCATTTGTGTCCTTTTTCTCTGTCTCTGCATTTTTTATGCTTCCCTGTGTTGATAAAGTGGTTTTCTGTGCTAAGTGTCCTCTAGGGCCCAGTGGTTCAGCCTCCCCAATTACCTGAGGAGGACACTCTTGATGCACCCCCTTGTGGTCTTTGTGCACAGTCTTGTTGTAGTTAAGCCTTGATTGTTGTAGGTATCACTGGAAGGATTTGACCTCCAGGCCAATTGGCTGTGAGAATCAGCTGTGTCTGCAGTGGGAGAACTTCTGTGCTGGAGACACCCCTCTGGGGCAAGACTTGCTTCAATGGGGCTTTGGTGCTCACTGAGTCTGCCCCCTGAGTGTGTCCTTAATGGTTCCACAGAGCTGCAAACTGGATGGTCCCACTCTGACCTCTGGGTTTCCTGGCTCTTGGATCTCTAGGGATGTGCTAATCTATCCTTTGCCTGAGGCTATCCAGCAAAAGCCTCCCTGCAGTGCTTGGGAGGGGCAGGACCCACGGGATCAACAGGGCAGGGCTAGCAGTTATGGCTGCTCTCAGTCCTGCCTTCAGAGGCTCTGCTTCTCAATGCCCCGGTAATCGCTGCAAGCCCCTTGGAGAGAAAGCTGCCCTCGAGTTCTGACCGATGCCTGACAGTCCCGCTTCTTCAGTATGAGTCTTGGTCCCTAGAGACTCACCTGGAACTGGAGCTCAGAGCCTGAGACTCCCTCCCTATTGAAAACGACAACCACCTCTGCACCTTAGTATTTTACTTCCACACTGCGCCTCCTCTGAGTCTCGGTATGCTTTTCTCTTTCCTTCTAGTTGTAGATTTTCCACTCAGGCAGCCTTCCTGTGGTCCTGGATGATGTCCGTTCCATCTTTTAGTTGTATTTTTGAAGTGGTTGTTCAAGGCAGCAAACTCCGGTGTTTACCTATGCCGCCATCTTGGTTTCTCATCCCTTTTTGCTCTTCTGATTAGATGTTTCCAATTACCTTGTTTTCTGTATAACTGATTTGATTCTCTGATTCATCTACTCTGACATTGATTCCTTTCCATATATTCTTTATTTATTGTACTAGAGGCACAGTGCACAAAATTCGTGCATAGGGGGTTCCCCTCAGCCCAGCCTGCACCTTCTCCAATCCGGGAACCCCTTGGGAGATGTCCAACTGACAGTTTAGGCCTGATCCCAGGGATCTCTCTCACAATCCTGGACTGTTGGATCCTAATCACTCACCTGCCTGATTACCTGGTCACCTCTAACTGCCCCCCATGCAGGCCTGATTTCCCCTCACTCCCTTTGCATGCCAGCCTGATCACCCCAAATTGCCCACTGCCTGCAGGCCAGGTCGGCCCCAACTGCCTCCTTGATGCTGGCCTGGTTGCTCCTAATAGCCCCTTCTTGCCTTCCTGGTTACCCCTTACTGCCCCCCCCCGCTGGCCTGGTCGCCCCCAACTGCCCCCCTCTGCTAGCCTGGTCATCCCTAACTGCCCCCCTCCCTGGTCTAGTTGCCCATCACTGCCCCCTCTGCCAGCCTAATTGCCCCCAACTGCCCCCCCTGCTGACCTGGTCACCCCACACAGCCTCCTGTTAAGTTGTTTGGTTGTCCCTCACTAACACCCCTGCCAGCCTGGTCCCCCCATGCAGCCTGCTTGTTCAGTCATATGGTTGTCCCACACTAACCCCCCTGCTAGCCTGGTTGTAGGCAGCCATTTTGTGAGGGCATGAGGGTTAATTTGTATATTACCTCTTTATTTTGTAAGATTCTTTATTATTGACTGTGTTTCTTTTGTATATTTTTTATTGTTGATAGTATTACTGATGTCTTTTATTTACCACCACTTTGCACCCCTCCACCAAGACCCTACCCACCACCCCTATGTATTCACCACCTTATTGCCCATGTCCATGGGCTATGTATATCCTATCTAATAAAAGAGCAATATGCAAATTTACCATCACTCCAACACACAAGATGGCTGCCCTCATGTAGATACAAGATATTCCACCACAAGATGGCCGGCAGGGAGGGCAGTTGTGCGTGATCAGGCCAGCAGAGGAAGGCAGTTGGGGGTGACCAAACCTGCAGGGGAGGACATTTGGGGGGACCATGGCCTGCAAGAGAAGGCAGTGGGGGGGGACCAGCCCTGCAGGGGAGGGCAGTTAGGGATGACCAGGCTGACAATGAAGGGCATTTATGGGTGGCCAGGCCAGCAGGGCAGGGAAGTTGGGGACGACTAGGCCTGCAGGGGAGAGCAGCTATGGGTGACCAGGCCGGCAGGGGAGTACAGTTAGGGGCAATCGGGCCTGCAGGAGGGCAGTTAGGCATTGATAAGGCTGACAGGGGAGTGGTTAGGGGGTGGTCAGGCTGGCAGGCAGAAGCAGTTAGGGGCAATTAGGCAGGCAGGCAAGCGTTTGGGAAACAGCAGTCCTGGATTGTGAGAGGGATGTCCCACTGGGATCGGGCCTAAACAGGCAGTCGGACATGCCTCAAGGGGTGCCAGATTGGAGAGGGAACAGTCTGGGCTGAGGGACACACACACACACACACACACACACACACACACATCGTGCACAAATTTCATGCACCGTGCCTCTAGTAGGTATATAAGTTCCTTGGGAAAGCCCACTGCATAGGAGACCATATTTGTCAATGTGACATCAGATAAGGATTTAATCTCCATATTTTATAGGGAACTCATACAACTTAACAAAATGTAGACAAAAAATGGGCAAAGTCACAGAAAAAGAAATGAAAAAAAAAACCCCACTAATCCCATTTACCATAGCACCAAAAAATTAAGATTCCTAAGAATAAACTTAACTAAGGACATAAAAGACCTGTACTCGTAAAACTTCAGGACATTGAAAAAAGATATAGAGGAAGACATAAACAAATGGAAGAACATACCATGTTCATGGATTGATAGAAACAACATCATTAAAATGTCTATACTACCCAAAACAATCTATAGATTCAATGCACTACCCATTAAAATACCAACAGCATATTTCAAAGATCTAGAACAAACTCTCCAAAAATTCATCTGAAATAAAAAACGACCCCGGACAGCCACAGCAATCCTGAGAAAGAAGAACAAAGTTGGAGAGAGCACATTACCAGATATCAAGCTATATTACCAAACCACGGTTCTCAAAACTGCCTCGTACTGGCACAAAAACAGACACATAGACCAATGGAAAAGAACAGAGAACCCAGAAATTGACCCAAGCCATTATGCTTAATTAATATTTGACAAAGGAGGCAAGAGCATACAATGGAGTCAAAACAATCTCTTTAATAAATGGTGTTGTGAAATTTGGACAGATATATGCAAAAAATTAAACTTGGTCACCAACTTACACTCAATGGAATACTATGCTACTATAAAAAAGAAGGAACTTTTACCATTTGCAACAGCATGGATGGAACTGGAGAGCATTATGCTAAGCGAAGTAAGCCAGTCAGAGAAAGATAAATATCACATGATCTCACTCATATGTGGGATATAATGATCAACATAATTTCATGAACAAGAATAGATAGATCTAGAGACAAATGGTAAGGGAGGGGTGGTTAGAGAGCAACCAAAGCACTTATATGCATGCATATTAGCATAGCCAATGGACAGAGACACTGGGTGTTGGGGGCTTTCCCTGGCTGGGTAGAGATGGGGGAGGGGGTCAATTGGGGAATAAGGAGACATATGTAAAACTTTAGACAAAAAGAAATTAATTAAAAAATATTTTTTTAATAAAATAGGCAAAGGACCTAAATAGACACTTCTCAAAAGTAGACATACAGAAGGCCAAGAAACATATGAAAAAATGCTCAAAGTCATTAATTATTTGAGAGATGCAATCAAAATGCCAATGAGGACCATCTCACACCTGTCAGAATGGCTACCATCAACAAATGAGAAGTGCTGGAGAGGATGTGGAGAAAAAGGAACCCTCATACACTGCTGGTCGGAATGCAGATTGATGTAACCATTATGGAAAACAGTATGTAGTTTCCTCAAAAAATTAAAAATGGAACTTTCATTTTACCCAGTAATCCGACTTCTAGGAATATATCCCAAGAAATCAGAAACAGCAATCAGAAAAAAAAAATATATATATATATATATATGCACCCCCATGTTCATAGCAGTGCAATTTCCATTAGCTAAGATTTGGAAGCAGCGTAAGTGCCCATGAGCAGATGAGTGGGTTAGAAAACTGTGGTACATCTACACAATGGAATACTATGCTACTGTAAGAAAGAAAGAACTCTTAGCATATGCAACAGCATGGAACGACCTGGAGAGCATTATGCTAAGTGAAATAAGCCAGTTGGTGAATGATAAATATCACATGATATCACTCATTTGTGGAATATAATGAACAATGTATACTTATGAACAAAAATAGATCCAGAGACATAGAAACATTGAACAGTCAAATCTCAGGGGAAGGCAAGGGAGGATGGGGGCTGGGAAGTAAGCAATCAACCAAAGGATTTGTATGAATGCATATAAACATAACCAATGGATACAGATAGTAGGGGGGTGAGGGCATCTGCTATGGGGATGGGAATAGCCTGGGAGAGGTCAATGGGGGGAAAATGATACACATGTAAGTATTTCAGCAATAAAGAATTTACATTAAAAAAAGAACCATACTCCTAACAGTTATTATAGGTTCCTTTCACCAATCTGTGAATTAACTCCTCTTCATATAACTGGATTCCATTTTGTACATTCAGTGTTTCAAATATACTCCAGAAGCTAAATAAAATAAAATAAAATAAAATAAAAGTTCCGTGGTTTATCTCTACCCATCCCCCACCCCTACATCAAAGTATGTCAGTCTGTTCCATGCCTCCATGCTTTGAGTCTTCTTGTATTGGTTAATTCATTTTGTTCATTAGATTCCACAAATAAGTGAAATAATATGATATTTATCCTTCTCAGATTCTCTTAATTCACTAGCAAAATAATCCCCAGGACCATGTATGCTGTTCCAAAGGGCAAGAGATCCCTCCTTTTATTTTAAGCTGCGTAGTATTCCACTGTGTAAATGTTTCACAGCTTTTTTATACATTCACCTCCTGATGGGCACTTGGGTTGTTTCCAAATCTTAGCTATTGTAAATAATGCTGCGTTTAACATAGGGATGCATATATTCTTTCTGATTGATGTTTCGGGATTTTTAGGATATATTCTGAGAAGTGGCATTGCTGAGTCAAACAGAAGTTCCATTTTTAATTTTTTGAGGAAACTCCATACTGTTTTCCATATTGGGTGCACCAGCCTGCATTCCCACCAGCAATTAACTAGTGTTCCCTTTCCCTGCATTCTCACCAGCACTTGTTTGTTGATTTGTTGATGATAGCCATTCTGACCGGTGTAAGGTGATATTCATTGTTGTTTTAATTTGCATTTATCTGATGATTACAACCTTTCAGCATGTTTTCATATGTCTCTTGGCAATTTGTATGTCCTCTTGTGAGAAATGTCTATTCAGGTCTTCTGCCAATTTTTTAATTTGATTGTTTGTCTTCCTTTAGTTGAGTGGTATGAGTGCTCTATATATTTTGGAGATTAACCTCTTATCAGATGTATCTTTGGATACTATGTTCTTCCATACAGTGGGTTCCCTTTTAATTTTGATGGTGGTTTATTTTTCTGTGCAGAAGCTTTTTATTTTGATGTAGTAATATTTATTTATTTTCTCCTGTACTTCATTTGCCCTAGGAAATGTATCAGCAAAAATTCTGCTCTGAGAGATGTCTGAGATTTTACTGCTAATATTTTCTTCTGATATTTTTATGGTTTCTTGTCTTACTTTAAGTCTTTAATTAATTGGGAGTTTATTCTTGTGTATGGTGTAATTTGGTGGTCTAGTTTCATCTTTTTGCATGTGTCAGACCGGTTTTCTCAAAACTATTTGTTGAAGAGGCTGTCTTTACTCCCGTGTATGTTCTTACCTCCTTTGTCTAATATTAATTGGCAGTAATGGTGTGGATCAATTTCTGGGGTTTCTGTTCTGATCCATTGGTCTATGTGCCTGTACTTTTGCCAGTAAAAGGTTGTTTTGGTTATAATGGTTTTGCAATATAATTTGATATCTGGTATTGTGATCCCTGCTACTTTATTCTTCTTCCCAAAGTTTGCTGCAGCTATTCAAGGAATTTTATGGTTCCACATATATTTTTGGAGTATTCTAGTTCTGTGAAGTATGTCTTTGGCATTTTAATAGGGATTTCAATAAACCTATATGTTGCTTTGGGAAGTATATACACTTTAATGATGTTAATTCATCCAATCCATGAAAATGGTATATGTCTCCTTTTTTTGTACCTTCTTCTATTTCTTTTTTTTAATGCCCTAAATTTTCCAAATACAGGTCTTTTATCTCCTTGCTTAAGTTTATTACTATGCATCTTAGTTTTTCTTTTTTGTTGTTGCAATGGTAAATGGCATTGTTTCTTTGGTTTCTCTTTCTGAGAGTTCATTATTAGTGTATGAAAATGCCATCAATTTCTGGGTTGTTGATTTTGTATCCTGCTACATTGCCACATTTTTTTATTAAGTCTAATAGTTTCCTAGTGGAGTCTTTAGGGTTTTCTATGTAAAATATTACATCATCTGTGAATAACAACAGTTTTATTTCCTCCTTTCCAATTTGTAGGCCTTTTATTATTTTTTCTTGTTTCATTGCTGTGGCTAGGACTTCCAGTACTATATTGAATTAGGGTGTAGAAAGTGGAAACCTTGTCTCATTCCTGTTATTAAGGAAAACATTCTTAATTGTTGACCATTGAGTATTATGTTGGCTGTAGGTTTTTCACATATGGCCTTTATTATGTTGATATATGATCCCTCTATTCCCACTTTCCTGAGAGTTTTTATCAGAAAAGGATGCTGGATTTTGTCAAATTCTTTTTCTGCCTCTATTGATATGATAATATGAATATTTATTTAATTTTTTTATTTAAAATATATTTTATTGATTCTTTTATAGAGAAGAAGTGAGAGGGATAGAGAGTGAGAAACATCGATGAGAGAGAAACATCGATCAGCTGCCTCCTGCACACTCCCCACTGAGGATGTGCCCGGAACCAAGGTACATGCCCTCGACCGGAATTGAACCCCAGACTCTTGAGTCTGCAGGCCGACGCACTATCCACTGAGCCAAACCGGTCAGGGCTGATCATATGATTTTTATCTTTCAATTTGTTTATGTGGTATATCACAATTATTGATTTGCAGATATTGTACCAGCCTTGCATCCACAGAATAAATCCCACTTAATCATGATGTATGATCATTTTAATATATTGCTGGATCTCATTTGCTAGTATTTTGTTGAGGACTTTGTCATCTTTGATTATTAGGGATATTGGCCTGTAATTTTCTTTCTTTATAGTGTCTTTATCTGCTTTTCGAATTAGGATAATCCTGGCTTCATAAAAAGAGGGTGGAAGTGTTCCTTCCTCTTGAATTATTTAAAATAGTTTGAGGAAAATAGGTGTTAGTTCTTCTTTGAATGTTTGGCAAAATTCTCCTGAAAATCCATCAGGTCCAGAATTTTTGTTTGCTAGAAGTTATTTAATTACTGCTTCAATTTCAACAGTTGTTAGTGTCCTACTCAGTTTTTCTGATTTTTCCTCATTGAATTTTGAAAGATTGTGTTTCCAGGAATTTTTCCATTTCTCCCAGGTTGTCTAGTTTGTTGGAATTTAGTTGTTCATAGTATCTGCTTTGGATCCTTATATTTCTGTGGTGTCTGTTGTTATATCGCCATTTTTGCTTCTGATTTTATTTACTTTGGTCCTCTCTCTTTTTTTCTTGATGAACCTAGCTAGCGGTATGTCAATCTTGTTTATCTTTTCAAAGAACCAGCTCTTTTATTCATCAATTTTTATACTGTTTTTAATTCTCTCCATCATTTATTTCTGCTCTGATCTTTATAATTTGCTTCCTTATACTTCCTCTGAGCTTTTCTTGCTGTTCTCTTTTTAATTCATTTAGCTGTAAGGTTAGATAGTTTATTAGTGCTTTTTCCTATGTTTTGTTTGTTTGTTTGTTTGTTCATTTGAGGTAGGCTTTTAATTCTATGAACTTCCCTTCAGGACTTCTTTCACTGTGTCCCATAGGTTTTGTGTGGTTTAATGTTCATTTTTATTTGTTTCCAAGAAGTTTTTATTTATTGCTTGATTTCATTGTTAACCCATTCATTGTTTAATAACATGCTATTTAGACTCCATGTATTTGCGTATGTTTGAGTTTCTTTTTAAATTGTAGTTGATATCTAACTTCATGCCATTGTGATCTGAGAAGATACTTGGTATTATACCAATCTTCTTGAATTTGTATAGGCTTCTTTTGTGTTCTAACGTGTTGTCTATGTTTAAGAATGTTCCATGTGCACTTGAGAAGAATATACTGTTTCTTTTGGGGAGAAATGTTCTGTAAATATCAGTTAGATTCATCTGATCTAGTGTGTCATTTAAGGACTCTGTTTCCTTGTTGATATTTTGTCTGGGCTATCTATCCAATGGTGTCAGTGGGGTGTTGATGTCCACTACTATGACTGTATTGCTGTTAATCTCTCCTTTAAAGATCATGAAGAGATTTTTTATGATCTTGGGTATTTCTATATCGGGTGCAAATATGATTACAAGGGTTAAAATTCTTTTTTATGGCTATGCAAATCTCTTTTTAAAAAAATCTTTATTGTTGAAAGTATTACATATGTCCCCTTTTTACACAATTGACCTCACCCATGCCCCCCCCCTCCAGCCTTCACCACCCTATTGTTTGTGTCAATGGGTTATGTGTATACCCAGGTGAATTCCTTGGTTGATCTTGTTCCCCCCCTCCTCGGCCTTCCCTCTGAGGTTTGATGGTATATTCCATGTTTCTATGTCTCTGAGTCTATTTTTGTTCATCAGTATATGTTGTCCATTAGATACCACATATGAGTGAGATCATGTGATACTTATTTTTCTCTAACTGGCTTATTTTGTTTAGCATAATGCTCTCTAGATCAGTGATGGCGAACCTATGACACACGTGTCAGAGGTGACACGCTAACTCATTTTTTTTTGTTAAATGGCATTTAAATATATAAAATAAATATCAAAAACATAAGCCTTTGTTTTACTATGGTTGAAAATATCAAAAAAATTCTATATATGATACGGCACCAGAGTTAAGTTTGGTTTTTTCAAAATGCTGACACACTGAGCTCAAAAGGTTTGCCATCACTGCTCTAGGTCCATCCATGCTGTTGCAAATTGTAAAAGTTCTTTCTTTTTTACAGCTGCATAGTATTCTATTGTGTAGATATACCACAGTTTTTTAATCCACTCATCTGCTGATGGACACTTAGCTATTGTAAGTTGTGCTGCTATGAACATAGGGGTGCATATAGTCTTTCTGATGGGTGTTTCTGAATTATTTGAATATATTCCTAGAAGTGGAACCACTGGGTCAAATGAGAGCTCCATTTTTAATTTTTTGAGGAAACTCCAAACTGTTTTCCACAGAGGTTGCATCAGTTAGTATTCCCACCAGCAGTGTACAAGGGTTCCTTTTTCCCCACATCTTCATCAACACATGTTATTTGTTGATTTGTTGATGAGAGCCATTCTGGCAGGTGTGAGGTGATACTTCATTGTCATTTTATTTTGCATCTCTTATATGATTAGTGATTTTGAGCATTTTTTCATATGCCTTCTGGTCTTCTGTATATCCACTTTGGAGAATTCTCTATGTCCTTTGCCCATTTTTAAAAATATATTTTTATTGATTTCAGAGTGGAAAGGAGAGGGAGAGAGAGAGAGAAACATCAATTATGTAGTGGGAATCATTGATTGGCTGCCTCTTGCACGCCCCACAGAGGGGATTGAGCTTGCTACCCAGGCATCTGACCTCCTGATTCATAGGTTAATGCTGATCCACTGTGCCACTCCAACTGGCCCTTTACCTATTTTTTAATTGGATTATTCACCTTCCTTTTGTTAAGAAATATGAGTTCCATATGAATTTTGGGAGTTAACCCCTTATTGGGCGTATCATTGGCAAATATATTCCCTGATGAATTGGGCTCTCTTGTTATTTTGTTGATGGTTTCTTTTGCTCTCCAGAAGCTTTATATATTGATGTAGTCTGATTTGTTTATTTTCTCCTTCGTTTCCATTGTACTAGGAGATGCATCTGTAAACATATTGCTATGAGAGATGTCTGAGATTTTGTAGCCAAAGTTTTCTTCTAGGATTTTTATGGTTTCATGTCTTACACTTAAGTCTTTTATTCGTTTTGAGTTTATTTTTGTGTATGGTGTAAGTTGGTGGTCTAGTGTCATTTTTTTTTTTGTGGATCTATCCAATTTTCCCCCCACAATTTACTGAAGAGAATGTCCGGATTCCATTGTATGCTCTTGATTCCTTTGTCAAATACTAATTTAGCATAATGGCTTGGGTGGATTTCTGGGTTCTCTGTTCTGTTCCATTTGTCTATATAACTGTTCTTGTGACAGTACCAGGCGGTTTTGAGTATGTTGGCATGAAATTCGTGCACGGGGGTAGGGGTGTGGTCCCTCAGCCCGGCCTGTGTCCTCTCACAGTCGGGGACCCCTTGCTTCTTACTGCCCGCCTGCTTGCTCCTCCCTACTGATCACCTCGCTGCACCTTAGTACTGCCATGGAGGTTTCCGCCACCTCCGCTGCACTCGCCAGCTGTGAGCCCAGCTTCTGGCTCAGCAGCACTCCCCCTGTAGGAGTCCACTGACCACCAGGGGGCAGCTCCTACATTGAACACCTGCCCCCTGGTGATCAGTTCATAGCGACCAGTCATTCCACATTTTGGTCTATTTGCATATTATGGTTTTATTATATAGGATAGGATATTGAATATGAACTGTAAATGAAAAATAAAATTTAAAAAACAACCAAATAAAATTTTAGATCTGAAAATTTATATATATATATATATATATATATATATATATATATATAGATAAATATAGATATATATATATATATAGATATAGATATATAGATATATAGATATAGATATATAAATTCTCACTTGAGGATGTTTTTAAAATTGATTTTTAGAGAGATAAACATCCATGTGACAGAAAAATATCAGTAGGCTGCTTCTGCACCTGCTGACCCAGTGGGATCTAACCTAAACTTAAGTATGTGCCCTAACATAGAATCCAACAGGAAATTCTTTGGTGTACAGGTTTAGACTCCAACCAATTAAGCCAACTGGCCAGGGCAGATCTGAAAAAAAAATTAATGTACCTTCAGGCCCTGGTCAGTGTAGATCAGTAGTTAGAGTGCCCTCCCATGCACCAAAGGGTCATGGGTTCGATTCCAGGTGAGGCACATACACAGGTTGTGGGTTCCATCCCTGTCAGATTGCTTGGGCAACTGATCAAAGTTTCTCTTTCTCTTTCCCTCTCCCTTCCTCTCTCTCTAGAATCAATGAAAAGAACATATCTTTAGAGGAGGACTTAAAAAGAAAAAAAATGCTTGCTTGGTTCAGTGGATAGTGCTTCTGCAGGCAGACTGAAGGGTACCAATCAAGGGCACATACCTGGATTTCAGGCTTAATCCAGGGCCCTGGTTGGGGATTCAGCAAGAGGCAACCAATTGATGTCTCTCACATTAGTTTCTGCCTTTCTCCCTCCCTTCCACTCTCTATAAAAAAAAAATCACTACAAAAATGTCCTCAGGTGAGGATTCACTAAAACAAACAAACACCCATTCCCAGTGTGATTATTGAAGGAGCTTATGAAGTATTTCTTAAATGAATGGGAAGGGATGGGACTTTGCTTTCTAACTGTTTTAGCAACTCTTCAAACCAGGGGGTTTATTTTTATTTTTTTTAAATATATTTTATTGATTTTTTAGAGAGAGGAAGGGAGAGAGATAGATGCCGGGGTCCAACCCCAGCAGGTCCAGGGGTTCCCAAAGGCGTAGATGGAGTCGGCGAAGAAGGAACGACATGGAGACAGTGTTCAGTTGATCAGCAGCCTAGCCAGGATCTCCAGCCAGGATCTCCAGCCAAGTTCTGGTCTGGATCTCCAGAGAGGTTCTGCTCTGGATCTCCAGCGAAGTTCTGGTTAGGATCTCCAGCCAGGTTCTGTGTCCATGTTCTCTTGCTAGGTTCTCCAGGTTCTCCAGCCAGGTTCTGTAGCCATGTTCCCTCGCTAGGTTCTCCAGCCAGGTTCTGTCCAGGTTCTCCAGCCAGGTTCAGTCACCAGGTTCTAGTCAGGTTCTCTTGCCAATTTCTGTAGTCAGGTTCAGTCCAGGATCTTTTGCCATGTTCTCTCCAGCGAAGTTCTTCTGTCTCTAGGTTCTGTGTAGGTTCTGTCTTCTAAGTTCTGTCTTTTGCTGTCTTGTTACATCTGTATTTATACCAGTTGATTCAATCCTATCAATCTCTATTACAAAGGTTAGGGCGTTTCTTATCTCCATTCCAGGGAGTAAAGATTATGTAGCTTAAGCATGATTGTTCGTAGTTAAAGTGATTAATTACCCGCCTGGCACTTAGTTGAGGGGTTTTATTCCCTCCCTAACTTCAGGGGAAAATTCCTACCTGGGGAAACAACTTTTCTCAGAGAGGAGACCTTGGTTAAAACACAGTGCCAAGAAGGTGAGCAAACATATTAAGAACAGTGTGCCATATATGCCAGGTCCTCTGAAACAGCAAGGATGGACCGGCTCCCGGCAGATAGAGAGTTAGAAACATCAATGAGAGGGAAAGATCAATCAGCTGCCTCCTGCACACCCCCCACTGGGGATGTGCCCACAACCAAGGTACATGCCCTGAACTGGAATCAAACCTAGGACCCCTCAATCCACAGACCAACGCTCTATCCACTGAGCCAAACCGGTTAGGGCCAAAGGGTTTATTTTTTTATTTGTTAAATATTTTTATTGATTTTTTATAGGGAGGAAGGGAGAGAGATAGAGAGTTAGAAACATCGATGATAGAGAAACATTGATCAGCTGCCTCCTGCACACCCCCTACTGGGGATGTGCCCTAAACCAAGGTACATGCCCTTGACCAGAGTCGAACCTGGGACCCTTTAGTCCGCAGGCTGACGCTCTATCCACCAAGCCAAACCGGCTAGGGCAAGGGTTTATTTTTTATTTTAATTTTTATTGATGATTACTTTAGATAGAGGAAGGGAGCGAGAGAAACATCAGTGCGTTGTTCCACTTATTATGCTCTCTTTGGTTGCTTCTTGTCTGTGCCCTGACCAGGATCCAATCCGCAACCTTGCTGTATCAGGAGGAGGTTCTAACCCATTGCACTGTGCGCTGCCTGTCAGAGCCCCTCAACAAAACCCCTCTGGTGTTCCCTGGCCCCTGTTGTGGGCTGGAGCGCCTCTGCCACAGCAAAGCTTTGGGTTCCATTCTGTCACTGCACCTACTTAGGTTTTGGATTTGATCCCTGGTCCAGGCTGACTGCTGCTCAGGAAGTGATCAAGGACCATGGAGTGCTCTAGTCATTTGGTGGGGAGCTGGGGTCCTATTGCTGACATGGCTGACTCTGATCCCCACTACCCCAGTCCTCCATCAATGGTGACTTCAACTATGGCAGCTGTGTAGGTCACACTCTTTGTGGCTCGCCAGGCCTGGCTGCTGTGCAGTCACCCCGGGAGGCAGATTTCTGGGTTCCCAGGGAGAGTGCCCTCTGTGCAGGACTCCCAGGAAGAGCAGGTCTTTCAGGGTTCCCGGGCTGGAGTGCAACACCCATCCTCAGGGCTTACAGGGAGAGCAGCCCCAGGGAATCCTCCTAGCTGGGTGTGAGAAAACAAAACTGGAGTCCTTCCTCCTTGAACCCTGTCGTCTTCAGCATGTGAACACATTTTATTTTATTTGATGCAGCCTCACATGCCCGGCCTCGTGCAGCATGCAGCTACTCTCACCGGCTCCTGCCTGACGTTACCTGTGAGGGCATCCTGGATAATTAGGATATTCCTCTCTTATTATATAGGATTGCAAGTACAGGTCTCTTATCTCCTTAAGTTTATTCCTAAATATCTTAACTTTTTTGTTGCAATGGTAAATCGGATTGCTTGTTTAGTTTCCCTTTCTGAGAGTTCATTATCTTATCTAATAAAAAATAGAAATTGACCATATCTCCGCTACACTCACAAGCAATGCCCACCAGCCAATCAGGAGCGAGTATGCAAATAAACCCAACCAAGATGGCGGCTGCCACAGAGCTGGAGCAAACAGTAGGCTTAGGTTGCCCCTGGTGATGGAGGAAGCCAAGTTTCCTGCCTGCCCTGGCCAGCTGTGGGCTCCACTCAAGGCTACAAAGTTACAATTATAAAGGGTGTCCCAAAATTCACACAAGAAGTAATGTTGATAGAAAACCCAGGTTTATAATTAAAAATTGTAAATTTTTAATTGATTCATAAAGGATACAGTATAGGGTTATGTGTGGAATAGGAAACTGGATTATCATGTCACCATAGCGAGCACCATTAACTGTTATTACCTGAGCAGAGCAGCCTCATTTTCAAAGAAGAATGGTCCGATGATGCCTCCAGCCCAAAATCCACACCAAACAGTGACACGTTGTGGATGCATTTGTTTCTCAACAATCACTTGTGGATTTTTCTGAACCCCAAATGTTACAATTTTGTCGATTAACCAAGCCATCAAGATGAAAATGAGCCTCATCACTGAGGACGATTTTGTTAAAAAAATCAGCATCCACTTGTTGTTGTTCCATAATCCATTCAATGAACTCTATTTGCTGTGCGTGGTCAGTAGGCTTCAGTTCTTGAGTCAATTGAACTTTCTAAGCATGAAGATGCAAATCTTTTGTGAGAATATGCTGTAGAGAGCTTCTTCAAATGTCCAGTTCTTGACCACGGTGCCGAATTGATGTCCCTGGACTCTCAGCAACACTCTCATGAACTGCTTTGATGAGCTGCTCAGGCAATAACAGTTAATGGTGCTCGCTATTGCCACATTGTAATCCAGTTTTCTATTCCATACATAACCCTATACTGTATACTTTATGAATCAATAAAAAATTTACAATTTTTAATTATAAACTGAGTTTTCTATCAAAATTACTTCTTGCATGAATTTTGGGACACCCTTTAGAAGACAAATAAATCCCAGATACCTGCTTCCAGCCGCTGTGGCCTCCACTCAAGGAGGGTCTGGGAGCCTGGGTTTCCCAGGGCCATGGCCAGCCAGCAAACAGCCATCAGCCCCTCACCCAGGCTCGCCAGGCATCCCAGTGGGAACCCCCGCCCTGAAGGGGCTGTGGTCTAACTGCAAACAGCCCTCAGCCCCTCACTCAGGCTGGCCACACTCTCATGGGGTGAAGGTCCCCGCTGAGGGGCTGGGTCAGCCTGCAAACAGCCATCAGCCCCTCACCCAGGCTCGCCAGGCATCCCAGTGGGAACCCCCGCCCTGAAGGGGCTGTGGTCTAACTGCAAACAGCCCTCAGCCCCTCACTCAGGCTGGCCACACTCTCATGGGGTGAAGGTCCCCGCTGAGGGGCTGGGTCAGCCTGCAAACAGCCATCAGCCCCTCATCCTGGCTGGCCAGGCACCCCCAGCGGAGACCCCCACACTGAAGGGGGTATGGCCAGCTTGAAAACAACCCTCAGCCCCTCACCCAAGCAGGCCATGCCCCCCCAGCGGGGACCCTCACCCCATGGAGGTGTGACCAGACTGCAAACCACCACAGGCCCCTCGTCCAGGCCACCCCACGCCCCAATGGAACCCCCACCCTGATCCAGGACACCCTTCAGGGCAAACCAGCCGGCCCCCACCCATGCACCAGGCCTCTATCTATACTAATGAAAGGGTAATATGCTAATTAGACTTGGAGACCTTGCTGGAGACCTTCTGGACATTCTTCTGGACAAAGCCATGATGGCAGGGCTGAGGTAGAGGTGGTTAGAGGCCGAGTGGGGAGGGCAGTTATGGGTGATCAGGCTGGTGGGGGGCAGGCCCATTGGAGGTAAGAAGACCAGCAAGGGGGCCAGTTAGGGGCAAGCAGGCCATCAGTGGGGGTCAGTTGGAGGTGATCAGGACAGCAAGGGGGCAGTTTGGAGTGAGCAGGCCAGTGTGGAGGGAAGGTGAGGGTGAGAAGGCCAGCGGGGGGGGCAGTTGGGGGTGATCAGGCTGGTGGGGGGCATTTGGGGGCAAGCAGGCCAGGGTCAGGGGGCAGTGGGGTGATCAGGTCAGCAGGCAGAGTGGTTAGGGGCAATCAGGCAGTCAGGCAGGCAGGTGAGTGGTTAGGAGCCAGCAGTCCCGGATTGAGAGAGGGATGTCCAACTGTCGGTTTAGGCACAATCCCTGTAAACTGGCAGTAGGACATCCTTCAAGGAGTCCCAGATTGGAGAGGGTGCAGGCCGGGCTGAGGAACACCCCTTCCCCCATGCACAAATTTCTTGCACTGGGCCACTAGTTGGTGTATAAAAATGTCATAGATTTCTGTGTATTAATTTTATATCCTGCTATGTAACCAAATTCATTTATTAAATCTAGTAGTTTTTTTGATGGAGTCTTTCGGGTATACTGTGTGTAATATCATGTTGTCTGTGAATAGTAACAGTTTTACTTCCTCCTTTCCAATTTGGATGGCTGCCTTTTTTCTTCTTGTCTGATCTCTATGACTAACACTTCTAGTACTATGTTGAGTAGGAGAGGTGAAAGTATGCACCCCTGTCTTCTTCCTGTTCTTAAGGGAAATGGTTTTAGTTTTTGCCCTTTGAGTATGATGTTGGCTGTAGGTTTGTCATATAAAGCTTTTATTATGTTGAGGTATAATCTCTCTATTCCCACTTTGTTGATAATATTTATCAAGAAACAGTGTTGGATTTTGTTGCATGCTTTTTCTACATCTATTGATATGATCATGTGGTTTTTATCTTTCAGTTTGTTTATGTAATTTATCACATTTATTGATTTGCAGATGGTGTACCAGCCTTGCATCCCTGGAATAAATCCCACTTGGTCGTGGTTTATAAACTTTCTAATGTATTGCTGGATCTTATTTGCTAGAATTTTGTTAAGGATCTTAGCAGCTATATTCATCAGGAATATTGGCCTGTAATTCTCTTTATTTGTAGTGTCTTGATTTGGTTTTGGGATTAGGGTAATGCTGGCCTCATAGAAAGAGCTTGGAAGTGTTCCTTTCTGCTGGAGACCAAGATCAACAATAATTGATATAAATGTGAGGAGTCTGGCAGAAGGCTGACCAGGACTCCTTTTGATATTCACAGGGTGAATACCTACATTTTATTACTGCTGCTGACTCAATGGCCTAAAGCAAACTCCCCCAAAACCTGACAATCTTACTGTTTGCTAAACATTACCATTGGTGTGTCTGTTTGCATTCCTAAAGGCAATTGTGTGTTCTAGCTAATAAAAGCAGCTGGGAAAGGAGCAACAGGGAGAACTTGACTTCTTTAGTTGAGTTGTCCTCTGGTTCCCCCGGTAGTCAAAAATAATATTTCGTCTTGTGTATCATTTGTGCGTCAGCCCTTCCTCCAAGTCTTTGAACCCGCGAAAGCCACACTGGCTGTGGACTCTCGCAATTAGCATCCGAAACAAGGGACTTGGAGGGAAAGGATTCTCCAGAGAGGAAAAATATCACCGGACCTGGTGGTGGAAATTTAACTGCATGTAAAACTTGTGTCAGCTGCAGAAGCCTACGGATCCCTAAGTGCTCGAGTGATTTCTTTTGTTTCAACCAGATCAAAATGGGGCAGAATTTGTGGAGAGAGGAGAGACATTCCTATAGACTTTTGACTTGCTTATTAAAGGATAAGGGAATTGCAGTTTCAGAAGATCTTCTTTTACAGTTTCTAAAGTTTATTATCGAATATAATCCACGGTTTTCTGATGAGGGTACATTCGATATTGAATGTTGGGAACCGATAGGTCAGAACTACAAAGAAGCTCAGTGGAGGGGGGAAAATTGGCCTCCAAATTGTTTCTCCTTGTGGGAAATGGTATTGCATTTGCTAGAGTCTTTCAGAGAAGAAAGACATCCCCTTGCACCCTCTGCTCCTAAAGAGAAGCAGAAAGATAAATTGGAGGAGTGACCTTCATATCCTGATTCTGAAACATTTAAATCGCCACTAACAGAATCACTTATGCAAAAAGCCATCAGAAAAGGATTAAAGGACATGACAGTAGAATATAGACTTGCTTTTCCTATTATACAGGTAGCTAATCCACAATTCCCAAATCAAATAATAAGACAGCATGAAAGATTTGACTTTAAAATGATAAAGGCCTTGTGTGATAGTGTAATACAGATTATAACTAATATTTTGGAAGCGTTCTTAGCTCCTTATGATTGGTATTCTCTAGCCCGTGCAACTCTGGATAGAGGAAATTATTTGCTCTGGAAAGGTGAATTTTTAGAGAAATGTCAAGAGCAAGCTTCTTCAAATCTCAGGCAGAATGTTCCCATAACTTTTGACATGCTTGCAGGACAGGGACAATTTAGTGATGTTCATAATCAGCTCCAATATGTCCAGCAAGCATATGAGCAAATTAGATTTTGTGGACGAAAAGTCTAGTGGACTTTACTAGCAAACGGGGAACCTGAAAAAGCCTGCGGGGTCCCACTGAGTCATTCTCTGATTCTGTAGCTCGCCTCACTCAAGCAGTGAGAAAGCAGATTCAACATGAGACAGCAGGAGATATTTTGACTCAGCAATTAGCTTATAAAAATGCAAATGCTGATTGTAAGAAATGTTTAATGCCTCTATGAAAAAATAGTACCATTACAGAAATGATTCGAGCATGTCAGAATGTAGGGTCAGACATTTTTCAGGCAAGCTTAATGAAAGGACAAAGCAGAAATGATCTGTCCTCCACTTTATCTTGTAGGGCTGGGCCCTCAGCCTAAACCTCCGCCCCCTTCTGAGAGTGACCACAGGAATGCCAGTAATATTCTAACTCCCCCAGCCACCACCTGAGTGGACCAATGAAGCTCCAGGAACGCAGATAAGGTCCTAATAAGGCTATAGTGGGGGATGGCTCAAACCTCAGAATGTGTTGGTCACTTCCTGACCTTTGTGCTGTAAAACCCTGCTGAAAAACTCTGACCAGAGTGACCAATCTCTGTAACTCACGTCACTTACCTAAGCCCACCCAAATGACTAGCCCTATATAACCTTTGTTCTCTTGGGATTTGGGGCTCTCTCTTGCATCCAGTAATCGAGGCAGAGGGGGACCAAGCCCGGGCTTGAATAAAAGACTCTATGCCTTTGCATCGGACTTGGATCCCTAGTGGTCTGTTTTGGGGGATTTTGAAATCCGGGCATTACATTTGGGGGCTCATCCAGGATCCCCAAGACTCACGTGGGACCCTGATCCGGAGAGTCTGACTGACTGCGGTAAGCATCTGTGTGTTGTCTGTTCTGTTCTGTGTTCTGTCCTGTGTGAGCTCACTTCTGAAATCTGTAATTCCCGAAACGGTCTAGGTGGATGCACTGGAGGACCTCGGACAGGAGGAGTCGGAGGATGCTCTGATCCTTTGTCTGGAGGGGTGTGAAAACCCCTCACGAGGGGAGTGGGTTCCCCTCAAAACTCTGGGACGAGGCAGGTCGATCCCGCTGGTTGGCGTAAGGCCATCTTCCAGTTTTCAGCTTTGCTACTGTGGGGTCAGAAGGCTGTTCTTGGGCGCCTTTGTTTGTCTGTGTTTGTGGTTTTTTTTCTTCTGTTTTCTGTGGACTTACTGGACGGACATTATGGGACAGACTTGAACTACTCCTTTAAGCATTATGGTAGTTTTGAAGTCAAGGGCTGGGCCAAACCTGCTTGCTAGCCTCAGGTGTGGTTTTCCAGAACCGCTGGGAACTTGGGACCTTGAAGCTTACTGAATTCAAATGATAAAAAACTTATGTCTTGCATTTTTGAAGTTTATTCTTAAAAATGTTACTGATTGAGAAATGCTGAATATTTGACTTGCCAGCTAAAAGTTTAAGGTTCGGATTGAATTGGGAAAAACTGTGTGTTGTGGTAGCTAAACGC
This sequence comes from Myotis nattereri, assembly GCF_964212035.1. Taxonomy (NCBI): domain Eukaryota; kingdom Metazoa; phylum Chordata; class Mammalia; order Chiroptera; family Vespertilionidae; genus Myotis; species Myotis nattereri. The sequence goes on from NC_138078.1 coordinate 45,986,088, forward strand.
CTTTGCTAAATGAATGTCTGGTGAAAGTATGTGAGTGTGGAGGGAGGGGGCCTGCCCTCTCCTCTCCTTTGTGTGGCTCCACGACTTCAGTCAGGTGGACATCTGAGTAAGGATCTGTGTAAACAGGTCACCCCCTCCCTTGTCTGTCTCTCCTCACTGATTATCATGAGGTCAGGACAAAGTAAACCTACTGTTCTTAAGTACATGTTAGAAAATTTTAAAGGGGTACAATAGAGATTGTGGAATTGGAATGAATGCTGAAACATTGAGAAAGCATGAGTGAACAGCTGTTTGTTTGTGTAGGACTAGCCAATTTACTACAGAGAAGGGGGATTGGATACAGCTCCAACCTGGACTAGTCTAAGAAAGTGTAAATACGGCCTTAGCTGCTCATTACTGGTCTGTGTAAAGTAAAAGCTACTTTGATTTATTTTGCATTTCTGTTAATTCATCTGGCTGAACGTTTGGACTGGACCTGCGATGGGCTGCAAGAGTCTCTAGCAGTTCTCAGAGTCTTTTGCTCACCATTACAGAAGGAATCAGCCCACTTCACTAACAAAAATTTCTGTCTATCAGTTGCTCTTACCTGGGTTGTAAATCGCTGTAATTCCAAGATTGCTTAGTTCTGAGATTGCTTGTAAAAAGCAAGAGAGAAGTCTTTTCAATTTAACTGTTTGCTTAGCAAATTAACAAAGTAGTAAATTTCAAAGAACTTGTTATTTATGGTTTTCTTATCTCTTTTGTTGACACAAAGGGCTTACAGCTCCGCAGGGAGGAGAGATTTACTGCCTGTGACTGTGTTTTGTTTAACTTGCTGTTTTCAAGTATTTATTAGAATCCTCATAGAAGACATAACCTGGTCTTTCCCTTCCTCCCTCATCCTGATTCTGAAAGCATCTGTAACTGGATTTCAGATGGTCTCCAGGCTTTCTGTCTGCAAGAAATCTCCCTATGCACCCGTTATCTTTCCAGGCAGCCTAAGAGTCATATTACCCCACAGGTCAGACCCCAGCCTCCAGGAGGGAGGGCTGCTATAGGAGCAGTCTGTGGTTTTCTTCTAAACTCCCACTGTTTAAAGGGAGACAAACAACTGGGCTGAGAGAGGGGGGGCGGGGGTGTTGGCAGTTATGCTACTGGCTGCAGACCTAACAGGACTTATCAATGAAGTTCAAGGTCACAAAAAGTAACTGTAAACACAGTAGTCTTTCTCTGCCCTGGGTTATTCTTTTTAACCCCTCCAATGCTGAATCAGACTGATACCTGTTCTTAGTTTTGTCACAAAAGGTCTAGATATATCTTGAGAATAAAAGTACTTTAAAATGTGTTCATAAATATTACTCTAAAATTGCTGACTGTTCACTTTTGGTCATCATTAAAAGATTAAGGTTTCTAAGAATAAAAAAATTCTAATACATTAAAAACAACTAAACTCCCAGGAGAAAAGCGGAGGAGGAACAAAGCTGAAGTCTGCAGCTGCCCTGGTGATTTAGAACTGTTTGCCAGGCAGACTCAGCCCCTGAGAGCCAGGTCAAAGAAGGGGGGCTGGATGTCTGAGCAGAGCTGCTATGGCCCTGAGAGAAGAAGCAGCAGCAAGCAAAGTAGGGAAAGCTGCGGATAGAGCTAGCAAAAGCTCCCTGTTTGCAAATGTACTAAAAGGGTTTAGTACCTGTTGCTGCTGGAAGAGGAGGGGCTGATATCCTCTTCCAGTGCACTCCCTTGGAAGAGGCCTGATTTCTGCTCTGCCACAGAGGAAACTGGTGAAAAGGCAAAAAAGTGGAGCCCTAAGGGTTAACAAAAGGGCACTCTCCCTGGACATGGGAGCCATCAGGTCTTTGAAATTCTCCAAGAGAGGAGGAGTATGACTCAGAGACTGGATGAAACCTCGTTGGGTTAGGAGAACTGGAGGCTGCATGTTGAAGTTGTCAACTACAGTTTGCTGGGCAGATTCCGAGCCCAGTTATGTAGAGGTTAGCTGCCTCTGTGCAGCAAACAACTTTCTCCTGTGCCAGAATGCATTTTATGGATATTGTTAAGACTGTGTTTGCGGCTAGAGAGGAGAAGAATGACCACCGCACACAAGCCCTGACTGTGGCTTGCAGAGAACTGAGCAAGGTGACTCCCCTGTTACATTCCCAGGTGCTGGTTGCAGCCAAGAGCATGGATCAGCCTGTATGGCATTAGAGCAATGCCCTACGTGATGGACTTGGCTGATGCCTTCTTCTCATAGACATGGCTCCAGAGAGTCAAGGAAAGTTTTGTTTTGTGTAGGAAGGGTCAACAGTGAACTTTAGTTGCCCTCCCTCAAAGGTATTTGTATATCCCTACTGTGCATCATGTTTGGTAGCATGAGATTTGGCTCCTGAAGCAGCCATGCTGCCAATATTATGTTTCATTGTATTAATATGTTGTATTAACCTTTGATTCTCTTGCAGGTTTGAATGTAGCTGTCAGCAGTTGCTGTAGACCTGTGTTGGTCTACAGTCCTTGGTAGTCTTTGGAAGTGTTCAGTTTCCCATACTGAAGGCCATTGTTATGGCCATATGTTAACTGTCCTGGAAGGGGGCTATATGGGGTGAACCCCAAAAGTAAAGGGTGGCTGGCTGACAAGAGGGCAGGTGCCCAACTGGGCAAAGAATACCCATCAGGTTTTGGTCTCTATTGAGAAACAGCTGATAGTTGGCAGCCTGTATACTGTCTTGCAGGCCTGCATGACCATGCCCATGTCAGGGGTGGTACAAACCTCAACTGTAGAAAACTAGGAAAGGCCTGTTTGGAATAGAAGGTTTGAGGCATAGGTATGCATTTTTAAAGGACATAGAAAGAAGGTTTAAAGGCTAATTTGAAAGTATGAAATTTAGAAAGGTTATGTATGTAATAAGGAGAAGAAGAGAAATGTTAAAAAGAAATTAATCAAATAGTACAGGCCAGTAAGCCAGGGATAGTAAATGATTTACATTCTGCCTCCCTAAACAGAGGGTAAGTAGTTATGCCAAAGTACTTAGGAAGGACTGATAAAAGAAATCCAACAGTTACTGTTTTGTTACAACTCTGAAAAGTCCATGAAAAAGGACTGACAAGAAAAATCAGAAAATCTTAGAGCAGGTCAGTATGTTTTTCTCCTTATATAATTCCTCTGAAATCTGCCAATGCTTAATAAGTCATGGCAATACATTTCTTTGCATAGATTCAATAAGACTGGTTCCTAATAGTGATTTTATTAACGGAAAACTTTGACTGGAGTATCATGTTTTAAAGAGACCTGTCTGGACTCTGAAGACTTAAAGCCAATAAGAGTGCCATCAGAAAAGCCTGGTATCCTGCTTGGGAGCCCTGAAGATGGCTGTCACTGGAGCATCAGGCCCATGCCCTATCATCACTGGCAGTTGGTAAGAGTAGAAGGGGAGCAGTAAGGATGCCTCTGCGTCCCTGCAGAACCCCCACACACTCTGGGCCGCAACAAGTAGGAGGGCTACTAATATGGGCTTAAAGCCTAGAGCGTGGGCTCAGGTGGAGTTGCTACAGGTGAGGGATTCACCTAACGCAGCAGATACTGCAGGCAGGCCTGATGGCAGCTGGATGGCTTGGCTTCCTGGCCCTACGGGGCACATTAAGATTCAATCATGAGATTCCAGCAAAGGTAGTCAGTTACCATTCTTGTTGTGTTACAATTCTTGTTCAGGCCAAATTGAATACAGTAGATAAATTAATCTTGATTTGGCTTTTTGATAGCCATAGAGGAATTTTTAAGAAGAAAAATCTTATTTCAATAGAAGTTGTTAAAGCTAAAATGGTTTCTTTCCCTTCCACTGGACCATTTGTTATAGTTTGTCTCTGCCAGGTCACAAGCCCAGCTCCTTCTGTGACAGCGGACCTTGTGGGACCCTTTGTAATCCTCCTAATGCTGTTGACTTTCGGCCCTTGCATTATTAACAGACTAGTCTGATTTTTCAAACAGCACATAGGGGTGGTCCAGTTGATGGTTTTGCAAGCCCAGTATAGGCCTCTAGCGACAGAAGGTAAAATAGAAATGCAGTCCATCTCATGATTGAGCTGTAAGTTCCAAGACAAGAGGGGAATGAAAGGACAAAGCAGAAACGATCTGTCCTCCACTTTATCTTGTAGGGCTGGGCCCTCAGCCTAAACCTCCGCCCCCTTCTGAGAGTGACCACAGGAATGCCAGTAATATTCTAACTCCCCCAGCCACCACCTGAGTGGACCAATGAAGCTCCAGGAACGCAGATAAGGTCCTAATAAGGCTATAGTGGGGGATGGCTCAAACCTCAGAATGTGTTGGTCACTTCCTGACCTTTGTGCTGTAAAACCCTGCTGAAAAACTCTGACCAGAGTGACCAATCTCTGTAACTCACGTCACTTACCTAAGCCCACCCAAATGACTAGTCCTATATAACCTTTGTTCTCTTGGGATTTGGGGCTCTCTCTTGCATCCAGTAATCGAGGCAGAGGGGGACCAAGCCCGGGCTTGAATAAAAGACTCTATGCCTTTGCATCAGACTGGGCTCCCTTGTGGTCTGTCTTGGGGGATTTTGAAATCCGGGCATTACACTTACTAGCTGCTGCAATTACAAAAAGGAACAAATTATGTTTCAATTGTGTACAACAAGGATATTTTTAAAAAGGAATGTAAGCAACCAAAAAATGACACTCAGAGAAGGCATACATATTCCACCTCCCAACTCAGGTAATGTGGGTCTATGTCCTAAATGTAAAAAGGGGAGTCATTGGGCCAATCAATGTAGATCTAAATTTCATAGAAATGGCCAGCCATTAAATCAAGACATAGGAAATGGCCAGCCGCAGGGAAACAGCCTGAGGGGCTCCCCCCAGCCTCATTATTAAATAAGGGGAAGTCACACCCTACCAGAACCACAATAGATTCCCTCCTTCAAGTCACTCGAGAAAGAAATGCTAACTTTGATCTTAATAGCACAATAACAATCACCCTGATCCCCGATATGGCTAGACAAGCTATTCCTACAGGAATTTGGGGACCTGTGCTACCAGGAATATCAGGTTTAGTCCTAGGAAAGAATGAAAATACTCTAAAAGGACTTTTTTTCCTGGAGTCATAGATTCAGAATATAAGGGAGAAATCAAAGTAATTTTAGAATGCAAACATATTATGCAAAATATTCCAGGACAAAAAAATTCTCAGCTCCTGCTTTTACCTTATATTCAGCAAGTTGAAGTTATAAATAGGAAGAGAAGGACACAAGGATTTAGAAGCTCAGATATATATTGGATATAGGAAATTAGCAAAACCCGTCCTATGATTAATCTAAAAACAGAGGGAAAAATGTTTAAAGGTCTAGTAGACACTGGAGCAGATATTAGTGTCATCAGTCAAAAATTCTGGCCTCCAAGTTGGTCCATGGTAGAAGCTATGGGCTCTATCATGGGTGTTGGAATTCCTGATAACACCCAACGCAGTGCTGCAGTGTTAAAGTGGAAAGATGAGGAAGGATAGACAGGATGGTTTCAGCCTTATATTGTCTCTGGAATTGCAGTCAAGTTATGGTGACAAGACATTTTAGAAGGTTTACAAGCTTGTATTATTACTGGCAAAAGACAACAGTTAGTAACTCAGATAGGATATCAAGCTGGTCAAGGTTTAGGAAAAGATAACCAGGAGATTAAAGAACCCATTCAGGCCAAAAAAACATAGGAAAACAAGAATTAGAATATCAGCCTTTTTAGAAGTGGTCACTGCTCAATCTCCTCACCCCCATGCTGAGCCTATACAATGAAAAGATGATAGGCCTATATGGGTGAATCAGTGGCCATTAACCAAGGAGAAATTAAATCAAATAAGAACAGATTGCCTTAAAACCTTAAATGACTTTCAAAAATTCTTAGGGGACATTAATTGGTTAAGACCTGTTCTAAAAATCTCTACAGGAGAAATGACAAATTTATTTAATATACTTAGAGGTGACTCTAATCTTTCCTCACCCCGAGTATTAACAGATGAAGCTAGAAAGGAGTTACAAAGAATTGAACAGGCAATCTCCTTAGCCCAAGTGGCACGAGTACTGCCTGAATTGCCTTTATTGGGACAGATTAATCCTACTGCAAATAGTCCCACTGGAGTCATCTTCCAAAATAAAAACTCTCTTGTTATTATTGAATGGGTCCACCTAGGACATCAATCCTCTAAAACTGCAGTTACATATATAGAGCTTGTGGCTCAATTAATATTTCAGCTCAGAAAACGCTGCAGACAGCTTAGAGGACAAGAACCCCAATGTATTTACCTTCCCCTTACTGGGAAGCAATTAGAAATGTTATTTCAGACTGATTTAAATTGGAAATTGGACTGAGTGGATATTCAGGGAATCTTAATTGTCACCTACTAAAAGGCAAATTATTACAATTTTTATATTACACTCCTATTATTATACCAAAAAATACTAGACAGGAACCTATTCCTGAAGCATTAACTGTTTTTACTGATGGATCATCAAATGGCAAAGCTGCTTATCATACAATGAATTTAGACTGAGTCATCCAAACTAGTCATACTTCTGTACAAATAATTGAGTTAAAAGCTATTAAGCCTGCATTACAAGAATTGCAGAAACCTCTTAATATTACACTGCAGGTTTATTAAACAGAATTGAAACTGCTTGTTTAAAATGGCTTAGTGATCAAAGTTTGTTTTTACTATTTAAACAAGTTCAGCAGATTGTGCAACAAAGACAATATCCTTTCTATATCACTCACATAAGGGCTCACAGTTTATTACCTGGCCCTTTGGCAAAAGGAAATGCACATGCTGATCAATTGGTAGCTTTATTAAAACAGTCCTCAGAATCTCATCAGCTTTTACATCAGCCTGCCAAAATGTTGTCTAGACCAGTGGTCAGCAAACTCATTAGTCAGCAGAGCCAAATATCAACAGTACGACGATTGAAATTTCTTTTGAGAGCCAAATTTTTTAAACTTAAACTATATAGGTAGGTACATTGTTATTAACTTAATTAGGGTACTCCTAAGGCTTAGGAAGAGCCACACTCAAGGGACCAAAGAGCCGCATGTGGCTCACGAGCCGCAGTTTGCTGACCACTGGTCTAGACAATTCTCAATCTCTCGCCAGCAGGCAAAACAGATTCTCAGAGAATGTCCCACTTGCATGTTACATCTACCTCAAGGGCCTAACACAGGAGTCAATCCTAGAGGTTTGCTAAGGGACCATATCTGGCAAATGGATGGGATACATTATACTTCCTTTGGACTCCTTGGGGCATTGAATGTCTCTGTAGACACCTTTTCAAAAGTCCTTTGGGCTACTGCATCTACAGAGGAGACGGCAAAACAGGTTATTAATCATTGCCTACCTGCTTTTGCCATCATGGGAATTCCAAAAATTATTAAAACTGATAATGGGCCTGCTTACACAAGCTGTCATTTCCAACAATTTTGTAAAAAGTGGAAAATTCAGCACATTACAGGAATACCATATAATTCCCAAGGACAGGCCATTATTGAACAACAGCATCAGCGGCTAAAATCCCAACTTGAAAAACAAAAAGGGGGGATAATAATGGAGAAATCACCTGTGGGAAGGCTGCACCAAGCCTTAATTACCTTAAATTTTTTCACTTGTGATGCTGATGGCAAGACACCCATGGAGTTACACTGGTGTCAAAATAAAACAAAGGAAAATGGTCTAATTAAATGGAAAGATCCTGAATCTGGCTTATGGAAGCGACCTGATCCATTATTAACCTGTGGTCGAGGGTATGCTTGTATATTTCCAGAAAATTTCTCTAAACCTGTGTGGATTCCTGCTAGAAATATTAAACTGAAACATGGATCCAAGAGAGGAACTAGCCAGAATAATGAAGACCTTGCGCCTGGAACCACACCATACAGCTGTAGACAATCGGCTACCCCAGCCACAAACAGCAGCCCCAGGCAACACACTGAAGATAAGGAATGGAAAAAGAACACGGCGGACAATGAACAGCCCAGAGATGACTTGGGGAGTGATAAAGAAGAGGGTCCAGAAAGCTGAATGAATTTGTGAAGAGACCAGAACCCCAAGAACGCCTGAAAATGTCTTTCTTGCCATGCTGGCAATAACCAGCTGTGCGGTAATTTCACCAAGGGCTAATGGGGAAGTCCTCCCTGGGTAAAATCCCTTACGTGGACTGATCCCCCGCCTAGTATAATAGTATAATAAATATATGGGCAAAGTATAATTACCCGGGTGTCCCCATTCGGCTTCCCTTTTTTATATGACACAAGAATCAAACTACTGCTCCTTTGTATGTAGAATTAAAGCTGGCTAGCATCACACCAAAGGAAGGGGAAGCGAAAACCTAATTAATTACTATCACTGCTTCTTGGAGAGGTCAAGAAAAATTTAACATTACTAAGACCTCCCCCCATTAAGCCATTATGTAAAAAATCTTATGAATGGCACCTACTAGCAGCAAACTTGAGAAAGGTTTATTCTTTTGTGGATTGAAGCCCCTATGGGTCTGCATATAGTAATAATTAATGAAAAATCACCTCTTGGTGCTTAAGTAGAAATAACACCACCCTTGATATTTTAAAATTATAACATATTGTATAATTATCCCAGGCAAATGGAAAAATCGAATTCCTTAGATGCCTGGCAGCAATTTAAAGAAAGAATTTGCTCCTTTACTTTTGCCTTTTAGCATAACCGTGATTACCTGTCTCATTCTTGTTCTTATTTCTTTAATTTTAGTCTGCAGATGCGGAATAAAAATCTTAAAAGAATTGAAACTCTGCAAGTGACATATCAACCTCTATTAAGAATTTAAAGAAGAGGCCTAGCCGGTTTTGCTCAGTGGATAGAGAGTCCGCCTGCAGACTCAAGGGTCCCAGGTTCGATTCCGGTCAAGGGCATGTACCTTGGTTGCGGGCACATACCTAGTAGGGAGTGTGCAGGAGGCAGCTGATCGATGTTTCTCTCTCATCGATGTTTCTAACTCTCTATCCCTCTCCCTTCCTCTCTGTAAAAAATCAATAAAATATATTTTAAAAAATAAAAAATAAAGAAGGGGGAATTGCGGAGACCAAGATCAACAGCAATTGATATAAATGTGAGGAGTCTGGCAGAAGGCTGACCAGGACTCCTTTTGATATTCACAGGGTGAATTCCTACATTTTATTACCTGCTGCTGACTCAATGGCCTAAAGCAAACTCCCCCAAAACCTGACAATCTTACTGTTTGCTAAACATTACCATTGATATGTCTGTTTGCATTCCTAAAGGCAATTGTGTATTCTAGCTAATAAAAGCAGCTGGGAAAGGAGCAACAGGGAGAACTTGATTTTAGTTGAGTTGTCCTCTGGTTCCCCCGGTAGTCAAAAATAATATTTCGTCTTGTGTATCATTTGCACGTCAGCCCTTCCTCCAAATCTTTGAACCTGCAAAAGCCATGCTAGCTGTGGACTCTCCCACCTTCCTTCAGAATTTTTGGAGTAGTTTGAGTAGGATAGGTGTTAGTTCTTCTTTGAATGTTTGGTATAACTCCCCTGTGAAGACATCTGGACTGGTACATTTGTTTACAGGGAGTTTTTTGGATTGCTGCTTCAATTTCATCAGTAGGTATTGGTCTACTCAGGTTTTCTGATTCTTCCTGATTGAGTTATGAAAGATTGTTTTTTTCTAGGAATATGTCCATTTGTTCAAGGTAGTCCAGTTTATTGGAATAGAGTTGTTCATATTATTGTTTTTTTATGATCCTTTGTATCTCTGTGGGGTCAGTTGTTACTTCACCTTTTCGTTTCTCAGTTTATTTGGGTTCTTTCTCTTTTTTTCTTGGTGAGTCTAGCAAGAGGTTCATCAATCTTATTTATCCTTTCAAAGAACCAGCTCTTGGTTTTATTGATATTTTACATGTTTTTATTTGAGGGGGGTCTCTATGTTATTCATTTCTCCTGTGATCTTTATTATTTCCATCCTTCTACTTATTTCATATTTTTCTTGTTGCTCTCTTTCTAATTCTTTAGGTTGTAGGTTAAGATAACCTATTGTAAGCGTTTCTCTCAGGATTGCTTTCATTGTGTCCCATGGATTTTGGGTTGTTGTGTTTTCATTGTCATTTGTTTCCCAGATACTTTTCATTTCTTCTTTGAACTCTTTGGTAACCCATTCACTGTTTAATAGCATGCTATTTAGCCTCCATGTGTTTGATTGTTTTTTATTGTTTTTATTGTAGTTGATTTCTAATTTCATGCCATTGTGATTTGAGAAGATGTTTCATATGATTTCAATCTTTTTGTATTTGAAGAGATTTAGCCTATATCATAACATGTGGACTATCTTTGAAAATGTCCCATGTACACTTCAGAAGAATGTACATTCTGTAGCTTTGTGGTGAAATGTTCTGAAGATGTCAATTAAGTCCACCTGATCTAGTGAGTCATTTAGTATTGCTATTTCTTTACTGATTTTTTTGTCTAAAGGATTTATCCAATGATGTCAATTGGGGAATTAAAGTCCCCTATTAAGATCTTATTGCTGTTGATCTCTCCCTTGATATCTTCCAGAAGTTTTATTTATTTGGGTGCTCCTGCATTGGGTGCATATATGTTTACCAGAGTTATATCCTCTTGTTGTATCAATCCCTTTAGTATTATGAAGTGGCCTTCTTTATCTCTTGTCATGGCCTTCACTCTGAGATCTAATTTGTCAGATATAGGTATTGCTATCCCGTGTGTTTTTTTTTTCACTTCAATTTGCCTGATGAATTCCCCTCCCCCCTTCACTTTTATTCTGTGTGAGTACTTTATTCTGAGGTGGGTGTCTTGTAGACAGCATATATGTGGGTCATGTTTTCTCATCCATTCAGCTACTCTATGTCTTTTGATTGGGGCACTTAATTCATTTACATTTAAGGTTATCATTGATAAGTACTTGTTCATTCCCATTTTCATGCCTGTGTTTTTTCCTCCCTTTCTATTTCTTATTCTTACAATCATCCTTTAATCATTTCTTGCATTGCTGTATTGGTGGTAATAAACACCCTTAGCTTATATTTTGTCTGTGAAGCTCCTGATTTCCCCTTCAATTTTGAATTATAGCCTTACTGGATAGAGTATTCTCGGATTCAGTCTCTAGTTTTGCATCACTTTGAATATTTCATTCCATTTCCTTCTGGCCTGACATGTTTCTGTTGAGAAATAAGTTGATAGTCTAATCGGAGATTCCTTATAAGTAACTTTCTGTCTCTCTCTCTGGCAGCCTTTAAGATTGTTTAAGTATGCTTTATGTTTGCCAATTTAATTACAATGTGTCTTGGTCTGGGTCTTTTTGGGTTCATCTTGCTTGGGACTCTGTGCTTCTTGGATTTGTGTGACTTTTTTCTTCCTCAATCTGGAAAGTTTTCTGTCATTATTTCTTAAAACAGCTTTCTCTCCTTCTGGCACCCCTATTATGCAGCTGTTATTTCATTTCAAGTTGTCCCAAAGCTCCCTTAGTGTTTCCTTCCACTTTTTAACTTTTTTTCTAGTTTCTGCTCTGCTTGGGTGTTTTATTCTACCTTGTCTTCTAACTCGCTAATTTAAACCTCATCTTCCTCTAGTCTACTGTTGAAACCCTCCATAGGGTTCTTTATTGCAGCTATGTCATTTTTCATCTCCTCTTGATTCTCATTCATGTTGAAATTATTCAGCTCCTTATAATTCTCATTGAGTTGCATGTATTTGTTATCCAGACTTTTGAGTATCCTTATAACCATTACTCTGAATTTTTTCTCTGAGAAATTACTTGCCTCCATTTCATTTAGTTCTTTTTCTAGTGATTCCTCCCTTTCTTACCTTGAGGATTTTTTATTTGTCTCCACATTTTTGCTGTCCCACTGTAATTTTTAGGTCCAACTGCTATGCCACCCAGATTTTTTTCAGGTGGTCTTATGTAGTAGGTGATTTTGGAGACCCAGTGATGCATTCTCTAAGAAATCTTGAGCTGAGTTATTGAGTTATTTGGGTTCTTCTGACATAGTTGGGTCTTGAATGTTATTGTCCTACATGTGGATGGAGTCTCCTCACAGGTTGTTTGACATTGTGTCTCACCTCTGGCCTTGTTTTGCAAGCTATTGTGGATGTGCTCGGGGTCCAGGCTCTTGTAGCAAGGGTCTCCTTGGGTCTCATTGGTGTGTGACTCACTGCCAAGTACTATAGACCACAGCAAGGTAGTATGCACTTTGCAGATCACTACAGGGACCTGGATTCCACGGCCTCAGTTGTGGGATTCCTGGAGACTACAGCTGTGATAGCACAACTCTGGCCAGTGTGGCTCAGCTCTCGCTGCTGTGGTATCATTCTGTGAATTACTGTGGTGGTCCCAGATCCAGCAGCCAGGGTTGCAAGAGTCATAGAGTCTGTGGTTGAGGCAGTGTGACTATGGCCAGAATGGTGTACTCAGCAAGGGTTATATATTCTTGTTGAATCATTTCCTTTAGTATTATGTTTTGGCCTTCTTTTCTTTGTTTATGGTCTTTATTTTGAAGTCTATATTGTCTGATATGAGTAGTACTAAAGGTTTTTTTTCCTTTCCTTGAAATATATTTTTCCATCCCTTCATTCTCTGTTTGTATGTATCTTTTGTTCTGAGGTGGGTCTCTTGTAGACAGCATATATATGGGTCATGTTTTCATATCCATTAAGTCACCCTATGTCTTTTTAATGGAGAATTTATCCATTTACATTTAAGGTAATTATTGATAGGTATTTATTTATTGCCATTTTTTAATTTTCTTTATGCCTATGATCCTCACTCTCTCCTTCTTCTCTTCTTCTTCTTAAAGCAGTCCCTTTATCATTTTTTTTTTTGCATTGCTGATTTAGTGGTAACGTACTCCTTTAAACCTCTTTTGCCTGGAAAGATTTTTATTTCACCATCAATTTTAAATGATAACCTTGGTGGAAATAGTAGGCTTGGTTTTAGGCCCTTGTTTTCCCTTACTTTGATTACTTCATGTAACTCCCTTCTGGCCTGAAGTGTTTCTATTGAGAAGTCTGTTGACATTCTAATGATAACTTCTTTATAGGTAATTTTCTGCCTCTCTCTTCCTGCTGTTAAGATTCTTTATTTGTTTTTAATATTTGTCATTTTGATTATGATGTGTCTAGGTGTTGGTCTCTTTGGGTTCCTCTTGACTAGGACTCTCTGTCCCTCCTGAATTTGTATAACATCTTACTTCACCAGGTTGCAGAATGTTGGGGGCCAGATGTAAGCTGGCAAGGTCCTTGCACCTGTAGAGGCTAGCAAGGCTGGGACCCTTACCCACACAGTTTTCCCAGACTTATTTGGATGACGATTATCAGTAGAATGAGAACAGCCTTTCATGGCTTACCAAGAAGTCTGTAACTATTTACTGAGATATGCTGTACTGAGAACTTGTCCTTCTGCTGTGTCTCTCCCTTAGAGATCAAGAGGAACAAAGAATACATTCCTCTTGACAGACCTCCTATTCAGTGTGTTGTGTATAAATAATATTGTGTGGTTAAAAAACTTGCTTCAGTTCCTTGAGAGCTAGAGTAGTCCCAATCTCGCTTTCCTGTCTTTCTTTTCTCAATTCCCACCTCCCTGCCTCAGCCGGGCTCAACCTTGTCAGGCTGGCCCTGACAAATCTGGCGCCCGAACAGGGACTGAGGAACTGGAAATAAGACGGTGAGGAACTCCATCAGGCTTGGAGAGACGATGGTGAGGGACTCCTCCAGATAAAGAGTGCACTCGTTAAGGTAAGGGAGGAGCAATTTTTTGATAGTCGGGAGTAAAGCATGGGACAGTTAGAACTGAGAGAAAATGCCCCTTATGGGCAAATGTTAAAGTCTATGCTCAACAGTAAAGGAACTAAGGTTAATGACAAGCAAGTAGAAACTTTTTAAAAATTCATTCAGGAGGTCTGCATTTTCTTATGGAATTTGATATGGGATTATTTAGATCCCAGGCATGACCATAATCAACCGTCTCTTAAGCCAGAAAAAAAAGAGAAGCAGTTTGATAGCACAAAACAGGAGTCTAAAAAAGACAGTATATTAAAAAGGAATAATGTAACTTTTAAAGACAATTTAACTCCTCAAGATGAGGAGGATTTTGAGGAAGCTACTGCTCTTTGTCATGATGATAATACAGGTATTGTTCAGGCAAAAGAGGAGGAAGAATGTTTTTCTGCTGGAAATGAAGAGGGTAGTGATATAGAGAATGTGTTAGAACACTTTTTAGAATTATTCAAGCTTCTTGGCAAGAAAAAGAGAAGCTGCGGGGGCTGTTCCCGCTGTTCTCCGCTGCCTTGTGTGGCACCAGTTCCAAGGAAAACTCAAACACACAAGCGTTTTACTTGTGGAGGAACAGGACACATGGCAAAGCAGTGTCCTTCCAATAAAGGGATTAATAAAGGAAATGGCAGAGGTCCCAAACAACCTGGACTATGCCCTAAATGTAAAAAAGGAAAACATTTGGCAAATAAGTGTAAATCTAAGACAGATGTCCATGGAAATTCTTTGCCTCAACACCAGTCGAGAAACTACCAAAAGGGGCCAGCCCAGCCATGGCAAATAACAGGGGCATTGTCTATTTACCCTCCTGTCCCTGTGCTGTCTCAAGGCCAGCAGGCTGCACAGCACCCAGCCTGCCCCAGAAAAACAAAATAGATACAAGAGCTATTCTGAGCAACCCCTGGAATTACCGGGCTGGACCTTGGATCCATAGAGATGAGACATTCTGTCCGTCCTAGGTGCTGCCACTGTTTATTAAAATAAACAAAATATCATTAGATTTAAAACCTCCCACATAGAGAAGAAATTATGATTTCCTTGCATTTCCAATACAGCTATAGCAGATGCCATCAGATCTGAAATTTAAAAATACGTCTGGGATTTCTGTGCACATGTAAAGAGAAAAACAGGCTTGAAACTAATGTGTGCATCATCTGATTTTGGACATTTAGATAGAGTTTTGAGCTAAAATTTCTTTACAAACGTACAAAATAAAACCCAAGATTGATTATTTCCTAAGAAAAATGGAAAATTTAACCCAAAAGAAAAAAAGATACTGGCTAGATTCTAGCAGCAGGATTGGCATTTCCATAATAAAGAACAGTTTTTAAATGCTAATAAAGGATATTAAAAAAAGGTTAATTTCAAGGCCAAAAAGGAAATTCAGTAAAATTGTCTCTGTTACAAAAATTTGCTAAAGAATACGCCTTAAAATAATAAATTGGATTTAAATCTCAAGAATTATTAAGATATATTAATTATAAAAATCTAAGTAGCCCAGGTAAAAAATGGCTACGCCCTTTATTTAAGGCTGGCTTCCCAAAGCAATTTCTAATAGAGGAAGGGCTAGCCTCCCTTCCCCCAACAGAGCAGGTAGGCCATAAATTTCCTACAGTGGCAACTTCTAAAGAGAGTTTTGCTTCCCAGTTTCCCATCCTTAGTAGAAAGAATGTAACTAATTTGCATTTTAATCGTTACCTGTTTCCAGTCAATGGCAGCCCAAGGCTTTGAGAGTTTACGAAATTAAATTAGATATTCTGAAATAACAAAATGCTAAAATATTAGTCTAAATTTCCCTCACAAAAAAATCTAGAGGACAGAATTATATCTATTGATTATGTCATGTATTTTTGAAGTTTATTCTTAAAAATGTTACTGATTGAGAAATGCTAAATATTTAACTTGCCAGCTAAAAGTTTAAAGTTCTGGTTAAATAAATTGGGAGAAATTATATAATCATAATAAAATTTCAACATTTATCTAATTGAAAAAAGAGCATAAATTCTATAATCTCAACTGAAATTTTTAAATACAAAGATCAGTTTTAATTTAATTGATATCTCTTAATAATTTAAAAGATATATAATCTTTAAATTATATATACACATATATATTTAATAGTCTTTCAAGTTAGATTTCAAAACTATAACCAAGGAATGACTTTAGGACATTTCATGGGCCCTGAAATGTTTTCAAAAGTTTATTCTCTCTTCTTAAAGAATTTGTTAATAAAGCCAATTTAATATACTTGAAATCACATGGAAAACTTTATCAAATAAAAGTTAATAAATATATATTTTAAGTTTTTGCCTCTAAGAAAGGGCAAAACAAGTTATTTTATTTAAAATTTCTTAAAATACAGCAATAGAATTTTAAGATATAATTTAAAATAACAAAAGCTCTTCACTACTACATTTTAAACTAGGCTAGAGACAGACAGTGTTTACACCTTGTAATTCAGACATAAAACTTTACTAAATTTACTAACTTTATTAATAAAATTACCTACCATAAGAAGCCAGTATCTTTATAAGCAATTAAATCCTAGTAAAGTAAATTCTTCTAAAACAATTACTGAAGACTTCCCATAATCCCTCTGCATATACAAATAAGCCAAAAGGGAATACTATTTAAAAATATTATATTAAATTTAATAAAAAGAAGAAATTTTAAAATTTTGAAGTATCTTCCACTAATATTTATAAGATAATCTAATGATTTGCTATTAAAATACCAAATCTAAAAATAAGTACAATCACCATAAATATTTAATAACTTGGACTTAATATACATAGCCTTACGGCACTATCAATCCACATCCAAGAAGTAACCTGTAGATTACCTAGTATAAACTAAAAAGATTTTTTTTTAAATTGAAGTTCTCCAAGTATAATCCAGCAGGAGGAAGATGAGCCAGACAACAAACAGCCCGGAGACCACCTGGGGCATAGTAAAGAGGACACCTGAAGCCTGAGAATGTCTTTCTTGCCATGCTAGCAGTAATCATCTATAAGTTAATATTACCTAGGGTAAATATAGAAATATTTCAGACTTATGCTCCTGACCCTTCATAGGTAAGAACCCTTATGTGGGCTGATCCCCCGCCTAATATAGTATCCAGTAGGAACATGGGTGGGCAAGAAAGTAGGGGACTGTCACTACTTGCTCCTGGGAGAGGTACAGAAAATGTAACTAAGAGCTTGTCTATACAAAAACAAATTGACAGCCACTTTAAAATTAAATTGCGATGGCCTAGAGCAAAGAATATCCTTACGATATTATTCTACAAAAGCCCATTAATAATTTTTAATATTTTACAACAACATATTGTACATTTATCCCAAACAAACTTACAAACTAATTCTTTAGATGTTTGGCAGCAATATAATTTAAGAACATAAAAGGATTTAATCCCTTCCACTGTGTGGAAGGCCCCCTGGGAAGGCACTTGAGCATTCAATATTGACCTCTCTTACCCTTTTTACCAAGGGGGTCCCTCTTCCAATTGCCCATAGCTGTTACCTAAGCTCTCTGTTCATGCTGAGCTTGAATCCTCATGGTGGCTGGTACCATAGATCTATCTCTCACCCAATGGCGTAAGCTGGGCCCTCTCTAAAGAAGAAAGCTGGGTTTCCCGTGATCAATGCCGGGGCCCTGACAGCAGGCGAGGGCATCCAAAGGCAGTTACTGGGCATGGAGGCCACAGGGGCATAGACTACCAAGGAGACAGAACTAAACCTCATATCACCCTCCTTGGCCTCGGAGGATGGCTGGTTAGTCAATGACGGGTAAGATTCCTCAGGGAGGAACGACCTAAGACAGGCACAGTCACAAGGGGCCTCAGGAGAGAACTTGAGGCCAACAGAGTTGGGGAAGAGATTCTCACCCCCCCAACTATACAGGGGCTTGAACACTTGCCCCTTCTGAGGGAGGTCTCCTGCCCCCATGGCTGCTTCCTGCTTCCCATGCCCAGCCCAAATCAGGACCCAGATAACAAAAAGAGACTTTGCCCAGCTGAGATCAATACCCAAAAAACAGAGACTTCGCTAACAGCAGCTACCCTATATATAAATCCAGCTTAACACCAGGAATGCTCAGGGCCTTCTCAAGGATGCAAAATAATCCTTTCCATTAATATTTACAGTATAAACTAAGATTGTTATTAAAGTATTAAATTTGACAGTAAAATAATAGTCAAGTTTTCAGATTAATTAAAACTAGCTCAAGAAGTATTAACCAAAATTTTCATTTCATGGATAAATTGCTTAACATACAATAAACCTAAAGCAGTCATATTTTTATACAAAAAATTAAAATTAAAAGTTATCTAGACTACATTATAAAATTTCCAAAAACCTCCTAATATTAAAAAACAAGAAAAAGGGGGATAGTGGAATAATAACCTGTTAATTAAATGCCTTAATTGCTTTAATATTTTTACCTGAAAATTAATTTTTTCATTTATAACGCTAATAGCAAGACACCCATGAAAAACATACGTGGTGTCAAAATAAGCCAAAGGAAAATCGTTTGGACAAAAATTAAAAGAATCCCAAGTCTAAATTATAGATATGATTCCTTTATTAACTTTGGTCGAGAATACATTTGTATATTTTCAGAAAACAACTCCAAGACCATGTGGATTCCTGCAACAGAGAGGAATTATCAGGACTGCTCCAGCCACAGAATAGCAGTGGCCCCGTGAGACAACAAGAAGAGAAGCAGTCCAGAAATAAAGATGGTCAAGACGCCTTATCATGCTAGCAGTCAGCAGCTGTGCGTCACTGCAGGTTGCGCAGGACCAAACCAGAGAGGGTTGGACCTGCATTGCCACCATTTTTCCACCATCCAGAACTGAAATATTACTGCTGACATGTACACATAAGAAACTGTCTGACACTGAAACATGAACTTCGCCTAAAAAACAAAGAAGGGGGATCCGTTTGGGGCCATATGTAAGCTGGCAAGGTCCTTGCACCTGTAGAGGTTAGCAAGGCTGGGACCCTTACCCACACAGTTTTCCTAGACTTGTTTGGATGGCAATTATCAGTAGAGTGAGAATAGCCTTTCATGGCTTACCAAGGAGTCTGTAACTATTTACTGAGATATGTTGTACCGAGAACTTGTCCTTCTGCTGTGTCTCTCCCTTAGAAATTAAGAGGAACAAAGAATACATTCCTCTTGACAGACCTCCTATTCAGTGTGTTGTGTATAAATAAGATTGTGTGGTTAATAAACTTGCTTCGGTTCCTCGAGAACTGGAATCCTCCCAATCCCGCTTTCCTGTCTTTCTTTCTTTTCTCAATTCCCACCTCCCTACCTCAGCCCAGCTCAACCTTGCCAGGCTGGCCCTGACAAAGCAGAAGTTTTCTGTCATTATTTTTTTAAACAGGTCCTCTGTCCCTTGCTCACATTCTTCCCTTTCTGATATCCCTATAATGTAGATGTTGTTATATTTCATGTTGCCCCAGAGCTTCCTTAAGGTATCTTCCTGCTTTTTAATTATTTTTCTATTTGATACTCTAATTGGGTATTTATTTCTACCTTGTCTTGCAAATTGCTGACTCGATCATTTGCTTTGTTAAGTCTACTTTTAATACCTTTTAGTGTTTTCTTGATGTCAGATATATCATTCTGTATTTTTGTCTGGCTCTTGTTCATGGACTCTATTTCTTTTTTCATGGGTTTGTAATTTGCATTAATATCCTTAAGCATCTTTATAACCATTGCTTTTAACTCTATGTCTGATAAGTTGTGTGCCTCCATTTCATTTAGTCTTTTTCTGAAGATTATTTCTTTTCTCTCATTTGGGGATCATTTCTTTGTCTTTCCATTTTAGCTGTCTCCCTGTATTTGTTTCTATGTATTAGATAGAACTGTTATGCATCCTAGTCTTTGTGGGATGACCTTAGGTAGAAAGTATCTTGAGGAATCTAGTGGTGCAATCTCTTTGTTCACCTGGGAAGGATGCTGTAGGAATGTCCCTTGTGTGCATTATTTTGGCTCTCCTGTTGTTACTGGGACTGTATTGGTCATGTCCTGTTCATGGGAAGGATTTCCCATCTGACTTGCTGCCAGTGTGGTTCAAACCCAATGTTGTTGTGCCAGCTGTTATACACATACTGACATAACAGAACAAGACACAATAGGACCAAACCAAAAATACCATTAAAATCAAACTACTCAATACAACAACTACAGGAAAAACTAAGAAGTAAAAAAGAAGAGAAAAAAATGAATAAAAATGAATAGAGTGCTAAAAGACATACGACCAAAGACTTATAAGGGATATAAAAAAAAGGGAGGAGGAAGAACAAGGAAGATGAATAATGGCTATATGGGAGCAAGGGAGAATTTAAAAGAACTACTATATGAGGAAAAAAGAAAAGGAAACAGAAAACAAGAGTACTAATAAATATTAATTTAAAATGTAGTGATAATAGATATAAGATATAGATAGAAAAAGTAAAATGGAAAAAATGAGAAAAAAAGGGAAAAACAAAATAAAATAAGGAAAATTAATAATAACAATAAGAATACACAAAAGTGGGATAGAATGAAATGGAAAAGAGAAACCATAGATATGCAAAACAGAGAAGGTAAAAAAGGGGAATAAACTGTTGGGGGCCAGATGTAAGCTGGCAAGGTCCTTGCACCTGCAGGGGCTAGCAAGGCTAGGACCCTTACCCACACAGTTTTCCCAGACTTGTTTGGATGGCGATTATCAGTAGAATGGGAGTAACATTTGTAGAATGAGAACAGCCTTTCATAGCTTACCAAGAAGTCTGTAACTGTTTACTGAGATATGCTGTACTGAGAACTTGTCCTTCTGCTGTATCTCTCCCTTAGAGATTAAGAGGAACAAAGAATACATTGCTCTTGACAGACCTCCGATTCAGTGTGTTGTGTATAAATAGGATTGTATAGCTAATAAACTCACTTCAGTTCATCAAGAGAACTGGGGTCCTCCCGACCCAGCTTTCCTGTCTTTCTTTCTTTTCTCAATTCCCACCTCCCTGCCACAGCCCGGCTCAACTCTGTCAGGCTGGCCCTGACAATAAACAAACAACAAAAACAAAAAAATCCACCCATAACACACACAGACCAAAAAACAAAACTGCGCACACTCATATACTCAATAACTTTTGGGTCTGCTATTTGTGGAGCTCACTAGATTTTGCTCTGATGTTGTTTCTCTGATGAGGTCCCTTGGTGGGCCTATCCTGGGCTCCCTGGAAGCTTCTCTGTTGCAGGTCAAGGTGAGTCACTGTCCCTTTCTGGCTCTGTGCAACCTGATAGACATCCAGTAGGTTGAAGCCCATAGTAGTACAGTGAGCTGGACTCCTTAGCCCAGAAGTTGGGTCTGCCTTGAGGCTCATGCCTTAGTTTTCTCTATTCTAAGCTGTGCTGCTTTCCCCTACGGAGCTGGGCATTGAGGGAGTATACTGTTCTTGACCAGTATTGTTTGATCAGAATCATGTTGGGGGTGGTGCCAGTGGCTTGTGTGTGTGTGTGTGTGTGGGGGGGGGGGGGTTGGGCACTTCCTCTCCTTCTAATGCCTCAGCTCTGTCTAGTTTGCTGGAACCTCCTTTCTATAACCTGCAGGGGCACAGACTTGCTGTCCCAACGTGTTCCCCTTGCCTCAGGTCACTACAGCTTGGGTCAGAAACAGCTGTTTGGCCAGTGGGAAAGAGGGGATCTCCCCTGCATTCCAGGTGGGCAAGACTGATGTCCTTCCCAGAGCTACTGTCCAGCCCCCTTTCTACTCACCTGCATGCGTTGCTCCAAGAAATTGATGCTCCCCCAGATTCAATGTTATGTGTGCCCTTCAGATCCCTCCAATGTAGGCTGGCCTTGAGGTCCACTGCCTGACCCTTGCCACTGGTCAGAGGAGCCTCCCAGGCTGCATGATGGCAGGGTGCTAGTGCTACTCTATCCAGGGAATTCAGTCCCAGGCTTCTACTGCTGCAACCACTCCAATCTCCACAGCCAGTGCCCTCAGGGCCTCCTCTCTCAGTCCCAGGCCCTCTTATCTCACTTACAGATATTCAGCCTCTTCAGTCTCCTCAGATCCTCAATTTAATAGGTGCATGTCAAGGGAAGCTACATCCACCTCCTGGCCTTCATCAGTGGAGCCAAGCAGCTGGGCTCTAAGGCAGTGGTGGCAGCACAGTAGGATTGGCAGTAGTTGAACACATGGCACAGGCAGGAACCCTGCTGGGTCAGTGGTGGTCGCATGGCGGTGGCACATTGTCTAGGCTGGGTCCTGTCAGGCACATTGTTTCAGACTGGCTGGGTGCGTGGTAGGTGTACAGAGCCCCTGCCAGTATCTGTTGCAGGCATGTGGTTCTAGGTTGTCACCTGTTTGGGCACAAGGGGTCTGGAGTGGAGTGTATGTGGGTTTGGGCTCAGGCTTCGGTGAGTTCAAATGGTGGCAAGTCTTGTTGCCTAGCTGTTCCCTGAAGCCACCTCCCAAGGACAACCTTGTGAATCTTTCAAGGTGGCACACTCTCCAAGCTGGAGTAGTGTCCAGGGAGTGACTATGGCAGTAGCAGAGGCTCCTTGTCAACTGTTTTTTAATATATATATATATATATATATATATATATATATATATATTTAATTAATTTCAGAGAGGAAGGGAGAGAAATATCAATGATGAGAATGAATTATTCATCAGCTGCCTCTTGCATGCCACCTACTTGGGATTGAGGCCACAACCCCAGCATGTGTCTTGACCAGGAATGGAACCGGACCTTCTGGTTCATAGGTTGATGCTCAACCACTGAGCCACACCTGCCAAACTTGACTGTTTTGGTGTTATATCTCCATTTTGTTTCCTTTCTCATTCTTGAAGTTATCACTGAAATAATCTGAAATAATCTATTCTTTCCCTAAATCCATGGATCATCTTTTTAATTAGTGATTCTTATTCTTTATCTGATAGATTCCTTGTCTCCATTTCATTTAATTATTTTTCTGGAGTTTTGTCCTATTCTTTCATTTGGGACATGTTTCCTTGTCTCCTTATTTTGGCTGATTCCTTGTGTTTGTTTCTAAGTATTGGGTAGCTACATCTCTCAGTGTTGGCATAGTGGCATTAAATAGTAGGTGTCCTGTGGTATCCAGAGATATAGTCTCCCTGCTCATATGAGCCAGGTGCTTCAGGGTTTTTCCTTGTGTGGGCTGTGTGTGCCCTCTTATGTAGTTGAGTGTTGATTGCTGTTGGCACATCAGGATACCTATATGTGAGGTGTGTTCATGACTATAGAAGACAAGCTAAACTGTGGTGGCTGACCCCAAAATGTGCAAACCAAATCTGCCTTTCAAGTGGGTCATTTGTGAATTGGGTTAGGTGGTGCTTTGGTGTGTTCTGAAGCTAGTAACCAAGTGTATTGATTCTGGATAATCTTGGGCAGGGCTTTTTACAGTTCAAGTTTAGCTACTGCTTTTGCCTGGCTTGGGGACATCTGGTAGGAGCTACAAAGTGATCTGTTGTTGGTTGCTTCTTGTACTGGTCTTGGAAGCTCTTGCAAGAGGCTATTCTGTGAACCAAGGCTGGCTGCCACTACTGTCATGTTCAGGACACTTTGCTGGGCACCATGATGTGAGCTGAGGCCAGATGCTACTTGTGTCATGTTTGTGGCTATGTTCTGAGCTAAGGCTAGCTGCTGCTTATGATGGGCTTGGGACTACCTGATGGGAGTTACAATGCAAGTTGAGACCATTTACCAGTTTTGCCTTCCTTAGGATAGCTTACCAAGAGGTCCATGGTACATTGTGACCAGCTGCTGCCTGTTTGGGGTTTCTGGACCTTTGGAATACTAAGAAAGTCTATAGTGTGAGCTGATGCAGGCTTCTTGTATGGAGGAGCCACTGGAAGAGGTTTGGTGCAGTGAATGAGATGGATGTGACTGGGTCTCAGGAATCACCAGGCAGGGCAAATGGAGTTAAATAAGTTAATGGGGAACTCATATTTGGTTGCCATTTGCACCAGGCCAGCTAGGTGGGGTGAGGGTTCAACAAAGGAATAATGGAGCCTGCCAGGATTTTTGTCCCTGAAGAGAGCTTCCTCAACCCATGCCTCTCTAACATTCACCCTAAAGTTAGTCAAATTAGTTCCTCCCTGTATGGCTTTTGAACTGTATCCCAGAAAAAGTTAGTTTGTGAGTGAGTGAGTGAGTCTGTGCTTGGACCCTTTAAGACTTGCAACACGTAGGTCTTCAGCAGTCCTCTGGCTCACTCAGATGTTATGGAACATCTCTTCCCTGAACTAAACCTCTGGCCTGAGGTGGACTGGTGTGGGACTGGACCCTGTGCTCCTCAGATATCCCTCCCAATTCTAAATCACCACATCATGGGTGTTGGACCTGCCTATTGTACATCTGCACCCCTCCTACCAGTCTTGATGTGACATGTTTTTATATCCTTAGTTACAGGACCTATGTTCACCTAGTCTTCAGGTGGTTCTCATTGATAGTTGTTCTATAATTTAGTTGTAATTTTGATGTGGTCATGGGCAGAGGTGAACAGAGTTTAGCTACTCCACCATCTTGACCCGAAGTCCTCCTAGCAACTTTTAATATACAATACAATATTATTAATTGTAGTTATCATAATGTACACTACATCCCCATGAAATTTATTTTATAACTGTAAGTTTTTACTTTTTGACACCCTTGACACATTTTACCTACCCACCATTCAAACACTTTTGGCAACCACTAATCGGTATCCTGCAAATATGCACTCACTACATTATTTTTGTTTGTGTTTTAAAGATTACACATATAAGTGAGAACATATATGTTTTTGTCTCCCTTACTTGTCTCACATAGTATAGTGTCTCAAGGTCTATCTATGTTGTAGCAAATGGCTGGATTTATTTTTATGACTGAATAATATTTCAGTGTAATGTAGACTGACAAATGTAGTGATACATAATATATATGGTAACTAGAGGCCTGTTGCATGAAAAGATTCGTGCAATAGGCCTTCCCTTCCCCTGGCTGCCGGCACCAGGTTTCCTCCGGCACCAGGAACCAGGCCTTCGCTCCAGCTTTTGCTGCTCCAGCCAGAGCCACCTTCAAGCCTTCATTGCTGCAGCCGGAGCCGCCTTCAAGCCTTCGCTGCTCCGGCCGGAGCCACCTTCAGTCTTTGCTCCACCGCTTCATGCCTACGTATGCAAATTAACCGCCATCTTTGTTGGCGTTTAATTTGCATATCTTGCTGATTAGCTAATGGGAGGCATAGTGAAGGTATGGTCAATTACCACGTTTGTCTATTATTAGGATATGAAAATGTGCGATATAAATATCTCACATTTTCTGTATTCATTAATCCACCAATGGATACTTAGGTTGTTTTCATGGTATATTGGCTGTTGAACATAGTATTGCAATGAATATGGGGGTTCACATTACTTTTTGATTTAGTGTTTTTCTTTTCTTTAGATAAATACCCAGAAGTAGAATTCCTGGAGTATATGACGTTTCTTTAAAAAATATATATATATTAATGATTTTTTACAGAGAAAAAGGGAGAGGGATAGAGAATTAGAAACATCAATGAGAGAGAAACATCAATCAGCTGCCTCCTGCACACCCCCTACTAGGGATGTGCCCACAACCAAGGTACATGCCTTTGACTGGAATCGAACCTGGGGCCTTTCAGTCCGCAGGCCGACACTCCATCCACTGAACCAAACTGGTCAGGGCTGATGTTTTACTTTTAATTTTTTGTTTGTTTGATTGTTTTTTAAATCTTTATTGTTGAGAATATTACAAATGTTTCCCCTTCTTTTCCCCCTTGCCTCCCCTGCCACCTGATTTCAACTCTACCTCAGATATTCACCACCCCATTTTCTGTGTTCATGGACAATGTATATATTCATACAAGTTCTTTGGTTAATCTGTTCCTGGCCCCCTCCCTCCTTCCCTCTGAGATTCTTCAGTCCATTCCATGTATCCATGCTTCTGGTGCTATTTTATTTATTAGTTTACTGTGTTCATTAGATTACACATATATAATTTTTGAGGAAACTCCCTACTGTTTTCCATAGTCACTGAAAATATTTACATTCCAAACAACAGTGTTTCTTTTTCTTCACACCCTTTCAAATCTTTTTCATCTCTTGTCTTTTTTTATGACAGCCCTGCTAAAAGGTGTGAGTTGATATTTCATTGTGATTTTGATTTGAAGTTCCTTGATGAAGAGTAATATTGAACACCTTTATATGTACCCTTCTGTATATCTTCTTTGGAAAATGTCTATTCATGTCCATTGCCCATTTTAAAAATCATATTGTTTTTAAAATTTTTTGTTATTGAGTTGCATGGGTATGTGTGTGTGTGTGTGTGTGTGTGTATATATATATATATATATATATTAGAGGCCCGGTGCACAAAAATTTGTGCATTCGGGGGGGAGGGGGGGTCCCTCAGCCCGGCCTGTGCCCTCTCGCCGTCTGGACCCCTTGGGAGATAACGACCTGCTGGCTTAGGCCTGCTCCCGGGTGGCAGAGGGCAGGCCTAATCCCTAGGTGCAGCCCCTGGTCCGGCTCAGAGCAGGGCCGATTGGGGAGTTGGGGCGCCACACCCTGTCATGCACAGAGCAGGGCCAATCAGGGGGTTGGGGCTCCGTACCCTGTCATGCACAGAGCAGGGTCAATCAGGTTGGGGAGCTCCCCCCTGTCACGCACAGAGCAGGGCCAATCAGGGGGTTGGGGCGCTGCCCCCTGTCACGCATAGAGCAGGGCCGATCAGGGGGTTGGGGAGCTACCCCCTGTCACTCACAGAGCAGGGCCGATAGGGGAGTTGGGGCACCGCCCCCAGTCACACACACAGCAGAGCTGATCAGGGGGTTGGGGCGCCGCCCTCTATCACCCACAGAGCAGGGCCGATCAGGGAGTTGGGGCACTGCCACTGTCACACTCAGGGCAGGGCCAATGGGGAGGTTATGGCTCTACCCTGTCACACACAGAGCAGGGCTAATGGGGGCGGGGGGTTGGGGTGCCGCACCCCGTCACACACAGAGCCACAGGGTGATCAGGGGGTTGGGGAGCTCCCCCCTATCAGGCACAGAGCAGGGCCGATCAGGGGGTTGGGGTGCCTTCCCCTGTCAGGAACAGAGCAGGGCCAATAGGGAGGTTGTGGCCCCACCCCCTGTCACACACAGAGCCACAGGGCGATCAGGGGGTTTGGGCGCTGCCCCCTGTCATGCTGATCCCGGTGCCTGGAGGCCTCGCGGCTCCGCTGATCCCGGTGCTGGGAGGCATATTACCCTTTTATTATATAGAATAGAGGCCTGATGCATGGGTGGGGGCTGGCTGGTTTGCCTGAAGGGTGTCCTGGATCAGGGTGGGGGTCCCCACTGGGGTGCCTGGCCAGCCTGGGTGAGGGGATGATGGCTGTTTGCAGCTGGTCACACACCCTTCAGGGTGGGGGTCCCCACTGGGGTGTCTGACCAGTCTGGGTGAGGGGCTGAGGGCTGTCTTCAGGCTGGGACTGAAGCTCCCAACTGCTCCTTTTTTTCTTTTTTTTTCTTTTTTTATTCTGGGCCAGCTTTAGCTCTGGCTCTATCTCTGAGGCCTCTGCTGCTGTAAGAAGGTACCTGGTTTGTTTAGGTTCTATAATAGAAACAATGTATAACTCCAGCTCTGAGATCCCAGCTCACTGAAAGCTGGTTTAGGGGTTTTGTTTAGCTTCTATATTTGTTACAATGTTTCTTAAACTGCAGGCTCAGAGGCCAGCAAGGCAGGCGGGGAACGTTGGAGTCCTCCGTCACTGAAGCAAGCAAGCCTCATGTTAGTTTCAAGCTGCCTGGCTGCTGGCCGCCATCTTGGCTGGCAGTTAATTTGCATATCTCGCTGATTAGCCAATGGGAAGGGTAGTGGTCGTACGCCAATTACCATGTTTCTCTTTTATTAGATAGGATGCATATATATGTGATATATATTAGATATTAACCACTTATTAAATATATAAGTTGCAAATTTTTTTCCCATTTAGTAAGTTGCCTTTATATTTTGTTGATGGTTTCCTTGCTGTGCAAAATCATTTTAGTTCAATGTACTTCTATTTGTTTAGTTTTGCTTCTGGTGTCAGATCCAAAAAATATCTGCCATGACTGATGTGAAGAAACTTATCACCTATGTGTTCTTATGAAAGTGTTATGCTAAGCACTGAAGCCTGTAATCCATTTTGAATTATTTTTTGTGTTTGCTGTAAGAGAGTGTTCTAGTTTTATTCTTTTACATGTGATTGCCAATTTTTTCTAACCCTATTTATTCAATAAATTGTTCTTTCCCCATTATATATTCTTTGCTGATTTGTCATAAATTAATTGACCATATATGCAGGGGTATATTTCTGGGATCTCTATTATCTTCCATTGATCTGTGTATCTCCTTTATTTGTCATTTTGATTACTAAAGCTTTGTAATATAGTTTGAAATAAAGAAGCATGATGTTTCCAGTTTTGTTCTTTTTTTCAAGATTCCTTTAGTTCTTTGGGGTATTTTTTGGTTCCATACACATTTTTTAAATAATTTGTTCTATTTTCATAAAAATTGTCATTGGATGAACTTGTATGCATATATGCATAACCAGCGGACACAGACAATGGGGTGGTGAAGATCTGGGGGGTGGGGGAGGATGAGTGCTGGCTGGAAAGTTTAATGTGGGGAAAAAAGGAGGATCTATGAAATACTTGTAACAATAAAGAGGTTTTTATGTTTGTTTGGTGTGTGTGTGTGTGTGTGTGTGTGTGTGTGTGTGTGTGTGTGTGTGTTTAAAAAGGTCTCATTGGAATTTTGATAAGGATTGCATTGCTTCTGCACATGGTTTTGGGCTCATTATCCCAGCCTTTTCAGACATCTTTTTTCAGCATTTTATCTTACCCAAAGTCTTTGTTTTGCAAAGCGAGTGCTTAACAATGTGGTTTAATTGACTTTTCTCAGATGAGGTAGGGCGTTTTTATGCCCATCGAAACTATGATGAGTTCATCAAGTTAATTTATTGGTTACAGAATGAATCTATGGCTGACGACACTGATAATGACCATCAGATATAGATCTGTAGTTGTTTAGGAACTCTTTGGAGCCTGAGAGAAAGAGAGTGGAGTTAGTAAAACTTTTTAAAAATATTTTTAAATTGATTTCAGAGAGGAAAGGAGAGGGAGAGAGAAACATCAATGATGAGAATCATTGATCGGCTACCTCCTGCATGCCCCCCCCCGGGGGGGGGATCGAATCCACAAACT
Source organism: Myotis nattereri (assembly GCF_964212035.1). Taxonomy (NCBI): domain Eukaryota; kingdom Metazoa; phylum Chordata; class Mammalia; order Chiroptera; family Vespertilionidae; genus Myotis; species Myotis nattereri. The sequence continues at coordinate 46,015,128 of NC_138078.1, forward strand.
GGGCATGTGCCCTGACCCGGAATTGAACTGTGACCTTCCGTTTCATAGATGGACGCTCATCCACTGAGCCACACCGGCCATGCTGTCAAACTCTATAGTTCTGCAAGATTGAAGCCATAACAAAGAATAATGAAAATAGCAATAATGTTCAAAGAACTTATATTTATAAGTCACTTTACAATTTTTAAAGCATTTTCTACATCCATTTATTCTAAGAACAACCAATGCTATAGGAAAAGTAGATTATGATTTGACGGAACACTGGATGTAACCACTTCTTGAATAATCAGATTAGAAGGTCTACTGTCCATTATTAGGATCAAACTGCTCTCTGTGTATAGGACCCACTCAACCATACCACATAGGGGTATAATTTAGCAGTTGATAATATTAGCTCTATTTCAATTAAGTACTTTTTTTTAACCACATAGTGACTACTTAATACAACTTTTGAGACTGTATCCAGTTGTGATCTGATCTCTCTTTCTTACGATTTTTGGACATTCAACTTTAATGGGCATTCTAGACTAACTCTGTATAACTGTGAGTGGGTACTTTCACAAATTTACTCCTCTGTTCTTATTTCTCTAAAATATTGGAAACTGGATCAGGGGAGTTTGACTAGCCATAAGACCATACATTTTCATGGAAGGTATTTCAAAAAGTGAGACGGTTCTGACGAAGCAAGATTCTGATCACTCCTCTGAATCACTTAAAGCAGAGTAGCAATGTGCTTCATATATTTTACGAATTGGGTTCCACTTCTTGAAAACAATAATAAAAAAACTGAAACACTATACTAGATGATTCTTAAAATCCTTTTCAAATTTAATTTTTAAAATGTTTTTATCATCCAGAATCCAAAATAGGTAGTGGCAGAGTGAAAAGAACATGGGTCTTTGTGTCTGTAACCAAGCTTAGCTTTGAATTCTGGGACTTAAAATCTGTGTGACCTTAAGCAAGTTATTTAACTCACTGACCTCAGTTTCTATATTGATAAATATTAAAACAAGTTTCTAAGTTGAGGGAGGTTTAATGAAATTGAATTTACTTTTCACTGAATTCTTACTCATGTCAGATGAGTAAGAACAACTGTCAGTTGTTCCACATACACTACATACATTTTCTTCTTAACATTTATCATTATCTGATATTCTATCATTTATTTTCATTTTTCATCTGCCTTTCCTCACTTGGTGAATAGGAACTTGGACTGCAACCATCTTGTTCAATGAATTGCCTTATTTATTTATTTGTTTTATTTTTACTTTATTTATTAAATTTATTTTATTTTTTTAAATCTTTATTGTTGAGAATATTATAGATGTCCCCCTTTTTCCTTCACCCAGCTCCCACCCTGCCCAAAACCTTTACTACCCTATTGTCTGTGCCCATAAATAATGCTTATATGCATATAAGTCTTTGGTTAATCTCTTCCCATCTTCCCTCCCCCTTTCCCTCTGAAATTCTCCAGTCTGTTCCATGTCTTCATGCCTCTGGCTCTATTTTATTCATGAGTTTATTTTATTCATTAGATTTCCAGTTCATTTATTTTTATATTCAATTTTGATAGATATGTATTTATTTGTATTTATTTCTATTTTCTTTTCTTCTTCTTCTTCTTTTTCTTCTTCTTCTTCTAGATTCTCTCTTTGTCATTAATCATTGACATTTTAATTATGATGTGTCTTGGTGTGGGCCTCTTTGGTTTCCTCTTGTTTGGGACTCTATGCACTTCTAGAACTTGTGAGTCTAGTTCTTTCACCAGGTAGGGGAAGTTTTCTGTCATTATTTCTTCAAATAGGTTTTCAATATCTTGATCTCTCTGTTGTCTTTCTGGCACCCCCATAATGCAAATGTTGATAAGCTTGAAGTCCCAGCGGTTCCTTACATGATCTTCATATTCTTGGATTCTTTTTTCTTTTTGCTCTTTTGATGGGGTGTTTGTTTTTGTTTTGTTTTGTTTGTTTGTTTTTTGCTTCCTCATATTCCAAATATTTTATTTGATTCTTGGAATCCTCTATTCTACTGTTGAATTCCTGTAAATTATTCTTTATTTCAGTTAGTGTATACTTTATTTCTGACTGGTCCTTTTTCATGTCTTTGGTAGTCTCACTAAGCTCCTGAAAGTCTTACTTAGTCCCTTGAAGCTCTCATTAAGATCCTTGAGCAACCTTACAACCATTATTTTAATCTCTGTATCTAGTAGTTTGCTTTATCTCTGCATTTTGGCTACTTCCCTGTTTTAGTTTCTATGTATTAGGTAGAACTTCTATACCTCTTGGAATTGGTAGAATGGCCTTGTGTAGTAAGTGCCATATAGGGCCCAGTGTCTCACACTCCCCAGTCACCTGAGCTTGGTACTCTAGGTGTATCCCTGTTTGAGCTGTGTGTATAGTCTTGTTGTATTTGAGCTTTGATTGCTGTTGGCGTCCCTGTGAGGAATTGATCTCCAGACCAATTGATTGTGAGGGCCAGCAGTGACTACAATGGAAGAGTTCCTGTGCTGGTGAGATCCTTATGGAATAGGACTTGCTTCAGTGTGGTTTTGGTGATTACTGAGTCTTCCCCTTGAGTGTGTCATTCATAGATGTGTACAAGTGTAATCTGGTATGGTCTGAAGCTGTCCACCAAGTGTACTGGCTATGGAGCCTCCTGGGAGATGCAAAGTCAGCCACTGCCTGGGGCCACCTGGCAGGAGCTACCAAGTGATATTCAGATGGCTGCTACTTGTGTTGGGCTTTGAAGTGCCCAGGCAAATCCAAGCTGTCTTGGGCCTCTTATTGATAGGTATTGTGCATGGTGACTCCAGCTGCTGCTTATTTGAGAGGTTTTAGGAAAGTATGAAACCTGATCCAGGGCAGATCATTCATTGGAAAAAGTGCTGCAAACAGCTTGGGTGGGATTAAAAATTGGATGGGGTGAGGTCTCAGGGAATTACCAGGGTGGAATAAACAGTGTGAGTCAGACTGTTGTAAACTCAGATATGGCCTCCAGTCAGCTCCACAATGGGGGAGGTCCCAGCACAAGAACAATGACCCTGTGAGCACCTCTGTCTGGAAGAAAGCCCCTTCTCCCCCTGAGTTCTTGCTCCAGTGCCAGACAATCTAGCTCCTCTTTGCATGTCCCTGTATCCCCTTGAGACCTTGCCCTAGCACTGGAGCCCAGAGGGGGTGAGTTGTGTAAGTTCAAGTTCATGCACCTTCCCTTTGATAGGAACTGCCTGGGTCTCCAGCAGCCTCTTTGTCACTCAGCCACAATCCCTGCTGGTTTTTACAGCTCAAAGTTATGGGAACTTCTCTTCCCAGCTCTTGAACCCTGGCTTGGGTCTGTTGTGGGGCTGGTGTCCCTTTCTCTTCAAAGGAGGCATCTGCAGACGAGATATCACTACCAATTGAAAAAAAAAATGCCAAATGTTGGTGTAGCACCAGCCCATTTGCCTCTGCCCCTCCTATAAGTTTCTGTGTGTTTTCTTCTTTACTTTTCTAGGTGTAGGACTTCCATTCAGCCAGCTTTCAGGCGGTTCTGAATGGTGGTTATTTTGTATTTTAGTTGTAATTTTGATGTGGTTGTGGGAGGTAGCAAGCACTGGCAATTACCAATACCACCATCTTGGTTCACCTGAATTGCTATATTAATTAATTAATTAATTAATTAATTTTATTTCTTTAACTTTTTATTGATTAAGGTATTACAAATGTGTCTTTATCTCCCCCATTGTTCCCTCACCCCCGCAGTCTTGCCCTCACCCTCACCCCCTGTTGTCTGCAACCATTGCTTATGCTTATATGCATGCATACAAGTCCTTCGGTTGATCTCTCCCCCTATCCCCATCCTCCCCTACCATCCCTCTGAGGCTTGAGCATCTGATCAATGCTATTCTGTCTCTGAATCTGTTATTGTTCATCGGTTTATGTTGTTCATTATAGTACACAAATGAGTAAGATCATGTGATATTTATCTTTCTCTGACTGACTTATTACACTTAGCATAATGCTCTCCAGCTACATCCATGCTGTTGCAAATGGTAAGAATTCCTTCCTTTTTACTGTGGCATGGTATTGCATTGCATAGATATACCACAGTTTTTTAATCCACTCCTCTGCTGATGGGCACTTAGGTTATTTCCAAATCTTAGCTATGGTGAATTGTGCTGCTAGGAACATAGGGGTGCATATATCTTTTCTGATTAGTGGTTTCTGGTTTCTTGGGATATATTACTAGAAGTGGGATCGCTGGGTCAAATGGAAGTTCCATTTTTAGTTTTTGAGGAAACTCTCTACTGTTCTCCGCAGTGGCTGCACCAGTCTGCATTCCCATCAGCAGTGCATGAGTGTTCCTTTTTCTCTGCATCCTCTCCAGCATTTATCATTTGTTGATTTGTTGATGATAGCCATTCTGGCAGGTGTGAGATGGTAACTCATTGTCATTTTGATTTGCATCTCTAGGATGATTAATGACTTTGAGCATGTTTTCATATGTCTCTTGGCCTTCTGTCTTCTTTCGAAAAGTATCTATTTAGGTCCGCTGCCCATTTTTTGATTGGGTTGTTTGTCTTCCTTTTGTTAAGTTGCATGAGTTCCCTGTAAATGTTGGAGATTAAACCCTTATTGGATATATCATTGGCAAATATGTTCTCCCATGCAGTGGGCTTTCTTGTTTTGTTGATGGTTACTTTTGCTGTGTAGAAGCTTTTATTTTGATGTAGTCCCATTCCCCCCCCACCCCCCATTTATTTTCCATTGCCCTAAGAGCTGTGTTGGTGAAGATATTGCTTCAACATATATCTGAGATCTTGCTGTGGGTGGATTCCTCTAATATTTTTATGGTTTCCCATCTTACATTTATGTCTTTTATCAATTTGGAGTTTATTTTTGTGTATGGTGTAAGTTGGTGGTCTAGTTTCATTTTTTGCATGTGTCTGACCAAGTTTCCCAGCACCATTTATTGAAGAGACTGTCCTGACTCCATTGGATGTTCTTGCCTCCTTTGTCAAATATTAATTGAGCATAGTGGTTTGAGTCAGGTTCTGGGTTCTCTATTCTATTCCATTGGTCTATATATCTGTTCTTATGCCAGTACCTGGCAGTTTTGAGAACAATAGCTTTGTAATACATCTTGATATCTGGTATTGAGATTCCACCTACTTTTTCTTCTTTCTCAGGATCACTGCAGCTATTCGGGGTCTTTTTTATTCCAGATGAATTTTTGGAGAGTTCTTTCTAGATCTGTGAAGTATGCCATTGGTATTTTAATGTGGAGTGAATTGAATTTATAGATTGCTTTGGGTAGTATGGACATTTTAATGATGTTGATTCTACCAATCCATGAACATGGTATATTCTTCCATATTTTTTGACTTCCTCTATTTCTCTTTTCAACGTGTTGTAGTTTTCTGTGTACAGGTCTTTTACCTCCTTAGTTAAGTTCAATCCTAGTTATCTTAATTTTATTGTGCAATGGTAAATGGGATTGTTTTTGTAATTTCTCTTTCTGTAAGGTCACTGTTAGTGCATAAAAATGCAATTAAGACCAATATAAACTGATGAACAAAAATAGATACAGAGGCAGAGCAACATCGAACAGACTGTCAAACTATAGCGGGAAGGCTGGGAGGGTTGTGGGGTGGTAAAAGATCAACCAGAGGACTTGTATGCATGCATATAAGCACAAACAATGGACACTAGACACTTGGGAGTAGGAGAGGCCAGGGGAAGGTCAAGGGGAGAAAAAATAGGAGACATATGTATACCCTTTGTAATACCTTAAGCAATAAAACAAAATTAAAAAAAGGTGACTGCCCTGAAAAATAAAATGAAATAAAATAAATCTTTTAAAAAATGCCATAGATTTTTTTAGTGTTAATTTTGTATCCTGATACATTGCCAAATTCATTTATTAAGTCTAATAATTTTTTGATAGAGTCTTTAGGGTTTTCTACATACAGTATCATGTCATCTGCGAATAATGACAGTTTTACTTCATCTTTTCCATTTGGATGCCTTTTATTTCTTCTTCTTGTCTGATTGCTATGGCTAGTACTTCTGGTACTATGTTGAACAGGAGAGGTGAAAGCGATCATTCTGTCTTGTTCCTGTTCTTAAGGGAAATGGTTTTAGTTTTTGCCCATTGAGTATGATGTTGACTGTAGGTTTGTAATATAAGGCTTTTATTATATTGAAGTATGATCATTCTATTCCCACTTTGCTGAGTGTTTTTATTAGAAAAGGATGCTAGACTTTGTCAAGTGCTTTTTCTGCATCAATTGATATGATTATGTGATTTTTGTCTCTCAATTTGTTTATGTGATGCATCATGGTTATTAATTTGTGGATATTGTACATGCCTTGCATCCCAGAAATAAATCCCACTTGGTCATGGTGTATAATTTTTCTAATGTAATGCTGGATCTGGTTTGCTAGAATTTTGTTGAGGATTTTAGCATCTATGTTTATCAGGAATATTGGCCTGTAATTCTCTTTCTTTGTGGTGTCTTTATCTGGTTTTGGGATAAGGCTAATGCTGGCTTCATAGAAAGAGCTTGGAAGTGTGCCTTCCTCTTGAATTTTGTGGAATAGTCTGAGAAGGATTGGTTTTAGTTCTTCTTTGAATGTTCCGTAAAACTCCTCTGTGAAGCTATCTGGCCTAGGGCTTTTGTTTGATGGAAGTGTTTTGATTACTGTTTCAATTTCATCAGTAGTTAACCTAGTCAGGTTTTTTTATTCTTCCTGATTGAGTTTTGGAAGCTCGTATTTGCCTAGGAATGTTTCCATTTTGTCAAGGTTTTCCAGTTTGTTGGAGAAGAGGTGTTCATAATATTTTTTTACAATTCTTTGTGTATCAGTGGGATCAGTTGTTACTTCACCTCTTTCATTTCTGATTTTGTTTATTTAGGTCCTCTCTCTTTGTTTCTTGGTGAGCCTGGCGAGAGGTTCATCAATCTTGTTTATCCTTTCAAAGAACCAGCTATAGATTTCTTTGATCTTTTGTATTGCTGTGTTGTTGTTTTTTTTGTCTCTATGTTGTTTATTTCTGTTCTTATCTTTATTATTTTCTTCCTTCTGGATACTGTGGGCTTTTCTTGTTGCTCTCTTTGTAACTCTTTAAGTTGCAAGGTTAGATAATTTATTACCGGTTTTTCTTGTTTTTTTTTGAGGTAGGCCGGTAGGGGTATGAATTTCCCTCTCAACACTGTTTTCATTGTGTCGCATAGATTTTGGATTGTTGTGTTTTCATTGTCATTTGTTTCCAGGATGTTTTTTATTTCTTATTTGTTCTCTTTGGTAACCCAGTCATTTTCTAATATAATGCTATTTAGCCTCCAAGTGTTTGATTTTTTTCATTGTTTTTATTGTACGTGATTTCTAGTTCAATACCATTGTGATCTGAGAAGATGTTTGTTATGATTTCTATCCTCTTGAATTTGAAGAGACTTTGCCTGTGTCCTGATATGTGGTCTATCTTTGAAAATACCCTGTGTGCACTGGAGAAGAATGTATATTCTGTAGCTTTGGGGTGAAATATTCTGAAGATGTCGATTAAGTCCATCTGATCTAGTGAGTCATTTAAGGTTGCTGTTTCTTTGCTGATTTTTGTTTAAAGGATTTATCCAGTGGTGTCAGTGGGATATTAAAGTCCCCTACTGTGACTGTATTGCTATCAACCTCTCACTTGATATCTTCCAGAAGTTGTTTTATGTATTGGGTGCTCCTCTATTGAGTACATATATGTTTACCAGAGTTGTATTTTCTTGTGGAATTGCTCCCTTTAATATTATGTAGTGGCCTTCCTTATCTCTTTTTATGGCGTTTGCTTTGAGGTCTGTTTTGTCAGATATAAGTATTGCAACCCCAGCGTTTTTCTCATTTCTATTTGCCTGAAAAATTTTTTCTATCTTTTCACTCTCAGTCTGTGTGAAAACTTTGTTTTGAGGTGGGTCTCTTGCAGACAGCAGACATATGGGTTATGTTTTTTTTTATTGCTTAAAGTAATACAAAGGGTATTACATATGTGTCCATATCCCCCCCCCCAGACAGTCCCCTAGGCCCCCCTTTCCCCCAGTGTCTTATGTCCATTGGTTATGCTTATATGCATGCATACAAGTCCTTTGGTTGATCTCTTACCCCCCTACCTCCTGCCCCCCAACCCTCCCCGGCATTCCTGCTCCAGTTTGACAATTTGTTTGAGGCAGCTCTGCATCTGTATCTATTTTTGTTCAAAAGTTTATAATGGTCTCTATTATCCATGAATGAGTGAGATCATGTGGTATTTTTCCTTCATTGACTGGCTTATTTCGCTTAGCATAATGCTCTCCAGTTCCATCCATGCCATTGCAAATTGTAAGAGTTCCTTCCTTTTAAGAGCAGCATAGTATTCAATCATGTAGATGTACCACTGTTTTCTAATCCATTCATCTACTGATGGGCACTTAGGCTGTTTCCAGATCTTAGCTATGGTGAATTGTGCTGTTATGAACATAGGGGTGCATATATCCTTTCTGATTGGTGTTTCTGGTTTCTTGGGCTATATTCCTAGAAGTGGGATCACAGGGTCAAATGGGAGTTCAGTTTTAGGTTTTTTGAGGAAACTCCATACTGTCTTCCATAGTGGCTGCACCAGTCTGCATTCCCACCAGCAGTGCACAAGTGTTCCTTTTTCTCCACATCCTCTCCAGCACTTGTCGTTTGTTGATTTGTTGATGATAGCCAGTCTGACAGGTGTGAGATGGTACCTCATTGTTGTTTTGATTTGCATCTCTCAGATGATTAGTGACTTTGAGCATGTTTTCATATGTCTCTTGGCTTTCTGAATGTCCTCTTTTGAAAGGTGTCTATTTAGTTCCTTTGCCCATTTTTTGATTGGATTGTTTATCTTCCTTTTGTTAAGTTGTATGAGTTCCCTATAAATTTTGGAGATAAGGCCCTTATCAGATATGACATTACCAAATATGTTTTCCCACACAGTAGGTTTTCTTGTTGTTTTGTTGATGGTTTCTTTTGCTGTGCAGAAGCTTTTAATTTTGATGTAGTCCCATTTGTTCATTTTCTCTTTAGTTTCAAGTGCCCTAGGAGCTGTATCAGTGAAGAAATTGCTTCAGCATATGTCTGAGATTTTGTTGCCTTTGGATTCTTCTAGAATTTTTATGGTTTCCTGTTGTACATTTAAGTCCTTTATCCATTTTGAGTTTATTTTTGTGTGTGGTGTAAGTTGGTGGTCTACTTTCATTTTTTTGCATGTATCTGTCCAATTTACCCAAAACCATTTATTGAAGATACTATCTTGGCTCCATTGTATGTTCTTGCCTCCTTTGTCAAATATTAATTGAGCATATTTGTTCGGTCCGATTTCTGGGCTCTCTATTCTATTCCATGGATCTATATGCCTATTCTTGTGCCAGTACCAGGCAGTTTTTTTGAACAGTGGCTTTGTAATACATCTTGATATCTGGTATTGAGATCCCACCTACTGTGTTCTTTTTCAGGATTGTTGCAGCTATTCGGGGTCTTTTTTTATTCCAGATGAATTTTTGGAGAGTTCGTTCTAGATCTCTGAAGTATGCCGTTGGTATTTTAATGGGAAGTGCGTTGAATTTATAGATTGCTTTGGGTAGTATGGACATTTTAATGATGTTGATCCTACCAATCCATGAACACGGAATGTTCTTCCATTTGTTTATGTCTTCCTCTATCTCTTTTTTCAACATCCTGTAGTTTTCTGAGTAGAGGTCTTTTACCTCTTTAGTTAAGTTTATTCCTAGCTAGCTTAATTTCTTTGGTGCGATGGTAAATGGGATTGTTTTTGTAATCTCTCTTTCTGAAAGTTCACTATTGGTGTATAGAAATGCCTCAGATTTCTGGGGGTTAATTTTGTATCCTGCTACATTGCCAAATTCATGTATTAAGTCTAGTAGTTTTTAGATGGAGTCTCTAGGGTTTTATATGTATAATATCATGTCGTCTGCAAATAAGGACAGTTTTACTTCCTCTTTTCCAATTTGGATGCCTTTTATTTCTTTCTCTTGCCTAATTGCAATGGCTAACACTTCCAGTACTATGTTGAACAGGAGTGGTGAGAGGGGGCATCCCTGTCTTGTTCCTGTTCTTAGGGGAAATGGTGTTAGTTTTTGTCCATTGAGTATGATGTTGGCTGTGGGCCTATCATATATGGCTTTTATTATGTTGAGGTATGATCCTTCTACTCCCACCTTGCTGATAGTTTTTATCAAAAATGGGTGTTGGATTTTGTCAAACGCTTTTTCTGCACATGATATGACCATGTGGTTTTTTTCTTTCAATTTGTTTATGTGATGTATCACGTTTATTGATTTGCGGATATTGTACCATCCTTGCATCCCTGGGATGAATCCTACTTGGTCATAGTGTATGATCTTTCTGATGTACTGCTGGATCCGATTTGCTAAGATTTTGTTGAGGATTTTGGCATCTATGTTCATGAGTGATATTGGCCTGTAATTCTCTTTCATTGTGTTGTCTTTACCTGGTTTTGTTATTAGAGTGATGCAGGCTTCATAGAATGAGCTTGGAAGTGTTCCTTCCTCCTGAATTTTTTGTAGAAGTCTGAGGAGGATAGGTTTTAGTTCTTCCTTGAATGTTTGGTAAAATTCCCCTGTGAAGCCGTCTGGTCCTGGGCTTTTGTTTGGTGGAAGCTTTTTGATGACTGCTTCAATTTCTTCCATAGTTATTGGCTTGTTGAGATTTTTAGATTCTTCCTGATTGAGTTTTGGAATGTTGTATTTTTCTAGGAATTAGTCTATTTCCTCCAGGTTGTCTAGTTTGTTGGAGTAGAGCTGTCCATAGTATTTTTTAACAATCATTTGTATTTCTGTGGGGTCTGTTGTTATTTTGCCTCTATCGTTTCTGATTTTGTTTATTTGGGTCCTCTCTCTTTGCTTCTTGGTGAGTCTGGCTAGAGGTTTGTCAATCTTGTTTATCCTTTCAAAGAACCAGCTCTTTGTTTCATTGATTTTCTGTATTATTTTTTTGGTCTCTATGTCATTTATTTCTGCTCTAATCTTTATTATCTCCTTCCTTCTGCTCACTCTGGGGTTTTCTTGTTGCTCTCTTTCTAATTCTTTGAGTTGTAGAGTTAGATGATTTAATACCATTTTTTCTTGTTTTTTGAGATAGGCCTGTAGAGCTATAAACTTCCCTCTCAGGACTGCTTTCATTGTGTCCCATAGGTTTTGGATTGTTGTGTTTTCATTGTCATTAGTTTCCAGGATGTTTTTAATTTCTTCTTTGATCTCATTGGTAACCCAATCAATATTTAATAACATGCTTTTCAGCTTCCAATTGTTTGAGTATTTTGGGTTGTTTTTATTGTAGTTTATTTCTAATATTATGCCATCGTGGTCTGAGAAGATGCTTGGTATGATTTCAATCTTCTTGAATTTGGGGAGACTTTGTTTGTGACCCAATATGTGGTCTATTTTTGAATCTGTCCTATGAGCACTTGAGAAGAATGTATATTCCGTGGCTGTGGGGTGAAGTGTTCTGAAGATATCAATTAAGTCCATCTGATCTAGTGAGTCATTTAGGATTGCTGTTTCATTCCTGATTGTTTGTCTAGAGGATTTATCCAGTGATGACAGTGGTGTATTAAAGTCCCTTACTATTATTGTATTGTTGTCGATCTCTCCTTTGAGATCTTCCAGGAGATTTTTTATGTATTTGGGTGCTCCTGTATTGGGTTTATATATGTTTATCAGGGTTATATCTTCTTGTTGTATTGATCCCTTTAGTATTATTAAGTGGCCTTCCTTATCTCTTGTTATGGCCTTCACTTTGAGGTCTATTTTGTCCGATATAAGTATTGCTACCCCAGCTTTCTTTTCTTTTCATTAGCCTGAAAGATATTTTTCCATCCCTTCACTTTCAGTCTGTGTGAGTCCTTTCTAATGAGTTGGGTCTCTTGTAGACAGCAAATGTATGGGTCATGATTTTTTATCCATTCAGCCACTTGATATCTTTTGGTTGGAGCATTTAGCCCCTTTACATTTAAAGTTATTATTGAAAGGTACTTGTTTGTAGCCATTTCTTTTTTTGTGTGTGGCTGTTTTCTTTCTGGGATTTTTATTTCTTCTTTTAAAACCAGTCCCTTTAGCATTTCTTGCATTGCTGGCTTGGTGGTGATAAACTCCCTTAGCCTTTTTTTTTTGTCCGTGAAGCTTCTTATTTCCCCTTCAAGTTTGAATGATAGCCTTGCTGGATAGAGTATTCTTGGATTCAGTCCTTTGCTTTGCATCACTTTGTAAATTTCTGTCCATTCTTTTCTGGACTGATGTGTTTCTGTTGAGAAATCATTTGATAATCTAATGGGAGATCCCTTGTATGTAACTTTCTGTCTCTCTCTTGCAGCCTGTAAGATTCTCTCTTTGTCCTGAATATTTGCCATGGTAATTATGATGTGTCTTGGTGTGGGTCTTTTCGGGTTCACCTTGCTTGGGACTCTCTGTGCTTGTGTGACTTTTTTCTTCCCCACCTCAGGGAACTTTTCTGATATTATTTCTTCCAATAGGTTTTCTAATCCTTGTTCCTCTTTCTGTTGTTCTGGCACCCCTATTATTCGTATGTTGTTTCGTTTCATCTTGTCCCAAAGCTCCCTTAGGCTCTCCTACTGTCTTTTAATTTTTTTCTCCAACTGAAGTACAGTTTTGGTGTGTTTTGCTTCCCTGTCTTCTAATTCACTAATTCGGTCTTCCGCTTCTCCTAGTCTACTGTTGATACTTTCAATGGTGTTCTTTATTGCAGCTATATCGCACTTCATTTCTTCTTGGGTCTTAAGTTGTTGATTTTTTCATCTGTTTCTTCTTGCTTCTTGGATAAGTTGTCGATTTTTTCCTCCATCCGGTGTATGCACTCTAGGACCCTTATTCTGAATTCTTTTTCTCTCATGTTGTATGCCTCTGTATCACTTAGCTGCTTTTCTGGTGAATCCTCCTTTTCTTTCCTTTGGGGATTTCTTTGTCTACCCATGTTTGACTCACTGACGTATATAGATATTGAGTCGTTCAGTGGCTGCTCCCTGGGTGGCAGTGGCTCCTCGGGCTGTGGTTGCTCCTTGGGCGGTTTTGGTAGCAGTTGCTCCTCTGTTAGTAGCGGGTCTTCTGATGGGTGCTGTTCACAGCTGTTGTGGCTCTTCTGGCTGGTGGAGGGAGGCTTCACACACAGCAGCTATTCCTCAGACAGAGCGTGTGGAGATCAGGAGGCCGCTGTTGCTTGGATCTGCTGCGTTGATTTAAAGGCACAAAATACAACACAACAAGGCACAACGTACCAGGCACTAAACACAAATGAATTATGGTATTAATAACCCCAAATAAAGATGGCTACCCGAGCTAAGAGAGTTGGGGGGTAAGGAAGATAGAAGAGGAAAAGATAGTGAGGAAAACAGAAAAAAGAGAAAAAAAAAGAAAAAAAAGAAAAAAAAAGAAAGAAAAGAAAAAGAGAATGAAGTAGAAGAGGGGAGGAGACTATTCATATGAGGAGAAAACTCCGATAGAACTGCCACTAATCCCAACAAATTCCAGCAACGGATCCCTGGAGTGAATACAAACTACAAACAGCCAATAATATCAAGTGAGGCAAGGGAAAACAGAAGCACAAAAATAACAAAAATAACTGGCCGGGGGGGGGGGGGTGAGATGGGAGACAGAAAAAGAAAAATCAGAACAACCTCACAAACAATCCTTAAAGGAAAGAAAAAAAAAACCAATATACTCAACAATCGAGCAAGCAACAACAAAAAAATAGAGAAAAGGAGAGAATAAAAAATTTGGATAGTGAAGAAAGGTAAGGGAGAGGTGGTAAGGATTTAGAGCAGGTGATTGGAAAAGGGATATATAAGTAGGGTGAAATTTAGACAGGGGGTATGAAGAATAGTTTAAATCTAAAAGCAGGAATAGGGTAAGAGAAACAGGACAGCAAAAGGGGAAAAGTGGGGAAGAGGGTTTTAGCACAGCAACACAATTGAGGTAGAGGAAAATGATGCTAAAGGAACGATGAAAATAGAATGGAGAACCTTAGTCCCAAAATAAAATAAAGAGAAAATAAAATGACACTTTAAAAAAATGGTAAAATTGCAGCAGTAATAATACTGCTTAAAAATAAAAATGTAGTAATTAAAAGGGTAAAATCAGGTGATGAAAAAAAGAAAATAAATGGTTTCTTAGTTAAGAGTTGAAACAATAATTAAAAAAATAATTTAAAAAAATGGGCTGTAATGAAGGTGCTTCAGATCTTCTGCTCCTCTTTTTGGCACACCAGGTATTCAGGAGAATGTTGAATTTCCCTCTGATACACTGTTCCTCCGTATTGTAAGCCACAGTCCTGATTTTAAGGCAGGCTGTATTGGTTTCCCAGACAGCCCTTATCTGTATTTACAGAAGAGTCAGTTCGTGGCTCTGCCTCTGTGTGGCAGTGCGTCAGGATTGACCTCGGACGGTATAGGACCTCTCTGACCAGGTGTTCTCTATTGTACCGGAAGCTGGTTTGGAATGTCCTCCGCCCAGAGCTGGTTTCCCAGTAGTCACTTCCTGCTCTGTTTCCCAGGCTCCCCCAAAACAACCTTCCCTTACAAGCTCTGTGTCTGACCCCAACTGGGTAGTCCCTTGCACTGGGTTCAACAATCAAACTCACAGATTTACGAGCCTGGGAAGTTGTGCGAACTCGCAATGCTTCACCTTCCAAATCTGCATGAATTCTCTGCGCGCGCTCTTGCTCCTGGCACCAAGTAGCCGGCAAACTGGTGTAATCTGAGGCTGCCCGTTTGTGTCCCGTCCAACTGTGGGCTTATTTATAGCGTTCCCTTCTGCCAGCAGCCCTGGGGGTGCCCTTCCACACTCGTGGGTCACGCTGGCTCCAACGGCGGTGGTCTTTGTGGGGCGCAAAGTCCCCACCGTCCTGCGCGCTTTCCACTCTCCAACCTAAATTGCAAACCGCACCTTTGGGGAAAGTCTAACCTTTCTGTGGGGAGAAGCAGGATTCCTCTTAGTTCATGTAGTCATGCTGCTTGAGAGCCATTGTTGCCGGGTTAGTAGCTGGTCTCTGGATGCCGGTGACAGTCACCCAAGATGGCACCGTCTCCGAGGCTGTGCCGGCGCACCTGGAGAGGTTTCAGCCTCAGCCTCTAACCGTTCCCTTTATCTAGGATTTTTCTGTCTTTCCTGGCTGCAGACTGTCTCTCAGCTGAATCTCCTCTGCTTATTCGGGCTGTATGCTACCCGTTTCAGCTGCCCGCCCTTATCTGCTCCGGGACAAGGCACCGACACATCTGTCTAAACCTCCGCCATTTTCTTCCTCTCCTCCTCTTGCTTTTTAAATCTTCTTGCCATTTGCTGCTGTGTTTGTGTGTATTTTCCTAATTTGTATTCTAATTCACTGATGCGGTCCTCAGCCCCTTGTAGTCTACTGTTTAAGCCTTCCATTGTGTTCTTTATTGCAACTATGTCATTCTTCAATTCCTCTTGGTTCCTTTTCATGTTGGTGACATTCTCATTCAGCCTCTTATAATTCTCATTGAGTTATTTGTATTTGTAATTCAGCCGTTTGAGCATCCTTATAACCATTATTCTGAATTCTTTCTCTGATATGTTGCTAGCCTCAGTTTCATTTAACTCCCTTTCTGGTGATTTCTCTTTCTTTCCTTTGGTGATTGCTCTTTTGTCTTCCCATATTTTGCTATAATGTTTTAAATGTAGATCCAATTGCTTTGGTATTCAGGTTCTTTTGGGGATGGTGCTACAGATGTGATCTCTCAGGTCTCCTGGGCTTGGTAATCTAGTGTAGCTCCCTACTTGAGCTATTTGGGTTCCCTTGATGTCGGCCTGTGAGCTAGAAATGCACTACTGCTGTTTCTAGAAGTCTGCAGCAGCTGTACAGGTAGTTGTCCCAAGTTTTGCTACCTTACAACCTTGGTTGAAGTCGTATGTGCCCAGCGGGGACTCACTGTGGCACTGGAAAAACATGCAACTGTAGTGTCCAGAGTTCTGCAGCTGTCCAGTGGGCAGACTCAGTTTTTGCTGCTGCACCTGTGGTGTATAGGCAGGGGTTCCCAGTGGCAGCTCACAGGGGCACCAGCGGTGCGTTTTCCAGTGTGGTGTACTGAAGCACTCTGAAGGGCCCTAGCACATAATTGAGGCATCTGTGGGCAGGTATCGGGGTGATTGAATTCAGAATTTCTACCGCAGGGGGGAGTGTGCCCCCTTTTGTCCAAGATCACACCTAGCCAGGGCTTGCAGCAGCTCCCAGGAGCACCCTGTGGATAGATGGGCTCTGAGTGCTTGCTCATTGAAAATGCATGACTTTGGCAGTGAGTTTGCTGGCATAGAGCTCTGATGCACTCTGAGGGGCCCTGGCTCTATGGATGCACAGCTGGTTGTCTGTGAGCAGTTATTCAGGAAGAGGGAATTCAGAATTTCTACTGTAAAGCAGCGCACCCTTGTTTGTTCAAAATCACACCCAGCAGGGTTTCACAGTGCCATCCAAGATCTGCCTATGGAGTGTTGTGCCCTGGAAGTCTGCGGGCTGGAAACGAGCGAATGTTGAAATGCGCAAATGTGGAGTCCAGAGTTCTGCCACTGGGGAGGCGGGAGTTGCAGTTACTGCTGTGGGAGTGGTACACCTTTGGAGGTGGAAGTCCCAGGGTCTGCGGGTTTGTGGGTGGGGTAACAGGATTTTGGCTGGAGTGGCTGCTGGGTCCCGGGCAGTATCCCAGGCCTGTCTGGGTGGTGGTGCTGATGAGTTCCTAGAAGAAGCTCCTCTCCCCTTCAAGATGGTGTGGGCTCCGTGCCCAAGTCCTGCAGTTTGGGGAGTGCCCCGGCGGTGGTAGTCTCTCCTTGTCCCAGAGAGCCTGGTCTGCCAGCCTCTGCTGCTCTTGCCAGATTTAACTGTCCCTCACTCACACACACAACACACACATCCACACACTCTCCTTTCATCCCCTCACTCACTCTCTTCCTATCCCTCACCTCCATCCTGCCAGCCGCCATCTTTTTTTTTTTCCTGAATTGCCATATTTAATTGAATACCCACAAGTACACCATGAGGTATTTTTACCATTTTAAAGTTGAAGAAATCTAGATTCAGAGGTAATATATTGTTTCCCCAAATCACACATTGATAAGTGTTAGTGGTGGGATTCAAACTTAGATCTGCCTGACTCATAAAAAATATTTTTAACCTTTATGCTCTGTGGCCCTACCAGCTGGTATTGATGTTGAACAGAAATTTGCCTATGTAAAATCTATTCCACATATCTACCCCCAAATGTCATTGGAATTCTGGGCATGTCTCTTTAGTAACAAAGTTTTCTTGCATTTTTCTTCTTCTATCCCCTATCCTCATGTTGTCTAATTTTTAGTCCTTTTCTCCCTGGTAAAATATTATGGTAATCAGAAGGTACCTGCTCTCACAGATGGCAAAGCTTTGAGGTTTGCAGAGAGGCATGATTTTAATACAAAAAAAATAAAACTAAAAAGATGTCATTCAAATTTTGGTTTGGGCACCTGGAATTTAAACCTTTTTTTGGTGGTAACCTTTAACTAGTTTTCAAGTGACTTGGACTATCTCTGGTGGTATTTACCCTAATGTAGACCTGACTAAATTGTGGATGACAGGGGCAAGGCTGGAAGGAGGAAGGAATAGTATTGATGAGACTTTGGCATCTTCTTCTCAGTACTAGGGAGGCCTGAATAATCAGAAACTTTTATAAAAATAAGTTTTTGCTTGTTTATTTGTTTGTTCTCCTGACACTTTCTAATAACATAACTCTAATACATCTTGGAAATCAGAAGGAAATATTATCCAGTTGAGTTTAGCAGTCTATAGGCATTTCACTGGACTCTAAGGCATGACCTTATATAGAGCACGTCTGGAAACACACATCTTAAGGCCAATGGTAGGTCTCTAATTTTAAGGATAATGGGAAAGCAAACAAGGTAATAGTGCTTGATCATGGATACAACAATTAATCCGTTGCTTTTACATTTTGCTTAAGGGAAGGCAATGCTGGAAATAGGGCTGGATTTACGCTGTTTGATGAATGTTAATCTAACCAGACTTGAAAGAGTTAAGGAAAGTTTCCTGAAGCACTGTACTTAGATGAGGAGCCTTTGGTCTGTATAAAATGGTTCAAAATATATTGGAAAGTTATACCCCTAAATATTTTCTAAAAACATTAGCCACTATGCCTAAAAGTCATAACATTAGTCCTAACAATGTATCTGCACAAGTTTCCAGTTATAAACCCTAAATAGAAGTTGCACTGCATAGAAAAGTTTTGAGGGATATCTGGGAGGAAATGATCAGAGTCCGTCAGCTGTTCATTAAGGGACAGGGTCTGGATCCTGGATAACATGATGGTTTCAGGAAAACTTATTTCCCGGGGTACAAATGCTTTACTTTTCCTGCTGGTGTGGATGTGGGTAAATTTTGGCCCCAGGTAGACAGATTTTAGCTTAATATAAGAAATAATTTTCCAAGTCAACATGGCTGATTAAACAAGGCTACAAATTCTTTACTGAGAGATGGATTCCAATGTATCTTCTTAAATCTTGGTAGGCTCTATGACTGCTTTGACCAATTGAATATGGTGAAAATGATCATATGCTAGTGTTAGGGCCTAGGCCACAATAGATTATCAGCTTCCAATTCTTATCCTTTGAATGTTCTCTAGGGACCCTTTCTAATTATTATCCCTTTAACACTCTCTAGAAATTCTCAGTTGTCATGTAAGAAGTCTGAGTAGCCTGATAACACTATGCTGAAAAGGCCACATATAGGCTCTCTAGCTTTCATTTCCAGCTGCCTAACTTTCTATCAGTTCCAGCTTAGGAATGAAACATATGACTGAAACCATCTTGAACTGTCCATACCAGCCAATCTTACAGCTGAATATCACTGAGTGACTTCAGTCAACACCTGATGGAGCAGAAGAATCACTTATTTGGATTCTGCCTAATTCCATAACCAACAAAAATGATATAGTATAAAAAATGTTTGTGTTTTAAAACTATTAAGTCTTGGGGAGTAGTTTAGTGCCTAGCAATAAATAACTATAACAATTAGATGTATTTATGGAATACTATGCTGCTCTAAAAAGGAAGGAACTCTTACCATTTGCAACGTCATGGATGGAACTGGAGAGCATTATGCTAAGTGAAATAAGCCAGTCAATGAAGGAAAAATACCACATGATCTCACTCATTCATGGATAATAGAGACCATTATAAACTTTTGAACAATAATAGATACAGAGTCAGAGCTGCCTCAAACAGATTGTCAAACTGCAGCGGGAAGGCCGGGGAGGGTTGGGGGGCAGGAGGTAGGGGGGTAAGAGATCAACTAAAGGACTTGTATGCATGCATATAAGCATAACCAGTGGACATAAGACATTGGGGGATAGGGGAGGCTAGGGGACTGTCTAGGGCGGGGGGATAAAATGGACACATATGTAATACCCTTTGTAATACTTTAAGCAATAAATTAAAAAAAAACAATTAGATATATTCAAATATATATTGTGCTGCCTCTGGCACCTGAGATGATTATCTCTCTGTCTCTATGAAGATGCTGTCATGATTGTGACAGCAACTACAGAGGATTGTTTGAAAGGGCTCTCAGTGACAGAAAGAAAATACTTTTGGACTAAGTTATTAGCTCCTAACAAGGGCTACTCTTCAGAATCGTTTGAAATGCTTGTTTGGAACACATATTTTTATCTCCCAGTATATCAGTCAAAGTTCTTCAGACAAAGAGAACCAGTACGATGTGTGTATATATAAAGATTGGTTTTAAGAAATTGGCTCACATGATTGTGGAAGCTCAGTGAATCTGAAATCTGATGTAAGAAATCTACAGGCTAGAAACTCAGAAAAGAATTTCAGTTTGAGTACGAAGGCAGTCTGTTAGAAAATACCTTCTTGCTTGGGGGAGGGTGCCCTTTTGTTCTACTCAGACCTTCAACTGACTGGATGTGGCCCACCCACATTATGGAGAGTAATCTGCATTATTCAAAGTTCACCAATTGAAATATCACCTGAAAACATGCTCACAGAAACATCCAAAATAATTGGCCAAATATCTAGCTAGGCATCTTAGCTCAGCCAAAGATAACATATACAGTTAAAAACAATGTTCTGCCTCCCTCTGCCCCTTCAACTACAAATTCATTTTCAATAGACCTGAATTGGGCCTTTGAAATATATATTTTAAATAAATTTCTCAGATGATTCTGATGTTCAGTCAGACTTGGCACCCACTGCACAAAATTGGCTATATTGTATCTTCTAAACTTAAGTCTGTGAATATAGCAAAATCTTGATCAACACTAAGCCCTGAAGAAAATCTAGCTGCCACCACTAACACAGCCCCTGTGTCTTTACTCTGTAGGGCCAACATTTCAAATAGACATCCATGTCCACAGCTTATTTCTCTGAGCTATATCACAGAACTAGGACCAAAGCTGAAGTACTTGAGCTCTTCACTGTGAGAAAAAAGAAATTGTTATAACATAAAAGACTCCTTTATCCAAAAAATTCAAGAGGAGTGAAAACTCCCAAGCTCTTATTATGTGACCAGCATTACCTTAAACCCAAAATCAGATAAAGATACTGCCAAGAAAGAAAATTATAAGCCAATATTCCTAATGAACATAGATGGCAAAATAAAATAAAAATATTAGCAAGTTGTATCCATCAATACATTAAAAAGATTATACATCAAGAACAAGAGGGATTTATTCTGAGGGAGCAAGACTGCTCTAATATTTTCAAGTCAATGGTTGTGATACATCACATAAACAAAATGAAGGGTAAAAATCACATGATCATATCAGTAGATACAGAAAAAGCATTTGACAAAATCCAGCACCCACTTTTGATACAAACTTTCAGCAACGTGGCAATAGGGTTAACATACCACAACATAATAAACACAAATCTACAGCAACACCATACTCAATAGGCAAAAAATAAAAGTGTTTACCTGAAGAATAGGAACAGGACAGGCTTGTCCACTTTCACCTCTCTTATTTAACATAGAACTGGAATTTTTAGTCACCGTGATCAGACAAGAAGAGAAAATAAAAGGCATCCAATTTGGAAAGGAGGAAATAAAACTGTCATTAATCACAGATGATATGATATTGTACATAGAATACCCTATATATTCCACCAAAATGTTAATTTAATAAATGAATTCACAAATTAGCAGGATACAAAATTAAAATCTAAAAATCTATGGTATTTTATGCACCAATAATACATATTCAGAAAGAGAGACTAAAAAAAAAATGTCATTTACCATTGGAACAAAAATAATAAGATACATAGGGGAAAATTTAACCAAGGAGGTAAAAGACCTGTACTTGGAAAACTATAGGGCATTAAAAAAAGAAATAGAGGAAGATACAAACAAGTAGAAGCATACACCATCTTTATGGATTAAAAGAATTAACGTAATTAAAATGTCCATACTACTCAAAGCAGTAGTATGGACTATATATTCAATGCCATTACTATTAAAATACCATTGGAAATCTTGAAGAGGGAAGCAATGGTGGCTAGGAGCAGAGCCTCACCAACACCCGGACTGGCCTTGGATACCAACCCTGACCCATGCAGTGAGCCCCATGCCAGTGCGACCTCACAAGGAACCCCTGCTGTGGGCTCTTGGACCCCTGTAGTGAGTCGTGTACCACTTCAGCCACTGTCTCTGGGTCACAGAATCGCACAACACCATGGCCGCAGTCTCCTGGACCCCTCAGTGAGTTGCAAAGTAGCACATCACCCTGGCCACAGGCTCCAGGACCCTCCCCCCTGCATTGAGTCACACAGTTGCATGCCACCCAGGCTGTGGTCCTCAGGTTGCAGAGTTGCATGATATCCCCTCTGCGGGGTCTGGGACTTTAATACCCCCTCTCTGCTGTGGCAATGACCCAATCATACATTCCCTTTTTTGGGCTGGTTTCCTTTTCTCCTTTGCCCAAACCACACCTTTCCAACAAAAGAATATTAACCAAGCAATCCTAACAAAAAGTTTTGTTGCTGATTGCAACTTATGCCCTTTTATGCAAATGTTGTTGCTTTCAAGCCCACCAGGTTGTATTTCAACACTTTTATTTTTCTGCAACTTGACCATTTTTTATTTGCTTAAAATATTCTGGAGTATTTTAAATACATATAGAAAAGTAGAGAATAATATGACAAATACTTATCTATCTATATAATAGAGGAATATGCAAATTAGCCAGGATGCCATAATGTCGCAACTGGGCAGCAGGGACCTGAGACTGCATGGTGCCTGGCTGGGGCCCAGGAGACCTCAGGCCACACCCCTCACCTCTTGGGACCTGACAGGGGTCCTCAGGCTGTGCCCCTGACGCCAGGCTGGGAGACCTCAGGCTGTGCCCCCTGCCCAGTGGGGTTTGATGGGGGACCTCAGGCTGTTCCTTCCACCCCAGCACCGGGCCAGGGGACCTCAGGTCAAGCCGCCACCCAGAGAGGCTTGATGGGGGACCTGAGACTGTGCCAACCACCTGGTGCTGGGCTGGGGGACCTGAGGCTGTACCCCCTGCCTGGAGGTGCTTGACGGGATGGGGCCATTCGGGTCTGGGTCTCTTGAGTTTTCAAAAGCATGTCCAGGTGGTGGGCGGGAACTTGACTCTAGGTCCTGTGGTGTGCCTCAGACTCTGACAAGAGGGAAATTTTCATATATAATTTAGTAATTTTCTTTCATCTCTGACACTTCCATTATAGAGAAAGGGCAAATGGCAATACTAAAATATTTCTCCTAATTAATTCCCTTTTAATGTGCACAAATTTCGTGCACCGGGGCACTAGTCTATACTAATAAAAGGGTAATATACTAATTAGACCAGACATCTTCTGGACATCCTTACACATATCATTCTGAAAAAACCATGGTGGCGGGGGCTGAGGCAGAGGTGGTTAGGGGTGACCTGGCCATCAGGGGAGAGCAGTTAAGGACAACCAAGCCTGCAGAGGAGGGCAGTTGGGGGTGACCAGGCCTGCAGGGAGGACAGTTAGGGATGACCAAGCAGGCAGATAGGTGAACGATTAGGAGCCAGCAGTACCAGATTATGAGAGGGATGTCTGACTGCCAGTTTAAGCCCGATCCCCTAGAGCAGTTGGACATCCCCTGAGGGGGTCCGGAATGGAGAGGGTGCAGGCTGGGCTTAGGGACCCTGCCCCCCATGCACAAATTTCATGCACTGGGCCTCTAGTAATAATAATAATAATAATAACCACAACAATAAAATTTAATAATTATTACTAATATTTTTTATCCACTTACAATATGGTGGGCAGTCTTCTAAATGGTTTAGAATTTAGTTCATACTTAAAGCAGCCCTATGAGATATGTGCTCTTAATCACTTCCATTAACTTTACGAAACTGAGGGCCCAACAGGTAAAGTAGTTGCCCATAGTTACAGAGATGGTAAATGGGAGAAATGGGATTTGAACCCAGGCAACTATGTTCCCAAACCTGTTATTTTATTATGTTATCCTTTTTCTGGTTTCAGAAACCCATTTTTCCTGAAGGCACATCTCCATAAGGAATTAATCAATCTCTGTGGGTTACCACCAGCTTTACTATGTCATCTTCCATCCCTAGGCAAAACTCCAGACTGTGGAGACTCCCAGCTGCTCCTGGATAAGTTGCTTAAGCTCTCCTACCTACCAGATCCACTGAAAAAAAAAATCAGAGAAAAGTGTGTTCAGATATTCTGCACATTTTAATTGGATTGTTCGTTTTATTGTTGTTGAGTTCTATGGGTTCTTTTTATATTTTGGATATTAGCCCCTCATTGGAGGTATTATTTGCAAATATCTTTCATTTCGTTGGTTGCTGGTTGACTTTGTTTTTTGTTGATGGTTTATTTTGCTTGCACAAGCTTTTTAGTTTAATATAATTCAATTTTTCTTTTTTTAAAATCTTCACCCGAGGACATGTTTTTATTGATTTGGAGAGAGCGAGAGAGAGGGGAGAGAGAGAGAGAGAGAGAGAGAGAGAGAGAGAGAGAGAGAGAGATGAGAGACAAACATCAAGTAGTTGCCTCCCATACACTAAGCCAACTGCAATGTAATCCTTTTTGTTTATCTTTTTTATTTTTGCTTTATTTCCCTTGCTTGTTGGATCAAGTTTACAAAATATTTCCTAATATCAAGGTCCATAAGTTTAGTACTTACGTTTTCTTCCATGTATTTAATTTTTTTAGGTCATATATTCAAATATTTAGTCCACTTTGTGTTAATTTCTGTGTATAGTATCAGCAGTCTAGTTTCATTCTTTCACATGTAGTTTTCCAAGTTTCCCAACACCATTTATTGAAAGAGGCATTCTTTCCTCCATTGTATGTTTTTGGCTCTTTTGTTGAAAATCAGTTGCCCATATATTTGTGGGTTTATTTCTGGGCTCTCAATTTCATTCCATTGGTCTGTGTGTCTGTTTTTCTGCCAGTACCATACTGTTTTGATTAATGTAGTGTTTTTTTTAGTTTCTAAATAAGAAAGGTTTTCTTTTTCTTTTAAAGCAAGTTTTCTTCTATTTTTTGCACACTTACCCTGAAAATATGGAAAGAATCACTAGTGTTTTTGGAAATCTATCTTTTATTGTTGACACTATTACAGATGTCCCCCATTTCCACCCCTTTGCCCACCTCCACCCAGCCTCCCAGGCCTTCACCACATTATTGTCTGTGTCCATGGGATGGATATATATATATACTAGTGGCCCGGTGCACGAAATTCATGCACATTGAAGGGGAATTAATTAGAGGAAATATTTTAATATTGCTATTTGCCCTTTATCTATAATAAAAGTGTGAGAGATAAAAGGAAATGAGTACAATGTATATGAAAATAATACATAATTTTATTAATAAATAAACAGTAATAAAATGATATAACAACAAACTCATGATGTAAAAACAACACTGATGCAAATAATGACTGATAAAGTGATTAAACTTATTCTAATATCTCCCTGTATACCACATTAAGAGTAAAAACACTTTCAGAGTGTTTGACTAATTTCCCTTGGGATAAAGTATTTACAACTTTAACTTTAACATCACACGCTCTTCGAACTTGAGAGAAAGGAACATATAATTGACCATGTGCGAAAACGGGTTCAGGTAGGAATATTCCTACTCTGTCTAGAGTTTGTCCTTTTGATTTATTAATAGTTATCGCAAATGCTGGCATCACGGGAAACTGTCATCGAATTAATTTAAATGGGAGACCAGTGTCAGATGGGGACAAATCAATTCTTGAAATCAGAACAACCTCACCCTCTGCAGATCCTGTTAATACTTCAGCTTCGATAATGTTAGGCCACAATATTTTGATAATAAATCTGGTACCATTACAAAGACCCCATTTACTATTGAGATTTCTCAATAGCATGATGATTGCACCCACTTTCAATTTTAATTTATGACACGGCATTCCTGAAGGAGTAATACTATTAAGAAATTCGATGGTAAAATTTTCCTTTTCAGCATCATCTGTTGAGTCAATGGAATCATCACTCAAATATGTGTGAAACTTTCCATCAAATATATCCAAAATTTCTTCATTTAAGTTTTGAACATGCTCATTTTTTTGGACAAAGAATTGCACATTTATATATTTTTTTAATATTATCTATAGACATAATATTTCCAAAGGTGGCTTCAATAATAGATCCGTTACAAATCATTTCATGGGGGATTTCAATAATATCCTTTCCTAAATGAAAACTGCTATCAAGTTTGCCATCCCCAAGTTTTACTAACCATTCACTATAAGCAGAATCCTCTGCTCTCATATTTCTTGTAAGAGACAACTTTCTGAAACATCCCCAAACATTGCAGTACTTTAAACTTGTTTGTACTATGGCCGATCGCATAGCATATGGTACAATACTGAGACATTGTCGAAAATCCCCTCCGAGAAGGAGAACTTTCCCACCAAATTCAACATCCAAATTCATAATTTCTCTTAGTAATCTATCTATGGCGTTTATAGCATGACTGGATGCCATGGTGCATTCATCAATAATAAGAAGTTGGGCCTTTTTAATGATTTTAGCAACTTCACTCTTTATATTGAGTCTAGAAATTGAAGTTTCATTTAATGGAATCGATAATTTATATTGGGAATGAAAGGTTCTTCCACCAAGAAGTAAATTTGCAGCAATTACTGTAGATGCTGTGGGTAAAACTGTACCACCACGACCTCTAATATAATGTGTTAAAACTTTATACAGATATGTTTTTCCACTACCACCTGGACCATCCAAGAAAAAGCATTTGGGGTTTACAGTTTGATATTCGATGGCTGAAGTTATAGTCTGAAAGGCTGCCAACTGTTCATCATTTAGAGAATTTATCAAAACCTCTGCCCTTTGTTGCTCATACAATTGATCACATGTATCTGCATTCGTTAATAAAGGATAGTCCGGAAGTTTGAAATGTGAACATTTCATTCCATGCAATGTGAATACCTCTTGAACTTCGTTAAGGGCATGCGTTTCACAGTTTACACAGGCACCTTCTCTTCGGTGTAATTTCCAACAGAAATCTTCAATAAAATGAGATTTATTCTCTTCCCATAATTTGTCTGCAGCAGAAGGATATCCAAACACACATATATATTCAAAAAGTTGCCGTAGTTGTTTGGGCATATTAAGGATGATTGCATCGTCAATCGTATCTTTCCAGATAGTGTCATCAAGTAATAATCCCCGGTGTTTAGCAGCTTCACGAAATGTATCATAAGTTACACCTCCTACAGTTTGCATATCCTCAAAACTTACCGCACCTTTTACATGCAGAAGCAAAAGTCTAATGTAATATCGTTCTGGTTTTCTAAAGCTCACAGTGAACAGTCTACCTAATACTTTATTCCCACCCTTTCAGTGTTTTGTCCACAAAGAATTAGTAAACACATAATGCTGTGGGATCTCCCAATAATAATAATTACGTGCATCAGAGTCTTCTCTATTCAATAAGAACCAAGCCATCAAAGTCGAGTTATGCCTTTTAGCCCAATCTAAAACTTCAGCAAAATCATCTGCATGAAAATATAAATTCTGATCATTTGGCAAATGAATAGCTAATCTTGTGATTGCATGAGATTGGTCATGCATTCGCATTCCAAAAAGTCTCCAAACAGCCTCAGGAGTGCTCACATACCTGGAGTATATGAAGTCCTGTACTTCGTCATGATTGATAATATTTTTCTCAGAAATTTGAATATTTGCACAGTCGTGCCCTTTATAGATGTATTTAAATAGATACTTGACACATCTAATTGATGCACAGACTTCAACATTTATATGACAGTTATACTTGAGGCACAAATACGGGTGATAAGGGACAATCCAAGTATTATTGACAATTTTATTTCCAATAGAAATGGTGTTACCAGATCTTTGTTTGTATTTGGGATATCCATCAATATTTCCAATGGTCGCATTTTGAAATTCTTTTGGATATCTCTTTGAACATTTTCCATTTTCCATACATGGACTACTTGGATTTTTCATTCCACATGGTCCATGTACCATATTTGTTTTTACAATTT
This sequence comes from Myotis nattereri, assembly GCF_964212035.1. NCBI lineage: Eukaryota > Metazoa > Chordata > Mammalia > Chiroptera > Vespertilionidae > Myotis > Myotis nattereri. The sequence continues at coordinate 46,042,739 of NC_138078.1, forward strand.
GAAAAAGTCGAGGACACTGGTTCTCATCTGGAATTTCTGCCTTAACTATACGGTCAATGTCATCTTCTGAACGTAATTTGGACTCATTATCTAATATCAATAATATGTGAGCGTGAGGCAGTCCACGTTTCTGAAATTCAATGACATGAATCTTAGCTATTACTTTGCCAAATAAATTGAATTTACATATATCATTTAAAAGAGTGTTCAGCTTAATATTAAAAACTCTGGCTACCAAGTCAGGTCTGTTTTCAATTTTTTGACAGCATTGTAAATTGTTTGTAATATCTGCCCATTTGGGGTTGCATGTAATGGTTATAAATAAATTAGGCGTACCATACTTCGTTACAATTGCCATAGCATCCTGATATCGCTGCTGCATATTTCTGGGACTACCCTCAAAAGATGACGGAAGTATTATCATTTTACCAATCGGCACATTGTCATTTTCAGATCTAGATTTGAGATAATCCATCAAACCACTATATTTTTCAACTCTCAACTTAGATTGGTTTGCTTTGATGAAATATATCTGATTGGCCTCCATTTTTGAATACGAATCCACAATAAACTGTTGAGTTAATTTTCCTTCATTTAAAATAGGATTGAAGGTGTCCCTCACAGAGAGATGAAATCCATAATACTGCATTTGGGTGACTCGTGTCCTTATATTTTGTCTAGTATTATTGTAGAATACATTGTTGTCTCTGAGTCTTAATGCAATATCTGTTCCCCAGCCTTTTTCACCATGTGGGAAAAGAATAGGATATGTCATTGCATCTAATGTAGGAAACAGGATATTGATTTGTTTCATTTTAGTGGCACTTGGATTATTAGGATCTGGTTTACAATGAATGAGCAAGTCCCTTTCAAAAGGAGGTTTCCATCTTCATTTCTGAATATGTCAGCAACCTCAGTTACACGGGAAGAATTATATCTACCTGGGTCACTGTTACGATCCTATTTAATTGCCATTGTTACCTCTGTGGGAGCAATACCTTTTGCTGCTGCTTCAGATTGGGCTTCCTTTTCTACCTCATGTAGCATCTTGTATGATTTTGTTAATGCATTTATTTCATGCATGAGGTTGTTGATGTTGATCATGAGTCTTTCTGAGCAGCCCTGGTTTTCTGGCATTGCTAGTCTTTTACTGGTAGCTTCAGCTGTATCCAAAATATAGAGTTGAGCAAACTTCTGAGAAACACCATCTGAAGGGTGTAAAGTTCCAGTACGGTGATAAACTTGTCCATGTATTCTACAACAGTATGGCCCATATCCTGATGGCGATGCAATATTAGCACCCATGGAAGCAAAAGCAAAAGAACTATTTATGGATCAAATATTTTCCATGAAATTTTTACTGTCAGAATCTTCGTTTGTCATTAATCTTTTTAAATATGCCAGGTAATCTGGAAAATGTATATCATTTGGACAGACCTTCCCTTTGCTACAACATCGAGTAAATTTCCCATCGGATGGTTTTTCATCGGAGAAATTTAGGGATAGGTATAATTCACATCTAACCGTCATTCCACCACAACTATGTTCGAGGATTGCATCCTCATGTACTCCATTTTTGCTGAGAAGGCAGTTCCTACCGGTATTGGTAGTACTTGTTGATGACTGTTCTCTAGACCTATTTTGTCATCGCCACTGCCTTCTTTCCCTTTCAAAGGCACGTTGGTCTTTAGACATTTTCTGTCGATGACACCTCAGTCTTTCGGTTTCAGAGTGATGTTTTTCCAGTAGCTGCTCTTCAGATACATTCTGTTACAGATGTCGCCTTCCTTCAAGATCAGACGCACGTTGCTCTGCAGACATTTTCTGTCGATAACGCCGGCACTTTTTGGCTACAGAGCTACCTTGTATCAACCATTTATCTTTGGACATTGTCCTACCTGTCTACTGACACCATCTGACATGCAGGAGAATGAGAGTCCTGCCTGTCAGGCCACTGAGAGCTGTGTGACTAATGGCTGATTCTGGCTGAGTCTGTGGAGGTGGGACTTCCTCCTCCCTGCTGTCACTTTCCTCAGCTGTGATGAGGAAGCTGGGGTGACAGAGAGCCACACTGTCCCCGGAAGCCTGGGTCAAACACTGGAGGGCCGGTTCAGGGAGTGACTGGTGGTGAATTGCAGCCAGCCTGGATCTCCCATGGAAGGGCCAGTTGGGGGCGTGACTGCTGGCCACCACTGTGGTTGCCACACCAGTCCCGATTCCCGGCGGGAGACCAGGTTGGGGGCATGATTGCAGGTGGACTGCCGCATCCGCCCCTCCAGCCCTGATCTGCTGGCAGGAGAGCCGGTTGGGGGCGTGACTGCGGGAGGACTGCTGCAGCCACCCCGCCAGCCCTGATCTCCTGGTGGGAGAACCAATTGGGGGCTTGGCCAGTGGAGGACCGCTGCAGTCACGCCCACCAGCCCTGGGTCAGGTCGCCCGCCATCCAGGTCACAGATAGCAGGCCCGGATGGCAGAGGGGCAGGCAGGATGGTGCTGTCCCATCCTGCCTGTAGCAGGATGGTGCTGTCCCATCCTCCCTGCAGTATGCAAATTAGCAGCCATCTTAGTTGGCAGTTAATTTGCATATTGCCCTGATTAGCCAATGGGAAGGGTAGCGGAGGTACGGCTAATTACCATGTTTTTCTTTTATTAGATAGGATATATATATATATATATATATATATATATATATATATATATCTTCCCATCCCTCCAACACCCCTCCCCTCTGAGATCTGTCTGTTCCAAGTGTTCATGCCTCTGGTCCTATTTTGTTTGTCTATTTATTTTGTTCATTAGATTTCATGTATAAGTGCGATCATGTGACATTTGTCTTTCTCTGACTGGCTTACTTTGTTTAGCATAATAATCTCTAGGTCCATCCATGCCATCATGAAGGATAAGCGTTCTTTGTATTATTCCATTGTGTAAATGCACCACATATTTTTTATTCACACACCTATTGATGGGCATTTGGGCTGTTTGTAGATCTTAGCTATTGTAAATAATGCTGCTAGGAACATAGGGGAGCATATATTTTTTTCTGTTTTGTATTTCAGGATGATTAGGACAGATTTCCAGAAGTAGGATCACTGGGTCAAATGGGAGTTCCATTTTTAATTTTTTAGAGGAAATTCCATATTGTTTTCCACAGTTGCCCATATACTGCACAGGTAATCTAGCTTTTTTTTTTTTTTAAATATATTTTATTGATTTTTTACAGAGAGGAAGGGAGAGAGATAGAGAGTTAGAAACATCGATGAGAGAGAAACATCGATCAGCCGCCTCCTGCACATCTCCTACTGGGGATATGCCCGCAACCAAGGTACATGCCCTCGACCGGAATCGAACCTGGGACCTTTCAGTCCGCAGGCTGACGCTCTATCCACTGAGCCAAACCGGTTTTGGCATAATCTAGCTTTTTATTACAATCTGAAATCAGGGAGTATGATACTTGAATCTTCATTCTTTTTTTCCTGATTATTATTATTATTATTATTATTATTACTATTATTATTATTATTTGGGGTGTTTTGAGGTTCCATACAAATTTAATGATTTTTTGTTCTATTTCTTTCAAAGATATCATTGGTATTTTGATGGGGATTGCATTAAATCTGTATATTACTTTAAGTGAACTGACCAGTTTAACTATGTCAATTTTTCCTATCCATGAATGCCACAACCTGCACGGCTAGGGTTCAGGATCTGAGGAGGGGCCAATGCACAAATGAAAATACTATACAAGAAATATGAATTTAGAAGGCATGGGGGGCCTGGTGGAGACCTCTCTTTTGGAGAAGCACACTGAAACCTTGCCTTATCTGCTTTATATTCAGCTTTAGATACACATCTTGCCCCCAGTAAAGCACAGCAAACAGGTAGAAGACAGACCATCTCTAAGGTCAATAAAGATCAGTAAGGTCCAATAATCATTTACTTTGAGGCTATTATGTCAGGAAGTTGCTTTGAGCCACCACTATCTCAAAATGAACAATGTTGCTTGGTGTTAGACCTGCTAATGCATAAGGTCCATCAGCCCTCTGCATTCCTTGGTGTACTCTCTTGATAGTATCGGCAGTGGGTGGCTAACCACACATGAATAGACACTTTCCCGTGAGGGCATACAGATGTTCCACTCTGGGCTGCTGTCCCTCCGCCAGAACCCAGGACTAGGATTTGTGCACTGACCCTTTAAGATGGTGCCTGGGTTTCTAACATATTCCCATCTCACCCTGGTGGATACACTCCTCAATGATTTTCATAGCCAAATGTTATGTGGGCCCCTCTTCCCAACACTGGCACTCTAGGCTGGGAAGCTTGGCTTGAGATGGACACACTTCCTTTTAAGGAAGGACCTTTGCAACTAAGATATCCTTCCTGATTCTCAGCTACTGTGTTTGGGTCTAGGGTCAGCCCTTTTCACCTCTGCCCTTCCTGTCAGTCTCAGTGTGAATTCTTCTGCAAATCCTTGGTTATCAGACTTCCATTCAACTGATCATTAGTTGGTTATTCAGGTTGATTGTTCTCTAATTTAGTTTTGATTTTGTCCTAGGAGGAGGTGAGTATAACTTCCATCTATTCTGCTGCCAGCTTGGATACCCTCACTTTTTCAATTTTTATAAATGATGTCGGTGGTGTGACCTACACTGAGAAATATGAAAAGCACAGAGCACTTCAGCTTGCATCCAGAAGCCAGGGAGAAGTCATTCTGGCTTCTCTTCAGAGGAAGTAAAAACATACCATACTACAAACAAGCCTTTTGAGGAAGGCCAATGTGTGGAAGACCAGGTTGAGGGAGAGGACATGGTGCTGAGGAGAACTTCAAAGGCTTTTTCAACTAGCCCCATGCTAATTAACATGAACACGGAGCCTATTTGTCACCAGGATTTACCAACAGTTGTGCTTACTTCAGGGCTGTGATGTAGCAATTTATTTTAAAATTCATTTTTAATAATTTAAATATTTTTCCTGAGTATTAAAAATTCATTTTCATTATGGAAATTTTGTAAAATACAGAATAATAAACATGTATAATACTTAGTGAATGCTAACAGAATGCACCAGGAACCATGTTAGCACATTGCATACATTATCTAATTGAACCTCATAACATCCCCATAAGACAGTAACTATTCTTAAATTCTCCATGTTCAGGTGAAAAAAATGAGACTCAAAATGACTTACTCAAGCTCACATAAGCCAATAAGTGGTAGAGCTGGAATTTGAGGTACATTCTGTCTGATTTAAAGATTATCCGTTTATAAGAAAATTTTTTCAGCTTTATTAAGGTATAGTTGATATGTGAAAATTACATGTATTTGTGGTGTAAAATATGATGTTTTGTTATATGTATATATTGTGAAATGATTGCCATAATCAAGCTAATTAGCATATCCATCACCTCACATAGTTATTTATTTTTTGTCATGAGATTAAATTTAAGATCTATTCTTTTAGCAAATTTCAAGTGTATAGTACAGTACTATTAACTATAGTCACCATGCTTTGCATTAAATTTTGAGAATTTATGCATACTGCATAACTGAAACTTTGTACCCTTTAACTAACATCTCCTCATTTGCTCCTCCCTCAACCTCTGGCAAATACCATTTTATTCTACGTTTATATGAGTTCTGCATTTTATTTCCACATGTAAGTGTGAACATTCTGTATCTGTCTTTCTATGCCTTCCTTATTTTAGTTAACATAATGTCCTTCAATTTAAACCATGTTGTTATAAACAGCTGAATTTCTTTCTTTTTTTAAAGGCTCATGAATATTTCATTCTATATGTGTATACCACATTTTCTTCATTCATATTTTAACAAACACGTTGATTCCATATCCTGATTCTTGTGAATAATTCTGCAATGAACATGTTTTTTTCAAGATACTGATTTTATTTCCTTTGGAGATATATATATTTGCTGGATTAGATGGTAGTTCCATTTTTAATATTTTGAGGAACTCCATACTGTTTTCCAAACTTGCTGTACCAGTTTAGATTCTCACCAAAAATAAAGAAGGGTTTCCTTTTCTCTACATCCTTGTCAACACTTGCTTTTTGTCTTTGTAATAATAATCATTCCAGTAGGTGTGAGATGATATTGTGGTTTTATTTATAGGTCATTGGTGATTAGTGATGTTTAATACCTCTTCATGTACCTGTTGGCCTTTTGTATGTCTTCTTGGAAAATATCTATACAGGTCCTTTGCCAATTTTTTAATTTGGCTATATATTACCTTGAAAAAAATAAACACACACATAGAGAAAAACCTACTCAATATTGCACCACCCAGAAGCAAGCACTAATGCATGACATATTTTCTTCCAGTCTTTTTTTTCTGTTTTCTTTAAAAGTAAAATTTCTGCATCAGATCATAGGTCTATTTTTAATTGTTTTAGGAACCTCTATACCATTTTCCATACTGGCTGTACCATTTAGATTCCCACCAAAAATGCAGAAGGGTTTCCTTTTCTCTCTGCATCCTTGTAGAGGCAAGCAGTACTCATAATGTGACATATTTTCTTCAAGTCTTTATTTTTTTTTTTAAGAGGAAATACATTTTTTTCTTTTTTAAAATTTTTTTTATTGCTTAAAGTATTACAGAGTATTATATATGTCTCCTTTTTTTTCCCCTCCCCTTGACCTTTCCTTAGCCTCCCATAACCCCCAGTGTCTTGTGTCCATTGGTTATGCTTATATGCATGCATACAAGTCCTTCGGTTGATCTCTTACCCACGCCCCCAACCCTCACTGGCCTTTTTGCTGTAGTTTGACAGTCTGTTTGATGTTGCTCTGCCTCTGTCTCTATTTTTGCTCATCAGTTTATAATGGTCGTTATTATCCAGAAATGAGTGAGATCATGTGGTATTTTTCTTTCATTGGCTTATTTCACTTAGCAAAATGCTCTCCAGTTCCATCCATGCTGTTGCAAATGGTAAGAATTCCTTCTTTTTTACAGCAGAATAGTATTCCATTGCATATATGTACCACAGTTTTCTAATCCACTCATCTGCTGATGGGCACTTAGGCTGTTTCCACATCTTAGTTATTGTAAATTGTGCTGCTATGAACATAGGGGTGCATATATCCTTTCTGATTGGTGTTTCTGTTTTATTGGGATATATTCCTAGAAGTGGGATCACTGGGTCAAATGGGAGTTCCATTTTTAACTTTTTGAGGAAACTCCATACTGTCTTCCATAGTGACTGCACTAGTCTGCATTCCAATCAGCAGTGCATGAGTGTTCCTTTTTCTCCACATCCTCTCCAGCACTTGTTGTTTGTTAATTTGTTGATGATGGCCATTCTGACAGGTGTGAGATGGTATTTCATTGTTGTTTTGATTGGTATTTCTCGAATGATTAGTGACTTTGAGCATGTTTTCATATGTCTCTTCGCTTTCTGAATGTCTTCTTTTGAAAAGTGTCTATTTAGATCCTATACCTATTTTTGGATTGGATTGTTTATCGTCCTTTCGTTAAGCTGTATGAGTTCCCTATAAATGTGGGAGCTTAAACCCTTATCGGTGATAACATTGGCAAATATGTTCTCCCATGCAGTGGGCTTCCTTGTTGTTTTGTTGATGGTTTCTTTTGCTGTGCAGAAGGTTTTTATTTTGATGTAGTCAAATTTGTTTACTTTCTCTTTAGTTTTCAATGCCCTAGGAGCTGTATCAGTGAAGAAATTGCTTCGACATATGTCTGAGATTTTGTTGCCTTTGGATTCCTCTAGAATTTTTATGGTTTCCCATCTTACATTTAAGTCCTTTTTCTATTTTGAGTTTATTTTTGTGTATGGTTTAAGTTGGTGGTCTATTTTCATTTTTTTGCATGTATCGGTCCAATTTTCCCAACACCATTTATTGAAGAGACTGTCTTGACTCCATCGTATGTTCTTGCCTCCTTTGTCAAATGATAATTGAGCATATTGGTTCCAGTTGTTTGTTTTCTGGGCTCTCTATTCTATTCCATTTTTCTATATGTCTGTTCTTATGCCAGTACCAGGCGGTTTTGAGAACAGTGGCTTTGTAATACACCTTGATATCTGGTATTGAGATCCCACCTACTTTGTTTTTCTTTCTCAGGATCGCTGCAGCTATTCAGGGTCTTTTTTATTCCAGATGAATTTTTGGAGAGTTCGTTCTTGGTCTGTGAAATATGCCGTTGGTATTTTAATGGGAAATGCGTTGAATTTATAGATTGCTTTGGGTAATAGGGACATTTTAATGATGTTGATTCTACCAATCCATAAACATGGTATTTTCTTCCATCTGTTTATGTCTTCCTCTATCTCTTTTTCCAACATCCTGTAGTGTTTTCTGAGTAGAGGTCTTTTACCTCTTTAGTTAAGTTTATTCATAGTTATCTTAATTTTTTTGGTGTGATGGTAAATGGGATTGCTTTTTTAGTCTCTCTTTCTGTAGGTTCACTATTGGTGTATAGAAATGCAATAGATTTCTTGGGGTTAATTTTGTATCCTGCTACATTGCCGAATTCATTTATTAAGTCTAATAGTTTTTTGATGGAGTGTTTAGGGTTTTTTATGTACAATATCTTGTCACCTGCGAATAAGGGCAGTTTTACTTCTTCTTTTCCAATTTAGATGCCTTTTATTTCTTCTGCTTCCCTAATTACAATGGCTAATACTTCCAGTACTGTGTTGAACAGGAGTGGTGAGAGAGGGCATCCCTGTCTTTTTCCTGTTCTTAGGGGAAATGGTTTTAGTTTTTGTCCATTGAGTATGATGTTGGCTGTGGAAAAGAAAGAAAAAAGCAAAAAAAAAAAAAAGCTAACAAAATAATAAAAAACGGAAAATTAAAATGTCATTCTTTTGTCTGGCTTAAGCTCCCAGTTTTCTGGAGTGTCTGTGATTTTTTTTTTCTGTTTCTGGGACTAAAAGTCAGACCCTGTTAACTCCCAGGGACTAATTAGATTATTTTAATCCTTAGTACCATTCAGGGTGGAATCTGGGTTTGGCTGTATTCCTTGCCTGGAGCCTGGAGGGAGGGGTTATAACTTCAGGAGAAAATGGCTTCCCAGGTCCTGGGATCAGGCGTGACTCAGCACTCAACTTGCTGCCACCTCTCCTGGACCCCCTTCTCTCCCCAGCCTCTCCCCAGATTCCACTCGTCAGCACCTTCTCCCTTTCCTCAGCACGGGTGAGTGTCTGTATCTGAAATGTCCTATGAACATGGTTCAGTGAAAAAAAGCAAACAAATGCCGGCCACAGAAATGGGGAAGACTGAGTCTCTGTGAGCTCCTCTCTTACTGGCACTGCATGGTCTGGTCAGCACTTCAGGCTGCCCCTTCTGGGCTCAGTCTTCCGTAATTGTGGAACACAGATCTCAAATCCCCTGGTTCCAACAGTCTTATGGATGTCCTTTCCCCAGTCAGAGGCTGTACCTGTCCCAAGGGACGCGGCTGGGTGCTGCACAGTTTCCCTCTGACCCTCTGGGCTCAGAGATGTGGCAAACTTTCCTGCCCAGATCCCTGGTTTTTACCTTTCCAGGGGAACTCTGTCCTTCCCGGCTGCAAACTGTCTCACCAGCTGGGTCTCCTTCAACTCTGTCCTTCCCGGCTGCAAACTGTCTCACCAGCTGGGTCTCCTTCACCAGTTCGGGGTGGATGTTATTTGTTTCAGCTGCTCATTCTATTTGCTCCAGGATAAGCCTTGGGCTGTGTCCGCCTATTCCACCGCCATCTTGTCTCCTCTCGAGAAAATACTTTTAAAAGAAATTTGAAACTCTTTGCTGACCTTTGATATGTGAATAAAGTAAATAAAGAGGTGAGTGAGAATATTTGAATGGATGATCCATTATAAAAGTAAATAAGTATTTTCAGAAAATATGGAAATAAAAGATAAAAAGTCCCACTTGGAAGCATGCAACAGACTGACAGATCTCAGTAGGAATTTGGGAAAGAGGGCTGGAAGAGATTAATCAAAGAACTTAAATGTATATATGCATAGCCCATGGACATAGGAGACTTAGATACCATTCTAAATCCATGGGTTGGGGTGGGAGCCAGGTGGAAGGGGGCAAATGACGAGAAATGGGGGACATCTGTAATACTCTCAACAATAAAATAAAATTAAAGTAAATATAATTAAATTAAATATAAAAAAATCATTCTCCAAAGAAACTCTTCAAAGAGCAAAAGAAAATATCCACTAAAAACAAACAAAAATAGGAATACTAAATATTATCTTAGAAATATAGATTAATGATTGTTAACTTATGAATTAGTCATTAAAACTATTACTTTCAATACATTGTGTTGGGACAACAGGGTAATAATTTGGCACTGGGGACAAATGGAAGAACAAAGACCATGAAGAGTTAAGTCAATTTTTAAATAGAAGAGGAAAGTGGGTCAGGGAGAGGGTTACTGTACATGATACTGAGATGTAGAAAAAGGCCATGCTAATACAAATAACAGAAACTGGTTTAGAAAATGGTAAATATAACAAAAGTGGAACAGAAATAGAGACCTCACAATAAATCCCAGTTTGTATGTGACTTTGGCACATAGTAAAGGTCACTCTTTAAAGCAATGGGGATAGGATGGTCTGGTTAATAGTGTTGACAAAACTGCTTCTCTAGGATTTGAAGAGATGGTGCAGGGAATACCAACATGTACATAAAAATGCTCTCACACCCACAAAAAAGTGAAGAAATAATAATTAAAATGACATATTATTTTATATCTATTAAAATACAAAATTTAGGAAGGTGATGAGGATGTCTGTTAAAATACTGGCAGGCATGGAAAATCTCACTGCTCTTCTGGAAGCCACCTAGCTATTATTAGTAAAATTGAGTGATGGAGCTGGAGAGCATTATGCTAAGCAAAATAAGTCAGTCAGAGAAAGATAAATATCACATGATCTCACTCATCTGTGGAATATAATGAACAACATAAACTGATGAACAAAAACAGATCCAGAGACAGAGAAACATCTATCAGATGCTCAAACCTCAGAGGGAAGGATAGGGGAAAGAGGGGGGAAGATCAACCAAAGGACTTGTATGCATGCATATAAGCATAACCAATAAACACAGACACCAGGGGGGGTGAGGGCAGGGGAGTGGGGGGAACAATGGGGGGATAAGAACACATATGTAATACCTTAAACAATAAAGAAAAAAATTGAGTGTGTACATACATGCCCACAAAAAAGTCCCAAATTCCACCATTCAAATAAGCACTATTAGTATTTGAGCACACTGTCTTTTTAAAATATGCATTTATTAACATTTATAATCAATATTCTGCTAATACTGTAAGCATGTCCTCATACCATAAGGTTTGCTTTAAATGGAAGCATAATAGTCTATTAAATGTATGGTATTGTTTGACATTTCCATTGTTTCCTGTTTTCCAGTATCTTAAATAATTACAACAAAAGAGCACAGATATGGCTATAGACAATAGACTACCCTTCTCCACATGAATTTTATAAGTCGTATTTGATGATTGATACAATAATCGAAACAGCATTTGATTTGCAAAGTCCCACACAACTTTGAACCATTGCCCTATTATCTCTCTGACTACTGACTGGATTTCCTACCACTGCACTAACTTTGCTCTGGTCACACTGACCTTCTTGCTATTCCTCAAATCCTTTAGGCATGTTATCCTGCCTTTGGCCATTGGCACTCCCAGTTTCTTCTGCTTGTAGTGTTTTCCTTTAAACTTTCACATGGTGTTTGTTCAAAAGTCACCTACTCAGTGAGGCTTTCCCCAACTAATTTGTTTAAAATTGATTCCTTGCCCTCCCAACATTGTACAACCATTTTTTGTCTTATTGTTTACTTCGCAAAATGCCAGTTCCTTGAATGAAGATATTTTTTTCACTTTTTTTTATCTCCAATGCCTAAAACTACATGTAGCACATATAGTTTGAATGAATGAGTTCATTAGAAAATCCAAGACTCTTCTCTCTTAGGAACTCTGGGAATGACTTAATGCTACATTTTGAACTGAATGGGTATCTTCCCTTTTCCAAGCTGGGAGAGAAATCATTGCAGTCTGGAAGTCCTAAGAAGATGGGGAGCATTAAAAATATAAATATTTATCAATTCATGAATAACTTACATTTTTAGATAAAAAAGTCTAAGGAATTATTTATTGAAGTTCATTGTGCCTGGTTACAGTGAACTCTGGATTAGATGTATGCATAGTATATAAAATGAGTTGGGTGAGATATTCAATTTACAGGCAATATTATCACACTATCACTTCCATCTCAGGGAATGCTCTAATCTGTTCACAAGATTGTTCATAATTAATGAACAATTAATTTCTGATTAATCCTGATTTCACTGCCTCCTATTTATCAGGCACCTACTATGTTTTGACCTTTATATAATAATCTAATTTAATACTTACAACAATATTATGAAGTAGGCATTGCATAATTTTTAATTCTAAGGTGCTACAGATTGAAAAATTAATTTCATAACAGTGTTTTAGGAGAAGAAAGAGTAAAGAAGGCAGGAAGATAGAAATGAAGGACAGACTCCCACAGTAAACAGGCATAGGAATTGAAGGATTTTTCCAAATTCAGAAGTTTGAGAACATTATAACATTTTAGACAATATGTCATTAGCTCCCCTTTATAGATGAATAAAGCTCATAGAAGTTAAGTAACTTTATTTGAGTCATGAATCCAAGTAAATAGCAACATAAGATTACCTGATACCGTTTTGAGTACCACTAGGTTTTCTATGCTGAATCTGCTACATTTCCCTGGCTCCTAAGAGGTTATCCTAGTGGTGCTCAACCAGGATTCTTACCACCACATAAATAATATTTAGAGGAGGGAATTGGTTCTCTAATAACTTGATAACACCTCTGGCGGTTAGCAGAGAGGGGCCAGTGAGGTTTAATTGTCATACAATGCATAGGTCAGTTTTACCCAACATATAATTTTCCCACCAAAAAATTGCATGGCAGGATAGTCAAAATTTACTGATATCCCAATCTGTGCTAGTGCTGAGGATACCAGGATGAATACCTGGTTCTAGTTCTCAGTAAATTTATAGGTTAGTGGGAGATTCAAGAAAACAAACAATTATCTCTCATATAGCCCAAAAAGTAATTTATTAAAATTATGACCAAAGTAACATGGAATTATAGAGACTCTTACTCTTTCAGAGTCTTATTCCTTAAGATTGAGAGAAAGAGTAAAGAGATTAACTCAGGAAAGGTTCCATGGGAGGGGTGGTCATTGGGTTGGGTCCTGTAGAAAAAGTGTAAACTTTTGATTTAGAGAAAGGAAGGTGGATGTTTTTAAAATAAGGATGATATATATGAATGCATAAGGTGCTGAAGAACATGTCAGAAAAGGCAGTAGCATAATGTTTGTTCTGAAACTGTAGCTCTAGCGTCTAGCTACATCTGTATGCTGCCTTTGCTACTTATTAACTGTGAATCCAAAGGTAAACTACATAACCACTCTGTGTTTCAATTTCCTCCTACATAAACTGGGGATAATAATAAATGGGAATATATCTCATAGGATTGGTAGGAAAGTATATTAGTTAATGTATATGAAATATTTAGAATGGTTTCTAGCACATAATTATCCTTCAATTAATGTTAGCTACTTAGTATTTTTAAAGACAAGAGATTTTGTTTTATTGCTTATATTATGGTCTATTAAGGGTTTAACATAGATGATAGATGAATAGATATGAAGATATAGAGATCTAGAAGTCTATTATTGGAATTAAGGAAACTTTAAGATGTCTGCTTTTAACTAAAGCATGAGTTAAAGTGCATAAGAATGGAAAGTTAGGGTCAAGTTCAGATCACAAAGGTCAGTATATTTATACCACATGAAAGATGTTTAGATGTTATCATATAGGTAAAGGGGAGTCATGGATGATGAGATTTTTGTTCTTGGACTACTGTGACTTCAGTGTGAAAGATGGACTGAAGAGAGTCTGAAAGAAGACAGGGAGACCAAGTAGGAAGCTGTTGAAGAGATCTAGGATAGAAATGATAATACAAAATCTCAGGCAAGTGGTACTTAAAGTGTCAAACGGGTTGGATTTGTTAAGTAATCTTATGAACAATCTATGAGACTTTGTTTTTGATTGATTGGGCATAAATGGTATTGGCGAAGTGTGAAAGAATGGAAGAACTCAAATCTGGAGGCCTCTTGATGCTCTTCCAATGCTTTTACCATTTCTCTAAGCCATGTACTTTTCCCTGCAGCTAACATTAAGTTGTGCTGGACATCCTCCATGGCACAAGGACCTGTTCTTTCAGTGGAATACACTGAGTATACTGCTTTCCTCTATTATTATGCTATGGGGCTCTAAGCTGGGAATGCAGCTTCTTTCTTTCTTCTATGTCTAGAGATGCTCATTTATACAAGCATTCCTGGGAGTTGGCCATCCCTTACCCAGGAGCCCTCATGGTCCTTGGGTAGCCTGAGCATAGGTACTAGGACTGAGGAAGTTGCCTAAAGCTCTCTGCTGCCTAATGGCACAGTCTGAGATCCACTTATGTCTTTGTGGGAAATCTCTGCAAATACTGTATGATCCCAGCCACCCTGTGGGCTTTGCCCAAACAAGAGTGCTCTTGGCTGAGCATCTTCTCCTTCCATTTCTAAACTTTGTATATTTCAGGAGAAATATGATCTGAACCCTTCTAATTCATGTACACTTAAATCATCCAAGGGCTCTGTTGTAAGAGCATATTCAGCTCCAAAAATGTCTTATAAGCTTTGGTTATAAAACTCCCTAAGGTATTGTGGGATAGAAAAATTTAACTCCACTTTTCTTTGAAACAAGATTTTGTGACTTTGCCAAGAGTAAATGGATTTCCAACCTCAAAGAGGTCATGTTTGGTTCAAGAGTCAGAAATCAGGAAACTCAAAGGTCCAAATGCATTCTTCAGGAACTGGCAAAAATGAACTCCAGAGAGACGGAATAAATGATAAATTTAGGAGTCTGGATGAGATAGCCCATTCCCTCTATTCTTTTGACACAGTGCCCAAAACCCTGAGAAGTTTTGTTCTTTAACTAGGTAAATGGGGCTACTATAAGACACCAGCAAAATTAGTCAGGGAAACAACTCTTATTTTGAAAAAGTATCTGCCAATTGATAGAGTTCTTTTCAGTTTTTCTACTCATTTACTCTTTCTTTTTTTAAAAAAAAAATATTTTTATTGATTGTAGAAAGGAAGGGAGAGGGTGAGAGAGAGAAACATCAATGATGAGAATGATTGATTGGCTGCCTCCTGCACGCCCCTTACTGGCAACTGAGCCTGCAACCCGGGCATGTGCCCTTAACCAGAATAGAACCTGGAACCCTTCAGTCTGCAGGCTGTCACTCTATCCACTGAGCCAAACCAGCTAAAGCCTCATTTAATCTTTCAACATTCCTGTGGACTAGGTATAATTATCCCCATTTTCCAGAGAAACAGAATGAGGGTCAAAGGAAGTGGGAAGTAGTGACATATGTAAGACCACAGAGCTAATCTAAAACCAAGTCAGAAATTCTCTTTAACTTTAAGCTGCAATATGCTATGGGGAGGGGGGAGGATAAGATATAGCCATTTACCTTGATAAACTGAGAACCAAGAAAGCAACTATGATGAGTGGCTATCACACTAAAATTGTTTCTAAACAAAATTGGATATGTGGAATATCAGTACCAATGATGTGCATATGTGGAATGTGCATTTTCTCTTACTTTTAAATTTACATAGAAATTGCTCTGTGCTTCCTTGCTGACTCACTTAGTTTAGCCTAGTTCTGTTACAAAGTCGGTATTTAGGCAGTAGATGAATAAATGAGTTAATGTGTGATAGGCCACAGTGACTGACTTAGTCTAGAACAGTGTTTCTCAAGAATCCCTTGTGATAAAAATTACTTAGAGCACTAGTTAAGTATACAGATTTACCTATACCTTCCCTGGAAATTCTGGTTTAGCAGTTCTTAGTTGGGATTCAGGAATCTATAGTTTAACAAGTCCACCAGGTGATTCTCATCATGAGAGAAGTTTGGGAAACATTGGTCTAGAAAAGCCCCAGCTTAAACTTTACTTAAGTGAGTTCAGTTTTTCTGTTTCCAACCCACTAAAGATTGAGATAGGGACTCAGAGAGGCTACAAGTTTAAAAACAATATGATGTCCCTTAATACATATAGTTTCTCACAATTAACCAAGGACTTCTACATAAATGTCAGAGATTATTGGTACTATTGGTACTCACGAATATCTATGTTTTCTTTTTTTTTTCCCCCTGGGAATTTCCCAGCCTCCTTTACTCTTGAGTATAGCCATAGACTAATGTTGTCAAGAGAATATGAGAAGAACGAATGTGCATAGTTTTCAGCTTAACTCTTAGAAACTGCCCTGTGCAATCATCTTTCACTTTCCCCACTGACCACCAGCATGTAGAGAACTCCAAGTACCAAGAGGAGTGTAGAGCTACAAGATGAATGAGTCTGGATGCCTGAATGACTGTATATAGTAGAGTTCCACCCCTCCCCCACTAATTTGAGTTAGATTGTGAAATAATGGGGGGAAAAACTTTTGTCTAAAAAATATTATCCTATTTTTATTTTATTACAGGAAATACATTTTTCTTGTTTTCATTTCTTTATTTTATTTTTCTTTTACCATTTAGTCCCCCATAGCTCCTTCCACTTTCACCAACCCGCTTGCCCCTGCAACCACCACACTGTTGTCCATGTCCATGTCCACGAGTTCTTTCTTTTATTTTTAATTTTGCTCTATACCTCCACTCCCACAGCCTTCTCCCATGAACTGTCAGACTGTTCTCTATGAGTCTGTCTCTATTTTGCTTGGTAGCTCAGTTTGTTCAACATATGAGTGAAATCATATGGTACTTGTATTTCTCTGACTGCCTTATTTCACTTAACATAGTATACTCCAGGTCCATCCTTGCTGTCACAATGGGTAAACTTTTCTACTTTTTTACATCAATTGTGTAAATGTACCACAGCTGCTTTATTCACTCATCTAGTGATGGACACTTGTACTTCCAAATCTTGATTATTGTAAATAACACTACAATGAAGATAGGAGTGCATATATTCTTTCGAATTAGTGTTTTGGTTTTTTTTTCACATAAATTCCTAGAAGTGGAATCACTGGGTCATAGAAAGTTCCATTTATAATTTTTTGAAGTAACTCCATACTGTTTTCCACAGTGGTTACACCAATCTGAATTCCCACCAACAGTGCATGAGGGTTCCCTTTCTCCATTTGTTTTTTGATTTGTTGATGATAGCCATTCTGACAGATGTGAAGTGATATCTCACTGTGGTTTTAATTTGCATTCCTCTGATGATTAGTGATGTTGAGCATCTTTTTACATGTCTATTGGCCTTAATGGAGAAGTGTCTATTCAAATCTTTTTCTCATTTCTTAATTGGATTTTTTGGTTTTTGTTGTTGACTTGTCTGAGTTTTTTTGTTTTTGTTTTTGTTTTTTTAAAATAAATTTTGGATGTTCCTTCTTTGTTAGATGTATCATTGGAGGATATGTTCTCCCATTCAGTAGTTTGTGTTTTCATCTGTCTGATGATTTCCTTGTTTGTGCTAACAGTTTTTAGTTTGATGTAGTCCCATTTCCCATGCCCCCTTTGTTTTCCTTTCCTGTGGCAATATATCAGAAACAAATATTACTACAAGAAATGTTTGAGATTTTACTTCCTATGTTTTCTTCTAGGATGTTTATAGTTTTGAATTGTACATTTAAGTCTTTAATAGTCCATTTTGAGTTTATTCTGTCCAATTTTCCTACACCGTTTATTGAATAGACTGTTTTTACCACATTATATGTTTTTGTCTCCTTTGTCAAATATTAATTGACCATATAGGAGTGAATTTATTTCTGGCTTCTGTATTCTGTTTCATTGATCTATATGTCTGTATTTTATGCCAGTACCACTCTGTTTTGATTTCTATAGCCTTGTAGTATAGTTTGCTGTCAGGTAGCATGATGCTTCCAACTTTGTTCTTAAAGATTGCTGTGGCTACTTGGGGTCTTTTGTGGCTCCCTATAAATTTTTGGATTATTTTTTCTAATTCTGTGACATTCACTATTGTTATTTTGATAGGAATTGCATTGAATCTAGTAATTGCTTTGGTCATTATGGAAATTTTAACAATGTTAGTTCTTTCTATCCATAAATATGATATATGCTTCCATTTTTTTGTATCTTCTTCAATTTCTTTCTTTGGTGTCTTAAATTTTTTTGAGTATAGGTGTTTTACTTCTTGGTTAAATTTATTTCTAGGTATTTTATTTTTTATGACATTGTAACTAGGATTGCTAGTTTTCCTTTCTGATAGTTCATTATTATATAAATATGCAAACAATTTCTGAATATTCATTTTGTATCATGCTACCTCACTGAATTTATCTTTCAGTTCTCATAGTTTTTTGTAGAATCTTTAAGGTTCTCCATATACAGTATCATGTCATCTGCAAATAAAGACAGTTTTTATTACTTTCTTTCCCATTTGGATGATTTTACTTCTTTTTGTTTTATTGTGGTGGTTAAAACTTCTAGTACTATGTTGACTTAGTGGTGAAAGCGGATATCCTTATCTTCTTCCTGATCTTGAGAGAAAAATTTTTAGTTTTTGGCCATTGACTATGATTTTGGCTATAGGTTTTTCATACATGTCCTTTATTACGTGAATGTATGATCCTTCCATTCCCACTTTACTGAGAATTTTTATCATACATGGGTGCTGGATTTTAATGAATAGACTCATAGCTGAAATTTTCTTCATCTATTGACATGATCAAAATATTTTATCTTTCATATTGTTTGTGTGGTATATTACATTAATTTTTTGGATGTTGTACCTAACTTCCTTCAAAGGAATAAATTCCTCTTGATCATGGTATGATATTTTTAATGTATTGCTGGATCCGCATTGCTAATATTTTCTTGGATATTTTAGCATCTATGTTTATCAGGGTATTGACCTATAATTTCCTTTTATTTGTAGTGTCTTTATCTGGTTTCAGAATTAGGATAATTCTGGTCTTGTAAAATTAGCTTGAGAGTCTTCTCTCCTCTTGAATTTCTTGGAATAGTTTGAGAAGGATAAGTGTTAGTTCCCTTTTTAGCTCTTGGTAAAGGTCATCTGTGAAGCAATCCAATCCAAGACTTTTGTTTGTTGAATGTTTTTTGAGTACTGCTTTAATATCATCCTGTATAATAAATATCCAATATGCAAATAGTCGTCACACCCTCATGCCATCATACCGTAATGGCTCAGACACTCAATGCTGGGGAGAGAGGAATGGGGACCAGCCAGGCTGTGGCCCAGAAGAGGGATGATCCGCATGCTCCACTGTCCCCGCAGTCTTGGGTGCCAGCGCCTGAGGCTGCAGCCCAGGAGAGGGAAAAGCCACCTGCCTTATGGTCCCAAGTGTTTGTGGCTATGGTGCAGGCAAAGCCGCCTGCCCATGGTCCCCTGCAGCTGCGGCCAGTCAGGGAGAAGCTGGCCCGCATCCTTGGTGCCTAAGGTTGGCCAGAGGGAGGGAAGCCCAGGTTCCAGGTGCTTGCAACTGGCTAGAGGAGGGAATCCTGGGTCCTGGGTGTGGGGGAAGGCCGAGGCAGTTAGGGGTGATCAGGCCAGCAGGGGAGCAGTTTGGGGTGATCAGGCAGGCAGGCAGAGAGGTTAGGGGCAATCAGGCAGGCAGGCAGGTGAGTGGTTAGGAACCAGCAGTCCTGGATTGAGAGAGGCAGTTGGACATACCCTGAGGGGTCCCAGATTGGAGAGGGTGCAAGCTGGGCTGAGGGACCCCTGCCTCCATGCACTAATTTCGTGCACTGGGCCTCTAGTTAGTTATAAGTCAGTTCAGACTTTCAGTTTCTTCTTGTTTCAGTTTTGGAAGATTGTATGTTTCTAGGAATTTATTCACTCTTCTAGAATGTCCAATTTGTTGGCAAATAGTTGTTCATAGTATCTGCTTATGATCCTTTATATTTCTGTGGTATCAGTTGTTACTTCTCTTTTGCTTCTAATTGTACTAGTATTTTTTTGGATGTTCTCTTTTTTGTTAATGAGTCTGGTTAAAAGTATATCACCCTTCTTTATTTTTTCAAGGAAACCACTCTTGGTTTCGTTAATATTTTGTATAGGTTTTTTAGACTTTAATTCATTTATTCCCACTCTGGTTATTATTATTTCCTTTTTTTCTATTCACTTTGGACTTTGTTTGTTTTACTTTCTCTAATTTCTTTAGGTGCAAAGATAGATTTTTTTTATTTGAGATTTTTCTTTTTTCCTTATTTAGGCTTGTAATGTTATAAATTTCCCTCTTAGGAATCTTTTCACTGTGCCCTGTAGATTTTGGGTGGTTGTATTATAATTTTCATTTGTCTCAAGGTATCTTTTGGTTTCTTCCTTGATCTCAATGTGAATCCATTCATTTTTTAGTAACATGTTATTTAGCCTCTATGTTTTTGTGTTTTTAATTTTTTCCTTGTAATTTATTTTTAGTTTCTTACCATTATGTTTACAGATGATTTTTTATATAATTTCAATATTCTTTAATTTATTGAGACTTGTTTTATGTCCTAACATGTGGTCTATCCTAGAAAATGTGCCATGTACAATAGAAAATAATGTATATTTTACTGACCTGTGGTGAAATGCTCTAAAAATCTCAACAAAATTCATGTGGTCTAGTGTGTCATTTGAGGTCACAATTCCTTATTGATTTTCTGTATTGATCTTTCCATTAATATGAATTACTGTTGATTTCTTCCTTTATGTCCATAAAGATTTGCTATATATATGCAGGTGCTCCTATGTTGGGTGCATAAATGTTTACAGTGTTATATCTTCTTAATGGGTTGATCCCTTTATCATTATGTGGTGTCCTCCTTTGTATTTCATTATATCTTTTATTTTCCAGTCTACTTTTTTGATATATGTGTTGCTGCTCCAGCTGTTTTCAAATTTCCATTTGCTTAGAATATATTTGTCCATCCTTTTACTTTCAGCCTGTGTGTGTCTTTCATTCTGGCATTTGTCTCCTTGAGACAGCATACATATGCGTGTTTTTTTTTAATTCATTTAGCTACTTTATGTCTTTTGATTGGAACATTTAGGTCATTTAAATTTAAAGTGGTTATTGTTGGGCATGTATTTGTTGCAATTTTATTTTTTATAGCTATATTCCTTTTTTTTTTCTTTTCTTAATGAAGATCCTTTAACAGTTCTTGTAATACAGGTTTGGTGGTAATGAACTCATTAACTTTTTCTTGTCTGGAATGTTTTTTATTTCTCATTAACTTTTAAATAACCATTGTGGAATAGCCTTGGTTGTCTGTTCTGCTTGTCAGCACTTTGAATATTTCTGCTAATCTCTTTTGGTCAGAAATGTTTCTGTTGAGAAACCAGCTGAGCCTTATAGGAGCTCCCTTTTAGGTAATTGTCTTTGTGTTGCTTCTTTAAAGATTCTATCTTTCTCTTTAACCTTTGCCATGTTAACTATGATATGTTTTGGTGTGGACCTGTTTGGCTTCATCTTTAGGACTTTGTTATTTTCTGGACTTGTTTGTCTTTCTCCTTCCCCTGGTTAGGAGAGTTTTTAGTCATTATTTCTTCAAATAATTTCTTGACTCCTTGATCTCTCTTTTTTCTTTCTGGTACCACTATAATGTCAATGTTTTTACACTTCGTGTTGACTCACAGCTCCCTTACACTATCCTCATTTTTTGAACAAAAATTCTTTATAATTCTCATTGTGCTGTTTTAATTCTCACAAAATACTGGCTCTTCCACAAAATACCGACTTCTGCTCATGGGCCATGAAGTTTCAATCGCACTGTACTTGCACGCCCGCACGTGGTTTTTTGTGGAAGAGCCACACTCAAGGGGCCAAAGAGCTGCATGTGGCTCACGAGCCGCGGTTTGCCAACCATGGGCCTAGAGCCATCACAACTGGATGGACTACCGTAAGAGCAGGGGGTCCGCAGCTGGGGTAGGGCCATGGTGAATGTCTCTCCACACACCTGCAGCAGGGGTCTGGTTCAAGTCCCGGATTGTGAGAGGGTGAGTGAGAATGACATAGGCTGAGGGACGAGCAATGGGTTAGTGGGGGTGAAGTCCATCTTGGATGAACAGGGAGGTGAGGCTGAGCAGAGGGCAGAGCCCTGGCCAGGAGGCCTGTGGTCTGGATAAGGCAGCCATAGGAGAGATTAGTCCGGGGATAACACAGGACTTTGGCATTGTAGAAAGAATAGGGTGTAGGATAGCTTATCTTGGACTTGCCCAGAGGTGAAAGACCAGGCAGGAGCCTCTGCCAATAACAGTGGCGGAAATCTGAGTTCCAGTCCCGATGCTGCTCCCCAGAGAACATTGGAGCTGGAAGGCACCTTGACAGCCACTCAATTCCCATTTCCTTTACAGTTAAGAAATTAAAACCAGGGAGGCCTGGTTCAAGTGCAGGAGGTCCACAGCAGGGGCAGGGCTGAGGCAGATCCTCTCCGCATGCTTGTGCCAGGGGGTCTGGTTCATGTCCTGGATTGTGAGAGAGTGAGTGAGAATGACATAGACTATGGGACCAGCAGGGGGTTAACAGGGATGGAATCGATCTTGGATGAGCAGGGAGGAGAGGCTGAGCAGAGGGCAGAGCCCTGCCCAGGAGACCTGTGGTCTGGGTAAGGCAGCCATAGGAGGGATTAGTCCGGGGATGACACAGGACTTTAGCATTGTAGAAAGGATAACTTCAGCCATTGAAGATCAAACTGTACACCCCAAATGCTTTTTGTTGGATGGTCCAGGTAGTAGTGGAAACACATATCTTTATAAAGTTTTAATACAAGTTTAAAGTACTATAGTGTTTGGGGATGTTTCAGAAAGTTCTCTCTTAAAACAAATATGAGATCAGAGGATTATGCTTACAGTGAATAGTTAGTAAAATGTGGAGATGGCAAACTTAATAGCAGTATTCATTTAGGAATAGATATTATTGAAATCTCCCGTGAAATGATTTGTAATGGATCTATTATTGAAGCTACCTTTGAAAATACTATATCTATAGATAATATTAAAAATATATCTAAACATGCAATTCTTTTTTCAAAAAATGAGCACATTCAAAAATTAAATGAAGAAATTTTGGATATACTCGATGGAGATTTTCACACATATTTGAGTGATAATTCCATTGATTGAACAGATAATGCTGAAAAGGAAAATTTTCCCATTGAATTTCTTAATATTATTACTCCTTCAGGAATGCCATGTCATAAATTAAAATTGAAAGTGGGTGCAAGCATCATGCCACTGAGAAATCGTAATAGTAAATGGAGTCTTTGTAATGGTACTAGATTTATTATCAAAATATTGTGACCTAACATTATCAAAGCTGAAGTATTAACCAGATCTGCAGAAGGAGAGGTTGTTCTGATTCCAAGAATTGATTTGTCCCCATCTGACACTGGCCTCCCATTTAAATTAATTTGAAGATAGTTTCCCGTGGTGCCAGCATTTGCAATGACTATTAATAAATCACAAGGACAAACTCTAGGCAGAGTAGGAATATTCCTACCTAAGCCCATTTTCGCACATGGTCAGTTATATGTTGCTTTCTCTCGAGTTTGAAGAGCATGTGACATTACAGTTGAAGTTCTAAATACTTCATCACAAGGGAAATTAGTCAAGCACTCTGAAAGTGTTTTTACTCTTAATGTGGTATACAAGGAGATATTAGAATAAGTTTAAACAATTTATCAATCATTGTTTTTATCAGTGTTGTTTTTACATAATGTTTTTGTTTTTATATCATGTCTTTGTTGTTGTTATATCATGTTGTGATTGTTTACTTATTCATAAATTTATATATTATTTTGATATACATTTTACTAATTTTCTTTCACCTCTGACACTTCTATTATAGAGAAAGAGCAAATAGCAATATTAAACTATTTCCTCTAATTAATTCCCTTTTAATGTCCACGAATTTTGTGCACTGACCACTAGTTAATAAAAGGGTTAACAAACAGATCAAAGAAAAAATATAAAACATCCTCAAAACAAATTACAAAGAAAACATAACAATCCAAACTCAGCGGGACACAGTCATGGCAATGCTGATAGGGAAGTTCATAGTACTACATAGTACTACCTCAGAAAATAAGAAAAACTTGTGGTAAGCTATCTAAGCTTAAAAATTCAAGAATTAGAAAGAGAAAAACAAGAAATATTCAGAGTAACTAGAAAGAAGGAAACAATAAAGATAAGTGTGGACATAAATGACATAGAGGCCAAAAACAAAACAAAAAAACCAATACAACAGATCAATAAAACCAAGAGCTGGTAGTTTGAAAGGATAAACATGATTGAGGGACATCAAGCCAAGATAACCAGGAAACAAAGAGAGAGAACCCAAATAAACAAAATCAGAAATGAAAGAGATGAAGTAACAACCGAACCCATAGAAATACAAAAGATTATAAAAAAAATACTATGTACAACCCTATTCCAAAAAACTGTACAACCTAGATGAAATGGACATATTCCTAGAAAAATAGAATTTTCAAAAATCAATCAGAAAACCTGAATAGACTGAAAACTACTGATGAAATTTAAGCAGTAATCAAAGCCCTACCAACAAACAAAAACCCTGATTTGGATGGCTTCACAGGAGAGTTTCACCAAACATTCAAAGAAGAGCTAACATGTACCCTCCTCAGATTATTCAAAAAAATCCAAGAGGAAGGAATACTTCCAAGCTCTTTCTCTTAAGGCAGCATTACTCTATTCTAAAAAACAAATAAAGACACTACAAAGAAAGAGAATTACAGGCCAATATCCCTGATAAACACAGATGCAAAAATTATCAAAAAATATTAGCAAATTGCATAGAGCAATATATTAGAAAGACCAAATACCATGACCAAGTGGGATTTATTCTAGAGATGCAAGGCTGGTACAATATCTATAATTCAATAAATGTGATGCAGCACATAAAGGATTGCAAGACAAAAACCGCATAATCATATCAATTGATGCAGAAAAACCATTTGACAAAATTCAACACCGTTTTTTGATTAAAAAGAAAACTCTCAGCAAAGTGAGAATAGAGGGATCATACCTCAACATAATAAAAGCCTTATATGACAAACCTACAGCCAACATCATACTCAATGGGAAAAACTAAAACCAATTCCCCTAAGTACAGGAACAAGTCAGGGACTTCCACCTTCACCATTCCTGTTTGACATAATACTGAAAGTGCTAGCCATAGTGAACAGACAAGAAGAAGAAATAAAAGGCATCCAATTTGGAAAAGAAGAATTAAAACTGTCATTATTCACAGATGATCTGATATTATACATAGAAAACCCTAAAGATTCCAGCAACAAAGTAATAGACTTCACAAATGAATTTGGCAAAATAGCAGGTTACAAAATTAACACCCAGAAATCTAAGGCTTTTTTATACACCAATAATGAACTCTCAGAAAGAGAAACTTAAAAAAAAAATCCCATTTACAATGGCAACAAAAATTTAAGATACCTAGGAATAAACTTAACTAAAAAAATAAAATCCCTGTACTCAGACATCTACAGGACTTTGAAAAAAAGAGATAATGGAAAGTTTAAAAAGTGGAAGAACATACTGTGTTCATGGATTGGTAGAATCAACATCATTAAAATGTTCATATGACAAAATGCAATCTATAGATTCAATGCAATGCCCATTAAAATAACAACAGCATATTTAACAGACCTAAAACAAACTCTCCAAAAATTGATATTAAATAAAGAAGACCCAGAATAGTTACAGCAATCCTGAGAAAGAACAAAGTTGGAGGGATCACAATATCGGCTATCAAGTTATATTACAAAGTCACTGCTCTCACAAAAGACTGGAACTGGAAAAAAAGAGACATATAGACCAACAGAACAGAACAGAGAACTCAGAAATTGAGCTAAGCCATATGATCAATTAATATTTAACAAAGGAGGCCAGAGAATACAATGGAGTTAAGACAGTCTCTTCAATAAGTGGCGTTGGGAAAATTGGACAGATACACGAAAAAAAAAAAAGAAACTTGTTTACCAACTTACACCATACACAAAAATACATTAATAAAAATGGTTAAAATACTTAAATGTAAGATGGGAAACCATAAAAATCTTAGAAGAATCAATAGGCAGCAAAATATCAGACATATCTCATAGCAATGTTTACCAATACATCTCCTATGACAATTGATACTTAGGAGATAAACAAATAGGATTACATCAAAATAACATTCTTCTGCACAGCAAAATTAACCATCAAAAAAATACCAAGAGAGCCCCCTGCATGGGAGAACATATTTGCCAATGTTACATCTGATAAGTATTTAATCTCCAAAATTAATAGGAACTCTTACAACTTAAAAATAGTAACATAAACAATCCAATAAAAAAATGGGCCAAGTTTTTCTAAGATCGGGACCAGCCGGATGGTGGTGAGGGAGAGAGTGTGAGAGAGTGAGGGAGTGAATAGGGAGTCTGTGGACATGTGGTGTGTGAGTGTGCGTGTGTGTGTGTGTGAGATAGAGAGAGAGTTAGGGACCATTAAATCCTGCAGGACTTTCCAGGGCTGGCGGATGATGTGGTTTTAGACTGCAAGACCTCACTGACCCTGCAAGAACTCCCTAGCAGCGGTACTTGTCCCACACCATCTTGAAGGACAGAACTGCTATGACTGCGAACACAGCCTCACCACCACCCAGGCTTGCCTCAGACACAAATTGGGACCCTACAGTCACTCTGGACAAAGACCTGCTCCCACAGCAGCAGACCCACAGACACCGAAACTCCAACCATCCTAACCAAAAATTCCTGTGAGGCACAGAGCACGTCCCCATCCCACTGTCCTGCTGCAGCAGCATAGGGCCTGTGCTACCTGCAATGCACGAGCAGGCCTCCAACCAACATAGAGAAGCCGTACAACTTAACCCCCCAGGAGGCCCGTGACTCTGATTCTCAGCACACGCACATGTGTGGACACTGATTCTTATTGTGGAGGCCCCCCACTGACCTCTGGCAGCTGCACCCAGTAACTGTGATTCCGCGTGCACGCGCATGAGTACTCTGATTCTCACACAAGGCCCATGCTGACCCAAAGCAGCTGCAAAAAGCAACCGTGATGCGAATTCTCAGCCCATGCACACGGGGACTCTGATTCTCAGTGCACCTGTGCAGGTACCCCGCTGACCCAAGGTGGCCATACCACCCGGGCCCTGAGCGCCTATGACTCTGATTCTTGGTGCAGGTGCACAGGGACTCTTATTCTCTATAAATGTGCATGTGAGGACCCCGCTCACCTGACACCACCACACCACCAGACAAATGAACTCCCGTGACTCTGATTGTTTTTTTTAATCTCTCTTTTGTAAGTTCCCTATTGGTCTATAAAAACACCATAGGTTTCTTGGCATTAGTTTTGTATCCTGCTACATTGCTGAAGTCATTTATTAAGTCTAATCATTTTTTAGGGAGTTTTTAGGATTTTCTATGTACAGTATCATGTCATCTGTGAATAATGACAGTTTTACTTCTTTTCTAATTTGGATACCTTTTATTTCTTCTTCTTATCTAATTGCTATGGCTATCACTTCCAGAACTATGTCAAACAGGAGTGGTGAAAGTGGGCATCCCTGTCTCATTCATGTTCTTAGGTGAAATGGTTATAGTTTTTGTCCATTGAGTAAGATGTTGGCCATAGGTTTGTAATATAAGGCTTTTATTATTTTGAGGTATGATCCCTCTATTTCCATTTTGCTGAGGGTTTTATTTTTTATTGATTAAGGTATTACAAATGTGTCTTTATCCCCCCATTTTCCCCCCTCCCCCAGTACTGCCCTCCCCCCCCCCCCGTTGTCTGCGTCCATCGCTTATGCTTATATGCATGCATACAAGTCCTTTGGTTGATCTCTCCCCCTTACCTCCACCCTCCCCTACCTTCCCTCTGAGGTTTGAGCATCTGATGGATGCTTCTCTGTCCCTAGATCTGTTTTTGTTCATCGGTTTATGCTGTTCATTATAGTCCACAAATGAGTGAGATCATGTGATATTTATCTTTCTCTGACTGACTTATTTCACTTAGCATAATGCTCTCCAGCTCCATCCCTGCTGTTGCAAATGATAGGAGTTCCGTCTTTTTTACTGTGGCATAGTATCCCACTGCATAGATGTGCCAAAGTTTTTAAATCCACTCATCTGCTGATGGGCACTTAGGTTGATTCCCAATCTTAGCTATTGTAAATTCTGCTGCTATGAACATATGGGTGCATATATCCTCTCTGGTTGGTGTTTCTGGTTTCTTGGGATATATTCCTAGAAATGGGATCACTGGGTCAAATGGAAGCTCCATTTTTAGTTTTTTCGAGGAAACTCCATACTGTTTTCCACAGTGGCTGCACCAGTCTGA
Organism: Myotis nattereri; assembly: GCF_964212035.1. Taxonomy (NCBI): domain Eukaryota; kingdom Metazoa; phylum Chordata; class Mammalia; order Chiroptera; family Vespertilionidae; genus Myotis; species Myotis nattereri. Next base: position 46,071,203 of record NC_138078.1, read on the forward strand.
ATTCCCACCACCATTTGTCATTAGTTGATTTGTTGATGATAACCATTCTTACAGGTGTGAGATGGTACCTCATTGTCATTTTGATTTGCATCTCTCTGATCATTAGTGATTTTGAGCCTATGTTCATATATCTCTTCGCCTTCCTTAGATCTTCTTTCAAAAGTAACTATTTAGATCTGTTGCCCATTTTCTGATTGGATTGTTTGTCTTACTTTTGTTAAGTTGCCTGAGTTCCCTGTAAATGTTGGAGATTAAACCCTTATCAGAGATATCGTTGGCAAATATGTTCTCCCATGCAGTGGGCTTTTTTGTTGTTTTGTTGATGGTTTCTTTTGCTGTGCAGAAGGTTTTTATTTTGATGTAGTATCATTTGTTTATTTTCTGTTTAGTTTCCATTGCTCTAGGAGCTGTGTCGGTGAAGATATTGCTTTGGCATATATCTGAGATCTCGCTGCCTATGGATTCCTCTAATATTTTTATGGTTTCCTGCCTTGCATTTACGTCCTTCATCCATTTTGAGTTTATTTTTGTGCATGGGGTAAGTTGGTGGTCTAGTTTCACTTTTTTGCATGTGTCTGACCAAATTTCCCAGCACCATTTATTGAAGAGACTGTCTTGACTCCATTGCATGTTCTTGCCTCCTTTGTCAAATATTAATTGAGCATAGTGGTTTGGGTCAATTTCTGGGTTCTCTACTTTATTCCATTGGTCTATATGTCTGTTCTTGTGCCAGCATCAGGCAGTTTTGAGAAGAGTGGCTTTGTAATACAGCTTGATATCTGGCATTTAAATCCCTCCTACTTAATTCTTCTTTCTCAGGATCGCTGTGGATATTCAGGGTCTTTTTTTACGTCCAGATGAATTTTTGGAGAGTTCTTTCTAGATCTGTGAATATGCTATTGGTATTTTAATGGGGAGTGCATTGAAGTTATACACTGCTTTGGGTAGTATGGTCCTTTTAATGATTTTAATTCTACTAATCCATGAACACGGTATGTTCTTCCATCTGTTTATGTCTTCCTCTATCTCTTTTTTTCAATGTCTTGTAGTTTTCTGAGTACAGGTCTTTTACCTCCGTAGTTAAGTTTATTCCTAGGTATCTTAATTTTTTTGTGCAATGGTAAATGAGATTGTTTTTGTAATTTCTCTTTCTGTAAGTTCACTGTTGGTGTATAAAAATGCCATAGATTTCTTGGCATTAATTTTATATCCCGCTACTTTGACAAGTTCATTTATTAAGTCTAATATTTTTTTTGATGGAGTCTTTAGGATTTTCTTTGTAATATAATGTCTTCTGCAAGTAATAACAATTTTATTTCTTTTCCAATTTGGATGCCTTTTATTTCTTCTTCTTGTCTGCTCGCTATGGCTAGTACTTCTAGTACTATGTTGAACAGGAGTGGCAAAAGTGGGGACCTGGGTCTGTATGGCGCTGGCCTGGGGCAGGGGACCTGCCTGGTAGGGCTTGACAGGGTCTCTCAAGCTGCACCCCCCTGCGCCAGCACTGGGCCAAGGACCTGAGGCCATGCTCCACTCTCTGGTGCCAGGCCATGGGACCTGAGGTCACTCTCCCTGCCCGGTGGGGCTTGACAGGGGACTTCAGGCTGTGCCCCCTGCCCCAGTGCTGGGCCATGGAACCTCAGGCTGTGCTCCATGCCCCGGCGCCAGGCTGGAGGACCTGAGGCTGCACCCCCTGCCCAGCGGGGCTTGACAGGGGCCCTCAGGTCATGCCCCCTGCCCTGGTTCTGGGCTGGAGGGCCTAAGGCCATGCCTCCTTCCATGCAGGGCTTGATTGGGACCTCAAGGAATGCCCCCTGCCCCAGTGCCAGGCCTTGGGGTCCTGAGGCTGTGCCCCCTGCTTGGCAGGGCTTGATGGGGGAACTCATGTCGTGCCTCAAGGTGCACCCCCTGCCCGTGCTGGGGGACCTCAGGCCATGCACCCCGCCCAGCCACCTGGGGTGGGGCTTGATAGAGGTGGGGCCGGCCGGTCTAGATGTAGCCTAATGGGGGTGGGGCTGGCCAGGTCTGGGTCTTGTGAAATTTCAAGGAGCAAGTGGGTGGGCGGGGACTTGACTCTGGTTCTTGTGGTGCACCCCAGACTCTGACAGGAGGAAGATTTTCATATACATTTTACTAATTTTCTTTCATCCCTTACACTTCTATTATAGAGAAAGGGAAAATAGCACTATTAAAATATTTCTTCTAATTAATTCCCTTTTAATGTGCACAAATTTAATGTACACAAAGCTTTAAGCAAAGCTTAAAGCAAGTGCTGGGAATACATAGTGGAGGCAGTGAAATAAATTCTTGACATTGGCAGGATCAAAGATGTCACCAAGCAAAAGAAGATATTGGAGATAGGTTTAGAATGGTGAAGACAGTTTAATTCTATAAAGGACTGGATGTTAGAGTAGAGAAAAATAATTTATCCAGGGCCCAGAGCCTTTGCTATTGCTACAGAGGCTGGTGGGAATGGCTGTCTGGCTCTGTGCTCTCAACCGATGATGGTAGAAAGGTTATACCAGGATTTCACCCCCTAACCTCTTCTAACCTCTACTATTTATTTTGGGCATTCTTTTATTTATTCATCAGATAGAGAGCATTATGTGCTATTTACTGAGGAGAAAAAAATTGTTCATAAAATGTCGAGTAAGACTTCCTCCACGTTCTGCGTGGAGTAGGGTTCGGTATCTGAAAGAGGAGCCGCACAACAAATGAGAGAAAAAGACACGAGATAATTTTGCAATATTGGGGGACCAGGCGGGCAAGTCCCGAAGGACTTCCACCCATGCTCAGGCTGCTCCAATCTTTTATTGATCTAGAGTAGCCCTTAGGGTAAGGAGGTTTCAATGACACACAGATCAGCAAACAATTTCCAGGAATAGACAAAGTATCTGATTAGCTCATCAATAGATTTCCAGGAATAGGCAGAGTATCTGATTAACAATAATCAACAAGGATCTACATAAGTATCTAAGGAATTAAGGGAACTAAAGTGGGGATGCTTCAACTATTACTACCTAAATTAACTGGGTGGTGCACAGTTCTGACCTTTGCTAGAACTTCAAAGGTTACTAGCTTTTGGGGGGGGGGTTCTCTGTCTAAACTCAGCTAGTGAAGACAATGAATGGACTCTGGCAATAAAATCCCAGTCATGATCTCAAGGATCTCACATTATAGGGAAAGGACTTGTTAAAAGAGAACGAGAGAGAGAGAGAGAGAGAGAGAGAGAGAGAGAGAGACAAAGATAGACTGTAATGCCAGTGATTTGAGAGAGACGGGAGCTTGTGGGAAGCCAGAAGAGGGTGGCTTATGCTCCACTCTTGGGAAATCAGACAAGGCTTATTTGTTTGTTTGTTTGTTTATTGCTGACACTATCTGGATGTCCCCCATTTGAAAGAGGTGATGTTTAATCTGGTGGCTTTTTACAACTTTTACTGCTACCACTTGGATCCCATACCTCCGGTTTGGTCTTTCTACTTCCACCCTTATACCACATTCAGTCCTTTCTCAATGCCAGAGGGATTCTATTGAAGTGTAAGTCAGATCATGTCACTATTGTGCTTTAAACCCTGAAATGGTTTCTCATCTTACACAGAATAAAAGTCAAAGTCCTACTCTTGTACACAGCCCTGAGTGATTTTAGCCTCTCTTCCCACTTCAACTTCAATTCCTACTTCACTTCCACATTAGTCCTGACTGTTCTTCTATCACACTTGACTATTTTTCTACCTAGAATGCTTTTTACTCAGATACCTGTAAGAGCTTGCTCCCCCAATTTATTCAGTATTGACTAAAATATCACCAAGATGGTCTTCCCTGGCTACTACACCTAAAACCACAGCCCTACTTCATATATATATATATATATATATATATATATATATATATATATACACACACACACACATACACACACTAGTAAAAGAGAAACATGAAAATTGGTGTCACTCTGCTACACCCACAAGCCATGCCCACAAGCCATGCCCACCAGTCAATCAGGAGCAAGTATGTAAATTAACCCATCCAAGATGGCAGCCGGCCAAGGATCTGGAGTGAGCAGGATGCTTGGGTTGCCCCCAGCACTGGAGGAAGCCAAGCTTCTGGCCTGCCCTGGTCAGTCCTGACCTCCACTCAAGGCTACAAAGTTTCAATTATAGACGATAAATCAACCCAAGATACCTACTTCCCTCTGCTCAAGGAGGCACTGAAAACAAAAAAGAAAAAAGGAAGGGGCTGGGAGCTTGTGTCACTGGAGGCCTTGAGCAGCCTGCAAACAGCAATCAGCCCCTCACCCAGGCTGGCCAGGCATCCCAGTGGGAACCCCGGCCCTGAATGGGCTGTGGCCAGCCTGCAAACAGCCCTCAGCCTCTCACTGAGGCTGGCCACACCCTCATGGGGTGAGGGTCCCCACTGGGGTCTTAGCCAGACTGAAAACAGCCATCAGCCTCTCACCCAGGTTGGCCAGGCACCCCAGCGGGGACCCCCACCCTGAAGTGGGTGTGGCCAGCTTGAAAACAGCCCTCAGCCCCTCACCCAGGCTGGCCACACTTCCCAGTGGGGACCCTTACGCCATGGGGGTGTGACTGGCCTTCAAACCACCACAGGACCCTCACCCAGGCTGCCCCATGCCCCAAGGGAATCCCCATCCTGATCTGGGACACCCTTCAGGGAAAACCAGCCAGCCCCACCCATGCACCAGGCCTCTATCCATACTAATGAAAGGGAAATATGCTAATTAGACTGGGAGACCTTCCAGGAGACCTTCCGGATATTCTTCTGGACAAAGCCTGAATACATACACACACACACACACACACACACACACACACACACACTAATAAAGGTGTGGGGCAGAGGTTGATGCGGTTAGAGGCCAAGAGGGGAGGGAAGTTGTGGGTGATCAGGTTGGTGGGGGGCGGGGCCATTGGGGGTAAGCAGACCAACATGGGGGCAAGTAGGGGCAAGCAGGCCACCAGTGGGGGTCAGTTGGAGGTAATCAGGACAGTGGGTGGGGCACTTTGGAGTGAGCAGGCCAGCAGGGGGGCAGTTGGGAGCAAGCAAGCCAGTGGGGAGGGAAGGTAGGGGCGAGCAGGCCAGCAGGGGTGGCAGTTGGGGTTGAGCAGGCCAGCAGGCAGAGTGGTTAGGGGCAATCAGGCAGGCAGGCAGGCAGGTGAGTGGTTAAGAGCCAGCAGTCCCGGATTGTGAGAGGGATGTCTGACTGCCGGTTCAGGCCCGATCCCTGTAAACCAGCAGTAGGACATCCTTTGAGGGGTCCTAGATTGGAGAGGGTGCAGGTCGGGCTGAGGAACACCCCTCCCCCATGCATGAATTTTGTGCACCAGGCCACTAGTATATATATATATATATATATATATATATATATATATATATATAAAATCTCCTAATAATAGACAAACATGGTAATTGACCATACCTTCACTATGCCTCTTATTGGCTAATCAGCATGATATGCAAATTAACCACCAACAAAGATGGTGGCTAATTTGCATACTGCAGGCAGGGCAGGACAGCGCCATCCCGCCTGCCCCGCTGCCATCTGGGCCTGCTATTTGCCACCCGGGGCGGTGGGGTGGGACAGCACCATCCAGCCTGCCCTGCCGCCATCTGAGCCTGCTATATGCAACCCGGGGTGGCGAGCATCCCATGTGCGACCTGACCTGGGGTGGCTGGGCGGGGAAGCAGCGATCAGCCAGCCTGCCCGGGCATCCTGTGTGCTTGGCATCTCTTTCCTTCACCTGAGCCCCCGCCATATGGGGACATGGGGCCCTCTCCGAGAGAGAGAGAGAGAGAGAGAGAGAGAGAGAGAGAGAGAGACAGAATTTGTCACACCACATCCCTCCCTGATCGTCCACTATGATTCCAAGCCAGGGAGGGCTGCCTTTAGGCCACAGCTCCAGATACCTCACCTCCACCCCAGGCCTGAGAGCACAGTGCTGGGCAGGGGCATCCAGGGGTTTGGGAATGCAGCGCAAGGGGCCGGCACATTGTGTGGGGGGGGCTGTGTTTACACCGCGAAGTTCTCCACTTCTGCCCTGGCCCGTGCACTCCTCCTCCTTCTCCTCAGAGGCCCAGCTCCTGCCTACATGCTTGCTGGGCAGGCCCAACTGCACTAGGGAGTGAGCCATGGCAATTGGGATGGCCACTTCCTGGGATGGGATGGCCAGACCATGGCGATTCATGAGGGCGATGAGGTTCATGGGGCATGCGCAGCCCTCGGGCTGCGGGGGTGGCTGGCCAAACCGAGTCTGGCTTCAGTGGGGCCAGTGGGAGCCCAAGGCCACCCCAACCTCCACAGGTCCCGGGTGGACTGTGGCTCATTGGAGAGTGGTGTTTCCATTCATGGTGCCCAGGGACAGCTATGAGCTGCTGCAACCCCACCCCACACTTCAGGGAGGGGGAGTAGGCTCACAGCCACCAGCACCCTAGGTTGCACCGCCTGTGTCTCAGTCTGCCAGGTTGGCAAGATCCAGAGCAGGTGAGCTGCTCCCTTCCCCCAATGGTAGAACAGGGAGGAGAGTGCTGGGTGCAGGGAGGGACCTCAGCTGGGATCTTCCTGGTGTGGGGAAGGGATCCAGCCTGGGTCCGGTGGGGAGTTTAGGAAGTCTGGCTAAGCAGGCGCTGGTTCATACCAACTCTTACTCTGCCATCTTCCTCCAGCTCTTCAAGCTAGTCCCCCTGCCCCACCTGTCTGGGGGAACGGGCTCTGGGTGACCTCCCTGAGCTCAGACTGTGGACCCAGTGACCTCAAGGAAGAGTGCCTGGCCGGGCCTGGGCAGGAGCCGATGCAGAACTACCAGGGCAGAGTTGCTTCTGTGTCTCGGTGAAGTTTGCAACTGACCCAAGGAGGAAACTTTAAAGGGGAAAGGCTGGGAGGCATGAATTGCCAGCACTTAAGTCACTTGAAAACAGCTCCACTTGGAATGTGAGGCGGTTGTATGTTCAGCTGAGAAGTGAGGGAGCTGAACTCCACCATCGTTGGGCTCCTGTCAGTCTGAGACCCAAGCGTCCACCACAACAAGGAAAGAACAGAGCGAGGGGCCCGGAGGAAGGGAGGACAATTGAAGAAAACCATGTCTAGACTTTCCCCAGCCCTCTCCTTCTTTCTGTTGCCTACAAGAGCCCCAGGCCTGGCCACAGTTCTGTCTCCACGTTTTAGTCCTCTATTTTCCAACCACAGAGGAAAGAAATAAGGAAGGAGTCTGTGCTGCCTTCAGAAAGTATCTATATACCTGATCCGCCAGTTGCCTTCCACAGAAGGAGGCCAGACTGTGGCTTAGGCCCGCTCCCCGCAGGGACATCAGTAGGACATCCTGTGAGGGCTCCCAGACTGTTAGAGGGGGAAGGCTAGGCTGAGGGATGCCCCCTGAGTGCACAAATTTTTGTGCACCAGGCCTCTAGTATATATGTGTGTGTATATATATATATATATATATATATATATATATATACACACACACATACACACACACACTAGTGGCCCAGTGCATAAAATTCATGCATGGATAGGGTCCCTAGGCCTGGCTGGCAATCAGCGCTGATCGGGGCCTTCCGGCTGCTGACCAGGGCCTTCCTTCATTCTACAATGCCTCCAGGTGGTCAGCGCACGTCATAGCAAGCAATCAAACTCCCAGTCTCCAGGTCAAACTCCAGAGAGGGCACATTGAATATTAGCCTTTTATATTTATAGAACCCTATCCTACTTCACTTCATAGTATGTATCACTAACATAAACATATATGTTTTTCATATTTGGGGCTTATGTTTTCCCCTATAGAATGTAAACTCTGTGGTGATGTTCTTACTATTGAGTTCACCATGTACCCACAGAGTCTGACCCATAGTAGATGTTCAGTAATTATTTGTTAAATGAATGAATGAATGGATTGGAGGCCTTATGGAACTGGTGGAGACACTCAGATATAAGTAGGGAGGTTGTAAAAGGCATTCTAAGCTGTAGGAATAGAATTTATAAAGACTCAAAAGTGAAACAGACATTTCAGCCTGGCCAGAGTAAATTAATGTGAAAGCAAGCGAGAGCAATGAGACAAGGACAAATCAAGGATTTTGTAAGCCACATAAAGGATTATAGACTTAATCTTAAAGGCAATTTTGAGCCACTGTAATGTTATGAGTAGGAAGAGACAATGTTAATTTATCCTTTGGCAATGCCTATAAGCCCTGGACCGGTCTATGCCTTTAATGGGAACATTAATTACTAGTAGCCATATTGATAAGCAAATGGTTGTTATTGAGAAAAACAAAATTCTGGACTCAGTTCCCTCATGTGTTAAAGACAATTAAAATATTTATCCCATGCAATTTTCATTAACATTGAAACAAATTAAGTAAAGCTCCTAGTCCAAATGTGAAGAGTTTAATAAGTGCTTATTGACCAGGCAGCTCTTCTCCTCAGTTTTCTTTTGGTGAAGTAGTACAGTCCCACAAATGGAAGGAAATCAAAGGTTTTGGAGTCATACATAGCCTGGGCTCAAATTAAAGTTCTGCTCTTTCTCACTGCATGGCTTTGGTAAGTTACCTCCCTTTGACCTTCAGCCTTTTCCTCTCTTACAAAGTGATGTAAATACCTAACAACTTTCAGATAAGTAGCTGAGGTCACATTTTATGCTGCATTGAGGGGCTAGGCTGGGGTACAACTAGGATGAGGACTTTATGGTGGAAACAACACACAAGCCAAGCATAGATGACACATGCAAGCTGCCTCTCACTTTGCCTGTTAAGATCCTAACCCAACTACCACTCACACTTTAGTATTACTCACCCAAAACTACAGTAACCAAAGGTGGAAAGCACGAGGTCCGAAAAATGGTACACTTGGCAAAAAATAAAAATAAAAATAAATAAATAAATAAATTCCGATGTGAATTCAAGATTGTTACCATACGGTATTGGAATTCATCTTACACACATACACTAAGCCAGCAATGCTCAAGACTAGATGCTCATTACAATAATCCAAGGGAGATCCTGGATGGAAGATGGCGGTGATATAGGCAGACGAATCCCAGGTCGTGTCCCGGAGATAATGGAGTGAGCAGCTGAAACTAATAACACCCACCCCGAATTGGTGAAATTGCTCAGCTGGTGAGATGGTTTGCAGCCGGGAAGGGCAGAACTCCCCTGGAAAGGTAAAAAAAAACAACAGGGATTTGGGCAGGAAAGTTTGCCAGACCTCTGAGCCCAGAGGGTCGGAGGGAGACCCCGTGGCAGACAGCCGCGTCCCTTGGGACAGGCACAGCCCCTGACTGGGGAAAGGAGATCCGCGGGATTTCTGGCACAGCCTAGTGATTTGAGAGCTGGGTTCTGTGATAACGGAGGACTGAGCCTAAAGGGGGCAGCCTGAAGATCTGACCAGACAATGCAGTGCCAGTAAGAGAGGAGCTTACAGAAACCAAGCCTTCCCGTTTCCGTGGCTGGTGTTTGTTTGTTTGTTTTCACTGAATCCTGTTCATGGGACATTTTGGATACAGACACTCACCTGTGCTGAAAAGAGGGAGAGGTTGAGGAGGAGTGGAATCTGGGGAGAGACTGAGGAGAGAAGGGGGGCCGGGAGAGGTGGCAGCGAATTGAGTGCTGAGACACCCCTGAGCCCAGGACTGGGGCAGCCATTCCCTCCGGAGAGTGAGACTCCTCCCCCCAGCCCCCAGGCAAGGAGCACAGCCACACCCAGATTCCACCCTGAACGAGATCAAGGATTAAAATAATCTGATCAGTCCCTGGGAGTTAACAGGGTCTGGCCTATAGAGGGATTTTCAATCCCAGCAAAAACACAGAGTGGGTAACTATTAAGGAACCAGTACTGGATAGTTGACAACCCCAAATTAGTTTTAAGTGCGAGAAGCCATATAGCCTCAGAGGCCAACCCCAGAACACTGCCACCCAGAGGCTGACCCACAGACTGACTCTTTGCTAAACACAAAATAAGGCAGTCTGGGAAACAAATACAACCTGCTTTAAAATAAGGACTGTGTTTTGCAACACAGAGGAACAGTGTATCGCAGGGAAACTCAACACTCTCCTGAAAACCTGTCACGACTAAGGCGAGCCAGACTGAAGAACAGAAGAACCGAAGGACCTTCACTACTGCAATTTTTTTCTTCTTTTTTCACCTTTTAAGTAAGAAAACAATTTTTTTTCTTTTTTTTCTTCTTTTTTTTCTTTTTTCTTTTTTCTTCTTTTTTCCATCACCTGATTTTACCCTTTTAATTACTACCTTCTTATTTTTAACCAGTGTTATTACTGCTACCATTTTACCATTTTTTAAAGTGCTATTTTATTTTCTCTTTATTTTATTTTGGGATTAGTGTTCTCCACTCAATTTTCATTGTTATATTATTGGTTGTTTCTAGTTTGCATGAATCTCCAGGGAGCTGTTGCTGGAATTTGTTGGGATTAGTGGCAGTTCTATAAGCGTATTCTCCTCATATAAAAAGTCTCTTCCCCTCTTCCACTTCATTCTCTCTTTTCGCTCTTTTTTTTTTAGTTTCATTTCTCACTTTTATTTTCCCCCCTCCTTTTTCCAATTTCATTTTTGCACTCCTTTTTTTGGTCCCTACTTTTCTTTTCTTTTTTCTCTTTTATCTTTTTCTCTTCCTTCTTCCTTATCCCCTAATTCTCTTAATTCGAGTGGTCACCTTTATTTGGGGTTATTAATATCGTGAATATATTTGTGTTTAGTGCCTGGTACGTGGTGCCTTGTTGTGTTGTATTTTGTGCCTTTAAATCTACAAAGCAGATCCAAGCAACAGCAGCCTCCTGAGCACCACACCCTCTGCTGAGGAACAGCAGCTGTACGTGAAACCTCCCCCCACCAGACAGAAGAGCCACCACAGCTGTGAACAGCACCCACCAGAGGAGCTGCTGCCAACTGAAGAGCAGCTGCTACCGCAACCGCCTGAAGAGCAACCACAGACCAAGGAGTCACTGCCGCCCAGGGAGCAGCTACTGAACGACTCAACATCTAGATATGTCAGTGAGATCAAACATGGGTAGACAAAGAAACCCCCAAAGGAAAGAGAAGGAGGACTCTCCGGAAAAGCAGCTAAGTAATACAGAGGCATGCAACATGACAGAAAAAGAATTCAGAATAAGGGTCCTAGAGTGCATAAACCGGATGGAGGAAAAAATCGAAAACCTCTGCAAGAAGCAAGAAAAACAGATGAAAAAATCAATCACATATGGAAGAAGCTAGAAGAAACAGATGAAAAAATCAACAACTTAAGTAAGACCCAAGAAGAAATGAAGAGTGATATAGCTGCAATGAAAAACTCCATTGAAACTATCAACAGTAGACTAGGAGAAGCGGAGGACCGAATTAGTGAATTAGAAGACAAGGAAGTAAAACACACCCAAAATGTACTGCAATTGGAGAAAAAAATTAAAAGACAGGAGGAGAGCCTAAGGGAGCTTTGGGACAACATGAAATGAAACAACATACGAATAATAGGGGTGCCAGAACAACAGAAAGATGAACAAGGATTAGAAAACGTATTCGAAGAAAGAATATCAGAAAACTTCCCTGAGGTGGGGAAGAAAAAAGTCACTCAAGCCCAGAGAGTCCCAAACAAGGGGAACCCGAAAAGACCCACACCAAGACGCATCATAATTACCATGGCAAATGTTCAGGACAAAGAGAGAATCTTACAGGCTGCAAGAGAGAGACGGAAAGTGACATACAAGGGATCTCCCATTAGATTGTCAAATGATTTCTCAACAGAAACACATCAGGCCAGAAAAGAATGGACGGAAATTTACAAAGTGATGCAAAGCAAAGGACTGAATCCAAGAATACTCTATCCAGCGAGGCTATCATTCAGACTTGAAGGGGAAATAAGAAGCTTCCCAGACATAAAAAGCCTAAGGTAGTTTATCACCACCAAGCCAGCAATGCAAGGAATGCTAAAAGGACTGGTATAAAAAGAAGAAATAAAAAGCTCAGAAAGAAAACAGCCACACAAAAAAAGAAATGGCTACAAACAAGTACCTTTCAATAATAACTTTAAACGTAAATGGACTAAATGCTCCAACCAAAAGACCTCGAGTGGCTGAATGGATATAAGAAACACGACCCATACATCTGCTGTCTACCAGAAATCCACCTCAATAGAAGGGATTCACACTGACTGAAAGTGAAAGGATGGAAAAATATCTTTCAGGCAAATGGAAAGGAAAAGAAAACTGCGGTAGCAATACTTATATCGGACAAAATAGACCTCAAAATGAAGGCCATAACATGAGATAAGGAAGGCCACTTCATAATACTAAAGGGATCAATACAACAAGAAGATATAACCCTGGTAAACCTATATGCACCTAATTCAGGAGGACCCAAATTCATAAAAAAACTCTTGAAAGATATCAAAGGAGAGATCGACAACAATACAATCATAGTAGGGGATTTTAATACACCACTGACAGCACTGGATAAGTCCTCTGCACAAACAATCAGCAAAGATACAGCAATCCTAAATGACTCACTAGATCAGATGGACTTAATAGACATCTTCAGAACACTTCACCCCAAAGCCAGGGAATATACATTCTACTCAAGTGCACATAAGACATATTCAAAAAAAGACCATATGTTGGGTCACAAGCAAAGTATCCCCAAATTCAAGAAGATTGAAATAATAAAAAGCATCTTCTCAGACCACGATGGCATAATATTAGAAATAAACTACAATAAAAACAACCCAAAATACTCAAACACCTGGACGCTGAATAGCATGCTATTAAATATTGATTTGGTTACCAATGAGATCAAAGAAGAAATTAAAAACATCCTGGAAACTAATGACAATGAAAACACAACAATCCAAAACCTATGGAACACAATGAAAGCAGTCCTGAGAGGGAAGTTAATAGCTCTACAGGCCTATCTCAAAAAACAAGAAAAAATGGTAGTAAATCATCTAACTCTACAACTCAAAAAATTAGAAAGAGAGCAACAAAGAAACCCCAGAGTGAGCAGAAGGAAGGAGATAATAAAGATTAGAGCAGAAATAAATGCCATAGAGACCAAAAAAACAATACAGAAAATCAATGAAACCAAGAGCTGGTTCTTTGAAAGGATAAACAAGATTGACAAACCTCTAGCCAGATTCACCAAGAAGCAAATAGAGAGGACCCAAATAAACAAAATCAGAAACGATGGATGCGAAATAACAAAAGACCCCACAGAAATACAAATGATTGTTAAAAAATACTATGGACAGCTCTACTCCAACAAACTAGACAACCTGGAGGAAATAGACTAATTCCTAGAAAAATACAACATTCCAAAATTCAATCAGGAAGAATCTAAAAATCTCAACGGGCCAATAACTATGGAAGAAATTGAAGCAGTCATCAAAAAGCTTCCATCAAAAAAAGCCCAGGACCAGATGGCTTCACAGGGGAGTTTTACCAAACATTCAAGTAAGAACTAAAACCTACCTTCCTCAGACTACTACAAAAAATTCACGAGGAAGGAACACTTTCAAGCTCATTCTATGAAGCCAGCATCACCCTAATACCAAAACCAGGTAAAGACAACACAATGAAAGAGAATTACAGGCCAATATCCCTCATGAACATAGATGCCAAAATCCTCAACAAAATCCTAGCAAATCGGATCCAGCAGTACATCAGAAAGATCATACACCAAGACCAAGTTGGATTTATTCTGGGGATGCAAGGATGGTACAATATCCGCAAATCAGTGAACGTAATACATCACATAAACAAATTGCAAGAAAAAAAAACCACATGGTCATATCAATTGATGCAGAAAAAGCATTTGGCAAAATTCAACACTCATTTTTGATAAAAACTCTCAGCAAGGCGGGTGTAGAAGGATCATACTTCAACATAATAAAATCCATATATGACAGGCCCACAGCCAACATCATACCCCATGGATAAAAACTAACACCATTTCTGTTAAGAACAGGAACAAGACAGGGATGCCCCCTCTCACCACTCCTGTTCAGCATAGTACTGGAAGTGTTAGCCATTGCAATTAGGCAAGAAGAAGAAATAAAAGGCATCCAAATAGGAAAAGAGGAAGTAAAATTGTCCTTATTTGCAGACGACATGATATTGTACATACAAAACCCGAGAGACTCCATCAAAAAGCTACTAGACTTAATACATGGATTTGGCAATGTAGCAGGATACAAAATTAACCCCAGGAAATCTGAGGCATTTCTATACACCAATCGTGAACTTTCAGAAAGAGAGATTATAAAAACAATCCCGTTTACCATCTCACCAAAAAAATTAAGCTACCTAGGTATAAACTTAACTGAAGAGGTAAAAGACCTCTACTCAGAAAACTACAGGACATTGAAAAAAGATATAGTGTAAGACATAAACAGATGGAAGAACATACCGTGTTCATGGATTGGTAGAATCAACATCATTAAAAGGTCCATACTACCCAAAGCAATCTATAAATTCAACGCACTTCCCATTAAAATACCAATGGCATACTTCATAGATCTAGAACGAACTCTCCAAAAATTCATCTGGAATAAAAAAAGACCCCAAATAGCTGCAGCAATCCTGAAAAAGAACAAAGTAGGTGGGATCTCAATACCAGATATCAAGATGTATTACAAAGCCACTGTTCTCAAAACTGCCTGGTACTGGCACAAGAACAGACATATAGATCAGTGGAATAGAATAGAGAGCCCAGAAATCGGCCTGAACAAATATGCTCAATTAATATTTGACAAAGGAGGCAAGAACATACAATGGGGCCAAGATAGTCTCTTCAATAAATGGTGTTGGGAAAATTGGACAGATATATGAAAGAAAATAAAACTGGACCGCCAACTTACACCATACACAAAAATAAACTCAAAATGGATAAAGGACTTTAATGTACGACAGGAAACCATAAAAATTCTAGAAGTATCCAAAGGCAACAAAATCTCAGACATATGCTGAAGCAATTTCTTCACTGATACAGCTCCTAGGGCACTTGAAACTAAAGAGAAAATAAACAAATGGGACTACATCAAAATAAAACCTTCTGCACAGCAAAAGAATCCATCAACAAAACAATGAGAAAACCCACTGTGCGGGAAAACATTTTTGCCAATGTCATATCTGATAAGGGCTTAACTCCAAAATTTATAGGGAACTGATACAACTTAACAAAAGGAAAATAAACAATCCAATCAAAAAATGGGCAAAGGACCTAAATAGACACCTTTCAAAAGAGGACAGTCAGAAAGCCTAGAGACATATGAAAATATGCTCAAAGTCACTATTCATCCGAGAGATGCAAATCAAAACAACAATGAGGTACCATCTCACACCTGTCAGACTGGCTATCATCAACAAATCAACAAACGACAAGTGCTAGAGAGGATGTGGAGAAAAAGGAACACTTGTGCACTGCTGGTGGGAATGCAGACTGGTGCAGCCACTATGGAAGACAGTATGGAGTTTCCTCAAAAAACCTAAAACTGAACTCCCATTTGACCCTGTGATCCCACTTCTAGGAATATAGCCCAAGAAACCAGAAACACCAATCAGAAAGGATATATGCACCCCTATGTTCATAACAGCACAATTCACCATAGCTAAGATCTGGAAACAGCCTAAGTGCCCATCAGTAGATGAATGGATTAGAAAACAGTGGTACATCTACATGATTGAATACTATGCTGCTCTTAAAAGGAAGGAACTCTTACCATTTGCAATGGCATGGATGGAACTGGAGAGCATTATGCTAAGTGAAATAAGCCAGTCAATGAAGGAAAAATACCACATGATCTCACTCATTCATGGATAATAGAGACCATTATAAACTTTTGAACAAAAATAGATACAGATGCAGAGCTGCCTCAAACAAATTGTCAAACTGGAGCAGGAATGCCGGGGAGGGTTGGGGGGCAGGAGGTAGGGGGGTAAGAGATCAACCGAAGGACTTGTATGCATGCATATAATCATAACCAATGGACATAAGACACTGGGGGATAGGGGAGGCTAGGGGATTGTCTAGGGCGGGGGAAAAAAATGGACACATAGATAACACCCTTTGTAATACTTTAAGCAATAAAAAAGAAAAAAGGTAAGTCCAAAGAAAAAAATGATAATCCAAGGGCTTTAAAAACATAAATGTGTGGGATCCACTCCTCAAAAATACTGATTTACTTGATCTGGAGTTAAGCTTGGACATGAGTATTCCCTCTGCCCTGCTATTCATCAGTCAAATGTCATATAGGTTGAAAAATAAATGTTTAAAGACTTATGCTGGACCAGCATGGTTCAGTGGAATCTTTGCAACATATATTATATGTCCCATTTTACAGATGAGGAAACTGAAGCTCAAAGAACTAAAATGACTTTTCCAATATCACAAAGATAATAGGTGGCAGTCATAATTCTACCCTAAGTCTATCTGAGTTCAAAGCCCTACGGCTTCCTATCATGAAGCCTTAGGAGCCCAACCAAGTGAGGGTTTAGGGCTCAAGGACAGCTACTTGAAATGGGCCACATAGAATGTACTACAAAGTATTGTAGACAGAAATGTTGAGAGCATAGCTATAAAAGTCAATAATTGCCTTGATTCATTTCTTAGTTTTACCACTTGATAGTATATGCGCAGGTTAGTTAACCTGGCTTGGTCTCATAAGCTATTATAATGACAATAATAATGATATCTACTGTGCAGGGTTATGATTAAGATTAAATGACTTAATATTTATAATGAATTTAGAATAGTGTCTAGTTCAGTGATGGCGAACCTATGACACGAGTGTCAGAGGTGACACGTGAACTCAATTTTTGGTTGATTTTTCTTTGTTAAATGGCATTTAAATATATAAAATAAATATCAAAAATGTAAGTCTTTGTTTTACTATGGTTGCAAATATCAAAAAATTTCTATTTGTGACACGGCACCAGAGTTAAGTTAGGGTTTTTCAAAATGCTGACACACTGAGCTCAAAAGACTCGCCATCACTGGTCTAGTGTCATAGATATATGTGTGTATATATATATATATATATATATATATATATATATATATATATAAATTATATATATAATTAATATATATATAATATATATAATTAATATATATATATTTAATATATATATATAATTAATTAATTAATGGCTCAGTGCACAAAATTCATGCACCGGGGGGGGGGGTTGTACCTCAGCCCAGCATGCACCCCCTCCAATCTGGGACCCCTCGAAGGATGTCCTACTGCCAGTTTAGAGGGATCGGGCCTAAACCGGCAGTTGGACATCCCTCTCGCAATCCAGGACTGCTGGCTCCTAACTGCTCACCTGCCTGCCAGATTGCCCCTAATTACTCTGCCTGCTGGCCTGCTCGCCTCCAACTGCCCCCCGTGCCAGTGTGCTCACCCCCAACTGCTCTCCCTGCTGGTCTGCTTGCCCCCAACTGCCGTCCTGCTGGCCTGCTCACTCCAAACTGCTCCCCCGGAAGTCCTGATCACCCCCAACTAACCCCCACTGACAGCCTGATCGCCTCCAACTGGCCCCCCTGCTGGTCTGCTCAAACCCAACTAACCCCCTGCCTGCCTGATAACCCCCAATGGCCCGCCCCCACTGGCCTGATCATGCACAACTGCCCTCTCCTCTTGTCCGCTAACTACTTCTACCTCAGCCCTGCCACCATGGATTTGTCCAGAAGAATGTCCTGGACCCTCTCCTGGAAGATCTCCCAGTCTAATTCGCATATTACCCTTTTATTAGTATAGA
Organism: Myotis nattereri; assembly: GCF_964212035.1. NCBI lineage: Eukaryota > Metazoa > Chordata > Mammalia > Chiroptera > Vespertilionidae > Myotis > Myotis nattereri. The sequence goes on from NC_138078.1 coordinate 46,088,969, forward strand.
GCGTCCTGGTGCACGGGTGGGGGTAGGCTGGTTTTCCCTGAAGGGTGTCCCAGATCACGGTGGGGGTTCCCTTGGGGCGTGGGGTGGCCTGGGCGAGGGACTTGTGGTAGTTTGCAGGCTGGCCATGCCCCCATGGGGTGAGGGACCCTGCTGGGGGGACGTGGCCAGCTTGGGTGAGGGGCTGAGGGCTGTTTTCAAGCTGACCACAACCCATTCAGGATGGAGGTTTGTGCTGGGGTGCCTGGCCAACCTGGGTGAGGGGCTGATGGCTGTTTGCAGGCTGGCCATACCCCCCAGTGGGGACCCTCACTCCACAGGGGCATGGCCAGCATGAATGAGGGGATGATGGCTGTTTGCAGGCTGGCCACAACTCCCAGTGGGAACTCTTACTCCATTGTTGTGTGGCCAGCCTTAGTAAGTGGCTGAGGCTGTTTTCAGGCTGGCCATGTCCCCCAGTGACCCAGGCTCCCAGCTCCTCCTTTTTTTTTTTCTTTTTTCCAGCCCCTCCTTGAGTGGAGGCCAGGGCCGGCAGGAAGCTTGGCTTTCTCCATTGCTGGGAGCAACCCAAGCCTCATGCTCACTCCAGCTCCGTGGCCGCCACCATCTTCAGTCATCTTCAGTCTTTGCTCCATGCCTGCGTATGCAAATTAACAGCCATATTTTGGGGTCAATTTGCATATGCATCCTGATTGACTGGTGGGTGTAGCGGAGTGATGACCAATTTACATATTTCTCTTTTATTAGTGTGTGTGTATCTATCTATCTATCTATCTATCTATACATATGAAAACAACTAAAATTAGAAATGTGTATTACAAAGTCACCTCACACCCCTGTTGCTGCCACCTCTGAAGACATGGTTCTGATTAGTATAAACAATGTAAAATGGGAGAAATGTTACTTCAATACATAAAACCACAATAAAACATCAGACCTAGTAAGGCAATCAAGGAAACAGTGGTGCCTTCTTGGTTCCCAAACAGAAGTGAACAGACAGAAAATATGAAAGGGCAGCTCTGCATGGGAGGGAAGGCAGAATGCAGAAACACTGGGCTTGTAGAGATCAAAATCTGACTCTGTCACTCAGATTAAATAATGAGGTTACTAAAATAATTTACCCAAAAGCTTTACTATCTAAAGGAAGAGAAATGGGATGAAGAAAGTGGAACCACAAATGGAAACCTTTGGTATTGTTTATAATAACAACTGACATTTACATAGAATTTTATAACTCAAAACAATTATCTAGCATATAGTGAACTCTCAGTAAATAAGCATGTTATTGTTAATATTTCCTTGTTACCCTTACAGATAGGGGGGAATATCAGAGATGCACAAGAACTAGTTCAAGGTCAATACAAGCAGTGAATTGGGGAACAAAGGCTGGAAGCCAGTTCCACAGTCTAACTCCAAACCTCCATTCTTTCATATGTATAGTTTTCTTATATTTTAAAAGACACTGAAACAAGCCAATGTGTAACTAATATTCCTCCAATTTTAATATACTACAAGATCTTCATAGATATTTTGTGAGTAATAAAATATTTTCTTAGCCAAGTAAGATTATAAGTACTGGGCTAAACATTAAACAAATTTATTTATGAAAAGACTCCTCAGAGTCATTAAAATGTGTTGGTTGTCATGAGCATCTACAGAAAGATTAGGAAATGCAGGTTTTTCCAAACCTTCTGTTCATGGAATATTTTTTGATACTTTTCATAGTTATAATGTTCTATTGAATGCAATTTGGGAAACACTGCTCCAAGCAAATGCCTTCAGATTTGCTAAGGGAAATTCTTCCTGGATTTTTCAAGGGAATAATTTCACTCTTGAACTGGTGGGCGCTATCGAGGTGGGCAGAAAAGGAGTGTCAGAAGTTTTAGGATTACACTGGGTTCATAACAAGGAAAGATCAATCATGTTCAAAAGTCTAATGTCATTTTAAAAGCAGGCTCATCAGAGCCAAAAGAAGGTGACCAGGAAATAATGCCAACTCAAAACAAGTAAGGAATCAAAAATCCAAGGCAGTCATGGGTAGCAGAGCTTAGCAAGCAGGAATGTTTCCAGAGCCAATGCAAACCAGATTTATCTAATTGTTTTAATTTAGTTTTAGGGTCAGGCTTGATAAGAGCATAACTAACTCCACTTAGAGAGGGAACTTCTGATTAAGGGAATTCTGATATTTGAGGTCTCTATGGGGAAATATTCCAGAAGCCTTTGACTGATGGTTGATATAAGAAAAAATGAAAAAAGTGGACAGATGGAATTATGAAACTTCCTTATATAATATTTATAACATCTGAAATGCAATGGGTACAATAAGTATTTCTAGCAACCCTTTGTCCACCTAACTCAGCAGGTAAGTTTTGGGCTCTAGATAGTATAGGGAGCAACTTCAACTACTTCTGATTCTTCTGCTATGGCTTGATTCAAGCCCACATAGTTTCTTACCTGGACTCCTAATTAATTACCTTAGTGTCTACTTACTTCCTCCAAATGCATGCACTACACTTCTACCAGGGTATGTTTGCTCACCATAGTTTTACTGCATGTATTCCTTGTTGAGGTATTTCATAATCGCTCTGTGGGTTTCTTGGCATGTGTTTTAAGTATCTCCATTATCTCAAACCTTGCTTTCCTCCAGGTATCTTCTTACTCCATCCTACTGAAGCTTTTGATTCTAGTACTTTTATTTGATTTTATCTTTGCTTAGGTTCTACTAATGCCTGGAGTACCCCTACTTTATTATAATCTGAACAGTCCCTTGTAAATTGATAACTTCTGTTCATCTTTCACGTAGTCTCTATGTTCTTCCTGAAACCTTCATTTAGCACTCCTCTTCTATCTTGTCCTACTCCTTCTGTGCTGACTTCTCCCAAATGTGTGCCCATACTACTCTATGTGTATCTTCATCTTTTCACTTATCACATGGTATTAAATATCTTTCCCTGTGAAACTGTCTCATTTATTACAATTTATTATTCACTAGACTGAGAGTAGCAACATAAGTGGATGGCTTGAGACAGTAGGGAAACCCTTCTGCTCATCCCCCTTGGCACCAGAATCTATCATCACCTAGCCTACCATTACTTAATTTTAATTCATTAATTAATTTTTAATCCTCACTCAAGGATATTTTTCCATTGATTTTTAGAGAGAGGAAATGACAGAGAGAAATATCAATGTGAGAGAAACACATTGATTGGTTGCCTCCTGCACAAGCTCCAACTAGGGCCCGGGCCGGGGAGAAGCCTGCAACTTAGGTACATGCCCTTGACTGGAATCAAACTTGGGATCCTTCGGTCCGCAGGCTGACACTATATCCACTGAGCAAAACTGGCTAGGGCTACCATTACTTAATTTTAATTTAACAAACTGTGCATCTGAGAGACCAACTTTCTTTTTTTTGAGGGAGGAAGGATGATACATTTTGTAGCAAGAACTATAACATTGTATTCATCAAAATTCCAACAAGCCTAAGGAAAGTTGACTCACCTAACAGAGTTGTCCCCAGAGAGAGGAACTATTAAAGTGAAAGTGATAAAAATATGTTTTCCATGAGTCTGGTGAAGATGGTCACATTTCAGTTCTATAAACCTGTGGCAAAGGGCCAAATAAACACAGCATACATGGTGCAATTAATGGAGAGAAAAGTGAATTGCAGAGATACCTTCTCATCTATATTTTAAGACATAAATACAGAATACTTAAAACATTCTCATATATATAAATTATTCCATAATTATATAAATATTATATATACTTATAAAATTATTATGATATTCAAATTAATTTAGCCAGTGAGGGATAAAGTCATAATTTTAACTTGGATTTTCTGACACTCAATTAAAGGCTTTTCTCATTGACCCAGACTAGAGGTTGCATTTGGGTGGGCACCTAAGTGGTTTTAAAATATAAATCCCATCCATCCCTCCAAAAAGTATTTATTGCACATCTACTGGGCATAGAACAGTGACCAAAACAAGGTAGCATGTTTCAATTTTAATTATAGTGGCCAAAATATGTATCAATTAGAAAAAAGTATTTGAGTAAATAACTGAAGAAGGTAATGATCCATGTGTATATTTGGGAAAGGAGCCTATCCCTGATATGGGAAGATGTCTGGTGTGTTTGAGGAATAGGAAGAAAATTAGGTATCTGGAGAGGACTAAGAGAAACAGTATTAGGAGATAATGTCAGAGAATTAAGGGGATGGAGAAAGTAGATAGTGTAGGATTTTTGGCTTTTTCTCTGAGCGATATGGGATGTCATTGGGGGGCATGTTCTCCTAAAATAATATGTAGGCAGGAAGAATCACCATGTTCGAGGCCCTTGAGTGTCCATGAAGTCACAGAAACTAGCTGTAACCTACCTCCCCACTGCCCAGCATGCCACATTACCTCTCTTCCAATGCTAACTTGACCCTGCCTCCCAGGAGCAGTCAGTCTGGCCCAGAGATCCCTACCTAGTGAGACTGAAAGCCGTCCTCTTAGAAGGCAGGGAGGCACAAGTAGATAGCAGCAATTTGATAGCAGGTAGTGGGTTCCAGAGACATAAGTTGGTGAAAGGAAAGGATGACAGTTGCACTCATAAAGTAGGGAGGCTCCATGAAGAAAAAGGCACTAATCTCCATTACGACTGACTGACTACAGATGAATATATTAATTGGGCTGAAAAGCTGTCAGGGTTGAGGAAAGAGAAAGCAAAGATATCCATTACAGAGGCTGGGGTCTTGCCATAGACCCCATTTTATTGGTAATCAAGTAGGATCTGAACTAATAAACACTTGGGATCTGGGGACAAGCATCATTTTGGAACTATTTACATATAATTTGCGTCTAATTTACACCAATCCACTAAGTAAGTCTCAGGACTTTTGGTGATGACTTGGTCTGAGATGTAAAGAATTAATCCCTAAGCTCCCTTAGACTTTCCTCCTGCTTTTTTTTAAAAAAATATATTTTATTGATTTTTTACAGAGAGGAAGGGAGATAGAGAGTTAGAAACATCGATGAGAGAGAGAAACATCAATCAGCTGCCTCATGCACATCTCCCACTGGGGATGTGCCCGCAACCCAGGTACATGCCCTTGACCAGAATCGAACCTGGGACCTTTCAGTCCATAGTCTGACGCTCTATCCACTGAGCCAAACCGGTTTTGTCTCCTCCTGCTTTTTAAGCTTTCTTTCCAGTTGCTGCTGTGCTTGGATAAAACAACAAGAGAGCCCACTGCATGGGAGAACATATTTACCAATGTTATCTGTGATAAGGGTTTAATCTCCAACATTTATAGGGAACTCATACAACTTAACAAAAGGAAGATAAACAGCCCAATCAAAAAATGGGCAATGAACCTAAATTGATGCTTTTCAAAAGAAGACATAAGGAAGGCCAAGAGACATAAGAAAACATGCTCAAAGTCACTAATTATCTAAGAGATGCAAATCAAAACAACAATAAGGTACCATCTCACACCTGCCAGAATGGCTATCATCAACAAATCAACAAACGACAAGTACTGACAAGGATGTGAAGAAAAAGGAACCCTCATGCACTGCTCGCTGGAAATGCAGACTGGTACAGCCACTGTGGAAAACAGTATGGAGTTTCCTCAAAAAATTAAAAATGGAGCTCCCATTTGACCCAGTAATTCCCCGTCTAGGAATATATTCCAAGAAATCAGAAACACCTATCAGAAAGGATATATGCACCCCTATGTTCATAGCAGCACAATTTACAATAGCGAAAATTTGAAAACGGTCTAAGTGCCCATCAGCAGATGAGTGGACTAAAAAATTGTGGTAAATCTACACAATGGAATACTACACTGCTGTAAAAGAAGAACGAACTCTTACCATTTGCAACAGCATGGATGGACCTGGAGAGCATTATGCTAGGCAAAATTAGCCAGTCGGAGAAAGATAAATATCACATGATATCACTCATTTGTGGAATATAATGAGCAACATAAACTGATGAAAAAAAATAGAGCCAGAGTCATAGAAGCATCAAACAGACTGTCAAACCTTAGAGGGAAGACAGGGGAGGGAGAGGGGTGGTAAGAGATCAACCAAAGGACTTGTATGCATGCATAACTTGTGTCCTATGCATAACCAAAGACACAGACCATAGTGGGGTGAAGGCAAGTGCTAGGGGAGTGGGAGAGTCTGGGGAGAGGTCAATGAGGGAAAAAGGAGACTTATGTAATTCTTTAAACAATAAAGAATTTAAATTAAAAAATGTAAGAAAAGAATTAACCCCACTGTTTGGTACAGTAAGATTTATCTTTAGTCATTGTTGTTATTGCTTTTGTTGTTAGAACAGCAGGTAACCAGCAAGAGAAATAATGTGAACCTATGGATTTCAAATTTGTTTATTTTGTTTGTTTTTTGTTTGTTTTGGGTGGGGTGGGGTGGGGTGGTAATGAAAGTCCCTTTTTTCCAAATAATTACTACAATTAATTTTAATACACACATGAAAATATGAGTGGTATTTATCACAAATTGATTTTTTTTATATTTTATTGATTTTTTACAGAGAGGAAGGGAGAGAGATAGAGAGTTAGAAACATCTATGAGAGAGAAACATCGATCAGCCGCCTTGTGCACATCTCCTACTGGGGATGTGCCCGCAACCCAGGTACATGCCCTTGACCGGAATCGAACCTGGGACCTTTCAGTCCACAGGCCGACGCTCTATCCACTGAGCCAAACCGGTTTTGGCCACAAATTGATTTTTTAAGTTCAAATGTATGTTTACTTATTATATAATCAATCAATGAGAATGAGGATATTTTGATGAGCAAAAAAGGTGAGCATATAATAATTTGATTATGTGTATTTCTTATTAAATTTATTGGCGTGGCATTGGTTAATACGAATATATAGGTTTCAAGTGTACATCATCTTTATATTGCATTACATGCCCATCACTGAAAAGTAAATCATCTTCCATCACCATATATTTCACGCCCTTTACCCTTTACTACCTTCCACCTCCCTTCCCTCTGGGAACCATACTGTTGTCTGTGTCTATGAGTTTTCAGCTTTTGTTTTTCTTGTTTGTATATTTGTTGCTTTCAGTTTTACATCCCCCATATGAGTGAAATCATATGGTTCTTAATATTTTTTTCTGACTTATTTCACTTATCAGGATATTCTCAGAGCCATTCATGTTATCACAAATGGCAGTATTTTACCTTTTCTTATGTCTGAATAGTATTTCATTGTATATATGTACCATGTCTTCTATCAAAGGACAGTTTGGTTGTTTCCATGTCTTGCCCACTAAGAATAATGATGCAGTGAACATAGGGGTACATATATCTTTACAAATAAATGCTGTCAATTTTTTCAGGTAGATACCCAGAAGAGGGGTTTTTGGGTCATATGGTAACTATTCTTAATTTTTTGAAGTACCTTCATACTGTTTCCTATAGTGGCTGTCCCAGTTTACATTCCCACCAACAGTTAATGAAGGTTCATTTTTCTCCAGAATTTTTCCAACACTTGTCATTTCTTTTCATGTTGATAATAGCCATCTATTAACAAGTGTAAGTTGGTATCTCATTGTAGTTTTCATATGTGTTTCCCTGTTAGTGAGTGAAGCTGAGGATCTTTGCACATATCTGTTGTCCATTTGTATATCTTCTTGGGAGAAATGTCTGTCAGGCCCTTTGCCCATTTTTTTTACTTAGATTGTTTGGTGCTGAGTTGTATGGGTTCTTTATATATTTTAGATATTAACCACTTGTTGGAGCTATTGTTTGTAAAGATCTTCTTCCGTCCAGTTGGTTGTCTTTGTCTGTTTCATTGTTGGTTTCTTTTGCTGTGCAGAAGCTTTTTAAGTTTCTGTAGTCTCATTCATTTAGTTTCACCTTTACGTTCCTTACTCTTCGGATCAAATTCATAAAATGGTCTCTAAGACCAAGGTCCATAAGTTTAGTACCTATGTTTTCTTCTATGTAATTTATATATTTTAAATATTTTTTATTGATTTCAGAGAGAGAGATAGAAACAACAATGATGAGAGAGAATCAGTAATCAGCTGCCACCTACACTCCCCAAACTGGGGATCAAGCCCGCAAACGGGCATTCCTGATCAGGAATCAAACTGTGAACTCCTGGTTCATAGGTTGAACCACTGAGCAACACTGGCTGGGCCCTATATGTCATTTATTGTTTCAGATATTGCTTAGATCTGTGATTAACTTTGTGTAAATTTTTGTGTATGGGGACAAACTAATCTAGTTTCAGTCTTTTGTATGTGGCTTTCCAATTTTACCAGCACCATTTATTGAAGAATCTTTCTTTTCTCTGTTGTATGGTTTTGTAGAAAAATTTTTTGCCCAGTCAACAATAAAAGTAAAGTAAAACTTACATCAGAGAAATGGCAACATAAACAAAATCAGAAATGAAAGGGAGAAATAACAACAAACCCCACAGAAATACAAAGGATTTTTAAAAAATACTATGAACAACCCTACTCCAACAAACTAGACAACCTGGAGGAAATGAACATATTTCTAGAAAAATACAACCTTCCAAAACTCTATCAGGAAGAATCTAAAAATCTCAATAGGCCAATAACTATGGAAGAAATTGAAGCAGTCATTAAAAAGCTTCCAGCAAACAAAAGCCCAGGGTCAGATGGCTTCACAGGGGAGTTTTACCAAACACTCAAGGAAGAACTAAGACCTATCCTTCTCAGACTATTCCAAAAAATTCAAGAAGAAGGAATACTTCCAAGCTCATTCTATGAAGCCAGCATCACCCTAACACGAAAACCAGATAAAGACAACACAATGAAAGAGAAATACAGGCTAATATCCCTCATGAACATAGATGCCAAAATCCTCAACAAAATTTAAGCAAATTGGATCCAGCAGTACATCAGAAAGATCATACACCATGACCAAGTAGGATTAATTCTGGGGATGCAAGGATGGTACAATATCCACAAAACAATAAATGTGATACCTCACATAAACAAATTGAGAGATAAAAACCACATAGTTATATCGATTGATGCAGAGAAAGCATGTGACAAAATCCAACACCCATTTTTTATAAAAACTCTCAGCAAAGTGCGAATAGAAAGATCATACCTCAACATAATAGAAGCCATATATGACAAACCAACAGCCAACATCATAATCAATGGGCAAAAACCAAAACAATTTCCCTTAAGAACAGGAATAAGACAATGATGCCTGCTTTCACCACTCCTGTTTACCATAGTACTGGAAGTATTAGCCATTGCGATTAGACAAGAAAAAATAAAAGGCATCAAAATTGGAAATGAAGAAGTAAAACTGTCCTTATTTGCGGATGACATGATATTGTACATAAAAAACCCTAAAGACTCCATCAAAAAACGATTAGACTTAATAAATGAATACAGCAATGTAGCAGGATACAAAATTAATGCCAAGATATCTATGGCATTTCTATACACCAATAATGAACCTACAGAAAGAGAGACTAAAAAAGAAATCCCATTTACCATCACAAAAAAATATTAAGATACCTAGGAATAAACTTAATTAAAGAGGTAGAAGACCTCCACTCAGAAAACTACAGGACACTGAAAAAAGAGATGGAGGAAGACAGAAACAGATGGAAGAACATACCATGTTCATGGATTGGTAGAATCAACATCATTAAAATATCCATACTACCCAAAGCAATCGATAAATTCAATGCTCTCCCGATTAAAATACCAATGACGTATTTCAGAGACCTAGAAATAACTCTCCAAAAATTCATCTGGAATATAAAAAGACCCTAAATAGCTGCAGCGATCTTGAGAAAGAAGAACAAAGAAGGTGGGATCTCAATTCCAGATATAAAGCTATATTACAAAGCCACTGTTCTCAAAACTGCCTGGTACTGGCACAAGAACAGACATATAGATCAATGGAATAGAATAGAGAGCCCAGAAATTGACCCAAACCAATATGCTCAATTATTATTTGACAAAGGAGGCAAGAACATGCAATGGAGTCAAGACAATCTTTTCAGGAGAGAGAACCAAGATGGTGGCATAGGTTAAAGCCGGAGTTTGCTGCTTTGAACAACTACTTCAAAAGTGAAACTAAAAGTCGGAACAGACATCACCCAAAACCACTGGAACGCTGGCTGAGTGGAAGTCCTACAACTAGGAGGAAAGAGAAACACATACGGACACTCAGAGGAGGCGCAGTGCTGAAGTCAAATTCTGAGGTGCGGAGTGCGCGGAGCGGGCTGGCGGCGGAGGGCGCGGTTGGCATTTTCAATCGGGAGGGAGTCGCAGACTCTGAGCTCCAGATCCAGGCGAGTCTTTAGGGACCCAGACGCAAACAGGAGAAGCGGGACTGCCTAGCTTCGGTCAGAACGAGTGCAGCTTTCTCTCCGAGCTTTGCAGCGGGTGCTGGGACTCAGAGAGGCAGAGCCCCTGGGGACAGGACTGAGAGCCGCCATAACTGCTCTCTCCGGCCCACCTTGTTGATCCTGTGCGACCCGCCCCGCCCAAGCCCTGCACAGAGGCATTTGCCGGATAGCCTCAGGCAAACGCCAGATTAGCACCTCCCTAGAGGACAGAAGTTCTCTCACTGCTGACACAGCTGATTCTCATAGCCACTTGGCCTGGAGGTCAAACCCTCCCTGGAATTAGCTACAACAATCAAGATTTAACTATAAGACCACGAACAAAGACCACTAGGGGGTGCACCAAGGAAGCATAACAAAATGCGGAGACAAAGAAACAGGACAAAATTGTCAATGGAAGATCTAGAGTTCAGAACCACACTTTTAAGGTCTCTCAAGAACTGTTTAGAAGCCGCCGATAAACTTAATGAGATCTACAAGAAAACTAATGAGACCCTCGATGTTATATTGGGGAACCAACTAGAAATTAAGCATACACTGACTGAAATAAAGAATATTATACAGACTCCCGACAGCAGAACAGAGGAGCGCAAGAATCAAGTCAATGATTTGAAATGCGAGGAAGCAAAAAACACCCAACCGGAAAAGCAAAATGAAAAAAGAATCCAAAAATGCGAGGATAGTGTAAGGAGCCTCTGGGACAGCTTCAGGCGTACCAACATCAGAATTATAGGGGTGCCAGAAGATGAGAGAGAGCAAGATATTGAAAACCTATTTGAAGAAATAATGACAGAAAACTTCCCCTACCTGGTGAAAGAAATGGACTTACAGGTCCAAGAAGCGCGGAGAACCCCAAACAAAAGGAATCCAAAGAGGACCACACCAAGACACATCATAATTAAAATGCCAAGAGCAAAAGACAAAGAGAGAATCTTAAAAACAGCAAGAGAAAGAAACTCAGTTACCTACAAGGGAATACCCATACGACTGTCAGCTGATTTCTCAACAGAAACTTTGCAGGCCAGAAGACAGTGGCAAGAAATATTCAAAGTGATGAATAGCAAGTACCTACAACCAAGATTACTTTATCCAGCAAAGCTATCATTCAGAATTGAAGGTCAGATAAAGAGCTTCACAGATAAGGAAAAGCTAAAGGAGTTCATCACCACCAAACCAGGATTATATGAAATGCTGAAAGGTATCCTTTAAGAAGAGGAAGAGGAAGAAAAAGGTAAAGATACAAATTATGAACAACAAATATGCATCTATCAACAAGTGAATCTAAGAATCAAGTGAATAAATAATCCGATGAACAGAATGAACTGGTGATTATAATAGAATCAGGGACATAGAAAGGGAATGGACTGACTATTCTTGGGGGGGAAAGGGGTGTGGGAGATGCGGGAAGAGACTGGACAAAAATCGTGTACCTATGGATGAGGACAGTGGGTGGGGAGTGAGGGCGGATGGTGGGGCGGGAACTGGGAGGAGGGGAGTTATGGGGGGGGAAAAAGAGGAACAAATGTAATAATCTGAACAATAAAGATTTAATTAAAAAAAAGACAATCTTTTCAATAAATGGTGCTGTGAAAATTGGACAGATACATGCAAGAAAATGAAACTAGACCACCAACTTACACCATGCACAAAAATAAACTCAAAATGGATAAAGGACTTAAATGTAAGATGGGAAACCATAAAAATACTAGAGGAATCCAAAAGCAACAAAATCTCAGACATATGCCGAAGCAATTTCTTCACCGATAAAGCTCCTATGACATTGGAAACTAAAGAGAAAATAAACAAATGGGACTACATCAAAATAAAAAGCTTTTTCACAGCAAAAGAAACCATCCACAAAACAACAAGAAAGCCCACTTCATGGGAGAACATATTTGCCAATGTTATCACCGATAAGGGTTTAATCTCCAACATTTATAGGGAACTCATACAACTTAACAAAAGAAAGATAAACAATCCAATCAAAAAATCGGCAAAGGACATAAATAGACACTTTTCAAAAGAGGACATTCAGAAAGCTAAGAGACATATGAAAACATGCTCAAAGTCACTAATCATCTGAGAGATGCAAATCAAAACAACAATGAGTTACCATCTCTCACCTGTCAGAATGGCTATCATCAACAAATCAACAAACGACAAGTGCTGGAGAGGATACGGAGAAAAGGGAACACTCGTGCACTGCTGGTGGGAATGCAGACTGGTGCAGCCACTATGGAAGACAGTATGGAGTTTCCTGAAAATACTAAAAATGGAACTCCCATTTGACCCAGTAATCCCACTTCTAGGAATATATCCTAAGAAACCAGAAACACCAATCAGAAAGGATATATGCACCCATATGTTCATAGCAGCACAATTTACCATAGCGAAGATCTGGAAACAGCCTAAGTGCCCATCAGCAGATAAATGGATTAGAAAACGGTGGTACATCTACACAATGGAATACTATGCTGCTGTAAAAAAAAGAAGGAATTCTTACCATTTGCAACAGCATGGATGGAACTGGAGAGCATTATGCTAAGTGAAATAAGCCAGTCAATGAAAGAGAAATACCACATGATCTCCCTCATTTATGGATAATAAAGACCATTATAAAGTGATGAACAAAAATAGATACAGAGGCAGAGCAGCATCGAACAGACTGTCAAACTACAGCGGGAAGGTTGGGGAGGGCTAGGGGCGGGAGCGGGGTTAAGAGATCTACCAAAAGACTTGTATGCATGCATATGAGCATAACCAATGGACACAAGACCCTGGGGGGTAGGGGAGGCCAGGGGAATGTCAAGGGTGTGGGGAAGTAGACATATGTAATACCGTTTGGAATACTTTAAGCATTAAAACAAAAATTTTAAAAAAGTTACATCAGAGAAATGGCGGCGTAAGGGCATGTCTTTCCTCTCCCTCTAACATGTCAACAAACTAACCACCTATAATTCAACAAAGAAGCCCCTGCTCAACACAGATGCATGCCTGGGTGACCTGCACACTGAAACCACTAAGGTGGGCTCCTTGGAATAAGTGGGGCAAGGAGAAGGGAGGGAAGTGTGAACATGGCTACAGTGCAGTGTGTCTGCAGTGCAGCTGGGAAGTTGCCGCAAGGGTACTAAGGGCACTTCCCTCAGTGGTGGCAGGCACTTTCTTCTGCTCAGGGGGAGGAACAGGGAATCACAGGGAGGCAGCCCTGTGAGTGGAAGACCGGCCCACAGCAGGAGAAGACACTGTCTGTTGGAGTTGCATGGAGTTGTGTGGTGAAGCACACAAGCAGTGAGTGTCTGAACCCCAGGGTGTGCTATGAACAGGGTCTGAGTTGAGACAAAGAAAGTAAATCACAGAGCCCTGCCACTGATTAGACTCTCAAAACTCACTCCCGGTTGCCTTTGGAGTTGGCTCCAGGCGTGTATTATCTATAAACCAAGAGCTATTGTAGTAGAATCACAGTTTCCTTCAGTGACTGAACCCCAAGAGGGGTGCTTCTGATGGACTTGTGGAGGTCAGAGGTCACCATTACAATGAGGGAAAAACAAACCTCACCTCCAAACAGCAGAGGCAATGCAGACCTACAGAAACAGGGGAGGCTCAAAAGTGCGTTTCATTGCCATCTACTGAAACAGAGTAGAAAGACCTCGTCAGAGGCAAATGGGAAAACGAAGGGAAACAGCAAACACCATGAACAACTAGGGCAACAAGGATGACCAGAAAGAAAATGAAAAATCCCCAGAAAATAGGCTGGAACACATGGAATTATGTGACATCAATGACAGAGATTTAAAGATTGCAGTTTTGAAAATACTCAATGAGATGTGAGAAAATACTGACAGGCAATTCAGTGCAGTTAGAGAACAAATTAGTGAACAAAATGAGTTTTTTCCCCAAAGAAACTGATATTTTAAAAAAGAATCACTCAGAAATTCTGGAAATGAAGCATGCAATTAAAGAAATTAAGAGTGAGCTGCTGAGCATAGAAAACAGAACCAACCAGTTAGAGGAAAGAACTATTGATATCAAAGATAAGAATCAAGAAATGATGAAGAGGGAAGAAGAAAGAGAACTGAGGATAAAGAAATACAAAAGTGCTCTACAAGATCTCTCTGATTCCATAAAAAAAGTATCATTAGAATCATAGGCATAGCGGAGGAAGAAGAGAGGGAGTATGAAATGGAGAGTCTATTAAAACAAATAGTAGATGAGAACTTCCCAAATCTATGGAAAGAACTAGATTCTCAAATGCAAGAAGCAACAAGAACACCTAGTTACCTCAATCCAAAGAGGCACTCTCCAAGATACCTGGTAATGAAGCTGTCAACAATTAGTGACAAAGGAAAAATCCTCAAAGCATCCAGGGAAAATAAGGAAATGACCTACAAAAGAAAACCCATCATAATTTCACCCAACTTCTCAGAAGAAATTCTACAAGCCAGAAGAGAGTGGAACCAAATATTCATATGTCTGAAAGAGAGAAATAACCAGCCACACATAATATATCCAGCAAAATTATCTTTAAATATAAAGGAGAAATAAGAACATTCTCAGACAAACAAAAGCCGAGGTGATTTTTATCACTAGAAAACCTCCATTACAGGAAATACTCAAGGAAGTTATTCTACCTGAAACAAAGAACATAAGGTCACACACTATGAGTAGGATCACCAAAATATTGAAGCATAAATAGGGATAATTTGTGACAACAAAAACATACAAGGGGAAGGGGAAAGGTATGAACTGGAAAAGGAAGATGAAGAGCAGATGCACTCAAAAGGGGAAAAAACTATGGTATATACGCAACTTTACTTTTTATAAAACTAATGGAAACCACACACAAAAATCCCCCAAATAAGACATACAGCTTTAAAAAAGAAGAAAGAGAGGAAAGATGTATGGAATACCATCAAACAAAAACAACAGACAGAAGCATAAAGGAAAAGAACCAATGGAGGCACAGAGTTACCAGAAAACAAAAGATAAAATGGGTATAGGAAATCCTCATACATCAATAATTACCCTAAATGTAAATGGTCTAAATTCACCAGTAAAGAGGCACGGAGGAGCAGAGTGGATTAAAAAAGCAAAACCCAACCATATGCTGCCTACAAAAGACACACTTAAACAGCAAAGACAAAGGTAAATTTGAAGTAAAAGCGTGGACAATGATTATCTAAGCAAATGACATCCACAAAAAAAGCAGGTGTAGCCATACTTATATCTGAAAATAAATTACAAGATAACAGTAGACAAAGATGGACACTTTATAATGATAAAAGAAACACTACACAAAGAAAACATAACACTTCTTAATATATATGTGCCCAACCAGGAAGCACCGAAATATATTAAATAGCTACTCACAGAACTAAAGGGAGAAACAGATCAAAACACAATTATAGTTGGAGATCTTAATACTGCATTGACAGCTCTAGACAGATCAATTAAACCAAAAAAATAAATAAATATTGGCCTTAAATGAAACACTGGACCAAATGGATACAATTGATATTTACAGAACATTTCATCCCATAACATCAGGCTATACATTCTTCTCCAGCGCATATGGAATATTCTCAAGGATACACCATATGTTGGGTCACAGAACAAGCATCAACAAATAAAAAAAATTGAAATTGTACCAAGCATATTTTCTGACCACAATGCCTTGAAATTAGAAATTAACTGCAAAAAGGAGGTAAAAAACAAAACAAATAAAAAACACCTACAAATACATGGAGATTAAACAACATACTACTAAAATATGACTGGGTCAAAGAAGAAATAAAAGATCAGATCAAAGATGTATAGAGATAAATGAGAATGATAACATATCAAAACCTTTGGGATGCAGTGAAAGGAATATTAAGAGGGAAGTTTATATCACTACAGGCCTATATCAAGAAACAAGAGAAATTCCAAGTAAACAACCTAATATCACATTTTAAAATACTAGAAAAAAAGAACAAAAGCAACCCTAAGTTAGCAGAAGAAAGGAAATAATAAAAATTAGAGCAGAATTAAATGAAATAGAGAACAAAAAGACTATACAAAAATCAATAAAACAAATAGATGGTTCTTTGAAAAGATTAATGAATTTGACAAATCCTTGGCCAGACTCACTAAGGAAAACAGGGAAAAGACCCATACAAACAAAATGAAAAATGAGAGAGAAGTTACCACAGGCAACACAAATATACAAAGGAGCATACTAGAATATTATGAAAGATTTTATGCCACCAAATTTAACAACCTATAATAAATGGATAAGTTGCTAGAAATATATAACTTTCCTAGACTAAATCATGAAGAATTGGAAAATCTAAATAAACTGATCAGCAGTGAGGAAATTGAAACAACCATCAAAAACCTCCCACCAAACAAAATCCCAGGACCAGAAGGCTTAACCAGTGACTTCTACCAAGTGTTCAAGGAAGAATTAAAACCTATTCTTCACAAACTCTTCCAAAAAATTGAAAAGGCAATACTTCCTAACATATTCTATGAGGCCAATATAACCCTGATACTAAAACCTGGCAAAGACAACAACCAATAACAACAAAAACTACAGACCAATATCCCTGATGAATCTAGATGCAAAAATCCTAAACAAAATACTAGCTAACCAAATAGAACAGTACACCCAAAAAATAATACATCATGATCAAGTGGGATTAATTATAGGGGCATAGGAATGGTTCAACATTTGCAAATCAATCAACGTAATATACCACATTAACAAAAGAAAAGATAAAAATTGCATGATCTTGTCAATAGGTGCAGAAAAAGCATTTGATAAGATAGAACATCCATTTATGATTAAAACAGTCAGTATAATAGGAATAGAAGGAAAGTACCTCAATATAATAAAGGTCATATATGATTAACACTCAGCCAATATCACACTCAATGATGAAAAACTGAAAGATTTTCCCCTAAGATCAGGAACAAGACAAGGATGTCCACTCTTACTCACCATAGTATTGGAAGTCCTAGCCAGAGCAATAAGGCAAGAGAAAGAAATAAAAGGCATCCAAATAGGGAAGGAAGAAGTCAAGCTGTCACTTTTTGTGGAAGACATGATGCTGTATATAGAAAACCCTTAAGACACTACCAAAAAACTATTGGAAACAATAAAAAAATACACTCAAGTTGCAGGATACACAATCAATGTGCAAAAATCCATTGCCTCTTCCTGAATACCAACAACAAAACTTCATAAAAAGAAATAGAAAAAACAATTCCTTTTGCAATCGCAACCAAAAGAATAAAATACCTAGGAATAAACTTAACAAAGAATGTGAAAGACCTATATACTGAAAATTACAAAGCATTATTAAAAGAGATTGAAAAAGACACAGGGAAATGGAAAAACATCCCATGTTCATGGATTGGAAGAATCAGCATAGTTAAAATGGCCATATTACCGAAAGCGATATATAGATATATATCGATATATATATATATATATATATATATATATATATCAAAACCCCAATGCCATTTTTA
Organism: Myotis nattereri; assembly: GCF_964212035.1. NCBI lineage: Eukaryota > Metazoa > Chordata > Mammalia > Chiroptera > Vespertilionidae > Myotis > Myotis nattereri. Next base: position 46,106,848 of record NC_138078.1, read on the forward strand.
AAGAAATAGAATGAGAAAAAATCAGATTTGTATGGAACCACAAAACATCCTGAAGAGCCAAAGCAATTCTGAAAAGAATGGACGAAGCTGGAGGTATCATGCTACCTGGCTTCAAATTATACTACAGAGCTACGATAATCAAAACAGCATGCTATTGGCAGAGAAATAGACATGCAGATCAATGGAACAGAATAGAGAGGTCAACTATAAAACCACATGTATATGGACAGATAATTTTTGGCAAAGGAGCCAGAAATGTATATTGGAGTAAAGATAGTCTCTTCAATAAGTGATGCTGGGAAAACTGGAAAGTCACATGCACATGAATGAAACTGGATTGCAGTTTGGCCCCATGTACAAAAATTAATTCAAAATGAATCAAAGACTTAAACATAAGATACAAAACTATAAGTTATATAGAAGAAAATATAGGTACCAAACTTATGGGCCTGAGGGGTAGAGAATATTTTATGGACTTGACTCTAAACCAGCCGTGGGCAAAATACGGCCAGCGGGACAGATTCGGCCCGTTTGAAATGAATAAAACTATTGAAAAAAAAAAGACCGTACCCTTTTATGTAATAATGTTTACTTTGAATTTATATTAGTTCACACAAACACTCCATCCATGCTTTTGTTCCGGCCCTCCGGTCCAGTTTAAGAACCCATTGTGGCCCTCGAGTCAAAAAGTTTGCCCACCCCTGCTCTAAATGGAAGGGAGGTAAAGGCTAAAATAAATGAATGCGACTGTATCAAACTGAAGAGCTTCTGCACAGCAAAAGAAACAGACAACAAAACAAACAGGCAGCCAACCAGGTGGGAGATGATACTTTCAAACAGTAGCTCCAACAAAGGTTTAATTTCCAAAATATATAAAGAACTTATTAAACTTAACACCAAACAAATAAACAATCCAATCAAAAAGTGGTCAGAGGACCTGAAAATACACCTCTCCCAAGAAGACATACAAACAGTCAATAGCTATATGAAAAGATGTTCAACCTCACTGGAAATTAGGGAAATGCAAATTAAAACTACAATGAGATACCACCTTATACCAGTTAGAGTGGCCATTATCAACAAGATAAACAATAACAGGTGTTGGAGAGGTTGGAATAAAAAAAGACCCCGAATAGCTGCAACAATCCTGAGAAAGAACAAAGTACGTGGGATCTCAATACCAGATATCAAGCTGTATTACAAAGCCACTGTTCTCAAAACTGCCTGGTTCTGATACAAGAACAGACATATAGATCAATGGAATAGAATAGAGAGTCCAGAAACCGACCCGAACCAATATGCTCAATTATTACTTGACAAAGGAGGCAAGAACATGCAATGGAGTCAAGATAGTCTCTTCAATAAATGGTGCTGTGAAAATTGGACAGATACATGCAAGAAAATGAAACTAGACCATCAACTTACACCATACACAAAAATAAACTCAAAATGGATAAAGGACTTAAATGTACGACGGGAAACCATAAAAATTCTAGAAGTATCCAAAGGCAACAAAATCTCAGACATATGCCGAAGCAATTTCTTCACCGATACAGCTCCTAGGGCACTTGAAACTAAAGAGAAAATGAACAAATGGGACTACATCAAAATAAAAAGCTTCTGCACAGCAAAAGAAACCATCAACAAAACAACAAGAAAGCCCACTGCATGGGAAAACATATTTGCCAATGTCATATCTGATAAGGGCCTAATCTCCAAAATTTATAGGGAACTCATATGACTTAACAAAAGGAAGATAAACAATTCAATCAAAAAATGGGCAAAGGATATAAATAGACACCTTTCAAAACAGGGCATTCAGAAAACCAAGAGACATATGAAAACATGGTCAAAGTCACTAATAATCTGAGAGATGCACATGAAAACAACAATGAGGTACCGCCTCACACTTGTTAGACTGGCTATCATCAACTAATCAACAAACGACAAGTGCTGGAGAGGATACGGAGAAAAAGGAACCCTCTTGCACTGCTGGTGGGAATGCAGACTGGTGCAGCCACTATGGAAGACAGTATGGAGTTTCCTCAAAAAGTTAAAAATGGAACTCCCATTTGACCCTGTGATCCCACTTCTAGAAATATATCCCAAGAAACCAGAAACACCAATCAGAAAGGATATATGCACCCATATGTTCATAGCAGCACAATTTACCATAGCGAAGATCTGGAAAGAGCCTAAGTGCCCATCAGTAGATGAATGGATTAGACAACTGTGGTACATCTACACGATAGAATACTATGCTGCTGAAAAAAGAAGGAACTCTTACCATTTGCAATGGCATGGATGGAACTGGAGAGCATTATGCTAAGTGAAATAAGCCAGTCAATGAAGGAAAAATACCACATGATCTCACTCCTTCATGGATAATAAAGACCATTATAAACTTATGAATAAAAATAGATACAGAGGCAAAGCCGCCTCAAACAGACTGTCAAACTGCAACGGGAAGGCCAGGGAGGGTAGAGTGGCAGAAGCGGGGGGTAAGAGATCAACCGAAGGACTTATATGCATGCATATAAGCATAACCAATGGACATAAGACACTGGGGGGTAGGGGAGGCCAGGGGATTGTCAAGGGCTGGGGAAAAAAAGGAAACATATGTAATACCCTTTGTAATACTTTAAGCAATAAAACTAAAAAAAAAAGAAAAGAAAACAGAAGTACTTCACAGGGAATTGATGGAGCTAGGTGTGAGAAAAATCAACTCAGCTCACTGGCTAAGAGTCACTCATGTGGCAATGGCAGGTGGCAAGATATGGATAGGGGAATGGATTCAGAAAGTCAGGGCAAAGAAAAACACAGACCCCTACGTGAAAAACATGAGTCTTTACATTATAAAGTTTTCAATAGCTATTTTGACCCATCTGAGACTTCCATTTCTGCAGTAAGTGAATCAGTGCTGTTTGCTACTGGATGGCCTTGTATTCATGGACAAAGTTCTACTTCTCTCTGGGTCTCAGTGTCCTATTTTGTATGTTGAGAAAATTTAGGACTAGCTGATCACCAAGGAAGTCTTTAGCTCTGACAATTTAGTGTTTTAAGTCTTTATGGGTGTTACGACTTCTTTCTCTTTATTTTGAGACTCAGAAAATATAATGGTCCCCAGAAGCCATAGAAATAGAGCCTGATACACAGTAAGCATCAATAATGCTTGTTGAGCCCAACTGGCTTGGCTCAGTGGCTCAGCATGGACCCATGAAACAGGAGGTCATGATTCAATTCCCAGTCGGGGCACATTCCCAGTTTGTGGGCTTGATTCCCAGTAAGGGGTGAGGAAGAAGGGGCATGCAGGAGACAGCTGATCAAAGATTCTCATCATTGATGTTTTTATCTCTCTCTACCTCTCCCTTCCTCTCTGAAATCAATAAAAATATATTAAAATGCAAAAGTGAAAGCCTCAAGCAGTGTATTTGACAGATCAGATGCCTAATTCAAAAGTGTGAGTTTTATTTTACTCCCCTGAGGATTAGAGAGGCCAGGCCCTAAGAAAGTAGGAGGCAGATTGCCTAAATGGGGGAGGGGCAAAGGCTTATGGTGAATTTAGAAAGCTTAGGAAACATGGATGTGGCCTGCAGGAAGGGTAAATAAATTAAAGGAAAATAGTCCTTCGCAATATTGCACCCACTGAATTTCTCAGACTCAAAGGTTGGTCTTTAATGTGTTAAAGAGGTCATTAATTCTACCAGTTCTCAAATCATTTTTATTCCATGGACTACTCAAGTATCCAAATAATACAAAAACTGCAAATTTTTGTCTTTTGTCTGAAATCTCTGTGTTGGCATCACATAAAACCAGAGACTCCATAAGTTTCCAGCTGGGAATGATCATAAGAAGCCAGAAGTCTTCCCTTTGGTGAGGGAAGTTTTGGTGCTAGATCTAACTTTGCTCACCCATACAGTGTCTGGCACACAGTAAGAGTGCTCTATAATTACTGGTTGAATAAGTCAAAGTATTACTTGTTTCTTTCAGAAGCAGCAACTTGCCAAAGAAAATATTACCATTTTTTCAACTGTTTTGACTGGTATAACATAGCTACAGCCACCAACCTAATCTGCCTAAAAGCTAGTGACAAAAGACAGACAGATTGGCAAAGTACAGACAGATACATGAACAAGTAATGAGCAAACACCCATATTAAAGGCTCTCTGCAAACCAAGGATTAAGTGCCTATTCCTTAGTCTTCACTCTCTCTCTTTGTGCACTTAGTAAAAGAGTCTGGCATTTCATAATACAAATTCCTGGCAGCATTTTCCAAGAATCTGGTTTTACAGAGATATGCAAATTAATTTAGTAAAAATGCAGCCATTGATTCACAGGTTCACAGAATATAAGGCTTATAAGGACTTTTAGCATCCTTACAGGTCTTCTGCATTGTGATGAGCAAGAACACTGTGGACAAGAGAGAACAGGGTAATTGTTCAAGGTCACAGAGTCCGGGAATAAGCTGGGACTTGACCCTAGGACTTCCAGGACCAGTGTAGTTTATTTTCTATTTCACTGCTCATTGATATGTAAACCACTGATGTGGAGAGTATCTAATCCACATCCATGTATAAAGGCAGAATCACAGAGACCTTGATTTGCTATTATTTTATACTAGATTTTCTATTAATTAACTAGTTTTGTTAATATGGTATATGCAACTGCTATCTTGACAATATCCTATCAAATCAAAATTCTTCCTTATTTTTATGAGTTTTATATCTGCATTCTCCAATATCATACTCACTACATGTGGCTTTTGTAGCCACATTAAATATCTAATAGAACTTTAAATTAATTCCATAACTGCATTGTCCAATATTGTAGTTATCAGCCACATGTGGCTTCTGAGCACTTGAACTATGGCTAGGGTGACTGAGGAACTAAGTTTTATATTGTATTTTATTTTGGACTGGAATTTATCAAGCAAATAACATAGGTGCATATATGCATTGCCCATAGACACCGACATTAGTGTGGTGAAGGCCTGTGGTGGGGCAGGGTGGAGGTGGGCAAAGAGGGGGATGTGGGGGGGCATCTGTAATACTGTTAAAAAAAAATATATATATATATATATATATATATATATATATATATATATATATATATATATCTCGACACTAATAAAAGACAAACATGCAAATTGACTGTACCTTTGCTACACTTTAAGCCACGCCCACCAGCCAATCAGAGCAACTATATGCAAATTAACCCAACCAAGATGGCGGCTGGCAGCCACAGAGCTGGAGCAAGCAGGAGGCTTGCTTGCCCAAATTATGGAGGAAACCAAGCTTCCTGCCTGCTTCAGCTGGCTCTGAGCTCCACTCAAAGCAACAAAGTTTAAATTATAGAAGGTAAATAAACACCAGATACCTGCTTTCAGCTGGCTGTGGCCATAGAGCTGGAGAGAGCAGGAGGCTTGGGTTGCTCCTGGTGATGGAGGAAGCCAAGCTTCCCTCCTGCCTGCCCTGGCTGGCTCTGAGCTCCACTCAAGGCTACAAAGTTTCAATTATAGAAGGTAAATAAATCCCAGAATAAAAAAAAGGAAAAAAAAGGAGAGGCTGGGAGCTTCCATCGCCAGGGGCGTTGGCCAGCCTGAAAACAGCCCTCAGCCCCTCACCCAGACTGGCCAGGCATCCCAGTGGGGACCCCCACACCCTAAAGGGGGTGTGGCCAGCCTGAAAACAGCCATCAGCCCCTCACCCAGGCTGGCCAAACCTCCATGGGGTGAGGGTCCCCACTTGGGGGGGCTTGACCAGCCTACAAACAGCCCTCAGCCCCTCACCCAGGTTGGCCAGGCACCCCAGCAGAGATCCTCGCCCTAAAGGGGCTGTGGCCAGCCTGCAAACAGCCATCAGCCCCTCACCCAGGCTGGCCAGGCACCCAAGCGGGACCCCCACCATGATCCGGGACACTCTTCAGGGCAAACCAGCCAGCCCCCACCTGTGCACCAGGCTTCTATCCTATATACTAAAAGGGTAATATGCAAACTGGCCCTAACAACAGAAAGACTGGGAATGACTGGTCACTATGACACACACTCACCACCAGGGGGCAGACACTCAATGCAGGAGCTGTCCTCTGGTGGTCAGTGCGCTCCCACATGGGGGAGCTCTGCTCAGCCACAAGCCAGGCTGATGGCTGCCAGTACAGTGGTGGTGGTGGCAGCCTCTCCCGCCTCCTCAGGATGTCCAACTGCAGCTTAGGCCTGCTCTCCTCTGGCAAGTGGACATCCCCCAAGGGCTGCCGGGCTGCCAAAGGGATGTCTGACTGCCATCTTAGGCCCAATCCCCCAAGGAACAGGCCTAAGCCAGCAGGTCGACACCCCCTGAGGGGTCCCAGACTGTGAGAGAGCACATGCCTGACTGAGGGAGCATCCCCCCCCCCCAAGTTCACAAATTTTTGTGCACCGGGCCTCTAGTATATATATATAAAAGCCTAAGTGACCAAATGACTGAACAACCAGTCAACCGATCGATATGACATGCTCTGACCACCAGGGGGCAAACACTCGACACAGAAGCTGCCCCCTAGTGGTCAGTGCACTCCCACAGTGGGAGCAGCCACTCAGCTGACAGACCTGCCTGGTGGCCCACCAGTCTGGCAGCAGCCACTCACTCCCTCAGTAGTCCTGCAGATCTAATCTCCGGAGAACAGTTCAGGCACCAATGGACTGGTACTGCAGGCACAATCCCAACCGCACTGCTGGCCTCCTGGAAGTCGGCCTCAGGCACTGCTGCAGCTTCTCCTCCCTAGACACTCCGCAAGGAAGAAACAATATAAAAGCAGCCGACAGGTGGCTCCGGACAACCAGTGCAAACATCCGTGTGATTTTGGAGAGGGAACGAGAGATAGAAACATCATTAATGAGAGGGAATCATTTGTTGGCTGCCTCCTGTACGTCCCACACTGGGGAATTGAGCTCACAACCAGGTATGTGCCCTGATCAGGAATTGAAACATGAACTCCTGGTTCATAGGTCAATGCTCGACTGAGCCGCACTGGCTGGGCAGTTAGCCTCTTCTTTTTTTTTTTTTTTTTTTTTTTAAAAAAAAAAAAAAAAAGGAAGACAATGGGACATGACAGGTGCACAGCACTTAGAGTTAAACAAACTAGGACTTTAGGTAATTTGTTTCACCTCCAAAGGTGTTAGTCTTCTCAATGCTAAAACAAGGATGGTAGCATCTATTTTTCAGGGCTTTTGTGACAATTAAATTAGAGAAAAAAAAGTGCCAATGCTTTGTAATTTGTGAAGGGCAATATACATAGGAGAAATTAGCAAATGAAATTTTATTCCACTTTGTTTATACCTCTAAGGAGCAATTACTTGTCTGCCATGGTTTAGAGTCAGATACTGACCTGTCTGTTTCGGGGCCCATATTTTGATCTCCTGAAGGTTCCAGATGGTATCTTAGTTATGTCAATATCTTTATCCCTAGGGTAGTGCCTGGTACAGAGCAGATATAAAGTCAGCTGGAAAAAATACATTTAACCCATACAGAGCTGAACCCTCAGCAACAATATTATTTTCATTTTTTAATTTAGTCCTAGAGAAATATTTTATTTCTTTACACAAAATACTAATGCTGTTTACTTTGTCTTAGATGCCAGGAAGCTCAAGAGAAGCAGTTAATTACATTTGTCACAATGGTCTGGCTCATCTTCTCCGTGGTCTTCATTTTATTATTCTACTAATGACACACCATGAATTGAAGGTGTTTTTGTATGTAAGATGTAATAAATACTTTGTGGAACTGCACAATGATTATGTAATGGGCTCTATGGTCAGACATATCTAGATTGAAATCCAGTGATTTCCTGATTGGGTGGCTTCAACCAAATGATTTCATTCCTTTGAGCCTCATTTTTTTTTTCATATAAAAAGAGGATAATTATGTATACTTCAAAATGATGCTGGAAAATTTAATGTGCTAATGCATAGATCCTGACACACCATAAGCACTGAATAATCAGTTGATATACACATGTAAGGCTTTTCCATTTGCATTTTTTCTCCAAGAGTTAGGGAAAAGTAAGCACACATATCCATAAATAAATTCTACTCTCTTGCTGTTTCCTACTTCTGGAATGAGATCCAAGGCCAGTGGCCATCAAACACATTAAGAAGGAAACACAGCAAATTAGATAACATGTCTCCTTCAGGGCATTTAAGCATAGGTAGACAAAGTAAAGACCCTGGGCCAGAACATGTAAGCTAAGAATGGTTGTACAATGTTTTTTTAAACAGTTTTTAAAATACATTTTCAGGCAAATGGAAATGAAAAAACAAAACAAAAGCTGGGGTGGCAATGCTCACATCAACAAAATATACTTCAAAGTGAAGGTCATAAGAAGAGATATTGAAGACAACTTCATAGTATTAAAGGATCAATACAACAAGAGGATATAACTCTGGTAAACATATATGCACCTAATGCAGGAGCACCGAAATACATTAAAAAAAAACTTATGGAAGATATTAAGAGAGAGATTGACAACAATACATTCATAGTAGGAGACTTAAATACCCCATTGACATCACTGGATAACTCTTCTAGACAACAACAAAACAGCAATCCTAACCGACTCACTAGGTCAAATGGAAATAATTGGCATCTTCAAAACATACCACCTGAAAGCAAAGGAATATACATTCTTCTCAAGTGCACATGGGTCATTTTCAAAGATAGACCACATATTAGGACACAGGCTAAATCACTTCAAATTCAATATGATAGAAATAACATCAAGCATCTTCTCAGATCACAATGGCACAAAATTAGGAATCAACTGCCGGGAGCCGGTCCATCCTTGCTGTTTCAAGGGACCTGGCATATATGGCATACTGTTCTTAATATGTTTGCTCACCTTCTTGGCACTATGTGTTTTAACCAAGGTCACCTCTCTGAGAAAGGTTGTTTCCCCAGGTGGGGATTTTCCCCTGAAGTTAGGGAGGGAATAAAACCCCTTAACTAAGTGCCAGGCGGGTAATTAATCACTTTAACTATGAACAATCATGCTTAAACTACATAATCTTTACTCCCTGGAATGGAGATAAGAAACACCCTAACCTTTGGAATAGAGATTAATAGGATTGGAATCAACTGGTATAAACACAGATGTAACAAGACAAAAGGACACAGAACCTAGAGACAGAAGAACTTCTCTGGAGAGAACATGGCAAAAGATCCTGGGCAGAAACTGGAGACAGAACCTAGAGACAGAACCTAACGAGAGAACATGGCAAAAGATCCTGGACAGAAACTGACCACAGAACCTAGAGACAGAACCTAGGAAGAGAACCTGGCTGAAGAACCTAGAGCAGGGGTGGGCAAACTTTTTGACTCGAGGGCCACAATGGGTTCTTAAACTGGACCGGAGGGCCAGAACAAAAGCATGGATGGAGTGTTTGTGTGAACTAATATAAATTCAAAGTAAACATCATTACATAAAAGGGCACGGTCTTTTTTTTCAATAGTTTTATTCATTTCAAACGGGCCGGATCCGGCCCGCGGGCCGTAGTTTGCCCACGGCTGAACTAGAGACAGAATCTGGCTACAGAACCTGGACAGAACATGGCAAGAGAACCTGACTAGAACCTGGTGACTGAACCTGGCTGGAGAACCTAGCGAGGGAACATAGCTACAGAACCTGGCTGGAGAACCTGGAGAACCTAGCAAGAGAACATGGACACAGAACCTGGCAAAAGATCCTAACCAGAACTTCGCTGGAGATCCTGAACAGAACTTGGCTGGAGATCCTGGCTAGAGATCCTGGCTAGGCTGCTGATCAACTGAACGCTGTCTCAGTGTCATTCATTCTTCGCCGACTCCGTCCACACCTTTGGGGACCCCTGGACCAACCCCAGCAATCAACTACAATAAAAAATCAAACAATTGCAGGCTAAATAACATGCTTTTAAAAAAATAAAAGGGTTACCAAAGAGTTCAAAGAAGAAATAAAAAGCATCTTGAAAACAAATGACAATGAAAACACATCAATCCAAAATCTATGGGACACAGTGAAAGCAGCCCTGAGAGGGAAGTTCATAGCTCTGCAGGCCTACCTCAAAAACCAAGAAAAAAAAACAGGTAATAAGTTATCTAACCCTACAATTTAAAGAACCAGAAAGAGAACTATAAGAAAAGGCCAGAGTAAGCAGAAGGAAGGACATAATTAAGATCATAGCAAAAATAAACTATATACAGACAAAAAAACAAACACACACACAAAAAAAACAAAAACAACAACAAAACAGATTTATAGGAAGAAGAGCTGGTTCTTTGAAAGGATAAAAAAGACTGATGAACCTCTAGCCAGGCTCACCATGAAACAAAGAGAGAGGACCCCAATAAATAAAATCAGAAATGAAAGAGGTGAAATAACAACTGATCCCACAGATATACAAAAGATTGTAAAAAAAATACTATGAACAAGTCTCCTCCAACAAACTGGACAACCTAGACAAAATGAACATATTCCTAAAAAAAATACAATCTCCCAAAACTCAATCAAGAAAATTAAAAACCTGAATAGTCTGATAACTACTGATGAAATTGAAGCAGCAATCAAAATACTTCCAGCAAACAAAAGCCCTGGTCCAGACAGCAAAAACAGGGGAGTTTTACCAAACATTCAAAGAACTAAAACCTACCCTACTCACAATATTCCAAAAAATTCAAGAGGAAAGCACACTTCCAAGGTCTTTCCATGTAGTCAGTATTACCCTAATCCCAAAACAGAAAAATACACTACAAAGAAAGAGAATTACAGGTCAACATCCCTGATGAACGTAGACCCTAAAATCCTCAACAAAATTCTAGCAAATCAGATCAGGAATTACATTAGAAAGATCATACATCATGATGAAGTGAGATTTATTTCAAGGATGCAAGACTGGTACAATATCCACACATCAACAACATTATACATCACATAAACAACTTGAGAAACAAAATCACATAATCATATCAATTGATGCAGAAAAACCATTTGACAAAATCCAACATATTTCTTTCTTTTTATTGTCTAAAGTTTTACATATGTCTCATTTTTCCCCAATTGAACCCTTCCCCCAGCCATTCCCACCCCGGGCAAGCCCCCACAGGCCCAGTGTCTGTGTCATTGGTTATGCTAATATGCATGCATACAAGTACTTTGGTTGCTCTCTAAACACCCCCTCCCCTGCCATTTGTCTCTGGATCTATTCTTGTAAATCAAATTATGTTGATGATTATATCCCACACATGAGTGAGATCATGTGATATTTATCTTTCTGGGACTGGCGTACTTAGCTTAGCATAATGCTCTCCAGTTCCATCCATGATGATGCAAATGGAAAAAGTTTCTTCTTTTTTATAGCAGCATAGTATTCCATTGTGTAGATGTACCACTTTTTTCTAATTCACTCATAAGCTGATGGGCACTTAGGCTGTTTCCAAATATTAGCTATTGTAAATTGTGCTGCTATGAACATAGGGGTGCATATAACTTTTCTGATTGGTATTTCTGGTTTCTTGGGATATAGTCCTAAAAGTGGGATTACTGGGTGAAATGGGAGTTCCATTTTTAAGTTTTTGAGGAAACTCAATACTGTTTTCCACAGTGGCTGCACCAGTCTACATTCCCACCAGCAGTGCAGGAGGGTTCCTGTTTCTCCAAATCTTCGCCATCACTTGTCATTTGTTGATTTTTTGATGATAGCCATTCTGACAGGTGTGAGAAGGTATCTCATTGTTGTTTTTATTTGTATCTCTTGGATGATTAGTGACTTTGAGCATGTTTTCATATGTCTCTGGGCCTTCTGTATGTCCCCTTTCGAAAAGTGTCTATTTAGGGCCTTTTCCCATTTTTTGATTGGATCGTTTATCTTCCTTTTGTTAAGTTGTATGAGTTCGCTCTAAACTTTGGAGATTAAACCCTGATCTGAAATAGCATTGGCAAATGTGTTCTCCCATGCAGTGGGCTTTCTTGTTGTGTTCTAGATGGTCTCTTTTGCTGTACAGAAGCTTTTTATTTTGATGTAGTATCATTTGTTTATTTTCTCTTTATACTCTATGCCATAGGAGCTGTTTCTGTAAAGATATTGTTATGACATATGTCTGCTATTTTGCTGCCTATGAATTCTTGTAGGATTTTTATGGTTTCCCATCTCAAATTCAAGTCCTATAGCCATTTTGAGTTTGTTTTTGTGTATGGTGTAAGTTGGTGATCTAGTTTCATTTTTTTGCATGTATCTGACCTAATTTCCCATCACCATTTACTGAAGAGACTTTCTTGACTCCATTGTATGCTCTTGCCTCCTTTGTCAAATATTAATTGAACATAATGGCTTGGGTCGATTTCTGGGTATTCTGTTCTCTTCCATTGGTCTATGTGTCCGTTCTTGTGCCAGTACCAGGCAGTTTTGAGAGCCATGGCTTGGTAATGTAGCTTGATATCTGGTATTGTGATCCCTCCAAATTTGTTCTTCTTTCTCAGGATTGCTGTGGATATTCGGAGCCTTTTTTTATTGCAGATGAATTTTTGGAGAGTTTGTTCTAGATCTTTGAAATATGCCATTAGTATTTTTTTAATTTTTATTTTTTTCTTTATTGATTAAGATATTACAAATGTGTCCTTATCCCATCGTCCTCCATTACCCCACCCATGCCCTCAGCCCCCAGTATCTATATACATTGGTTATGCTAATATGCATGCATACAAGTCCTTTGGTTGATCTCTCCCCCTTAGCCCCAGCCTCGCCTTCCTTCCCTCTGAGGTTTGAGCATCTGGTCGATACTTCTCTGTCTCTAGATCTATTTTTGTTCATCGGTTTATGTTGTTCATTATAATCTACAAATCATTGCGATCATGTGATATTTATCATTCTCTGACTGACTTATTTCACTTAGCATAATTCTCTCCAGCTCCATACATGCTGTTGCAAATGGTAGGAGTTCCTTCCTTCTTACAGCAGCATAGTATTCCATTTTGTAGAGGTGCCAAAGTTTTTTAATCCATTCATCTGCTGATGGGCACTTAGGCTGATTCCAAATCTTAGCTATTGTAAATTGTGCTGCTATGAACATAGGGATGCATATATCCTTTCTGATTGGTGTTTTTGGTTTTTTGGGATATGTTTGTAGAAGTGGGATCACTGGGTCAAATGGAAGTCCCATTTTTAGATTTTTGACGAAACTCCATACTGTTCTCCACAGCGGCTGCACCAGTGTGCATTCCCACCAGCAGTGCAGGGGAGTGTTCCTTTTTCTCCACATCCTCACCAGCATTTGTCATTTGTTGATTTGTTGATGATAGCCATTCTGACTGGTGTGAGATGGTACCTCATTGTTGTTTTGATTTGCATCTCTCAGATGATTAGACTTTGAGCATGTTTTCATAGGTCTCTTGGCCTTCCTTATGTCTTCTTTCAAAAAGTATCTATTGAGGTCCTTTGTCTATTTTTTTATTGGCTTGTTTGTTTTTTCCTTTTGTTAAGTTGTATGAGTTCCCTGTAAATGTTGGAGATTAAACCCTTATCAGAGATAACATTGGCAAATATGTTCTCCCATGCAGTGGGTTTTCTTGTTGTTTTGTTGATGCTTTCTTTTGCTGTGCAGAAGCTTCTTATTTTGATGTAGTCCCATTTGTTTATTTTCCCTTTAGTTTCCATTGCCCTAGGAGTACTATCAGTGAAGAAACTGCATCGGCATATGTCTGAGATTTTACTGCCTTTGGATTCCTCTAAGATTTTTATTGTTTCCTGTCTTACATTTAACTTCTTTATCCATTTTGAGTTTGTTTTTGTCTATGATGTAAGTTGGTGGTCTAGTTTCATTGTTTTGCATGTGTCTTACCAAATTTCCCAGCACCGTTTATTGAAGAGACTGTCTTGATTCCATTGTATGTTCTTACCTCCTTTGTCAACTATTAATTGAGCATTGTGGTTTAGGTCAATTTCTGGGCTCTCTATTCTATTCCATTGATCTATATGTGTGTTCTTGTGCCAGTACCAGGCAGTTTTGAGAACAGTGGCTTTGTAATACAGCTTGATATCTGGTATTAAGACCCCTCCTACTTTATTCTTTTTCTCAGGATCACTGCAGCAATTCGAGTTTTTTGTTTGTTTGTTTGTTTGTTTGTTTTTATTCCAGATGTATTTTTGGAGAGTTCTTTCTAGATCTGTGAAATATGCTGTTGGTATTACAAAGGGGTGTGCATTTAATCTATAGATTGCTTTGGGTAGTATGGACATTTTAATGATGTTGATTCTACCAATCCATGAACACAGTATATTCTTCCCTCTGTTTATGTCTTCCTCCATCTCTTTTTTCAAAGTCCTGTAGTTTTCTGCCTTCAGGTCTTTTACCTCCTTAGTTAAGTTTATTCCTAGTTACCTTAATTTTTTTTTTCATGCAATGGTAAATAGGATTGCTTTTTTAGTCTCAGTCTCTGTAAGTTCACTATGGGTGTAAGAAATGCCATAGATTTCTTGGCCTTAATTTTGTATCTTGCTCCACTGACAAATTCATTTATTAATTCTAATATTTTTCGATGGAGTCTTTAGGGTTTTCTATGTACAATATCATGTCATCTATGAATTAGGACAGTTTTACGTTTCTAATTTGGATGCCTTTTATTTCTTCTTCTTGTCTGATCGCAAAGGCTAGTACTTTCAGTACTATGTTCTACAGGAGTGGTGAGAGTGGGCATCCCTGTCTTGTTCCTGTTCTTAGGGGAAATGGTTTTAGTTTTTTCACATTGAGTATGATATTGGCTGTGGGTTTGTCATATATGTCTTTTATGATGTTGAGGTGTGATCCTTCTATTCCCACCTTGCTGAGAGTTTTTATCAAGAAAGGGTGCTGGATTTTGTAAAATGCCTTTTCTGCATCAATTGATATGACTGTGTGATTTTTATGTCTAAATTTGTTTATTTGATATATCATGTTTATTAATTCATGGATATTGTACCATCCTTGCATCCCCGGGATAAAGCCTACTTTATCATGGTGTATGATCTTTCTGATGTACTGCTGGATCCAATTTGCTTAAATTTTGTTGAGGATTTTGGCATCTATGTTCATGAGGGATATTGGCCTGTAATTCTCTTTCATTGTGTTGTCTTTATCTGGTTTTGGTATTAGGGTGATGCTGGCTTCATAGAATGAGCTTGGAAGTGTTCCTTCCTCTTGAATTTTTGGTAGTAGTCTGAGGAGGATAGGTTTTACTTCTTCCTTGAATGTTTGGTAAAACTCCCCTATGAAGCCATCTGGCTTCGGGCTTTTGTTTGCTGGAAGCTTTTTGATTACTGCTTCAATTTCTTCCTTAGTTATCGGCCTATTCAGTTTTTTATTTCTTCCTGGTTGAGTTTTGGAAGGTTATATTATTCTTGGAATATGTCCATTTTCTCCAGGTTGCCTAGTTTGTTGGAATAGAGTTGTTCATAGTATTTTTTAACAATCCTTTATATTTCTGTGGGATCTGTTGTTATTTTACCTCTTTCATTTGTAATTTTCTTTATTTGGGTCCTCTCTCTTTGCTTCTTGTTGAGCCTGGCTAGAGTTTCATCAATCTTATTTATCCTTTCAAAGAACAAGCTCCTCGTTTCATTGATCTTTTGTATTTTTAGGGGGGGTCTCTATGTCATTTACTTCTGCTCTGATCTTTATTATTTCCTTCCCTCTGGATAATGTGGGATTTTCTTGTTGCTCTCTTTGTAATTCTTTAAGTTGAAAGGTTAGATAATTTATTACCAGTTTTTCTTATTTTCTTTTAGTTAAGCCAGTAGAGCTATTTACTTCCCTTTCATGACTTCTTTCATTGTGTCCCATAGATATTGAATTGTTGTGTTTTCATTGTCATTTGTTTCCAGGATGCTTTTTGTTAAATATATTTTATTGATTTTTTTACAGAGAGGAATGGAGAATGATAGAGAGACAAAAACATGTATGAGAGAGAAACATCAATCAGCTGCCTCCTGCACACCCCCCACTGCAGATGTGCCTGCAACCAAGGTACATGCCCTTGACTGGAATTGAACCTAAGACCCCTCAGTCCGCAGGCCAATGCTCCTTCCACTGAGCCAATCTGGCTAGGGCAGCCAGGATTCTATTTATTTCTTCTTTGATCTCTTTGGTTACCCAATTTTTTGTTTAATAGCATGCTATTTAGCCTCCAAGTGTTTGATTTTTTTTCTTTGTTTTTATTGTAGTTGATTCCTACTTTTATTCCATTGTGATCTGAGAAGATATTTGTTATGATTTCTATCCTCTCAAATTTGGAGAGACTTTGCCTGTGTCCTAATATGTCATCTATCTTTGAAAATGTCCTGTTTTCACTAGAGAAGAATGTATATTCTGTAGTTTTGTGGTGAAATATTCTGAAGATATCAATTAAGTCCATCTGATCTAGTGACTCATTTAGGATTGCTCTTTCTTTGCTGATTTTTTTGTTTGTTTGTTTAGAGAATTTATCTAGTGGTATCAGTGGAGTATTAATTTCCCCTACTATGACTGTATTGCTATTGATCTCTCTGTTGATGTCTTCCTTTCCAGAAGTTGTTTTATGTATTTGGGTGCTACTGTATTGGGTGCATAAATATTTACTAAAGTTATATATTCTTTTTTAAATTTATTTATTTTTTTATTTATTGCTTAAAGTATTACAAAGGGTATTACATATGTGTTCATTTTATCCCCCTGCCCTAGACAGTCCCCTAGCCTCCCCTATCCCCCAGTGTCTTATGTCCATTGGTTATGCTTATATGCATGCATACAAGTCCTTTAGTTGATCTCTTACCCCCCTACCTCCTGCCCCCCAACCCTCCCCGGCCTTCCCGCTGCAGTTTGACAATCTGTTTGAGGCAGCTCTGCCTCTGTATCTATTATTGTTCAAAAGTTTATATATTCTTGCTGAATTGCTCCCTTTAGTATTATTCAGTGGCTTTCCTTATCTCTAGTTATAGCCTTTATTTTGAGGTCTATTTTGTCAGATATAAGTATTGCAAACCCAGCTTTTTTCTCCTTTCCTTTTGCCTGAAAATATTTTTTGCCATCCCTTCACTCTCAGTATGTTTGAATCCTTTGTTCTGAGGTGGGTCTCTCGTAGACAGCAAATATATGGTTCATGTTTTCTTATCCACCTAGCTATCTTATGTCTTTTGATGGGGCAATTAATCCATTTACATTTAAATTTATTATTGATAGGTACTTTTTTGTTGCCATTTTTATTCTTTATGCCTGTGTTCCTTCTTCCCTTCCTATTTATTCTTTTTACAGCAGTCCCTTTAGCATTTCTTGCATAGCTGGTTTGGTGGTAATAAACTCCCTTAGTCCTTTTTTGTCTGTGAAGCTCCTGATTTCACCCTCAACTGTGATTAATAGCCTTGCTGGGTACAGTATTCTTGGATTCAGACCCTTGATATGCATGACATTGTATATTTCACGCCATTCCCTTCTTGCCTGGTGTGTTTCTTTTGATAAAGCAGTCAATTGTCTCATGGAAGATCCCTTATAGTTAACTTTCTGTCTCTGTCAGCCTTTAAGATTCTTACTTTTTTGTTGGTGTTTGCCAATTTAATTATAATATGTCTTCGTGTCAGTCATTTGGGGTTTATCTTGTTTTTGACTCTGTTAGATTCTTGGGCTTGTGTGAGTTTTTTTTCTTTCTGATATCAGGGAAGTTTTCTGTCATTATTTCTCAAACAGGTTTTCTATACCTTTCTCAGTTTCCTCTCCTTCTACCACCCCTATTATGTGGATGTTGTTTCATTTTGTGTTGTCCCAAAATTCCCTTAGGCCAGTGATGGCGAACCTATGACACGCGTGCCAGAGGTGACACATAAACTCATTTTTTTGGTTGATTTTTCTTTGTTAAATAACATTTAAATAATGACATTATATATAAAATAAATATAAAAGATATAAGTCTTTGTTTTACTATGGTTGAAAATATCAAAAAATTTCTTTATGTGACACGGCACAAGAGTTAAGTTAGGGTTTTTCAAAATGCTGACATGCTGAGCTCAAAAGGTTCGCCATCAGTGCCTTAGGCTCTCCTCCTGTTTTTTTAAGTTTTTTTTTCTAGGTGCTGCTCTTTTGGGTATTTTTTCCTACCTTGTCTTCTAGCTCACTGATGTGGTCCTCCACTTCTAGTCTTCTGTTGATGTTTTCTATTTAGTACTTTATTGCAGTGAGGTCATTTTTCATTTTTCTTGGTTCTTCTTTATTTCCTCTTGGTTCTTACACATATTGTTGAATTTGTCTTCCATCATTTTCAGTGACCTTATGCCCATTGCTCTGAATTCTTTCTGTGATATATTGCTTGGCTCCATTTCGTTTAATTCCTTTCCCAGTGATTCCTGTTTTTCTTTTGTATGTGGGCTGTTTCTTTGTCTCCCCATGATTACTCTACTCAAGGTGTTTGGTTTTTTTTTAGCTCTCTCTCTCCTGTGTTGACTTAAAGGCACAAAATACACCATAACAAGACAGAACACACAGGGCACCAAACACAAATGTATTCATAATACTAATAATCCCAAGTAAAGGTGACCACCAGAGAAAAGAGAATTAGGGGATAGAAAAGCATGCAAAAATGATATTGAGAAAAAAATTAAGAGAGAAAAGAAAGAGAAGGAAAAAGAAGTGTGGGGAATATATGTATGTGGGGAGAAAATTCCAGAAATATAACAACTATTCCAAAAAATGGAAACAACATACACTCAAATAACAAACACCCAGATGAATCTGAAGAGGCAGAGCTTATTTCCAGAAGGTAAGGTCAAGGAATTGAATGAATGGGGAAATGCACAATTCAGTATAGAGGAGGTAGAAAGAGAATGAGCGTATAAGAAGAAATGTAAAAAAATAATAATAAAGGAAAATATATACATTAAAAATATATATATAAAAGAATATATATATATATATATATATATATATATATATATATATATATACAGTGGCCAGATTATTATGACCACCTGATGTTTGTAGGCAAATTAGCTCTAATTTTGTGCTGAAGTTGCTAGAGAGCCAGACCATTATAAATGTCTGAATAGCACAACATACCTAAGTATCATTGCTGATCAAGTTCATCCTCTCATGTTGATGGTGTATCCCAATGGAGATGGCTTCTTACAACAAGACAATGCGCCATACCATGGTGCTCGTATTGTGCAGGAGTGGTTTCAAGAACATGAGGGAGACTTTACCTTGCTTAGGTGGCCCACACAATAACCAGATAAGAATTCAATTGAGCATTCGTGGGACCAAGTTAAAAGAGCCATCAGGCAGCTGGTTCCACAACCATCAAATCTCACAGAACTTGACAGTGTTATTCATCAGGCATGGTGTCAGATTCCTCACATCACCTTTCAACATCTTGTGGAGTCAATGCCAAGAAGAATGGCTGCAGTATTGAAGGCAAAAGGTGGCCCAACGAAGTACTGATGGGGTGGTCATAATAATCTGGCTAGTCATAATAATCTGGTCACTCAGTGTGTATATATATATATATATATATATATATATATATATATATATATATTTTCCCCTTTCTTTAATCTAGCTATCTATGTATTCTTCTATTATTGGAAAAGGAGAATAGAGAATAGATAGGCCTGAGTCGATGATTTGAATTAATTAAGCTATTAGTAGAAGAAGAGAACAAGAGAGGAGAGGAAAAACGAAAGCAAAAAGGAAAAATAAAACAAACAAACAAACAATCAACAAACATCAACAAGACAGAAAGAAAGAAAAGGGGAAAAAGAAGAAAAAAATTGGATAGTGAAGAAAAAGAAGAGAGAAGTATAGATGGACTTGGACCAAGGGAGAGGAAATGAGATATATGAGTAAGATCAATTTTTAACAGGGAGTAAAAAGAAAGGATAGAAAAAAATTAAAGCAGGAACAGGGTAAGAGAAACAGGACTAAAAAGGGGAAAAGTGAAGAAGAGAGTGTTGGCATAAAGGAAAAATTGAGTTAGAGTAAAATAATGCTAAAAGAAATATAAAAATAGAATGTAGAATATTAATCCCAAAATGAAATAAAATAAAATAAAATAAATATAAGTTAAAAAAGTAAAATAATAGTAGTGATAATAATTAAAAACATAATTAAAAAGTATAATCAAGTGAGAAAAATTTAGTTTCTTATGTAAAAGATAAAAGTAAAAAAGTGAAGCAGTGAATGTCTTTTACTTCCTCTACTGTTCTGCTTGGCACATCTGTTTCCTTTCAGGTAGTCAGCACAGTATTGAAGTTCCCTGTGATCCACCACATGTTTTCAAGCAGGTGAGATCTCTCTGATCACTTTGTTTCTCAGCCTGCCTTCAGTTGTATTTACACAAGAGTAAATTTCTGACACAACCTTTGGGTGGCAGTGTTTTTGGATTAATATCTGGGTCTAAATGGCCCATCTACTCAGTTTAGATTCCTCTTTCCCTGCTGTACTTAGTACTGGTGTAGAGGGACAGACTGCCTCTGAGGTGGTTTCCTGATTATCTCTCCTTATTCTGATCCCCAGTTTTCACAAAAACAACTTTCCCCTGCAGTATCAGTGAGTGTTTTTAATTGGAAGATCCTATGTACTGGACTTAGAGAGCAAAAGCAAGGAAGTAAAAAGAAAAAAAAAAAGAAAAAGGAAAAGGAACCACACCAACTCACGTCTTTTTTCCCCTGGCACAGCACAGCCAGTATAGAACTTCAGGATGCCTTTCTGGGCCCAGCCCAGCAGTGGGATATCATCTAGAGTGCCCTTCTGCCAGCAGTCCCGTGGACCCCCTTTTTCATTTGAGCGCTACACTGAACCCAATGGCTGCAGATTTTGTGAGGCACAGTCTACCTCTGGGACTCTACTTCCTGCTGTGTGTGTTTCTCCCTCCAGCGTAGGTCCCTTATCTCACCTTTCTCTAGGCCAGTGGTTGGCAAACTGTGGCTCAGCAAACTGTGGCTTGTGAGCCACATGCGGCTCTTTGGCCCCTTGAGTGTGGCTCTTCCACAAAATACCGACTTCTGCACATTGGCCACGAAGTTTCAATTGCACTGTACGTGTACGTGCCCACACGTGGTATATTGTGGAAGAGCCACACTCAAGGGGCCAAAGAACCACATGTGGCTTGAGAGCCGCAGTTTGCCAACCACAGCTCTAGGCAATATCTGAGATTTTCATCCACAGATTGCCTCACCAGCTATGTTTACTTCACCAATTCCAGGTGGGTGTTATTCGATTCAGCTGTTCCTTCTATCTGCTCTGAGAGAAGGCACAGGACCCATCCATATATTTGGTGCCACCTTATCTCTCCTCAGACAGACTTTTTAGGAGCCTGTAGTTTGGGAGGCTGGAGTCTTGGTTTTCATGGGTTGGCAGCTGAGGCAGCTGCTCCCTGGGCATTGTGGTTGTAGGATCCCAGGATGTATCTGAGGTCTCCCCGGTTGAAGGTAAGGCTGGACTTTTGATCACAGCTCATCTCAGTGGCAGAGATGGCCTACATAGGAGAGATTTCAACACTATTAGAGGCTGCCCAAAGAGGGAAGCTTGGTCTGCCAGTCCCCAACATTCCTGTGCATTATAAGTGTCGCTCATTCACAGATACAGACGCTCCCCGCACGTCCACACACTTTCCTTTGGTTCTCTCACTCATACACTATCTTGCAGCCTGCCATCCTATTGGCAGCCATCTTGGATTCAGCAAACACTGTTTCTTGATAAAAACTCTCAGCTAAGTTGGAATAGAGGGATCATACCTCAACATAATAAAAGTCTTATATGAAAAACCTACAGCCAACATCATGCTCAATGGGTAAAATCTAAAATGGTAACAAGACATGATGCCCACTTTCAACACTCCTATTCAACATAGTATGGAAGTGCTAGCCATAGTGATCAATCAATAAGAAGAAATAAAAGGCATCCAAATTGAAAATAAGTAAAACTGTCATTATTCACAGATGACATGATATTGTACATAGAAAACCCTAAAGACACCATCAAAAAACTACTGACTTAATAAAGAAATTTGGCACTGTAGCTGGATACAAAATTAACACCCAGAAATCAATGGCTTTTTTATATACCAGTAAGGAACTCACAGAAAGAGATACTAAAAATAAATAAACAAACAAACAAAACAAACAAAAAAATAATCCCATTTACTATTGAAACAAAAATTTAAGATGCCTAGGAATAAATTTAACTAAAGAGGTAAAACACCTGCACTCCGAAAACTATAAGATGTTGAAAAAAGAGATAGAGGAAGACATAAACAAATCACAGAATATACTGTGTTCATGGAGTGGTAGAATATACATCATTAAAATCTCCATGTTCCCAAAGCAATCTATAGATTCAATGCAATTCCTATTAAAATACCAATGGAATATTTCACAGACCTAGAACAACTACTCCAAAAATTCATATGGAATAATATGATTTTTAAAAATCAAATAGTAGCAGCAATCTTGAGAAATGAGAACAAAGTTGGAGGGATCATGATACAAGATATCAAGCTATATTACAAAGCCATTGTTCTCAAAACTGCCTGGTACTGGCACAAGAGCAGACATATAGACCAATGGAACAGAACAGAGAACCCAGAAATAGACCCAAGCCATTATGCTCAATTAATATTTGACAAAGGAGGCAAGAGCATACAATGGTGTCAAGACAGTCTCTTCAATAAGTGATGTTGGGAAAATTGAACAGATACATGCAAAAAAATGAGAATATAACACCAACTTATACCATACACAAAATTAAACTCAATAAAATGGGAAACCATAAAAATCTTAGAAGAAACGATATGCAGCAAAATAGCAGACATATTTTGTAGCAATATCTTTAATAATACAGATCCTAGGACTAAGGAAACTAAGGAGGAAATAAACAAATGGGACTACATCAAAATAAAAAACTGCACATCAAAAGAAACCATCAAAAAACAATAAGAGAGCCCATTGCATGGGAGAACATATTTTTCAATGTTATCTTCAATAAGGGTTTAATATCCAAAATTTACAGGGAACTCATACAACTTAACAAAAAAAAAAAGGATAAACAATCCTATCAAAAAATGGAGAATGGACCTAAATTGACACTTTTCAAAAGAGGACATACAGAAGGCCAAGAGACATATTAAAACATGCTCAAAGTCACTAATCATTTAAAAACTCAAATTAAAACTAAAATGAGGTACCATCTCATACCTTTCAGAATGGCTTATCATCAAATCAACAAATGACAAGTGCTGGTGAGGATGCGGAGATAAAGGAACCCTTATTCATTGCTGGTGGGAATGCAGACTGGTGCAGCCACTGTGGAAGACATTATGCAGTTTCCTCAGAAAGTTAAAAATAGAACTCCAATTTGACCCGGTAGTCCCACTTTTAGGACTATATCCCAAGAAAACATAAACACCAATCAAAAAGGATATATGCACCCCTATGTTCATAGCAACACAATTTACCATAGCTAAGATTTGGTAACAGCCTAAGTGCCCATCAGCAGATGAGTGAATTATAAAACTGTGGTACATCTACACAATGGAATACTATGCTGCTATAAAAAAGAAAGAACTTTTAACATTTTCAACAACATGAATGGTCCTGGAGAACATTCTGCTAAGCGAAATAAGCCAGTCAGAGAAAGATAAATATCACATGATCTCACGCCTTAACAAGCCAAGTAATTAGGAGTCTTTATTACACACAGGCACAGAGCAGCCTATCTCTGTCAAATTCTGAGTAAAAACATGGAGGAAGCTTTATCTATTTATATGCTTTTAGTTCTTTGTCTCCCAAATATAATTTTTCTGGAACTTCTGCAGACTTTACAAAGAGCTTCATGTAAGTTATTTTTGGCTACAGTGTTTATGGATGTATAACAAATAAACACTTGGCATGAGAATATGGGGATATTATCAGTATTAGCCCATTACATTAGATGGCTAGCTTGCAAGGTCAGACAGTTAAGTTTTTATCTTTTTCTATTATTCAAACTTAAGCAGTTATTTTACAGAATAAGGGACTATCTAAAATTAACAGAGTTGACCTATAGAACAAGGGGCTGTCTAAGAATAACAGAGTAGTTCAAACATCAGTTTTAAACCGCAGTTTTCCAAAGACAGAATTACTATGCTTCATTCCCCACTGGTTTTATGTAAATGAGTCAAATCCTTGACTCTTTTGGATCATTATTGGGCAGGGTTTGTTAACATAGTCAACCTATTCAGCTTTGAAGTTTCTTTTATTAAGTTCTATAAAGAGAATTATTAACACAACACGCATGGGAGTCTTATTTTGAGAGGTTCCAAAGAGTCCTGGATTTTTCTATTTTGCCTGTGCTGCCTTTAGCCGGGTGTGATGAAGCCACTTTGGGATCCCATTGACCTTGACTGCCATGGGGGTGTTCAGTATGACAGTGTTTGGTCCTTTCTAGGTAGGAGTTAGTCCTTGGGTAGTAAATTTCTTTACCCAAACAGAGTCACCAGGGCAGAAGGGATGAATCGGATCAGAAGTTGGTACAGGCAGAGCATTCAGATGTGCTTCTGGATTGCTTTCTGTGTGCACTGTAAAGCCTGTAAGGACTTGAGTGAAGATTGGTTATGGATTTCAGCTTTTATTTCTTTGAGTTTTTGGAAGTATTGGATGGGGTCTCCCAAACATATTTTCTTATGAGGAGAACCCCACTTGGTATGGAATGCACCTTGCCCTGAGCAGGGTGAAGGGGACTAAAGTGGCCCAATTGTCACCTGTTTCTGAGGTAAATTTGATGAGGACCTTCTTTAAGGTCCTATTCATGTGCTCTACCTGCCCAGAGCTTTGGGGCCAGTAGGCACAATGTAGTTTCCAATTAATATTTAATCTTTTTGCTACATCCTGTGAAATTTTGGCTATAAAAGTGGGCACATTGTCTGATCCTAAAGTTACAGGTAAGCGAAATCTGGGGACTATTTCTTGAGGTAACTTTCTAGCTACTATGGTGGCTGTTTCTGTCTTAGTAGAGTAGGTCAGGGTCTAGAAGAGTCTGTAGTTGTCCCACTGGTTTTAGGGCAGCCTCCTGGGCTGCTTCTTCTGTGGCCTAGTTCCCTCTTGCTTCTGGGGAGTCCCCATTCTGGTGTCCCTTACAGTGGACTAGTGCCACTACCTTAGGTAGCTAGATGGTTTCTAGTAGTGCCAGAATTTTTTTCTTTATTTTTAATGTCCTTCCCAGCTGAAGTTAAAAGTTCCCGTTTCTTGTAAATAGCACTGCGTATGTGAGCCATTGCAAACGCATACCTGCTGTCAGTATAAATTGTTACTGATTTGTCTTTTTCCCAACGGAGAGCCTGAATAAGGGCAATTAATTTGGCTTTATGTGCTGACGTCCCATGGGTGAGTGTCTGAGACCAGATGGTTCAGTCTAAGCCCCTTATTTCATATACATAGAAGTGAAAAGACTTAGTTACTTCTGGTAGTGCCAGTTGGCCCATCGTCCTTGCTCTGCTCATATCTGCCTAATACATTACCTCACGGATCCTGGCTCTGAATTCTTTTAGGGAAAATGGACATCAGTGGGGCTCCTCTGGCTACTTCCATGCTGAAGAGGGATGGAGTTTTCTTTTCAGAGTCAAGAGAACCTTCTTGTCTGTCAGGGGGACAATGAGGCTGGGCACCAAAGGAAGTGGGCTTGTGACCTGGCAGAAACACACTGTATTATAAAATTTAGTATTTTGAGCAATTAGAATAGTAAGTGTGACAGTAAATGGTCTGGTGGAAGGGAAAGAAAACATTTCAGTTCTAATAACTTCTATTGGAATAGAATTTTTCTCCTTATAATTACCCTTCTGTTTATTAAAAGAGCCAAATCAAGACTAATTTATCTGTTGTATTCTATTTGGCCTGATTGTTTGCATAAAAATAATAAGAATGGTAACTGACCCCCTTTGCCAGAATTTTATGATTGAATCTTATTGTGCCCCATAAGGCCAGGAAGCCAAGCCATCCAACTGCCATCAGGACTGCCTGTAGTATTTGCTGAGTTAGGTGAATTCCTCACCTGTAGCGACTCCACCAGGGCCCATGCTCCATGCTTTAAGGCCCATCTCAGTAGCCCTTCTACTCATCACAGTGTAGCATGTACAGGTGGTGTGGGCACGATGGGAGCAACAGAATGACCCCAGATGCTGGCTTCCATCCCCCTTCCTTCTCCAACCGACAGCCAGTGATGGTAGGGTTTGGGCCTGACACTCCAATGCTATCTATTTTCAAGGTTACCAAGCAGGATACTAGGCTTTCTCCATGACACTCTTATTGGCTTCAAGTCCTTAGAGTACAGACAGGGCTCTTTAAACATGATACTCCAGTCAAAGTTTTTGGTCAATAAGACTACTATTGGAAACTGGTATTATTGAATTTAGGAAAAGAAATGCATTGCCATGATTTATTTATTAAGAATTGCCAAATTTTGGAGGAATTGTATAAGGAGAAAAATATACTGACATGCTTTAAGATCTTTTGATTTTCCTTGTCCATTTGGGCACCTGCCCTTTTGGCAGCTAGGTACACTTTACTTCTTTTGGAATTCAACTCTATATAACCCTCTTTCAAGACAGCTAACATATGGCCATAACAATGACGCTTAGTGTGGGAAACTGGACACTCGCCAATTACTCCCAAAGACTACTAAAGTCTGTAGACTAGCACAGGTCTATAGTAATTGCTGGCAGCTGTATACAAATCTGCAAAAGAATCAAATGTTAATATAGCATATTAACATAATGAAGTATAATATTGGTACTGTGGCCATATCAGGGAACCAAATCTTATGCCATTAATGATGATACATGATAGGGCTATATCAGTGATGGTGAACCTTTTGAGCTCAGTGTGTCAGCATTTTGAAAAACCCTAACTTAATTCTGGTGCCATGTCACATATAGAATTTTTTTGATATTTTCAACCATAGTAAAACAAAGACTTATATTTTTGATATTTATTTTATATATTTAAATGCCATTTAACAAAGAAAAATCAACCAAAAAAATGAGTTTGCGTGTCACCTCTGACACGTGTGTCATAGGTTTGCCATCACTGGATATAAACATTTCTAAGAGAGGATGACTAAAGTTCACTGTCGACCCTTTTTTGTAAACGTAAACTGTTCTTGATTTTCTGGAGTCATGTCCATGGAGAAGGCACCAATTAAGTTCATCATGTAGTTTTCTGTAACTCACAGTTATCTATTAAGTGCCATTGGCTCCTCTTCACTGGTCATACTGGACATCTGTAGGGCTGTGTTCAAGGGACTATCCTTCTTCACTCTAGCCTCAAACAGTTTGTTCAATCTCCCTAGAATGTATTCTGGCATAGGAGAAAGTTGTTTTGCTGTACATAGGCAGCTTAACCCTTATACAACTGGGCTTGGACATCTGCCCAGAAAGCTGTAGTCTATAAGCTTAACAGGAAGCCTCAGGTTCTCCTAACCCAACAGAGTCTCAGCCAGTCCCTCAGTCAGACTCCTTATTTCCTGGTGAATTTCAAAGTCCTGAAGGGTATCCAGGCCAGGGAGAGTGCCTTCTTTTTACCCTCTCCTGCCTTGCCATACTTTTGGTTCTAAGCAGTAAGCTAAACACAGCCTGGGCTGCAGGGAGAGACAAGTTTGTACATTGCAAAGCACTCCTATGGCAGTGGCTTGGGTGTCAGGTCTCTGCCTTCCTGCCTGTCCTCTTTCCTGGCAGAGACCTTGACTTTTCCCACAGGCATCTTTGTAAATAAGAACAGGGTATCTGCACCCCCCTAACTGGGTGTGTTGGCCATGCTGGCTCCCCCTCCTTTTGTGAAGCAGAGGAAGACAATTCCCACAGAGAGGAGAAATAGCCTCCAGGTGGGAGGACTGCTACAGCAGCGGAGAAAACTACAGACCTCTGCTGTAGCAATCCTCCCACCTGGAGGATGGGGTCCAACCTGTGGAAAAAAATGATTCAGTCGGACTAGAAAAGAAAGCAGAGGATGACAAGGGTATGCAGGGAAATTTCTTGTGGACTGAAAGCCTGGAGGGCCTCCTGAAAGAAAATATATTCAATCCAGTTACAGATGCTGTCAGGATCAGGAGTGAGGGAGGAAGGGAAAGACCAGGTTATGTTCTCTAGGAGGATCCTGATAAATAACTGGAAATGGCAAGCCAAAAAAGACATATAAGATATATAACCAGGCTAGACGGGGTTCATGAATAGATGATTATAATAACACTAGTTGGATTCCTTTTAACATTTCTCTTTTCCTATTTATCACATATACAATCTTTACAAATTTTACACTTTCAAATTAGCCTTTAATCCTTTCTATGTCCTTCAAAAATCTATTTATATAAAAACCCTGGGTGTAACATCACCACCAAGGCTCAACCAACCGAAAGGAAGTCAGTCCTGCAGAGGTCGTCATGGAAATGGCTGCACCCTCCCTGAGCTGTTTCCCGAGAGGGCGGCAAGGTTTCAGGCAGGAACCTGCCCTCAGAGCGTGGCTGCACTGAGTCCTGGGTCCTCTTAGCTACAGCTGCGCCCTCCCCAATCTGTTTCTGGTAAGGGTAAGGTTTGAGGCAGGAACTGGCCCTCAGAGAGTGGGCGCACTGAGTTCTAGGTCACTTTGCCAAGGGCTGCGCCCTCCCCGAGCTGTTTTCCGGGAGGCCGAGGTTTGAGGCAGGAATCAGCCCTCGGAGTGTGGAGGCATATCTTTATAAAGTTTTAATATATGCGCCCTCCCCGAGCTGTTTTCCGGGAGGCCGAGGTTTGAGGCAGGAATCAGCCCTCGGAGTGTGGAGGCATATCTTTATAAAGTTTTAATATATTGTTTTAGAGGTCGTGGTAGTACTGTTTTACCCATAACATCTACAGGAATTGCTACAAATTTACTTCTCAGTGGAAGCACCTTTCCTTCCCAATATAAATTACCCATTCCACTAAATGAAACTTCAATTTCTTGACTCGATATAAACAGAGAAGTTGCTAAAACTATTAAAAAGGCCCAACTTCTCATTATTGATGAATACACCATGGCATCCAGTCATGCCATAAATGCCATAGACACATTACTAAGAGAAATTTGAATGTTGTATTTGGTGGGAAAGTTCTCCTTGGAAGGGATTTTTGACAATGTCTCAGTATTGTACCACATGCTATGCTATCGGCCATAGTAAAAACGAATTTAAAGTACTGCAATGTTTGGGGATGTTTCGGAAAGTTGTCTTTTACAACTAATATGAGATCAGAGGATTCTGCTTATAGTGAATAGTTAGTAAAACTTGGAGATGGCAAACTTGATAGCAGTTTTCATTTAGGAATGGATATTATTAAATCCCCTGTGAAATGATTTGTAATGGATCTATTATTGAAACTACCTTTGGAAATACTATATCTATAGATAATATTAAAAATATATC
This sequence comes from Myotis nattereri, assembly GCF_964212035.1. Taxonomy (NCBI): domain Eukaryota; kingdom Metazoa; phylum Chordata; class Mammalia; order Chiroptera; family Vespertilionidae; genus Myotis; species Myotis nattereri. The sequence goes on from NC_138078.1 coordinate 46,136,244, forward strand.
TAAACGTGCAATTCTTTGTCCAAAAAATGAGCGTGTTCAAAAAGAAAATGAAGAAATTTTGGATATACACGATGGAGATTTTCACACATATTTAAGTGATGATTCCATTGATTCAACAGATGATGCTGAAAGGAAAATTTTCCCATTGAATTTCTTAATGGTATTACTCCTTTGGGAATGCGGTGTCATAAATTAAAATTGAAAGTGGGTGCAATCATCATGCTATTGAGAAATCTTAATAGTAAATGGGGTCTTTGTAATGGTACCAGATTTATTATGAAAAGATTGTGGCCTAACATTATTGAAGCTAAAGTATTAACAGGATCTGCAGAGGGAGAGGTTGTTCTGATTCTAAGAATTGATTTGTCCCCATCTGACACTGGCCTCCCATTTAAATTGATTCAATGACATTTTCCTGTGATGCCAGCATTTGTGATGACTATTAATAAATCATAAGGACAAACTCTAGAGAGAGTAGGCATATTCCTACCTGAACCTATTTTCACACATGGTCAGTTATATGTTGCATTCTCTGGAGTTCGAAGAACATGTGACATTACAGTTAAAGTTCTAAATACTTCATCCCAAGGGAAATTAATCAAGCACTCTGAGAGTGTTTTCACTCTTAATGTGGTGTATAGGGAGATATTAGAATAAGTTGAATCACTTTATCAGTCATTGTTTGTATCACTGTTATTTTTATATCTTGTTTTTGTTTTTATATCATGTTTTTGTCATTTTTATATCATGCCTCTGTTGTTGCTATATTTTTTTGTTACCATTTATTTATTAATAAATTTATATTTTATTTTCATATACATTTTACTAATTTCCTTTCATCTCTCACACTTCTATTATAGAGAAAGGGCAAATAGCAATATTAAAATCTTTCCGCTAATTCATTCCCTTTTAACATGCATGAATTTCATGCACTGGGCTACTAGTATATATATAACTATGCTTAAGACGTTCTATTAAGTATTTTTATTTTCAGTAACTTGTACTGGCCTTCTCTCTCTCTCTCTCTCTCTCTCTCTCTCTCTCTCTATTTTTTTCTCTTTAAATTGTATTAGAATTCCTTATTCTTAGAAACCTTAATCCTTCAATGATTACAAAAATAAACAGCATTTCTTAGATTAACATTTATGAATACACTTTAAATATACTTTTGCTTTCAAGAAAATATACCTTCAACAAAGTACAAGAGACCTTCTGTGATAAAACTAAGAGCAGGCAAATTAAAACGTGTAACATTTTACATTATGTTAATTTTATGTTTTTGCTTTATTTTTATGTACATAGATTTTTTGAGCTTTTTTAAATAGCTTTATTTAAATTCTTTATTATACCTTAATAACCTTGGGATTTGGTCTTGACTATAGAATTAATTCTTTTCTCTGTAACCTTTGCTTTCCCTCACAGATTTTTCCTTCTTTACTCTAAGCCCTTGGAGCCGTGGTCGGCAAACCGTGGCTCGTGAGCCACATGCAGCTCTTTGAGCCCTTGAGTGTGGCTCTTCCACAAAATACCACGTGCGGGCATGCATGTACAGTGAGATTGAAACTTCGTGCCCCATGTGCAGAAGTCAGTATTTTGTGGAAGAGCCGGTATTTTGTGGAAGAGCCACACTCAAGGGGCCAAGGAGCCGAATGTGGCTTGCGAGCTGCGGTTTGCCAAGCCACAGTTTGCCTACCACTGTCCTAGAGGATCTCAAATCTTCTTCCTCCTTTTGATCTCTCCGACCATCCCCTGGTCCCCTAGCCTAGGGCTTCTCTATCTCAGCAGGCTGAGATCCTATTACCCTACCTAGTGAGTCCTACTATGCTATCTCACACCTGCACTGGAACAGTTTTCGACTCTCTTCCTCCCTGAGTCAGAGAAGATGCTGTCCCTAATAGAGACCGACTGTAAATCTATCAGAAAGGGCAGGAAGGTTGCAGGTCTCAGGACCACATGATTTTCTGCTTGCTAGAAGCACTGAAAAAGACAGCCAATAAAGTATTTAATTATGAGAAATTAGCAGAAATCACCCAGGAAAGTCATAAAAATCTGGCAGTCTTTTTCTATTGCCTTACACAAGCCATGAGAAAATGTACTAATCTTAACCCAACAAGCCTTAGTTCCACGTTGGCTGGCCCGCATGCATGGGACTATCATGTCACAGGCAGGGGCAGGGACCTGTAAATCTCTACACCCTGCTGAATTTAGCAAGTCCTGCCTCTCTTTCTGCCCTTGGAAACCTCTGTCAGCCAGAGGAGATAAGAAAAGTGTCATAACAGGTCCTTTGCTCCTTGAAATTTTTATGCCTCCTTTGCAAATGGTTAACTTGAAAGACTGTTCTCTTGCTTTTACTTACAAGTAATCTTGGAAATTAGCTTGCCTTTGTTTTAAACTTCTCTGGGCTACAACCTTCATAAATTTATACCTTAAATCAACCCTAGAATTCCAAAATTTTAACATAATACAGCAAAATCACAAATCAGGGAAGAGCAAACCAAAGCCCCTACTATAAAAACAGAGACAAAAATTTTATTAGGTAAGAGGGGCAATTCCCTTTCTGACAGAGAGAAAAAACCCCAGAGAAAAAAGAAATCTCATAGCTGCTTGGGGATTTTTGCAGTCCATCAGAGAACTCAGCCTTAAATAAATCAAACATTTTAGCCAGACGAGTCAACAGAAGTACAGAATAAATCAAAGTAGTTTTTTCTTTTACACAGGCCTTCACATTTATATTTATAAGCCAGTTAATGAACAGATAATTATGCCTCGACAGACAAACATCTGTACTCACTCTCTTTCAGTAGATAAGCACTCTTGGGAGTTAATCAGATAACTGAAACACTGCCCAACTCCCCCAGTGAACATGGGGGCACTCCCGGCACCCATGACCCAAGACAATGTTCTCAACCAACATCTTGGTGAGAACCTACCAGAGAAGTTAAGACTGCATCCAGTCCTTCTCTCAGTAACAAGATGACTAGTCCCAAGCAAACAAACAGAAAAGTAAACTCAAAATTCCTTAATGGAATTTGAATTCGCTTACCTCTGGAGGCTTTTTCTGATGACTCCAAAAGGATGCAAGGGCATGTCAGGTGGCCCTTGTCTAGCTGTCATGATCACTGAGAAGCATCTCTGGGGCCCTGGAACTTCATCAGGTGGTACCTCCCCCTAGAGATCCTCAGGGCCTGGCAGCCAGGCATGGGAGGCCATCCCTGCCAGGTGTCCAAGACCATGAGCGAGTAAGCACCTGTTTCATATCTCGCTGGGGCCTCCAAATGTTGTATCATAAATCAGTGAGCTAGATACAAGACGCCTTAACAAACCAATTAATTAGAAGTCTTTATTACATGCAGGCTCAGAGCAGACTATCTCTGTCAAATTCTGAGTAAAAACATGGAGGAAGCTTTCGCTATTTATATACTTTCAGTTCTTTGTCTCCCAAATATGTTTTTTTTGGACTTTCTGCAGACATTGCAAAGAGGTTTGTGTAAGTTATTTTTGCAGACAGCTTTTAACCTTGGATACATAATGAATAAACACTTGGCATGAGAATATGGGAATATTATCAGTATTAGTCCATTACATTAGATGGCTAGCTTGCAAGGTCAGACAGTTAAGTTTTTATCTTTTTCTATTATTCAAACTTAAGCAGTTATTTTACAGAATAAGGGACTATCTAAAATTAACAGAGTTGACCTATAGAACAAGGGGCTGTCTAAGAATAACAGAGTAGTTCAAACATCAGTTTTAAACAGCAGTTTTCCAAAGGAAGGATTACTATGCCTCAATATGTGGGATATAATGATCAACATAATTTGATGTACAAGAATAGATAGAGCTAGAGACAAATGGTAGGGAAGGGGGCTTAGAGAGCAACCAAAGGACTTGTATGCATTCATATTAACATAACCAATGGACAAAGATACTGGGGCAGTAGGGGCTTACCCTAGGTGGGAATAGCTGGGGAAGGGTCAATTGGGGAAAAAGGAGGCTTATATAAAACTTTAAACAATAAAAAAAGAAACTGTGGTACATCTACACAATGGAATACTATGCTGCTATAAAAATGAAGGAACTTTTACCACTTGCAACAGCATGGATGGCACTGGAGAGCATTATGCTAAGCAAAATAAACCAGTTGGAGAAAAATAAATGACATGATCTCAGTCATATGTGGGATATAATGATCAACATAAGCTGATGAACAAAAATAGATCCAAAGACAAATGTCAGGGATGTGGAGGGGAGGGTACAGAGCAACCAAAGGACTTGTATGCATGCATATAGGCATAACCAATAGATGCAAGACACTGGGCGGGGGGTGGGTGAGGGCATGTGTGGGAGGGGGTAGGGGAAGCCAGGAGACAGTTAATGGGGAAAAAATGAGACATATTTACTACTATTTGTAATACTTTAAAGAATAAAATAAAATAAATTGTGGTACATCTACACAACGGAATACTATGCTGCAGTAAAAAAGGAATTGTTATCATTTGCAACAACACTTGAGAGGGGATCAGCCTGGATTGTGAGAGGGTGCAGGCCAGGCTGAGGGACCCCACTGGTGCACAACTGGAGCCATGGAGAGATGCAGGAGGTTGCCCATCTGGGGACAGACCACGAAGGGCTCCAGGGTGTGTCCAACCCATCTCTCTCAGTCCTGATCAGCTGGACCCCAGAAGCAAGCTAACCTATCAGTCAGAGTGTCTGCTGCCTGGTGGTCAGTGAACATCATAGCGACTGGTCAACTGGCCAACTGTCTGCCCCCTGGTGGTCAGTGTATGTCATAGCAAGCAGTTGAGTGGCCTTAGCATATTATTAGCATACTAGAGGCCCGGTGCACAAAAATTTGTGCACTCGGGGGGGAGGGGGGTTCCTCAGCCTGGCCTGTGCCCTCTCGCAGTCTGGGACTCCTTGGGAGATAATGACCTGCTGGCTTAGGCCTGCTCCCGGGTGGCAGAGGGCAGGCCCAATCCCTAGGTGCAGCCCCTGGTCGGGCTCAGAGCAGGACTGATTGGGGAGTTGGGGCACCGCCCCCTGTCATGCACAGAGCAGGGCGATCGGGAGGTTGTGATGCCACCCTCAGTCACGCTCAGGGTAGGGCCGATTGGGGGTTGGGGCACTGTCCCCTGTGACACTCAAGGCAGGGTCGATGGGGAGGTTGCGGAGCCACCGCCTGTCACGCAGAGAGCAGGGCCAATCAGGGGGTTGGGGCACTGCCCCCTGTCACTCACAGAGCAGGGCCCATCAGGGTGGTTGGGGCTCTGTACCCTGTCACTCACAGAGCAGGGCCAATCAGGGGGTTGGGGCACTGCCCCCTGTCACGCACAGAGCAGGGCCCATCAGGGAGTTGGGGCGCCACCCTCTATCACCCCTCATCCAAGCTGGTCAGGCACCCCAATGGGGACCACCACCCTGATCCAGGGGTGCCTCCTGCTGATCAGGGGATTGGGCCGATCAGGGGATTGGGGCACCACCATTGTCACACTCAGGGCAGGGCCGATGGGGAGGTTATGGCTCTACCCTGTCACACACAGAGCAGGGCCCGTGCGGGGAGGGGGTTGGGGCGCCGCACCCTGTCACACACAGAGCAGGGTCAATCAGGGGGTTGGGGCGCTGCACCCTGTCACACACAGAGCCACAGGGCGATCAGGGGGTTGGGGAGCTCCCCCCTATCAGGCACAGAGCAGGGCTGATGAGGGGGTTGGGGCGCCTTCCTCTGTCACGAACAGAGCAGGGTGGATAGGGAGGTTGTGGCCCCGCATCCTGTCACACACAGAGCCGCAGGGTGATCAGGGGGTTTGGGCGCTGCCTCCTCTCATGTTGATCCCAGTGCCGGGAAGCCTCGTGGCTCCGCTGATCCCAGTGCTGGGAGGCATATTACCCTTTTACTATATAGGGTAGAGGCCTGGTGCACAGGTGGGTGCTGGCTGGTTTGCCCTGAAGGGTGTCCTGGATCAGGGTGGAGGTCCCCACTGGGGTGCCTGACCAGCCTGGATGAGGGGATGATGGCTGTTTGCAGCTGGTCTCACACCCTTCAGGGTGGGGGTCCCCACTGGGGTGCCTGGCCAGTCTGGGTGAGGGGCTGAGAGCTGTTTTCAGGCTGGGGGTGACTGAAGCTCCCAACCGCTCCTTTTTTTCTTTTTTTTTCTTTTTTATTGTGGGCCAGCTTTAGCTTTGAGTCTTGGCTCCAGCTCTTAGGCCTCTGCTGCTGAAAGTAGGTTTCTGGCCTTGGCTTACAATGTTGCGATCCTGCTGGCTGAAGCCCGGCGGGCTAAAGCAGGTTTCTGGGGTTTTGTTTAGCTTCTATATTTGTTACATAGTTGCTTAGAGTTGCAGCTCAGAGGCCTGCAGCGGCAGGCGGGGAACATTGGAGTCCTCTGTCACTAAAGCAAGCCTCATGTTAGTTTCAAGCTGCCTGGCTGCCGGCCGCCATCTTGGCTGGCAGTTAATTTGCATATTGCCATGATTAGCCAATGGGAAGGGTAGAGGTCATACACTAATTGCCATGTTTCTCTTTTATTAGATAGGATTATGCTTTGATGGGCTGAATGGTCTACTGGACGACCGGACACTTAGCACATTTGGCTTCTATTATATAGGACTAGGGGCCCAGTGCACGAAATTCGTGCACTGGGTGTGTGTGTTGGGAGAGTGTCCCTCAGCCCAGCCTGCCCCCTCTCACATACTGGGAGCCCTCAGGCATTGACCCCCATCACCCTCCAATCGCAGGATAGGCCCCTTGCCCAGGCCTGATGCCTCTGACAGAGGCGTCAGGCCTGGGAAGGGGACCCTCATTTCCCCCCATCACTGGTTCTGCCCCCAGCCCAGGACTGATGCCTCTGGCCCAGGCATCAGGCCTGGGCAGGAGACCCCCAGACCCCTCCGATTGCTGGTTCTGCCCCTTGGCCAGGCCTGATGCCTCGGCCAGAGGCGTAGACCCCCATCACCCTCCGATCGCCTGATCAGCCCCTTGCCCAGGCCTGACGCCTCCACCAGAGGGGTCAGGCTTGGACAGGGAACCCCCATCTCTCCCCATCACTGGCTCTGTCCCTCGCCCAGGCCTGATGCCTCTGGCCCAGGCGTCAGGCCTGGGCAGGGGACCCCCAGACCCCTCTGATTGCTGGCTCTGCCCCTAGCCCAGGCCTGATGCCTCGGCCAGAGGCATCGACCCCCATCACCCTCCGATTGCCTGATCGGCCCCTTGCCCAGGCCTAACGCCTCTGCCAGAGGTGTCAGGCTTGGACAGGGGACCCCCATCTCCCCCCATCACTGGCTCTGTCCCCCGCCCTGGCCTGAGGCCTCTGGCCCAGGAATCATGCCTGGGCAGGGGACCCCCATCTCCCTCTGATCACTTGCTCCACCACCCGCCGAAGCCTGATGTCTCTGACCCAGGCTTCAGGCCTGGGCAAGGGGACCATCATATCCCTCCAATCCCCGGCTCTGCCCCCTGCCCAGGCCTGATGCCTGGGCCAGAGGAGTTGACCCTCATCACCCTCCGATCACCAATAACCAGATCGTCCCCTTGACCAGGCCTGAGGCCTCCAGCAGAGGTGTCAGGCCTGGGCAGGGGATCCCCAGCTCCCCATGGTTGCAGGCTCTGAACCCTGCCCAGGCCTAACACCTCTGGCCAAGGCATTAGGCCTGGGCAGGGGTCCCCCAGCTCCCCGCAGTTGCAGGCTCCGACCCTGCCCAGATCTAATGCCTCTGGCCTAGGCGTCCGGCCCGGGCAGCGGGGACCCGCAGTGGCAGCAGGGGGCACCGCGATTGGGCGGGCTCTGCCCCGTGCATGCAGGATGCCTCTGGCTGAGGCGTCTGGCTCAGCCAGCGGGGACCCGCAGATGCAGCGGCCCCACGATCGTGGGCTCCGCTTTAGGCCCAGGCAAGGGACCCCTAGCTCCCGGGACTGCCAGCTTCGACCGTGCCCAGCTCCCATCGCTGGCTCCACCCCTACTTCCTGCTATCACTGGCCAGGGCAGCAAAGGCGCCTGATTCTCTGATCATGGCTAGGGGGCAGGGCAAAGACGGCCCCAGGGCTGCCTTTGCCCTGCCCCCCACCTCTTAGCTCCCCCCTGGGTTTCCGATCACTGTCAGTGGCAGGGGGCTTCTTCCTGCTTTGCCTTTTGCCTCCCTGCATTGTGCCTACATATGCAAATTATCTGCCATCTTTGTTGGCAGTTAACTGCCATCTCAGTTGGCAGTTAATTTGCATATAGCCCTGATTAGCCAATGAAAAGGGTAGCGCCGTATGCCAATTACCATTTTTCTCTTTTATTAGTGTAGATAATGAACAACATAAACTGATGAACAAAAACAGATCCAGAGACAGAGAAGCATCAATCAGACTGTCAAACCTCAGAGGAAAGGTAGGGGAGGGTGAGGGTAAGGGTTAGAGATCAACCAAAGGACTTATATGCATGCATAGAAGCCTAACCAATGGACACAGACAACAGGGGGTGAAGGCATAAGTGGGAGTTAGGGGGGGCAATGAGGCAATATGGACACATATATAATACCTTAATCAATAAAGACAATTTTTTAAAAAAGACAAAGTTGGAGCCCTAACTAGTTTGGCTCAGAGGATAGAACATTGGCCTGCAGACTGAAGGGTTCCAGGTTCTATTCTGGTCAAGGGCATGTACAGTGGTTGGATGTGCATTCCCAGTAGGGAGTGTGCAGGAGGCAGCTGAATCAATGTTTCTCTCTCATTGATGTTCCTAACTCTCTGTCCCTCTCCTTCTCCCCTCTTCTTTGTAAAAAATCAATAAAATATATTTTTAAAAAAGAACAAAGTTGGAGGAATCAAAATGCCAGATATCAAATTATACTACAAAGCCACTGTACTCAAAATAGCCTGGTACTGGCACAAGAACAGGCATATAGATCAATCGAACAGAACAGAGACACCAGTAATTGACCCAAGCCATTATGCTCAATCTGTGACAAAGGGACAAGAGTATACAATGGAATAAAGAAAGTCACTTCAATAAATGGTGCTGGGAAACTTGCAGAGGTACATATGAAAAAGTGAAATTAGATCACCACCTTACACCATATACAAGAATAACCTCAAAATGTATAAAAGACAAATGTAAGACATGAAACCATAAAAATCTTAGAATAAAACATAGGCAGCAAAATCTCAGACAGCTCTTGTAGCAATATGTTTATGGATACATCTACTAAGGTGAATGAAACTAAGAAGAAAATAAACAAATGGACTGCATTTAAAAGGGAAAAAAAAGCTTCTGCACTGCAAAAGAAACCAGCAACAAAATGAAAAGGAAGCCCACTGCATGGGAGAACATACTTGCCAATGATACATTCAATAATGTGGTTAGTTTCCAAAATATATAAGGAACTCATACAAGTTAACAAAAATATGGCAAACAAGCCAATTAGAAAATGGGCAAATGTTCTAAATAGATATTTCTCTAAAGTGGACACACAAAAGGCCAAAAGACATATGAAAAAATGCTCAAAGGCACTACTCATCTGAGAGATGCAAATTAAAACAACAAAAAGGTATCACCTCACACCTGTCAGAATGGCTATCATCAAAAAATCAACACAAGACAATTCTTGGCAAGGATGTGGAGTAAAGGGACCCCTAATACATTGCTGGTGGGAACGCAGACTGGTGCAGCCACTGTGGAAAACAGTATGGAGTTTCTTGAAAAAATTAACAATAAAACTCCCATTTGACCCAGTGACCCCACTTCCAGTAATATATCCTAAGAAATCAGAAACACCAATCAGAAAGAATATACACACCCCTATGTTCATAGCAACTCAATTTACAATAGCTACTAGTAAGATTTGGAAACAACGCAAGTGCCCATCAGCAGATGAGAGGATAAAAACACATGGTACATCTATACAATTAAAAACTATGCTGCTTTAAAAAAGAAAGAACTTTTACCATTTGCAACAGCATGGGTGGACCTAGAAAGTATTATGCTAAGCGAAATAAGCCAGTCAGAGAAAGATAATTATCACAGTATCTCACTCATATGTGGAATCTAATGAACAATATAAACTGATGAACAAAATTCATCCAGAAACAGAAGCATGGAGCAGACTGATGGATTTCAGAGGGGAGGCAGGGGTGACTGGGTGGCTGGGGTGTGATAAACAGGGGAACTCATATGCATATATGCATAGCCTATGGACACAGAGAACAGTGTGGTGAATTCCTTGGAAGGGCAGGTGCAAGGTAGAGGGTGTCAATAGGAAAAATAGGGAACACACAAAGGGCCACATCTGTAATACTTTCAACAATAAAGACAATTTTTTTAAAAAAAGAGTTATGTACACTGAAAAAAAATATTTTTTATTGTGGACACTATTAAAGATGTCCCCATTTTTCTCCCCTTTGATTCTATCAACCCAGACCCCATCCCCTTCCCTCTGGCCATCACCACACTGTTATCTGTGTCTATAGGTTATGCATATATGTTCTTTATCTAATCTCTTCACCTTTTTTTATGCAGTCCCTCTTCCCCCTCCCCTCTGACAGCAGTCTGTCTGTTCCATGTAAGCATGCCTCTGTTTCTATTTTTTCATAAGTTCATTTTGTTCAATAGATTCCATATACAAGTAAGACCATATACTATTTATCTTTCTCTGACTGGCTTATTTCACTTAGTATTATACCCTTTACATCCATGCATGTTGTTGCAAAAGGTAAGAGTTCCTTCTTTTTCAGAGCCCTGTAGTTAGTATTACATTGTGCAAATTTACCACAGCTTTTTTATCCACTCATCTACTCATGGGATCTGAGACTGCTTCCAAAACTTGGCTATTATAAATAATATTTTAAGAAGGAGAAGGAGAGCCGAAACCGGTTTGGCTCAGTGGATAGAGCGTCAGCCTGCGGACTGAAGGGTCCCAGGTTTGATTCCGGTCAGGGGCATGTACCTGGGTTGCGGGCATATCCCCAGTGGGAGATGTGCAGGAGGCAGCTGATCGATGTTTCTCTCTCATCGATGTTTCTAACTCTCTATCTCTCTCCCTTTCTCTCTGTAAAAAATCAATAAAATATATTTTTAAAAAAAGGAGAAGGAGAATAATAAGTCACCTGTTGCCTGTAAAGCTTAATATATTTTCTGTATGGTCCTTGACAAAAAAAATTTACCAACAATTGACCTAGAGGAAGATCCATGGCAACCCTTGCTCAAGACAGTGAAAAACATAATGTAAAAGACTGAAGCATAATGTAAAAGTCCTACAGCATTTATCGCTGCTCTACAATCCAGAGTCATTGTGAGGGTCAAATGTGGTAATATACTATATCTGGCACTAACGGTGAGTGTAGCTTTCTTTTCCCCATTATTTGTTTATGGAAATAATAAATGTTTCATTTCTGGGGTTTCTATTTCAGAGTATGTCTAGTTTTACTATCCCTTCTGCAAGGCTTTTTCTTGCAGAAGAATGTTATCTTCTACCAGTGGACCACCCAATTAGGCCCCCAATACATGCTTCCTTACTGCTTTGACTTGAAGTGAAGAAATGCCAGAAACATCTCAGAGAGGTCCCATATTTAGTTTGATGCCTCTTTCCCTAGGTTCATATTCATGAGACTACATAGTAGCTTGAAAATTCTAAAAACAATCATCATTTCTGATTTCAGTCAGATTATATCTTTAATTTCTCTCTAATCCTCAGACAACTTTGTAACACAAGCAATATGCTTCCCTCCCCCACATTCAGTTAAGGACACTGAAGCTCTGAGATATTAAATCACAGTAACTGAGTCAAGCCCAATCCTGTTTATTCCCCATTTTTTTCTTTATATTGTCCCTTAGTAAGTAGTTAAGAAAGCTTTCTTGGGGGATTAAGGTTAGGGAGGAGAAACAGTAAACTCATAATCCTATGACTTTCATTCTCACACTCATTTTGAACTGGGAAATTTAGGGATGTCAGGCCAAAGAGAGAGTAGCCTTCTGAAATAGGAATAACTATTTTCCCCACAGAGGTGGCTGATGATGTGGACTGATGAATCATCAGAGTCATTTAAACAAAGAATATAAACTCCTCTTATATGATTTGAATAATAACCTCTACTTTGCACTCTTCAGAAAGCTGTGGTGAGGCTTAAAATTAGATAATACATGTGAAAGGAAATTGTAAACTCTAAAGGGCTATATTAATATGAGTATCTTATTCTTATACTCAAGGGAAGAGCCTACCTTTAGGTGACACAATAGATCTGTGTTGAAGCCATGCCTGATTATCCTATCTTCCTGCCTCTGAGCCTAACACTCCTGCCAGTATCTGCAAAACCAACTATGTAACTAATGGCCTTAGAGTGTTAGATGAGAGAAGAAAGAGGTGGCCTGAGTAGGTAGCATAGCATCTCACAATTTTTCCAAAGAAACACTATCAGCCCAGCAAGCAGATTCCTGTGTCCTTCCCACTTCTCTGATATTGAATTGCTATGTCTGCCTTCAATCATGGACATGGGCAGCTGGAGAACTGAGAAGGTGGAAGAGGAGGAGCACAAGCCGTTTCAACAAGAGAAGAAAGCTTTCAGACCATAATTGGTAAACCATGGCTACCATTCAGGTCAGCTTAACAAACACTCCCTGAATTTCCTCTGGTCAACTTATGGGTCCTATATCAGAGTTGACTGTGAGTTGGCCCTGTCACCTGTAAGCTTCCAGTTTTGTAGGCACACCATTTTATTTCAGTTGAAGCTTGAAAGCTTCACAGAGTAAGTGTGGCAGAGGCAGTGTGTTGGGAAAGGGGAGAGACAAACCAAAGGCACAGCTCCCCCATTCTTCGAGCCTATCATGGCCAAGACCCATATGGTTTGAGGGGACTGTACTGGTCATCAGGTCTAGAAACCACAGTACTACTAATAACAATGTTTGTATCAGTCACTAGACCTAACATTTTTCATATTCACATTTAATCCTCCCACCAATTCTTTGTAAAAAGTATATTATTATGCTGATTTTCCAAATAAGGAAACTAAGACATAAGGTTATCTTCAGGAGATTGCAAGGGAACTAAGTCATCTTGATTCTATAAACAATGAGTACCTACTGCGTGCTAAACTCTGTTCTGGTGCTGGGAATTGAGAGCACTATGAAAATACGTAATCTGGTTAACCTATGGGGGAGTAGACAAGTACACAGTCAGGCAGACAGTCTCCAGTTATGCATACAGTTATATATACAGTGCCTATTATATGTCAAGCACTATGCTAAGCACTGATGTTAGATTAAAAAAATAAAACAGATAGTGTGTTACAGCACAGAGTGACAAGTGCCATGACAGAGGTAAGCATAAGGAATCTTAGGGTGAGGAGTGGCAGGGGCATCACATAGGATTTCCTTTAGAAGGTGATCCTTTGGACAATTGCTGCTCTCTAGGTATCAACAAGAGACCCTCTTTCATAATTAAAGAGACAGATATGTCAACCTCCATCTCTGCGGCCCTAGGAAGCTCACAGTTAAATTTTTTTCTTAAGGTTAGGTCAAATTTGAGGGACTTTATGGTCTCATTCAGGTCAGGGCATTCAGCCCCAGAAGCTTCCCTCTCAATTCTCCTCTACCTACCAATAGTACAATCTGACTATCTAGTTTGCCTTAAGAACATCCTCCAAGTTTCCTAAGTAAAAAGGAAACACTGTCATTTAACTGAAGCAACTGTCTCATTGTCTCCATGGGGAGTAGCTTCAGAAAGCTCATGCCTGAAAGTTTTGTTTGCAGCATTTTTTTCTATCCTTTCATTACATTCATATTTATTACAAGGTCATAAGGAATGTCTGAGAGTTTGTCTGCTCAACATAGCAATAAGATTTATTTTATATTCAGGACAAAATTTGGTGTTTTTTGTTTGTTTTACAAAATATTCTAACCTTCAGCAAGAATGTGTATCTACGTATATATAAACTAGAGGCTCTGTGCACAAAATTTGTACATGGGAGGGGGGCGTCCCTCAGCCCAACCTGCACCCTCTCCAATCCGGGACCCCTCGGGGGATGTCTGACTGCCTCTCGCAATCTGGGACTGCTGACTCCTAACTGCTCACCTGCCTGCCTGCCTGATTGACCCTAACCCCTCTGCCTGCCTGCCTGATCACCCCTAACTGCTCCCCTGCTGGCCTGATTGCCTCTAAACATCTCTGCCTCACCCCACACCTGGGACCCAAGATTCCCTCCTTTGGCCAGTTGCAGGCACCCAGGACCCGGGCTTCCCTTCCTCTGGCTGGCCACAGGCACCCAGGATGTAGGCCAGCTTCTCCCAGGCCAGCCGCTGCCGCAGGGGTCCATGGGCAAGCAGCTTTGCCAGGGCCACAGTCACAGGCATGCAGGACCGTGGGGTGGGAAGCTTGTTTCTCTCCCAGGCTGCAGGCACAGGCACAGCCACTGGCGCCCAGGACTGCAGGGCACGTGGCTTGTCCCTCTCCCGGGCTGGGCCGCAGGTGTAGGTGCAACCACTGGCATCTGGGATCGTGGGGCAGGCAGCTTGTTCCTCTCCTGAGCCACAGCCTGGCTGGTCTCCATTCCTCTCTCATGAGCTCATTTGTGCCTGGCTGGTCCCCATTCCTCTCTCCTCAGTGTTGAGTGTCTGAGCCATTATGGCATGACAGTGTGAGGGCATGAGAGCGTGATGACCATTTACATATTAGCTCTTTATTATATAGGATGGTTATGAAGGGAAGAGGGGGATTTTATACATGACTACATGTATGAACCTGCATGTGTTTGTAAGCATGTGTGTGTGTGTGTGTGTGTGTGTGTGTGTGTGTGTGTGAACATGACTCCAATGTAGGATTCTGACATCCAGGCTCTTACCTGTAAGGGCTATATTCTTTTGGATTAAAACCAAGTCACCTTTCAATGTTGAGTGAAATTAGAGCATTTTATAGAAAATGTTAAAAACCAGAATGTGGAGTTTAGAATTAATATGAAAGGCATTGGTGCCCACTGGTATTTCTTGGGCAGGAGAGTATGTAGAAAGTGATGCTTTTGGAAAATTTATTTTTAGAAAGGAGGCAGAAACTTCGGACTAATTATCTGTTTGTTTACTGCCCTTGTTGTTGTAATCCAACCCAGAGAATAGGAAGCAAGTTGGGCTTTCCTGAGGCCCATGACCTTTTTTGACATCATGGGAGCCAGTTTTGGGGGAGGCACTGATATGGTAGGAGTACACAAGGTTTGACTTTTAGGAAAATCCGTGATGAACTTGGAGGTGAACTGATAAATCACTCGGCCTTTAGAAGTTTCTAGGGGTTTTTATCTTATTTCCTTACTTTATTTAAGTATCTTTAGGTCTCACTATAGCTCTGCTTATTAGATGTGCTCATTATTTAACTCTCATTATTTAGCTAGATGTTTCTCTTTAGTTCTCTATGCTACACTTCCCCCCCACCGCCACCACCAACATGCACACAAAATTCAAGGCTAAAAGGTACCAATAGAAATGTGGAGGAGCAGATTCAAACTTATTTAAACAAATATACACATATGTAGAGTTTTTTTCCTGGACAAAAGGAATCATATTATGTATATGATTTTACAAACACCATCTCATTTTACCCTCATATGGAAAAAAAATATCCCTTTGTTTATTTAACATTTAAAAGATCAATGCCTGGGTTGTGGGCTTAATCCCCAGTAGGGGGTGCAGAAGGCAGCCAATCGATGATCCTCTCTCATCATTGATGTTTCTATCTCTCTCTCCCTCTCCCTTCCTCTCTGAAATCAATAAAAACATTTTTTAAAAGGTCATGGACTTTTTCTGCCCTAACTTGTTTGGGTCAGTGGAAAGAGAATCGGCCTGCGGACTAAAAGGTACCAGGTTCAATTCCGGTCAAGGGCATGTGCCTTGGTTGCAGGCACATCCCCAGTAATATGTGTGCAGGAAGCAGCTGATCGATATTTCTCTCTCATCGATGTTTCTAACTCTCTATTCCTCTCTCTTCCTCTCTGTAAAAAAATGAATAAAATATATATTTAACAAAAAAAGGACTATGGACTTTTCAATAAACTCAACTGCATGAAAATAAAAATCTTTTGGTTTAATAACAGTTAAGTCTAGTAAAGACACTAATTCTTTACATGTCATATAAGTTGCAAATAATTTATGTTCTCATTTTGTTGTCTTTTGACTTATTTTCCTCTCTTTTGTCAGATAAAATATTTGCATAATATTGGAGTAGTGTAGATCTTCTTCAACAATACAGAAAACTCCAATGCTATGAGGGAAATGATAGACATGTTTGACTACATTGAAGAAAAAAATTAAGGCTCTTGTGCTGGGGTCCAACCCCAGCAGGTCCAGGGGTCCCCAAAGGTGTGGATGGAGTCAGCGAAGAGGGAAAGACTCAGAGGCAGCGTTCAGTTGATCAGCATGATTGAGTTCTCTAACCAAGTTCTGGTCAGGATCTCCAGTGAAGTTCTGGTTAGGATCTCCAGCCAGGTTCTGTGTCCATGTTCTCTTGCTAGGTTCTCCAGCCAGGTTCTCCAGGTTCTCCAGCCAGGTTCTGTAGCCATGTTCCCTCGCTAAGTTCTCCAGCCAGGTTCTGTCACCAGGTTCTAGTCAGGTTCTCTTGCCATGTTCTATCCAGGTTCTGTAGCCAGGTTCTGTCTCTAGGTTCTGTGGTCAGTTTCTGTCCAGGATCGTTTGCCATGTTCTCTCCAGAGAAGTTCTTCTGTCTCTAGGCTCTGTGTAGGTTCTGTGTCTAGGTTCTGTGTCTAGGTTCTGTCTAGGTTCTGTTCTCCAGTTTCTGTGTGTCCTGTTGTCTTGTTACATCTGTATTTATAGCAGTTGATTCCAATCCTATCAATCTCTATTCCAAAGGTTAGGGCGTTTCTAATCTCCATTCCAGGGAGTAAAGATTATGTAGCTTAAGTGTGATTGTTCATAGTTAAAGTGATTAACTACCTGCCTGGCACTTAGTTAAGGGGTTTTATTCCCTCCCTAACTTCAGGGGAAAATCCCTACCTGGGGAAACATCCTTTCTCAGAGAGGTGACCTTGTTTAAAACACATAGTGCCAAGAAGGTGAGCAAACATATTAAGAACAGTATGCCATATATGCCAGGTCCCTTGAAACAGCAAGGATGGACCGGCTCCAGGCACTCTTGAAGTTTCTCTCTCCAAGCAGAGGAAATGCTTTAGGCATGGGAGCATGTTTAAGAAAAGCAAAAATCAAGTGAAGCAAAAGAAATATCAGATTCGCATTCAAGTAGCTGAGGGAAGGGCAGTTTGACCTGAAGCTGAGGGTTGTACATAGAACTAGCAAGAAATGAAGTAAGTCTTGTCTGGGGAACAGTAGTGATAAAGAGTGACTCATTGTTTAAATGACAGTAAAGGGCTGAAAGAGCGAACCTCGTCAGAGAAATCCAAATCTTTGTATAATAGACAGAAGCATTGACAGTGGTGGGAGAAGGGTAAGGGCAAATCTGATGGTCTTAAGGCCACACCCTTCCAGCATAATAGTCTCTAAGCTTGTCTGAGACTTTCCTCTAACTGTGGTCAGAAGCTTTTCAACCCTAACTGCCTCATGGAATCCATCAAAGCCTTCACCCTTCCTCCGCATCTCAGGATCCTCGGCCAGATGCTCTTGATCCAGGTAACTTTTATGATCACTTTGGTAGGAGGATGAGCAGAAACCTTGGACAATAATGCTGCAAAATGAGTGCCCAGCAGTCACTGTCTGTGTGACCTTGGGTAAATCATATTCCTTGTCTAAGTTTGTTTCCTCATTTGAAAAAAAAAAAAGGTTAATATTGCCTTCAAAGGTATTTCAAGGAAGAAGAAATCAGATGACTGATGTATGTGAAAGGGCTTCAGGGACTGTAGAAGCCAATAAAAATATAGGTGACTAGAGGCCCGGTGCACAGATTCATGCACCAGTGGGATCCTTTGGCCTGGCCTATGGGGATGAGTGGACTTCCGCGCCACTGCAGCCTGGCCTTACCCACCAGCTCATCAGGCTCCAGCCTGCTGTCCACGTTGATCCTGCACAGCACACAGTAGTGCACTAAGCAGTAGATGGCCAGGAAGGAGCCTGAGCTCTCACTGGGCACTGTGCCACTCTTGCTCATCCTGGCCCCACTGCGCCTGCCACTGCAGTAACTCAGGCCACAGAGAGAGTGTCTGCCAGAGAGGCTTGTGCTTCAGCAGCTGCGCTCACCAGATGTGAGCCCAGAGTCTGGCACCCATCTGTCAGCTGAGTGGCGCTTCCACTGTGGGAGCGCCTGACCACCAGGGAACAGCTCTTGCATGGAGCATCTGCTCCCTGGTGGTCAGTGTGCATCATAGCTACCAGCCGGTCATCCAGTCACTTAGGCTTTTATATAATATAGATTACGACAATTCCAGATTAGGCAGATAAATATCCTGAAGTAAGAGAGGCATGCAAAGCAGTAACTTTCCCCTATGCTTGGCACCTACAGACCATTTTGGGTGGGTGAGGAGACACTATGTGTATGTAGCCATATGAGTTCAGAGAAGATCCTGAAGCTCTCAGAGCCCACCTGCTGCTAGCATCACCATGAGCCTCCACTCATGCTACTCATAGGGTGGATGTCACAGTCTGATGAGATATCAGTGAAGTGATGTGTAGCATTTATTCAGTATCCTTAGACAATTATGAATTCAGGCCAGAAAGCCAAGCAGAAAGTGTATCATATTATCATTGCTAATGCTGAGGAAAAGAACAACCCTTAGAGCTCCTGAAGGTTCAGGCCCATGCAGAACAAAATCACATAAACGCACAATTAAAACTGGCTAAAGGTGTGAGAATAAGTGGCCTGGGCAAGAGTATGATTATTCGTCCTCGCCTCTATATGGACTCTGGAGCCAGACTTCCTGGTAGGAATCCTGGTTCTGCTATTTTAATGTCTGTGAGATGTTGCACAAGTTACTTAATGTCTTTGTGCATCAGTACTAGTACTTATATAGAGGATTCTCTTGAGTATTAAATAAGTTAATATTTTTAAAGTGCTTAGAATATTGTCTAGTGCATAGTGTTGTATAAATGTTATTCAATAATAATAATTAAAAATACAAATCATTTTTAGTAGGGCATTTAAGGTTTTGGTGGGTTTTTTTTCCATAATATGGCCCCTCTTCAGCCTCATTTTTTACCATTTCCTCTTAAAATTGTATCCTCCAATAATGAAATAAATGAAAATATACCACACTATTGTATATCTCCATGCCTTAGCCTTGGCCTGGAATATCCTTCCTATCATCTACTTATATAAAAACCCTGGTGTAACATCATGACCCGAGGTGTGACCAACCAGAAGGAAGTCAGTCCTGCAGGGGTTGTCTTGGAAACGGCTGCACCCTCCCTCGAGCTGTTTCCCGGAGCTGTTTCCAGTAAGGGTGAGGTTTGAGGCAGGAACCCACCCTCGGAGTGTGGAGGTATATCTTTATAAAGTTTGCCATGCCAGCACGGTCAAGGGTGAACCTGAGTGGGGGCAGCTGAAAGGTTTAGAAAAGACAAACAAGAGAATGAAAGCTGGGTCTTGGTGGGACACTGCTTCTCTGAGAGACAGTGACCACGTCCACAGTCGTGTCTTTATTTTATAGCAAAGTAAGGGCGTGACCAAGATGATTACAACATTCTCCTGGGATTCAATCCTACTCAACTGCATGCACCTGAACTCTATCAAGCCTACATCACTCAGGCACGTGGGGCCATGTATTTGGACCATAGGTTCAAGCTTACAACTATAGCTGTTGGCTATAATTGTGCTGGGAGGGCCCTGCACTCCAAGCTGGGACTTACACGTGGCAATGAGAGGACTGTGCTCTCTCATCAGTCCAAGGCTTTAACCTGTCCAAAACACTGTAGTGGTTCCCCACAATAAAGTTTCAATACATTATATTAGAGGTTGTGGTGGTACTGTTTTACCCACAGCGTTTACAGGAATTGCTGCAAATTTACTTCTCAGTGGAAGAACCTTTCATTCCCAATATAAATGACCAATTCCATTTAATGAAACTTCAATTTCTAGACTCGATATAAACAGTGAAGTTGCTAAAACTATTAAAAAGGCCCAACTTCTCATTATTGATGAATGCATCATGGCATCCAGTCATGCTATAAATGCCATAGACCAGTGATGGCGAACCTATGACATGTGTGTCAAAGGTGACATGCGAACTCATTTTTTGGTTGATTTTTCTTTGTTAAATGGCATTTAAATATATAAAATAAATATCAGAAATATAAGTCTTTGTTTTACTATGGTTGCAAATATCAAAAAATTTCTATATGTGACACTGCACCAGAGTTAAGTTAGGGTTTTTCAAAATGCTGACATGCCAAGCTCAAAAGGTACTTCATCACTGCCATAGACAGATTACTAAGAGAAATTATGAATTTGAATGTTGTATTTGGTGGGAAAGTTCTCCTTCTTGGAGGGGATTTTCGACAATGTCTCAGTATTGTACCGCATGCTATGCTATTGGCCATAGTACAAACGAGTTTAAAGTACTGTAATGTTTAAGGATGTTTCAGAAAGTTGTCTCTTAAAACAAATATGAGATCATAAGACTCTGCTTATAGTGAATAGTTAGTAAAACTTGGAGATGGTAAACTTGATAGCAGTTTTCATTTAGGAATGGATATTATTAAAATCCCCTGTGAAATGATTTGTAATTTATCTATTATTGAAGCTATCTTTGGAAATACTATATCTATAGATATTTAAAATATATCTAAACGTGAAATTCTTTGTCCAGAAAATGAGCACGTTCAAAAATTAAATGAAGATATTTTGGATATATTCAGTGGAGATTTTCACACATATTTGAGTGATGATTCCATTTATTCAACAGATGATGCTGAAAAGGAAAATTTTGCCATCGAATTTCTTAATAGTATTACTCCTTTGGGGATGCTGTGTCATAAATTAAAATTGAAAGTGGTGCAATCATCATGCTATTGAGAAATCTTAATAGTAAATAGGGTCTTTGTAATGGTACCAGATTTATTATCAAAAGATTACGACCTAACATTATCGAAGCTAAAGTATTAACAGGATCTGCAGAGGGAGAGGTTGTTCTGATTCCAATAATTGATTTGTCCCCATCTGACACTGGCCTCTCATTTAAATTAATGATGCCAGCATTTGCAATAATTATTAATAAATCACAAGGACAAACTCTAGACAGAGTAGGAATATTCCTACCTGAACCCGTTTTCGCACATGTTCACTCATATGTTTCTTTCTCTCGAGTTTGAAGAGCATGTGACATTACAGTTAAAGTTCTAAATACTTCATCCCAAGGGAAATTAGTCAAGCACTCTGAAAGTGTTTTCACTCTTAATGTGGTGTATAGGGAGATATTAGAATAAGTTGAATCACTTTATCAGTCATTGTTTGCATCACTGTTGTTTTTATATCATGTTCTTGTTGTTTTTATCTCATTTTTTTTCATATCATGTTTTTGTCGTTTTTATATCATGCCTCTGTTGCTGTTATATCCTTTTGTTACCATTTATTTATTAATAAATTTATATATTATTTTCATATACATTTTACTAATTTCCTTTCATCTCTCACACTTCTATTACAGAGAAAGGGCAAATAGCAATATGAAAATATTTCCACTAATTAATTCCCTTTTAATGTGCACGAATTTCATGCACCGGGCTACTAGTGTTCATTAATAAAATTTGTCTTTAGTCTGCTTCCAGTCAAGATGGCAGAGTAGGTAATACTGTGCTCACCTCCTCCCATGATCACATCAAAAGCACAACTAAATTACAGAGCAACAATCATTGACAATCACCTTAAGACTACCTGAACAGAAGTCCTATGACTAAGAATATACATATAGAAGAAGCCACATCAAGTCATGGTAACTTGTCAGTGTGGTGAATGAAAAGGAAAGAGCTATGTTCTGGAATTCTGTGAATTGGGAGCCAGAGATATTCTGGTAAAACTATTGTAAATTGAATGAAAAGATGTTCTTCCTTTGATGGGCATCTTCTCTATCACCACACCATTCAGCTCCTTATCTTTGACTTGAACTAGGTTAGAGTTATTGGCTATGAGGACAAGTTCAAAATCTACATGCACACAAAGTCTGGGATAGTCTCTTGGGTTGTGATCCACAAAAAGAAAATCAGCATTGGCCTATCCACCATTACCATCATGGTCAACTCTCTTCTCCTTTATTGTGTCTACCTGAACAACTATGTGGGATCACTGTGCTATTCCATGTAGATCATTGCCTCTGAGCTTATCAGCTTCTTCATGGTCCTGCTCATCAATGAGGCCATCAAAGAGCAGTTCAGGAGCTGAATTATTGTACGTGTGTGTGTTTGTGACCTGTTTTAGCACTGAATTATGTACTGCCTTTGTGCTAAAAAATTTCCTCTGGTTT
Source organism: Myotis nattereri (assembly GCF_964212035.1). Taxonomy (NCBI): domain Eukaryota; kingdom Metazoa; phylum Chordata; class Mammalia; order Chiroptera; family Vespertilionidae; genus Myotis; species Myotis nattereri. Next base: position 46,158,610 of record NC_138078.1, read on the forward strand.
TGTATTTTTAAATGGCTTTTATTTTGTGTCCACCAAAATTTCTTGAACATTTACTATGTGAAGAGTGCCATTTTAGATGCTATAAATCATGGTGAATTAAGCTTTTCCAAGCAATATGAAAAGGTAAATAAGTGATAAGCAGAGCTACAAGAACTGACATGAGGGCCAGTGGCAGTAAGGTTCTGTTTCTAAGGCAGCCCTAGGGAGGTCTCACCTAAATCACTCTTACCAGCACTGCTTCCTTCAGTGCCCCCTTCTCTACCCTGTCAACCCTATATATGGTCAGAAAGTGCATCAAGTTCAACTTCTGCTGCTTAGCATTCCAGGGTCATCCCATCCTCATCCCAGTGACCTTCTCTCTCACTGGTCCCCTGTATTAACTACCAATAATCCTCTGGCTATGTTCCATATAGAGCTCCCTTTTCCCCCATGATTACTCATTGTCAAAATACTATCCTTATTCCAATCTTTCATCTCTACTTATCTATTTCTTTGCCTATTGTCACTACTTTCTCATCTTTCAGATACCAGTTAAACTGCCATTTCTTCTTCAGAATTTACTCTGCTGAGTTTCTAAAATAAGAACCATGTAGCTTTGCTTTGAATTGTCAAAGTCTCAGATGATACCAGGCTTTTTGTCCTATCTTATTAATTTGAACCTCAGCTTCTGCAAGGCGGGAATCAAGTCTTCTTTCTTAATATGAGATAGTTGGGGTTTTTTTTATTGTTTTTCATTTTGCCCCCCAAATCAGAACCTAAAGCCTGACACTAGTTGGAGTATGACTCAAAAAAGGTTTTTGGGTTGCTAACATATTGGCATTTCTGGGATATTGAAATAATTTTACAACAGTTTGACCCAGTAATCCCACTTCTAGGAATATAACCCAAGAAACTAGAAACACCAGTCAGAAAGGATATACGCACCCCTACGTTCATAGCAGCACAATTCACCATAGCTAAGACTTGGAAACAGTCTAAATGCCCATCAGCAGATGAGTGGATTAGAAAACTGTGGTACATCTACACAATGAAATATTACCCTGCTATGAAAAAGAAGGAATTCTTACCATTTGCAGCAGCATGGATAGAACTGGAGAGCATTATGCTAAGTGAAATAAGCCAGGCAATGAAAGAAAAATACCACATGATCTCACTCATTTATGGAAAATAAAGAACATTATAACCTGATGAACAAAAAGATAGATACAGAGGCAGTAAGGCATCAAACAGACTGTCAAATTACAGCAGAAAGGCTGGGGAGTGTCTAGGAAGAGGGAAAAGAGATCAACCAAAGGACTTGTATGCATGCATATAAGCACAATCAATGGCCACAAGACACTGGGGGGTGGGGGGCGGTGAGGTGAGGGCATGAGTAGGGGGTGGGGAGTAATAGGGGTATGAGGACACATGTCTAATACCTTAATCAATAAAAAAGAAAGGAGTTCTAGGATGCTGAGTTTTCAGAGTTTCTTTTAGAATATGTGCCTTCTTTCTCTTCGGCCTGCCTGATTTCCTTTCAACAGTAGACAATAGATAGTATGCATGTCTCTGGGTTTTGGTATAGTGGTCGGAGACAGTAATTTCCCTGGTATGAGCTGGCCTGCAGGCAAGCTGAGCACCTACACTGTTCCTCAGAGAATAAAACTTGCCTCATGTGCACTCACTGCCTAAGGAGCCTAAGTTTCCAGTCATTTTCCTCAACATTTAATTTTTTTGTTTTTGATGGGAAAAAAAGTAAGAGTTGGATAAAAAGAGAAAACAACCTAGAAAGGGCAGAAGGAGGGTGGGGTGGTGTTGGGAGCACTAAAACCGCTGCTATTTACACAGCCAACAGTGATACTACATGTTTATGGGCTTTGGTTGCCATGAAGATGATTATGTAACTCCAACTTGTGGTGAAATTTCATACTGCTTGTGGTGGTGAGCAATATTTCAGTCACTTGGGGCTACTTTAAAGAGAACAAATAAAGTAGCCGAGGGGCCCTTTGTCTTTCAGGTTTCAACCCTCACCATATTTCTGCCCTACATGCCAGTCATTTTCCAGTTAGTTTGTGTGTGTGTGTGTGTGTGTGTGTGTGTGTGTAGCAAAATGTTTCCAATTATTATTGAAGTAAAGCTGGGCACTTACTCTTCTCCTTGGCCCAGAATGGCTAGGCACAAGGCTTGAAACAAACAGAAAAAATTTAAAAGGCACCCTTTTGGGATGGAAAGTCTGTGTGGACATATTCAGCTTGGAAAGCTTGTTTTTTGGAAAGCTATGAGTCGACAGGAGGCCATCTATTCACTGGTACAGAGTCTAAAGGCTAGGTTTGTTCTCTCTGTGTTCAATCTCTCTCTCTCTCTCTCTCTCTCTCTCTCTCTCTCTCTCTCTCTCTCACACACACACACACATACACACACTTGAACACACACACACACACACACACACACACACACACACACACACACACTTGAACACACATGGATTGTCATATTTGAACTCATCATCTTTTCTGCCAAACATATTCACATGCATGCTCATGTAGATTCACATTCACATATGCTCTACCAAAAAACATAGAAATTAGATTTCACACAATTCATTCACACAAGAAAACCACATTTGCTGGGACATGCACATATTCATTCACTCACAAATATGAACCTTGGCTTATTCACAAATAATTCACTCATAAATCTGAAAATACTTATGCAATCTTACATACTTACATAGTAGGCTGAACTATGTAAAACTGCCAATGTTGAAAACTATGAACTTTTAAAAACATCAATTTATGTGATTTAAGCTATACATCTACATCCATATACACAAGTACTTATCCTCTGCATTCACTCTCTCACAAACTCTGAGAATTTTGCAAATCCCCAAATATTCTTATTTCCTCTCTCACATTCTCTCATGTGTTCCCAAACAAACATATTAATTCTCACACAAATACACACATTATTTTACATTATTATCTCACACGTATCCCCTCCTATATTCCTAATATTCTCTCCTTTTACTTTCTCACCTCTAGTCATGCATACTCATTTACACACATTAACAATTCTCTCAATCATACACATTATACCACTCACTTACTCATACTCACTCAGGATGGAGGAAACCTGGACCCAAAATTTTACAATGTATAAACTACTGGTTTTCCAAGCATGATCTCACTGGGTCCTTAGAAGCCACGCAGGAAAGGGACTATTATCCTTATTAGATGGGTTAATTAAAAGAGATAGAAGTGGACCAAGTTCACACAGCAAGTAATAAGCAGAGACTTGAATCCAGACATTTTGGTGTCAAATTCAGTGCTATTGCCCCTGTGGCACCTGTCTATTATGGGTGAAAGGATATGTTTTGGGTGAAAGCACTCTTCATGAGGGACTGAAACTGTAAATCTCTGTCTCTGGGCTTTAGATGATGTCTTTGGCCCCTTTCCTGTCTTGACCAGCAATGGGGTAGAGGTAATTTATTCAGAGAGATCAAAAATTTTATCTCACTTGATACTCCTTCTGCCTCCCTAATCCTCCAATCACCTCTCACCTTGCCTTGCTGGTCTGACAAGTGAGCAATGCCAGCTACTGCTTTAATTACATTTATCTTTCATTATTATTTACTAGAGGTCCGGTGCACTAATTAGTGCAGCAGTGGGATACTTCGGCCTGGACTGCGGGATCGGGCTGAAATCAGCTCTCTGACATCCCCCGAAGGGTCCTGGATTGCGAGAGGACACTGTCCAGGCTGAGGGACCCCACCAGTGAATGTTTGGGGCCAGGAAGGGACATGGGAGGTTGGCCAGCTGGGAAGGGACCGCAGGAGGACTCCAGGGCATGTCTGGCCTGTCTAGCTCAGTCCTGATCTTCTGGAAACCAGCAGTAAGCTAACTTACTGGTCAGAGTGTCTTCCGCCTGGTGGTCAGTGCATGTCATCAAGAGCGGTTGAGTGGCCTTAGCATATAATTAGCATATTACTCATTGATTGATTGAATGGCCAACCGGTAAACCAGACACTTACCATATTAGGCTTTTATTATATAAGATAGAGTGACAACAGCTTGTCTGCATGGTATACAAGAGACCTAAAACCTGCCCTGAAATTGAAGCAATTCAGCCACACTGATTATACTCCAGATAAATTGATAGGAAAACAGTATTTCAAGGTCAATTCAGTTCTCTGGACAATTATTTAAAAAGGATTCTGGAGCAGTGGAGTTTGGAGTCAAAGGTGCCAGAAAGTTTGATTCTAGAAGCTTATGAAACTTGAAGGTTCTAGATTGAATGCTTGAGCTGGACATATCTGGAGGCATTTTTGGATATAAAAGGATATCAGACTAGAGATAATGAAAGAACTAGAATAGTTTTTGTGTCAGGGGAAGAGTGCTATAGGGAGTTGAATTCATCAACCAAACTATCTATACTGGCTAGCTTCCTTTTGCCTTTCCAGATCAACTCTTTTTTTTTTTTTAATCCTCACCTAAGGATATTTTTTCTGTTCTGAAAGACACATCCATTGGTTGTCACCAGTACATGCCCCAACCAGAGTGCGGATGGAACTTGCAACCCAGGTGTGCGCTCTTGACCGGGAATCAAACTTGTGACCCTTCAGTGCTCAGGCTGATGTTCTAACCACTAAGAAACCAGGCTCCAGATCCACTCTTCATTTTCCTCTAAACTGCTCTCTGGCCCAGGAGGCTGACTTGTACATTAACAAACTCCAGTATCTTCTGGTCTCAGGTTAGGTTTGGTTTGGGGTGAAAACTGGCAGAATATTGGAGGGAGGGAGAAGAGTAGAGCAAGGTTCTTTATTCTCCCAGTCCTTCCCACGTTGTCACCTTGAGCTGGCTGTAACTCTCAACTTAGATCACAGCTCCTCAATTGACAGTCCCCTCTAAAAGACCCTTTCATTTCAAATTTCAGTCATTCCCTCCTTTCACCACTTCAGGCTTAGGAGTGGTGACAAAGACCCACTGTGAATATTACACTAGGCCTTGTGGTTTCTTTACAATCCCTCACAACTTTGTAAATGGTCTTTTTATTAAAATCCTCTATGTATCCTCCTAATTTATATGTGCTGTGCTTACTATTTCCTTATGGGACTACAGTGCAAGGTAAATCTCTGGGAAACAAACCTGTTATAGTCCTGTGCTTAGACCCAAGTTATAGAGAAGAAAAACCTGGTGTGATTTTACTATGTTACCCAGAGTGTCCTAAAATACCCTGGGGACCCTTTCACAGTGGGCCTTAAGCAGTACACAGATGTTTGGATGAGGGTTTTTCTAAGCCATAAACCTATTTCAAGAGATCAGAGCCTCATTCATCGTGAGAGTGTGATCTTTATATCATTTCAACTTGCTCACTAGTTCATGTCTTTCATGAACAGGGCTTAAGCTCTGGATCCCAAATTGAAAGGAGACATATATTTTTCCTACCAGCCCTGGAAAGATCCCAGAAAAAAATCATTGATGAGACTTTGCAGGGCTGACTGAGGGAGGCAGAATGCTGAGGGATTCAAACATGGGACATGAAGTAATTACAAAGGAAACACTCTTCGCTCCAACCCCAACATTTCCATCAGAGTTGCCTGAGTCTGCCCATGTTGATTAGTGTTGTTCTTCTAGTATCAGAAAGGCAGAAACAGGCACAGAGAAGGAAGGAGATTTATTTGACAAAGGTTGCACAGCAAATCAAACATGGAATCAGATGGGAACCCTCTTTCACACCACTGGCTACACCATTCCCAGTTAGAATCTGTGCTACTCAACTTCCCTCTTTCATTCTTAATTTAAAAGTAGGGGTTGTGGGGAAGGAGTCACTTTCTTGACTTCACCAATGTTCCTGGATTACTTTTTTTCTGTGAAAAAAAAATTAGAAGTGAAGTCTTAATTTTACCTAGGCCTCTTTTCTCTTCCCTTTTCCCAACTACTCCACTTTCCTCACCACCATCAATTCTAAGACCATCCTATCTAAATGGGGACCACAAGAGTATTCAGATCAAAAGTTTTCAAAATGTGTTCCCTTAAGGTGCTTCAGGGGCTATCATGGGGATATGAAGATGAATATAAACAGTTAGGGCTCCAGGGCAAAATCCCCTTCCTTTAACCACTTCTGTTCCTGCCATCCCTACTACCCTCAGTCCACAAGAGCAACTCATGCTGTTTTTTTTCCCCTTTTATATGTCAGGCTTTCATTTAAGGTTTTATTTGAAAATAAATAGTAATTGCCACTTAAAATAATTAGAAAATCACTAATTTATTCCAACACATTCATCATCCAGATGTGGAAACAGACGCTCAAAGTGGAAAAATGATTTGTTCAAGATCACACAGTAAACGGGCCTGAAGCACATTCAGTCAGGCCAGGGCTAATGATGATTGCATTACATGACCTCAATCCAATTATCATTTGGCATCAACCTCACAACCTTCCCTGCCAGCAACCTTAGGGTAGATAGTGTAGGAACCAACACATTATCCCTAGAGAATGTAGCTGAGAAAGGGGACCTACTACCTGGGTGTTCATGGTGCCTGAAGAGAGGAGATACCTGCCTCTCCCCCAACCCCATAGTTACTTGGTACCAAGGACTGGATTGTACAAAGCCACCATCTATGGTCTGGCACCCTCCACCCCACCCTTACATCTAAGGTCAGTTAATAAGGTTTTCACCCAATCAAACATATTTTTAACTTGGAACACAAGCTTCAACCATCCTAGCCCACTACAGATTAACAGCTAGATAAGGGGTTATGATTGCCTTTCAGGGGAGAGAAGAATTTTGGCTACTGCAGTAGCAAAGTGGTGGTAGATGCTGCATTTGGAGCAAAGTACATTTGAGGAATTCTTACAGATCATGTTCATTATCTAAGAAATTATAACGTGTTGATATCTTCACAGGACTGTTATTGGACACAAAGGTGAAGGGGAAAAGTTGCAGAAGTGGTAAGTTGCAGCCTTTAGACGGGATGGCTCTGGCCTCTGATTCTGTAGATAGGCCCTGAAGTGAAAGAAAGAAAATTTCTAGTTGCTGTTTGCCCCACCCAAGCAAAGTCTAGTGTTACCAAACATGTGACGTAGCAGTCAGGAGCAAAAACTTTAAAGTTAGACTGCTTTGGTTCAAATACTGATTCTGTCACTTACTAGTTGCATACCTTGCACAAATTATTGAATCGTTTTATACCTCAGTTGTTCTATATGTAAAATGGGAATAATAACCTAATCATAGGGTAGTTGTGAGAATTAAATGAGATGATACATATAAAACAATAAGCTCAGTGCCTAGGGCTAAAACAAAAAAAAAATCATTATTTTTTCCCAGCTCTTGGAGCCAACCCAGTGTCTTAAGGGTCAGGACAAAACCGGGTTACTTCCTGTCCATAAAGCAGTTCTGGGGAGGGAGTGGAAGACAAAAATATGGAGTTTATCATTTATCTTGTCACTGCTCTGTGGCATATATATTGTTCTTGCATCAAAGGTATATAATTGAATTCTCACAGTTTTGCATGCCATTTCTTATAAGAGGAAACTGTCACTGAGAGAAGTTTGATAATTTGAAAAAATTTACCCAGAATCAGGAGTCAAACCCATATGACTGTGCATCAAGTCTCACATATGTTATTTCCACGTATGGAAAGATAGACTTGATGGGGAACTCAAATGACAGAATTACCACTGGAGATGTGAAAGCAATGAATTAGAGGTGGTGTCATATTGCTTATGCCTCAAAATAGGAAATCCTCAAAACAGAAGGGAGGTCATGAAAATCCCTTGCATCTTGTTTTAGATATCAACTGCCTGATCTTCTCTCAATATAACCTAATGACCATGCCCAGTTCCTTCTTCTCTGTCTTCTGGGTAGTTAGGATAGAAGACTCTTGCATAGTCTATTATTTGCGACATGTCTGATGAGTGCTGTGTACAATGAGCTCAGGTCATTCTCAAGTGTCAGAGACAGTTCTTCTGAGGCTTTATTGGTCAATTGAACACCACACAAAATCAAAAGAAAGCAACAATAGTAGAAAAATTTTGGTGGATATGATCGGAAACACCAGAGCTAATGGAGTTGCAGAGTATATTTCTCATTTTCCTTTATTCCTTGCTTCATCTACCTTGAAGCACTACTTCTGAGCAAGGGAAAACCCATGGATGTCTATAAAGTTTTGCTTGTGATATGAAATATGCTCCTAGGAGTGAAAAAAATAGGGTCAAGACAAGTAGACACCCTACTCTTTGTATGTCAGTTTCAGCTCATGGGATGGGAGAAGAAACTGTGAACTGAGATATATAGGCAATTGTGAACTGAGAAGCAGTAGTCTAGTCTGAGAAAAGGCAGATGGAGAAACAGATAATAAAGAAGTTGTCACACAAGCATGAATATATTGACCGGCTACCAAGAAGTTAAATTAAACTTATAATAGAGACCAACACATGCATAAAACACAACATAAATAGCAATACACTGAGAAAATAGGGAATAACAATGTTGGGAAAGCAAGGAGAGAATTTCAGCTGGCTGGTAAAATGGTTGGAACAAACTTCCTACATCAAACATAGCAATAGCAGACTTTGGGGGGGGGGGATTAGTTATGAGTGGAGGGTGTTTTGGGCCTTGGGAAGGGTGAAAGACCAGGATAAGAAAATAATGGTGCTGAGCTCAAACTACAACTACTTCACTAGCTCCTGAGTCCCAAATGCCTCAGAGTACCCACGCTGCTTTTGGCACTCAGTAAAGGATATTTATTATGATGATCATAGAATGGGACAGGCAGGAGTCATGAATCTTGGCAGGAAAACAAGGCCAAAAAATTTGCTTAGACTAAAAGTCATATAACTTGCAAGGTTTATTGCTGAACTTATTATGTAATGTAGCTTTGAAAGAACATATTAAAAATAAAGATTTGAAGCCTTTAGGCAAATTTGGAAAGAGAATTGAGGAAAAGACTGACTGCATTAATAGAATGTTTAAGAACTGCCCACCTTTTAAACTTGGTTTCAGACTAGAAAGCAAGAAAGTCATGGTAAAGGCACTAATTTTGAATCAAAAGACCTCGGATCAGCCAATGACTCACAGTGACTTCAGGCAAGTTCTTTCCCTCCTCTGTATATATGTCCCATACAAGCTCAGTGAAGAAGAGGGAGCAGGAGATATACTTGAAAAATCACTATGGGCCCTTTTAGAGCTCTCATATCAAGCTTCAGAATAACCCTACTTTTCACACTCAGATGTTAGACTCATTACAACCTTCAGAGCTCCAAAGAACCTAACTGGATCAATCCTCCAGGTAAATATTCCTACCCTGGTCCCTTTCTTGGGAGTCATATACAGATTTCTTGGCTTATTCCAGTAGTTTTCCACTCTGGAAGTCCTTTAGACTCAAACAGAAAACTTTTAAAATGCCAAGTTTTAGGCCCCACTCCCAGAGATTCTGACTTGAAAGCTCCCATGATGATTACCATGTAAAGAACCACTGGCTTAGACAACCTTTCTGGTGGACTTGATGGAAATAGCCTTAACTTCCTCAGTCTTGGTTTCTTGATTCATATGTTATTGTCTTAACATTTGTTCGGTGGTCCTTTAATGACTCACAAATCATGCATTTTTAATGCATTTTCTACCCAAGGGCTTAATATTTTAACACTGGTTAGTTCTTAAATCTAAGTCTCCTAATCACCCCAGACAGGTTCAGATCCATTTTCAGGATTCTAATCTACAGGAACATAGGTAACTGATGTTAAATTGATCTGCATTTCTTGATTCATAACTTCACAATGATAATAAAATGCATAATTCATGCATATCATATTAATTCAGATTTTGTACTATTTGGTGAGGCATTGAATTTAGGTTCATCTCTAATTAACTAAATTTATTCAATTATTAATTAATTCATTACTTTCTTTAAATGGCATTATATAGCCCTGACTGGTTTGGCTCAGTGAATAGAGTGTCAGCCTGCGGACCCAAGGGTCCCAGGTTTGATTCTGGTCAAGGGCATGTACCTTGGTTGCGGGCACATCCCCAGTGGGGAGTGTGCAGGAGGCAGCTGATCGAGGTTTCTCTCTCATTGATGTTTCTCTCTATCCCTCTCCCTTCCTCTCTGTAAAAAAATCAATAAAATATATTTTAAAAAAGAAATGGCATTATATAAATACTAGAGGCCCGGTGCACAAAAATTTGTGCACTCAGGGGGGTCCCTCAGCCCAGTCTATGCCCTCTCACAGTCTGGGACCCCTCGGGGGATGTGCACCTGCTGGCTTAGGCCCTCTCCCTGGGGGACTGCGCCTAAGCTGGCAGTCAGACATCCCTCTGGTAGCCCAGGAGCCCTCGGGGAATGTCCACTTGCCAGCAGGGAGCAGGCCTAAGCTGCAGTTGGACATCCTTAGCACTGCTGAGGAGGCAGGAGAGGCTCCCGCCACCAAAGTTGTGTTGGCAGCCATCAGCCTGGCTTGTGGCTGAGTAGAGCTCCCCCTGTGGGAGCACACTGACCACCAGGGGGGAGTTCCTGCATTGAGCATCTGCCCCCTGGTGATCAGTGTGTGTCATAGTGACCAGTCATTCCCAGTCATTCTGCTGTTAGGGTCAATTTGCATATTACACTTTTATTTTATAGGATAGAGGCCTGGTGCATGGGTGGGGGCTGGCTGGTTTGCCCTGAAGGGTGTCCCGGATCATGGTGGGGGTCCCACTGGGGTGTTTGGCCAGCCTGGGCAAGGGACTGAGGGCCATTTTCAGGCTTGCCACACCCCCTTCAGGGTGGGGGTCCCCACTGGGGTGCCTGGCCAGCCTGGGTTAGGGGCTGATGGTTGTTTGAAGACTGGCCAAGCCCCCCAGCGGGGACACTCACCCCATGGGGGTGTGGTCAGCCTGGGTGAGGGGCTTAGAGTTGTTTTAAGGCTGGCAACACCCCCTTCATGGTGGAAGTGCCTGTTGGGGTGCCTGGCCAGCCTGGGTGAGGGGCTGATGGCTGTTTGCAGGCTGGCCAAGCCCCCTAGCGGGAACCCTCACTCCATGGTGGTGTGGCCAGCCTGGTTGAGGGGCTGAGGGCTGTTTGCAGGCTGGCCACACCCCCTTCAGGGTTGGGGTCCTGCTGGGGTGCCTGGCCAGCCTGGGGAAAGGGCTGATGGCTGTTTTCAGGCTGGCCACCACCCCAGGCTAGAAGCAGGTATCTGGGATTTATTTATATTCTATAATTGAAACTTTGTAGCCTTGAGCAGAGCTCAGGGCAAGCAGGGCAGGTGGGAAGCTTGGCTTCCTCCATTGCCAGGGAACAACCCAAGCCTCCTGCTTGCTCCAGCTCCATGTCCTCTGCCATCTTAGTTGGGTTAATTTGCATATTCACTCCTGATTGCCTTGTGGGTTTGGCTTGTGGGTGTGGCTTGTGTGTGTAGTGGAGGCATGGTCAATTTGCATGTTTCTCTTTTATTAGACAAGGTAATTTATATACTCTAAAATTCAACTCCTTATTGTGTACAATTCAATGGTTTTGGATATATTCACAGATATGTACAACCATAAGCATGGTCAATTTTAGAACGTTTTCATCATCTCTAAAACAAATTCAGTACTCTTTACCCATGGCCCATCTAACCCCTCTAATCAAAACCCACATCACTAAGCAGCCACTAATCTATGTTCTGTGTGTGTAGATTTCCCTATGCTGGAGTTTCATAGGAATGGAATCATATATTAGATCTTCAGTGACTAAGTTCTTTGACTTAGTATACATTTTCAGAGTTCATCATGTTACAGCATGTAGTAGTAGTTCATTCTTTTTCATGGTGGAATAATATTCCATTGTATGGACATACCACATTTTCTTTTTCTTTTTTTTCTGATAATCTCCTAGCATTTTTTTTAAATAAATTCTTTATTGTTTAAAGTATTACATATGTCTCCTTTTCTCCCCATTGACTTATCCCCAGATGTTCCCATCCACCAGCACGTGCCCTCACGCCCCTACTGTCTGTGTCCATAGGTGATGCTTATACTCATGCATACACATCCTTTGGTTGATGTATAACCCCTCACCCATCACCTTCTCTCTGAGGTTAGACGTTCTGTCTGGTGCTTCTATGTCCCTGGATCTATTTTTGTTCATCAGTTTATGTTGTTCATTATGTTCCACATGAGTAAGATCATGTGATAGTTATCTTTCTACAACTGGCTTATTTCACATAGCATAATGCTCACCAGCTCCATTAATGCTGTTGCAATGTCACATCAGCATAGTATTCTACTGTGTAGATGTACCACCATTTTTAATTCCACTCATATGCTGATGGACACTTAGGCTGTTTCTAAATCTTAACTATTGTAAATTGTGCTTCTATGAAAATAGGGGTGCATATATCCTTTATGATTTGGGTTCTGAATTCTTGGGATATATTCCTAGAAGTAGGATTACTGGGTCAAATGGCAGTTCCATTTTTAACTTTTTGAGGAAACTCCATACTGCATTCCAAAGTGGCTGCACCCGCCAGAATTCCCACCAGCAGTACACAAGGGTTCCTTTTCTCCACATCCTTGCCAGCACTTGTAATTTGTTGATAACAACCATTCAGACAGGTGTGACATGGTACCTCATTGTCATTTTTATTTGAACCTCTCAGGTGACTAATGACTTTGAGCATGTTTTCATATGTCTTTTGGCCTTCTGAATGTCCACTTATAAAAAGTGTCTACTTAGGTATTTTGCCCATTTTTTATTGGATTGTTCATCTTCCTGTTGTTAAGTTGTATGAGTTCCCTATAAATTTTGGAAATTAAACCCTTATCAGAAATAACATTGGAAAACATGTTCTGCCATGAAGTGGGCTCTCTTCTTGTTTTGTTGATGATTTCTTTTGCTGTCCTTAATCTCATTTGTTTATTTTCTCCTCAGTTTAAATTATCCTAGGAGCTGTATCAGTAAAGATATTGCTAGGACATATGCCTGATATTTTGCTACCTATGGATTATTCTAAAATTTTTATGGTTTGCCATTTTCAGTTTAAGTCCTTTATCCATTTTGAGTTTATTTTTGTTTATGGTATAAGTTGGTGGGTGGTGCAGTTTCACTATTTTGCATATATGTGTCCAATTTTCCCAACACTTTTATTGAAGAGACTGTCTTGACTCCATTGTATGTTCTTGCCTCCTTTGTCAAATATTAATTGAGCATAATGGCTTGGGTCGATTTCTGGGTTCTCTGTTCTGTTCCATTGGTCCATATGTCTGTTCTTGTGCCAGTACCAGGCAGTTTTGAGAACAGTGGCTTTGTAGTATAGATTGATATCCAGTATTGTGATCCTTCCAACTTTGTTCTTCTTTCTCAGTATTGCTGTTGCTATTCGGGGTAATTTTTTATTCCAGATGAATTTTTGGAGAGTTTGTTCTAGGTCTGTGAAATATGCCATTGATTACTTAATGGGGATTGCTTTGAATATATAGATTGCTTTGAGTAGTATGAACATTTTAATGATGTTGATTCTACCAATCCATGAACATAGTATATTCTTCCATTTGTTTATGTCTTCCTCTATCTCTTTTTTCAACGTCCTGTACTTGTCTGAGTACTGGTCTTTTCCTCCTTAGTTAAGTTTATTCCTAAGTATCTTACTATTTTTTGTGCAATGGTAAATGGGATTGTTTATTCAGTTTCTCTTTCTGTGAGTTCATTGTTGGTGTATAAAAAAGCTGTAGATATCTGGGTGTTAATTTTGTATCCTGCTACATTGCCTAGTTCATTCATTAAACCTAGTAGTGTTTTGATGGAGTCTTCAGGGTTTTCTACATACAATATCATATTATCTTCAAATAACAACAGTTTTTCTTCTTCTTTTCCAATTTGGATGCCTTTTATTTCTTCTTCTTGTCTGATCACTATGGCTAGCACTTCCAGTACTATTTCAAACAGGAGTGGTGAAAGTGGGCATTCCTGTCTTGTTCCTGTTCTTAAGGGAGATGGCTTTAGTTTTCTCCCATTGAGTATGATATTTGCTGTAGGTTTTTTATATAAGGCTTTTATTATGTTGAGGTCTGATCCCTCTAGTCCCACTTTGCTGAGAGTTTTTATCAAGAAAGGGTGTTGAATTTTGTCAAATGCTTTTTCTGCATAAATTGATGTTATTTTGTAATTTTTGTCTCTCAATTTGGTAATGTAATGTACAACATTTATTGATTTGCCAACATTGTTCCATCCTGGCATCCCCGGAATAAATCCCACTTGGTCCTGGTATATGATATTCCTAATGTAATGCTGGATCCGACTTGCTAGAATTATGTTGAAGATTTTAGCATCTATGTTCATCAGGGATATTGGCCTGTAATTCTCTTACTTTGTAGTGTCTTTATCTGGTTTTGGTATTAGGGTAATGCTGGCTTCATAGAAAGCTAGAAAGTGTGGCTTCTTCTTGAATTTTTTGGAATAGTGTGAGTAGAATAGGTTTTAGTTCTTCTTTGAATGCTTCATAAAACTCCCCTGTGAAGCCTTCCAGGCCAGGGTTTGTTTTCTGGAACTTTTTTGATTAGTGCTTCAATTTCATCAGTTGGCCAGCGTGGGTGAGGGGCTGGTAGTTATTGGCCTATTCAGTTTTTTTTATTCTTTCTAATTGAATTTTGGAAGGTTGTGTTTTTCTAGGAATATGTCCATTTGATCTAGGTTACCCAGTTTGTTGGAGTAGAGTTGTTAGTAATATTTTTTCACAATCCTTTGTATGTCTGTGGGGTAGGTTGTTACTTCACCTCTTTCATTTCTGATCTTGTTTATTGGGGTAATCTCTCTTTGATTTTTGGTGAGCCTGCCTCGATATTCATCTGTCTTGTTTATCCTTTCATAAAACCAGCTCTTGGTTTTATTGATCTTTTGCATAGTTTTTGGTCTTTATGTCATTTATTTTCACTCTGGTCTTTATTATTTTCTTCTTTCTGCTTACTCTGGGATTTTCTTATTGCTCTCTTACTAATTCTTTAAGTTGTATGGTTAAATAATTTATTACAATTTTTCTGTTTTTTGGGGGGGAAAGGCCTGAAGAACTATGAACTTTCCTCTCAGCACTGCTTTCATTGTGTACCATAGATTTTGGATTGTTATGTTTTCATTGTCATTTGTTTCTATGATGCTTTTTATTTCTTCTTTGAACTCTTTGGTGACCCAATAATTATTTATTAGCATGCTATTTAGTCTCCAATTGTTTATTTTTTCATTGTTTTTATTGTAGTTGATTTCTAATTTTATGTCATTGTGATCTGAGAAGATGCTTGATAATATTTCTATCTTCTTGAATTTGAAAAGACTTACCTCTACCCCAATATGTGGTTTCTTTTTGAAAATATTTTATGTGCACTTGAGAAGAATCTATATTCTCTAACTTCAGGGTTAAATGTTCTGAAGATGTGAATTAATTTCATCTGACCTAGTGAGTCATTTAGGATTCCTGTTTCTTTGCTGTATTTTTGTTTAGAGGATTTATTCAGTGATATCAATGGTGTATAAAAGTTCCCTACTCTGATTGTTTTGTTGTTGATCTCTCCTTTGATATTTTCCAGGAGTTTTTTTTAATGTATTTCGATGCTCCTGTATTGGATGCATATTTGTTTACCAGAGTTATATCCTCTTGATCAATTGCTCTCTCTAATATTCTGAAGTGGTCCTCCTCATCTCTTGTTATGGTCTTCAGTTTGAGAACTATTTTGTCAGATATAAGTATTGCTACCCCAGATTTTTTTTTATTGACATTTGCCTGAAAAAAAAAATTTCCCATCCCTTCACTGTCAGTCCCTGTGAGTCCTTTGTTCTGAGGTGGGTCTCTTGTAGACAACAAATATATGGGTCATGTGTTTTTATCCATTCAGCCACCCTATTTCTTTTGATTGAAGCATTTAGTCCATTTACATTTAAGGTTTTATTTATTTTTAATAAATATTTATTGTTCAGATTATTACAGTTGTTCCTCTTTTTCCCCCCATAGCTCACCTCCACTTGGTTCCCACCCCATCCCAGGCCCTCCCCCGCATTGTCCTCATCCATAGGCGTAAGACCTTTGTCCATTCTCTTCCTGCACCCCCCACCCTCTTCCCCCTGAGAATTGTCCTTGATTCTATTCCATTCACCAGTTTATTCTGCTCATAAGATTTTTTATTCATTTGATTTTTAGATTCACTTGTTGATAGATATTTTTTTTGTTGTCACTTTGTTGTTCATAATTTTTTATCTTTACCTTTTTCTTCTTCTTCCTCTTCTTAAAGACTATCCTTCAGCATTTCATATAATACTGGTTTGGGGTGATTAACTCCTTTAACTATTTCATGTCTGTGAAGCTCTTTATCTGACATTCAATTCTAAATAATAGCTTTGCTGGGTAGAGTAATCTTGGTTGTAGGTTCTTGCTATTCATCACTTTGAATATTTCTTGCCACTCCCTTCTGGCTTGCATAGTATCTGTTGAGCAATCAGCTGACAGTCGTATGGGTACTCCCTTGTAGGTAACTAACTGTTTTTCTCTTGCTGCTTTTAATATTCTCTCTTTGTCTTTTTCCCTTAGCATTTAAATTATGATGTGTCCTGGTGTGGTCCTCTCTGGATTCCTTTTGTTTGGGGTTTTCTGTGCTTCCTGGACTTGTAAGTCTATTTCTTTCACCACGTACAGAAAGTTTTCTGTCATTATTTCTTCAAATAGGTTTTCAATATCTTGCTCTCTCTTTTCTTCTTGCAACCCCATAATTTGGATGTTGGTATGCTTGAAGTTGTCCCAGAGGCTCCTTACACTATCTTCATATTTTTGGATTTTTTTTGCTCTTGTGGTTGGGTGTTTTATGCTTCCTTGTATTTCAAATCTTTGACTTGATTATCGGATCCTCTAGTCTACTGTTGAATCCTTTTATATTCCTTATTTCAGTCAGTGTATGCTTAATTTCTGACTGGTCCTTTTCCATTTTTTTTGGCATTCTCACTAAGATCTTTGAAAGTCTCACTAAGTCCCTTGGAGGTTTCTAGAAAATTCTTGAGTAACCTTATAACTGTAGTTTTGAACTCTATATACAGTCATTTGCTTTCTTCAATTTATTTCATTTGTGACATGCTTCTTTATCTCTGCATTTTGGCTGCTTCCTTATGTTTGTTTCTATGTATTGGGTAGAGCTGAAAAGTCTCCTTGAGTTGATAGAATGGTCTTGTGTAGTAGGTGTCCTGTAGAGCCCAGTTGCTCAGGTTCCCCAATCCCCTGTGTTAGACACTGTTGGTGCACCCCTTTGTGGGTTGTGTGCACAGTCTTGTAGTTGAGCCTTGATTGCTGTTGGTGTCACTGGGAGGAATTGACCTCCATGCTATTTAGTTGTGGGTACCAACTGTGGCTATGGTGTGAGAGATACTGTGCAGGAGACACCCTTATAGACCATGACTTGTTTCAGTGAGGCTTTAGTGCTCACTGAGTCTGCCCCTTGAGTATGTCACTTATGGATGTAAAGATTTGTAATCTGGTATGGTTTCACACTGACCACTGGTTACACTGGCTCTTGTGTCTCTAAGGAGGTGCAAAGTCATCCACTGCCTTGCCCCCCCCCCAAGCAGGAGCTACAGAGAGATCTGAAGATTCCTCCTCTTTGTATCAGGTTTGGAAGTGCCAAGATGAGGCCCAGCTGTGAGGGAAGGCAGGCTGGTGATGGTGCTGGGTCCTGGGCCTTTTATTGATAGGTTTGGGGCTCCCCAACCCAGCTGCAGCTTGTTTTACAGGTTTTTAGCAGGAGAAAACACAGGCTATTCATATGTAAAAGCTGCTGCCCACAGCTTTGGTGGGGTTATAAATTGAGTTGGGCAGGGTCTCAGGGATTCACCTGGGGGAGCAAACAGAAATGGCTGCCAGTAAGTCCTGCATCCGGGGTGGGGGAGGGTCGCAGCAGGGGAACAATGACCACTTTGAGCACCTCCATCTGGAAGAAAGCCACCCTAGAGTTCTGCCAGACAGTCCAGTTTCTCCTCATATGTGTGTGAGCCCCCAGGGTCACCCCTGGCACTGGAGCTCAGAGGGAGCTGGAACTGGTAAATTCAGTTCATAGTGCCAGCCTTTTAAGAGGAGCAGTTGGGTCTCCAGAAGCCTGTGTGTCACTCACCCCCAGTCCCCACTGGTTTTTATACCCCATTGTTCTTACTGCCCATAGGAACTTTTTTCTCAGCTCTGGACCCTGGGCTGGGCATCTGGTGTGGGGCTGGGACTCCTTGATCCTCTGGGCAGCTTCCACAGAGGCAATCGTTCTTCCAATTAAAAATCGCTCTCCCAATTAAAAAAGTGGCACACGTAGTTGCTGGACCAGCCAGTTCTGCACCTCCACCCTTCCTACCAGTCTCAGTATACTTTCTTCTTACTTCTCTAGTTGTAGTACTTCCCTTCAGCCAGCATTCTCACGGTTCTGGATGATGGTTGTAATGTATTTTAGTTGTAATTTTGATGTGGTTGTGGGACGCAGTGTGTATAGTAGGTTACCTACACCGCCATCTTGATTCTCTCTGTTGTGTTCATTGTTGCAGCTATGTCATTCTTCATTTTCTATTGATTTTTCTTCAGTTCCTCTTGATTCTTGCACATGTTGTTGAATATGTACTCCATCCATTTAAGAATCCTTATAACCATTGTTCTGAATTCTTTCTCTCACAAATTGCTTGCTTCCATTTTGTTTATTTCCTTTTCTGTTGATTTTTTCTTCTTCTTCTTCTTCTTCTTCTTCTTCTTCTTCTTCTTCTTCTTCTTCTCTCTCTCTCTCTCTCTCTCTCTCTCTCTCTCTCTCTCTCTTTTTTGTATGCGGGTTGTTTCTGTCTTCCTACAGTTGCTGTTCCTTTGTGATTTTTCCTATGTACTAGGCCAAACTTCTATGTAACCCATGTTTTTTGAGGTGGTCTTATATAGCAAACTAGGGGCCCAGTGCATGAATCTGTGCACCTTGAAAGGAACTGTGGGCCATGAGGCTGCGGTGGGCACAGGGGTGGATCTTGGCCCATCCTCCACACCACCACCTGGCCCCTCCTGCTGAAGCCCCCATCCCCTGTCTGCCTGCACCAGCAGCAGGGGTGGCACCACCAGCAGGTATGAGTGGGGCTGGCATCATCAGCTGGTGCAAGTGGCAGCTGCTGCCCCAATTGCCCCTCAGGAGCAGGGGGAGGTGGAGAAGCCCTCAGGGTGATCAGTGCTGGCATCCACTGCTTGCACTTGCTGATGGTGCCAAGTGATTGGGACTGGCACCAGGTGCTGCCAGCAGGTGTGAGCAGGGCCAGCACTGGCAGCAGGTGCAAACACTGGGCTGGACTGTGGCATATGGGATCAAAGAATTTTCAGTAACCACCAGAGGCTCTCCCCAATGACAGGGACTGGGGTGCTGCCTTGGTCTGGCACCCCTGCTCACCTTCTCCACCATCCCTCTGTGACCAACTCCCACCATGTTCCATGCATGCCCCCTGGTGGTCATCGCACATCATAGCTTCCAGTTTTCCACCTTTCTGTCTATTTGCATATTAGGTTTTTATATATATATAGATGTTTTGTGGGGGCCAGTGTTGCAATCTCTCAGGTCTTTTGGGCTGGGTATTTAGGGGATGACCTCTTCTTGGGATGTTTGGTTCTCTTGGTGTAGTTGGGACTTCAGTGTTATTGTCTCATTTGTGGATGGAGTTTCCTCTCACAGTGTTTGGTTATGTAGCTCACCTTCTACCATGTTGACCAAACAGCACAAAATACAACTCACCAAGTCACAACACAAAGGGGGCAAAACACACATGTACTCATGATACCAATAACCCCAATAAAAGTGACCACCAGAGAAAAGATAATTAGGAGATTAAAAAAAAGAGCAAAAATGATATTGAGGAAAAAAAAAGTAAGAGAGAATAGAAAAAGAAGAAAATGAAGAAATAAATACATGGGAAGAAAACACTACATAACAAACAAATAAACCCCCCAAAAATGCAAAGAACAAATACCCAGAAAAAGGGGATGACAGAATCTCTAGATGCAGAGCTTATATACAAAAAGTAAGGTTAAGGAATTGAATGAAAGGGGGAAGGACCATATTCAGTATAGAGAATGTAGAAAGAGAATTATTGGATAAGAAGAAAAGAAAAATAAATAAATAAATACATATTTTTTTCTTAATTTATCCATCCACCTATTTTTGGAAAAGGAGAATAAAGGAGAGAGCAGATAAGTGTGATTTAGTGAGTGAAACTAGTTATACAATTAGGGGAAGAAGAGAATAAGAGAGGAGAGGGCAAAAAAGATTTAAAAAATTGATTAGTGAAGAAAGAGAAAAGAGAAGGGTACATAGACTTGAAACAGAGGAGAGAAAATTAGATATATGAGTAAGCCAAAAGAGACTACAATAATAATGACATGTCAATAAAGCAGACAAATAAGATCAATTTTTAACAAGGGGTAAAAAGAAAGGAAGGAGAAAAAACTAAAGTGGGTATAGGAGAAGTGAGAAGAGGATGAAGAAGGGAGAAGTGAGGAAGAAAAGGGTGAAAAAGATAAAATAACAATAATAAAAATTAGAATAAAAAAATACAAAAAATAAAAGATTAAAAAAACACATAAAGAAAAAAAAATAAATAAAAGATTAAGAAAAGTGAAGTGTCATTTGCTTCAGCCAGTTTTAACGCCCCAATGGGGACTGGTTTAAGATCCCACTCTTAAGTTCTCTCTGCCACTTCTCAGTTTCCTATTTGGGTTGTCAGCACAGTGGTGCAGTTCCAAGTGATCCACTGCTCCTCTGTGTCTGTTTCCACAGCCTTGTCTGCAAGCAGGAGGAACCAATCTGCCCACTTTGTCTGTCTGCCTGAGTGATTAAGAGTAAGTTTTTGACAGGGCTTTAGGTAGGGGTGGTGCTGTATTGTTTTCCAGGACCAAGAGGCCCCTCTTCATCCCAGTCCCCAATGGCTCCCTGAGGCTATTCAGTTTTTGTTTCCTCAGAAAATGTGTAGTCTGGGTGCTGCTGCACTAGCTGCCCTGAGGCTGCTGGGAGGGGCTGGCTCTTCAGGAGAAAAAATGGCTGCTTAGGTTTTCAGTGGTTCTCAACCTTCCTAATGCCATGACCCTTTAATACAGTTCCTCATGTTGTGGTGACCCCCAATTTCATTGTTACAAGTTGAACATAATTAAAGCATAGTGATTAATCACAAAAACAATATGTAATTATATATGTGTTTTCCGATGGTCTTAGGCAACCCCTGTGAAAGGGTTGTTCGACCCCCAAAGGGGTCGCGACCCACAGGTTGAGAACCCCTGGTTTAGAGGGTCCCGAATGCCCCAGTGCCAGATTTCTGGTCACCTCTCCCTGCCCTTCTCCCCTCCACAGCCTCTCACCAGCCTCCAGAAATCTGCACTTCTACCTGCACCACAGCCTGGGGTGAGTATTTGTAATTGAAAGGTCCTATGAACTGGGTTTAGCAAATAAAAGCAAACACAAAACAGAGGCAAAGCAACTGCTCAACTGTGAGACCCCCAGCAGCACCATGTGGCTCAGGCAGCTAGCTCCTCAGGCCGCCTTTCTGGTTCTATCTAGCCTCTCATGGCTGTGGACTTAGATCTAGATTTTCCAGCCTCTGGCAGCCCTGTGGACTTCTTTTCCACAGAAAGATATTAAACCTGTCCCCAAGGAGCATGGACTTGGTGCAGTGAACTTTCTTCTAACTCTCTTGGCCTTGTGGTCACATGTGTCCCTTCAGCCCAGATAACCAATCCTACCATTCTGCAGGCATCATCTGCCCTTTGTGCTACCACATTGTCTTTATCTATTCAACCATTGATGAGCATTTGTGCTGCTTCTACCTGTTGGTAATTATGAGTAATGCTGCCATAAACAAATTTGACTGGACATATTTCATTTTTCTTGGGGATATACACAGAAGTGGAATTACTGAGACATATAGTATTCTATGTTTAATTATTTGAGGAGCTCCCGGACTGTTTTCCAAAATGTCTGTATTATTTTATATTTTCACCCACAGTGTATTAGAGTTCTAGTTTCTCCATGTCCTTGCCAACACTTTTTGATTTTTCTATCCATTCTAGTAGATATGAGTGAAGTAGTATATTATTATGGTTTTGATTTGTATTTCCCAGGTAACTTATTATGTTGAGCATCTATTCATATACTAATTGGTCATTTATATATCTTTGGGGAAATGCCTACTCAGATTCTTTGTTCATTTTTAAATTGAGTTATTTATCTTTGTATTATTGAGTTGTAGAAACTCCTTATTGTAGTAAAAGTGCCTGGTAATTAGCTTTTTAAATTGTAATTTAGGTGCCTCACATTAAGATTTTCATTGCTGAGGCATTCACTTCAAATATATTTATTTCATCCTTCTCTAATAAATACAATGCTAGCTACACAAGTAGATAAAGACCCACAACCATCCTACCCAGGAAGTTATAAAGTATCCCTTTTCTAGAAAGTTCTGGTTGACCTAAAAACTGATTGACATCTTGCTTTTACCTTCACATGCTCAATTTCTACTTTTACATTTTAAATTCGTCAATAAAGAGTGAAACTGCAAACCCACAGGCACTTGATGCAAATAAATTCAAATCACCAGGTTCTCTTCTCTTCTCTCCTCTCCTCTCCTCTCCTCTCCTCTCCTCTCCTCTCCTCTCCTCTCCTCTCCTTTCTCCTTCTTCTTCTTCTTCTTCTTCTTCTTCTTCTTCTTCTTCTTCTTCTTCTTCTTCTTCTTCTTTCTCTCTCTCTCTCTCTCTCTCTCTCTCTCTCTCTCTCTCTCTCTCTCTCTCTCTCTCTCCTTTGCTGTCTGACCCCAGTTTGGTCCAGCCACAACATTGGCTCTAATCAGGGAAATGCCACTGGGGGATGGCTACAGTAGTATGGGCTGAGGTGTGTGCCCACTGATATTTCTAGCAGGTAGAATCACTATTAATAGGATGAAACTGACCAAAAAAACCCACATATATATTCTAGGTACAAGTCCCTTATCACATATATGATTTGAGATATTTTCTACCATTCTTTAGGTTATCTTTTCATTTCTTTGATGGTATCTTTTTAAACACAGAAGCTTTTTCTAAATTTTGATAAAGTTCAATTTATCTCTCTTTTCTTGTTCTCTTGCTTTGGTTTCATATATAAGAACCCATTTCCAAATCCAAAGACACTGAAGTTTATCCTTATATTTTCTTTTTTTTATTATTTACTTACTTATTAGTTTTATTTTTCTTTATTGCTTAAGGTATTACATATGTGTACTTATCCCCTCATTGCCCCCCACCCCACCCAACTCATGCCCTCACCCCACCATTGTCTGTGTCCTTTGGTTAGGCTTATATGCATGCTTACAAGTCCTTTGGTTGATCTCTCCCCTTTACCCCCACCCTCCCCTACCTTCCCTCTGAGGTGTGACAGTCTGATCAATGCTTCTCTGTCTCTGGATCTATTTTTGTTCATCAGTTTATGTTGTTCATTATATTCCATAAATGAGTGAGATCATGTGATATTTATCTTCCTCTGACTGGCTTATTTTGCTTAGCATAATGCACTCCAGATCCTTCCATGCTGTTGCAAATGGTAAGAATTCCTTCTTTTTTTTACCACAGTGTAGTATTCCATTGTGTAGATATACCACAGTTTTTTAATCTACTCATCTGCTGATGGGAACTTTGGCTGTTTCCAAATATTAGCCTGGTGAATTGTGTCGCTATGAACACAGGGGTGCATATATCCTTTCTGATTGGTGTTTCTAATTTGTTGGGATATGTTCCTAGAAGTGGGATCACTGGCTCAAATGGAAGTTCCATTTTTAGTTTTTTGAGGAAAGCCCATACTGTTCTACACAGTGGCTGCACCTGTCTGCATGCCCACCAGCAGTGCAGGAGGGTTCCTTTTTCTCCGCATCCTTGCCAACACTTGTTATTTGTTGATTTGTTGATGATAGCCATTCTGACTGATGTGAGATGGTACCTCATTGTCATTTTGTTTTTCATCTCTCAGATGATTAGTGACTTTGTGCATGTTTTCATATGTCTCTTGGCCTTTCTTATTTCTTCTTTCCAAAAGTAACTATTTAGGTCCATTGTCCATTTTTTGATTGGGTTGTTTATCTTCCTTTTTGTTAAGTTGTAAATGTTGGAGATTAAACCCTTATTGCTGATAACATTGGCAAATATGTTCTCCCACGCAGTGAGATTTCTTATTTTGTTGACGGTTTCATTTACTGTGCAAACACTTTTTATTTTGATATAGTCCTATTTGTTTATTTTTTGTTTGGTTTCCATTGCACTATGAGTGTTATCAGTGAAGAAATTGCTTTGGACTATGTCTGAGATTTTGCTGTCTTTGGATTACTCTAGTATTTTTATGGTTTCCCATCTTATGTTAAGTCCTCTGTCCATTTTGAGTTTATTTTTGTGTATGGTATAAAAGGTGGTCTAGTTTGATTTTTTTGCATGTATCTGTTCAATTTTCCCAACATCATTTACTGAAGAGACTGTCCTGACTCCATTGTATATTCATGCCTCCTTTGTGAAATATTAATTGAGCATAGTGGTTTGGGTTGATTTCTGATTTTTCTATTCTATTCCATTGGTCTATATATCTGTTCTTGTGCCAGTATCAGGCTGTTTTGAGAACAGTGGCTTTGTAATACAGCTTCATATCTGGTACTATGATCCCACCTACTTTGTTCTTCTTTCTCAGGATTACTGCAACTATTTTGTCTTTTTTTATTGCAGATGAATTTTTTGAAAGTTCTTTCTAGGCCTGTGAAATATGCTGTTGGTATGTAAATGGGAAGTGCATTGAATCTATAGATTGCTTTGGGTAGTATGGACATTTTGATGATGTTGATTCTACCAGTCCATGAGCACGGTATGTTCTTCCATCTGTTTATGTCTTCCTCTATATCTTTTTTTAGTGTCCTGTAGGTTTCCATGTACAGGTCTTTTACCTCCTTAGTTAAGTTTATTCCTAAGTGTCTTAATTATTTTGGTGCAATGGTAAATGGGATTGATTTTTAGTCTCTTTTTCTGTAAGTTCACTATTGGTGTATAGAAATGTCATAGATTTCTTGATGTTAATTTTGTATCCTGCTACATTGCCAAATTCATTTATTAAGTCTAATAATTTTTTGATGGAGTCTTTAGGGTTTTCTATGTACAGTACCATGCCATCTGCAAATAAGGACAGCTGTACTACTTCTTTTCCTTTTTGAATGCCTTTTATTTCTTCTTCTTGTATTATCACAATGGCTAGTACTTCCAGTACTATGTTGAACAGGAGTGGTGAGAGTGTGTGTCACTGTCTTGTTCCTATTCTTAGGGGAAATGAATTTAGTTTTTGCCCAATGAGCATGATGTGGGCTACAGGTTTGTCATATAAAGCTTTTCTTATGTTGAGGTATGATCCTTCTATTCCCACCTTGTTGAGATTTTTTTTTTTAATCAAGAATGGGTGCTGGATTTGGCCAAATGCTTTTTCTGCATCAATTGATATGATTATGTGATTTTTGTGATTTTTATCTCTCAATTTGTTTATGTGATGTATTGTGTTTATTGATTTGTGGCTATTGTACCATCCTTGCATCCCTGGGATAAATCCTTCTTAGTCATGGTGTATAATCTTTCTGATCTACTGCTGGATCCAATCTGCGAGAATTTTGTTGAGGATTTTGGCATTAATGTCCACGAGGGGTATTGTCCTGTAATTCTCTTTCATTGTGTTGTCTTTATCTGGTTTTGGTATTAGGGTATTGCTGGCTTTATAGAATTAGCTTGGAAGTGTTCCTTCCTCTTGAATTTTTGGGAATAGTCTGAGGAGGATAGGTTTCAGTTTTTCCTTTAATGTTTGGTAAAACTCCCCTGTGAAGCCGTCTGGCCCCGGGCTTTTTTTTGCTGGGAGCTTTTTGATGACTTCTTCAATTTCTTCCATAGTTATCAGCCTACTGAGATTTTTAGATTCTTCCTGATTCAGTAATGTAAGGTTGTATTTTTCTAGGAATATGTCCACTTCCTTCAGGTTGTCTAATTTGTTGAAATAGAGTTGTTCATAATAATTTTTAACAATCCTTTGTATTTCTGTGAGGTCTGTTGTTATTTTGCCTCTTTCATTTCTGATTTTGTTTATTTGAGTCTTCTCTCTTTGCTTCTTGGTGAGTCTGGCTAGAGGTTAATCAATCTTGTTTATCCTTTCAAACAACCAACTCTTGGTTTCATTGATCTTTTATTTGTTTTTTGTTTTTGTTTTTTATGTTATTAATTGCTGCTCTGATCTTTATTATCTCCTTCCTTCTGCTCACTCTGGGCTTTACTTGTTGTTAACTTTCTAATTCTTTAAGTGGTAGAGTTAGATGATCTACTACCATTTTCTCTTGTTTTTTGTTTGTTTGTTTGTTTTTTTGAAGTAAGCTTCTAGAGCTATAAACTTCCCTCTTAGGATGGCTTTCATTGTGTCCCACAGATTTTGGATTATTGTCTTTTTATTGTCATTAGTTTGCAGGATTTTCTTAATTTCTTTTCTGATCTCTTTGGTAACTCAATCATTGTTTAATAGCATGCTATTCAGCTTTCAAGTGTTTGAATTATTTCGATCATTTTTATTTTAGTTTATTTCTAATATTATGCCATTGTGATCTGAGAAGATGTTTGGTATGATTTCAATCTTCTTGAATTTGGGGACACTTTGTTTGTGACACAATATGTGATCTATCTTTGTAAATGTCCCATGTGCACTTGAGAAGAATGTGTATTCTGTGGCTTTGGGGTGAAATGTTCTGAAGATGTCAATTAAGTCCATCTGATCTAGTGAGTTGTTTAAGATTACAGTTTCTTTGCTGATTTTTTGTCTCGAGTATTTATCCAGTGATGTCAGTGGTGTATTAAAGTCCCCTACTATCATTGTACTGTTATCGATCTCTCCCTTGATATTTTCCAGAAGGTATTTTTTTTGAGTATTTGGTGCTCCTGCATATATGCTCATCAGGGTTATATCTTCTTGTTGTATTGATCCCTTTAGTATTATGATGTGGCCTTCCTTATTTCTTGTTATGGTCTTCACTTAGAGATCTATTTCGTCTGATAAAGGTCTTATTACCTCAGCTTTTTTTTTTTCATTTCCATTTGCCTGAAAGATATTTCTCCATTCCTTCACTTTCAGTCTGTGTGAGTCCCTTGTTCTGATGTGGATCTCTTGTAGACAGCATATATATGGGTCATTTTTTTTTTTATCCATTCAGCCACTCGATGTACTTTAATTGGATCATTTAGTTCATTTACATATAAAGTTATTATTGATAAGTACTTGTTTGCAGCCTTTTTTGTGCCTTTGTTCCTTCTTCCACTTTTATTACTTATTTTTACACCAGTCCCTTTAGCATTTCTTGCATTGCTGCCTTGGTAGTGATAAACTCCCTTAGCCTTTTTTTTTTTTTTTTTGTCTGTGAAGCTCCTTCTTTCCCCTTCAATTTTATATGATAAGCTTGCTGGATAGAGTATTCTTGGATTCAGTCCTTTGCTTTGCATCACTTTGTAAATTTCCTTCCATTCTTTTCTGGCCTTATGTGTTTCTGTTGGGAAATCATTTGATCATCTCATGGGAGATCTCTTGTATGTAACTTTCTATCTCTCTCTTGCAGCCTTTAAGATTCTCTCTTTGTCCTGAACATTTGCCATCATAATTATGATGTGTCTTGGTGTGTGTCTTTTTGGGTTCATCTTGTTTGGTACTCTCTGTGCTTGTGTGACATTTTTCTTCCCCACATCAAGGAAGTTTTCTGACATCACTTCTTCAAATAGGTTTTCTAACCCTTGCTCCTCTCCCTGTTTTTTTCTGGCACACCTATTATTCGTATGTTCCTCCATTTCATGTTGTCCCATAGTTCCCTTTGGCTATCCTCCTGTCTCTTAATTTGTTTGTCCAGTTGCAGTTCAGTTTGGGTGTGTTTTCTTCCCTGTCTTTTAATTCCCTAATTGGTCCTCCACTTCTCTTGGTCTACTGTTGAAACTTTCTATGGTGTTTTTTATTGCAGCTATATCACTCTTTATTTCTTCTTGATTCTTACATAAGTTTTTTCATCCATCTTGTTTATGAACTGTATGACCCATAACCTGAATTCTTTTTTTTCCTGCCATATTGCATGCCCCCATTTCATTTAACTATTTTTCTGGCGATTCCTCCTTTTCTGTCCTTTGGGGGTTTCTTTGTCTACCCATTTTTGCTCTCACCAAAGGATCTAGACCAGTGATGGTGAACCTATGACATGCGTGTCAGAGGTGACACGCGAACACATTTTTTTGGTTGATTTTTCTTTGTTAAATTTCATTTAAATATATAAAATAAATATCAAAAATATGTGTTTTACTATGGTTGCAAATATAAAAAATTTCTATATGTGACATGGCACCAGAGTTAAGTTAGGGTTTTTCAAAATGCTGACACACCGAGCTCAAAAGATTCGCCATCACTGGTCTAGACATTAAATCATGCAGGGGCTGTTCCTTGGGTGGCAGTGGCTCCTTGGGATTTGGTTGTTCCTTGAACAGTCATGGCAACAGCTTCTCCTCAGTTGGCAGTGGCTTCTCTGGGGCATGCTCTTCACAGCAGTGGTGGCTCCTCTGGCTAGTGGGGGGAGGCTGCTCATACAGCTGCTGCTCCTCGGACTGGGGTGGGCTTCTCACAAGGCTGCTGCCTCTCAGACAGAGCCAGGCTGCTCATGTGGCTGCTGCTCCTTGGATGGGAGTGAGCTGAACTTGTGGCTTCTGCGCCTTGGATGGGGGCAGGCCACTCACCTTGTTGCTGCTAATTGGACAGGTGTGGGCTGGGTGTGGCTGCTACTCCTCAGACCAGGGCAGCTATGCAGGGCTGCCGCTCCTCAGACATTGGTGGTCTGCTCATGCAGCTGCTGTTACTCAGACTGGGACAGGGTGCTTGGGTGGCTGCCACTCCTCTAATGGGAGCGGGCTGCTTGCAGAGGTGCTGCTCCATTATAAGGGAGGGCTGCTCACACAGCTGCTGCTCCTTGAATGGGGGAAGGCTGCTCCCACTGATGCTGCTCCTTGGATGGGGGCAGGCCATGTGAGGCTGCTGCTCTTTGGCTTGGGTAGGGCTGCTCACGGGGCTGCTGATCCTCTGACAGGAACAGGCTGCTCATGTCTTTGCTGCTTGCATGGTCACGGTGCCCTGGGCTTAAGTGTTGGGCCGGTCAGAGGGGAGCATGCTTCAGAACTCACAAGAGCCTGCACCTGGGGTGGCTGGCATCTCAGTAACCATGGGACCACAGCAGAAGTAGCAGGTCCCTGGTAGGTGTGGCTGTAGAGTTCCAGGTGTTATCTGAGGTCACCCTGGGTGGAGGTGAGGCTGGGCTCCCAGTTACAGCACCTCTCCCCTTCAAAAAGGCAAGGCCTCTGAGGAAGAGCTGGCCTCCTGGTACTGTTTGCAAAAGTAACAGAGGTTGCCTAGTTAGGCAAGCCAAGTTAGCCTCCCTGCAAAGGTCCTGTGTGATCTAGTTGTCTCACTCACACACATACACACAAACCACATGACCACGCACTCCTCCTTTTTTCACTCACTCATGCTCTCTCCCTCACTGCCACATTCTTCCTATTTCTGTAGTTGTGTCTGGGGTGTTATTGACGTGTTCGTGATTGGAGTTTCCTCTCAGTGTGTCTGGTTATCTGACTTGCTCTCTAGCACATTGTCTGGACAGGGTAAAATTCACCTCGACAAGACAGGACGCAAAGGGAACAAAACACAAATGTACTCATGAAACCAATACCCCAAATATAAGTGACCACCAGAAAAAAGAGAATTAAGGAGGGGGGAAAGAGCACAAATGATACTTAAAAGAGAAAAAAAAATGGTATGAGAGATAAGCAAAAGAAGAAAAAGGAATAAAAAGGAATATACATGGAGTGGCCAGATTATTATGACCACCTGACGTTTGTAGGCAAATTAGCTATAATTTCACATGCCCCAAACCATAACACTGCCCCCACCAGCTTGAAGGGTTGTACTCATGCATGTGGGGTGCGTGCTTTCATGCTGTTTCCGCCAAATTCTCACTCTGCCATCTGCATGATGCAACGGGAGATGTGATTCATCAGACCACATAACTTTTTTCGAATGCTCAACTGTCCAATCCTTGTGTTCCTGTGCGAATTGGAGATGTTTTATATTGGCAAGTGCAGACAGCAAAGGTGTTCGAACAGGCTTTCAGCTTCCATATCCCATATGATGCAGTGTATGGCTAATTTGCCTACAAAGTCCGGTGGTCATAATAATCTGGCCATTCAATATATATATCCTACGTTCAAAGGCTGTTAAATCACGTTGTTTACCCATATCTTCAGAAAAAAATTACTTCTACTGTCGTGGTAAACAACCTGCCTCCCTATTTATAATGGTCTGGCCCTCTAGCAACTTCAGCGTGAAATTATAGCTAATTTGCCTACAAACATCAGGTGGTCATAATAAGCTGGCCACTCAGTATGTGTGTGTGTATATATATATATATATATATATATATAGAGAGAGAGAGAGAGAGGTAAACCAAAACAGGTAGACCAAAACAAACAAATAACCAGTAAAGAGAGTGGGGGAAGAATCTTATATACAGAAAATAAGGTTAAGAAGTGGATGAATATGAGGAGGACCTCAGTTCAGTATAGAGGAATTAGAAGGGGGATGAGTGGATAAGAAGAAAGAAAACAAGAAGGAAGTAATAATAATTATAAATTAACAAAAAAAATTGTTTTAAAAAATAACAAATAACAAATAAAATAAAATAAATTAGAATGATGGAAAAATAATGCAAAAATAAATATAAAATAAAGAAACAAATGAAAACTATAAAGAAAAAGAGAGAAAAAATAGAATAAAATAAAATAAAATAAAAATGAAAAAGTGAAGTGTAGTTGCTTATGCTGGCTTAAGATCCCAGTCTTCTGTACTGTCTAGGTTTCTCAGTTTCCCGTTGCTGGGACTGAAGGCCTCTCTTTAAGCCAGTCCCTGTGAACTCTCAGGGACTATTCAGATTTTTTTTTAATCCTTTGTACCATTCAGGGTGTATTCTGCATGTGGCTGTATTGGTTGCCTGGAGACTGGAGTGTAGGGCTATCTCTTCAGTAGAAAATTGCTGCCCAGGTCCCGGGATCAGGTATGACTCGGCACCAGACTCGCTGCCACTTCTCCAGGATCCTCTCCTCTCTCCAGCCTCTCCCCAGACTCCACAAGTCCACACCTTCTCCTGCACCTCAGCCACAGGTGAGTGTCTATATTCAAAAGGTCTTATTAACTAGGTTCAGTGAAGAAAAACAAAGGCCACAGAGATGTGAGCCCATCTCCTGCCAGCACTGCACAATCTGGACAGCCCTTCAGGCTTCCCCCTCTGGGCTCAGACTTTTGTGACTGTGGACCCAGATCTAGAATCCCCTGCCACCAGCAGTCCTGCGGACCTCCTTTTCACAGTCAGATACTATGCCTGTCCCAAGGGATGCAACTCAGTGCAGTGCGGTTTCCCTCTGACCCTCTGGGCTCAGAGGTTCTGGCAGTTCTCTTCAGCCCAGATCCTTGATTTTTCCTTTCTCCACGTGTCCTCTGCCCTTCCTGGCTGCAAATTGTCTCACCACCTGAGTCTTCATCGCCAATTTGGGGTGGATGTTATTCATTTCAGCTGCTCATTCTATCTCCCTTATATTTTATTCTATGAGTTTTATAGATGTTACTCTTACACTTAGTATTTTGATCTATTTTATGTTTCAATGTCATCTTTTTGCATGTGGCTGAGTATTTGATAGTGGAGAAAGGGCACCAGAATGTTACCAGCAATAGAACCTCAGTTCAGCAACCTTGGTACTTGATTTCTGACTAGGAAAGAATTCAGTGTCAACACCCAAATACAAACAAAAGTTTATATAGAAAGTTAGAGGTAGAAGAAGTGAGCCATGGAAGAAGTGAGCCAATTGGGATGCACAGGCTCAGGAAAATAGTTACAGAGGCAAAAGAAAGGTCCTTGGAGCTTAGAAGAAAGAAAGCACAGAGACACACCTAAAGGAAGAAGGCACCAACACTGAGAGAGAGAGAGAGAGAGAGAGAGAGAGAGAGAGAGAGAGAGAGCTAGGTCCTTCTTCTTGAGGTTTTTAAAGGTGGGAGGTCTGAAGGTAGGATCACAATAGAAATATTCATCAGATTTTCTCGTGTATCCTTTCAGGTCCTGGTCACTACTGATTGGTTAGTGCTAGAGTAGTGTGTCTTTAGTCATTGCATCAGGTCCTGATGTCACCCATGGCATTACTCTGTATGGTTTTGATGCTTTTCTGGGACTGAAGCTGAAACACTACTGGGGCCTAGATCTCATCTCTAGTTTGACTACAACTCTGTCTCTCTGGTCAACGGGCCCAAGGCCTTGTGTCTGAGATTATATGATGTGGACCAGAACCTCATTGATCTGAGGCTTTAATGTTTAAGAGAGTGGTTGTGCATGGGCTTCTATGGGAGTCATATGAGGCTATTCTCTGTCTCCCTTAGTCCTCCTCTAAGGATGTCAATCACATGACTAGTAAAATACTAGGGGAGGAAAGATCCCAGGATGTCCCTGGATGTCCGGCAGGCCTGATCCCAAGATGTCTGACTGCTGGGATCTGGCCTAAACCGGCAGTTGGACATCCCTCTCACAATCCTGGACCACTGTCTCCTAACTGCTCGCCTGCATGCCTGCCTGATTGACCCTAACTGCTTCAGCCTGCCAGCCTGATTGCCTCCTAACAGCTCCCCTTCCAGCCTGATTGACGCCTAACTACTCCCCTGCCAGCCTGATCATGCCCAACTGCCCTCCCCTGCTGGCCAGATCACCCCCAAGGCTTTTATTAGTATAGATATGACCCTTCACAGAAAATTTCACTAACCCTGCTTTACAATAAGGGCTTGACAATTGAACCATTGGGGCCAGGCACCAAGATTTCCTTTCTTTGAATAGTGGAGGGAATAATCATCTTGTCTTTAAGTTGCCCTGAAGATCAAATGAGACAATGACTTAGAAAAGCATAAAAGCACCATATAAAGACAAGTGTCTTTTTCATGTACTGAAAAGACAATAAAGTGGTAAAATGGAAAACACTATTTTTATTCTCCCCCTTCCTTCCTTTACAGCCTTTATTTAAACTTTGAAATTTAGAAAAATTTCACTCCTATTTTCATTTATTTACATTCAATATTATTTTGTATTAATTTCAGGTTTTATATTAGTTACAGAATAGTGGTTAGGCAATCATATACTTTATAAAGTGTTCCCTGATATTTCCAGTACCCACCTGGCTTCATACCGTCATTACACTATTGACTCTATTCCCTATTTAAGTGACAATAGGTTTACAGGTTCCTTCCAATCTTTCTTTTGTGTTGCCCGCCCTTCCTTTTCTTTCTCATGTCTTCCCTCATTTTCTTTATATAGTATCTCAATTGGCCCTCAAAGCTCAGTGAAGGCACTGGGACATGCTTAATCCATTTTACAGACAAGGAAACTGAGGCCAATTCCTGTTGGCTATGAAACTGGACTCCTCGTGCAGGGAGCCCTCACAGCCATGCTCTCCACCTTTCCTAAGGGACAGCCGCAGGGCAAACAGAACAAACCTCCCCGTGAGGCTTCCAAGCCTCATTCTCAAGCACCTCTTCATCATGGATGCTCCATATTCTTTCCTCTCCTCTGCCCCACCCCCATTCTTTACTGGCCATTCTTTTCTGGGGAACAGGTGGTAGGGTTGCACTCACCATGCAGGTGTGCACCCCCATGGGGTGGGGCGAGAACTGGGGCGGGGCAGGGTGGGAACTGAGAGAGGGGCAGGGTAAGAACTGGGGGCGGGGTGGGCGCAGGCTTGTTTTTGGGCCAAGGCTGGAGCAGGAGTCCTGGCCTCTCAAGTGTGCAGGCCTTGGCGAGGCCCGGTCAGCTCCGGGAGCTTCACCAAACCACTGCATTGGGGTACCCAGCAGTGCGGTGCTCCTCCACTGAGGTGGTGCCACCCCTCCACCCCCGCCTCAGGGCTGGGAGTCTGCGCCCCTCTTGCTGGGCGTTCTTCCACACCAGCAGTCATTGCCTCTTTTTTCCCACCTATTGGGGCCACTACAGAACCTTGCTCTCCACGGGCAAGGCAGATCCCCAACTGCCAACACCCTGCCCAGGCCTGAGCCCCCTCCAGTGCACCCCACTTTGGCACCTCTCTGCACCCCTTGGGCCGCCCGCCTCCTGGCCAGCCACTTTGCTGAAGCCATGACGCTTGCCCAGGATCTGCCCATCAGGTGGAGGCCTGTCCGCGCGCCTGCAGACCCCATGGCCATGGCTCCTGGCAGCCACTATGCTGAAGGTTCCTCTACCTTTAGGCTCTCTCCTCAGACTCCCAGGAGCTTGGCTCCCACAGCCCTGCCCTTCCATGGCTTCCTGCAGGCCCCTCTCTATTCGGCTCTCCCGCCGTCCACCTGTCAGGACGCTACTGAGGTGCCGTGTTGTGGACAGTGTGGTTCTGGGGAAGGGGCTGGGGTGTGGGGAACAGCTCCAGTAAAGTTTAATAAGCCCCAGGCCCCCAGCCCCCTCTTGAGTGGAGCCCAGGGTAGGCTGGGGGCCTGGGTCTGAACACTGCAGCTGCGGAGGTGACGGCGCAGAAAAACGAGGTTGCATCGGTCTGCCGGAGTGGGCGGGTCATGCCTTCCTGCTCTCCCTCCATGGCCCCGCCTGGCCCAGTCTGGTCCACACTGCCACAATCGGCCCGCAGGAGTGGATGGGTTGTGCCTCGCTGCTCGGCCCTGTTGCTCCCAGCCAGGTCTGCTATAGGCCCACCGGAGTGGCTTGGGGCTGCTGTGTGCCGGGCTCCCCTGCGTGTTTGTGTCTCCAATCCAGCCCCCAGCAGCCTCAGCACCGAGGTGGAGGGGCTTGAGGCTTCTGGAGCCTGACAGGAGACATAAACACACAGGGCTTCCCTTAGGCTTCGCTGCCGGGAGCCATCAGACTTCACTCGTGGCTTGGAGCCTATGTATGCAAATTAACCACCATCTTTGCATATCATGCTGATTAGCCAATGGGAGGTGTAGTGAAGGTACGGTCAATTACAATGTTTGTCTATTATTAGATAGTATAGGTATAGAAAAGCAATTGGTTTATTTATTGTCTAAAGTTTAAAATATGTCTCATTTTTCCAAATTGACCCCCCCAACCCCCACTGCCCAAGTGTCGGTGTCCATTGGTTATGCTAATATGCATGCATACAAGTCCTTTGGTTGCTCTCTAAAACCCCTCCCCTGCCATTTGTCTCTGGATCTATTCTTGTACATCAAATTATGTTGATAATTATATCCCACATATGAGTGAGAACATGTGATATTTATCTTTCTCTGACTGGCTTATTTCACTTAACATAATGCTCTCCAGTTCCATCCATGCAGTTGCAAATGTTAAAAGTTTTTTCTTTTTATGAAAGCACTAGAGGCTCGGTGCACAAAAATTTGAGCATTGGCAGGGATGGGGATGTCCCTCAGCCCCACTTGTGCCCTCTCACAGTCTAAGACCCCTCGGGAGATAACGACCTGCTGGCTTAGGCCCACTCCCGGGTGGCAGAGGGCAGGCCCAATTCCTAGGTGCCTGCCCCGCAGCTCCTGGTCGGGCTCAGAGCAGGGTAGATTGGGGAGTTGTGGCCCCGCCCCCTGTCACACACAGAGCAGGGTGATCAGGGGGTTTGGACTCTGCCCCCTGTCACTCTGCTCCAGGGGCCAGGAGGCCTTGTGGCTCTGCTGATCCCAATGCTAAGAGGCCTTGCTGCTCCACTGATCCCGTTGCTGGGAGGCCTCATGACTCTGCTTGACACAAGGGCAGTGAGGCCGTGCTGCTCCGCTGATCCCGGTGCTAGGAGTGCTAGGAGACCTCGCGGCTCTGCTGATCCTGGTGCCAGGAGGCCTCATGGCTCCGCTGATCCCAGGTTTGGGAGGCCTTGTGGCTCCACTGATCCCAGGCCGGGAGGCCTTGCTGCTCTGCTGATCCCGGTGCTTGGAGGCATATTACCCTTTTACTATATAGGAGAGAGGCCTGGTGCATGGGTGGGGGCCGGCTGGTTTGCCCTGAAGGGTGTCTTGGATCAGGGTGGGGGTCCCCACTGGGATTCCTGGCCAGCCTGGATGAGGGGATGATGCCTGTTTGCAGCTGGTCACAACCCCTTCAGGCTGGGGGTCCCCACTGGGGTGCCTGGCCAGCCTGGATGAGGGGCTGAGGGCTGTTTTCCGGCTGGAGGGTGACTGAAGCTCCCAACCTCTCCTTTTTACCTTTTTTTTTTTTTTTAATTCTGGGATTTATTTACCTTCTACGGCTGTCACTGGAGCTGAGAGCTGGCTTTAGCTATGAGACCTCGGCTGCTGAAAGCAGGTCTGGGCTTTGTTTACCTTCTGTATTTGAAACTTTGTTGTGGCTCCAGCTCTGAGATCTGGGCTGGCTGAAAGCAGGTATCTGGGGTTTTGTTTAGCTTCTATATTTGCAACGACGTTTCTTAGAGAGCTGCTCAGAGCCCAGCAGCGGCAGGTGGGGAACCTTGGCTTCCTCCGTCACTGGAGCAAGCAAGCCTCCTGTTCGCATCAGTTGCCTGGCTGCCGGCCGCCATCTTGGTTGGCAGTTAATTTGCATATCGCCCTGATTAGCCAATGGGAATGGTATCAAAGTTATGGCTAATTACCATGTTTCTCTTTTATTAGATAGGATAGTATTCCATTGTGTAGATGTACCACAGTTTGTTAAGCCATTGGTCTGCAGATAGGCATGTATGCTGTTTCCAAATTGTAGCTATTGTAAATTGTGCTTCTATGAACATGGGGGTGCATATATCCTTTATGATTGGTGTTTCTTTTTTCTTGGGATATAGTCCTAAAAGTGGGATCACTGGGTCAAATGTGAGTTCCATTTTTAAATTTTTGAGGAAACTTCATACTGTCTTCCACAGTAGCTGCACCAGTCTGCATTCCTACCAAGAGTGCACTAGGGTTCATTTTTCTCCACATCCGTGCCAGCATTGTCCTTTGTTGATTTGTTGATGATAGCAATTCTGACAGGTGTGAGATGGTATCTCATTGTTGTTTTGATTTGCATCTCTCAGATGATTAGTGTCTTTGAGCATGTTTTCATATGTCTCTGGGCCTTCTGTATGTCCTTTTTCTAAAAATGTCTATTTAGATCCTTCACACATTTTTTTGATGGATCATTTATCTTCCTTTTGTTAAGTTGTATGAGTTCTCTGTAAATTTTGAAGTAAATCCTTATCTGAAATATCATTGGCAAATATGCTCTTCCATACAGTAGGCTTTCAAATTGTTGTTTTGTTGATGGTTTCTTTTGCTGTGCAGAAGCTTTTAATTTTGATGTAGTCCCATTTATTGATTTCCTCCTTAGTCTCCATTGCCCTAGGACAGCGGTTCTCAACCTGTGGGTCGAGACCCCTTTTGTGGTCGAACGACCCATTCACAGGGGTTGCCTTAGACCATTGGGAAACACATATATAATTACATATTGTTTTTGTAATTAATCACTATGCTTTAATAATGTTCAATTTGTAACAATGAAAATACATCCTGCATATCAGATATTTACATTATGATTCATAACAGTAGCAAAATTACAGTTATGAAGTAGTAATGAAAATAATTTTATGGTTGGCAGTCACCACGACATGGGGAACTGTATTAAAGGGTCGTAGCATTAGGAAGGTTGAGAACCACTGCCCTAGGAGCTGTGTCTGTAAATATATTGCTATGAAATATGTCTGCTATTTTGCTGCCTATGGAGTCTTATAGGATTTTTATGGTTTCCTGTGT
The DNA here is from genome assembly GCF_964212035.1 of Myotis nattereri. Taxonomy (NCBI): domain Eukaryota; kingdom Metazoa; phylum Chordata; class Mammalia; order Chiroptera; family Vespertilionidae; genus Myotis; species Myotis nattereri. The sequence goes on from NC_138078.1 coordinate 46,196,390, forward strand.
TATATTTAAGTCCTTTAGCCATTTTGAGTTTGTATTTGTGTATGATGTAAGTTTGTGATCTAGTTTCATTTTTTTTCATGTATCTGACCATATTTCCCAGCACCATTTATTGAAGAGACTGTCTTGACTTCATTGTATGCTCTTGCCTCCTTTGTCAAACATTAATTGAACATAATGGCTTGTGTCGATTTCTGGCTTCTCTGTTCTATTCCATTGCTCTATCTGTCTGTTCTTGTGCCAGTAAAAGGCAGTTTTGAGAACCATGGCTTGGTAATATAGCTTGATATCTGGTAATTTGATCCCTCCAACTTTGTTCCTTTTTCTCAGTATTGCTATGGCTATTGGATTCTTTTTTTTATTCCAGATGAATTTTTGGAGAGTTTGTTCTATATCTCTGAAATATGCCGTTGGTATTTTAATGGGGATTGCATTGAATCTGTACTTTGCTTTGGGTAGTATGTACGTTTTAATGATGTTGATTCTACCAATCCATGAACATGGTATGTTCTTCCATTTGTTGATGCCTTCCTCTGTCAATTTGTTGATGTCTTCCTCTAGTTTTTCAAGTATAGGTCTTTTACATCCTTAGTTTAGTTTCTTCCTATGTATCTTAATTTATTTGGTGCAATGATAAATGGAATTGTTTTTTCCCTTTCTCTTTCTGTGAGTTCCTGATTGGTGTATAAAAAGGCCATAAATTTCTGGGTGTTTTGTATCCTGATATATTGCCAAATTCATTTATTAGATCTAGCAGTTTTTTGATAGAGACTTTGGGGTTTTCTATGTATAGTATCATGTCATCTGTGAATAAAAACAATTTTACTTCTTTTCCAATTTGGATGCCTTTTATTTCTTCTTCTTGTCTGATTATGATGACCAGTCCTATATCGAACAGGAATGGTGAAAGTGTCTTGTTCCTGTTCTTAGGGGAATTGAGTTTAGTTTTTGCCCATTGAGTATGATGTTGGCTGTAGATTTGTCATATAAGGCTTTTCTTACGTTGAGGTATGATCCCCCTATTCCCACTTTGCGAAAAATTTTTACCAAGAACGTGTGTTAGATCTTGTCAAATGCTTTTTCAGCAGTGATTGGTAGGATTATGTGATTTTTGTCTCTCAATTTGTTTGTGTGATGTATCACATTTATTGATTTATGGGTATTGTACCATCATTGCATGCCCAGAATAAATCCCACTTGGTAATGGTGTATGATCTTTCTAATGTAATGCTGAATCTGATGTTAGAATTTTGTTGAGGATTTGAGCATCTACATTCATTAAAGATACTAGAAGCCCATTGCTCGAAGATTCACCCATGTCGAGTAAGACTCCCTCCACGTTCTGCGTGGAGTAGGGTTCGGTATCTGAAAGAGGAGCCGCACAACAAATGAGAGAAAAAGACACGAGATAATTTTGCAATATTGGGGGACCAGGCAGCAAGTCCTGAAGGACTTCCTCCGTGCTCAGGCCTCACCAAGCTTTTATTGATCTGGGATGCACCCATAGCATAGCCCTTAGGCAGGTGACCCCCTAGTAACAAGCAGACTAGCCCATCAGCAAGGATTTACATAACAATAAATGGGGGAGTAGTTTCAGCTACCACTGTCTGGACAAACAGGTGGCGCCTAGCTCCGAGCTTTGCTGAGCTTCAAAGGCACCCAGCCTTCGGGGGGTTTCGGGGAGTTCTCTGTCTATGCTTATCAGATAGTGAAGGCAATAAACGGTTTCCCACAACCCAATAGGCCTTCCTTCCACTGGCTGCCAGCATTGGTTTTCCTCTGGCAACTGGGACCCAGGCCTTTGGTCCAGACGCAGTGGAGAAGCCAAGCCTCAAGGCTAGGCTTCTCCACTGCAGCTGCAACGAGGCTTGGCTTCCCAAGCCTCGTCAGTCTTAAATTTTCAGTCTTCATTAATCACTCCATGCCTGAGTATGCAAATTAACCATCATCTTTGTTGGGTTAATTTGCATAGTCACTCTGATTGGCTAGTGGGCATAGCAGAGTGACACCAATTTGCATCTTTCTCTTTTATTAGTGTAGATGAGAGGCCCAGTGTAGAAAATTTTGTGCACTCAGGGGGTCCCTCAGCCTGGCCTGTGCCCTCTCGCAGTCTGGGACCCTTCAGGGTATGATCACTGGCTTGCTTAAGCCTGCTCCCTGGGGGATTGGGCCTAAGCTGGCAGTCAGACATACCACTGGCAGCCCGGGAGCCCTCGGAGGATTTGCACTTGCCAGTGGGGACCAGGCCTAAGCTGCAGTAGGACATCCTTAGCACTGCTGAGGAGGCAGGAGAGGCTCCCACCACCACCACTCTACTGGCAGTCGTTAGCCTGGCTTGTGGCTGAGCAGAGCTCCCCCTGTGGGAGCGCACTGACCACCAGGGGGGAGCTCCTGCATTGAGTTTCTGGCCCCTGGTGGTCAATGTGTGTCATAGTGACCAGTCATTCCCAGTTGTTCTGCTGTTAGGGTCAATTTGCATATTACCCTTTTATTATATAGGATAGAGGGCTGTTGCACGGGTGGGGCCAGCTGGTTTGCCCTGAAGGGTGTCCCAGGTCAGGGTGGGGGTCCCGTTTGGGTGCCTGGCCAGCCTGGGTGAGGGACTGATGGGTCTTTGCAGGCTGGTCACACCCCCTTTAGGGTGGGGGTACCCAGTGGGGTGCCTGGACAGCCTTGGTGAGGGGCTGAGGGTGTTTGCAGGCTGGTCAAGCCCCCCCCCCCCCGTGGGGACCCTCACTCCATGGAGGTTTGGCCATCCTGGGTGAGGGGCTGATAGCTGTTTTCAGGCTGGCCACACCCCCTTTAGGGTGTGGGGTCCCACTGGGGTGCCTGGCCAGTCTGGGTGAGGGGCTGAGGGCTGTTTTCAGGCTAGCCAAACCCCCCCCCGCCCAGCGACGAAAGCTCCAAGCCTCTCCTTTTTCTCTATTTTTTTTTAGTCTGGGATTTATTTACCTTCTATAATTGAAACTTTGTAGCCTTGAGAGGAGCTCAGAGCCAGCCAAGGTAGGTGGTAGGGAAGCTTGGCTTCCTCCATTGCCAGGGGCAACCGAAGCCTCCTGCTTGCTCCAGCTCCATGGCCATGGCCGGCTGAAAGCAGGTATCTGGGGTTTATTTACCATCTATAATTGAAACTTTGTTGCTTTGACTGGAGCTCAGAGCTGTCCGCGGCAGGCAGGAAGCTTGGCTTCCTCCATCATTGGGGCAAGCAAGCCTCCTGCTTGCAACAGCTCTGTGGCTGCCAGCAGCCATCTTGGTTGGGTTAATTTGCATATAGCCGCTCTGATTGGCTGGTGGGCGTGGCTTAAGGCATAGCAAAGGTATGGTCAATTTGCATGTTTGTCTTTTATTAGTGTAGATTGCCCTGTAGTTCTCTTTTTTTAGTGGTGTGTTTATCTGCTTTTGAGATTAGGGTAATGCTGACTTCTTAGAAAGAGCTTTGAAGTGTGCCTCTCCTTGAATTTTTTAAATTGTCTGAGGAGGATAGGTTTTAGTTCTTCTTTGAATGTATGGTAGAACTCTGCTGTAAAGCCATCTGGACCAGAGCTTTTGTTTGATGCAATGTTTTTGATTGCTGCTTCAAATTCTTCAGTAATTATCAGCCTATTTAAGTTTTTTTTTTCTTCTTCCTGATTGAGTTTCTGGAGTTTGAATTTTTCTAAGAATATGTCTATTTCATCTAGGTTGTCCATTTTGTTGGAATAGATCATTTCATAGTATTTTTTTCATAAATTTTTGTATTACTATGGGATCGGTTGTTACTTCACATGTTTCATTTCTGATTTTTTTATTTATTTTGGTTCCTTCCCTTTGCTTATTTGTGAGCCTGGCTAGAGGTTCATCAATCTTGTTTATCCTTTTAAAGAACCAGCTCAGCTCTTGGTTGTGTTGAACTTTTGTAATGTTTTCTTTTGGTCTCTATGCCATTTATTTCTGCTTTTATCTTTATTATTTCCTTACTTCTGCTCACTCTTCAGTTTTCTTGTTGCTCTCTTTCTAACTCATTGAATTGTAAGGTTAGATAATTTATTACCATTTTTTCTTGTTTTTTTGAGATAGGCCTGTAGAGCTATGAAATTCTTCTCAAGACTGCTTTCACTGTTTCATAGATTTTGGATTGTTGTGTTTTCATTGCCATTTGTGGCCATGATGCTTTTTTATTTCTTCTTTGATCTCTTTGATAACCCAATCATTGTTTAATATCATGCTCTTTAGCCTCAATGTGTTTGATTTTTTATTGTTTTTATTGTAGTTGATTTCTAATTTTATGCCATTGTGATCTGAAAAGATGCTTGATATGATTTCTATCTTCTTAAATTTGAAGAAACTTTGCCTGTGTCCCAATATGTGATCTATCTTTGAAAATGACCCATGTGCACTTGAGAAAAATGTATATTCTGTAGCTTTGGGGTGAAATGTTCTGAAGATGTCAATTAATTTCTTCTGATCAAGTGAGTCATTTAAGATTAATATTTCTTTGATGATATTTTTAGAGGATTGTTTCAGTCATGTTAGTGGGGTATTAAGGTACCCTACTATGACTGAATTCCTGTCAATCTCTGACTTTATATCCTGCAGAAGTTTTTTTTTTATGTATTTGTGTGCTCTTGTATTGGGTGAATATATGTTCACCAGAGTTATATCTTCTTGTTGAATTTCTCCCTTTAGTATTTTGAAGTGGCCTTCCTTATCTCTTGTTATGGCATTCACTTTGAGGTCTTATTTGTCAGATATAAGTATTGCTGCCCCAGGTGTTTGTTTTTTTTTTTCATTTATATCCTCCTGAAAACCTTTTTCCTCCCTTCACCATCAGTCTGTGTGAGACGTTTGTTCTGAGTTGGGACTCCTATAAACAGCAGATATATAGGATCATGTTTTCTTATCCACTCAGGTACCCTATGTCTTTTGATTGGGGACTTTAATCCATTTAAATTTAAAGTTATTATTGATAGGTACTGGTTTGTCACCAGTTTTATTCTTTATGCCTGTGTTCCTTCTTCCCTTCCTATTTCTTCTTTTTACAGCAGAAACTTTGGCATTTTTTGCATTGCTGGTTTGCTGGTAATAAACTCCCTTTGTCCTTTTTTTGTCTGTAAATCTCCAGATTTCACCCTCAACTTTGATTGATAGCCTTGCTGGGTACAGTATTCTTGGATTCAGATCCTTGCTTTGCATGACTTGGTATATTTCATTCCATTCCCTTCTGGCCTTATGTGTTTCTGTTGAGAAATCAGTCAAAGTCTGATGGGAGATCCCTTTTAGGTAAATTTTTGTCTCTCTCTAGCAGCCTTTAAGATTCTTACTTTGTCGTTGGTGTTTGCCAATTTAATTATAATGTGCTTTGGTGTTGTTTTTTGGGGGGGTTCATCTCGTTTGGTACTCTGTGAGCTTCTTGGACTTATGTGAGTTTTTTTCTTGCCAATATCAAGAAAGTTTTTTTGTCTGTATATTTTCAAACAGGTTTTCTATTCCTTGCTCAGTTTTCTCTCCTTCTGGCACCCTATTATGCAGATGTTGTTTCATTTCATGTTGTTCCAAAGTTCCCTTAGGCTCTCCTCCTGTTTTCTAAGTTTTTTTTTCTAGATGCTGCTCCTATTCGCTATTTTTTCCTACCTTGTCTTGTAGCTTATTGATACAATCCTCTGCTTCTTTTAGTCTACTGCTGATGCTTTCTATTGAATTCTTCAGCATTGCAGCAATGCCATTTTTCATTTTTTCTTGATTCATATTCATTTCCTCCTGGTTCTTACACACATTGTTGAATTTGTCTTCCATCCTTTTCAGCGTCCTTATGACCATTGCTCTGAATTCTTTCTCTGACATATTGCTTCCCTCTGTTTCATTTACTTCCTTTTCTGGTTATTCCTCCTTTTCCTCCTTATGTGGGCTGTTTCTTTGTCTTCCCATGATCAATCCTCTCAGGGTGTCTGGTTATGTAGCTCTCTCTCTCCTACATTGACCTAAAGGAACAAAATACAACATGACAAGGCACAACACACCAGGCACCAAACACATATATTCACAATACTAATCACCCCAAATAAAGGTGACCACCAGAGAAAAGAGAATTAGGGGATAGAAGAGAAAGCAAAAATGATAATGAGAAAAGCAAAAATTTTAGAATGAAAGAACGGGAAGGTAAAAGAAGGGGGAATATATATGTATATAGGGATAAAACTCCAAAAGACAACAAGTAATCTAAAAAATGCAAACAACAAACACTCAGAGATGAATGCAAACAATAAACAACAACTAATCCAAAAAATGCAAACAACAAACTCCCAATCAAAAAACACCCAGATGAATCTGAGGAGGCAGAGCTTTCTCTAGCTTTCCTTTATGTCCACGGATTGCATCACCAGCTGTGTTTAATTTGCCAATTCTGGGTGGAGTTGTTCAATTCAGCTGTTCCTTCCATCTGTTCTCTGAGAAGGCACAGGACCTGTCCGCATATTCAGTGACACTTTGTCTCCCCCAGATAGAGTTTTTAGGCACCCACAGTTGGAGAGGCTGGAGTCTTGGTGTTTGTGGGTTCACAGCTGAGGCAGCTTGTCCCTGGGTGTTGTGGTTATAGAGTCACAGTAGGTATCCGAGGTCTCCCCAGTTGAAGTTAAGGTGGGCTTCTGATCACAGCTGGTCTCCCCTTCAACATTTGTAATATCTTATTCAGTAAAAAGAAATATATATGCATATAAACAACAACAACAAAAAGAATAATCTGAAAACAGTAAAAAAACAACACATAGTGTTGTCTCTGCGACAGAGCCAGCTGCTCTGGGAGAGATTACAGCAATAATAGAGGCTGCCTAGTAAGGGGAGCATGGTCTGCCAGTCCCCAACAGTTCTGTGGAATATAGGTGTCCCTCACTCACAAATACAGACACTCACCGCATGTCTATGCACTTTCTTTTCATTCTCTAACTCACACACTACTTGGCAGCCTGCTGTCCCATTGGCAGCCATTTTGGATCCCCTAAATTGATTTTTGTTTATTGATCTTATACTCTAAAAGCTTGCTGAACAAATTTCTAAGTTGTAAAACTGGGGTTTTTTGTGTGTTTTTTAGGATTATATATATTCGTGTACATAAATATAATTTATTTCTTTTCCAATTTGGATTTCTTCTATTTATTATTTATTTATTTATTATTTTCTAGAAGCCCAGAGCATGAAATTTGTGCATGGATGTTTCCGCCTCAGCCAAGCCTGCACCCTCTCCAGTCAGGGACTCCTTAGAGGATGTCCATATGCCTGCCGGTTTAGTCCTGATCCCAGGAATTGGGCCTAAACCGGCAGTCGGACATCCCTCTCACAGTCCTGGATCACTGGCTCCTAATTGATCACCTGCCTTCCTTCCTGGTCACCCCTCACTGTCCCACCCTGCCAGCCTAATCACCCCCAACTGCCCCCCTGCAAGCTTGGTTGCCCCCAACTGCTTCCCCCCATTGGCCTTGGCGGCCCTCATTTCCCCCCCCTCCCGTCAGCCTGGTCACTCCCAACTGCTCCCCCCGCTGGCCTAGTCACCCCTTATTTCTCCCCCTGCCAGCCTAATCACCTCTTACTGCCTCCCCTGCTGTCCTTGTCACCCCTAAATGCCCCGCTGCTGGCCTATTTGCCCCTCACTGCCCCCCTGCCAGTCTACTCACCCCTAACTTTCCCCCCTGCCAGCCTAGTTGCCCCATGCAGCCTGCTTGTTCAGTTGTTCAGTTGTCCCTCACTAACCTCCCTGCCAGCCTGGTCGTAGACAACCATCTTGTGAGGGTTTGAGGCTTAATTTGCATATTATCTCTTCATTTTATAGGATTATTTAATTTTTTCCCCCAGGTGCCCTGTTTAGAAGTCCCATTTCAATGTCGCAAGAGTAAACACCTCAACCTTAGGGGAAAATAATCTAGTACTTTATCATTTAGAATGATGCTGGCTGTTAGGTTTTTTTTAATACCGACTTGAGGATATGCTTATAGATTTGAGAGAGAGACATTGAACACCTCAATATATTAAAAAGACTTCTGGAGGACTTTAACAGAGAGATTGACAGCAGTACAGTCATAGTAGGGGACTTTAACACCCCACTGACTTCACCTTCACTGGATAGATCTTACAGACAGAAAATTTTCAAAGAAACAGTGACTTTAAAGACACAATGGATCAGATGAATTTAATTGACATTTATAAAACATTTCACCCCAAAGCTTCAGATTGTAAATTCCTCCCAAATGCACATGGATCATTCTCAAAATAGTCGACATGTTAGGACACAACACAAGTCTAAAAATTCAAAAAGATTGAAATCATAACAAGCACCTCCTACAATAACAGTGGAATGACATCAGAAATCAACTACAGTAAAAACACTCAAAAACATTCAAACATGTGGAGGATAAATAGCATATTATTAAACAATGAATGGGTTACCAGTTAGATAAAATATAAATCAAAAACTTCCTCAAAATAAATGAAAATGGACACAAAACAACTCCTATTCTCTGGGACACATCAAAAGCAGTCCTGACAAGGAAGTTCATAGCACTACAGGCCTAACTCAAAAAACAAGAACAATTAATAAAAAACTATCTAACCTACATCTTAAAGAATTAGAAAGAGAACAACAAAAAAGCCCAGAGTAGGTACAAGGAAGGAAAAACAAAAATAGGGCCAGACACATAGAAGCATCAAACAGACCATCAAACTTCAGAGAGAAGGCAGGCGGGGGAAGTAAGAGATCAACCAAAGTTCTTGTATGCATGCATAAAAGCATAACCAATGGACACAGACACTAGGGGAGTGAGGTCATGTGCAGGGGGATGGGAGTGGACAGGGAGAAGTCAATGGAGAACAGAGAAGACATATATAGTATTATATGTAATACTTTAAACAATAAAGAATTTAAAAATTAGATCAGGCCCTAACCGGTTTTGCTCAATGGATAGAGCATTGGCCTGCGGACTCAAGGGTCCCAGGTTCGATTTCGGTCAAGGGCATGTACCTTGGTTGTGGGCACATCCCCAGTAGGGAGTGTGCAGGAGACAGCTGAACGATGTTTCTCTCATTGATGTTTCTCTCTCATCGATGTTTCTAACTCTCTATCCCTCTTCCCTTCTCTCTGTAAAAAATCAATAAAATATATATTAAAAAATAAAAAATAGATCAGAACAGAATTAAATGATATAGGGACTAAAAGCCCAATATAAAAAAAACAATGAAACCAAAAGCTGGCTCTTTGAAAAGATAAAAAAGATTGATTAATCTTTATTCAGACTCATCAAGAAACAAAGAGAGAGGACCCAAATAAATAAAATAAGTGGTGAAGTAACAACTGACACCATAGAATTAAAAAGGATTGTAAGGAAAATTTGTCCAGGGGGAGACAAAATGGTGGCCAAATAGGCAGATGTGTCCTGCACCTTCTCAGAAGCAGATAGAAGAAACAGCTGAATCAAATAACATCCACCCATAATTGGTTAATTAAACACAACTGGTGAGACAATCCATGGCCAGAAAGGACAGAATACCTGGAGAATGATAGGATTGGGGATCTGGGTGGGAGAGTGATGTGTGCAACTGGGACTAGAAGGTCAAAAGGAAACTGTGCTGTACCAAATCCGTGTCCATTGGGGACATGCATAATACTCGACTGTGGAAGGAGGGCCACAGGGCTGCTGGCAGCTGGGGACTCTAGATCTAAGTCCTCAGCCATGGGAGGCTGTGCCCAGAAAGGCAGCCTGAAGTTCTGCACTGGCCATTCAGTGCTGGGGGGAGAGATGCACAGCGGCACAGTTGCTCTGTCTTTATATTTTTCTTGCTTTTACTGGCTAAACCCAGTCCATAGGATCTTTCAATTACAAATGCACACCTAGGCTGCAGTGTAGGGGAAGGTGGATTGTGGAAGCTGGGGAGCAAAATAGGGAAAGTTGGCCAGAAAACCAGCTCTGAGACAGTTCCGTCCCTCCAACCCAGCTATTTTTCTCCTGAAGAGCCAGCACATCCTAGCAGTGCAGCCACAGCCAGCCTTGAGCTCCACAGGGAAACAAGGATTCTGAACACACTTAGGGAACCCTCGGGGACTGGGTAGAGGGGCCATTTCGTCCCATAAACTAATACAGTGGCACTGTCACCTAGAGCCGGTGTCAGAAATAGACGCTTGTGTAAATATGACTGAAAGCGGGCGGACGAACAAAATGGCCAGAATGATCCTGCCTGCCTGAAACCAAGGCTGTGGAGTCTGACAGAAGAGCGGTGGATTGCTGGGAACTTCAACACGGTGCTGATTACCTAACAGGAAACAGACGTGTCAGACAGAACAGTAGAGAAGGGTCTTAATCCAGACCCCATGGGACATTAAAACTCAGCTAAAGAGAACAACACTTCATTACTTCATTTTTTAAATTTTATTCTTTAATTAAAAAAATACATTTTTTCTTTTTTCTTCATTTTATTTTTTATTATTATTTAATCTTTTATTTTTTTGGATTGGTGTTCTGCATTCTATTTCTATTTTTTTCCTTTATTGAACTTTAATTTTTTCCTTTTTACCAACCTTTTCTACCTCACTTCTCTCTTTTTCATTCTTTTCACTCCTCCTGTCCTGCTTTAGTTTTTCTCTCTCCTTTCCTTTTACTTCTTGTTAAAATTGGTATTCTTTATCTGTTTTATTTATGCATTACTATTATAGTAGTCTTTGTTGGCTTACTCATATAGATAATTTCTTCTCCCTGCTCCAAGTCCACACACCCTTCTCTTTTATCTTTCTTCGACAGCCAACATTTTTGTTGTTCTTGTTTGTTGTTTTGTTTTTATTTTATGCTTTTGTTTTTTCCTCTCTGCACTTGTTCTCTTCTTCTACTAATAGCTTAATTAGTTTCACTCACCAAACTCAGGCCTATCTGCTCTCTAGTCTATTCTCCTATTTGGTGTTTTTGGTGTCTGTCGTGACTAATTTGTGTTTTCCTCCCTCTGTGTCATGGCTTGTTGAGTTGTATTTTATGCCTTTTCATCAACATGATAGAGAGTGAGCCACACACCCAGACATGCTGAGAGGAGCAATAATGGGGAGACAAAGAAACAGCCCCTATATGAAAGTAAAGGAGGAATCACCAGAATGAAATGGAGGCAAGCAATTTGTCTAAGAATGAATTCAGAGCAATTGTCATAAGAAAGTTGAAAATTATGGAAGACAAATTTAACAACATGTATTAGAATGAGGAGGAAATGAAGAAGAACGAAAAACAAATGAAGAATGACATAGCTACAATAAAGAACATAATAGAAAGCATCAACAGTAGACTAGAAAAGGAACACTCGTGCACTGCTGGTGGGAATGCAGACTGGTGCAGCCACTATGGAAGACAGTATGGAGTTTCCTCAAAAAACTAAAAATGGAACTCCCATTTGACCCTGTGATCCCACTTCTAGGAATATAGCCCAAGAAACCAGAAACACCAATCAGTAAGGATATATGCACCCATATGTTCATAGCAGCACAATTCACCATAGCTAAGATCTGGAAACAGCCTAAGTGCCCATCAGTAGATGAATGGATTAGAAAACTGTGGTACATCTACACTATGGAATACTATGCTGCTGTGAAAAAGAAGGAACTTTACCATTTGCAACAGCATGGATGGAACTGGAGAGCATTATGCTAAGTGAAATAAGCCAGTCAATGAAGGAAAAATACCACATGATCTCACTCATTCATGGATAATAGAGACCATTATAAGCTTTTGAACAATAATAGATACAGAGGCAGAGCTGCCTCAAACAGATTGTCAAACTGCAGCGGGAAGGCCGGGGAGGGTTGAGGGGCAGGAGGGAGGGGGGTAAGAGATCAACCGAAGGACTTGTATGCATGCATATAAGCATAACCAATGGACATAAGACACTGGGGGGTAGGGGAACCAGGGGATTGTCAAGGGTAGGGGGAGAAAAGGACACATATGTAATACCCTATGTAATACTCTAAGCAATAAAAAAAAAAACCAGTAGACTAGAAGAAGCCGATGACTGCATCAGTGAGCTAGAAGACAAGGTAGAAAAAAATACCCAAGCAGAGCAACAACTGGGGGAAAAAAAGCTTAAAAATTAGGAGGAGAGCCTAAGGGAGCTTTGGGACAACACAAAATGAAACAACATCCACATAATAATGATGACAGAAGGAGATGAAACTGAGAAAGAAATAGGAAACCTATTTGAAGAAATAATGACAGAAAACTTTCCTGATATTGGGAAGGAAAAAACTCACAAAAGTCCAAGAAGCACAGGCAGTTCCAAACAAGATGAACCCCAAAAGACCAACACTAAGACACATCATAATTAAATTGGCAAACATCAGTAACAAAGTGAGAGTCTTAAAGGTTGCCAGGGAGAGACAGAAAGTTACCTAGAAGAGATCTCCCATTAGACTATCAACTGATTTCACAATAGAAACACATCAGGCCAGAAAGGAATGGAAGGAAATATACAAAGTGATGAAAAGCAAGGGACTGAATCCAATACTATATCCAGCAAAGCTATCATTCAAAATTGAAAGGGAAATCAGGAGCTTCACATACAAAAAAAGTGCCAAGGGAGTTTATTACCAGAAATGCAAGAAATGCTAAAGGGACTGCTGTAAAAAGAAGAAATAAAAAGGGAAGAATGAACACAGGTATAAATAATAAAAATGGTGAAAAACAAGTGCCTATCAATAATAACCTTAAGCATAAATGGATTAAATAATCCAATCAAAAGACATAGGGTATCTGAATGGATAAGAAAACATGATCCATATATTTTATGTCTACAATGGACCTATCCCAGAACAAAGGACTCACACAGACTGATAGTGAAGGGATGGAAAAAAATTTTCAGGCCAATGAAAATTAAAAATAAAAAAGCTGGGATAGGAATACTTATATGTGACAAGTTAGACCTCAAAGTGAAGGCCATAACAAAAGATAAGGAAAGCCACTTCATAATACTAAAGATAGCGATTTACATAAGGATATAATTCTGGTAAACATATATACAACCAATAGAGGAGCACCCAAATACATAAAAGAAAACAAAACAAAACGAAAAAAAAAAACTTTTTGAAAATATCAAGGGAGAGATTGACAGCAATCTATCCTAATAATAGAGGAATATGCAAATTAGACAGGACACCATTACATAACAACCAATCAGGATGTGGTAGGGGCTGCAGTGGAGAGCTCTCAGTACCATTTTGCCAGGGGTCCGAAGGGCACGGAGAGGAAGGGAGAGAAGATAGGCAGTTAGGAGGATCAGGCCAGGAGTGGAAATCATATAGGTAGTTAGGGGGATTAAACCAGGAGGGGAGAGCATATAGGAAGTTAGGGGGATCAGGCCAGGAGGGGAGAGCAGATAGGGAGCTTGGGGGATCAAGCAAGGAAGGAAGAGCAGATAGGCAGTTAGGAGGTCAGGCCAGGAGGGGAGCACAGATATGCAGTTAGGGTGATCAGGCCAGGAGGGGAGTGAAAATACACAGTGAGGGGGATCAGGCCAGCAGCTGACAGCAAATAAGAAGTTAGGGGGATCAGGCTGGCAGGGGAGAGTAGTTAGGAGGATGAGACCAGCAGGGGAGAGCATTTAGGGACATCAGGACAGCAGGCAAGTGAGTAGTTAGGAGCCAGTGGTTCCAGATTGCAAGAGGGATCCTGTATTGGAGAGGGTGAAGGTCAGGCTGAGGGACCTCCCCTCACCATGCACAAATTTTGTGCATCAGGCCTCAGGCATAGTTATAATATTGGACGTTAATACCTCTTTGACACCACTGGATAAATCTTCTAAACAAAAAATTAGCAAGGAAACATAAATATTAAAGGACTCACTATATCAGATGGAATTGACATTTTCAGAACATTTCACCACAAAGCTACAGAATATACATTCTTCTCAAGTGCACATGGGTCACTTTCAAAGTTATAATACATATTGGAACACAGACAAAGTCTCTTCAAATTCAAGAAGATAGAAATCATATCAAACATCTTTTCAGATCACAATGGCATAAAATTAGCAATCAACTACAGTAAAAACAATGTAAAAAAAATCAAACATTTGGAGGTTAAATAGCATTCTATTAAACAATGACTGGGTTACCAAAGAGATCATAGAAGAAAAAAGCATCCTGGTAACAAACCACAATGAAAACACAAGAACCAAAGATCTATGGGGCACAGTGAAAGCAATCCTGAGAGGGAAGTTAATAACTCTACAGGCCTACCTCAACAAAAAAGAAAGAATGGTAATAAAATATCTAACCCTACAACTGAAAGAATTAGAAAGAGAGCAAAAATAAAAGCCCACAGTAAGCAGAATGAAGGAATAAATAAAGATCAGAGTGGAAATAAATGACATAGAGGCCCCCCCCCAAAAAAAAAAATACAAAAGAGCAATAAAACCAAGAGATGGTTCTTTCAAAGGATACACAAAATTGATGAACCTCCAAGCAGGCTCACTAAGAAGCAAAGAGAGATGACCCAATAAACAAAATCAGAAATGAAAGGTGAAGTAACAACCAACCCCACAGAAATTCAAAGGATCATGAAAAAATACAACCTCAGAGAAAAGACAGGGCAGGGGAGTTTAGAGATCAACCAAAGCACTTGTATGCATGCATATTAGCATGACCAATGGACACAGACACTGGGGCGGTGGGGGCTTGTCCTGGGGTGTGGGAGTGGCTGGGGGGTGACTTTCAGGGAAAAAGAAGACATATGTAATAATTTAAACAATAAATAAATAAATAAATAAATAAATAAATAAATAAATAAATAATTTAAAAAAGGATTGTTAGAAAATATTATGAATAACCATATGCCACTAACCTGGACAACCTGGATAAATGGGCAAATTCCTAGAAAATTACAATCTTCCAAAACTGAATCAGGAAGAAGCAGAAAATCTGAATAGGCCAATAATTACTGATGAAATTGAAGCACTAATTAACAAAACAAAAATCTCCCAGCAAAACAAAAAAGCCCTGTATTCACAGGGGAGTTTTACCATGCATTCAAAGAAGAACGAACACCTATCCTCCTCAAAATATTCCAAAAAATGCAAGTGGAAGGAGCACTTCCAATCTCTTTTTATGAGGCCAGCATTATCCTAATTCCAAAATTAGATAAAAACACTACAAAGAAAGAGAATTACAGGCCAATATCTATGAAGAACATACTAGTAGATGCTAAAATACTCAATAAACTATTATCAAATCAGAACAAGCAATATATTAAAAATATCATACATTGTTACCAAGTGGGATTTATTCCAGGGATGCAAGACTGGTACAATATTCACAAATCAATAAATGTGATACATCACATAAACAAATTTTAAGACCAAAATCACACCATCATATCAATAGATGCTGGATTTTTTTCTTAATCAGACTAAGTAAACATCTGTCAATGAAAAGGTTTGTCAAAATTTTAAAGGACCAGCTTTTCATTTCATTGATTTTTTCTATTTTATTAATTTCCATTCTAAGCATTATTATTTCATTCCTCTGCTTATCTGAGGTTTAGTTTGCTGTTATTTTTTCAATGATTTCAGGTGGAATGTGAGATTGTTGATTTGCAATGTTTATTTTCATTTTTTTTTAATATAGACATTTGCAGTTATAATTTTCCTTCTAACCACTGCTTTATCTATGTCACATAAGTTTTGGTATGTAATACCTTCATTTTTATTCATCTCAAAGTATTTCCTCACTTTCTTTAGATTTATTCTGAAAACCATTGGGACTGTTTATCATCACATTATTTAATTTCCACATATTTCTTAATTTCCCCAATTATCAATTTCTAATTTTATTCCATTGGATTAGAGAAGATATTTTTTATAATTTTCTATTTTAGATTTTACTGAAGTTTGTTTTATTGCCTAGCATATGTTCTATTCTAGTTAATATTCTCACTTAAGAATAATTTATATCCTTTGTTGGGTTGCTGGTTAGTCTATTCTAGAGATGTTATGTCTAGTTGCTTTATAGTGTCATTCAGCTATTTTATTTCTTTGGTAAATATTGAGTAGTGGTCTTATCACTTATTAAAAGTAGATCATTGAATTTTCTAACTGTTATTGTTAGTTTGTTTATTCCACCATTTCTGTCCATTGTTATTTAATAAATTTTGGCTGAACCGGTCTGGCTCAGTGGATAGAGCGTTGGCCTGTGGACTGAAGGGTCCCAGGTTTTATTCTGGTCAAAAGCATGTGCCTTGGTTGCAGGCACATCCCCCATGGGGGGTGTGCAGGAGGCAGCTGATCGATTTCTCTCATTGATGTTTCTAGCTCTCTATCCCTCTCCCTTCTTCTCTGTGAAAAATCAATAAAATATATTTTTAAAAAAATAAATTTTAGTGCTCTCTTATTACGAACATATCCTATATAATAAAGAGGTAATATTCAAATTGACCCTCACACCATCATGGCATCATAGGATGGCTGTGCCCACAGTGGAGGCAGGGTTGCCATAACACAAGATGGCTGCTCCCACAGCAGGAGTGGGGTTCCCAAAATGAGCCAAAATGAGCAATCAGCAGGGACTTGAGGCTGTGTGGACCTGGGCCAGGGAGGGGGACCTGAGGCTGCATTCCCCGCTCAGTGGGGCTAGACGGAGGACCTCAGGTCATGCACCTACACCCGGCAGGAATTGATGGGGGCTGCAGGCTGTGCTCCCCACCCTGGTGCCAGGCCGGGGGACCTCAGGCCATGATCCCTGCCCTGGTGCTGGGTCAGGCGACCTCAGGCCAAAGCCCTTGCCCTGGCACCAGGCCGGGGGACCACAGGCTTCACCCCCACCCTAGCACCGGGCCAGGGGACATGAGGCCATGCCCCTGGCCCAGCTGGGCTTGATGGGGTAACTCAGGCCCCACCCCCGCCCTGGCTCCAGGCTGGGAGATCTCAGGCCATGCCCCCCACGCCTGCGCCAGGCTGGGGGACCTCAGGCCATGCCCCACATGCCTCCTGCTTTGGTGCCAGGCCTGGAGACCCGAGCGTACTCCAGGGGACCTGGGGCTGCGCTCCTCAACTAACACTAGGCCAGGGGAGCTGAAGCTGTGACCCTTTCCCAGTGTGGCTTGATGGGGGCCCTAAGGTTTCGCACCCTGCTTAGTGATTTGCTTGGGGACCTGAGGCTGCACCCCCAGCCTGGCAGGGCTTGTCGGGGGTGGGGCTGGCTGGGTCTGGATCTAGTCCAAGGGGGGTGTGGCAGGCTGGGTCTGGGTTTCACATGATTTTGAAGTATACACGTGGGTGGGTGGAGACTTGACTCTGGGTCCCACGGCACGCCTCAGACTCTAACAGGAGGTAGATTTTCATATACATTTTATTATTTTCCTTTCATCTCTGATACTTTTATTATAGAGAAAGGGCAATTAGCAATATTAAAATATTTCCTCTAATTAATTCCCTGTTAATGTGCACATATTTTGTGCACCAAGCCACTAGTATATAACTTACAACTTCCTGATAGATTGGTACTCTTGTCATTATAAAATGCCTTTATTTATCTCTAGTATCATTTTTTGTTATAAGTTACTAGAGGCCTGGGGAACGAAATTCAAGAACTCAGAGGGGGGTGGTCCCACAGCCTGGCCTGCACCCTCTTGTAGTCTGGGAGCCCTGGGGGGATGTCCAACTCACAGCTTAGGCCCACTCATTCATCTATTTTTAAAATTTTATTTTACTGTTTAAAGTATTACAAATCGTAGTACATATGTCCCCTTTTTCTCCCTTTGACCTCTCCTCTGGCCTCCCTTATCTCCCAGCACATTCCCTCACCCCCTAGTGTCTTGTGTCCATTGGTTATGCTTGTATGTATGCATACAAGTCCTTCAGTTGATCTCTTACCTCCCCACTCCCAATGCACCTCTTCCTTCCCACTGTAGTTTGAGGTCTGTTCGATGCTTCTTTGCCTCTGTATTTATTTTTGTTCATCAGTTTATAATGTTTTTTATATTCCACAAATGAGTGAGATCATGTGGTATTTTTCTTTCACTTCCTGGCTTATTTCACTTAGCATAATGCTCTCCAGTTCCAGCCATGCTGTTGCAAATGTTAAGAATTCCTCCTTTTTACAGCAGTGTACTATTCCACTGTGTAGATGTACCAATTTTATAATCCACTCATCTGCTGATGGGCATTTAGGCTGATCCAAATCTTAGCTGTTGTAAATTGGGCTGTTATGAACATATGGATGCATATATCCTTCGAATGGTATTTCTGTTTTCTTGGGATATATTCTTAGAAGTAAGATTACTGGGTCAAATGGAAGTTCCATTTTTAATTTTTTGAGGAAAGGCCATACTGTTCTCCACAGTGGCTGCACCAGACTGCATTCCCACCAGAAGTGAAGGAGGGTTCCTTTTTCTCTGCATCCTCTCCAGCACTTGTCCTTTGTTGATAAATGTTGATGATAGCCATTCTGGCAGGTGTGAGATGGTACCTCATTGTTGTTTTGATTTGCATCTCTCAGATGATTAGTGACATTGAGCATGTATTCATATATCTCTAGGCTTTCTGTATATCCTCTTTAGAAAATGTCTGTGTAGATCCAATGTCCATTTTTTGATTGGATTGTTTATCTTCCTTTTGTTAAGTTGTATGAGTTCCTTGTAAATGTTGGAGATTAAACCCTCATCAAGATAACATGGGCAAATATGTTCTCCCATGCAGCGGGATTTCTTGTTGTTTTGTTGATGGTTTATTTTACTGTGCAGAAGCTTTTTATTGTGATGTAGTTCCAATTGTTTATTTTCTCCTTAGTTTCCATTTCCCTAGGAGCTGTATCGGTAAGGATATTGCTATGACAAATGTCTGCTATTTTGCTGCCTATGGCTTTTTCTAAGATTTTTATTGTTTCCCATCTTATATTTAAGTCCTTTATCCACTTAGAGTTTATTTTTGTGTATGGTGTAAGTTGCTGGTCTGGTTTCATTTTTTTTTGCAAGTATCTGTCTAATTTTCCCAACACCATTTATTAAAGAGACTGTCTTGACTCCATTGTATGCTCTTGCCTCCTTTGTCAAATATAAATTGAGCATAATGGCTTGTGTCAATTTCTGGGTTTCCTGTTCAGTCCACTGGTCTATATGTCTGTTCTTGTGCCAGACCAG
Source organism: Myotis nattereri (assembly GCF_964212035.1). NCBI lineage: Eukaryota > Metazoa > Chordata > Mammalia > Chiroptera > Vespertilionidae > Myotis > Myotis nattereri. The sequence goes on from NC_138078.1 coordinate 46,215,502, forward strand.
GCAGTTTTGAGAACAGTGGCTTTGTAGTATAGCTTGATATCTGGTATTGTGATCCCTCCCACATTGTTCTTCTTTCTCAAGATTGCTGCAGCTATTTGGGGTCTTTTTTTTATTCCAGGTGAATTTTTGGATTTTGAAGTATGCCATTGGTATTTTAATGGAGATTACATTGAAGTTATAAATTGCTTTGGGTTTTATGGTCATTTTAATGATGCTGATTGTACCAATCCATGAACATGGTATAAGCTTCCATTTGCTCATGTCTTCCTCTATCTCTTTTTTCAGCGTAATGAAATTTTCTGAGTACAGTTACTTTATTTCTTTGGTTAACTTAATTCCTAGGTATCTTAATGTTTTTGTTTCTATGGTAAATGGCATGGATTTTTTTGTTTCTCTTTCTATGAGGTCATTATTGTTCTATACAAAAGCCATAGATGTATGTGTGTTAATTTTGTATCCTGCTACACTGATGAATTCATTTATTAAGTCTAGTATTTTTTTGATGGAATCTTTGGGATTTTCTATGTACAATATCATGTCATCTGCAAATAAGGACAGTTTTCTTTCTTCTTTTCCAATTCGTATGCCTTTTATTTCTTCTTCTTTTCTGATTGTAATGGCTAGTACTTCCAGTACTATGTTGAACAAGAGTGGTGATTGTGGGTATACTTGCCTTGTTCCTGTTCTTAGTGCAAATGGTTTTAGTATTTTCCCATTGAGTATGATGTTGGCTGTGGGTTTGTCATATAGGGCTTTTATTATGTTGAGGTATGATTCTTCTATTCCCACTTTGTTGAGAGTTTTTATCAAGAAAGTGTGTTAGATTTTGTCAAATGCTTTTTCTGCATCAGTAGATAGGATTTTATGGTTTTATCTTTGTTTGTTTATGTGGTGTATTGATTTGTGGATATTGTACCATACTTGAATCCCTGGAATAAATTCCACTTGGTCATGATGTATGACCTTTCTAATGTAATGCTGGATTCAATTTTCTGGAATTTTTTTTGAGAATTTTGGCATATATATTCATGAGGTATATTGGCCGGTAATTATCTTTGTATTGTCTTTATCTTATTTTCAGATTAAGGTAATGCTGGCATTGTAGAAAGAGCTTGGAATTGTTCCTTCCTCTTGAATTTTTTGTAATAGTCTGAGGAAGATAGGTTTTATTTCTTATTTGAATGTTTGATAAAACTCCCCTGTGAAGGCATCTCATCTAGTGTTTTTGTTTGTTGGAGGTTTTTTTATTATTATTACTGCTTCAATTTCCTCTATAGTTATCAGCCTATGCAGATTTTTTTTTTTTTTTATTTCTCCTGGTTGAGTTTTTTTAGGTTGTATTTTTCTAAGAATATGTCTGATTTTTCTAGATTGATCAGTTTGTTGAAGTGGAGCTGCTCATGGTATTTTTTATGATTCTTTGTATTTCTGTGGGGTCTGTTGTTATTTCACCTCTTTCATTTCTGATTTTGTTTATTTGGGTCCTCTCTCTCTTTGATTCTTGGTGAGCCTGGCTAGAGGTTCATCAATCTTGTTTTATCCTTTCAAAGAACCAGCTCTTGGTTTCATTGATTTTTTTAATCTCTATGTCATTTATCTCCACTCTGATCATTATTATTTCCTTCCTTCTGCTCACTCTGGGCTTTTCTTGTTGCTCTCTTTCTAATTCTTCAAGTTGCAGAGTTAGATGGTTTATTACCAGTTTTATTTGTTTTTTTGAGATAGGCCTGTAATGTTATAAACTTCCCTCTCAGGACTGCTTTCACTGTGTCCCATAGATTGTGGATTGTTGTGTTTTCATTGTCATTTGTTTTCTGGATTTTTAAAATTTTTTTCTTTTATCTCTTTGGTAAACCACTCATTGTTTAATAGTATGCTAATCAGCCACCAAGTGTTTGAATTTTTGTGATTGTTTTTATTGTAGTTGATTCCTAATTTTACTGCATGCCATTGATAATTCAATCTTCAGTCTCATTACTTTTTGTTCCTTTTTTCCTCCCTATTTGCATTGTTTTGCATTGAATGAATATTTTTTAAAGTGGAATTTTAATTTCATTAGTGAATTTCACCATATTTTCAAGTTTATTTTAGTGGTTTCCTAGGTTTTATCATAAACATCTTAACTTATCAGAGTCACCTTCAGATGTATACTCTACTAATTTTAGTAATATATAAAAATGTAATTCCTGTAAAAGAGTTGTATTTCCTATTTCCTCTTTTTGTGGTATCCTCACTATACCTATTACATATATTAATGTTTCAAACCCAACAGTACATTATTATAATTATTATTGTATCATCTGTTGTTATTTCTTAGTCCGATATAGCTTTTCTCCCATCTACTTTCTTTGTGCTATTATTTTTAAATTAAAGGCCTGGTGCATGAAAATTGTGCATGAGGGGAGTGTCCCTCAGCCCAGGCTGCAACCTTTCTAATCTGGGACCCCTTGGAGGATGTCCAGCAGTCAGACATCCCTCCAACAATCTGGGACCGCTGGCTCTTAACTGCTTGCTGGCCTGCCTGCCTGATTGCTCTCTAACCACTCCCCTGATGGCTTGATTGACACCTAACTGCTCCCCTGCCAGTCCAATCGCCCCCAACTGCCATCCTCTGCAGGTCTGGTCGCCCCCAATTGCCCTCCCCTGCCGGCTATCTTGTGACAATGTGGGGGCAGCTATCTTGTGATGACGAGGGGGTGGCAATCTTGTGGTGGTCATCTTGTGATGATGTGGAGCAGACATCTTGTGATTTCATGGGGGCGACCATCTTGTGACGATGTAGGGGTGGCCATCTTGTGATGACATGGAGATGGCTGTCTTGTGGCAACCATCTTGTGATGACGTGGGATGGCCATCTTGTGATGATGTGGGGATGGCCATCTTGTGATTACATGGGGGCAGTCATCTTTTGATGACATGAGGGTGACCATCTTGTGACAACTTGGGGGTGGGCATCTTGTGATGCAAAGGTGTGAGCATCAATTTGCATATTACCTCTTTATTATATAGGATATTTTGTACATATATTGCATTTCTATAGTCATAAGCCCCAGAATGCATTTTATGCATTTTATTTTATACATTTGTGTGTTTTCTTGTGTGTGTGTGTGAGCTGGATAGAGGGGGGCAAAGGGAGACATCTGTAATATTTTCAACAATAAATAAAAAACAATTTTTTAATCAATTAAAGGAGAAAAGAAGAAAATACTATAAATGTATAATTTCTTTAATAATTATATAATTACCTTTATGTATTTTTTTATTAGATGGATTCAAATGACCATCTAAGGTCACTTGCCTCAGCCTTAGTATTTTGAGTTAAGGTAGGCCTGCAATCAACCAATTATCTCAGTTTTGTTGAACTGTGAACATATTTTACCTTCATTTTTAAAAATCCTTACCTGAGGATATGCTTTTATTGAGTTTTAGAGAGAAAGGAAAAGAGAGAGAGAGAGAGAGAGAGAGAAAGAGAGAGGTGTGCAACATTGATTGGTTAACTCCATACATTCCCTAACTAAGGATTGAACCCTCACCCTAGGTATGTGCCCTGAACAGGAATAAAATATGCAAGGGGACAATGCTCCAACCAGTTGAGCAACCTGCCCAGGGCTTGCCTTCATTTTTGAACAATAATTTTGCTGGATATAGAATTTTGGGTGGACAGTTTATTTCTTTGAGCACTTCTTAAAGAATATGTTTTCCTATTTCCTTCTGTCCTTTATTGTCAACTTTAAATATTATTGAGTTTCTCTTGTAAGTTAGGTGTCACTTTTTCTCTTGTGTTTCAAGATTTTCTCCATATCCCTGACTTTCAGCAAGTTGGTGTTATGTTTGTTTGTGAGTATTTTTGCATTTAACCTACTTGGAGTTTGTTAAGCATCCTGAATATCTAGGTTATTTATTTTCAATAAATTTGGGGATATTATAGGTATTATTTATTAATTTTTTTAAAAAATTATTTTCTCTCTTTCTGGTACTTTCATTGCATATATCTTGGTGCTCTTAAAGATGCCTGACATTTTTGGGGGTCTCTTTTTATGTTTCTTAATTGATTTTTCTCTTTGTTCTTTGGTTTACACAATTTCTATTCAGATTTTTTTTATAGATATATTTTATTGATTTTTTACAGAGAGGAAGGGAGAGGGATAGAGAGTTAGAAACATCGATGAGAGAGAAACATCGATCAGCTGCCTCCTGCACATCTAGTGGGGATGTGCCCACAACCCAGGTACATGCCCTTGACCGGAATCGAACCTGGGGCCTTTCAGTCTGCAGGCCGACGCTCTATCCACTGAGCCAAACCGGTTTCGGCCCTATTCAGATTTAATTATTCTTTCTTCTGTCAGTTAAAATTGATTGGAGAGAGATAAAGAGGTTTTTTTTAAAATAATTTCACTTCTTTTCATTTGCAATCCACAATGAATTTTTTCAATATTCTTATTTCCATTTTGATATCCTTTATTTGATGCAACACTGCCATAAAACCTTTCTTAAATTCTTTAATCATGAATCCCATTAGTTCTGTGAACATATCCTATATAATAAAAGACTAATATGCAAATTGACCAAACAGCAGAATGACCAATCGCTATGATGCACACTGACCACCAGGGGACAGACGCATAATGCAGGAGCTGTCCTCTGGCGGTCAGTGCACTCCCACCAGCGGAGCGCCTCTCAGCCAGAAGCCGGGCTCATGACTGATGAGCGCAACACTGGTGGCAGGAGCCTCTCCCACCTCCATGGTAGCTCTAAGGATGTCCAACTGATGGCTTAGTCCCCAAGGGCTCCCAGACTGTGAGAGGGTGCAGACTGGACTGACTGACCCTGCTTAGTGCACTAATTTCGTGCATTAGTCCTCTAGTATTTAATGACTACTTTAAAATATTTTCCTCTTAAATCCAACATTGTGTTATGCTTCCAGGCAGTTTTTGTTGCCTGCATTTTTAAAGGTGTGTAGTTTATACTTTCCTGTTTGTCTTCATATCTCATAATGTTTAGTTGGGAACTGGACATTTTAGATAATATATTGGTCAACTCTGGACACAGCTTCTCCTTATGAAATTTGTTGTTATTTGTTTATTAGTTCAGTAAGGAGCAGGATTATTTTAGTGAAGTTTATTCCTCTCCACGGTGTTAAGTTTCTAATGCTGCTCCTCATTGGCACAGCTCTGGCTATACCAACTGTCATCCTAGGATGACAGTGTTAACGGTAGTGATATCTTCTACTATTACTCTGATCACACCCAGCTGTTATGCTCCAGTAGTTAGTTGCTAGCTAAATGCTGTAATTTTTTTTTTCAAACAAATTGTGGGCATACATTATTATACAAACTTATTTAATAAAATTGTAGCTCCTTTGATAGAACAGTTTTTGAGATCGGTGTTGGATATGTTTTCTGACCCCAGGAGGATTTCTCCCACTTGTCTTATTCCTAGTTTCTCTACTGTAAGCTAGATGGTCTTTATTTTCATTAGGTCCATGAATCCTCCTAAATGCTTTACATTACAACCTCCACTGTTCTTGAGAGTGCCCTCAGGTTTAAAGTTATCCATGCTCTGTTGCAAATTAAGTCAGTTTCTTCATGGAAAATACTAGAAGTTATGTGTTTTATGGCCTGTTAATGCCCTACCCCCAGCAAAATATCCAAGCCAAGGCTTTGGAGCTGAGGGTGGAGGCAATGACATGCTTCTCTTTAAGTGGTGAACCCCTGCTCTTGGAGCTCAAAATTTAGTGGAAGCTAAGGAGTAGGGTGGTTAGCAGCCTAGAATGACCAGGGCTTGTCAGTCTTTGGGTGGAACCACTACCTCATGAGCTGGAAGAATGGCTGTCAGGGCCCTAATGTTATCACTGTGCTACACCCAATAGAGAGTCAACATCACAAAAGTAGGGAGGGATCAAGTGTCAGATGGAGGCCCCCATCTCTCAAACACATTCACCTGGGACTTAGTCTTACCAACAGGAAGCTAAAGACAGGATGAAAAATACTGAAGTCCTGCTCTTCCCAGGGGAGAAAAGCCCTTTGATTCAGAGCTAGAAAGAGAGGAAGCCCTGTGTTTTTGGCTGCAGCAGTCCGGGAGAAATTATTGAGGGAGCAGTCTTGGTTCAAAAAAGCAAAGATTCACTTTTCTTCATAGAGTTTCTTGAATAGATGTTTCCTTATTTGATGTTTGACCTTAGGACTATTCCCAGAGGTTTTGACTTATTTTTGTTACTGTTTTTTGCAAATTTCACTAGAGAGCAATTCAACAGAGCTCCTCATGTTCTCATGCCAGAAATAAATTCACATTTATTTATTCTTGAAAAATATAATTATTGAGGGCTAATGTGTGTCAAACCCTGTGATGACTGATGGTTAGGTGTACCCATAAGTGAACTGAATGTTTATGTCCACCACCATCCAAATTCATATGTTAAAGCCCTACTCCCCAATGTGATCATATTTAAACATGGGGACTTTAAGAGACAATTAAAGTTATCTGAGTTCATGAAGACGCCCTCACGATTAAAGAGATGCCAGAGAGATTTTTCTCTCTTTCCCTTCCCACACATGCACAAATAAGAGGGCAGATGAATATACAGTGAGATAGCAGCTACCTTTAAGCCAAGAGAAGAGGCCTATTAATGAAATCTACTTTGCTGGCACCTTGATCTTGGACTTTCCAGCCTCCAAAACTGTGAAAAATAAATATTTGTTGCTTAAACCATCCAGTTTATGCTATTTTGTTATGGCAGCCTATAATACTAAGACAAGAATACACTGAGGAGTGGAAATATTATATATATATATATATATATATATATATATATATATATATATATATATATAATGTATTAGTGACCCATTGTGAAAAATCATGTGAGACCCTGGACTCCTCTCCTCCCCTCCCCCCCCCCGTGCCATGGGACCACCCCGAGTCCCAGAGTCCTGCCGCTTGTGACCAGCATGTCCTGGGACAGCCCTGAGTCCTGCTTTTGGGCCATGTGCAGCAGCTGCTAGTCCCTGCCCCCACAACGCACACGTGGGGCAGCAGAAACCCTGGAAAAAGTCACGTAAAGTGGCCGCCAGGACCCCCATGCCCCTTTGGGGCTGCAGGAACCTCAGTGGAAGACGCGCAGAGCAGCCGCCGGCCCTGCCCCCACTGTCCCTCCCCCACTATGTGCACCACCATTTTGTGACAGTGTGATGGTGTGAGGATTAATTTGCATATTACCTCTTTATTATATAGGATATATATTAAACTTAAGAGGATGACTTCATGGATTGAAAGAGTGGCAAGGAATGAAGGAGATAATGATGATGAGTTCCAGGTTTCAGAGAGATGGTGAGCACTGGAAAGAGATGAAGTTTGAAGGAATATGCCATAAGTTTAATTTTATATTTTGTGTTGCAACAAGAGTATAAGAAAAAAAAATTAAATGACTTGAGTTAATACTAATTCATTCATTTCTGTTCATTAAGAGCTTATTCATATAATCCATATTTGGTATAGCTTTACTCACTGAAAGTTTCTATATGTACCAAAAGAGGTCATATTATAGCAAAGAATATCATTATTGTCAAAATCAACTAGAGAATTCAAGATATTTGGTTCTATAGGTATGGCAAATTTGAGCTTTGGCCCAGGAGTCAGAAGACCTTTATAGTTCCAGCTCAGCCATTAACTGATGTGTAAAACCTTGAGCTACTCTCTTCATTTTCAAGGCCTGTGTGGCTTCATATTTATAATGATTCATTGACCACTGATTGATTGCAGTAGGGGTGGGGAATGTCTGGCCCATGGGCCATATAAGTCCCACGAAATCATTTGATCTGGCCCTGCCAAGGCATTAGGGGTGAGATAATTAAATGTTTGACAAAATAGAGCAGGCTAATTTTTAACTTGATACTTTTGTATGGCCCACAAATGATGTTATGAATATCCAAGTGGCCCTTGGCAGTAAAAAAGTTCCCCAACCCTGGCTTACCGAGTTTTACCAAGTTGTCTATGTACAATATGATGGTTTTAGATGGAAGATCAAAAACATAATTTGTTCATATAACTTTCACAAATTTAACATTTAAATTTAATTGTGATTTTTCCCATAAATCTCATTGTGCTTTTAATATAGATCAATTTCATAAAGTTTGAGTTATATCAAATTTTTAATCTCAGGAGCCTCAGAATATGACTTTATTTGGAAGTAGGGTCATTTCAGTTGTAAATAGTTAAAATAAGGTCATACTGGAATAGGGTGGGCCCTATTCTAATATGACTATTGCCTTTGTAAGAAGAGGCGCAGAGACACAAAAACATAGACACACAGAAAAGACTCCATGTTATGAAGGAGGAAGAGATTCAAGTGATGTATCTATAGGCCAAGGAATGCCAAAGATTTCCTGCAGCACCAGAAAGTCATGGAACATGTTCTACCCTAGAACCTTCAGAGAGAGAATGGCCTTGTGAACAGCTTGACTGAGGACTTACAGCTTTCAGAATGTAATGAATGAAACAAACACAATAGAAACAGATTCATAGATACAGAGAACAGGCTGACTGCTATCAGAGGGAAGTGGGGGTTGATGGAGTAGGTGAAAAATGTGAAGGGATTAAGAAAAAAGAAACTCATAGACACAGACAGCAGTATGGTGATTATCAGATGGAAAAGGGGGTCGAGGGAGGTAGAAGAGGATATAGGAGAGATAAATGGTGATGGAAGGAAACGACTTTGGGGGATAAATACACAATGCAATATGCAGATGATGTATTATAGAATTGTACGCCAGAAACGTCTACACTGTATACTTTTATCAACCAACTAGAGGCCTGGTGCACAAATTCGTGCATCAGTGGGGTCCCTTGGCCTGGCCTGCGGCATTGTATTGAATCTGGCTCTCCAACATCCCCTGAGGGGTCCAAGATTGTGAGAGGGCACAGGCCAGGCCGAGGGACCCCACTGGTGCATGATCAGGGATGGGGTGTTATGCCAGAGGTTGGCACACCGAGGAGGGAATGTGGGAGGGCTCCAGGGTATATCTGGTTTGTCTTGCTCAGTACCAATTGGTTGGACCCCAGCAGCAAGCTAACCTACCAGTCAGAGCATCTGCCCCCTGCTGGTCAGTGCACATTATAGCAAGTGGTTGAGCAGCCTTAGCATATCATTAGCATATTACACTTTGATTGGTTGAACGGTCGGCTTGTCAACCTGACACTTAGCATATTAGGCTTTTGTTATATAGGACAGTGATGGCGAACCTTTTGAGCTCGGCATGTCAGCATTTTGAAAAACCCTAACTTAACTCTGGTGCCATGCCACATATAGAAATTTTTTGATATTTGCAACCATAGTAAAACAAAGACTTATATTTTTGATATTTATTTTATATATTTAAATGCCATTTAACAAAGAAAAATCAACCAAAAAAATGAGTTTGCGTGTCACCTCTGACACGCATGCCATAGGTTCGCCATCACATATAGGATGCCACCCCAATAAAGCCAATAAAATTAAAAGAACTGTGAGAAAATAAATATATCTTTCTTTAAAATCACCCAGTTTTTGATACTTTGTTATAGCAAAGCTAGGAAACTAATACACAGGGCAGGTCAAATTTCCAAGGCCATGATATCCAAGAGATAGTAATGGAATCTGGCAGTAGCTTAAGGACTGAGATGGGATGCTTATACAGTATCACTTCCAGCATATTCCATTGAACACAGTAGTTACAGAGCTCTCTCTCAGACTCAAAGACATGGGACAGAATCTACCTATGAAAAGAGTATTAAAAATTGTCAATATCTGAAAACAACCATATTACTTATCTTTGTTAAATTTACATATTTGCTGTTGTCTTTATGTTTTATGATATCTACAATTTACAAAAACTTTTACTACATTGGACATGTAAGGTTATCATATTGCAAACTAAAAATAACCTAATTATTTTCCCCACTCCTCATTTGAACCTATTTTATCAGCATAGGTCCTTCCTTGGTAATAGAAGAAATCTTTGGCAGACTCCATGCCTTTATCTGCTAATTCTTAGGTAATAAAAAAGCCTTGTTCACTTTCAGCCACAAGAATAATCTCATTTAATAATTAATATGGTTTTCCAGAATAATAATTAAAAAGAACTCTGACTTCATTCAAAATTAAAGTTCTTTACCCCAGTTCTTGTTTGCTTTAGGCTGACTGCCTATGGTGGGAAAAGGGAGGCATGGTTATAATCACAAGGTCCTCACCATGCACTTGTAATCTATATCTCCCCTTACAAGACTACTCCAGTTTCTCCAAGTTAGAGAATACAAAATCCCAACTTGACTTGTACAGGCATTATCTAAAATTTCTTTTCTTTTCTCAGGGCAAATGTTCAAAACTGATTCTTATAGTCACCAAACTGCATATTATATCCTCAGAACTTATTAATCTTATACCTGGAAGCTGAAGCCCTTTGACCATCATCTTTTGTTGTCGCACTCAACCCCCTTTCTTTATTCATTCATCCATTACAGACACTTAGTCTTCATATCTTGACTATTGTAAACAACGCTGCAACAAACATGGAATGCAGATAAATATTCAAGTTAGTGATTTTATTTCCTTTAGCTATATAAACAGAATAAGAACTGCTGGATCATATGATTGCTATATTTTTAAATTTGTTGATGAGCATTCATACTATTTTCCATAATGTCTGTATCAATTTATAGTGTCACCAAGAGTGCACAAGCATTCCTCTTTCTCCACATTTTTGCCAACACTTATCTATTGTTTTTTTAATAATAGCCAGTATAACAAATGTGATGTGACATATCATTATGGTTTTGATTTGCATTTCCTTAATAATTAGTAATGTTGAGTAACATTTCATGTACCTGTTGATCACTTGTATATTTTCTTTTCAGGTCCTTTGCCAATATTAAATCATATATATTTTTTTGAAATTGACTTGTATGAGTTCCTTACATATTTTGGATATTAACCCCATATCAGATAGATGCATTTCAAATATTTTCTATTGTTGATAATTTATATTTCGGTGTAGAAGCTTAGTTTGATGTAGTCCCACTTCTTCTTTTCTCTCTCTCTCTCTCTCTCTCTCTCTCTCTCTCTCTCTCTCTCTCTCTTTCTTTCTTTCTTTCTTTCATTTTTTATTAAAAATTAAATTTAATATTGAGCCCTAACTGGTTTGGCTCAGTGGATAGAGTGTCAGTCTGCGGACTGAAGGGTCCCATGTTCAATTAAAGTCAAGGGCATGTACCTTGGTTGCGGGCACATCCCCAGTAGGGGGTGTGCAGGAGGCATCTGATCAATGTTTCTCTCTCCCATCGATGTTTCTTTTTTTTCTTCTTTTTCTTTTAAGAAATTCAGTTTTATTTTTTTTATTGTTTAAAGCATTACAAAGGGTATTACATATGTGTCCTTTCCCCCCACCTCGACAGTCCCCTAGCCTCCCCTATCCCCCAGTGTCTTATGTCCATTGGTTATGCTTATATGCATGCATACAAGTCCTTCGGTTGATCTCTTACCCCCCTCCCTCCTGCCCCCCAACCCTCCCCGGCCTTCCTGCTGCAGTTTGACCATCTGTTTGAGGCAGCTCTGCCTCTGTATCTATTATTGTTCAAAAGTTTATAATGGTCTCTATTATCCATGAATGAGTGAGATCATGTGGTATTTTTCCTTCATTGACTGGCTTACACCATCAATGTTTCTAACTCTCTATCCCTCTCCCTTCCTATCTGTAAAAAATAATAATAATAATATTGACACTATTATAGATGCTCTCCATTTTTTAATTTTTGCCAACCTCCACCCACCCTCTTATCACCCTCCCTTGGCGTTCACTACACCATAGCCCATGTTCATGGGGAATGCATATATGTTCATTAGCTAATCCATTCACCTTATTTATCCAGTCACTCCTCTAACCCTCTCCAAGAGAAGGGAAGACTCCCAAGCTCTTTTTACCAGGACAACATTATCCTAACATTAAAACCAGATAGAGACAACAAAGAAAGAAAATTATAGGCCAATATCCCTGATGAACTTAGATGCTAAAGTCCTCAACAAAATATAAGGAGATCGGATCCAGCTATACATTTAAAAATCATGCACCATAATTTTCTGCAACACCAGAAAGTCATGGAACATGACTTAGGGATTTATTACAGGGATGCAAGGTTGATACAATATTCACAGATCAATAAATGTGATACATCGCATACATACAATGAAGAAAAATCATATGATCATATCAATAGATGCAGAAAAAGCATTTGATAATATCCAGCACCCCAAATTTAAGATAAAAACTCTCAGCGATGTGGGAATAGAAGGATCATACCTCAACATAATAAAGGCCATATATGAAAAACCTACAGCAAATATCAAACTCATTGGGAAAAACAAACAAACAACAACAACAAAAAAGAAACATTTCCCCTAAGAACAGGAGTAAGACAGGGATGTCTGCTTTTACCAGTCTTCTCAACATGGTACTGGAAGTTCTAGCCATAGCAATCAGAAAAGAAGAAGAAATAAAAGGCATACAAATTGGAAAGAAGGATGTAAAACTGTCATTATTTACAGATGACATTGATATTGCATATAAAAAAACCCTAAAGACTCCACCAAAAAATGACTAAATCTAATAATTGAGTTTGGAAAATTGTAAAATACAATATCAATATCCAGAAATTGATGGCATTTTTATACTCCAAGAATGAATTATCAGAAAGAGAAACTAAGAAAACAACCCCATTTATTATTGCAACAACAACAAACAAACAAACAAACAAAAACACAAGTAACCTAGGAATACATTTAACTAAGGAGGTAAAACACTTGTACTTGGGAAACAATAGGATATTGAAGAAAGAAATTAAGGAAGATACAAATAAGTGGAAGCATATACCATGTTCATGGATTGGAAGAATTAACATTATTAAAATGTCCATACTACCCAAAGCAATCTGAAGATTCAATGAAATTCCTGTTAAAATACCAATGACATATTTCACAAATCTAGAAAAAAATATTCCAGTGAACATAGGAGTGGATATATTCTTTTGAATTAGTGTTTTGTTTTGTTTTGTTTTTTCTTTTTTTCCAGATATATTTCTGGAAGTGGACTTGTTAGGTTATAAGGCAATTTCATTTTAAAATATTGAGGAATCTCCACTGTTTTCTACATTTTCTTCATTAGTCAGCATTCCACAAATAGTGCATGAGGGGTCCCTTTTCTTCTCATCCTTGCATACACTTGTTTGTTGATTTATTTACGATAGCCACTGTGATAGGTGTAATTTAATAATTTACAGTGGTTTTCATTAACATTTCTCAGATGATTTGTGATGTTAAACATATTTTCATGTGTCTATTGGCTACCATGTGCCTACGTATAAATTAACTTTAGAGAAATGTCTATAGATTGTTTTGATAGTATGGGCAAGTAAACAATGTTATTTTTGGTCTATCCTTGAACATGGCATATGTTTCCATTCATTTGTATCTTCTTTAACGTCTTTTAATTTTTTCATATAGGTTTTTTACTTGTTTGATTAAATTTATTCCTGGGTATTTCAGGTTTTATGATGAAATTGTAAATGGGGTTGTTTTGTTAGTTTCTCTTTTTTATAATGTACTAGAGGCACGATGCACAAAATTCATGCAAGAGTAGGCCTTCCCTCCCCCTGCTGCTGGCACCAGCTTCCTTCTTGCACCCGGGACCCTGTCTTCCCTTGTAGCCCCAACTTTGTCTGGAAGGTCGTCTGGTCTAATTAGCATTTTTTGCTTTTATTTTTATAGATTATTGGTGTATAAAATGGAACAATTTTTGAATCTATTCTATTTTGGTACTTATACTGAATTCATTTATCAATTTTAATAGTTACTTGGTGGAATATTAAGGGTTCTCTGAATAGAATCATGTTATTTGCATATAATAACAGACACTTTCCCATTTGGATGCCTTTTATTACTTCTTTTGTGATTGTTGTGGCTAAGACTTCCATTACTATGTTAAATAGGAGTAGTGAAAGAGGACATCCCTGTCTAGTTCCTGATGTAAGGGGAAAGCTTAATATTTCACCATTGGGTATAATGTTGGCTGTAGGCTTGTCATATATGGCCTTTATTATGTTCCCTATATTTTTGCTTTCCTGAGTTTTATGTTTTTTTAAACCATAAACCAGTGCTGAATTTTGTTATATATATTTTTTCTGCATTATTGCTACGATCATATCAATTTTATCCTTCATTTTGTTCATGTGATATGTTAAATTAATTGATTTGTGGAAATTAAACCACACTTGCATTCCCAAAATAAATCCCACTTGATCATGGTGTATGATCTTTTTAAGATATTGCTGGATCCAGTGTGCTAATATTTTATTGGTGATTTTAGCATATATGTTCATTAGGGATATTGGCCTATATCTTTCTTTGTTTTTAGTGTCTTTATCTGGTTTTCAAATGAGTGTAATGCTGGCTTTGTAAAATTAGCTTCACGGTCTTCCTTCCTATTATTATTTTTTTGAAAGCTTTGAGGAAAATAGAAATAATTTCTTCTTTGATTGTTTGGAAAAATTCATCAGTGAAGTTGTTTGGTGCAAAACATTTGTTTGCTAGGAATTTTGTAATTACTGAATTGATTTTGTTAGTTGTAATCAGTCTGTTCAGATTTTCTGCTTTTTACTGATTCAGTCAGGGAAGATTGTATAGTTTTAGGAATTTATTTGTTCCAAATTGTCCAACTTGATGGCATATAATTGCTCATAGTATCCTATATAATAAAAGGCCAATATGCAAATTGACTGAATGGTGGAATGACCAGTTGCTATGATGCACACTGACCACCAGGGAACAAACACTCAACACAGGAGCTGCCCCCTGGTGGTCAGTACACTCCCACAGGGGGAGCACTGCTCAGCCTGAACCCCTGAGCCAGGCTCATGGCTGGTGATCACAGTGGCAGTGGCAGGAGCCTCTCCTGTCTCCGCGGCAGCACTAAGAATGTCTGACTGAATGGGGAATAGGCCTAAACTGTCAGTTGGACATACCCCGAGGGCTCCGGAACTGCAAGAGGACTGAAGGACCCTCTCTCCCCCTAAGTGAATAAATTTTCTTATAATTATTTTTATTTCTGTGATATCACTTCTTTTCTGCATTTCTGGTTTTATTTATTTGGGTTCTATTTTTCTTCTTCTGGATGAATGTCATTAAAAGTTTATTTATTTTGTTTATATTTTTAAAAAACAGCAGTTTATTTCATTTATCTTTTGTATTGTTTTTTCCAGACTCTATTTTGTCAATTTCCATTCCGATCAGTTTTTTTTTTTCTTTTGCACACTTTGGGCTTTGTTTTCTTATTTTTCTAGTTCCTTTATATGTAAGGTTAGATTGTTTAGTTTAGTTTTTTCTTATTTTCTGAGGTAGGCCTGTGTTACTATGAATTTCCCCTTTAGGACTGCTTTTGCTTTGTTTCTTTGACTTAGAGTTGATATGATTTTATTTCACTCATAGTTAATCCATTCATTGTTTAGTATCATGTTCTTTAGATTTTGTTTGTGTGCTTTTCAGTTGTTTCTTGTAATTTATGTTTTTGTGTCATACAACTGTGGTCAGAGAAGATTCTTGATAATATTTCATTTTTTTAATTAATTGAAACTTTTTTGCATAACATGTGGTCTATTTTAAAAAATGTTCCACCTGAACTTAAAAGAAAGAATATTCTGCTGCTTTTGCTGTGAAAGGTTCTGAAAATATCATTAAATTCATGTGGCCTAGTGCATTATTTAAGGCTGCTCTTTCATTGCTAATTTTCTATTTAGAAGATATATCCATTTATTTCAATAGGGTGTTAAAGTCCCCTAAAATGACTGCATTACTGTCAATCTCTCCCTTTCCTTTACAAGTTAGGTGCTCTTATGTTGGATGCATAAATACTTACAAAGGTTATATCTTCTTGTTTGATATATCCCCTCATAATTATGCACTGCCTTTCCTTACCTCTTATAAAAATGTTCTTTAAAAACATTCTTAAAAATTATTGAATTTCTTGGATGATTAGTGACTTTGAGCATGTTTTAATATATCTCTTGGCTTTCTGTATGTCCTCTTTTGAAAAGTGTCTATTTAGGTCCTTTGCCTATTTTTGGATTGGATTGTTTAATCCTAATTTTGTGAAGTTGTAAGAGTTCCCTATAAATGTTGGAGATTAAACCCTTATCGGTGATAACACTGGCAAATATGTTCTCCCATGCAGTGGGCTTTCTTGTTGTTCTGTTGATGGTTTCTTTTGCTGTGCAGAAGCTTTTTATTTTGATGTAGTCTCATTTGTTGATTTTCTCTTTAGTTTCCAATGCCCTAGGAGCTGTATTGGTGAAGAAATTGCTTCAGCATATGTCTGAGATTTTGTTGCCTTTGGATTCCTCTAGTATTTTTATGGTTTCCCATCTTACATTTAAGTCCTTTATCCATTTTGAGTTTATTTTTGTGTATGGTTTAACTTGGTGATCTAGTTTCATTTTTCTGCATGTATCTGTCCAATTTTCCCAACACCATTTATTGAAGAGACTGTCTTGACTCCATTGTATGTTCTTGCCTCCTTTGTCAAATATTAATTGAGCATATTGGTTCGGGTTGATTTCTGGGCTCTCTATTCTATTCCATTGATCTATATGTCTGTTCTTGTGCGAGGCAGTTTTAAGAACAGTGGCTTGGTAATACAGCTTGATATCTGGTATTGAGATCCCACCTACTTTGTTCTTCTTTCTCAGGATTGCTGCAGCTATTCGGGATCTTTTTTTATTCCAGATGAATTTTTGGAGAGTAAGTTCTAGGTCTGTGAAATATGCTGTTGGTATTTTAGTGGGAAGTGCGTCGAATTTATAGATTGCTTTGGGTAGTATGGACATTTTGATGATGTTGATTCTACCAATCCATGAACATGGTATGTCCTTCCATCTGTTTATGTCTTCCTCTATCTCATCTGAGAGATGCAAATCAAAACAACAATGAGGTATCATCTCACACCTGTTAGAATGGCTATCATCAACAAATCAACAAATGACAAGTGCTGGAGAGGATGCAGAGAAAAGGGAACACTTGTGCACTGCTGGTGGGAATGCAGACTGGTGAAGACACTATGGAAGACAGTATGGAGTTTCCTCAAAAAGTTAAAAATGGAAAGATTTTAGAGGGAGGAAACTAAGATGGCGGCATAGATAAACACCGGGAAATTGTGGCCTCCCACAACAATTGAAAAATACGGCAAAGGTCAGAGCAAACATCATCCCGAACAACAGGAAGGCTGGCTGAGTGTAATTTCTACAACTAGAAGAAAAGAAAAGCACGCTGAGAGCCAGAGGAGCTGCGGAGGCTGAGTGCAGAGGTACGGCGGCGGCTCGCGCGCGCGGATAAGGGGTGGCACCTGAGGACGCGGCTGTCTTTTTGGATCGCAAGCTCCCGACTGCTCTGAACTCCGGTTCCAGGGGGTCTCTGGGGACCCGGGACTCGTGCGGGGAGAGGCTGCTCTGTCAGGCGGCGGGCGAACTTGGGGGAGGCTATCCCTCGGAGGTGCTTGCGGCCGTTGCTGGGACGCTGAGACGCGCGACTCCAGGCGGAGAATCAGCCATAGCTTCTTTCTCCTCCCTTTTGACTCCCTGAGACCCCGCCCCACCCAGGCTGCAGCAGAGGCTTTTACATGTGAATGTACCTAACTACAGCCAAGCCAGGCAGACCCAGAACTTCCAAGAGAAGGCCCAAGGCCCCGCAGCGGCTTGCATTGCTTCACAGCTGAGCCTCTTCGTGGCCCGGCTGTGAGGCCTCAGGCAGGGGCTGAATTAGCACCTCCTTAGATCCAGGAGCCACTGTACCCAGTGGTCAGAGGGGGACCATTCTCCCACTTCAGACACAGCTGCTTCCCACAGCCAATTGGCCTGGAGGTCAATTCCTCCCAGTGATCCTACAACAACCAAGGCACCAAGAGTGCACCAAGAGTGTCCACCCCAGATAACTGGGGAGGCTGAGCCACTGGGCCCTACAGGACACCTGGAGTGCAGGGCCACTCTATCAACACAGGGAAGCAGCCAAAATGAGGAGACAAAGAAACAGGTCACAAATGGCAGAAATGGAGGAAAGCAAATGACTGGATATAGAGTTCAAGGCCACGTTTATAAGGTTTGTCAAGAATTTTATGGAAACCGCCGATAAATTTAATGAATCCCTCAAGGAGTATAGTGAGACCATGGAGGACATGAAAAAGGACCAACTAGAAATTAAGCATACACTGACTGAAATAAAGAATAATTTACAGAGATCCAACAGCAGACAAGAGGATCCCAAGAATCAAGTCAAAGATTTGAAATACAAAGAAACAATAAATACTCAACCGAAAAAGAAAAAAGAAAAGAGATTCAAAAAATATGAAGATAGTGTAAGGAACCTCTGGGACAACTTCAAGTGTACCAACATCAGAATTATAGGGGTACCAGAAGGAGAGAGAGAGCAAGATATTGAAAACCTTTTTGAAGAAATAATGACAGAAAACTTCCCCTACCTGGTGAAAGAAATGGACTTACAAGTACAGGAAGTGCAGAGAACCCCAAACAAAAGGAATCCAAAGAGGACCACACCAAGACACATCATAATTAAAATGCCAAGAGCAAAAGATAAAGAGAGAATCTTAAAAGCAGCAAGAGAAAGACAATCAGTTACCTACAAGGGAGTACCCATTCGACTGTCAGCTGATTTCTCAACAGAAACCATGCAGGCCAGAAGAGAGTGGCAAGAAATATTCAAAGAGATGAATAGCAAGAACCTGCAACCAAGATTACTTTATCCAGCAAAGCTATCATTCAGAATGGGAGGTCAGATAAAGAGCTTCACGGATAAGAAAAAGCTAAAGGAGTTCATCACCACCAAACCAGCATTATATGAAATGCTGAAAGGTATTCTTTAAGAAGAGGAAGAAGAAAAAGGAACTCTTACCATTTGCCACAGCATGGATGGAACTGGAGAGCGGATAAATACCACAGGATCTCACTCATTTGTGGAATATAATGAACAACATAAACTGATGAACAAGGACTGATCCAGAGACGGAGAGGCATTGATTGGACTGTCGGGCCTTGGAGGGAAGGTAGGGGAGGGTGGGGGCAAGGGGGAAAGATCAACCAAAGGACTTATATGCAAGCATATAGGCCTAACCAATGGACACGGACAACGGGGGGGTGAGGGGATGATCGGGGGGGGGGGGTAGAGGGTACACATATGTAATATCTTAATCAATAAAAAAAAAAGTTAAAAATGGAACTCCCATTTGACCCAGTGTTCCCACTTCTAGGAATATATCCCAAGAAACCAGAAACACCAAGCAGAAAGGATATATGCACCCCTATGTTCATAGCAGCACAATTTACCATAGCTAAGATTTAGAAACAGCCTAAGTGCCCATCAGCAGATGAATGGATTAGAAAACTGTGGCACATCTACGCAATGGAATACTATGCTGCTGTAAGAAAGAAGGAATTCTTACCATTTGCAACAGCATGGATGGAACTGTAGAGCATTATGCTAAGTGAAATAAGCCAGTCAATGAAAGAATACCACATTATCTCACTCATTTCTGGGTAATAAAGACCGTTATAAACTGGTGAACGAAAATAGATACACAGGCAGAGCAGCATTGAACAGAACTACAGTGAGAAGCCCGGGGAGGGTTGGGAGGGGTAAGAGATCAACCGAAGGACTTGTATGCATGCATATAAGCATAACCAATGGACACAAGACACTGGGGGTGGGTAAGGGAGGCCAGGGGAATGTCAAGGGGGGGAAAAAGGAGACATATGTAATACTCTTTGTAATACTTTAAGAAATAAAACAAAATTTCAAAAAAAGAAAAGAAATACACTGATATTTTAGAAATACCAATAAACTTTAGTTCCTATTTACTATTAAAAATTTATTGAATTTATTATGGTGACACTGGTTAATAAAATTATATAGGTTTCAAGTGTACAATTCTATAAAACATCTATATATTGTACTGTTTGTTCAACACCCAAAGCCAAGACACAAAACCATTCATTCTCCCTTTATTCTCTTCTACCTGCCCTCCCCTCCAAAGCTCCCTTTCCTTCTGGTGATCACCACAATGTCTGTATGTATAAGATTTTTTTCTGCTTAATCCCATCACCTTATTTATCTATACCCCAACCCCCTCCCTTTCTGGCAGCTATCAGTCAGTTCTCTGTATTTATGAGTATATTTTTATTTCTTTTGTTCATTAGATTGACATATAAGTGAAATCATATCATATTTTTCATTCACTGACTGGCTCACTTCGTTTAGAATAATGCTTTTCAGGTGTATACATACCCTCACAACAAGATTTTTTCTCTTTGATGTCCTAGTAATACTTCATTGTATAAATGTACCACACTTTTTTATGCATTCATATACTAATGGGCCTTTAGGCAATTTCCAAATATTGGCTATTATAAACAATGCTGCAATGAACATAGGGGTATATATATATATATATATATATATATATATATATATATATTCTTGGAATTGGTGTTTCAAGATTCCTCATATTTATATTACTAAAAGTAGAATCACTGGGTCATAGGCAGTTTCATTTAAAATTGTCTAAAGTTTTTTTTTTTTTTTGAGGAAAACCAAGATAGCAGCATAGGTATTTGCCAGTACTCACCACCTCCCACAACAGCATCAAAATTACAACTAAAACATAGAACAACCCTCATTCAAAACCACCTGAAAACTGGTGAATAGAAGTCCTACCACTGGACAAGTAAAGAATAAAGCACACTGAGAATGGTAGGAGAGGAGGCAGCATGGAACACGCTGGTCCAACACCCACATGTGGTGTTCTTTTAACCGGGAGGGATATCTTGGCTGTGGAAGACTCCCATGAGGAGCAAGGGGTCCCAGTTCCAAACCCAACTCACAGCCCAAGGTACCAGAGCTGGGAGGAGCAGTCCCTGTAACTTTGGGCGGTAAAAACCAGCGGTGATTGTGGCTGAGTGACAAGGAGGCTGCTGAAGAACCATGCAGTTCCTCTTAAAGGGCCAGTGCACAGACTTACTCATACTCCCCGTGAGCTGTAGGACTGGGAAAAGGTTTTGGGGGGATTGAGGGACATATAGGGAGGAACTGGTTTATTTAGCATCAGAGCAAGAACACAGGGACAGCTTTCTCCCAAACAAGGATTCTTGCAGGGGTCATTTTTCCAACTCTGAGATTTCCCCCATAGCAGAGTTGACTGGCAGCAATATCTGAGTTTCCATCAGCCTGGCTCACGCTGATTTCTCTGCCCTGGTGACTCACGGAGACCCTGCTCCATCCAATCTGCAGCCCCACACAAGCTGTTTGCAGTGGCTTTTTCATATGAAATGCCTGTCCAGGCTCAGGCTTTAGACCTTAAAATCTCTCAAACAAGCGTCAGTTGGCATCAGCAAGACCAGGCACTAGCAGCAGCCTGCCTTGCTTCACGGTTTGGCATCACCTGGGCACCTCTAAGCCCAACACGAGTAGGAGCCATCTGAAGATGACTATATAGCTCCTGATGGGTGACCCCAGGCAGTGGCTGATTCTGCACCTCCTGGGAGGTCTCAGAGTCAGTACACCTGGTGGACAGCTTCAGACCATGCCAGATTACAACTCTACATATCAACAGGTCACACACTCAAGCAGCAGACTCAGTAAGCACCAAAACTCCACAAAAGCAAGTCCAGCTCCATAGGGTGTCTACTGCACAGCATTTCTTCCACTGTAGTAGCAGCTGGTCCTCACAACCAATTGGCCTGGAAGTCAACTCCTTACAGTGATGGCAACAGCAATCAAGGCTCAACTGCAAAATGACTGTGCACACAATCCACACAGGGGCACACCTAGAGTGCCCAGCTCAGGTAACTGGGGAGGCTGAGCCACAGAGCCCTATAGTACACCTACTAATCCCAGGAGACATGGAAGCTCTCCCTAATACATAGAAACAAATACATGGAAGCAGCTAAAATGCAGAGACAAAGAAACATGTCACAAATGACAGAGATTAAATCTTGAGGAAAAGCATCTAAGTAAAATGGAAGCAAGCAAACTACTAGATACAGACTTCAAAACAATGGTTATAAGAATACTCAAAAATCTTTTTTAAATTTTATTGGGGTGACATTGGTCAATATGAACATATAGGTTTCATGTGTGGATTACTAATTTACAAAATCTGTATATAGGACCATGTGCCTACCACCCGAAGTCAAATCTCCTGTCACTTCATATTAGGATCCTTTTCTTCTCTCACCCTCTTCCTCTGGCAACCACCACACTGATGTTTGTCTTCATAAGTTTCAGTTTTATATTCCACATGTGAGTGAAATCATATAGTTCTTAGCTTTTACTGTTTGACTTATTTCAGTGTGCATAATGTTCTTAAGGTTCATCCATGTTGTTGTAAATGATGCTATTTAATCCTTTCTTATGGCCATGTAGTACTCCATTGTGTATATATACCATATCTTCTTTATCCAGTCCTCTATAGTAGGGCACTTTGGCTGTTTCCAACTCTTGGCCACCATGAATAATGGTGCAGTGATCATAGGGAAAGATATATGCACCACTATGTTCAAGAATCTTAATGAGAGCTTCAAGGAAGGGACTTTATAAGACTCTCAAACATCTCAGTGAGAATTTCAAAGATATGAAAAAGGACTAGTCAGAAATTAAGCATATACTAACTGAAATAAAGAATAATCTACAGGGATTCGACAGTAGAGTAGAGGATTCTGAGAATGAAATCAATGATTTGGAATATGAGGAAGCAAAAAAGACTCAATCAGAAGAGCAAAAAGAATTTAAAAAAATGAAGATAGTATAAGGAGCCCCTGGGACAACTTCAAGTGTACCAACATTTGCATCATGGGGGTTCCAGAAAAATTAGAGAAAGAACAAGATATTTTAAATCTATTTGAATAAATAATGACAGAAAACTTCCCCTATCTGGTGAAAGAAATAGACTTACAAGTCCAGGAAGTGTAGAGTCCCAAACAAGCCCACATCAAAACACATCATAATTAAAATTCTAGAGGTTAAAGACAAAGAGAGAATCTTAAAAGCAGCAAGAGAAAAATAGTTAGTTACCTACAAGGGAACACCCATACAACTGTCAGCTGATTTCTCAACAGAAACTTTGCAGGCCAGAAGGGAGTGGCAAGAAATATTCAAAGTGATGAATAGCAAGGACCTACAACCAAGATTACTCTACCCAGCAAAACTATCATTTAGAATTGAAGGTCAGATAAATAACTTTACAGACAAGAAAAAGCTAAAGGAGTTCATTACCACCAAACCAGTAATACATGAAATGTTGAAGGGTATTCTTTAAGAAGAAGAAGAAAAAATATGAACAATAATATGGCAATTAATATCTCTCTATCAACAATTGAATCTAAAAATAACAAGGAATCTAATGAAAAAAATAAACTGATGACTAGAATAGAACCAGAGACATGGAAACATGGAACAGACAGGAATCTCAGAGGGAAGTAGTGGGGCTGGAAGAGATTAATAAATAACTTAAATACATATATGCATCAACTATGGACATGGACAATAGTGTGGTGAAGGCATGGGATGGGTCAAGAACTGGGTGGAGGGGGATAATGGGGGGGAAAGGGAGATATCTATAATACTCTCAACAACAAAGATTAAAAAATAAATAAATATTTAAAATATTTGTTTTTTTAACTTTGTTTTTATTGTTGACACTATTGCCGATGTGTCCATTCCCCACCCTCCACCCTTTGCCCACTTCTTCCCTCTGGCCATCAGCACATTATTGTCTGTGTCAATAAGTCACTCATAAATGTTCCTTGGCTAATCTCTTCACCTTCTTTCAACCACTTGCACACCCTCCTCCCCTATGACAGTTGTTTAGCTATTGTAAATAAGGCTGCTATGAACACAGGCAAGCATATATTCTGATTGGTGTTTTAGGCTTCTTAGGCTATATTTCTAAAGTGGGATCACTGATTCAAATGGAAGTTCCATTCTTTGTTTTTTAGAGGAAACTCCACACTGTTTTCCACAGGGGTTGTAACAGCCTGTATTCTTACCAACAGAGCACTAGGGCTCCTTTTGATCTACATCTTCACCAGTACTTGTTGTTTGTTGATTTACTGATGATAGTAGTTTGGGCAGGTGTCAGATGATATATCATTGTGGTTTTAATTTATATCTCTCAGATGCTTAGTGACAATGACCATTTTTTCATATGTTCCTTGTTGATGGTTCCTTTTGCTGTGCAAAAGATTTTTTTAGTTTGATGTGTCCAATTTGTTTATTACCTCCTTTGTTTCCATTGCCCTAGGAGATATATTGACAAACATATTACTACAAGAAATATCTGAGATTTTACTGCTTATGTTGTCTCCTATGCTTATGGTTTCATGACTTACATTTAAGTCTTAATCATTTTTAGTTTATTCTTTTTAATTTCAGATTTCTGAAACCTTTTATTTCAGAAATTATATATTTAATCTCCCTAGCTTTTTATCTTATATTTTATTTATTTTTTAATTAAAAATTTAAATGTTGACATTATTGCAGGTGTCCCTGTTCCTCAGCTGCTTTGTCCACTTCTACCCACCCCTGCTTCCCCTTCACTTGACCTTCACCTAACTATTGTCTGTGAAGCTACAGCCCATGTGGCCTCAGGTTCAAAGACTTGGAGAAAGGGCTGACATGCAAATTAATACACAAGACAAGAAATATGAATTTGGAAATTATGGGGGAAGCCATTGTGAACTTGGTACAAAGGACCAAGTTCCACTGAGTCTCTGTTCCCATCTGCTTTTTATTTACTAGAATACACAATTGCCTTTTAGGAATGCAAACAGATATATCAAAGGTGATGTTTAGTAAACAGTAAGATTATCAGATTGGGGGAGTTTGCTTTAGGCCATTGAGTCAGCAGCAGGTAATAAAATGCAGATATTTAGCCCTGTGAATATCAAAAGCCCCATTCAGCCTTCTGACTGGACTTCATGCATTTAAATTAATTATTGTTGATCTTGGCTCCTGGCAATTGTCCATGTCCAAGTGTTATGGATATATGTTCTTTAGATAAACCCATATCTTTCTTTATCCAGGCACCACCAAATCTGTTCCATGTATCCATGATTCTGGTTCCATTTTGTGGGCCCATTTATTTTGTTCATTAAATTCCATATATAATTGAGGTCATGTGATACTTGTCTTTCTGTGACTGGCTCATTTCACTTAGCATAATACTCACTAGGTACATCCATACTATTGCAAATGCTATGAGTTCCTTCCCTTATACAGCTGCATAGTATTTCATTGTGTAGAAGTGCACATCTTTTTTATCCACTTTGCTGATGGGCACCTGGGCTATTTCCAGATATTGGCTATTGTAAATAATGCTGCTATAAACATAGGGTTGCACATATTCTTTATGATTGGTGTTTCTGGATTTTTAGTATATATTCCAAGAAGTGGGATGATTGGGTCTAATGGCAGTTTTATTTTTAATTTTTTTTACGCAACACCATACTGTCTTTCACAGTAGCTGCACCAATCTGGATTCCCACCAACAGCGCACAAGGGTTTTCTTTTCTCCACATCCTTTGTTGTTGTTGTTGTTTTATTGATGGTAGCTATTCTGGAAGGCATTAGTTGATACTTCATTGTACCTTTTATTTGCATTTCTCTGATGATTAATGAAGATGAACTTTTTTTTTTTTTAATTTCTCTTGACCATCTGTATGTCCTCTTTGGAGAAGTGTCTATTCAGGTCTTTTGCCCATTTTTAAATTGAATTGTTTATCTTTCTTTTGTTCGGTTGTATACATTCTTTATATGTTTTGGAAATTAACCCCTTATCAGATTTATCATTGGTGAATATGTTCTACCATACTGTGGGTTCTCTTTTCATTTTGTTGATTTATTTTGCTGTATAGAACCTTTTAAGCTTGATGTTTCATTTGTTTATCTTTCCCTGAGTTTCACTTACCCTCACTGCTGTGAGAGATTTCTGAGATTTTACTGCTTATGTTTTCTTCTACAATTTTTAGGGTTTTGTGAGAGATTTCTGAGATTTTACTGCTTATGTTTTCTTCTTTGAATTTTAGGGTTTTGTGACATACATTTAAGTCCTTTTCCATTTTTAGTTCATTCTTGTGTATGGTTTAAATTGGTGGTCCAGTTTCTTTCTTTTTCATTTCTTTCTGGTGTGTGTGTGTGTGTGTGTGTTTGTGTGTGTGTGTGTGTGTACCTGTCGAATTTCCCCAACAACATTTATTGAAGAGACTGTCTTTACTCTATTGTATTGTCTTGCCTCCCTTGTCAAATATTAATTGACTGTAAAGGTATTGGTTGGTTTATGGGATTTCTGTTATATTCCAGTACCTGTTCTTTTGCCAGTACCAGGCTGTTTAGATTACAATGCCTTTGTAGTATATTTTAATACCTGATATTGTGATATCTCTATTTTTTTTCTCAAGTTTGCTATGGCTATTGGGGTCTCTTTTGGAACTTTATTTTTAAAATATTTTTGGAACGCTTGTTTTGGAATATTTTTTCTAGATTTGTGGAATATACCATTGGCATTTTAATATAAATTGTGTTGAATCTATAGATCACTTTGGGTAGTATGGACATTTCAATAATGTTAATTCTTCCCATCCATGAGCATGATATATGTTTTCACTTATTTGTATCTTTCTCAATTTATTTTTTCATGTCCTATAGCTTTCCAAGTATAGGTCTTTTATTTCCTTTGTTAAACTTTGTCTTGTTATCTTATATTGTTTTGCAATGGTATATGGGATTGTTTTCTTAGTGTCTATTTCTTATAATTCATTATTGGAGTATAAAAATTCAATAAATTTCTAGATATTGATTTTGTATCTTGCAACTTTTGCCAAATTCATTTATTAGATCTAGAAGTTTTTGGATGGAATCTTTAGGGTATTCTATGTACAATATCATGTCATCTGAAAATAATGATAATTTTATTTCCTCTTATCCAATTTAGATGCTTTTTATTTCTTCTAATTATCTGATAGTTGTGGCTAGGACTTTCTGTATTTTGTTGAATAAGAGTGGTGAAAGCGGACATTCCCATCTTGTTCCTGATATTAAGGAAATGCTTTTTGTTTTTGTCCATTGAATATTAAGTTGGGTATAAATTTTTTCACATATGAACTTTATTATGTTGAGGTATGATCCCTCATTACTAATTTGCTGAAAGAGTTCATATATTGGTGTTGGATTTTATCTAATGGCTTTTATGCACTTATTGATAGGATCATGAGATTTTTACCTTTCATTTTGTTTATGTGATGTATCTCGTTTATTGATTTGTGAATATTGTATACATCATGCATCCTGAAGCAAATCTCCCTTGATGATAGTGTATGATTTTTTTAATGTATTGCTGAATCCAGTTTGCTAATATTTTGTTGAGGATTTTGGTATCTAAGTTCATCAGGGATATTAACTTGTAATTATCTTTCTTTGTAGTGTCTTCATCTGGCTTTGGAATTAGGGTAATGCTGGTCTCCTAAAACAAAGCTCAGTTGTGTCAATCCTCTTGAATTAGTTGGAATACTTTGAAAAGGATAGGTGTTAGTTTTTTCAATGTTTGGTAAAATTTGCCTCTGAAGCCATCAGTTTACGACTTTTGGTTACTCCGTTGCTTTTTAAAATTATTACTCTAATTTCATTAGTTCTAATAGGTCTATTTAGTTTTTTTTTTTATTTTTCCTGATTAAAATTTGGAAGAATTGTATGCTTTTACAAATTTGTCTAGTACCCCAGGTTTTCCAATTTGTTGGCATATAGTTCTTCATAGCAGTTTCTTACAACTTTTCTTTCTGTGATATCAGTTTTTACTTTTCTCTCATTTCTAATATTTTTTATTTGGGTTATCTCTCCTTTTCTATGAATCTTGATTATCTTTTCAAAGAATCAGTTCTTGGTTTCATTGATCTTTTTTGTATTTTTTTTTTAAATCTCTATGTCATTTATTTCTACTATGGTCTTTATTTTTTTTTCCCTTCTCCTGATTTTGGGCTTTCCTTTGTTGTTGTTCTTTTTCTAGTTCTTTAAAATGTAGGGTTAGATTTGAGATTTGTCTGGTTTCCTGTAGTAGGCCTGTAATGCTATGAACTTCCCTCTCAGGACTGCTTTCTCTGAGTCCCATAGATTTTGGGTTGTTTGTTTATTTTCATTTGATTTCAGGTAATTTTTGGTCTATTTGTTGATCTCATTGTTAACCCACTCATTGTTTAATAACAAACTATTAAGCCTTCATATGTTTAAATGTTTTTGAGTTTTCTTTATTGCAGTTGATGTCTAGTCTGATGCCATTGTGATCTAATGAGATGCTTGATATGATTTCAGTCTTCTTTAACTTATTAAGGCTTATTTTGTGTCCTAACATTTAGTCTATCTTTGAGAATGTTTCATGTATACTTGAGAAGAATGTATATTCTGCTGCTTTGGGATGAGGTTGTCTTGTCTTCCTCCAGAGCTTTCCGAAGAAACACTGTAGGATGAGCCCAGGCAAGCCACGATCCACAGTCCCTTCAACAGATTAAAAGCTCTGTATGGAGAGGTGTGGAGAAGCATGGGATTTAGTAGGGATGTCTGTCTGTATGGAAGATTCTCTGAAAGGTTGGGGGCTTCTGAGGGGACCTTGCTGAAGGTGGCAACCCCTACCTTGAATTTTCCAAACAAGTCCGATCCCCTGGAGTGTTTTGCTAGAATCTCTATGCTTAGTCTTTAAAGACATGACCTTGTAGAAGCATATACTTTCTCAAGGATACCTACCCTGCTTATTGTATCTAGAGGTTAATGTGAGTTCAAGCTGTTGTTACAATAAAAAGCCAACAAGGCAGGTGAACAGGACTGCTTTTACTACTGAAGTCAGAGTAATCTGTTCAAAGTTCCCTCAGGGTCTGCTGGTCAACCCCAGCAGAGAGAAAACCAGGGTCAGGAGTACAGGGCTAGTGGGTCCCCTACCTAGGGATCCTGCAGTCAGGCACTTAATGAGAGGAAAGTCGTCCCTGATTCAAATCTAAACGATTCAGAATGTGCTGTACCAGAATCGTTAAATATAGTTCCCCCTATGGGATAACTGCAGGTTCAGTTTTCATGCAGCCAACCATCCCCTGCTGCAGGAACACGCTCAGCTGCACCAAGGTCAGGAGGATAGATCGAAAGAGTCTCATGCAAGGGATGATACCAGCCCAGCCTGTAGAACAGGGCTAATCACTCTCTCCCAGTCCCAGACAATAGCTTCCAAGGGTCTCACATTTTGAATATCCATGATCTGAGTTGTTTTCCTTTCCCCCCAAGGAACTACACTGAGTGGGGATATCCAGGACTTAGCAGGGTTGATCCAAACAGTTTCCAGCTGTGGGTAGTGTTTGCAGCTTGGAAGAGGAAGGCGGGCACTTATCCCCTTCCCAGGGTAGCGAGGGCTAAGCTTGTAATAGAGATTGAATTTGCCTCCCCACAATGTAGTCACAAAGCCCAGCATTCACCCATCTGGTTCCCAGACAGAAACTTCCCCAGGAAAGCCCAGCTCTACAGAGCTCTCTGGTCTTTCTGCATTGCTGAACTAATAAGGAAGAGGCTGAAGGTCCCAACTCTGGCATTCTGATCTCTCTGCACAGCTGAACTCAGCATAAAGTGGCCAAAAGTCCCAGCTCTGCACAGATCCCCTGAGACTTTGAGTTCAGCAGGATAAGTGATTCAACAGGTGAGGAGGAAGATCCCTTAAAATCATTCCTGGCTGTAGCCACCAGACCCTTCTACAGGGCCCAAGCACAGAAGAATGGCATCACCAGCAGTTGGAGACTGGACAGTGAACTCTCCAGGCTGGTTGTAATAATAGGAGTATTCTTTCCTTGCACAGTGTGGTCTCAGTTTCCCACACAGACTGATTCCCCCACTGACTTTTACAGTCAGATACTATCCATATTTATTTCTCAGGATTGGGTATCCCTGCATGGGATTGAGATTTCATACTCCTAGTGCTAAGGAATTTTTCTGCCATGATATCTCTTCAGCTTCTCGGCCACCATAGTAACAGAGTACCAGAGTTCCCCCTTCCCGGAATCCACCCTTCTTACCAGTCTCTATGTGACTTTTGTAATTCTTTGGCTATAACATTTCAGTTCAGCTAGCCTTAAGTTGTTTACCCATCTTGATTTTTCTGTAATGTATCTGTAAATTCAGTTTGGGGCCAGGAGCAGGTGGGCGCAGCTTCCACCTACACTGTATCGATCTTGGAATGCTCTTTAATTTTTTGAGGTCACTCCATACTATTCTCAAATCGGCTGTACCGATCTGTATTCACATTAACAGCTCATGAATTTTCCCTTTTCTCCACATCCTAGTCAACATTTCTTGTTTGTTGGTTTATTGATGATAGCAGTTCTGACAGGTGTGAGATGTTATCTAATTGTCATTTAAATTACATTTATCTGATGATTAGTGATGTTGATAATTTTTTCATATGTCCATTGGCCATCTATATGACCTCTATTCAGGTACTCTGTCTAGATTGGATTGTCTGTTTTTTCAGTGTTCAATTGTATGAGTATTTATAAATTTAGGATATTAGCCACTTATTAAATATATCAATTCCAAGTATGTTATCCCCTTCACTGGGGTGTCTTTTCATTTTATTGACAGTTTTCTTGGCTGTGAAAAAAGTTTTCAGTTTTATTTAGTTCCATTAGTTTACAAATTTGTTTCTTTCTCTTGCCTGAGGAGATATAGCAGAATAAATATTGCTGTGAGAAATGTCCGATATTTGTGATGATTTTTTTTTCTAAGGTTTTTATGGTTTGGAGTCTTACATTTAATTATTTATTCCATTTTGAGTTTTTTTCTTTTGTATGATGTAAAATGGTGGTCTCACTTCATTTATCTGTATGTATCTGGCCAATTTTCACAAAACCACTTATTGAATAGATTGTCTTTATGCCATTGTGTGTTCTTGCCTCTTTAGTCAATTAATAATTGACCATAAAGGTAAGGGTAATTTCTGGGCTCTCTATTCAGTTCCATTGACCTATATATCTGTTTTATGCTAGTACCATGTTCTTTTTTAAAAATATTTTCCCTTTATTGAATAAGATATTACAAATGTGTCCTTATCCCCCCAATGTCCTCTCATCATCCCAATCCTGCCCTCACCCTCACCCCCTGTTGTCCATATCCATCACTATGCTTATATGCATGCATACAAGTCCTTTGGTTGATCTTTCCTCCTCACCCACACCATCCCCTGCTTTCCGTCCGAATTTTGAGCATCTGATCAATGCTTCTCTGTCTCAAAGTCTATTTTTGTTCATCAGTTTATGTTGTTCATTATATTCCACAAATGAGTGATATTTATCTTTCTCTGACGGACTTATTTCACTTAGCATAATGCTCTCCAGCTCCATCCATGCTGTTGCAAATGGTAGGAGTTCCTTCCTTTTTACAGCAGCATAGTATTCCATTGTGTAGATGTACCACGGTTTTTTAATCCATTCATCTGCTGATGGGCACTTAGGCTGATTCCAAATCTTAGCTATTGTAAATTTTGCTGCTATGAACAGAGGGATGCATATATCCTTTCTGATTGGTGTTTCTGGTTTCTTGGGATAGATTCCTAGAAGTAGGATCACTGGGTCAAATGGAAGTTCCATTTTTAGTTTTTTTGATGAAACTCCATACTGTTCTCCACAGTGGCTGCACCAGTTTGCATTCCCACCAGCAGTGAACGAGGGTTCCTTTTTCTCCGCATCCTCGCCAGCATTTGTCATGTGTTGATTTGTTGATGATAGCCATTCTGACAGGTGTAAGATGGTACCTCATTGTCATTTTGATTTGCATCTCTTGGATGATTAGTGACTTTGAGCATGTTTTCATATGTCTCTCAGCCTTATGTATGTCCTCTTTCAAAAAGTGTCTATTTAGGTCCGTTGCCCATTTTTTGATTGGCATGTTTATCTTCCTTTTGTTAAGCTGTATGTGTTCCCTATAAATATTGGAGATTAAACCTTTATCAGAGATATCATTGACAAATATGTTCTCCCATGCAGTGAGTTTTCTTGTTGTTTTGTTGATGGTTTCTTTTGCTGTGAAGAAGCTTTTTATTTTGATAGAGTCCCATTTGTTTATTTTCCCTTTAGTTTCCATGGCCCTAGGAGCTGTGTCAGTGAAGAAATTCCTTCGGCATATATCTGAGATTTTGCTACCTGTGGATTACTTAATAATCTTATGGTTTCCTGTCTTACGTTTAAGTCCTTTAGCCATTTTTAGTTTATTTTTGTGTATGGTGTAAGTTGGTGGCCTAGTTTCATTTTTTTGCATGTATTTGACCACATTTCCCAGCACCATTTATTGAAGAGACTGTCTTGACTTTATTGTATGTTCTTGCCTCCTTTGTCAAATATTAATTGAGCATATTGGTTCGGGTTGAATTCTGGGCTCTCTATTCTATTCCATTGATCTATGTCTGTTCTTGTGCCAGTACCAGGCAGTTTTGAGAACAGTGGCTTTTTAATACAGCTTGATATCTGGTATTGAGATCCCTCCTACTTTGTTATTCTTTCTCAGGATCACAGCAGCTATTCGGGTTTTGTTTTTTTGGTTTTGGTTTTGTTTTGTTTTTATTCCAGATGAATTTTTGGAGTGCTCTCTCTAGATCTGTGAAATATGCTGTTGGTATTTTAATGGGGAGTGCACTGAATCTATAGATTTCTTTGGGTAGTATGGACATTTTGATGGTGTTGATTCTACCAATCCATGAGCACGGTATGTTCTTCCATCTGTTTATGTCTTCCTCTATCTATTCTTCCAATGTCCAGTAGTTTTCTGGGTACAGGTCTTTTACCTCCTTGGTTAAGTTTATTCCTAGGTATCTTAATTTTTTTGGTGCAATGGTAAATGGAATTGCTTTGTTTATTTCTCTTTCTGTAAGTTCACTGTTGGCGTATAAAAATGCCATAGATTTCTTGGCGTTAATTTCGTATCCTGCTACTTTCCAAATTCATTTATTATGTCTAATTTTTTTTTGATGTAGTCTTTAGGGTTTTCTAAGTACATTATCATGTCATCTGTGAATAATGACAATTTTACTTCTTCTTTTCCAATCTGGATGCCTTTTATTTCTTCTTCTTGTCTTATTGCTTTGGCTAGCACTTCCAGTACTATGTCAAACAGGAGTGGTAAAAGTGGTCATCCCTGTATTGTTCCTGTTCTTAAGGGAAATGATTTAATTTTTGCCCATTGAGTATGATGTTGGCTGTAGGTTTTTCATATAAGGCTTTGATCATGTTGAGGTATGATTCCTCTATTCCCATTTTGCTGAGCGTTTTTATCAGAAAAGGGTGTTGGACTTTGTCAAATGCCTTTTCTGCATCAATTGATATGATTGTGTGATTTTTGTCTCTCAACTGGTTTATGTGATGTATCACGTTTATTGATTTGCGGATATTGTACCAGCCTTGCATTCCTGGAATAAATCCCACTTGTTCAAGGTGTATGCTCTTTCTAATGTAATGCTGGATGCAGTTTGCTAGAATTTTGTTGAGGATTTTAGCATCTGTGTTCATCAGGGATATTGGCCTGTAATTCTCTTTCTTTGTGGTGTCTTTGTCTGGTTTTGGGATTAGGGTAATGCTGACTTCATAGAAAGAACGTTGAAGTGTTCCTTCTTCTTGAATTTTTGGGAATAGTCTGAGAAGGATTGGCTTTAGTTCTTCTTTGAATGTCCGGTAAAACTCCCCTGTGAAGCCATCTGGTACAGGGCTTTTGTTTGCTGGAAGCTTGTTGATTACTGTTTCAATTTCATCAGTAGTTATTGGCCAGTCCAGGTTTTTTGATTCTTCCTGGTTGAGTTTTGGAAGCTTGTATTTTTCTAGGAATGTGTCCATTTTGTTGAGGTTGTGCAGTTTGTTGGAGTAGAGTTGTTCGTAGTATTTTTTGACAATCCTTTGTATATCAGTAGGGTCAATTGTTACTTCACCACTTTTATTTGTGATTTTGTTTATTTGGGTCCTCTCTCTTTGTTTCTTGGTGAGCCTGGCTAGAGGTTCATCAATCTTGTTAATCCTTTAAAAGAACCAGCTCTTGGTTTAATTGATCTTTTGTATTGTTTTTTTTATTGTTTTTTTTTTTTGGTCTCTATGTTGTTTATTTCTGCTCTGATCTTTATTATTTCCTTCCTTCTGGATACTGTTGGCTTTTCTTATTGCTCTGTTTCTAACTCTTTGAGTTGTAGGGTTAGATCATTTATTGCCAGTTGTTGTTTTTTTTGTTGTTGTTGTTTTTTGAGGTAGACCTGTAGAGCTATGAACTTCCCTCTCAGGGCTGCTTTCATTGTGTCCCATAGATTTTTGGATTGTTGTGTTTTCATTGTCATTTGGTGATTTTTACTTCTTCTTTGATCTTTCTGGTAACCCAGTCATTGCTTAATAGCATGCTATTTAGCCTTCAAGTGTTTGATTTTTTTCAATGTTTTTATTGCAGTTGATTTCTAATTTTATGCCATTGTGATTTGAGAAGATGCTTGTTACGATTTCTATTCTCTTGAATTTGAAGAGACTTTGCCTGTGTCCTAATATATGGTCTATCTTTGAAAATGTCCCATGTGCACTGGAGAAGAATGTATATTCTGTGGCTTTGGGTAAAATATTCTGAAGATATCAATTAAGTCCATCTGGTCGAGTGAGTCATTTAGGATTGTTGTTTCTTTGGTGATTTTTTGTTTAGAGGATTTATCCAGTGGTGTCAGTGGGGTATTGAAGTCCCCTACTATGACTGTATTGCTATCAATCTCTCCCTTGATATCTTCCAGAAGTCGTTTTATGTATTTGGGTGCCCCTGTATTGGTTGCACGTATGTTTACCAGAGTTATATCTTCTTTTTGAATTGATCCCTTTAGTATTATGTAGTGGCCTTCCTTTTCTCTTGTTATGGCCTTTACTTTTATGTCTATTTTGTCAGATATAACTATCGCAATGCCAGCTTTTTTCTCATTTCCATTTGCCTGAAAAATTGTTTTCCATCCCTTCACTCTCAGTCTGTGTGAATCCTTTGTTCAGAGGTGGGTCTCTTGAAGACAGCAAATATATGGCTCATGTTTTCTTATCCATTCAGCTACCCTGTGTTTTTTGATTGGAGCATTTAATCCATTTACATTTAATGTTATTATTGAAAAGCACTTGTTTGTGGTCATTTTTATTCTTAATGTTTGTGTTTCATCTTGTCCTTCTGTTTCTTCATTTTACAGCATCCCCTTTAGCATTTCTTGCATTGCTAGTTTGGTGGTAATAAACTCTCTTAGCCATTTTTTGTCCGTGAAGCTCCTGATTACACCTTCAATTTTGAATGATAGCCTTGCTGGGTATAGTACTCTTGGGTTCATTCCCTTGCTTTGCATCACTTTGTATATTTCATTCTATTCCCTTCTTGCCTGTTTTGTTTCTATTGAGAAGTCAGCTGATAGTCTAATAGGAGATCCCTTTTAGGTAACTTTCTGTCTCTCTCTGGCATCCTTTTAAGATTCTTACTTTGTCGTTGGTGTTTGCTAATTTAATTATGATGCGTCTTGGTGTTGGCCTTTTTAGGTTCATCTTGTTTAGCACTCTATGTGCACCTTGGACTTGAGTAGTTTTTTTTTTTTTTTCTTGCCAGTATCAGGGAAGTTTTCTGTCATTATTTCTTCAAACAGGTTTTGTATTCCTTGCTTCTCCTCCTCTCCTTCTGGTACCACTATTAAATGAATGTTGTTTCATTTTGATTTGTCCCAAAGCTCCCTTAGGCTCATCTTTTCCTTTTTAAGTTTCTTTTACCCAGTTGCTGCTCTGTTTGTGTTTTTTTTTTCCTACCTTGTCTTCTAATTCGCTGATGTGGTCCTCAGCCTCTTCTAGTCTGCTGTTTAAGCTTTCCATTGTGTTCTTTATTGCAGCTATGTCGTTCTTCATTTCCTCTTGGTTCCTTTTCAGGTTAGTGACATTCTCATTCAGCTCCTTATAATTCTCATTGAGTTGTGTGTATTTGTCATCCAGCCGTTTGAGCACCCTTATAACCATTACTCTGAATTCTTTCTCTGATATATTGCTAGCCTCAGTTTCATTTGACTCCCTTTCTGGTGATTTCTCTTTTTCTTTCCTTTGGGGATTGCTTTTTTGTCTTCCCATGTTTTGCTGAAATGTTTTAATTGTAGCTCCAATTGCTTTGCTACCCAGTGTCTTTAGGGTATGGTGCTACTGGTATGACCTCTTAGGTCTCCTGGGTTTGGTAGTCTAGTGTAGCTCCCTACTTGAGCTATTTGGGTTCTCTTGATGTAGGCCTGTGATCTGGAAAGGTGCAACTGAGGTGTCTAGAAGTCAGCAGCCTTGGAGCTGGTATTCCAATTTTTCCTGTCTTATGCCCTTGGTTGAAATCATTTGTGCCCCACAGAAACTCACAGTGGTCCCCAGGAACTGTCTATTGTGGTGGTGGGACTCAGGAAGCCTGTGTTCTGGCAAAGCGTGACTGTGGTGTCCAGAGTTCTGTAGTTGTGGGGTGAGCAGACTCAGCTTTAGCTGGTGCCTCTGTGTTTGGATACACAGGATCTCAGCAGCAGCTCACAAGGCACCTGTGGTGTATTTTCCAGCAGGGTGTACTGACACACTCTGAAGGGCCCTGGCACTGAAGCCACTAGATTGCAGTGTCTATGGGCAGGTATCCCAGAAGAGGGAATTCAGCATTTCTACAGCCCAGCAGTGCACCCTTGTTTAAGTGTGTGACTAGCAGGGCTCATAGCGGGGCCCCAGGGCTGCCTGTGGAGAGGTGGTCTTGGGATACCTGCAAGCTGGAAAAGCATTTACCTGTAGTGTCCAGAGTTCTGCAGCTGTGGGGTGGGGAAACTCAGTTTTTGCTGATGCACCTGTGGTGGGTAGGCTTGCGTTCCCAGTGGTGGCACACAGGGGCACCCACAGTGAGTTTGCTAGTGCAGGCACATTGAAGTACTCTGATGGGCCCTGGCACGCTTAATTGAGGCATCTTTGGGCTGGTATCCAGGATGGGTGAAGTCAGAATTCCCACTCCCCAGGGGAGTGCGTCCCTATTAGTCATAGATCAGACCCAGCAGAGGCTCACTGTGGCTTCCCAAAGTGCCCTGTGGATAGATGGGCTCAGGGGGAATGAGCAACTGTGGCAGTGCAGGCGCTGAGCTCTGAGGCACTCTGAGGGGCCCTGGTGCTGTGGGACCCTGGTGCTGAAATTGTGCAGCTGGGTGTGTTATTCAGGCAGAAGGAACTCAGAATTTCTACTGGGGGGCAGTGCACCTGTGTCTGTACAAAATCACACCCAGCTGAGGCTCACAGTGACTTCTAAGAGAAGTCTATGAAGTGGTGTGCCTTGGAGACCTGCATGCTGGAGAGGTGTGAATGCCATGTCAGAGGTCTGCTGCTGGGGAGGGGGAGGCTGCACTTACTGCTGTGGCTGGACGCGGTGTTCCTTTGGTGGTGGAGATCCCTGGGTCTGCAAGTCTGCGGGTGTGGCTGCAGGATTTTGGCTGGAGTGGCTACCAGATCTTGGGCGGGCAGTATCCCTGGCCTGTCTGGGTAGTGGTGCTGATGAGTTCTTAGCAGAGGCTGCTCTCCCCTTTAAGATGGCGTGGGTTCCGTGCTTGAGTCCTGCAGTCCGGGGAGTGCAGCAGCAGTGGTAGTCTCTCCCTGTACCAGAGAGTCTGTTCTGCCAGCCTCTTTTACTCCTGTCGGATTTAACCGTCCCTTACTCACTCACACACACAACACACACATCCACTCACTCTCCTTTCATCTCCTCACTCACTCACTTCCTATCCCTCACCTCCGTCCTGCCAGCTGCCATCTTTTTCAGCATCAGTACCATGCTCTTTTGATTACTATGGCTTTGTAGTATACTTTGATATAAGGTAGTGAGATATCTCCAACTTTGTTGTTCTTATTTCTCAAGATTGCTAGAACTATTCAGGGTCTTTTTTGCTTTCATAGAAATATTTGTTTTACTTCTGTTATCTATGTTATTGGTATTGATAGAAATTGCATTGAATCTATAGATTCCTATGACTACAATGGAAATTTTAATAATGTTAATTCTTCTTATTCATGAACATGGTATATGCTTCCACTAAATTGTGTCTTCTCCAATTTCTTTCTACAATGTACTCATTTCCTGAGTACAGATTTTTACCTCCTTAGTTAAATTTATTCTGAGGTATTTTTTGATGTAATAGTAAATGGCATTGTTTTCTTAATTTCCTCTCTGTTAGTTTATCATTGGAAAATAAAAATGCAACTGATTTCTGGAAATTTATATTGTATTCAACTACTTTATTGAATTTATTTTTAATTTCTAATAGTTTTTTGGTGGAATCTCTAAGGTTCTCTATATACATTACCATGTCATCTGTAAATCATGATTGTTTTCTTTCTTTCTGTGTAGTTTGGATGCATTTCATTGCTTTTAGTTTGATTGCTGTGCCTGTGACTTCAAGTACTATGTTGAATAAGAGTGGTAAAAGCATACATCAATGTCTTGTTGTTGATCTTAAGGGAAATACTTTTAGTGTCTGCCCGTTGAATATGATGTTGGCTATTGGTTTGTCACATATAGCTTTTATTATGAGAGTTTTATCATAAAAGCATGCTGGATTTTATCAAATGTTTTTTTATATTTCTCTTTATTGATGAAAGTATTACAGATTTCCTCTATATTTCCCCATGGACCCCCGCCAACCTACTCCCACCCCCTACCCAGGACTTCACCACACTATTGTCTGTCTCCATGGGTTATGTATCTATGCATATAAGTTCTTTGGTTAATCTCTTCCCTCCTCAACCTCTTCCCCTGGATAATAATCAGTCTGTTGCATGTTTCTGTGCCCCTGGGTCTATTTTGTTTGTCAGTTTCCTTTATTCATTAGATTCCACATCTAAGTGAGATCTTATGATAATTGCTTTCTCTGACTGGCTTATTTCACTTAACATAATACTCTCCAGGTCTTACCATGCTGTCTCAAAGGTTAAGAGATCCTTCTTTTTTACAGCTCCATAGTATTCTATTTTATAAATGTACCACAGCCTTTTTAACCACTCATCTACTGATGGGTACTTGGGCTATTTCCAGATCTTAGCTATGGTAAATAGCCTTGCTATGAACATGGGCATGCTTATATTCTTACGGATTGGTGATTCAGCTTTCTTAGGACATATTCCTAGAAGTCAGATTACTGGGTAAAATGGAAGTTCCATTTTTAATTTTTGAGGAAACTCCATACTGTTTTCCATAGTGGTTACACCACTCTGCATTCCCATCGACTGTGTACTAGGGTTCCCTTTTCTCCACACCCTCACAGCATTTGTCATTTGTTGATTTGTTGATGGTAGAAATTCAGATAAGTGTCAAGTGATATCTCATTGTTGTTTTAATTTAGGTATCTCTGATGATTAGTGACGTTGAACATTTTTTCATATGTCTCTTGGCCATCTGTATGTCCATTTTGGAGAAGTGTCTATTTAGGTCTCTGCCCATTTTTTAAATTGGATTGTTTGCCTTCCTTTGGTAAGTTGTATGAGTATATATATTTTGGATATTAACCCCTTATCAGCTGAATCATTGCCAAATATATTCTCCTATACAGTGGGATCCCTTCTCATTGTGTTGATGGTTTCTTTTGCTGTGCAGAAGCTTTTTATTTTGATGTAGTCCCATTTGTTCATTTTCTCATTTTCCTTCGCCCTCAGAGAAATATCTGTAAACATATTCCTATGAGAGATGTCTGAGATTTTGCTGTCTATGTTTCCTTCTAGGATTATTTTGGTTGCATGGCTTTTATCTATTTTCAGTTTAATCTCGTGTGTTATGTAATTTGGTGGTCTAGTTTCATTTTTGTTCCATGTAGCTGTATAATTATTGAAGAGACTATCTTTTTTTAAAATATATTTTATTGATATTTTACAGAGAGGAAGGGAGAGAGATAGAGAGTTAGAAACATCGATGAGAGAGAAACATTGATCAGCTGCCTCCTACACATCTCACACTGGGGATGTGCCCCAACCAAGGTACATGCCCTTGACCGGAATCTAACCTGGGAACATTCAGTCCCCAGGCCGACACTCCATCCACTGAGCCAAACCGGTTTCGGCTGAACAGACTATCTTAACTCCATTTAGGCTCTTGCCTACTTTGTCAAATTTTGAGCATAATGGCTTGATTCAATTCCAAGTTTCTCTGTCCTGTTGCATTGATCTATATACCTATTCCTGTATCAGTACCAGGTTGTTTTGATTAAAATAGCTTTGTAGTATATTTTAATATCTGGTATCATGTTCTTCTTTCTCTAGATTGCTGCAGCTATTCAGGGTCTTTTTGGTTCCATATATATTTTTGGAGCATTTGTTCTAGATCTGTGAAATGTTCCATTGGTATTTTTAATAGGGATTGCATTGAATCTACAGATTGCTTGGGTATTATGGACATTTTAATGATGTCAATTTTTCCAATCCATGAATATGATATATTATTTCATTTGTTTATATCTTTCCCTATTTCCTTTTACAGTGGCCTATAGTTTTCCAAGTGTGTATCATTTACTTCCTTGATTAAAATTATTCCAAGGTACCTTTTTTTCTATTTATTTATTTATTTATTTATTTACTGCTTAAAGTATTACAAAGGGTATTACATATGTGTCCATTTTATCCCCCCCCCTAGACAGTCCCCTAGCCTCCCCTACCCCCCAGTGTCTTATGTCCATTGGTTATGCTTATATGCATGCATACAAGTCCTTTAGTTGATCTCTTACCCCTCTACCTCCTGCACCCCAACACTCCCTGGCTTTCCCGCTGAAGTTTGAAAAGCTGTTTGAGGCAGCTCTGCCTCTGTATCTATTCTTGTTCAAAAGTTTATAATGGTCTCTATTATCCATGAATGAGTGAGATCATGTGGTATTTTTCCTTCATTGACTGGCTTATTTCTTTTTTTTTTCTTTTTTTTTTCTTTTTTTTTTCTTTTTTTTTTTTTATTGCTTAAAGTATTACAAAGGGTATTACATATGTGTCCATTTTATCACCCCGCCCTAGACAGTCCCCTAGCCTCCCCTATCCCCCAGTGTCTTATGTCCATTGGTTATGCTTATATGTATGCATACAAGTCCTTTAGTTGATCTCTTACCCCCCTACCTCCTGCCCCCCAACCCTCCCCGGCCTTCCTGCTCCAGTTTGACAATCTGTTTGAGGCAGCTCTGCCTCTGTATCTATTATTGTTCAAAAGTTTATAATGGTCTCTATTATCCATGAATGAGTGAGATCATGTGGTATTTTTCCTTCATTGACTGGCTTATTTCACTTAGCATAATGCTCTCCAGTTCCATCCATGACGTTGCAAATGGTAAGAGTTCCTTCCTTTTTACAGCAGCATAGTATTCCATCGTGTAGATGTACCACCGTTTTCTAATCCATTCATCTACTGATGGGCACTTAGGCTGTTTCCAGATCTTAGCTATGGTGAATTGTGCTGATATGAACATAGGGGTGCATATATCCTTTCTGATTGGTGTTTCTGGTTTCTTGGGCTATATTCCTAGAAGTGGGATCACAGGGTCAAATAGGAGTTCCATTTGCAGTTTTTTGAGGAAACTCCATACTGTCTTCCATAGTGGCTGCACCAGTCTGCATTCCCACCAGCAGTGCACAAGTGTTCCTTTTTCTCCACATCCTCTCCAGCACTTGTCGTTTGTTGATTTGTTGATGATAGCCAGTCTGACAGGTGTGAGATGGTACCTCATTGTTGTTTTGATTTGAATCTCTCGGATGATTAGTGATTTTGAGCATGTTTTCATATGTCTCTTGGCTTTCTGAATGTCCTCTTTTGAAAGGTGTCTATTCACGTCTTTGCCCATTTTTTGATTGGATTGTATATCTTCCTTTTGTTAAGATGTATGAG
Organism: Myotis nattereri; assembly: GCF_964212035.1. Taxonomy (NCBI): domain Eukaryota; kingdom Metazoa; phylum Chordata; class Mammalia; order Chiroptera; family Vespertilionidae; genus Myotis; species Myotis nattereri. The sequence goes on from NC_138078.1 coordinate 46,257,512, forward strand.
TTCCCTATAAATTTTGGAGATTAGGCCCTTATCAGATAGGGCATTGGCAAATATGTTTTCCCACATAGTGGGTTTTCTCATTGATTTGTTGATGGTTTCCTTTGCTGTGCAGAAGCTTTTTATTTTGATGTAGTCCCATTTGTTCATTTTCTCTTTAGTTTCAAGTGCCTTAGGAGCTGTATCAGTGAAGAAATTGCTTCGGCATATGTCTGAGATTTTGTTGCCTTTGGATTCTTCTAGAATTTTTATGGTTTCCTGTCGTACATTTCAGTCCTTTATCCATTTTGAGTTTATTTTTGTGTATGGTGTAAGTTGGTGGTCTAGTTTCATTTTCTTGCATATGTCTGTCCAATTTTCCCAACACCATTTATTGAAGAGACTATCTTGGCTCCATTGTATGTTCTTGCCTCCTTTGTCAAATATTAATTGAGCATATTGGTTCGGGCCGATTTCTGGGCTCTCTATTTGCCAGGAGCCGGTCCATCCTTGCTGTTTCAAGGGACCTGGCATATATAGCATACTGTTCTTAATATGTTTGCTCCCCTTAGCGCTGTGTGTTTTAACCAAGGTCACCTCTCCGAGAAAGGTTGTTTCCCCAGGTAGGAATTTTTCCCTGAAGTTAGGGAGGGAATAAAACCCCTCAACTAAGTGCCAGGCGGGTAATTAATCACTTTAACTATGAACAATCATGCTTAAGCTACATAATCTTTACTCCCTGGAATGGAGATAAGAAAAGCCCTAACCTTTGTAATAGAGATTGACAGGATTAAAATCAACTGGTATAAATACAGATGTAATAAGACAGCAAGAGACAGAACTTAGGAGACAGAAGGAAGACAGCACCTACACAGAACCTACAGACAGAAGAACTTCGCTGGAGAGAACATGGCAAAAGATCCTGGACTGAACCTGACTACAGAAATTGGCAAGAGAACCTGACTAGAACCTGGTGACTGAACTTAACTGGAGAACCTGGACAGAACCTGGCTGGAGAACCTAGCGAGGGAACATGGCTACAGAACCTGGCTGGAGAATCTGGAGAACCTGGCTGGAGAACCTAGCAAGAGAACATGGACACAGAACCTGCCTGGAGATCCTAAGCATAACTTCGCTGGAGATCCAGACCAGAACTTGGCAGGGGACCCTGACAAGAGAACCCGGCTATGATGATCAACTGAACGCTGCCTCCGTGTCATTCCTTCTTCGCCGACTCCGTCTACACCTTTGGGGACCCCTGGACCCGCTGGGGTTGGACCCCGGCATCTATTCTATTCCATTGATCAATATGTCTGCTCTTGGGCCAGTACCAGGCAGTTTTGAGAACAGTGGCTTTGTAATACAACTTGATATCTGGTATTGAGATCCTGCCTACTTTGTTCTTTTTCAGGATTGCTGCAGCTATTCGGGGCATTTTTTTTATTCCAGATGAATTTTTGGAGAGTTCGTTCTAGATCTCTGAAGTATGCCGTTGGTATTTTAATGGGAAGTGCGTTGAATTTATAGATTGCTTTGGGTAGTATGGACATTTTAATGATGTTGATTCTACCAATCCATGAACACGGTATGTTCTTCCATCTGTTTATGTCTTCCTCTATATCTTTTTTCAACGTCCTATAGTTTTCTGAATAGAGGTCTTTTACCTCTTTAGTTAAGTTTATTCCTAGGTAGCTTAATTTTTTTGGTGCGATGGTAAACGGGATTGTTTTTATAATCTCTCTTTCTGAAAGTTCACTATTGGTGTATAGAAATGCCTCAGATTTCTTGGGGTTAATTTTGTATCCTTCTACATTGCCAAATTCATGTATTAAGTCTAGTAGCTTTTTGATGGAGTCTCTAGGGTTTTGTATGTATAATATCATGTCGTCTGCAAATAAGGACAGTTTTACTTCCTTTTTTCCAATTTGGATGCCTTTTATTTCTTCTTCTTGCCTAATTGCAATGGCTAACAATTCCAGTACTATGTTGAACAGGAGTGGTGAGAGGGGGCATCCCTGTCTTGTTCCTGTTCTTAGGGGAAATGGTGTTAGTTTTTGTCCATTGAGTATGATGTTGTCTCTGGGCCTGTCATATATGGCTTTTATTATGTTGAGGTATGATCCTTCTACTCCCACCTTGCTGAGAGTTTTTATCAAAAATGGGTGTTGAATTTTGTCAAATGCTTTTTCTGCATCAATTGATATGACCATGTGGTTTTTTTCTTTCAATTTGTTTATGTGATGTATCATGTTTATTGATTTGCGGATATTGTACCATACTTGCATCCCTGGGATAAGTCCTACTTGGTCATGGTGTATGATCTTTCTGATGTACTGCTGGATCCGATTTGCTAAGATTTTGTTGAGGATTTTGGCATGTATGTTCATGAGGGATATTGGCCTGTAATTTTCTTTCATTGTGTTGTCTTTACCTAGTTTTGGTATTAGGGTGATGCTGGCTTCATAGAATGAGCTTGGAAGTGTTCCTTCCTCTTGAATTTCTTGTAGTAGTCCGAGGAGGATAGGTTTTAGTTCTTACTTGAATGTTTGGTAAAACTCCCCTCTGAAGCCGTCTAGTCCTGGGCTTTTGTTTGATGGAAGCTTTTTGATGACTGCTTCAATTTCTTCCATAGTTATTGTTCTGTTGAGATTTTTAGATTCTTCCTGATTGAGTTTTGTAATGTTGTATTTTTCTAGGAATTTGTCCATTTCCTCCAGGTTGTCTAGTTTGTTGGAGTAGAGCTGTCCATAGTATTTTTTAACAATCATTTATATTTCTGTGGGGTCTGTTGTTATTTCGCCTCTATCATTTCTGATTTTGTTTATTTGGGTCCTCTCTCTTTGCTTCTTGGTGAGTCTGGCTAGAGGTTTGTCAATCTTGTTTACCCTTTCAAAGAACCAGCTCTTGGTTTCATTGATTTTCTGTATTTTTTTTTTTGGTCTCTATGTCATTTATTTCTGCTCTAATCTTTATTATCTCCTTCCTTCTGCTCATTCTGGGGTTTTCTTGTTGCTCTCTTTCTAATTCTGTGAGTTGTAGAGTTAGCTGATTTACTACCATTTTTTCTTTTTTTTTTTGACATAGGCCTGTAGAGCTATAAACTTCCCTCTCAGGACTGCTTTCATTGTGTCCCATAGGTTTTGGATTGTTGTGTTTTCATTGTCATTAGTTTCCAGGATGTTTTGAGTTTCTTCTTTGATTTCATTGGTAACCCAATCAATATTTAATAGCATGCTATTCAGCTTCCATGTGTTTGAGTGTTTTGAGTTGTTTTTCTTGTAGTTTATTTCTAAAATTATGCCATCGTGGTCTGCAAAGACACTTTTTATGATTTCAATCTTTTTGAATTTGGGGATACTTTGCTTGTGACCCAATATATGGTCTATTTTTGAATATGACTTATGAGCACATGAGTAGAATGTATACTCCCTGGCTTTGGGGTGAAGTGTTCTGAAGATGTCAATTAAGTCCATCTGATAGATTGAGTCATTTAGGATTGCTGTATCTTTGCTGATTGTTTGTCTAGAGGACTTATCCAGTGCTGTCAGTTGTGTATTAAAGTCCCCTACTATGATTGTATTGTTGTCGATCTCTCCTTTGATATCTTCCAGGAGTTTTTTTATGAATTTGGATGCTCCTGCATTGGGTTCATGTATGTTTACCAGGGTTATATCTTCTTGTTGTATTGATCCCTTTAGTATTATGAAGTGGCCTTCCTTATCTCTTGTTATGGCCTTCACTTTGAGGTCTATTTTGTCCGATGTAAGTATTGCTACCACAGTTTCTTTTCCTTTCCATTTGCCTGAAATATATTTTTCCATCCTTTCAGTTTCAGTCTGTGTGAGTCCCTTCTAATCAGGTGGGTTTCTTGTAGACAGCAGATGTATGGGTCATGTTTTTTTTATCCATTCAGCCACTCGATGTCTTTTGTTTGGAGCATCTAGTCCATTTACGTTTAAAGTTATTATTGAAAGGTGCTTGTTTGTAGCCATTTCTTTTTTTGTGTGGCTGTTTTCTTTCTGAGCTGTTTATTTCTTCTTTTTATACGAGACCCTTTAGTATTCCCTGCAATGCTGGCTTGGTGGTGATAAACTCCCTTAGCCTTTTTTCGTCTGTGAAGCTTCTGATATTATTTCTTCAAATAGGTTTTCTAATCCTTGGTCATCTTTCTGTTGTTCTGGTACCGCTATTATTTGTATGTTGTTTCGTTTCATGTTGTCCCAAAGCTTTCTTAGGCTCTCTTCCTGTCTTTTAATTTTTTTTTCCAATTGCAGTACTTTTTGGGTGTGTTTTGCTTCCTTGTCTTCTAATTCACTAATTCGGTCCTCCGCTTCTCCTAGTCTACTGTTGATACTTTCAATGGTGTTTTTCATTGCAGCTATATCACTCTTCATTTATTCTTCGGTCTTACTTAAATTGTTGATTTTTTCATCTGTTTCTTCTAGCTTCTTCCATATGTTATTGATTTTTTCATCTGTTTCATCTTGCTTCTTGCAGAGGTTGTCGATTTTTTCCTCCATCCGGTTTTTGCACTCTAGGACCCTTATTCTGAATTCTTTTTCTGTCATGTTGCATGCCTCTGTATTACTTAGCTGCTTTTCTGGAGAGTCCTCCTTCTCTTTCCTTTGGGGGTTTCTTTGTCTACCCATGTTTGATCTCACTGACATATCTAGACGTTGAGTCGTTCAGTGGTTGCTCCCTTGGTGGCAGTGACTCCTTGGTCTGTGGTTGCTCTTTGGGCGTTTGCGGTAGCAGCTGCTCTTCAGTTGGCATCAGCTCATCTGGTGGGTGCTGTTCACAGCTGTGGTGGCTCTTCTGGCTGGTGGGGCGAGGTTTCACGTACAGCTGCTGTTCCTCAGCAGAGGGTGTGGTGCTCAGGAGGTTGCTGTTGCTTGGATCTACTGCGTTGATTTAAAGGCACAAAATACAACACAACAAGGCACCACGTACCAGGCACTATACACAAATATATTCAGGATATTAATAACCCCAAATAAAAGTGACCACCCGAATTAAGAGAATTAGGGGATAAGGAAGAAGGAAGAGAAAAAGATAAAAGAGAAAAAAGAAAAGAAAAGTAGGGAGCAAAAAAAAGGAGTGCAAAAATGAAATTGGGAAAAAGGAAGGGGGGAAATAAAAGCGAGAAAAGAAAAGAAAAGAAAAAAAAGAGCGAAAAGAGAGAATGAAGTGGAAGAGGGGAAGTGACTTTTTATATGAGGAGAATACTCCTATAGAACAGCCATTAATCCCAACAAATTCCAGCAACAGCTCCCTGGAAATGAATGCAAACTAGAAACAACCAATAATGTAACGATGAAAATAGAATGGAGAACACTAATCCCAAAATAAAATAAAGAGAAAATAAAATGGCACTTTAAAAAATGGTAAAATGGTAGCAGTAATAATACTGGTTAAAAATAAGAAGGTAGTAATTAAAAGGGTAAAATCAGGTGATGGAAAAAGAAGAAAAAAAAGAAAAGAAAAAAAAGAAGAAGAAGAAAAAAAAGGGAAAAAAAGAAAAAAATTGGTTTTTTAGTTAAAAGGTGAAAAAAGAAAAAAAAAATTGCAGTAGTGAAGGTCCTTCCATTCTTCTATTCTTCAGTGTGGCTCGCCTTAGACCTGCCAGGTATTCAGGAGAGTGTTGAGTTTCCCTGCGATACACTGTTCCTCTGTGTTGTAAACCACAGTCCTTATTTTAAAGCAGGCTGCATTTGTTTCCCAGACTGCCTTATTTTGTGTTTAGCAAAGAGTCAGTTTGTGGGTCAGCCTCTGTGAGGCAGTGTTCTGGGGTTGGCCTCTGAGGCTATTGGGCCTCTCTGTCCAGTGCAAGTTCACTGCCCAGAGCTGGCTGTGTAATAGTTACCAGTGCTGTGTTGTTGCTGGGATTGAAAATCCCTCTATAGGCCAGACCCTGTTAACTCCCAGGGACTGATCAGGTTATTTTAATCCTTGATCTCGTTCAGGGTGGAATCTGGGTGTGGCTGTGCTCCTTGGCTGGGGGGAGGAGTCTCACTCTCAGGAGAGAATGGCTGCCCCATTCCTGGGCTCAGGGGTGTCTCAGCACTCAATTTGCTGCCACCACTCCTGGCCCCCCTTCTCTCCTCAGTCTCTCCCCAGATTCCACTCCTCCACACACTCTCCCTCTCTTCAGCACAGGTGAGTGTCTGTATCCAAATTGTCCCATGAACAGGATTCAGTGAAAACAAACAAACACCGGCCGAGGTAACGGGGAAGGCTTGGTTTCTGAAAGCTTCTCTTACCGGGACTGCATGGTCTGGTCAGCTCTTCAGGCTGCCCCCTTTAGGCTCAGCCCTCTGTGATCACAGAACCCAGCTCTCAATTCCCCCGGCGGCGCCAGGAATCCTGCGGTTCTCCTTTCCCCCATCAGGGGCTGTGCCTGTCCCAAGGGACTCGGCTGTCTGCCACGCAGTCTCCCTCCGACTCTCTGGGCTCAGAGGTCTGGCAAACTTTCCTGCCCAAATCCCTGTTTTTTTAACCTTTCCAGGGGCGTTCTGCTCTTCCCGGCTGCATACCGTCTCACCAGCTGTGCAATTTCGCCAATTTGGTGTGTGTGTTATTAGTTTCAGCTGCTCACTGCATTTGCTCCGGGACACGACCTGGGACGCGTCTGCCTATATTGCCGCCATCTTCCATCTCTCCTCCCCTTTTTTCTTTATTGTTGACTTCTTTATTTTTAATTCTTCATTGTTGAAAGTATTACATATGTCACCTTTGTCCTGCATTGACCAACCCCAGCCCACTCCTACCCACTACCCCAGGCCCTTACTACCCCATTGTCTGTGGCCATGGGCCATGCATATATGCATACAAGGTTCTTGATTTATTACTTCCCTCCCACCCTACCTCCCCTGCCTTATTTCTGAGATTCCACACTCTGTTCCATGCTACCATGTCACTGGATACACACTGTTCATCAGTTTATTTTGTTATTTAGATTCCATGTATGAGTGAGATCATGTGATGCTTGTATTTCTCTGACTGAGTTATTTCACTTAACATAATACTTTCCAGGTCCCTCTATGCTTTCATAAAGAGCAAGAGATTCTTCTTTTATACTACTGCATAGTATTCCATGGTATAAATGTATCAAAACTTTTTTATCCATTTGTCAACTGATGGGAACTTGGGGTGTATCCAGATCTTAGTTATTGTAAATTGTGCTGCTAAGAACATAGGGGTGCATACATTCTTTCTAATTGGTGTTTCAGTTTTCTTAAAATATATCCCTAGAAGTGGGATCCCTGGGTAAAATGGAAGTTCCATTTTTAGTTTTTTAAGGAAATGCCATACTGTTTTCCACAGTGGCTGCACCAGTCTGTATTCCCACCAGCAGTGCAAGAGGGTTCCTTTTTCTCAACATTCTCTCCAGCACTTGTTGTTTGTTGATTTGTTGATGATAGCCATTCTGACACGTGCAAGATGGTACCTCATTGTTGTTTTGACTTGCACCTCTCAGATGATAAGTGACTTTGAGCATGTTTTCATGTCTTTTGGCCATCAGTCTGTTCACTTTGGAGATGAGTCTATTCAGGTCCTTTGTCAATTTTTAAGTTAGATTGCTTGTCTTGCTTTTGTTAAGTTGTATGAGTTCCTTATATATTTTGGATATTAAACATTTATCAGATGTATCATTGCCAAATATTTTCTCCCATAGAGTGGGCTTTCTTTTCATTTTGTGGATGGTTTATTTTTCTGTGCAAAAGCTTTTAATTTTGATGTAGTCTCATTTGTTTATTTTCTCCTTAGTTTCCTTTTTCCCTGAGAGATGTATCCATAAACATACTGCTGTGAGAGATGCCTGAGACTTTGCCAACTATGGTTTCTTCTACAATTTTTATTGTTTTATGACTTATATTTAAGTCTTTTATTCATTTTGAGTTTATTTTTGTGTATGGTGTAAGTTGATGGTCAAGTTTCTTTTTTTTTTTTGCATGTATCTGTCCAATTTTCCCAACACAATTTATTGAAGAGACTGTCTTGATTCCATTGTATGTTCTTGCCTCCTTTGTCAAATATAAATTGGGCATAATCGATTAGGTCAATTTGTGGGATCTCTGTTCTGTTCCATTGATCTATATGTCTATTCTTGTGCCAGTACCAGGCTGTTTTGATTGCAGTGGCTTTGTAGTACAACTTGAAAACTAGTCATTTGATTCCTTGAACTTTGTTTTTCTTCCTCAAAATTGCTGCAGTTATTTGGCGTCTTTTTTGATTCCATATAAAATTTTGGAGCATTTGTTCTAGATCTGTGATATATGCTGTTGGTATTTTGTAGGGATTGCATTGAACCTGTAGATTGCCTTGGGTATTATGTATATTTTAATTATGTTGATTCTACCAATCCATGAACATGGTATATTCTTCCACTTGTTTATAAGCTCTATTTTTTTCAATATCCTGTAGTTTTCCGAGTAAAGGTCTTTTTCCTCCTTTGTTAAGTTTATTCCTGGGTGTTTTAATTCATTTGTTGCAATAGTAAATGGGATTGTTTGCTTAGTTTCTCTTGCTGAGAATTCAGTATTGGTGTATAAAAAAAATCCATCTATTTTTGGGTGTTGCTTTTATATCCTGCTACATTGGCAACTTCATTTATTAATTTCAGTAGGTTTTTAATGGAGTATTTAGGGTTTTGTATGTACAATATCATGTCATCTGAGAATAATGAAAGTTTTACTTCCTCCTATCGAATTTGGATGTCTTTTTCTTCTTCTTGTGGAATCACTGTGGCTAGTACTTCCAGTACTCTGTTGAATAAGAGTGCTGAAAGTGGACATCCCAGACTTGTTCCTGTTCTTAAGGGAAAGGGTTTTAGTTTTCTCCCAGTGGGTATGATGTTTGCTATAGATTTGCCATATATGACCCTTATCATGTTGAGATATGCTCTCTCTATTCCCACTTTGCTGAAAGTTTTAATAAAAAATGGGTGTTGGCTTTTGTTGAATGCTTTTTCTGGATCTATTTTTATGATCAAGTAATTTTTGTCTTTCAGTTTGTTTATCTGATGTATCATGATTATTGATTTGGGAATATTTTACTTGCCTTGCATCCCTAGAATAAATCTCACTTGGTCATGGTGTATTATTTTTTAAATATATTGCTGGATCTGATTTGCTAATATTTTGTTGAGGACTTTAATATCTATCTTCATCACAAATATTGGCCTATAATTCTCTTTCTTTGTAGTGTCTTTATCTGTTTTTGGAATTAGGATAATGCTGGCCTCATAACAAGAGTTTAGAAGTGTTCCTTTCTCTAGGATTTTTTTGGAATAGTTTGAGGAGTATAGGTGTTAGTTCTTTGAATATTTGGTAAAACTTACCTGTGAAGCCGTCTGGACCTGGGCTTTTGTATGTTGGGAGTTCTTTTATTACTGCTTCTATTTTATCAGTTGTTGTGGGCTTATTTAGGTTCTTGATTTTTCCTAATTCAGTTTTGGAAGATTGTATTTTTCTTGGAATTTGTCCTTTTCATCCACATTATGCAGCCTGTTGGCATATAGTTGTTCATAGTAATTTTTTTTTAAATCCTTTGCATTTCTGTGGTGCCAGTGGTTATTTCTCCACTTTCATTTTTGATTTTAGTTATTTGGATCTTCTCTCTTTGTTTCTTGATGATTCTGGCTAATGGCTCATCAATTTTGTTTATCCTTTCAAAGAACAAGCTCTTTGTTTCATTGATTTTTGTATTGTTTATTTAGTATCTACTAGTATGTTATTTATCTCTGCTTTAATCTTTATTATTTCCTTCTTTCTACTTTTTCTGGGTTTTTCTTCTTGTTCTCTTTCTAATTCTTTAAGTTGTAAGGTTACATAGTTTATTGTTTTTTGTTGTTGTTGTTGTATTTTTAGTTATATCTGAGATTCCCTATCAGGACTGCTTTTGCTGTGTTCCAGAAATTTTGGGTTGTGTGTTCATTTTCATTTGTTTCCAGGAAGGTTTTGGTTTTTTTCTTGATCTCAAGGGTAACCCATTCATTGTTTATTAACATGTTATTTTTCCTTCATGTGTTTGAATATTTTGGGGTGTTTTTACTGTAGTTGATTTCTAATTTCATTCCACTGTGATTTGAGAATATGCTTGATATTATTCCAACTTTCTTGAATTTGTAGAGACTTATTTTGTATCTTAACATGTGTTTTATCTATTGAATGATCCATGTGTATTTGAGACACTTGTATATTATTGTATATTCTGCAGCTTTGGTGTGAAATGTTCTATAAATGTCAATTAAATCCATCTGATCTAGTGTGTCCTTTAGAGTCATTGTTTCCTTGTTAAGTTTTTGTCTGGAAGATCTATCCAATGAAGTCAGTGGGATGTTAAAGTCCCCTACTTTGACTGTATTATTGATCTCTCCATTAAAATCCTCTAGAAGTCTTTGTTGTTGTGTTTTGTTTGAGGTTGTTATATTTTTTCCCATGTTTTGGTGCTCCTATATTGGGTGCATATATGTTTACCAGGGTTATAGCCTCTTGTTGGATCAATCCCTTTGGTAATATGTAGTGACCTTTATTGTCTCTTGTGATGGTCTTCATTTTTGAAATCTAGTTTGTCAGACATGAGAATTGTTACTCCAGCTTTTTTTTCCCATTTACATGGAAAGTTTTTTTTTTTCCATCCCTTCACTCACATCCTGTGTGTGTCTTTTGTTCTGAGGTGGGTCTCTTGTAGACAGCATATAGTTGGGTCATGTTTCTGTATCCATTCAGCTACCCTATGCCTTTTGATTGGAGCTTTTAATCCACTTATATTTAGGGTTATTATTGATAGGTACTTATTTATTGCCATTTTAAATCTCTATGCCTAAGTTTTTCTCTGTTTCTTCTCATTACAGATGTCCCTTTAGCATTTCTTGTAATGATGACTTGGTAGTGATATACTCCTTTAGCTTTTTTTCTTTTTTCTTTTTTTTGTCCAGGAAGCTCTTTATTTGACCATCTATTTTGAATGATAGCCTTGCAGGATATGATAATCTTGGTTTTAGGTCCTTGTTTTCCATCACCTTGAGTAGTTCATTCCATTTCCTTCTGGCCTGATGGGAAATCAGGTGTCAGCCTTATGGTAGCTCTTTTGTAGGTAAAAGTTTTTATTTCTCCTGCTGCCTTTAAAAATCTGTGTTTAGTTTTTGGCATTTTAATTATGATTTGTTTGGGTGTGGGCCTGTTTAGATTCTTCTTACTTGGGGTTTTCTGTGTCTCTCAAACTTATGTGACTATTTCCTTTACCGGGTTAAGGAAGTTTTCTGCCATTATTTCTTCAAAAACTTTATGCCTTTCTCTCTTTCTTTCTCTTCTGGCACACCTGCTGTTCCAATATTGTTATATTTCATGTTTTCCCACAGCTCCCTTAAACTGTCCTTCTATTTTTCGATAGTATTTTTTTTCTTTTTGGTTCTCTGATTGAGTGATTTTTTTCAACCCTGTCTTCTAATTCACTGATTTGATCCTTAGCTCCTCCTAATCTGCTGTGTATTCTTTCCAGTGTGGTCTTTATCTGTGCTATGTCATTCTTTATTTCTGTCTTCATAGTTATTATATCTTTTCTCATGCTGTTGAGCATCTTTACCATCATTATTCTGAACTCTGTTTCAGATATTTTTTTAAAAAATCTGTTTCATTTATCTCTTCATCTGGAGAATTCTTTTGTTCTTTCATTTGGGGGTTGTTTCTTTGTCTCCTCATTTTGGCTGCCTGTTTGGGTTTATGACTATGTATTAGGTAGATCTGCTATGCCTCTCAATCATTAGTGCAGTACAGTGTCAAATACTGTTTCTGACTAATTAGATCAGGCGACGAATCAAAACCTTCAGAGATGGCCTCTTCTTACAGACTGATAGGATTAAGGCTTGAATTATGCTCAGGCAATTGTCCTCAAGCGAAAGCTTTTTTCAAATGTCTGTGTGGGAAAGATATCCTCTGCTGTGTGAGGAAATGATTCAGCACAGGGAACTGGGATGTCTGCCTTCTGAGCACTAACCTCAGAGCCCCCAATCCTTGCTTCTGCTCACACAACTCCAGTCGACTCTGCCCTCCCTCTGCCAGAGCACAAGGTGGGTGGCTCCACAGGAAACTTTGTGAATTGGCCTTTTAAGAGGGTGCCTGAATTTCCAGCCATCTCTCCCTGACAGACAGCAACCCTGCCGCTTTTCACAGTCAGGTCTTATGTGGGTACCTTCTCAGTTCTGGTGCTCTCTTCTGGGGGTCCCAGTTGGGAGATTAGACCCAAGAATTCTCAGTGGCAACCCCCCAGAGCTGAAAGATCTCCCTGGAACTTTAGATGCTGTCTGTGGGCACCCAGTCAGCCCTTTTGCACCTCTGTCCCTCCTACCAGACCCTATGTAGTCTCTACTTTTGGTCCTCAGTTATCAGTGTTCTCTCCAGTGAGACTTCTGTTGATTATTCAGGAAGTTTTTCTATGTTTTAATTGTAATTCCAGTTTGTTCCTGGGAGCGTGTCCATGTAGTATCAATTTACTCCACTGCTATTTTTAATCTACTAAAGGTATCTTATTATAGTTTTACTACAATGGTAAGTATGACTGTTTTTCTTAGATTCTCTTTCTGAGCATTCATTATTGGTGTATGGAAATTCCATTGATTTTTGAATGTTCATTTTATATCCTGTTACTTTGCTGAAATCACTTATTACATCTAGCAGGGTTTTTTTGTGTGTGGAATCTTTAAAGTTTTCTATGTACAAAATCATGTTATCTGTGAATAATGACACTTTCACTTCCTCCATTCAAATTTTGATCTTTTCTTTTTTCTTTTTCTCTGATCACTGTGACTTATACTTCCAGTAATCTGGTGAATAAGAGTGATGAAAGCAGACATCCTTGTCTTGTTCCTTTCCTTAATGGAAATGCTTTTAGTGTTTTCCCATTGAGTATGATGTTGACTGTACATTTGTCATATATGGCCTTTATAGAGGTATGATCCCTCTATTCTCACTTCTCTGAGAGTTTTTATCAAAAAATGGGTACTGGATAATGTCAGATGCTTTTTCTGCAGCTACTGATATGATCACATGATTTTTAAGTGTGTTGTATCACACTTATTGATTTGTGAATATTGCATCACTGGTATAAATCCCACTTGGTCATGGTGGATAATCATTTTAACATATTGCTGGATCTAGTAAAAAGAAAAATGCCTTACCCTTTGTGACAGCATGGAAGGACCTGTAGAGTACCATGCTAAGTGAAATATGTCACTCAGAGAAAGACAAGTATCACATCTCACTCATATGCCAAATCTAATTAACAAAAAACCTGATGAACAGAGAGGATCCAGAGACATAGAGGCATGGAATAGAGTACGGAATCTGAGAGGGAAGGTGCGGTAAGGTGGGTGGGAGGTAATCAACCAAAGACCTTGTATGCATATATGCATAACCCATGGACACAGACAATTAGGTGGTGAAGCCTGGGGTGGGCTAGAGGGAGTTAATGGGGAAAAGGGGGGAACATATGCAATACTTTAAACAATAAAGATTTTGTTTAATGAAATTAAATAAATAAAAGGGTGAATCTTATCTAATAAAGAGGGAATATGCAAATTGACTGTCATGCCATAATGGTCAAGATGGCTGTGCCCACAGTGGAGGCAGGGATTCCATAACACAAGATTTCTACGCCCACAGAAGATGCAGAGTTCCCTTAATGAGCAATCAGCAGGGACCTGAGGCTGCATGGTGCTGGGCTGGGGAAGGGGACCTGAGGCTGTGCCTTCTGCCTGGTGGGGCTTGACAGGGAACTGCAGGTCATGCCACCTGCCCTGATGCCAGGCTGGGGGACCTCAGGCCACGCCCCCCACCCATGAGCTTAACAGAGGACCTCAAGGCACGCTCCCTGCCCTAACCTGGGCCCAGGGACATGAAGCTGTGCCTCCCGCCCAGTGGGGCTTGACAGAGACCTCAAGGCATGCCCCCTGCCCTGGCCTGGGCCAGGAGACCTCAGGCCACACACCCCGCCCCAGCACCAGGCCATGGGACCTGAGGCTGCACCCCCTGCCTGGCAGGGTTTGACAGGGGACCTGAGGCTGTGCCCACCACCTGTCAGGGCTTAACAAGGGTGAGGCTGGACAGGTCTGGATCTCGCCCAGTGGGGGTGGGGGGCCGGCTGGGTCTGGGTCTCATGCAATTTTGAGGTGCTGCGAGTGTGCAGGAACTTGACTCTGGTTCCCACAGCATGCCCCAGACTCTGACAAGAGGGAGATTTTCATATACATTTTACTAATTTTCTTTCATCTCTGACACTTCTATTATACAGAAAGGGCAAATAGCAATATTAAAATATTTCCTCTAATTAATCCCCTTTTAATGTGCACAAATTTTATGCACCAGGACACTAGTTTAATATAAAAACATATTGATATATATTGCTGGATCAAATTTGCTAATATTTTGCTGAAGATTTTGGCATTAATGTTACCAGGGATATTGGCCTGTAATTTTATTTCATTATCGTGTTTTTATCTGGTTTTGGAATTAGGATAATGATGGCTTCATGAAAAGTGCTTGAAAGTCTTCCCTCCTCTTGAAATATTTAGATTAATTTGAGGAGGATAGGTGGCAGTTGTTCTTTGAATGTTTAGTAAAACTTGCCTGTGAAGCTGTCCAGGCCAGGACTTTTGTGTGCTGGGAGGTTTTTTGTTTGTTTGTTTTGTTTTGTTTTTGTTTACTATTTCATTAGTTGTTAGTCTATTTAGATTTTCTGATTTTTCTTATTCAATTGCCCTAGGAGAAATAATTGTAAAAATACTGCTATGCAAGGTGTCTGCAATTTTACTGCCTAAAGTTTCTATTAGAATTTTTATTATTTTTCAACTTATATTTACGTTTTTTATTCATGCTTATTTTATACTAGTTTATGATGTAAGTTGGTGTTCTAATTTTATTGTTCTTGCAAATATTGGTTCAATTTTCCCAACACCATTATTGAAAATACTATATTCCTCTATTACTCTTGCCTCCTTTGTCAAATATTAATTGACCATAAAGGGTGGGTTAATATTTTGGTTCTCTGTTCTACTGCATTGATCTATATGCCTGTTTTTGTGCCAGTACAAGGCTGTTTTGAATACAATGACTTTGTAATATAGTTTGATATCTGGTATTGTGATCTTGTGATCCCTCCAACTGTTTTCTATTCTTTCTCTCTCACTTCCTCTCTCTCTTTCTCTCTCTCTCTCTCTCTCTCTCTCTCTCTCTCTCTCTCATCTGTGTTTTAATTTAAATGCTTTAGTGTTTAAAGTAGTACATAAGTCTCCTTTTTCCCCCATTGACCTCTTCCCTACCGTTCCCACCCCCCAGCCCATGCCTTCACCATCTACTGTCTGTGTCCATTGGTTATGCTCATATGCATGCCTATGAGTTCTTTGGTAGATCTCTTACCTTCTCTCCCCTGCCTTCCCACCTAGGTTGTACAGTCTGTTTGATGCTTCCAGCTCTATTTTTGTTCATCAGCTTATGTTGTTCATTATATTCCACAAATGAATGAGATCATATGATATTTATCTTTCTCCAACTGGCTGATTTCGCTTAGCATAATGCTCTCTATCCATGCTGTTGCAAGCTGTAAGAGTTCCTTCATTTTTATAGCAGCATAGTATTCTAATTTGGAAATGTACCACTGTTTTTTAATCCACTCATCTGCTGATGGGCACTTAAAATGTTTCCAAATCTTAGCTATTGTAAACAGTAAACAGTGCTGCTATGAACATAGGGGTGTATATATCCTTTCTGATTGGTGTTTCTGATTTCTTGGGATATATTCCTAGAAGTGAGATTACTAAATCAAATGGGAGTTCCATTTTTAATTTTTCTGAGGAAATTGCATACTGTTTTCCAAAGTGGCTGCACCAGTCTGCATTCCCAACATCAGTGTACAAGGGTGCCTTTTTCTCCACATCCTCACCATGACTTATCATTTGTTGATTTATTGATAGTAGCCATTCTGATAGGTGTGAGATGATACTTCATTTATATTTTGATTTGCATCTCTTGGATAATTAATGAATTTCAGCATGGTTTCATATGTCTCTTGGCCTTCTGTATGTCATCTTTCAAAAAGGTCTATTTAGGTCCTTTGTCCATTTTTGTATTAGATTGCTTATCTTACATTTGTTAAGTTGTAGGAATTCCCTGTAAATTTGGGGGTTTATACAGTTATCGGAGATAACATTGGCAAATATGATCTCCCAGGAAGGGAGCTTTCTTGTTGTTTTGTTGGAGGTTTCTTTTGGTGTGCAGAAGCTTTTTGTTTTGATACAGTCCCATTTGTTTATTTTCTCCTTATTTTCCATTGTCCTAGGAATTGTATAGGTAAAGATATAGCTATGAGATATGTCTGATATTTTGCTGCCTATGGATTCTTCTAAGATTTTTATGGTTTCCCATCTTAGGTTAAGTCCTTTAACTATTTTGACTTTAATTTTGTGTATGGTGTAACTTAGTGGTCTTGTTCCATGTTTTTTATTTTTATTTGTTTGCATGTATCTGTCCAATTTCCCCAACACCATTTATTGAAGAGACTCTCTTGACTCCATTGTATGATCTTTCCTCCTTTCTCAAATATTAATTGAGCATAAAGGCTTGGGTTGATTTCTGGTTTCTCTGTTCTGTTCCATTGGTCTATCTGTCTGTTCTTGTGCCAGTAGCAGGCAGTTTTGAGAACAGTGGCTTTGTAATATAGCTTGATATCTGGTATTGTGATCCCTCCATCTTTGGTCTTCTCTCTCAGGATTGCTGGGTCTATATGGGGTCTTTTTAAATTCCATCTGAACTTTTGGAGAGTTTGTTCTAGGTCTGTGAAATATGCCATTGGTATTTTAATGGGGAGTGCATTGAATCTATAGATTGCTTTGGGAATTATGGATATTTTAATTATGTTTATTCTGCCAATCCATGAACACGATATATTCTTCTATGTATTTATGTCTTCCTCTATCTCTTTTTTCAATGTCCTGTAGCTTTCCACATACAGGATTTTTACCTCCTTAGTTAAGTTTATTCCTAGGTATCTTAATTTTTGTTGCGATGGTGAATGGGATTATTCTTTTCATTTATCTTTCTGTGAGTTCATTATTGGTATATTAAAAAGCCATAGATTTCTGGTTGTAAATATTGTATCCTGCAACATTGCTGAATTTATTTTTTAAGTTTAGTAGGTTTTTTTTATGGAGTCTTTTGGGTTTCTTTTATGCACAATATCATGTCATCTGTGAATAATGACTATTTTATTTCTCCTTTTCCAATTTGGATGCCGTTTATTTCTTCTTCTTGTCTTATCTCTGTGGCTAGCAATTCCAATATCATGTCGAGCAGGACTGGTGAAAGTGGGAAGCCCTATCTTGTTCCTATTTTTAGGGGAAATGGTTTTAGTTTTTGCCCGTTGAGTATGATGTTGGCTGTAGGTTTGTCATATAAGACTTTTATAATGTTGAGGTATGACCTCTCTATTCCCACTTTGCTGAGAGTTTTTATCTAGAAAGGACGAGTGATTTTTTTTTCACCTGTTTTTTCTGCATCAATTGATTTGATTATGTGATTTTTGTCTTTCGTTTTTTTATGTGATGTATAACGTTTATTGATTTGTGGATATTGTATGAGTTATGCATCCCCAGAATAAATCCTACTTGGTCATGGTGCATGATCTTTCTAATGTAATGCTGGATCTGATTTGCTAGTATTTTGTTGAGGATTTTAACACCTATGTTCATCAGGTATATTCTATTTCTTTGTAGTATTTCTATACAGTTGTTGGATTAGAGTAATATTGGCTACATAGAAAGAGGTTTGAAGTGTGCCTTCCTCTTTATTTTTTTTTAATAGTCTGAGATGGATAGGTTTTAGTTCTTCTTTGAATGTTTGGTAAATCTCCGCTGAAAATTCATCTGGACCAGGGCTTTTGTTTGCTGGGAGTTTTTTGATTGCTGCTTCAATTTCATCAGTAGTTATCAGCCTATTCATGTCTTTTATTCTCCTTGATTGAGTTTTTGAAGATTGTATTTTTCTAGGAATATGTCTATTTTATCTAAGTTGTCCAGTTTGTTAGAATAGAGTCATTCATAGTATTCTTTTATATTCCTTTGTATTTCTGTGGGATCAGTTGTTACAGCACCTCTTTCATTTCTGATTTTGTTTAATTGGGTTATCTCTCTTTGCTTCTTGGTGAGCCTGGCTAGAGGTTCATCAATCTATTTTACCTTTTCAAAGAACCAACTCTTGTTTTTATTGATCTTATTTATTGTTTTCTCTCTTATTTTATTTTTTGGATCTATGTCAATTATTTCCACTCTGATCTTTATTATTTCCTTCCTTCTCTTTACTCTGGGCTTTTCTTGTTGCTTTCTTTCTAATTCTTTAAGCTGTAGGTTTAGATAATTTATCACCATTTTTTGTTGTGTTTTGTTTTTTAATATAGGCCTGTAGAGTATGAACTTCCCAATCAGGACTGCTTTCACTGTGTCCCATAGATTTTGGATTTATGTGTTTTCATTGCCATTTGTTTCCAGGATGCTTTTTATTTCTTCTTGAATCTCTTTGGTTAGCAATTATTATTTAGTACTATGGTATTTATCCTCCAAGTGTTTGATTTTTTAACTGTTTTTACTATAGATGATTTCTAATTTTATGCCAGTGTGATCTGAGAAGTTGCTTTATATGATTTCTATCTTCTTGAATTTGAAGAGACTTTGCCTGTGTTCTAATATGTAGTCTATCTTTGAAATTGTCTTGTGTGTGCTTGAGAAGAGTATATACTCTGTGGCTTTGGAGTGAAATGTTCTAAAGATATCAATTTGTTCCATCTGATCTGTTGAGTCATTTAGGATTGCTGTTTCTTTGCTGATTTTTTTGTTTAGAGAATTTATCCAGTGGTGTCAATGGGGTATAAAAGTCTCCTACTATGAATGTATTGCTGTCAATCTTTCCTTTGATATCTTCCAGAAGTTTTTCTTTTTTTATTTTATCTTTTTTATGTATTTGGGTGCTCGTGTATTGGGTGCATATATGTTTGCCAGAGTTATATCCCATTTTTGAATGGCTTGCATTAATATTATGAAGTGGCCATCCTCATCTATTGTTATGGACTTCACTTTGAAGTCTATTTTGTCAGATATAAGTATTACTACCCCTGGTTGTTTTTTTTTCCATTTCCATTTGTCTGAAATTTATTTTCCATCCCTTCACTATAAGTCGTGGTGAGTCCTTTGTTCTGAGGTGGGTCTCTTGTAAATAACAAATATATGGGTCATGTTTTCTTATCCATTTAGGTACCCAATGTCTTATGATTGGAGCATTTAATCCATTTACAATTAAGGTTATTATTGATTGGTACTTGTTTGTGGCCATTTTTATTCTTTATGCCTGTGTTTCTTCTTCCCTTTCTATTTATTCTTTTTATAACAGTCCCTTTAACATTTCTTGAATTGCTGGCTGTGGTACTAAACACCCGTAGCCCTTATTTTTGTCTATGAAGATCCTGATTTCCCCATTCAAATTTGAATGATAGTTTTGCTGATTATAGTATCCTTTCATTCACACCTTTGGTTTATATCACTTTGTATATTCCATTCCACTCCCTTCTGGCATGATGTGTTTCTGTAGAGAATTCTTTTGATGGTCTAATCAGGAGATCCTTTGTAGGTAACTTTCTGTCTCTCTCAGACAACCTTTAAGATTCTTACTTTGTCTTTGATGTTTGCCAATTTAATTATGATGTGTCTTGGTGTGAGCCTTTTTGTGTTCCTCTTGGAAGTGTGTGACTTTTTCTTCACCAAATCAGGGAAGTTTTCTTTCTTTTTCCCCCTTTATTTATTGATTAAGGTATTACATATGAGTCCTTATCTCCCCATTGCCCCCCACTCATACCCTAAACCCTTGTGTCTTTGTCCATTGCTTATGCTTATATGCATGCTTACAATTCCTTTGGTTGTTCTCTTCCCTTTGTCCCCATCCTCCCCTACCTTCCCTCTGAGGTTTGAGCTTCTGATCAGTGCTTCTCTGTCTCTGGATCTGTTTTTGTTCATCAGTTTAAGTTGTTCATTATATCACATAAATGAGTGAGATCACGTGATATTTACCTTTCTCTGACTGACTTAATTCACTTAGCATAATGCTCTCCAGGTCCATCCATGCTGTTGCAAATGGTAGGAGATCCTTCCAATTTACAGCAACATAATATTCCACTGTGTAGATGTACCACAGTTTTTTAATCCACTCATCTGCTTATGGACCCTTAGGCTGCTTCCATATCTTAGCTATTGTAAATTGTGCTGCTATGAACATAGGGGTACATATATCCTTTCAGATTGCTATTTATAGTTTTTTGGGATATATTCCTAGAAGTGGGATCACTGGGTCAATTAGTACTTGCATTTTTAACTTTTTGGTGGAAGTCCATATTGTTCTCCACAGTAGCTGACCCAGTCTGCTATCCCACCAGCAATGAAAGAGGGTTCCTCTTTCTCCGCATCCTCACCAGCACTTGTCATTTGTTGATTTCTTAATGATAGCCATTCTGATAGGTATGAGAAGGAATCTCATGGTCATTTTGATTTGCATCTCTCAGATGATTAGTGACTATGAGTTTATTTTCATATGTATCTTGACCTTCTGTATGTCCTCTTTTGAAAAGTATAGGTTTAAGTCCATTGCCCATTTTTGATTGGCTTGTTTATCTTCATTTTGTTAAGTTGTATGAGTCCCTGTAAATGTTGGAGATTAAACCCTTATCGGAGATAACATTGGCAAATGTGTTCTTCCATGCAGTGGGCTTTCTTGTTGTTTTGTTGATGGTTTCTTTTGCTGTGCAGAAGCTTTTTATTTTGTTGTAGTCTCATTTGTTTATTTTCTCTTTATTTTCCATTGCGATAGGAGCTATATCGGTGAAGATATTGCTTTGGCATATATCTGAGATTGTGCTGCCTGTGGATCCCTCTAAGATTTTTATGGTTTCCTGTCTTATATTTAAGTCCTTTAACCATTTTGAGTTTATTTTTGTGTATGGTGTAAGTTGGTGGTCTAATTTCATTGTTTATGCATGTATCTGTCCAATTTTCCCAACACCATTTATTGAAGAGACTATCTTGACTCCATTGTATGTTCTTGCCTCCTTTGTCAAATATTAATTGAGCATAGTGGTTTGGGTTGATTTCTGGGTTCTCTATTCTATTCCATTGATCTATATTTCTGTTCTTGTGCCAGTACCAGGCAGTTTTGAGAGCAGTGGCTTTGTAATACAGCTTGATATCTGGCATTGAGATCCGTCCTCCTTTGTTCTTTTTTCTTAGGATTGCTGCAGCAATCCGGTGTAATTTTTTTTCCAGATGTATTTTTGTAGAGTTCCTTCTAGGTCTGTGAAATATTCTGTTGGTATTTTAATGGGGAGTGCATTGAATCTATAGATTGCTTTGGGTAGTATGGACATTTTTAACATGTTGATTCCACCAGTGCAGAACATGGTATGTTCTTCAATCTTTGCATGTTTTCATCTCTTTTATCAGTGTCTTGTTGTTTTCTGAGTACAGGTCTTTTACCTCCTTAGTTAAGTTTATTCCTAGTTATCTTAATTTTTTTGGTGTAATGGTAAATGGGATGGCTTTTTAAATCTCTCTTTCTGTAAGTTCACTATTGGTGTGTAAAAATGCCATAGACTCCCTAACCGGTTTGGCTCAGTGGATAGAGCATCGGCCTGCAGACTCAAGGGTCCCAGGTTCGATTCTGGTCAAGGGCATGTACCTTGGTTGTGGGCACTTCCCCAGTGGGGAGTGTGCAGGAGGCAGCTGATCCGTGTTTCTCTCTCATCGATGTTTCTAACTCTCTGTCCCTCTCCCTTCCTCTCTGTGAAAAATCAATAAAATATATTTTTTAAAAAATGCCATAGACTACTTGGCGTTAATTTTGTATCCTGCTTCATTGCCAAATTCATTTCTTAAATCTGATTTTTTTTTTGGAGTCTTTAGAGTTTTCTATGTACAGTATCATGTCATCTGTGAATATTGACAATTTTATTTTTCTTTTCCAGTTTGGATGCCTTTTATTTCTTCTTCTTCTCTGATTGCTGTGGCTATCTCTTCCAGTAATATTTTAAACAGGAGTGGTAAAAGTGGGTATTCCTATCTTGTTCCTGTTCTTAGGGTAAATAGTTTTAGTTTTTACCCATTGAATATGATGTTGGCTGTAGGTTTATCATATAAGGCTTTTATTATGTTGATGTGTGATCCCTCTATTCCCAGTTTGCTGAGCATTTTTATCAGAAAAGGGTCCTGGACTTTGTCAAGTGCATTTTCTGCATCAATTGATATGATTATGTGATTTTTTTGTCTCTCAATTTATGTGATGTATCATGTTTATTGATTTGTGGATATTGTACCATCCTTGCATCACTAGAATAAATCCCACTTGGTCATGGTGTATGATTTTTCTAATTTAATGCTGGATCTGGTTTGCTAGAATTTTGTTGAGGATTTTAGCATCTATGTTCATCAGGGATATTGGCCTGTAATTCTCTTTCTTTGTAGTGTTTTTATCTGGTTTTGATATTAGGGTAATACTGGCTTCATAGAAAGAGCTTAAAAGTGTGACGTCCTCTTGAATATTTTGAAATAGTCTGAGAAGTATTCATTTTAATTCTTATTTGAATGTTTGGTAAAACTCCCCTCTGAAGCCATCCTGTCCAAATTTTTTGTTTTCTGTCAGCCTTTTGATTATTGTTTAAATTTCATCTGTAGTTATTGGCTTATTCAGGTTTTTTTTTCTTCCTCATTCACTTTTGGAAGCTTGTCTTTTTCTAGTAATGTGTCCATTTAGTGGGGTTTTTCCAGTTTGTTGCAGTAGTGTTGTTGGTAGTATTTTTTTTTTTTTACATTCCTCTGTGTATCTGTGGGGTCACTTTTTACTTCAGCTCTTTCATTTCTGATTTTATTTATTTGGGTACTCTCTGTTTATTGGTGAGCCTGGCTAGAGGGTCCTCAATCTTGTTTATCCTTTCAGAGAACCAGCTCTTGGTGTCATTGATCTTTTGTATTGTATTTTCAGTATCAAAGTCATTTATTTCTGCTCTGAACTATGTTATTTCCTTTCTTCTGATTACTGTGGGATTTTCTTCTTGCTCTCTTTGTATTTTTTAAGTTTCAAGGTTAGATAATTTATTACCATTTTTTTCTTTTTTTTTGAGATAGGCCTGTAGAGTTATGAACTTCCCTCTCAGGACTGCTTTCATTGTGCTTCAAAAATTTTGGATTGTTATGTTTTCATTGTCATTTTTTTACAGGATGCTTTTTATTTCTTCTTTGATCTCTTTGGTAACCCAGTCATTGTGTAATAGCATGCTATTTAGCCTCCAATTGTTTGATTTTTTCATTGTTTCTATTGTAGTTGATTTCTAATTTTATGCCATTGTGTTCTTAGAAGATGCTTGTTTTGATTTCTATCTTGTTGAATTTGAAAAGACTTTGCATGTGTCCTTATTTGTGGTCTAACTTTGAAAATATCCCATGGGCACTTGAGAAGAATGTACATTCTGTGGCATTGGGTGAAATGTTCTGAAGATGTCAATTAAGTACTTCTGATCTAGTGAATCAGTTAGGATTGCTGTTTCTTCGCTGATTTTTTGTTTAGAGGATTTATCCAGTGGTGTCAGTGAGGTATTAAAGTCCCCCACTATGATTGTATTGCTGTTGATCTCCCCTTTTACATCTTCCAGAAGTGGTTTTGTGTATTTGGGTGCTCCTGTATTGGGTGCATATATGTTTACCAGAGTTATATCTTCTTGTTGAATTGGACCCTTTAGTATTATGTAGTGGCCTTCCTTATCTCTTCTTATGGCTTTTACTTTGAGGTCTATTTTGTCAGATATAAGTATTGCAAACCCATATTTTTTCTCATTTCCATTTGCCTGATTATTTTTTATTCCTTAGATATTAGTCTGTGTGAATCCTTTGTTCCGAGGTAGGTCTCTTACAGACAGAAAATATATGGGTCATGTTTTCTCACCCATCAGCTACCCTGTGTCTTTTGATTGTAGCATTTAATTCATTTACATTTTATGTTATTGTTGGTAAGTACTTGTTTGTCCCCATTTTTATTCTTTTTTAATTTTGTGTCCCCTCTTGCCATTCTGTTTCTTCTTTTTACAGAATCCCTTTAACATTTGTTGCATTGCTGGCTTGGTCATAATAAACTCTCTTAGCCATTTTTTTGTCTGTAAAGCTTCTGATTCCACCGTTAATTTTTAATGATAGCCTTGCTGGGTATACTATTCTTGGATTCAGTCTCTTGCTTTGCATCACTTTGTATATTTCATTTCATTCCCTTATGGCCTGGTGTGTTTATTTTGAGAAATCAGTTGATATTCTAATAGGAGATCCCTTGTAGGTCACTTCCTGTCTTTCTCTGGCAGCCTTTACGATTCTTACTTTGTCATTGGTGTTTGCCAACTTAAGTATGATGTGTCTTTGTGTCAGTTTTTTTTGGTTTCATCTTCTTTGGGACTATTTTTGTTTTTTTGAACTTGAGTGTGTTTTTTCTTGTCAACATCAGGGAAGTTTGCTGTCATATCTTCAAACAGGTTTTTTATTTCTTGCTCGGCTTCCTCTCCTTCTGGTACCTGTATTATGCAGAAGTTGTTTCGTTTTGTGTTGTCCCAAAGCTCCTTCAGGCTCTCTTCCTGCTTTTTAAGTTTTCTTTCCAGTTGCTGCTCTGTTTGTGTGTTTTTTTTCCTACCTTGTCTTCTAATTTGTTGATACGGTCCTCAGCCTCTTCTAGTCTACTGTTTAAGCCTTCCATTGTGTTCTTTATTGCAGCAATGTCATTCTTCATTTCCTCTTGGCTTTTTTTCATGTTAGTGACATTCTCATTCACCTCCTTGAAATTCTTTGTAATTATTGATTTATGTTTATTTATCATCCAGCCTTTTGAGTAACCTTATAACCATTACTTTGAATTCTTTCTCTGACATGTTACTTGCCTCCACGTCATTTAACTCCCTTTCTGGTGATTTCCCTTTTTCTTTCCTTTGGAAATTATATTTTTTTGTCTTCCCATTTTTTCTGTGACATTTTAATTGTTTCTGTGTCTTAAATCCAACTTCTTTGCTACCCAAGTTCTTTTGTGGGTGGTGCTACTGGTGCAATCTCTCAGTTCTCCTGGGTTTGGTGATATAGCAGAGCTCCCTACTTGAGCTATTTGGGTTCTCTTAATGTAAATGGATCTTGTATGTTAATTTCTTATTCGTGGATGAAATCTCATCACAGATTAGCAATGTGACTCACCTGCAGCTTCACTGTGCAAGCGCTTTGGATGTGATTGTGGTTCTGGCTCTTGTGTAAAAGATTGTCTGAGGTCTCACTGGTATGTGCTTTGTGTGGGTTCTCAGAGTCCACAGCCCAGGAGGAAGGTATCTTAAGGCCTGAGGCTCAGGTACTGTGACTTTGGCCATTGTGGTGTGACTCTCGCTGGGATACCATCACTCTGCACCTCACTATGAGGATACCACAGCCCATGACAGGAGGGTGTGAGTGTCTCGTAATTTGTGGTTGAGGCAGTGGGACTCTGGCCAAAGTGATTTCCCTCTCTGAATCACGAGAGCATTCAGGATCCAGCAGCTGGGCATGTGGGAATCTTGAAGACTGCAGCTAAAACAATGTGAACTTATCTAGGGAGGCAAGTCCTCAGTAACTCACCAGCCTGTCTAGAGATATGTAGCCAGGAGGGGGATATCATTGATCCTGCTGTGGGAGCTGTGTTCCCTTAGTTGGAGAGGCACACACCCAGTGGCAGCTTACAGAGGGACCCAAGAGCCGCCTGCAAAGGGTGTGTGCTCATGGGACCCACATGCTGGATTGGAATGATTGTGGTATGCCACCAGCCCCGTGGAGGGAGAAGTCCCAGTTTCTACTCTGGAGGATGTGCGCCATTGGTTGGATATGCATGCACAGCAGCTGCTTATAGAGGCACTCAGGAGCTGTCTGCTAGGGCAGTGGGCTTAGGGGGCCCATGTGCTGCAGTGGTCCTACCACTGACACTGGATTCCAGCAGCCTGGGATGTACCTTGCAGTGTCTCAGAGAAGCACTCAGGGGCCACCTTCAGGGGCAGCGGGCCCAGGGGGCTTGTGCTCTGGATTGGTGTGATTGCAGTGACCAGAGGTTGGCAGCCGAGGAGGTGGAAGTCTGAGTTTCTGCTACCAGGGACTTGTGCCTTTGGTTGGATATGAGTGTGCCTAATGGAAGCTCACAGAGGCACCTGGGAGTTGCCTGCTGGGGTGGAGGCCTCAGAGGTCCTGTGTGCTGAAACTAGGTGACTGCAGTGTCTATCGGTAGGCATCCAGGAAGGGAGAAGTCCGAATTTCTACGGCCGGGCCTGTGCGCCCTTTTTGGATATGAGCATGCCCAGTGGGGGCTCACAGAGGCACCCAAGAGTTTCCTTTGGGGTGGTGTGCTCAGGATGCCTGCACACTGAAAAGGCGCAAATGTGGTCTCTGGCAGTCAGCAGCTGTGTAGTGGGAAGACTCCATTTTTGCTGCCTGAGCCTTCTGCCCTTGGTTGGATTTTCATGTGCCCAGTGGTATCTTACAGAGGCACCAGGGGGACGTTTGCCAGGGTGGTGCACTCAGAGGGGCCCTTGGACTGAAGTCGAGTGACCGAGGTGTTTGTAGGCAGGCAGCCAGGAGAGGGAAGTCTGAATTTCTACTGCCAGGTCTGTGCATCCTTGTTTGGATAAGAGAGCGCCCAACCAGGGCTCACAGTGGCACCCAAGAGCTGCCTTTGTGGTGGTGGGCTCAGGAGGCCAGTATGCTGGGAAGGCGCAGCTTAGGTGTCCAGAGGGCAGTTTCTGGGGAAGAGGAAGTCACACTTACTGCTGTGGGAGCCATTCACCCTTGGAGGTAGAAGTCCTAGGGTCTACAGGTCTGCAGGTGGAGCAGCAGGATTTTGACCGAAGTGGCTGCAGGGTCATGGGCAATGTCCAAGGCCATTCTAGGTGGTTGTGTTGATGAGTTCCTAGAAGAAGTCGCTCTCCCCTTCAAGATGGTGTGGGCTCAGTGCCCAAGCCCCACAGGCCAGGGAATGCCCACAGTGGTGGTAGGTGCTCCCTGTTCAGGAGAGCCTGGTCTGCCAGCCCTGTTACTACTGCTGGATTTAACTGTCCATCCCTCAGTCACACATACACCACACACATCCACACACTCTCCTTTCACCCGCTCACTCACTCACACCCTCTCCCTCACTACTGTCCTGCTAACCGCCATTTTCCCTCTCCCTCAGGAAAGTTTTCTTTCATTATTTCTTCAAGCAAGTTTTCTATTCCTTTCTCAGCTTCCTCTCCTTCTGGCACCACTATCATGCAGATGTTGTTTTGTTTCCTGTTGTCCCAATACTCCCTTATGCTCTCTTACTGCTTTTTAAGTTTTTTGTTTTGTTTGTTTTTTATAGTTGCTGTTCTGCTTGGGTATTTTTTCTTCTACCTTGTCTTCTAACTCACTGATGCAGTCCTCAGCTTCTAGTCTATATTTGAAAATTTGGGTTGTGTTCTCTGTTTAATCTATGTAATTCTTCATTTTCTCTTGATTCTTCTTTATTTCCTATTGATTCTTACACATGTTGTTGAATTTGTGTTCTATCCTTTTCAGTATCCTTATAACCATTGCTCTGAATCGTTTCTTGACAAATTGCTTACCCCAGTTTCATTGATGTCATTTTCTGGTGATTCCTCCTTTGCTTGTGTATGTGGGTTATTTCTTTGTCTCCCTATTTTTGCTATTCCATTGTGACTGTTTCTATATATTAGATCAAACTGCTATGCCACCCAGGTTTTTAAAATTTGTCTTATATTTTGTGGGATCCAGTGTTGCAATCTCGCTGATAGTCTGTGTTGGGTATTCTAGGGAATCCCCTTAACTTGGGATTTTTTGGTTTTCTTGGTGTAGTTTGGTCTTGAGGGTTGTTGTCCTATTTGTGGATACAGTCTCTATCAAGGTGTTTGGTTTTGTGGCTTGCTCTCTACCTCGTTTACCAAATAGCACAAAATACAACTTGGCAAGACACAACACAAAGGGAACAAACCCAAATGTACTCATAGCACCAATAACCCCAATAAAAGTGACCACCAGAAAAAAGAAGTAGGGGAGAGAAAAGAGAGGAAAGATGATATTGAGGAAAGAAAAAAGATAAGAGGAAAAATAAAAGAAGAAATAATAAGGAAAAAAAAACATATGGGGAGAAAACACCACAAGACAAACAGATAAACCAAATAATGCAAACAACAAACACCCAGAAAACTAGGCGGACAGAATCTGTAGAGGCAGAGCTTATATATAGAATAAAAGTTTATGGAATTGAATATATAGTGGAAGGAAATGGTTCAGTATAGAGAAAATAGAAAGAGAATGAGTGAATAACAAGAAAAAGAAAGAAATAAGATTAAAAAAAATTAAAAATTAATAAAAATAACAAAAAATAAAAGATAAAGCCAATATATATATTAAAATTTATCTATTAATTTATTCATCCATATCTGGAAAAGGAGAACAGAGAAGCGAGCAGGTAGGTTTGAGTTTATTGAGTGAAACTAATTAAACAAAGGAAGAAGAGAGCAAGAAAGGAGAGGGAAAAGAAGCATAAAAATTGACTAGCAAAGAAGGAGAAAGGGGAAGGGCACATGGACTTGAAATAGGAGAGGAAATTAGATATATGAGTAAGCCAACAGAGACTACAATAATAATAACATGTCAATAAAGCAGATAAGTAAGATAAATTTTTAAAAAGTTGTAAAAAGAAAGGAAAGAGCCCTAGCTGGTTTAGCTCAGTGGATAGAGCATCGGCCTGCAGATTCAAGGGTCCCAGGTTTGATTCCAGTCAAGGGCATGTACCTTGGTTGTGTGTACATCCCCAGTGGGGGGTGTGCAGGAGGCAGCTGATTGATGTTTCTCTCTCATCCGATGTTTCTAACTCTCTATCCCTCTTCCTTCCTCTCTGTAAAAAATCAATAAAATATGTATTTAAAAAAAGAAAGGAAAGAGACAAACTAATGTGGGGACAGGCAAGGGGGAAACAGCATGAAAGAAGAAGTAGGGAAGAAAAGGGTGGAAAAATTAAATAAAAATAACAATAAAAATAAAAATAGAATGAAGAAAAAACACAAAGAAAGAATAAAAAAGAAAAAATGTTTTTAATAAAAGATAAAAAAGTGAAATGTTCACTTCAACCAAGTTTTAATGCCCCATGGGGCTGGTTTAAGGCCCCACTCTTCTGTCTGCTACTGTTCAGTTTCCTGTTAGGTAGTCAGAACTGTGTTGAAGTTCCAAGCAATCCACTGCTCCTCTGTTTGTGTCTGTCTCCACATCCTTGCCTGCACACAGGTGATACCAATCTGCCTGCTTTTCCTGTCTGCCTGCTGTCAATCTTAATCTCTCAAGTGACTGTTTCTGACAGGGCTTTATGTGCTGTATCACTTTCAGGGACTTTCCAACCCAGTCCCTGAGGGCTCTTTAGGACTATTCAGAGTCTTTTTCCTTTGTCTGCTCAGCTGTAGACTGGGTGTGGCTGTACCAGCTATCTTGAGTCTGCTGGGAGGGGCTGGCTCTTCAGGAGGAAAATGGCCACTTAGGTTCCAACTGTTTTCTTATTTGTCAAGATTTCTGAGGCTATTCAGGATCTTATTGCTTACATATAAATTTTTGGAATGTTTCTCCTGCAGCTGTGAAACATACCATTGATATTTTAATAGAGATTGACTTGAATCCATAGATTGCTTTGGATAGTATGGACATTTTATTTTTTTACTTTTAAATATTGTTGAAAGTATTACATAGATGTGTCCATGGGTTATGCATGGATGCACACAAGTTCATTGGTTTATCTCTTCCCATCCACCCTCCCTTGCCTTCTGTCTGCGATTAGAGAGTGTACCATGCTTCTATGACTCTGGATCTATTTTGTTGATCAGTTAATTTTGCACATTATATTCTATATATGGGTGAAGTCACATGATACTTGTCTTTTGCTGACTGGCTTATTTTGCTTAGCATAATGCTCTCTAGGTCCATCCATACTGTTGCAAATGGTAGGAGTTCTTTCTTTTTTACTGCCACGTAGTATTCCATTGTGTGAATGTACCACAGTTATTGTGTTGTTTTTTTGTTTTGTTTTGTCTTTTTGTTTTTTATCTACTCATCTGCTGATAGGCACTTAGGCTGTTTCCAAATCTTATTTATTGTAAACTGCACTGCTATGAACATAGGGGTACATAAATTCTTTCTAATGAGTGTTTTGGGTTTCTTAGGATATATAAACAGTTTAATGATGTTGATTCTTCCTCTCCATGAACCATGTATTTGCTTCTACTTGTTTGTATATTCCTCTATTTTTTCAATGTTCTGTATTTTTCCCCTTCCTGCTGGAAGGGGCTGGCTCTTCTGGAGAAAAATGGCCACTTAGGTTCCAACTGTTTTCTTATTTGTCAAGATTTCTGAGGCTATTCAGGATCTTATTGCTAGTACTGATCTTTTACCTCCTTAGTGCAGTTTATTCCTAAGTACATTCCTATTTTCTGTTGCAACAGTAAATGGGATTGTTCCCTTAGTTTTATTTCTAATTGTTCATTATTGGTGTATAAAAATGCAACCATTTTCTGTGTATTGATTTTATATCTTGCTACTTTGCTCAATTCATTGATCAGATCTAGTAGTTTTTTTGTGAAGTCTTTAGAGTTTTCTATATAGAATATCCTATCATCTGCAAATACTGACAATTTTATTTCCTCTTTTGAGATTTGTGTGACCTTTTATTTTTTTCTTCTTGTCTGATTGCTGTGGCTAGGAATTCCAGAAATATGTTGAATAAGAGTGGTGAAAATGGGCATCCCTGACTTGTTCCTGACCTTAAGGGAAACACTTTTAGTATCTTGCCATTGAGTATGATATTGGCTGCAGGTTTTTCATATAAGGCCTTCATTATGTTGAGGGATGATCGTATTCATACTTTGTTAAGAATTTTTATAAAAAATAGGTGCTAGATTTTATCAAATTCTTTGTTTGCATTTATTGATATGATTATGTGAGTTTAAGCTTTCATTTTTATGTGATGTATCACATTTATTGCTGTATGAATGCTGTACCAATTTTGGATACTCAGAATAAATTCTACTGGTTCATAGTATGTGATATTTTAATGCATTGCCAAATTCAATTTGCTAATATTTTGTTGAAAATGTTAGCATCTAAGTTCATCCTGGATATTGGCTTATAAATTTTTTATTTGTAGTAGTTTTATCTGGATTTGAATTAGGATACTGCTGGCTCATAAAAAGATTGGGAAATCTTTCCTCCTCCTGAATTTTTTGGAACAAATTGAGCTATAAGATAGGTGTGAGCTCTTGTTTGAAGGTATTTTAAAACTCCCCAGTGAAGTCATCCAGTCCAGGATTTTTGTTTGCTGGAAGTTTTTAAGTTACTGCTTCAATTTAATTACTTGTTATTGGTCTATTCAGGCTTTCTGATTGTTCCTTATTCAGTATTGGAAGGTTGTATATTTCTAAGAATTTTTTCACTCCTCCTAGGTTGTCCAGTTTGTTGGCATATAGTTGTTCATAGTAGTTCCTTATATTTCTTTGTATTTCTGGAATTTCAGTTGTTACTCCTTCTCTTTCATTTCTGATTTTATTTATTTGGGTCCTTTATCTCTGTTTCTTGCTGAGTCTACATAAAGTTTCATCAATCTCCTTTAGTTTTTCTAAGAACCTACTCTTGGTTTCATTGATCTTTTGAAATTATTTTAGTCTTTATATTATTTATTTTCCCTCTGATCTTTATTATTTCATTTTTTTTATTTACTCTGGACTTTGTTTCTTTTCTTTTCCTAGTTCTTTTGGGTGCAGGGCTAGATTATTTATTTGAGATTTTTTTCTTGCTTCTTGAGATAAGCCTGTAGTGCTATGAATTTTCCTCTCAGGACCACTTTTACTGTGTCCCATAGATTTTTGGGTTGTTGTGAATTCATTTTCATTTGTTTGCAAATATTTTTTTCCCCTAGATATCATTGGTAACACACTCATTCTTTAATAACATGATATTTAGCCTTCATATTTTTAAGTGTTTTCATTGTAAGTGAATTTTAGTTTTATGCCATTGTGATACTTTAAGATACTTGATAGCATTTTAATAGTATTGAATTTGTTCAGACTTGTTTTGTGTCCTCACATGTGGTCTATCTTTGAGAATTTTCCATGTGCACTTGAGAAGAATACATATTTGCCAGTTGAGACAAAATGTTCTATAAATATCACGTAAAGCCATCTGATCCAGTGTGTCCTTTAAAGTCACTGTTTTATTTTCTCTTTGTTGTCTGGAAGATCTATTCAGTGATTACAGTGGGGTGTTAAAGTCTCCTGCTATGACTACATTGCTATTGATCTCTCACTTATAATCCACCAAGAATTTATACTTTGTGAATATATGTTTACACTAGTGTGTCCTCTTTTTGGATTGATCCGTTTAGTATCATATAGTGACATTCCTTGTCCCTTTAATGACCTTTGCTTTGAAGTTTATTTTGTCACATGGAAGTATTGCTATCCCATCTTTTTTTTTTTTCATTTTCATTTCCATGGAATATATTTTTCCATTTCTTCATTTTTAGCCTCTGTAAATCTTTTGTGCTGAGATCAGTATCTTGTAGACAGCACATATATGGGTCATGCTTTTTTTAAATTTGGAACTTTATTTTACTTATCTTTAACACCTTTATGTTAATGCAGTCTTCCTATTTACAGTTGTTAATAAGATACTGTATTCCATCAATATGCGTTCTTTAAAAATTATAAATTTTTTGAGAATCAGTGAGGCATTAGTACATATTTGAAAATACAAATGTTTTAATGGCTTTTAAGAGAAGTACTAGATTCATCTCCAAGGAGATTATATAAATTTAAATTATCATTTTAGCTGAATCATTCTGTTTCTGAAGTTGAAGTGATAGTGATTCATTGTGGGGTAAAGTAGGGGAAGACACAATTAAGTCAGATCAATAGATCACTCTTAATTTAGTGAGTAGATTTGGAGAAATTAATACAAGAATGGAAGTCAAGGGTTAGGGGACTATTATGGTTATTTCATCATATGGAAAAGCTACTGATTATGGAAAAAAGAATTAGATTTAAAATGTGTTTAGGTCATAAACTATTTTTTATTCTTTATTGTTGAAAGTATTACATATAAGAGACAACCAAGATGGCAGCATAGGTAAACACCTGCACTTGCTGCCTCCCACAACCACATCAAAATTACAACTAAAATACATCACAACTATCATCCAGAACCATGGGAAAGCTGGTTGAGTAGAAGTACTACAACAAGAGAGGTAAAGAAGAAAGGGAATTGAGACTGATAGGAGATGCCAAGGTGTGGAACAGGCTGTTTTGTGTTTTTTTTTTTTTTTCAATCGGGAGGGAGATACAAGCTCACGCTTGCTCTGAGTTCCAGTTCTGGGTGAGATTCTGGAGGACCCAGACACATAGCGGGAGAAACTGGACTGTCTGGAATTGGGGAAGGAATGCAGGGGTGGCTTTCTTCCAGACAGAGGTGCTCAAAGCAGTGATTCTTCCTGTGCTGGAACCCCCCAGGGCAGGGCCGACCTGCAGCCATTGCTGTTTGCTCCACCCTGGAGATTTCCTGAGACACTGCCCTACCCAATTTACAACTCTATCCAAGCTGTGTGCAGTGGCTTTTACATACGAATGGCCTGTCCTTTATCAGCCTAAAACCTGTCAGACAAGCCACATCTGGGTCAAGGAGCCCCAAACCTATCAATTAAAGGCCCAATGACAGCACCAGCAGCAACCTGCCTTGCTTCACAGCTGGGCCTCGTCTGGGCACTTCCAAACCCTTTACAAACAGGAGGAATCTGCATATCTCTCTGTAGCTCCTGATGGGTGGCCCCAGGCTGTGGCTGACTCTATACCTTCTTAGAGATCCAAGAACCAGTGTACCTAGTGGTGAGTACAAGACCATACCAGATTACAACTCTTCACATCCATAAGTGACACACTCAATGGGCAGACTCAGTGGGCACCAAAGCCCCAATGAAGCAAATCCTGCTCCATAAGGGTGTCTCCTGCACAGCAGCTCTTCCATTGTAGATACAGCTGGTCCTCACAGCCAATTGGCCTGGAGGTCACTTCCTCCCAGTGATGCCAACAGCAATCAAGGCTCAACTACAACAAGACTGTGCACACAGCCCACAAAGGGGTGCACCAAGAGTGTCCACCTCAGGTGATTGGGGAGGTTGAGCCACTGGGCACTATAAGACACCTACTACACAAGGCCACTCTATCAACTCAAGAAGACTTAGCGACTATCCAATACATAGAAACAAACACAGGGAAGCAGCCAAAATGCAGAGAAAAAGAAACATGTCACAAGTGAAAGAAATGGAAGAATGCAAACTACTGAATATAGAGTTCAAAACCACAGTTATAAGGTTACTCAAGAATCTTCTAGACCTCCAAGGAACTTAGTGAGACCTTCAAGCATCTTAGTGAGAATGCCCCAAAAATGAAAAAGGACAAGTGAGAAATTAAGCACAAACTGACTGAAATAAAGAATAATATACAGAGGTTTAACAGTAGACTAGAGGATACCAAGAATCAAGTCAAAGATTTGAAATATGAGGAAGCAAAAAACACCCAACAAGAAGAGAAAAAAGAAAAAAGAATCCAAAAATATGAAGATAGTGTAAGGAACCGCTGGAACAACTTCAAGCATACAAACAATTGAATTATGGGTGTGTCAGAAGAAGAGAGAGAGCAAGATATTGAAAACCTATTTGAAGAAATAATGACAGAAAACTTCCCCTGTGTGGTGAAAGAAATAGACTTACAAGTCCAGGAAGCACAGAGAACCCCAAACAAGAGGAATCCAAAGAGGACCACACCAAGACATATCAAAATTAAAATGTCAAGGACAAATGACAAAGAGAGAATCTTAAAAGCAGAAAGAGAAAAACAGCTAGTTACCGACAAGGAAGTACCCATATGACTGTCAGCTGATTTCTCAACAGAAACTATGCAGGCCAGAAGGGAGTGGCAAGAAATATTCAAAGTAATGAATAGCAAGAACCTACAACCAAGATTACTCTACCCAGAAAAGCTATCATTTAAAATTGAAGGTCAGATAGAGAGCTTCACAGACAAGCAAAAGCTAAAGGAGTTCATCACCACCAAACTAGTATTATATGAAATGATGAAGGGTATTCTTTAAGAAGAGGAAGAAGAAAAAAAAGGTAAAGATAAAAAATTATGAACAACAAAGTGACAACAAATACATATCAACAAGTGAATCTAAAAATCAAATGAATAAAAAATCGGATGCACAGAATAAACTGGTAAATGTAGAATCATGGTCATGGAAATAGAGCAGACTGACAATTCTTGGGGGGAAGGAGGTGTGGGGAGTGTGGGAAGAGATTTGACAAAGATATTATATGCATGTATGCAGTACCTATGGGCGCAGACAGTGGGATGGCAAGGGCCTGGTGTGGGGTGGGAACTGGGTGTAGGGGAGCTCTGAGGGGAAAAAGAGGGGCATCTTTAATAATATGAAGAATAAAGATTTAAAGACATAAAATAAATAAAAAAGAAAGTATTTCATATGTCTGCTATGTTCCCCCATTGACTTCTCCACCCCCCCCCCCAGCCCAGGCCTTCACTCCCCTATTGTATGTGTCCATAGGTTATGCTTATATGTATACAAGTTCTTTGGTTGGTCTCTTAACCACCAAGCAGCCTGCCTACCCTGAGATTTAACAGTCTGTTCAATGCTTCTATGTCTCTGGATCATTTTTGTTCATTAGTTTATATCATTCATTGTATTCCACAAATGACTGAGATCATGTGATACTTATCTTTCTCTGATTAGCTTATTTCACTTAGAATAATGCTCTCCTAGTCCATACATGTTGTTGCAAATGGTATAAGTTCTTTTCTTGTACAGCAGCATAGTATTCCCTTGTGTAGATATACCATTGTATTTTTTATTGACTAAAGTTTTACGTATGTCTCTTTTTTCCCCAATTGAAGGCCCCCCAAAGCCATTCCCACTGAAGCAAGCCCCCACTGCCCCAGTGTCTGTGTCCATTGGTTATGCAAAAATGCATGCATACAAGTCCTTTGGTTGCTCTCTAACCCCCCTTCCCTACCATTTGTCTCTAGCTCAATCTACTCTTATTCATCAAATTATGTTAATCATTATATCCCACATACGAGTGAGATCATGTGCTATTTATCTTTCTCTGACTGGCTTATTTCGCTTAGCATAATGTTATCCAGTTCCATCCATGTTGTTGCAAATGTTAAAAGTTCCTTCTTTTTTATAGCAGCATAGTATTCCACTGTGTAGATGTTCCACAGTTTTTTAATCCACTCATCTGCTGATGGACACTTAGGCTGTTTCCAAATCTCAGCTATTGTAAATTGTGATGCTATAAACATAGGGATGCACATATCCTTTCTGATTGGTGTTTCTAATTCTTGGGATATAGTCCAAGGAGTGGAATTACTGGGTCAAACGGGAGTTCCATTTTTAACTTTTTGAGGAAACAACATACTGTCCTCCACAGTGGCTGCACCAGTCTGCATTCCAACCAGCAGTGCAGGAGGGTTTCTTTTTCTCCACATCCACGCCAGCACTTGTCCTTTGTTGATTTGTTGATGATAGCCATTCTGACAGATGTGAGATGGTATCTCACTATTGTTTTGATTTGTATCTCTTGGATGATTAGTGACATTGAGCATGTTTTCATATGTCTATTGGCCGTCTGTATGTTCTCTTTTGAAAAGTGACTATTTAGATCCTTTGACAATTTTTGATTGGATTGTTTCTATTACTTTGGTTAATATGTGAGTACCTTATAAATACTGAAGATTAGGCCCTTATCAAATATAACATTGGCAAATATGTTCTCCCATGTAGTGGTCTTTCTGTTTGTTTTTTTGATGGTTTCTTTTGCTGTACAGAAGATTTTTACTTTGATGTAGTCCCATTTGTTTATTTTCTCCTTAGTCTCCATTGCCACAGAAGCTGTGTCTATAAAGATATTGCTGCAACATATGTCTGCTATTTTGCTGCCTATGGAGTCTTGTAGGATTTTTATAGTTTCCCATCATAAG
This sequence comes from Myotis nattereri, assembly GCF_964212035.1. Taxonomy (NCBI): domain Eukaryota; kingdom Metazoa; phylum Chordata; class Mammalia; order Chiroptera; family Vespertilionidae; genus Myotis; species Myotis nattereri. The sequence goes on from NC_138078.1 coordinate 46,294,667, forward strand.
TTTAAGTCTTTTATCCATTTTGAATTTGTTTTTGTGTATGGTGTAACTTGGTGATCTGGTTTCATTTTTTCGCAGGTATGTGTACAAATTTCCCAGCACTATTTATTAAAGAGACTGTTTTGACTCCATTGTATGCTCTTGCCTCCTTTGTCAAATATCAACTGAGCATAATAGCTTGGGTCAATTTCTGGGTTCCCTGGTCTGTTCCATTGATCTATATGTCTGTTCTTGTGCCAGTACCTGGCAGTTTTGAGAACCGTGGCTTTGTATGGTATTGTGATCCCTCCAACTTTGTTCTTTCTCAGGATTGATCTGGCTATTCAGGGTCTTTTTTAATTCTAGATGAATTTTTGGAGTGCTTGAAATATGCCATTCATATTTTAATGGGGATTGCATTGAATCTATAGATTGCTTTAGGTAGTATGGACATTTTAATGATGTTGATCCTACAAATACATGAACATGGTATGATCTTCCATTTCTTTATGTCTTCCTCTATCTCTTTTTCCAAAGTCCTGTAGTTTTCCAAGTACAGGTCTTTTATATCCTTAGTCTAGTTTATTCCTAGGTATCTTAATTTTTGGGGGGCGTGCAATGGTAAATGGGATTTTTTTTTCATTTCTCTTTCTGTGAGTTTATTATTGGTGTATTAAAAGGCCATAGATTTCTGGGAGGTAATTTGTATTCTGCTACATTGCCAAAATCATTTATTAGGTCTAGTAGTTTATTGAGGGAGACTTTGGGGTTTTCTATGTGTAGTATCATGTTATCTGCAAATAAGAACAGTTTTACTTCTTCTTTTCCAATTTGGATGTGTTTTATTTCTTCTTCATCTTCTCTGATCGCTATGGCTAGTATTTCTAGTACTATGTTGAACAGGAGTGGTGAAAGTGGGCATCCTTGTCTTGTTCCTGTTCTTAAGGGAAATGAGATTAATTTTTTCCCATTGAGTATTATGTTGACTGTAGGTTTGTTGCATAGGGCTTTTATTATGTTGAGGTCTGATACCTCTATTCTCACTTTGCTGAGAGTTTTGATCAAGAAAGGGTGTTGGATTTTGTCAAATGCTTTTTCTGCTACAGTTGATATGATTTCTGTGAAATATGTCATTGGTATTTTAATTGGAAGTGCGTTGAATTTATAGATTGCTTTTGGCAGTATGGACATTTTAATGATGTTGATTCTACCAATCCAAGAACATGGTATGTACTTCCATCTCTTTATGTCTTTCTCTATCTCTTTTTTCAACGTCCTGTAGTTTTCTGAGTAGAGGTCTTTTACCTCTTTAGTTAAGTTTATTCCTAGGTAGCTTAATTTTTTTGGTGCGATGGTAAATGGGATTGCTTTTTTAGTCTCTCTTTCTGCACATTCACTCTTGGTATATAGAAATGCCATAGATTTCTTGGCGTTAATTTTGTATCTTGCTACATTGCCGAATTCGTTTATTAAGTCTAATAGTTTATTGATGGAGTCTTTAGGGTTTTTTAAGTATAATATCATGTCATCTGTAAATAAGGTCAGTTTTACTTCTTCTTTTCCAATTTGTATGACTTTTATTTCTTCTTCTTGTCTAATTGCAATGGCTAATACTTCTAGTACTACGTCGAACAGGAGTGGCGAGAGTGGGCATCCCTGTCTTATTCCTGTTCTTAGGGCAAATGGTGTTAGTTTTTGTCCATTGAGTATGATGTTGGCTGTGAGCCTGTCATATATGGCTTTTATTATGTTGAGGTATGATCCTTCAATTCCCACCTTGCTGAGAGTTTTTATCAAAAATGGGTGTTGAATTTTGTCAAATGCTTTTTCTGCATCAATTGATATGACTATGTGGTTTTTTTCTTTCAATTTTTTATGTGATGTATCACGTTTATTGATTTGCAGATATTGTACCATCCTTGCATCCGTGGGATAAATCTTACTTGTTCTTACTTGTTCGTGGTGTATGATCTTTCTGATGTACTGCTGGATCTGACTTGCTAAGATTTTGTTAACGATTTTGGCATGTATGTTCATGAGGGATATTGGCCTGTAATTCTCTTTCATTGTGTTGTCTTTACCTGGTTTTGTTATTAGAGTGATGCTGGCATCATAGAATGAGCTTGGCAGTGTTCCTTCCTCTTGGATTTTTTGTAGTAGTCTGAGGAGGATAGGTTTTAGTTCTTCCTTGAATGTTTGGTAAAACTCCCCTGTGAAGCCGTCTGGTCCTGGGCTTTTGTTTGATGGAAGCTTTTTGATGACTGCTTCAATTTCCTCCATAGTTATTGGCCTAAAGAGATTTTTAGATTCTTCCTGATTAAGTTTTGAAATGTTGTATTTTTCTAGGAATATGTCCATTTCCTCCAGGTTGTCTAGTTTGTTGGAGTAGAGTTGTCTATAGTATTTTTTAACAATCATTTTTATTTCTGTGGGATCTGTAGTTATTTCGCCTCTATCATTTCTGATTTTGTTTATTTGGGTCCTCTCTCTTTGCTTCTTGGTGAGTCTGGCTAGAGGTTTGTCAATCTTGTTTATCTTTTCAAAGAACCAACTCTTTGTTTCATTCATTTCTGTATTGGTTTTTTGGTCTCTATATCATTTTTTTCTGCTCTAATCTTTATTATCTCCTTCCTTCTGCTCACTCTGGGCTTTTCTTGTTGCTCTCTTTCTAATTCTTTGAGCTGTAGATTTAGCTGATTTACTACCATTTTTTCTTGTTTTTTGAGATAGTCCTGTAGAGCTATAAAATTCCCTCTCAGGACAGCTTTCATTGTGTCCCATAGGTTTTGGATTGTTGTGTTTTCATTGTCATTATTTTCCAGGATGTTTTTAATTTCTTCTTTGATCTCATTGGTAACCCAATCAATATTTAATAACATGCTATTCAGCTTCCAAGTGTATGTGTTTTTTGAGTTGTTTTTATTGTAGTTTATTTCTAATATTATGGCCTTTTGGTCTGAGAAGAAGCTTGGTATGATTTCAATCTTCTTGAATTTGGGGAGACTTTGTTTGTGACTCAATATGTGGTCTGTTTTTGAAGATGTGTGATGAGCACTTGAGAATAATGTATATTTTGTGGCTTTAGGGTGATGTGTTCTGACGATGTCAATTAAGTCCATCTGATCTAGTGAGTCATTTAGGATTGCTGTTTCTTTGCTGAGTTTTTGTCTAGCGGATTTATCCAGTGATGTCAGTGGTGTATTAAAGTCCCCTACTATGATTTTATTATTGTCGATCTCTCCCCTGATATCTTCCAGGAGTTTTCTTATGTATGTGGGTGCTCCTGCATTGGGTGCATAAATGTTTATCAGGGTTATATCCTCTTGTTGTATTGTTCCCTTTAGTATTATGAAGTGGCCTTCCTTATCTCTTGTTATGGCCTTCACTTTGAGGTCTATTTTGTCTGATATAAGTATTGTAACCCCAGTTTTTCTTTTCATTTCCATTTGCCTGAAAGATATTTTTCCATCCCTTCACTTTCAGTCTGTGTGAGTCCCTTCTAATGATGTGGGTCTCTTATAGACAGCAAATATATAAGTCATGTTTTTTTTTATCCATTCAGCCACTCGATGTCTTTTGATTGGACCATTTAGTCCATTTACGTTTAAAGTTATTATTGAAAGGTACTTGTTTGTAGCCATTTTTATTTTTGTGTGTGTCTGCTTTCTTTCTGGGCTTTTTAGTTCTTCTTTTTACACCAGTCCCTTTAGCATTTCTTGCATTGCTGGCTTGGTGGTGATAAACTCCCTTAGCCTTTTTTTGTCTGTGAAGCTTCTTATTTCCCCTTCAATTTTGAATGATAGCCTTGCTGGATAGGGTATTCTTGGATTCAGTTCTTTGCTTTGCATCACTTTGTAAATTTCTGTCCATTCTTTTCTGGCCTGATGTGTTTCTGTTGAGAAATCATTTGATAATCTGATGGGGGATCCTTTGTAGGTAACTCTCTGTTTCTCTCTGGAGCCTTTAAGATTCTCTCTTTGTCTTGTACATTTGCCATCATTATTATGACGTGTCTTGGTGTGGGTCTTTTGGGGTTCATCTTGCCTGGGACTCTCTGTACTTGTGTAACTTTTTTCTTCCCCATATCTGGCAAGTTTTCTGACATTATTTCTTCAAATAGATTTTCTAATCCTTGCTGCTCTTCTTGTCCTTCCTGCAGTCCTATTATGCGTATGTTACTTCGTTTCATGTTGTCCCGAAGCTCCCTTAGGCTCTCCTCCTGCTTTTTAATTTTTTTCTCCAGTTGCTGTTCAGATTGAGCTTGTTTCACTGCCTTATCTTTTAGTTCACTAATTCGGTCCTCTGCTTCTTCTAGTCTGCTGTTGAAACTTTCCATGGTGTTTTTGATTGTAGCTATATCACTTTTCATTTCTTCCTGATTCTTGCATAGGTTGTTGATTTTCTCATCCATCCGGTGAATGAATTGTACAACCATTATTCTGAATTCTTTTTCTGTCATGTTTTATGCTTCAACTACATTAATGTCCTTTCTTGGTGACTCGTCATTGTCTTTCCTCTGGGTATTGTTTCGTCTCTTCATTCTGATTATCTCCTGATGGTTCAAAGGTCGAGTTGCGTGGGCCTGGGTCGTGTGCAGTGGGAGCCTCCCACCACCCTAGTGTAACTGAAGAGCTCCGACACTAAGATGTGTGGTTTTTGTGGGTTGGTGGGAACCAGGCTCGCTCAGAGTCAGTGTTGTCGGCTCTCAATGTGGCCTCGTAAGCACCCTTAGAATCAGGGACCCTTCCTGCACTGTGCTGAAAGAGACCCCCGTGAAGCGTGTTGAAAACCAGAACTCCCTAGTGTGCACCAGGAGTCAGAGTTCCCCAAAAATCCAGTATCAGAGGCTCTGTTGCTTCGCGTGACCTTGCCTTGAGAATCAGGGTCCCTGTGTGCCCTTGCACCAGGAATTGGAGTCACTGGCTCTTAGTATGAATGCACAGGAAATCAGGATCTCAGGCGCAGGTGAAAAGAAACACAGTAAAGTCACTGGTGCTTGGGTCTGCCTCCTGCCCAGAAAATCGGGGTCCCTGGGCCTGTGATTGGCTGGACAAATTCCCGGTGTTCGCTTGATTGCTCCCTGCCCAGGGCTCCGAAGCTGGCAGAGTGCATAGGCTCAGTTTCTGGTGTTCGCGCATTTACTCCCAGCCCAGGGCTCAGAAGCCGGAAGTTCAGGTAGGATCATTTCCTTGGGTTCGCAAGTTTGCTCCCAGCCCAGGGCTCAGAACCTGGCAGTGGGCAGTGCGAGCAGGACCATTTCCCAGTGTTCGTGGGATTGCTCCCAGCCCAGGCCTCCTGAACCTGGCCCTATGCGGGATTAGTTCCAAGTTGCTCGCGCACTTCCAGGCTAAAGTTCCTGGAGCGCTTAGGCCCTGGCAAGGGGTGGGTCTATCAGTTAGTTACTCTGGTGCTGCCCAGGAGCCTGAGGGAACTGGGGATGGGCTCTGTTACTCACGGATCTGCTGCGGGGATTTCTGAACTTTTGGTGTCTTCAGGTCTGTAGCTGTGGTCAGAGGTCTCTGTCCCCAGTGGCTGCAGGGTCCTGGTATGTGTCTGAGATCAGACTGGGTGGTGTTGAGGCCAGGATCCTAGTCTCAGGCAGCTCTGTTTCCCAAGATGGCTTGGTCGCCATGCCTGTGCTGGCCGCCCAGGAGTGTCCGCATAGGGAGCGGGACTCTGCCGCCTAAGACTGCCTGGTTTAGCAGCCCCTTAGAAGACCTGCAGAATCTAACTGTCCCTAGCTCATACACACACACCACACACATCCACACACTCCTCTATCACTTCCTTGCACTCTCACACTCTCTCCCTCCCTACCTTCCTGCTGGTTGCCATTTTTTCTGTTTCAATTTCTTTGGTAGTTATCGGTCTATTCAGGTTTTTTGACTTTCTTGGTTGGGTTTTTTGGAGCTTCTATTTTTCTAAGAATCTGTCCATTTCATCTAGGTTGTACAATTTGTTGGAATAGAGTTGTTCACAGTATTTTTTCATAATCATTTGTATTTCAGTGGGATCGGTTGTTACCTCACCTCTTTCATTTCTGATTTTGTTTATTTGGGTCCTCTCTCTTTGCTCCTTGGTGAGCCTGGCTAGAGATTTATCAATCTTGCTTGTCCTTTCAAAGAACTGGCTCTTTGTTTATTGAATATATATATATATATATATATATATATATATATATATATATATGTATATATATTCTCTATGGCATTTATCTCCTCTCTTATATTTATTATTTCCTTCCTTCTGCTTACACTGGGCTTTTCTTGTTGCTCTATTTCTATATCTTTGTGTGTAGAGTTAGATAATTTATTACCATTGTTTCTTGTTTTTTGAGATTGGCCTGCAGAGCTATGAACTTCCCTCTGAAGACTGCTTTCACTGTGTCCCATAGATTTTGGATTGTTGTGTTTTCATATTCGTTTGTTTCCATGATGCTTTTAATTTCTTCTTTGATCTCTTTGGTCACCCAGTCATTGTTTAATAGCTTGCTATTTAGCCTCCAGCTATTTGATTTTTTTATTGTATTTCATTTCTAGTTTTATGCTATTGTGATCTGAGAAGACTCTTGATATGATTTCTATCTTCTTGAGTTTGAAGAGACTTTGCCTGTGTCCCAATTTGTGGTCTATCTTTGAAAAAGACTCATGTGCACTTGAGAAGACTATGTATTCTGTGGCTTTGGGGTGAAATGTTCTGAAGATGTCAATGAATTCTATCTGATCTAATGAGTCATTTAGAATTAATGTTTCTTTGCTGATTTTTTGTTTAGAGGATTTGTCCTGTGGTGTTAGAGGGGTATTAAAGTCCCCTACTAAGATTGTATTGATGTCAATCTCTCTCTTGATATCCTCCAGAAGTATTTTTTTTTATGTATTTGGGTGTTCCTATATTGGGTGCATATATGTTTACCAGAGTTATATCTTCTTGTTGAATTTCTCCTTTTAGTCTCATGAAGTGACCATCCTTAACTCTTGTTATGACCTTCACATTGAGGTCTAATTTGTCAGATGTAAGTATTGCTACCCCACCTTTGCATGACTTTGTATATTTCATTCCATTCCTTTTTGGCCTGATGTGTTTCTGTTGAGAAATCAGTTGCTAGTCTGATGGGGGATCCTCTGTAGGTAACTTTCTGTCTCTCTCTGGCAGCCTTTAAGATTCTTACTTTGTCATTGGTGTTTGGCAATTTAATTACAATGTGTCTTGGTTGTCGGTCTTTTGGCGTTCATCTTGTTTGGAACTCTGTGAGCTTCTTGGATTTGTTTGAGATTTTTTCCTTCCCTATATCAGGGAAGTTTTCTGTCATTATTTCTTCAAACAGGTTTTCTATTCCTTGCTCAATTTCCTCTCTTTCTGACACCCCTATTATGTGGATGTTGTTTCATTTCGTATTGTCCCAAAGTTCCCTTAGACTCTGCTCCTCTTTTTAAAGTTTTTTTTTTTTTTAAGCTGCTCTGCTTGGTTATTTTTTCTTACCTTGTCTTCTAGCTCACTGATGTGGTCCTCTGCTTCTTCTAGTCTACTGTTAATGTTTTCTATTATGTTCTTTATTACAGCACTGTCATTATTCATTTCTTTCTGGTTCTTCCTCATTTCCTCCTGGTTCTTACAAATGTTGTTGAATTTGTCTTCCATCCTTTTCAGCGACCTTATGACCATTGCTCTGAATTCTTTCTTTGACATATTGCTTGCCTCTATTTTGGTTATTTCATTTTCTGGTGATTGCTTCTTTTCTATTATATGTGGGCTATTTCTTTGTCTCCCCATGATTGCTCCTCTCTGGGTGTCTGGTTATGTAGCTCTCTCTCTCCTGCATTGACTTGAAGGCACAAAATATAACACAACAAGACACAACACACAGGGTGCCAAACACAAATGTATTCATGATAGTAATAACCCCAAATAAAGGTGACCACCAGAGAAAAGAGAATTACAGGATATAAAAGAGTGCAAAAATGTTAATGAGGAGAGGAAAAAATGTAAGAGAGGAAAGAAACAGAAGAGAAAGAAGGTGGGGAAATATATGTATATGGGGATAAAACTCCAATAAAACAACAACTAATCCAAAAAATGAAAACAACAAATAACAAACACCCAGATGAATCTGAGGAAGCTGAGATTATTTCCAGAAGTTAAGGGGAATTGAATGGATGGGGAAATACCCACGATTCAGTATAGAGGAGGTAGAAGAGAATGAGTGTATAAGAATAAAAGTAAAACAAAAAAAACAAAAAACTAAATATAAAGAAGAATATAAATATATATATTAAAGTATATATGAAAAAGAATATATATATATATATATATATATATATATATATATATATATATGACTTTCCCCCTTCTTTAATCTACCTACCTATGTATTTCTTTACTATTGGAAGAGGAGACTAGAGAGTAGATAGTCTTGAGTTTGTGATTGGAATTAGTTAAGCTATTAGTAGGAGAAGAGAATAAGTGAGGAGAGGAAAAACAGAAGTTAAAAAAAAACACCCCACAAATAAAAAAACAAAAAACAAACAAACAAAAAACCCCAAAAAGAACTAAAAACAAACAAGCAATAAAAACCAAACTAATCAATAATCAAACAAACAACAAGATAGATAGAAAGAAAATGGCAAAAAATAGAAGAAAAAGAACATTTAGATAGTTAAGAAAGAGATGAAGGAGGTGTGTATGGACTTGGAGCAAGGGAGCAGAAATTAGATATATGAGTAAGATCAATTTTTAACAAGGAGTAAAGAGAAAGGATAGAGAAAAAACTAAAGCAGGAACAGGGTAAGAGAAACAGAATAAAAGAAGAAAGTGAGGAAGAGAACATTGGCATAAAGGAAAAATTGAGTGTAAAATAATGCTAAAGGAAAAATAAAAATAGAATGTAGAACACTAATCCTAAAATAAAATAAAATAAAATAAAATAAAATAAAATAAAGAAAACTAAAATAAAAGTTTAAAAAGGTAAAATAATAGTAGCAATAATAATAATTTTAAATAAAAATATAATAGAAAAGGTAAAATCAAGTGAGAAAAAAATTTAGTTTCTTAAGTAAAAGATAAAAAATAAAAATATGAAGTAGTGAAGGTCATTCACTTCCTCTGCTATTCTGCTTGGCAGATATGTTTTTTGTCAGGTAGATCACACAATATTGAAGTTTCCTACGTTCCACCGCTCCTCTATGTCATAAGGCATCACCCTGTTTTCTTTTTTCTAATCTGAATAGAGTTTTATTTATTTAAAATCTCATTTCATGAATGCACATTTATAGGGCAAACTAGAACAATCAATTGCATAAACAACTGTCCTCACATAATAAGTAGTTTCTACTTGAAATAAAAACCGAAGTGACAGTAATAAGTGCAGGCACATATAGTAGCATATATCAAACAGCTTAGATGAAAGATGGCATGTCCTGAAAAAGTTTCTGGTGATTGAAAAAATTAGCCCACAACAAAGACATTGATGTCAGAAGATGTATGTGAAGAGTTTAAATGCAATGTTAAAAAGCAAAAGTAGTAGCATATGTACTATATTAAGTAAATAAAACCTTAATTACTAAAATGAATAATGAAAGTGAGAGTATCCCTCTTCTCATATTGGTTTATTTTCAAACTAAAGACAAAATTTTAGTTTCAGCTTCTATACTGTTATAAAATTAGTATAAATTGTGTTTATACTATTATATAATCCTAGTCAGAGCCATGGAGTTATCAATTCCCACTTCACCTTTGTGTCATTGAACCTCTGGTTTCTGGTCAGTGTTTGAAGTGTTTCATATATTTGGCTTCTTCCTCCCACTACTTGTTTTATTCTTGTTTTATTCATTGTCTTCTTCCTCTTCCTCCTCCTCCTTCTCCTTCTCCTCCTCCTCCTCCTCCACCTCCTCTTCGCCCTCCTCCTCTTCTCCCTCTTTTTCCCCTCCTTTCTCTGGGGCAGCCTCTTCTGGAGGCTTCTCTTCTGGAGGCTTTTCTGTGGGCTCTGCTTTTGAAGCTTTACAAAGGATGCATGTGGCAATACTGACAACTGCTAATATTATGAGAAAAAGTATTAAGAATGATAAGATCTTATTGTCTAAGATCTTCCATGTTTGGCAGGATGGCCAGTGATGGAACTTCTACCATCTGTTGGCTGTTCATCAAGTGGCAAACCAGGGGGACCACTGTCCACACTACCCACATCTCCTAAGGATTTGCAGTTAGGGGGTGCATAGCCAGATCTACAATGGCAGTGCTTCAAATTGTTGCAAACTCCTTTCCGATCACACATTGCTTGTACATCTCAGTCATACTTGAGCACATCATCATCGGTGCAGGATGCATTTACACAGATTTTCTCTTTGGAACAAGTAATGCCATATTTCACATTTCCTCCATCAGTGTCATAGAAATCCGTGGCCCAGCAGTAGTTGTCAGCAGAAGGAATCTGGATCACTGTATGATAGGGCACAACCCTGTTTTCAAACAGTCAGGAGCTCTTTGTTTCTCAGTCTGCCTTTAGTTGTATTTACACAACAGTCAATTTCTTATAAAACCCCTGGGTGGCAGTGTTTCTGTATTGATATCTGGTGCTAAAATGCCCTCCCATACACAGTGGTTAGATTGCTTTTTCCTGCAGCACTCAGTATTGGGTTGGGTGGACAGACTGCCCTAGAGCTGGTTTTCTGCTTGTCTCTCCCCACTCTGAAACCCAGGTTCCACAAAAACAGCTTTCCCCTGCATTCTCGGTGAGTGTTTTTTAATTGGAAGATCCTATGTACTGGACTTAGCATTCAAAAGCAAGGATTTAAAAAGACAAAGAAGAAAATAAAAAAGCCACTGGACATGGGCAGACTCGCGTCTTTTTCCCCTGGCACTATGCAGCCAGTATACTGGTAGAATTTCCGGCTGCCTTTCTGGACCCAGCCCTGCTGTGGGTTAATTTCTATAGTCCCTTTCTGCCAGCATCCCTGTGGACCCCCTTCCACATTCAAGGGCTACACTGACCACAGCAGCCGTGGATTTTGTAGGGCGCAGTCTTCCTCTGAGACTTCAGTTCTCACTGCATGCGTTTCCTGCATGTTTCTCCCTCCAGCCTGGATCCCAGATGTCACCTTTCCCCAGGCCAGTGGTTCTCAACATTCTGGCCCTTTAAATACAGTTCCTCATGTTGTGACCCAACCATAAAATTATTTTCGTTGCTACTTCATAACTGTAATGTTGCTACTGTTATGAATCAAAATGTAAATATCTGATATGCAGGATGGTCTTAGGCGACCCCTGTGAAAGGGTCGTTCAACTGCCAAAGGGTTCGCGATGCACAGGTTGTGAACCGCTGCCCTAGGGGCTATCTGACCTCTGTTTAATTCGCCAATTCTGGGTGGATATTAATCAATTCAGCTCTTCCTTCTTTCTGCTCTGTGTGAAGGAGCAGGGCTCATCCGCGTATTCACGCCGCTTTGTGTCCTGGATAGACTTTCTGGGTGCCCGTGGTCAGAGAGGCTGGAGTCTTGGTGTTCCTGGGTTTGCAACTGAGGCAGCTCATCCCTGGGGGTTGTGGTTTTAAGGTCCTGGAAGGTATCTGAGATCCCTGTTGAAGGTAGGGCTGGGCTTTAGATCACCGCCACCCTCCCCTTCAAGATGGTATGGTCTCCACTGCAGAGCTGGCCACTCCGGGAGAGATTTCTGCAGCAGTAGAGGCTGCCAGGCCAGGGGTGCCCAGTCCAGCAGTCTCCAGCAATTCCTTGGAGTATAACTGTTCCCTCATTCACAAATACAGACACTTCCTACACATCCACGCACTTTCCTTTTGTTCTTTCACTCACACACTATCTTGCAGCTTGCCGTCCTGTCAGCAGCCACCTTGGATCTCTCACTACCATCTGTACCCGTGTTTCTTAATCCACTCATCAGCTGATGGGCACTTAGGTGGTTTCCCAATATTAGCTATTGTAAATTGCAATGATATGATCATAGGGGTGCATATAGTCTTTCTGATTGGTGTTTCTTGTTTCATGGAATATATTCCTAGAAGTGGAATTACTGGATCAAATGGGAGTTCCATTTTTAATTTTGTGAGGAAACTCCATACTTTTGAATCAACTCCATGCTTTGAATCTACAGATTGATTTGGGTAGTATGGACATTATAAGGATGTTGATTCTACCAATCCATGAACACAGTATATTCTTCCACTTGTTTATATCTTTTACCACAGAGGCTGCACCAGTGTGCATTCCCACCAGCAGTGCAGGAGGGTTCCTTTTTCTCGCCAGCACTTGTTTGTTGATTTGTCGATGATAGCCATTCTGACAGGTGTGAGGTAGTACACATTGTCATTTTGCTTTGCATCTGTCAAATGATTAGTGAATTTGAGCATTTTTACATATGCCTCTTGGTCTTCTGTATGCCCACTTTGCCCATGTTTTTATTGGATTGTTTATCTTCCTTTTATAAAGATGTATGAGTTCCCTATAAATTTTGGAGATTAAACCCTTATCAGATGTAATATTGGCATATATGTTCTCCCATGCAATGGGATCTTTGTTATTGTTTTGATGGTTTCTTTTGCTTTGCAGAAGAATATAATTTTGATGTAGTTCCATTTGTTTATTTTCTCCTTAGTTTCCATTGTCCTAGAAGATGTATCAGTCAAGATATTGTTAGGAGATATGCCTGATATTTTTCTGCCTAGGGATTCCTCTAAGATTTTTATTGTTTCCTGTATTACATTTATGTCTTCTATCCATTTTGAGTTTATGTTTGCTATTGGTGTAAGTTGGTGCTCTAGTTTCATTTTTTGCATGTATCTGTCAAATTTCCCCAACACCACTTATTGAAGAGAGTGTCTTGACTCCATTGTATGCTCTTTCCTCCTTTGTCAAATATTAATTGAGCATAATGGCTTGGGTTGATTTCTGAATTCTCTGTTCTGTTTCATTGGTCTATATGTCTATTCTTGTGCCAGTACCAGGCTGTTTGAGTACAGTGGCTTTGTAATATAGCTTGATATCTGGTAATGTGATCCCTCCAACTTTGTTCTTCTTTTACAGAATTGCTGCAAAAATTTGGTGCCTTTTTTATTCCATATAAATTTTTGGAGAGTGTGCTTTTGGTCTGAGAACTGTGCTGTTGGTATTTTAATGCAAATTGCTTTGAATCTACAGATTGATTTGGGTAGTATGGACATTATAAGGATGTTGATTCTACCAATCCATGAACACAGTATATTCTTCCACTTGTTTATATCTTCCTCTATTTCTTTTTTCAGCTTCCTGTAGTTTTCTGAATATAGGTCTTTTTCTTCCTTAGTTAATTTTATTTCTAGGTATCTTAATTTTTGTTACAATGGTAAATGAGATTGTTTTGTTGTTGTTGTTCAGTTTCTCTTCCTGTGAGTTTGTTATTGGTGTATAAAAATGCCATAGATTTCTGGATGCTAATTATGTATCCTGCTACCTTGTGAAATTCATTTATTAAATATTAGAGGCCTGGTGCATGAAATTCATGCACAGGTGTAGTCCCTAGGCCTGGCCTGGGATCAGGGCCATCTTCCCCAGCTGCCCACAGCTGGTCCCGCCTCCCGCTGCCACCCACCCCCGGTTCCCTATTCGCCATCGAGTGATCGGTGCCTGATGGCTGGGGGAAAGGACCAAGAGGTGATCAGTGTGCCCCAGAGTGACTGGTCCAGGAGTTGTTCTGGTTGTTCTGCTGTTAGGGTCAATTTGCATATTACCCTTTTATTATATAGGATAGTAGTTTTTGGTGGAGTCTTTAGAATTTTCTATGTACAACATCATTTCATGTGCAAATAATGACCATTTTACTTCTTCTTTTCCAATTTGGGTGCCTTTTATTTCTTCTTATTATCTGATTGCTATTGCTAGCACTTACAGTACTATGTTGAAAAGGAGTGTTGAAAGTGTGCATCCCTCTCTTGTTCCTGTTCACAGGGAAATGGTTTTAGTTTTCACACATTCAGTATGATGGTGGCATTAGGTTTGTCAGGTAAGGCTTTTATTATGTTGAGGTATGATCCCTTTATTCCACTTTGCTGAGAGTTTTCATCAATAAAAAGTGTTGGATTTTGTCAAATGCTTTTCTTGCATCAATTTTTGATGTCGTGATTTTTCTCTTTCAATTTTGTTTATATGATGTATCACGTTTATTGATTTGTGGATATTGTATCAGCCTTGCCTCACCAGAATAAATCCCACTTGGTCATGGTGTATGATCTTTTTAATGTGTTGCTAGATGAAATTTGCTAATATTTTGTTGAGAATTTTAGCATCTATGTTCACTATGTATATTGCCCTGTAATTCTCTTCCTTTGTAATGTCATTATCTGATTATCAGATTAGGGTAATGCTGGCTTCATAGAAAGATCCATGAAGTGTTCCTCTTGTTTTCTTTTTGTTTGTTTGTTGTTGTTGTTTTGGAATAGTCTGAGGAAGGTAGGTGTTAGATCTTCTTTGAATTGTTTGGGAAAACTCTCTTGTGAAGCCATCCTGACCAAGACTTTTGTTTGCTGGAAGTTTCATTTTTTTTTAATTACTGCTTCAATTTCAGTAGTTATCGGTCTATTCAGTTTTTTTAATTTTTATTTTGATGACTGTGTTTTGGAAGATTGTATTTTTTACAATCTTCTAGCAATATGTTCATTTCATCTTCATTGTCAGTTTGTTGGAATAGAGTTGTTCAATGTATTTTATTTTTTACAATACTTTGTATGCCTGTTAGTTCCATTGTTATTTCACCTCTTTCATTTGTGATTTTGTTCTTTTGGGTCCTCTCTCTTTATTTCTTGGTGATCCAGGCTCGAGGTGTATCAATCTTGTTCATCCATTCAAATAACTAACTTTTGGTTCTTTTGATTTTTTTTTTTTTGGTCTCTATGTCATTTATTTCTGCATTGATCTTTATTATTTCCTATCTTCTTCTTATTCTCCACTTTTCTTGTGGCTCTCTTTTCTAAGCCTTTAACCTGTAGGGTTAGATAATTGTTACCAGTTTTTCTTTCTTTCTTTTTTTCTTTCTCTTTTTTTAAAGTTAGGCATGTGCACTTCATTCTTACACATTGTATAATAGCATGCTACTTAACCTTCATGTTTTTTTATTGTTGCTGATGGTTTTTATTGTAGTTGATTTCTAATTTTATGCCATTGTTATCTCAATGGATGCTTGATATGATTTCAGTCTTTTTGAATTTGTAGAGACTCAGCCTGTGTCCTAATATGTGGTCTATATTTGAAAATGTCCCATGAGCACATAAGAAGAATGTATATTCTGTAGCTTTTGGATGAAATGTTTTGAACATGTCTATTAATTCCATCTGATCTAGTGAGCCATTTAGGACTACTGTTTCCTTGTTAATTTTCTTCTAGATTTATCCAGTGAAGTCAATGGGGTTTTAAAGTTCCTTACTATGATTGTATTGCTGTCAATCTCTCCCTTGATATCTTCTAGAAATTTTTCTTTTGTATTTGGGTTCTTCAGTATTGGGTGCATATTTTTTTTAGATGTATAACCTCTTGTTTATTGATCTCTTTAGCATTATGAAATGGCCTTCCTGGTCTCTTGTTATGGCCTTCACTTTGAGGTCTATTTTGTCAGATATTAGTACTGCTTCCCCAGATTTTTTTTTTCTTTTCCATTTTCCTTAAAAATATTTTTTTTTTTATCCCTTCACTTTCATTCTGCCTGTGTTCTTTGTTTTGAGGTGGGTCTCAGGTAGACAGCATATATATGGGTCATGTTTTCTTATCCATTCAGCCACTGTATATCTTTTGATTGGAGCATTTAATCCATTTACATTTAAGGTTATTATTGATATGTATTTGCTTGTTACCATCTCTCTTTTTTATGCCTGTGTTCCTTCTTTCCTTTGTATTTCTTCTTTTTACGGAAGTCGCTTTAGCATTTCTTGCATTGCTGGCTTGCTCCTAATAAACTCCCTTAGCTTATTTTTGTTTGTAAAGCTCCTGATTTCCCCTTCAATTTTAAACGATAGCCTTGCTGGATAAAGTATTCTTGGATTCAGTCCCTTGCTTTGCATTACTTTGTATAATGCATTTCATTCCCTTCTGGCCTGATGTGTTTCTGTTGAGAAATCAGTTGATAGTCTAATGGGAGATCCCGTGTAGGTAACTTTTGTTTCTCTCTTGCAGCCCTTAACATTCTTTCTTTGTTATTAAAGTTTGCCATTTTAATTACGAGGTGTCTTGGTGTTAGTCTTTTTGGGTTCATCTTATTTTGGACTCTCTATGCTTGTTTGACTTTCACCACCCCAAGTCTATTCCTTACTCAGCTTCTTCTCCTTCTGGCACTACTATTATGCAGATGTTGCTTTATTTTATGTTGTCTCAAAGCTTTCTTAAATTCTCCTGCTTTTTAAACTTTTTCCATTGCTGTTCATGTTGGGTACATTTTTTTTTCTACCCTTTCTTCTAACTTGCTGATTAGGTCCTCTGCTTTTAGTCTACTGGTGAAGCCTTCCATCATGTTCTTTATTGCTGCTATTTCATTCTTCATTTCCTCTTGATTCCTATGGATGGTGAATTTAATACCTGAAGTTTGAGCATCTTTATAACCATTACTCTGAATTCTTTGACAAAATGTCTGTCTCCATTTTTTTTTTTTGCAATCACTTCTTTTCTTTCCTTTGGGAATTGTTTTTTTGTCTCCCCATTTTTGCTGTCCCTTTGTATTTGCTCCTATGTAATGTGAGTTGTTCTCTCTTTATGGTGTTTGGCAACCTGATGAGGTCTGAGAGGTTGAAGCCCCTAGTGGTCCAATGGTCTGGGCCTCCATGGCCCAGCAGCTGGGTCTGCCTTGAGTTTCATGCCTTTACTGTCTCTTCTTAAGTTTTACTCCCTTCCCCCATGGGTCTGGTTCCTTAGTTGTGCATTGATGATGCTTGGTGTTGGCAGGGGTGTGTGCAAAGTTCCTCTGGTGTATGACTCCCTGTGAGGTCCCAGAGTCCTCTGGCATGCAATTCACTGCACAGAGCCAGCACCCATGTTAGAGTGGCACCCTAGACCCATCTGGGATACACTTGTAGCACTGTCCTGTGGCTAGTTCAGGGCACTGGGTACCTCCACTTTGCATGATTAGCATGGTCCTGGGCTGTGTTGAGTGTCTCCATTTCTCACCATCAGCACAGAGTTCATGCTTTCTTATTGATTCAGCTACCCTGTGTCTTTTGATAGGGGCATCTAAGCTTTTTACATTTAAGGTTATTTTTGATAGGTATTTATTTGATGCCTTATTTCTTTACACCTGTGTTCCTCTTTCTTGCTCTTCTTATTCTTAAAGGAGTCTCTTTAACATTTCTTTCAATTCTGTTTTGTTCATATATATTTCATCCTTTATTTTTTTTTGGATATCTCATTATTTTGCCTTCAATTTTAAATTATAGCTTTTCTAGATAGGATAATTTTGGATTCAGTCATGCTTTTTAATATTTTGAAGACTTCATGCCAATCACTTCTGACCTGATTTAATTTAATTAGAAATCAGTCTTATGGGAACTCCCTTGTTCTGTCTCTGTTTTTCTGCCTTTAAGATACTCTTTTTGTTTTAAACCTTTGTCATTTCATTTATGATGTGTTTTGGTGTTGGGCTGTTTGTGTTCATCTTGATTGGGATTCTTTGTGGTTCCTGTACTTGTGTGAGATTTTCCTTCACCAGGTTAAGGAGGTTTTCTGTTATAATTTTTCAAACTTTTCTTATCCCTTGCTCACTTTCTACTCCTTCTGGTATCTCTATAATGCAGATTTTGTTATATTTTATGTTGTCCTAAATTTCCCTTAAAACACCCGCATTCTTTTTTATTATTTTTCTTTTTGCTACTCTAATTGGGTGTTTTTTAAAATCTTTATTATTAAGTGTATAACAAATGTCCCCCACCCCCCCTATTGCTCCCCTCAACCAGTTCCCACACAACTCCAGGCCTTCACTACCCTATTGTTTGTGTCCATAGTTAATTCATATATGCATATAAGTTCTTTCATTAGACTCTTCCTGCCCCCCTACTTTCCTCTAAGATTTGTCAGTCTGTTCCATGTCCCCATGCCTCTGGTTCTATTTTATTTATCAGTTTATTTTGTACATTAGTTTCCTTGTTCATTTATTTTTATTTTTAGATTCAATTGTTGATAGATACATATTTATTGCCATTTTATTTTGTTCATATTTTGAATTTCTTCTTCTTCTCCTTCTCCTCCTCCTCCTCTTCCTCCTCCTCCTTCTCGTCCTCCTCCTTCTCCTTCTTCTCCTTTTTCTCCCTCTTCTTCTTCATTGTTGTCTTCAAGAGCACCCTTCAACATTTCATGTAATACTGATTTGGCAATGAACTCCTTTGGCTTTTTCTTATCTGTAAAACTCTTTATCTGACCTTCAATTCGAAATGATACCTTTTCTGGGTAGAGTAATCTTGGTTACAGGTACTTGCTATTCACCACTTTGAATATTTCTTGCCGCCCCCCCCACCCCCAGCTTGGAAAGTTTCTGTTAAGAAATCAGCTGACAGTCATATGGGCTCTCCCTTGTAGGCAACTAACTGCTCTTCTCTTTCTGATTTTAATATTCTCTCTTTGTCTTTAACCTTTGGTATTTCAATTATGAATGTGTCTTGCTATGGGCCTCTTTGGGTTCCTCTTGTTTGGGACTCTCTGCACTTCCTGGACTTGTATGTCTACTTCTTTCACCAGTTAGGAAAAGTTTTCTGTCATTATTTCTTCAAATAGGTTTTTAATATCTTGCTCACTCTTCTTCTTCTGGTACATCCATGATGCAAATATTGGTACGATTGAAGTTGTGCCAGAGCTCCTTATGCTATCTTCATATTTCCAGATTATTTTTTCTTTTGCTCTACTGATTCGATGATATTTTTTCCTCATATTACAAATTGCTGATTTGATTATAAGCATCCTCTACTCTACTGTTGATTCCCTTTAAATTTTTCTTCATTTCAGTTAGTATATCCCTTGCTTCTAACTTGTCCTTTTTTCATATCTTTGATGATCTCATAAATTTTCTTAAAATATTCTCACTAAAATCATTGAAATTCTGACTAAGTCCTTTGAAGTTATCATTACAATTCTTGAGCAGCCTACAACCATTATTTTTAACTCTGTATCTAGTAGTTTGATTGCTTCCATTTCACTTTTGTTTTCTTTTTTGGAGGTATAATCTGTTATTTCATTTGTAACATGTTTCTTTGTCACTGCACTTTGGCTGCTTCCCTGTGTTTGTTTTTATATATTAGGTAGAGCTTCTTTGTCTCCTGGAATTGGTAGAGTGCCTTTGTGTATTAGGTGTCCTATAGAGCCCAATGGCTCAGCCTTCCTATTCTCCTGAGCTGGGCATTCAGTGAGCCCCTCTGTGGGCTGTGTGCAGTATCTGGTTGTATTTAATTCTTGACCACTGTTGGTGTCACTGGGAGAAATTGACCCCAGCCCAACTGTCTGTGAGAGTCAGTTTTGACTACAGTGGAAGAAATGCTGTGCAGGAGACACCCCTGTGGAGCAGGGCTTGCATCAGTGGTGCTTTGGTGCTCACTGAGTCTATGGAAAACAGTGCGGAGTTTCCTCAAAATATTTTTAAAAATTTAAAAAATGGACCTTCCATTTCACCCAGTGATCCCACTTCTAGGAATATATCCTAAGAAGCCTAAAACACCAATCAGAAATAATATATGCATCTTTATCTTCATAACAGTGTTATTCACAATGGCTAAGTACTTTGTCCTATTGCTTTTTCTACTTGAAAATTCCCAAGTGCCCATCAGTAGATGAATGGATTAAATAACTGTGGTATATGTACACAATGGAATACTATGCAGCTGTAAAAAATAACAGCATGGATGGACCTTAGCGAAATAAGCTAGTCAGAGAAAGATAAGTACCCCAAGATCTCACTCATATTTTGGGTCTAATGAACAAAATAAACTATTGTAAAAATAGATCTAGACATAGAAACATGGAACAGACTGACAAATTTCAGAGTGGAGGCAGGAATGGGGGTGTGGGTTGAGAGAGATTAACCAGGGAACTTTTATTCATGTATTCATAGTCCATGGACATTGACAATAGTGTGGTGAAGGCCTGGGGGTGGGCAGGTGGAAGGTGGAGGGGGTCAATGAGGAAAAACACAGAAGGAAGTACTTTCAACAATT
Organism: Myotis nattereri; assembly: GCF_964212035.1. Classification (NCBI taxonomy): domain Eukaryota; kingdom Metazoa; phylum Chordata; class Mammalia; order Chiroptera; family Vespertilionidae; genus Myotis; species Myotis nattereri. The sequence goes on from NC_138078.1 coordinate 46,314,795, forward strand.
AAGATCAATTAAATAACAAACAACAAAAAAGTTTCCTAACCTGGATAAGAAAAAAATCACACAAGTTCAGGAAGTACAGAGAGTCCCAATCAAGATGAACAAAAAAGACCCATGCCAAGACACATATTAAATCAATGGGAAACTTTAAAGATTAAGAGAGAGAAAGAGAAAGAGAGAGAGAGAGAGAGAGAGAGAGAGAGAGAGAGAGAGAGAGAGATCTACATCAAAGTTCCCAATAACTGTCAGCAGATTTCTCCACAGAAATACTTCAGGCCAGAAGGTATTGGCCTGAAGTATTCAAAGGAATGAAAAATACGGACATGAATCAATGACTACTCTATCCAGAAAGGCTATCATTTAAAATTGAAGGCAAAGGAAGTTTCCCAGACCAAAAACCTCCAAAACACTAAGGGAGTTAAATACCAATAAACCAGCATTCCAGGATAGGTTATAGGGTCTGCTCTAAGAAGAAAAAGAAATAGAGACAAAGAGAAACACTGGTATTAAAAAAAAGTGGCAATAAATAAGTACTTGACAATAATAACCTTAAGTGCAAATGGATTAAATGCTCCAGTGAAAAGACAAAGGGTAGCTGAATGGATAAAAAAAACATGAGCCATACATATGCTTTCTACAAAATACCCACCTCAGAACAAAACATTTACACAGACTGAAAGTGAAGGGTTGGAAAAAAATATTGCATACAAATGGAGACAAATAAAAGAGCTGGAATAGCAATATTTATGTCTGACAAAAATAGAATTCAAAACACAGGCCAAGCCGAAACTGGTTTGGCTCAGTGGATAGAGCATCGGTCTGTGGACTGAAAGGCCCCAGGTTCGATTCTGGTCAAGGGCATGTACCTGGGTTGCAGGCACATTCCCAGTAGGAGATGTGCAGGAGGCAGCTGATCGATGTTTTTCTCTCATCGATGTTTCTAACTCTCTATCTCCCTTCTTCTCTGTAAAAAAATCAATAAAATATATTAAAAAATATATATATTAAACAAAAAACAAACACAGGCCAAAAAGAGACAAAGAAGTTCACTACATAATAGTAAAAGGATCAGTCCAACAAGAGGGCATTACCATGGTATACATAAATACACCCAATATAGGAGCACATAAATGAATATATTAAAAAACAAAACAAAACACTTCTAGGTGAACTATAAGCAAGAGATTGAGAGCTAGAATCTAGTCATAGTAGGAACTTTACTACCCCACTGTCATCACTGGATAGATCTTATAGACAAAAAAATCAACAAGGAAACAGTGACCTTAAATGACATACCTGAATAGATGGATTTAATTGATGTTATCAGAACATTTCATCTCAAAGCAGAAGATTTTGCAATCTTTTGAAGTGCTTGTGGAACATTCATAAAGATTGATTACATGTTACTACATAAAATAAGTATTAAATTTGAGAAATTAGAAAACATACTAAGAATCTTCCCGGATCACAATGGCATTGAAATAGAAATAACTACAATAAAAACACTCAAAAACATTCCAACAGATAGTCAAAAAACATGTAATTAAACAATTAATGGGTTACCAATGAGATCAAGGAAGAAATAAAAAAAAATTCTGCAAACAAATGAAAATGAAGAAACAACAACCTGAAATTATAGAACACAGAGAAAAGCAATCCTGAAAGTGAAGTTCATAGAATTATTGGCCTACCACAAAAATTCAGAAAAATATCAAATAAACAATCTCACCCTAACACCTAAAAGAACTAGTAAAAACAACAAGAAAAGCCCTGAGTAAGTAGAAGGAAGGAAATAATGAAAGTAAGAGTGGAAATAAATGACACAGAGACAAAAAGAAAGAAGAAAGAAAGAAAGAAAGAAAGAAAGAAAGAAAGAAAGAAAGAAAGAAAGAAAGAAAGATGAAACCAAAAGCTGGTCCTTCAAAAAGATATAAACAAGATTAATGAGTCTTTAACCAGACTCATCAAGACGAAAATAGAAAGGACCAAAATTAATAATATCAGAAATACAACAATTTGTCAAAAAATTGGAGAACTTGGACAATGTATGACAATTCCTAGTCTGGCCAGCATGTCTCAGTGGTTGACTGTCAACCCATAAACCAGGAGGTCAGGGCACATGCCCATGTTGTGGGCTCGATCCTCAGTGTTGGGTGGGCAGGGGGCAGCTGGTCAATGATTCTGTCTCATCATTGATGTTTCTATCTCTCTCTCCCTTTCCTTTCCTCTATGAAATCAATAAAAATATATTTTAAAAATGATATTCCTAGAAACATACAATGTTCCAAAACTGAATCAGAAAGAATCAGACAACTGGAATAGACCAATAACAACTAATGAAACTGAAGTAGTAATATAAATAAATAAATAAATAAATAAATAAATAAATAAATAAACTAAGTGTAAAAAGTTAAAAAAATAGTAGAGGGAGACTGCACCATCTTGAAGGGGACAGTGGCTGTTATTGGAAGCATATACACCCAGGGACACTGCAACCACGACACCCAGGGACCAGCTACAAACCCAAGAACACCAGATCTCATGCAGCACGAATACGTGGACCTGGATAAGCCCTGCTCTTCCTCATGGAAAGGTCAGATTCCGCCTAGGGAAAGGTGAGGTCTGCAATCCAGGTTGGAGGGAGGAACACACATTGGGGAAGTCTGCGCCCCACAAAATCCGTGGCCTTGGGGGCCAGCGTTATCCTCGACTGTAGAAGGGGATCTGTAGGGCTGCTGGCAGAAGGGAACTCTAAAAATCAGCCCATAGCTGGACTGGGCTCAAAAAGGCAGCCTCAGATTTTACCAGTGTGCCAGCTGCTTAGTGCAAGGAGAAAAAGAACCTGCAGAAGAGAATTGCGTCCAGAGCTGGATGGTAAAAGCTGCGAGCACGCACACTTACTCTGGCTCCTTTTTTTCTCTTTAAATCCTTGATTTTGATTACTAAACCCAATACATAGGATCACCCAATTGGGGACACTCACAGAGACTGCAGGGGAAAGTTGTTTTTGTGGAACCTGGGGATCAAGGCTGGTAGTAACGATCAGGGAACCAGCTCTGGGGCAGTTGATTCTCCCAAACCAGTATTAATTGTGACAGGGAAAAGAAAACCTAAATACTGGCTAGAAAGGACTTATAGCCCCGGAGGTCAATCTAGAAACACTGCCACCCACGGGTTGAATCACAAATTGACTCTTCTGTAAATACAAATAAAGGCAGTCTGGGAAACAAAGAAATACTGCCTGCTTTAAAATCAGGACTGTGGTTTACAACACAAAGGAGCAGTGTATCGCAGGGAACTTCAATATTGTGCTGACTACCTGACAGGAAAAAGGTATGTCAAACAGAAGAGTAGAGAAAGTGAATGACCTTCACTGCTGCACATTTTTATTTTTTCATCTTTTACTTAAGAAACTATTTTTTTTCTTTTTTTCCCTCAATTGATTTTACCTTTTTAATTATTATATTTTTATTTTAATTAGTATTATTGCTACTACTATTGTAACCTTTTTTTTAAAGTGTCATTTTATTTTATCTTTATATTATGTTGGGATTAATGTTCTACATTCTATTTTCATTTTTCCTTTAGCATCATTTTACTCTATCTCAACTTTACCTTTATGCCAACACTCCATACCTTACCTTTCCCCTTTTGTTGTCCTGTTCTCTTACTCTATTCCTGCGTTAGATTTTCCCTATTCCTTCTTTCTACCACCTGTTAAAAATTCATCCTACTTGTAAATCTAATTTACGATCCCCTGTTCCAAGTCCATACACACCTTTCTCTTCGCTTTTATAATATCAATTTTTTTTCTCTCTTCCCTTTTTTTGGTTTTGTTTTGTTTTTTAATGTTGTTATTATTTTTTGTTTTGTTTTCTATGTGCACTGTTTTGTTTTGTTTTGTTTTGCCTTGCTTTCTCTCTGTCCTATTGTTATGGTTTGATTGATTGTTGATTAGATTGGGTTTTTTGCTTGTTTTGAGATTGTTTCCCCTTTTTGTTCTATTTTTGGCTTCTGTTTTTCCTCTCCTCTCTTGTTATTAGTTGTTCTTTGTAGTTTGCATTCAACTCTGAGTGTTTGATGTATGCATTCATTGGGATTAGTTGTTGTTCTACTGGAGTTTTCCCCCCATATAAATAGTTCCCTCCCACTTCTTATTTATTCTATATCTTCTCTCATTAACTTTTTTTTTCCTTTCTCAATATCATTGCACTTTTTTTTCTTTTCTTTTTTTTAACTATTATTTTATTTTATTTGTTTTCTTTTTTTCTTTTTTTATTGCTTAAAGTATTACAAAGGGAATTACATATGTGTCCCTTTTTTTTCCCCGCCCTTAACAATCCCCTGGCCTCCGCTACCCCCCAGTGTCTTATGTCCATTGGTTATGCCTATATGCATGCATACAAGTCCTTCAGTTGATCTCTTGCCCCCCTACCTCCTTCCCCCAACCCTTCCCAGCCTTCCCAAGGCAGTTTGAAAATGAGTTTGAGGCAGCTCTGCCTCTGAATCTATTATTGTTCAAAAGTTTATAATGGTCTCTATTATCCATGAATGAGTGAGATCATGTGGTATTTTTCCTTCATTGACTGGCTTATTTCACTTAGCACAATGCTCTCCAGTTCCATCCATGCTGTTGCAAATGGTAAGAGTTCCTTCCTTTTTACAGCAGCATAGTATTCAATCGTGTAGATGTACCAGTTTTCTAATCCATTCATCTACTGATGGGCACTTAGGCTGTTTCCATATCTTAGCTATGGTGAATTGTGCTGTTATGAGCATAGGGGTGCATATATCCTTTCTGATTGGTGTTTCTGGTTTCTTGGGATATATTCCTAAAAGTGGGATCACAAGGTCAAATGGGAGTTCCATTTTTAGTTTTTTGAGGAAACTCCATACTGTCTTCCTAGTGGCTGCACCAGTCTGCATTCCCACCAGCAGTACGCGAGTGTTTCTTTTTCTGCACATAAGCTCCAGCACTTGTCCTTTGTTGATTTGTTGATGATAGCCAGTCTGATAGGTGTGAGATGGTACCTCATTGTTTTTATTTGCATCTCTCGGATGATTAATGACTTTGAGCATGTTTTCATATGTCTCTTGGCTTTCTGAATGTCCTCTTTTGAAAGGTGTCTATTTAGTTCCTTTGCCCATTTTTTGATTGGATTGTTTATCTTCCTTTTGTTAAGTTGTATGAGTTCCCTATGAATTTTGGAGATTAGGCCCTTATCAGATATGACATTGGCAAATATGTTTTCCCACGCAGTGGGTTTTCTTGATGTTTTGTTGATGGTTTCTTTTGCTGTGCAGAAGCTTTTTATTTTGATGTAGTCCCATTTGTTCATTTTCTCTTTAGTTTCAAGTGCCCTAGGAGCTGTATCAGTGAAGAAATTGCTTCGGCATATGTCTGAGATTTTGTTGCCTTTGGATTCTTCTAGAATTCTTATGGTTTCCCTTAGTACATTTAAGTCCTTTAACCATTTTGAGTATATTTTTGTGTATGGTGTAAGTTGGTGGTCGAGTTTCATTTTCTTGCATATCTGTCCAATTTTCCCAACACCATTTATTGAAGAGACTATATTGGTTCCATTGTATGTTATTGCCTCCTTTGTCAAATATTAATTGAGCATATTGGTTCGGGCTGATTTCTGGGCTCTCTATTCTATTCCATTGATCTATATGTCTGTTCTTGTGCCAGTACCCAGCAGTTTTAAGAACAGTGGCTTTGTAATACAGCTTGATATTTGGTATTGAGATCCCACCTACTTTATTCTTTCTCAGGATTGCTGCAGCTATTCGGGGACTTTTTAATTCCAGATGAATTTTTGGAGAGTTTGTTCTAGATCTGTGAAGTATGCCATTGGTATTTTAATGGGAAATGCGTTGAATTTATAGATTGCTTTGGGTAGTATGGACATTTTAATGATGTTGATTCTACCAATCCATGAACACGGTATGTTTTTCCATCTGTTTATGTCTACCTCTACATATTTTTTCAACCTCCTGCAGTTTTCTGAGTAGAGGTATTTTAACTCTTTAGTGAAGTTTATTCCAAGGTAGCTTAATTTTTTTGGTGCGATGGTACATGGGATTGTTTTTATAATCTCTATTTCTGAAAGTTCAGTATTGGTGTATAGAAATGCCTCAGATTTCTTGGGGTTAATTTTGTATCCTTCTACATTGCAAAATTCATGTATTAAGTCTAGTAGTTTCTTGATGGAATCTCTAGCGTTTTGTATGTATAATATCATGTCGTCTGCAAATAAGGACTGTTTACTTCCTCTTTTCAAATTATGATGCCTTTTAGTTCTTCATCTTGTCTCATTGCAATGGCTAATACTTCCAGTACTATGTTGAGCAGGAGTGGTGAGAGTGGGCATCCCTGTATTGTTCCTGTTCTTAGGGGGAATGGTGTTAGTATTTTTCCATTGAGTATGATGTTGATTGTGAGCCTGTCATATATGGCTTTTATTATTTTGAGGTATGATCCTTCTACTCCCACCTTGTTGAGATTTTTTTTATCAAAAATGGGTGTTAGATTTTGTCAAATGCTTTTTCTGCACCAATTAATATGACCACGTTGTGTTATTCTTTCAATTTGTTTATGTGATGTATCACATTTATTGATTTGCGGTTATTGTACCATCCTTGCATCCCTGGGATAAATCCTACTTGGTCATGGTGTATGATCTTTCTGATGTACTGCTGGATCCGATTTGCTAGGATTTTGTTGAGTATTTTGGCATCTATGTTCATGTGGGATATTGGCCTGTAATTCTCTTTCATTGTGTTGTCTTTACCTGGTTTTGGTATTAGGGTGATTCTGGCTTCATAGAATGAGCTTGGAAGTATTCCTTCTTATTGAATATTTTATAATAGTCTGAGGAGTATAGGTTTTAGTTCTTCTTTGAATGTTTGTTAAAACTCCCCTGTGAATCCATCTGGTCCTGAGCTTTTGTTTGCTGGAAGCTTTTTGATGACTGCTTCAATTTCTTCCATAGTTATTGGCCTAAAGAGATTTTTAGATTCTTCCTGATTGAGTTTTGGAATGTTGTATTTTTCTAGGAATTTGTCCATTTCCTCCAGGTTGTCTAGTTTGTAGGAGTAGAGCTGTCCATAATATTTTGTAACTATCCTTTGTATTTCTGTGGGGTCTGTAGTTTTTCGCCTCTATTGTTTCTGATTTTGTTTATTTGGGTCCTCTCTCTTTGCTTCTTGGTGAGCCTGGCTAGAGGTTTGCCAATCCTTTTTATCCTTTCAAAGAACCAGCTCTTGGTTTCATTGATTTTAGGTATTGTTTTTTTGGTCTCTATGTCATTTATTTCTGCTCTAATATTTATTATCTCCTTCTTTATGCTCACTCTGGGGTTTTTTGTTGCTCTCTTTCTAATTCTTTGAGTTGTAGAGTTAGATGATTTACTATCATTTTTTTGTGTTTGTTTTTTGAGATAGGCCTGTAGAGCTATAAACTTCCCTCTCAGGACTGCTTTTATTGCGTCCCATAGGTTTTGGATTGTTGTGTTTTCATTGTCATTAGTTTCCTGGATGCTTTTAATTTCTTCTTTTATCTCATTGGTAAACCAATCAATATGTAATAACATGCTATTCAGCTTCCAAGTGTTTGAGTATTTTGGGATGTTTTTATTGTAGTTTATTTCTACTCTTATGCCATCGTGGTCTGAGAAGATGCTTGGTATGATTTCAATCTTCTTGAATTTGGGGAGACTTTGTTTGTGACCCAATATGTGCTCTATTTTTGAATCTGTCCCATGAGCCTTTGAGTAGAATGTATATTCCATGGCATTGGGATGAAGTGTTCTGAAGATGTCAATTATGTCCATCTGATCTAGTGAGTCATTTAGGATTGCTGTTTCTTTGCTGATTGTTTGTCTAGAGGATTTATCCAGTGATGTCAGTGGTGTATTAAAGTCCCCTAGTATGATTGTATTGTTGTCAATCTCTCCTTTGATATCTTCCAGGAGTCATATATGTAGTAGAGCTCAGGAAGTACGTCTCAGCGCTGCGGCTGATGCAATGGTGTGAGCACACTCCACCATGACATGCTTCCTCGGCACACCAGGAAGTAGCAATGCCCGCCTGAACTAACTCCTAGAGCCACATGCATAGTACCCCAGCCTTTCAGCCATTGGTTGCCTATAGCAATGTGTCTCCCTCTGATTTGTCACCTATAGCAACGTGTCTCCCTCTGATTGGTCGCCTATAGCCACATGTCTCCTTCTGATTGGTCGCCTATAGCAACGTTTCTCCCTCTGATTGGTCCCCTCATGCTATATATACACCCCTGTAGTTCCTCAATTAAACGGATCTGCGTCAATGAACCTGGTCCCCGGGGTCGTGCATGCAGACGCCCTAGCGCGTTGGGGCCCCATCGTCCTCACCCCCGAGGGACCCCCTGCTTCATCTGGCGCTCGAACGTGGGGCCCCCGGAATGGCTGGACGGGTGAGCGACCCTCTACAGTAAAATGGGAAACTTTCCCCCTTTGGCGAGAGCGCCACAAGCGTGCGCGCTCCACGCCTTACTGCAGAGCAGGCAAGTTAAGGTCTCTGAAAAGGAACTCCAAACTCATTGGGAGTATCTATTACAGTCAAATCTGTGGTTAATCAAGGCCCCCATTTGGGACCCCTCCACTTCGGAGAAGGTCTTGAAAAGGATTCGACCCGCTGAGGTCCACGAGGAAAAACCGTTACCCCCTTCTCTGACATTCCGTCCCCGTCGCCCGGAAGCCGTGTCTCCATCCCTCCCTCCACCCTGGGCTCAGCTCCCAAACCATCATGGTTTTGTTACTGTTGGTGGGATTCGCAAAAGGCACCACCAACTCCTCTATTCTACCGTCAACTGTCAATGGCTTCTGCAAAGGGCACCAACTCCCGCATTCCAACTCCAACTGTCAACGGCTCCCTCAAAGGGCACCCAGTGCCTTCACTGACGCGGGGAAGCATTACTGTGCAGTAATAATAAAATCCCCTAAAACTTCCACCAACCCCACTTACCTTAGATATCCTTATCAAGGCTCAGCACAAGTAGGAGAACTCAGAGCTATAATATACTCCCTTCTCTACTGTCAAAATAGTCCAGTCAATTTATTCTCCTTTGGTCTGGTGGAGAGACCCACTCACTGGAGCCTGGAAAGGCCCCGACCCGCTCTTAACCCAGGGGAGAGGGTTTGCTTGTATTTTTCCAGAAGGTGATGGGAGTCCCGCATGGATCCCTGCTCATGACGTCAAACCCCACACCCTCAGCGATGAGCCGTAGAACACCACCATCGCCCACCATGGAGGAAATGGAGGACCTGACCATAGAAGAGAACCAGCCCCTACGGCGGAAACGACCTAGACACCGATGAGCTCACCCCATCACCTGGGGTGACATCAAGGCTCTACAAGACCAAGCCGCGCGCATGGCGCCAGAGGGGAACCCGTCGGCAGGAACGTTATTCTTGTTGGTGTGTGCTATCATCACAGCTGGTAGCACGGGTGCACACAGATAAGGACTGTGGACTGTGATACCTCACCCTGGCGTTCTCATACCAGTTGGTGTTCCCAGTTTCCAGTGGCACGTGCCTCTGCTACTCCTTTTACCCGTCTATAAGGCCACCCTTCTATCTCCTTCTGAGTAGTGACAACTCCTTTGCTTTGGCGCTAATTAGAAAGGAAGGGGGAGATGTAGTAGAGCTCAGGAAGTACGTCTCAGCGCTGCGGCTGATGCAATGGTGTGAGCACACTCCACCATGACATGCTTCCTCGGCACACCAGGAAGTAGCAATGCCTGCCTGAACTAACTCCTAGAGCCACATGCATAGTACCCCAGCCTTTCAGCCATTGGTTGCCTATAGCAATGTGTCTCCCTCTGATTGGTCACCTATAGCAACGTGTCTCCCTCTGATTGGTCGCCTATAGCCACATGTCTCCTTCTGATTGGTCGCCTATAGCAACGTGTCTCCCTCTGATTGGTCCCCTCATGCTATATATACACCCCTGTAGTTCCTCAATTAAACGGATCTGCGTCAATGAACCTGGTCCCCGGGGTCGTGCATGCAGACGCCCTAGCGCGTTGGGGTCCCGTCGTCCTCACCCCCGAGGGATCCCCTGCTTCACATATATATATATATATTATATATATTTTATTGATTTTTTGCAGAGAGTAAGAGAGAGAGATAGAGAGTCATATAGATCGTTGAGAGAGAAACATCGACCAGCTGCCTCCTGCTCATCTGCCTTCGGGGATGTGCCTGCAACCCAGGTACATGCCCTTGACCGGAATTGAACCTGGGACCCTTCAGTCTGCAGGCCAATGCTCTATACACTGACCCAAACCGGTTTCGGCCTTCCAGGAGTTTTTTTATGTATTTGGGTGCTCCTGCATTGGGTGCATATATGTTTACCCAGTTATATCTTCTTGTTGTATTCTTCTCTTCAGTATTATGAAGTGGCCTTCCTAATCTCTTGTTATGTCCTTTACTTTGATGTCTATTTATGCGATATAAGTATTGCTACCCCAGTTTTCTTTTCCTTTCCATTTGCCTGAAAGATATTTTTCCATCCCTTCACTTTCAGTCTGCTTGAGTCCGTTCTTCTGAGGTGGGTCTCTTGTAGACAGAAAATGTATGTATCAGGCTTTTTTATCCATTCAGCCACTCGATGTCTTTTGTTTGGAGCATTAAGTCCGTTTACCATTAAAGTTATTATTTAAAGGTACTTGTTTGTAGCCATTTCTTTTTTTGTGCGTGTGGCTGTTTTCTTTCTGAGGTGTTTATTCCTTCTTTTTACACCAGTCCCTTTAGCATTTCTTGCATTGTTGGCTTGGTGGTGATAAACTCCCTTAGCCTTTTTTTGTCTGTGAAGCTTCTTATTTCCCCTTCAAGTTTGAATGATAGCCTTGCTGGATAGAGCATTCTTGGATTCAGTCCTTTGCTTTCCATCACTTTGTAAATTTCCGTCCATTCTTTTCTGGCCTGATGTGTTTCTGTTGAGAAATCATTTGATAATCTAATGGGAGATCCCTTGTATGTAACTTTCCGTCTCTCTCTTGCAGCCTGTAAGATTCTCTCTTTGTCCTGAACATTTGCCATGGTAATTATGATGTGTCTTGTGTGGGTCTTTTCGGGTTCACCTTGTTTGGGACTCTCTGTGCTTGTGTGACTTTTTTCTTCCCCACCTCAGGGAAGTTTTCTGATATTATTTCTTCAAATAGATTTCCTAATCTTTGTTCCTCTTTCTGTTGTTCTGGCACCCCTATTATTCGTATGTTGTTTCGTTTCATGTTGTCCCAAAGCTCCATTAGGCTCTCCTCCTGTCTTTTCAATTTTCTCCAATTGTAGTACAGTTTGGGTGTGTTTTGCTTCCTTATCTTCTAATTCACTAATTCGGTCCTCCGCTTCTCCTAGTCTACTGTTGATACATTCAATGATGTTTTTTACTGCGGCTATATCGCTCTTCATTTCTTCTTGGTTCTTACATCATTTTTTGATTTTTTCCTCTGTTTCTTCTTGCTTCTTGCATAAGTTATCCATTTTTTCATCTGTTTTTTCTTGCTTCTTGCATAGGTAGTTGACATTTTCATCTGTTTCTTCTTCCTTCTTGGAGAAGTTGTTGATTTTTTCCTCCATCTGGTTTATGCACTCTACTACACTTATTCTGAATTCTTTTTCTGTCATGTTGCATGCCTCTGTATCACTTAACTACTTTTCTGGTGAGTCCTCCTTTTCTTTCCTTCGGGGGTTTCTTTGTCTACCCTTGTTTGCTCTCACTGACATATCTATACGTTGAGTCGTTCAATGGCAGTTCCCTGGGTGGCAGTGGCTCCTTGGGCTGTGGTTGCTCCTTGGGAAGTTGTGGTAGCAGCTGCTCCTCAGTTGGCAGCAGCTCCTCTGGTGGGTGATGTTCACGGCTGTGGTGGCTCTTCTGGCTGGTGCGGGGAGGCTTCACGTACAGCTACTATTCCTCAGACAGAGGATGTGCTGCTCTCGAAGCTGCTGTTGCTTGGATCTGCTACGTTGATTTAAAGCCACAAAAAACAACACAACAAGGCACCACACACCAGACACTGAACACAAATATATTCACGATTTTAATAACCCCATATAAAGGTGACCACCCAAATTGAGAGAATTGGGGGATAAGGAAGAAAGAAGAGAAAAAAGAAAAGAAAAGTAGGAAAAAAAAGGAGTGCAAAAATGAAATTGGAAAAAGGAGGCGGGGAAAGAGTGAAAAGAGAGAATGAAGTGGAATAGGGGAAGTGTCTATTTAGATGAGGAGAATACTCCTATAGAACAGCCACTAATCCCAAAAAATTCCAGCAACAGCTCCCTAGAGATGAATGCAAACTAAAGCAACCAATAATATCAAGAGAGGCAAGGGAAAACAGAAGAACAAAAATAACAGGGGGGAGCGGGGTGGGGGGAGGGGAAAAATCAGCAGAAAATATAAAAAGAAAAAGAAAAACAACCTCACAACCAGTCCTAAAACACACACGCACACACAGACACAAAAAGAAGAAAAACAAAAAGAAGAAAAAACCAACAATATACTCAACAATCAAGCAAACAGCAACAAAACAATAGAAAGATAAAAGAAGAGAAAAAAGTTTTGGATAGTAAAGAAAGATAAGGGATATGTGTATAAGGATTTAGAGCAGTGGATTGGAATAGGATATATATGTGGGGTGAAATTTTGACAGGAGGTAAACAGAAGGAATAGGGAAAATCTAAAGCAGGAATAGGGTAAGAGAAACTGGAAAACAAAACGGGAAAAGTGAGGGCGAAGCTTTTAGCATAGAGGTACAATTGAGGTAGGGAAAATTGATGCTAAAGGAACGATGAAAAAAGAATGGAGAACACTAATCCCAAAATAATATAAAGAGAAAATAAAATGGCACTTTAAAAAATGGTAAAATGGTAGCAGTAATAATACTGGTTAAAAGTAAAAATGTAGTAATTAAAAGGGTAAAATCAGGTGATGGAAAAAGAAGAAGAAAAAAATTGGTTTCTTAGTTAAAAGATGAAAAACAAAAAAAAAATTTGCAGTAGTGAAGGTCCTTTGGTTCTTCTACTTGTCAGTCAGGCTCGCCTTAGTCCTGCCAGGTACTCAGGAGAGTGTTGAATTTCCCTGCGATACACTGTTCCTCCGTGTTGTAAACCACAGACCTGAATTTGAAGCAGACCGTATTTGTGTCCCAGACTGCCTTAATTTCTGTTTAACTGTCAGTTTGTGGCTCAGCCTCTGGGTGGCAGTGTTTTGGGTTGGCCTCTGAGGCTATACGGCTTCTCTATCCAGTAGCAAGGGTTTATTTTCTCTGTTGCACTTAAAACTGGTTTGGGGAGGTCAACTGTCCAGAGCTGGTTCTTTAATCGTTACCCTGCTCTGTGTTGTTGCTGGGATTGAAAATCCCACTATAGGCCAGACCCTGTTAACTCCCAGGGACTAATCAGATTATTTTAATCCTTCATCTCGTTCAGGGTGGAATCTGGGTGTGGCTGTGCTCCTTGTCTGGGCGCTAGGTGGATGAGTCCCACCCTCTGGAGAGAATGGCTGCCCCAATCCTGGGCCCAGGGGTGTCTCAGCACTCAATTTGCTGCCACCTCTCCCAGCCTCCCTCTCTCCACAGTCTCTCCCCAGATTCCACTCGTCTGCACCTTCTCCCTCTCTTCAGCACAGGTGAGTGTCTGTATCTGAAATGTCTTATGAACAGGATTCAGTGAAAACAAACAAAGAAACAAACGCTGGCTGTGGAAACGGGGAAGGCTGAGTTCCTGTAAGCGCTTGTCTTACTGGCACTGCATGGTCTGGTCAGCTCTTCAGGCTGCCCCCTTTAGGCTCAGTCCTCCATGATCACAGAACCCAGGTCTCAAATCCCCTGGCGCCAGGAATCCCCCGGATCTCCTTTCCCCAGTCAGGGGCTGTGCCTGTCTCAAGGGACGCGGCTGTCTGCCACTCGGTCTCCCTCTGACCCTCTGGGCTCAGAGGTCTTGCAAACTTTCCTGCCCAGATCCCTGGTTTTTTTACCTTTCCATGGGAGTTATGCCCTTCCTGGCTGCAAACCGTCTCACCAGCTGAGTAATTTCGCCAATTCGGGGTGGGTGTTATTAGTTTCAGCTGGTTACTCCATTTGCTCCAGGACACAACCTGGGACACTTCTGCTTATATCGCCGCCATCTTGTCTTCTCCCCAGAATTCTTAAGGTATATTCCCAGAAGTGGGATTGCTAGGTCAAAAGAAAGTTTCTTTTTTAATTTTTTGAGGAAATTCCATACTCTTTCTTACAGTGGCTTCACCAGTCTGCATTCCCACCAATAGTGACTAATGTTTCATTTTTGCCACATCCTAGCAAGGATTTGTTGTTTGTTGATTTGCTGATGGTAGCCATCCTAACAGGTGTGAGGAGATACATCATTTTGGTTTTAATTTGCATTTTCTGATGAATAGTGCTGTGGAGCATCTTTTAATATGTATATCAGCCATCTATATGAAATCTTTGAAGAAGTGTCTATTCAGGTCTTTAGCCTATATTTTAATTGTATTGTTTGCTTTTTTGGAGTTGAGTTTTATAAGTTATTTTATAATTTATGTCTGTATTGTTTAAAGTGTTACATGTGGCTCCCTTTCCCCCCATTGAACTCTCCTCACCCTCACCTGCCCCCCACAAATCAACCTCTGCCCCCAACTATCCATGTCTATCAGTTATGCTTATGTGCATGCATGCAAGTCCTTTGATTGGTCTCTTACCCATCTCTGCCTTCACTCTGAGTTTTGTACATCTGTCCAACGCTTCTATGTATCTGTATCTATTTATGTTCATCAGTTATGCTTATATGCATGCATACAAGTCCTTTGATTGGTCTCTCTTACCCATCTCTTCCTCCAGTCTGAGTTTTGTCCATCTGTTCAATGCTTCTATGTATCTGTATCTATTTATGTTCATCAGTTTATGTTGTTCATTATATTCCACAAATGAGTGAGATCACGTGATATATATCTTTCTCAGACTGGAATATTTCACTCATAATGCTCTCCAGGTTCATCCATGCTGTTGTGAATGGTAAGAATTCTTTCTTTTTTACAGCAGCATAGTATTCCATTGTGTAGATGTACAGTGATTTTTAATCCACTCATATACTGATGGGCACTTAGGCTATTTCCAAATCTGAGCTATAGTAAATTGTGCTACTATGAATATAGGGGTGCATATATTTTTTTCTGATTGGTATTTCTTATTTCTTGGGATATGTTCCTATAAGTGGGATTACTGGGTCAAATGGGAATTCCATTTTTAATATTTTGAGGAAACTCCATATTGTTTTTCACAGTGGCTGCACCAGTCTGCATTCCCACAAGCAGTGTACGAGTGTTTCTTTTTCTCCTCATCCTCACCAGCACTTGTCATTTGTTGATTCGTTGATGATAGCCATTCTGACAGGTATGAGATGATACCTCATTGTAATTTTGATTTTCATCTCTCAGATGATTAGTGAATTTGAGCATTTATTCATATGCCTCTTTGCCTTCTATATGTCCACTTTGGAAAAGTATCAATTTAGGCCCTTTGACCATTTTTTATTGGATTTTTTATCTTCTTTTTGTAAAGTTGTATGAGTTCCCTATACATTTTGGATATTAAACCCCTATTTGATGTAACTTTGACACATATGTTCTCCCATGCAGTGGGCTCTCTTGTTACTTTGTTGATGGTTTCTTTTTCAGTGCAGAAATTTTTATATGCAAGTATTCCCATTTGTTTATTTTCTCCTAAGTTTCCATTGTCCTAGGAGATGTGTCATTAAACATATTGCTACCAGATATGTCTGATATTTTGCTGCATATGGATTCTTCTAAGATTTTTATGGTTTTCCATTCTTAAGTTTAATTCTTATATCCATTTTGAGTTTATTTAAGTTGGTGGCCTAGTTTCATTTTATTGCATGTATCTGTCCAATTTTCCCAACACCATTTATTAAAGAAACTGTCTTGACTCCATTGTATGCTCTTGCCTCCTTTGTCAAATAATTATCTATAATAATAAAAGCATAATATGCCAAATAGACCAGATGTCCTTCTGGACATCCTTCCTAATGACCTTCTGGGAGAAGCCGGGATTGTGAGGGCTGAGGCAGAGGTGGCTGCCACGGTGGTGGGGGCCAAGGCCTTTGCACAAATTTCATGCATTGGGACTCAAGTTAAACATAAAGTCTTTGGTCAATTTCTGGTTTCTCTGTTCTGTTCCATTGGTCTATCTCTCTGTTCTTGTGTCAATACTAGGCACTTTTGAGAGCAGTGGATTTGTAATATAGCTTGATATCTGGTATTGTGATCCCTTCAACTTTGTTCTTCTATCTCAGGATTGCTGTGGCTATTCAGGGTCTTTTTTATTTAATACCTCCAAATGTAAATTTTTGGAGAGTTTGTTCTAGGTATGTGAAATATGCCATTGGTATTTTAATGGGGATTGCATTGAATCTATAGATTGCTTTGGGTTGTATGTGAATTTTAATGATGTTTATTCTACCAATCCATGAACACAGTATATGCTCCCACTTGTTTATATCCTCCTCTATCTCTTTTTTCAGTGTCTTGTAGTTTTCTGAGTACAGGTCTTTTACTTCCTTAGTTATGTTTATCCCCAGGTGTCTTTTATGTTGCATTGGTAAATAAGATTTTTTTTTTTTTTTTTAGTTTCTCATTCTATGAGGTCATTATCGGTGTATAAAAATTCCATAAATTTCTGGGTGTTAAAATTATATCCTGCTACATTGCCAATTTCATTTATTAAATCTAGTAGTTTTTTATTGAGTCTTTAGACTTTTCTATGTACAATATCATATCATCTGCGAATAATGAGAGTTTTATTTCTTCTTTTTTAATTTGGAAACATTTTATTTCTTCTTCTTGTCTGATAGCTATGGCTATCACTTCCAATACTATGTCAAAAGGAGTGGTAAAAGTGGGCATCCCTGTCTTGTTCCTGTTCTTAGGGGAAATGATTTCAGTTTTTTCCCATTGAGCATGATGTTGTCTATAGGTTTGTCATATATGGTTTTTATTATGTTCAGGTATGATCCCTTTATTCACACTTTGCTGAGAGTTTTTATCAAAAATGGGTGTTGGATTTTGTCAAATGCTTTTTCTGCATCAGTTGATATGATCATGTGGTTTTTGTCTTTCATTTTTTTATGTGATGTATCACATTGATTGATTTTTGGATATTGTACATGCCTTGCTTCCCTGGAATAAATCCCACTTGGTCATGGTGTATGAACTTTTTAATGTATTGCTAGATCAGATCTGCTAATGTATTATTGAAGATTTTAGCATGGATGTTCATCAGGGATATGGCCTGTAATTCTATTTTTTGTAGTGTCTTTTTCTGGTTTGGGGATTAGGGTGATGCCAGCTACCTAGAAAGAGTGTTTTAAGTGTTTCTTCCTTTTGAATTTTTTGTAATAGTTGAAAGAGGATAGGTTTTAGTTCTTCTTTGAATGTTTGGTAGAACTCCCCTGTAAAGCTATCCAGACCATGGCTTTTGTTTGTAGGAAGATTTTTGATTATTGCTTCAGTTTCATTGGTAGTTATCAGCCTATTCAAGTTTTTTTTTTCTTCCTGAATGAGTTTTGGAAGCTTGTATTTTTCTAAGAATATGTCCATTTCATCTCGGTTGTCCAGTTTGTTGGAGTAGAGTTCTTTGTAGTATATTTTTACAATCCTTTGTATTTCTTCGGGGTCTGTTGTTACTTCACCTCTTTCATTTCTGATTTTGTTTTTTTTATTTTATTTTTTTTAATTTTTATTTATTTTAACTTTTTTTTAATTTTTTTTAAGCCATTCAGAATGCATCCTCTCCCTCTTCTCCCCCAAGAGAGAGAAGAACGATCATCAATGGCAAGCGGCAGTTGCCGAAGCAACACTGAGAGCCGGCTTCACGCTCAGGAGAGAATGCTGCATCTCCTCCTCGTGGTTTCGGGTGCTCTACACGTTCAGAGAAACTTCTCTAGTAACGAACTATAGAAATGATCCCTGAAAGTATAGTCTTTCTGATTTTGTTTATTTGAGTCTTCTCTCTTTGTTTCTTGGTGAGCCTGGCTAGAGGTTCATCAATCTTATTTATCCTTTCAGATAACCAGCTCTTGGTTTTGTTGATCTTTTGTATTTTCTTTTTGGTCTCTATGTCATTTATTTCTGCTCTGATATTTATTATCTCCTTCCTTCTATTTACTCTGGGCTTTTCCTGTTGCTCTCTTTCTAGTTCTTTCAACTGTAGGGCTGGACAACTTATTACCAGCTTTTTATGTTGTTGTTGTTGTTTTTTTTTTTTTATGTAGGCCTGTAGTGCTATGAACTTCCCTCTCAGGACTTCTTTGATTGTGTCCCATAGATTTTATATTGTTTTGTTTTCACTTTCATTTTTTTCCAGAATGTTTATTATTATTATTATTATTTCTTCTTTGATCTCTTTGGTAACCCATTCATCCTATATAATAAAAGCCTAATATACTAAGTGTTTGGTCATCCTGTTGTCCATTCAAACAATCAAAGTGTAATATGCTACTGATATGCTGGCCACTCAACTTCTCCCTATAACATTCACTGACCACCAGGGGGCAGTCAGTCAACCGGTAGACCAGTCACTATGACATGCACTGACTACCAGGAGGCAGACACTCTGACTGGTACGTTAGCTTGCTATTGGTGTCTGGTGGATCAAGACAGAGCAATATGGGACAGACACGCCCTCAAGCCCTCCCACAGTCCATCCCTGGCTGGCCAACCTCCCCTGTCCCTCCCTGGCCCCTATCATGCACCGGTGGTGTCCTTCAGCCTGGCCTGTGCCCTCTCACAATCCGGGCTGAGGGATTCCCCCCTTTTGAGTGCATTAATTTTGTGCACTGGGCCTCTAGTTATTTAATAGGATGCTATTTAGCCTCTATGTGTGTTTTTTTTTATTATGGTTGATTTCTAATTTTATGCCATTTTGACCTTAGAAAATGCTTGATATGACTTCAATCTTCTTGAATGTGTAGATACTTAACCTTTGTTCTAATATGTGGTCTATCTTTAAAATGCCCCATGTGAACTTGAGTAGAATTTATAATCTGTAGCTTTGGGGTGAAATATTCTGAAGATTTCAATTAATAGCATCTGATCTTATGAGCCATTTAGGATTGCTATTTCTAGCTGATTTTTTGTCTAGAGTATTTTTCCAGTGGTGTCAACGGGTATCAAAGTCCCCTACTATGATTATGTTGTTGTCTTTCTCTCCCTTGATATCTACCAGAAGGTTATTTTTTAAAAAAATATATTTTATTGATATTTTACAGAGAGGAAGGGAGAGAGATAGAGAGTTAGAAACATCGATGAGAGAGAAACATCGATCAGCTGCTTCCTGCACATCTCCCACTGGGGATGTGCCCGCAACCAAGGCACATGCCCTTGACCGGAATCGAACCTGGGACCTTTCAGTCTGCAGGCTGACGCTCCATCCACTGAGCCAAACCGGTTTCGGCCAGAAGGTTATTTTTAATATATGTGGCTGCTCCTGTATTGGGTGTATATATGTTCTCCAGAGTTTTATCCTCTTGTTGAATAAATCCATTTAGTATTATGAAGTGCCCTTCCTGAGCTCTTGCTATGGTCTTCATTTTGAGATCTCTTTTGTCAGATATATGTATTGCTACCACAGCTTTTTTTTTTTTTTTTTCCATTTGCCTGAAAACATTTTCCCATCCCTGCACTTTCTGTTTGTTTGTGTCCTTTGCTCTGAGGTTGTTCTCTTGTATGCAGCATATATATGGGTCATGTTTTCTTATCCATTCAGCTACTCAATGGCTTTTGACTGGAGCATTTAATACATTTACATTTAAGGTTATTATTGATAGATACTTGTTTGCTGCCATATCTACTCTTTATGCTTGTGTTACTTTTCCCCTTTCTATTTATTCTTTTTAAAGCAGTCCTTTTAACATTTCTCGTATTGCTGGCATGTTGGTGATAAGTCACTTAGCCCTTTTTTGTCTGCAAAACTCCTTATTTTTCCTTCAATTTTGAATAATAGCCTTGCTCAATAGAGTATCCTTGGACTCAGTCCATTGCTTTGCATCACTTTGTATACTTTATTCCAAACCCTTCTGGCTTGATGTGTTTCTGTTGAGAAATCAGTTGATAGTCTAATGGGAGATCCCTTGTAGGTAACTTTCTGTCTCTCTCTGGCAGCCTTTAAGATTCTTACTTTGTCATTGATGTTTTCCAATTTAATTACAATGTGTCTTGGTGTCTTCTTTTTGGTTTCATCTTGTTTGGAACTCTGTGTGCTTCTTGGATTTATGTGACATTTTTCTTCTCAGAGTCAGGGAAGTTTTGTGTCATTATTTCTTCAAACAAATGTTTTTTTCTTTGATCAGCTTCTTCTTGTGGCATCTCTATTATGCAGATGTTGTTTCATTTCATGTTGTCCCAAAGCCTCCTTAGACTCTCCTCTTGTTTTTTAAGTCTTTTATTTTTTACAGTTATTTCTCTGCTCAGCTGATTTTTCTACCCTGTCTTCTAACCTTCTAACTTGCTGATTTGGTCCTCAGTTTCTTCTAGCCTACTGTTGAAACATTCTATAGTGCTCTTTATTGCAGCTATGTAATTCTTCACTTCCTCTTGATTTTTACACATATTGGTGAATTTCCCATCTAGGCGTTTGATCATCTTTATAAACAACTAGAGACGCAGCACATGAAATTTGTGCACTCGGGTGGGGGGAGGGGTCCCCTCAGCTTGGATTGTGAGATGGCACAGGCCAGGCCAAGGGACCCCACTGGTGCATGATCAGGGCTGGGAAGGGACGCAGGAGACTGACCAGCAGGGTAGGGACCACGGGAGGGCTCCAGGGTATGTCCAGCCCATCTATCTCAGTCCCAAATGGCCGGACCCCAGCAGCAAGCTAACCTACTGGTCGGAACATCTGCCTCCTGGTGGTCTGTGCATGTCATAGAGACTGGTCGACTGGTCAACTGTCTTCCCCCTGGTGGTCAGTACACATCATAGCAACTGGTTCATCAGTCAACTGTCTGCCTCCTGGTGGTCAGTGCATGCCATAGCAAGGAGTTGAGTGGCCTTAGCATATCATTAGCATATTACACTTTGATTGGTTGAACGGATGACTGGACGACTGGACACTTAGCATATTAAGCTTTTATTATATAGGATACTCTGAATTCTTTCTCTGACAGATTGCTTGCCTCCATTTCATTTATTTTCCTTTCTGGTAATTACTCATTTTATTTCATATGTGGTTTGTTTCTTTGTCTCCCCATTTTGTGTTCCTTTATGATTGTTTCTATGTATTAGATCAAACTGCTATGGCACCCAGATATTTTGTATTTATCTTAGGTAGTATATGTTTTGTGGCACCCAGTGGTGCAGTCTCTCAGGTCTTCTGGGCTGCATATTCTAGGGATGCCTCCTACTTGAGATATTTTGGTTCTGTTGATATAGTTGGGTCTTGAGTGTTATTGTCTGTTTCGTAGATCGAGCCTCCTCTCAGGATGTCTGGTCATGTGGCTGGCTCTCTATCACATTGTGCCAACCATTGTGGAGGTGCTTACTGAACAACACAAAATACAACATAATATGACATGACACAAAAGGAACAGGACACAAATGTACGCAAGACACCTATTTCCCCAATAAGACTGACCACCAGAGAATGCAGAAAGAGAAATAAGAGCAAAAGTGATAGCGAAAAAAGAACAAGAAAATAAAAGAAAGAAAGAATATGGGGCAATAACACAACAAAACAAACAATCAAACCAGAAACCCAAACAGAAAATACCCAACAAAAGGGTGGGGAGCAGAATTTGTAGAATTGGAGCTTAAATACAGCAAATAAGATTAAGAAATTGGATGAATAGAGGAAGGAACACAGTTTAATATAGAGGATGAAGGAAAAGAATTAGTGGATGTGAAGAAAAAAATTAAATAAAAAATTAGGACAAGAATGGAGAAAGAGAGGAAAAGAAAAAAAAATGAGTGGTGAAGAAAGAGAAAAAAGAAGGGGAAATGGAGAAGGAGCAGTGAAGCAGAAATTTTATATATGAATAAGCCAACAGAGACTACAATAATAATAAAACATCAATAAAGCAGATAAAGAAGATCAATTTTTAACAAGGGTTAAAAATAAAGAGAAAAGCTTAAGCAGAGAAAGAAGAAAAACAGGATGAAAAAGGGAGAAGTGATGAAGAAAATGTGAAAAGAAAAAAATAAAATAACAATTAAAAAGTAAAAATAATACAAAAATTTTATAATACTAAATAAATTTTTAATTAAAAAAATAAAAAAGCAAAGTGTCATTTGCTTCAGCCTCATTGTAATGGACCATAGGCTCTAGTTTAAGACCCCACTCTTCTTTTCTTTATGAAAATTCTGGACTTCCTGTTAGATACATGTTGATCACTCTCAGGCACTGTCTTTGGCATTTAGCACCTTGTTGAAGCTCCAAATGATCCACCACACCTCTGCTTGTGTCTGTCTCCACAAGCCTTGGCTCAAGCAGATGGGACCAATCTACTGGATTTAACTGTCTGCTAGCTGTCAATCTTAATCATTCAAGTGTTTGCTTCTCACAGGGCTTTGGGTGCTGTTTCACTTTCCAGGAATCAGATGTTCTTGCCCTGACTAAGAGCTATTCCTCAGTGAGTGGCCCAAGATATTACTCTGGCCTTGGTTGGTCAGAGATGCTTGTATGGAGACAAGTGGAGTTGGCTGGCAACCTGAAATTTTTATCAGTCTGGTTCCCAGAATAGTGGGCAGAGTGGCCCCTCTTCCAGCCCAGTCACTGAGGGCTCTTTGGGGCTATTCAGAGCCTTTGTTTCCTTTTGTAGAGCAAAAAATGCCAGCACGGTGTGGCAGCCTGTTTTACCTGTCTTGAGGTTACTGAGAGGGGCTGGCGCTTCAGGAGAGAAATGGCTGTTTATGTTTGGATAGTTAGAAAATTCCTGATGATGAATTCCTGGTCACATCACCCTGCCCTGATGCCCTCCACTGCCTCTCCTCAGGCTCCACAAATCTGTGCCTTTCCCTGCTCCACAACCTCAGGATAGTTCTTGCAACTGAATAGTCCTATGTTCTGAGTTTAGCAAACAACAAAAACAAAGACAAAACAAAAGCAAAACAACCACAAAACTGCTGGTTTCTCTCCTGCCAGCACTGCAGTGCTTGGGAAGCTTTTCAGGACACCTGTCAGTGTGCAGCCTTTCTTGGCTGTGGTCTTAGGTGCCACGTCCCTTGGGACAGGCACAGCCCCAGAATGGGGAAAAGAGATCTGCAGGATTCCTGGTGCCGCCGGGGGATTTGAGAGCTGGGTTCTGTGATCACGTAGGCCTGAGCCTAAAGGGGGCAGCCTGAAGAGCTGACCAGACCATGCAGTGCCGGTAAGAGAAGAGCTTACAGGAACCAAGCCTTCCCCGTCTCCGCGGCCGGCGTTTGTTTGTTTGTTCTCACTGAATCCTGTTCATGGGACATTTCAGATATAGACACTCACCTGTGCTGAAGAGAGGGAGAGGGTGAGGAGGAGTGGAAACTGGGGAGAGACTGAGGAGAGAAGGGGGGCCGGGAGAGGTGGAAGCAAATTGAGTGCTGAGACACCCCTGAGGCCAGGACTGGGGCAGCCATTCTCTCCTGAGAGTGAGACTCCACCCCCAGCCCCCAGGCAGGGAGCACAGCCACACCCAGATTCCAACCTGAATAAGATCAAGGATTAAAATAATCTGATCAGTCCCTGGGAGTTAACAGGGTCTGGCTTATAGAGAGATTTTCAATCCCAGCAACAACACCGAGCGGGTAACTATTAAGGAACCAGCTCTGGATAGTTGACCTCTCCAAATCACTTTTAAGTGCCATAGAGATGCCATATAGCCTCAGAGGCCAACCCCAGAACACTGTCACCCAGAGACTGAGCCACAAACTGACTCTTTGCTAAACACAAAATGAGGCAGTCTGGGAAACAAATACAGCCTGCTTTAAAATCAGGACTGTGGTTTACAACACAGAGGAACAGTGTATCGCAGGGAAACTCAACACTCTCCTGAATACCTGGCAGGACTAAAGGGGAGGCAAACTGAAGAATAGAAGAACCGAAGGACCTTCACTACTGCAATTTTTTTTTCTTTTTTCACCTTTTAACTAAGAAACCAATTTTTCCCCCTTTTTTTTCTTCTTCTTTTTTCTTTTTTTTTCTTTCTTACTTCTTCTTTTTCCATCACCTGATTTTACCCTTTTAATTACTACCTTCTTATTTTTAGCCAGTATTATTACTGCTACAATTTCACCATTTTTTAAAGTGCCATTTTATTTTCTCTTTATTTTATTTTGGGATTAGTGTTCTCCATTCTATTTTCATCGTTATATTATTGGTTGTTTCTAGTTTGCATCCGTCTCCAAGGAGCTGTTGCTGAAATTTGTTGGGATTAGTGGCAGTTCTATAGGAGTATTCTCCTCATATAAAAAGTCTCTTCCCCTCTTCCACTTCATTCTCTCTTTTCACTCTTTTTTTCTTTTCTTTTCTTTTCTCACTTTTATTTTCCCCCCTCCTTTTTCCTAATGTCATTTTTGCACTCCTTTCTTGGTCCCTACTTTTCTTTTCTATTTTATCTTTTATCTTCCTTCTTCCTTATCCCCTAATTCTCTTAATTCTGGCTGTCACCTTTATTTGGGGTTATTAATATCGTGAATATATTTGTGTTTAGTGTCTGGTACATTGTGCCTTTTTGCGTTGTATTTTATGCCTTTAAATCAATGCAGCAGATCCAAGCAACAGCAACCTCCTGATCACCACACCCTCTGCTGAGGAACAGCAGCTGTACGTGAAACCTTCCCCCACCAGCCAGAAGAGGCACCACAGCTGTGAACAGCACCCACCAGAGGAGCTGATGCCAACTGAAGAGCAGCTGCTACCGCAACCACCTGAAGAGCAACCACAGACCAAGGAGTCACTGCCACTCAGGGAGCAGCCACTGAAAGACTCAACGTCTAGATATGTCAGTGAGATCAAACATGGGTAGACAAAGAAACCCCCAAAGGAAAGAGAAGGAGGACTCTCCAGAAAAGCAGCTAAGTAATACAGAGGCATGCAACATGACAGAAAAAGAATTCAGAATAAGGGTCCTAGAGTGCATAAACCGGATGGAGGAAAAAATCGACAACCTCTGCAAGAAGCAAGAAGAAACAGATGAAAAAATCAATAACATATGGAAGAAGCTAGAAGAAACAGATGAAAAAATCAACAACTTAAGTAATACCGAAGAAGAAATGAAGAATGATATAGCTGCAATGAAAAACACCATTGAAAGTATCAACAGTAGACTAGGAGAAGCGGAGGACCGAACTAGTGAATTAGAAGACAAGGAAGCAAAACACACCCGAAATGTACTGCAATTGGAAAAAAAATTAAAAGACAGGAAGAGAGCCTAAGGGAGCTTTGGGACAACATGAAACGAAACAACGTACAAATAATAGGGGTACCAGAACAACAGAAAGATGAACAAGAATTAGAAAACCTATTCGAAGAAATAATATCAGAAAACTTCCCTGAGGTGGGGAAGAAAAAAGTCACACAAGCCCAGAGAGTCCCATACAAGGTGAACCCAAAAAGACCCACACCAAGACACATCATAATTACCATGGCAAATGTTCAGGACAAAGAGAGAATCTTACAGGCTGCAAGAGAGAGACGGAAAGTTACATACAGGGGATCTCCCATTAAATTATCAAATGATTTCTCAACAGAAACACATCAGGCCAGAAAAGAATGGACGGAAATTTACAAAGTGATGCAAAGCAAAGGACTGAATCCAAGAATACTCTATCCAGCAAGGCTATCATTCAAACTTGAAGAGGAAATAAGAAGCTTCACAGACAAAAAAAGGCTAAGGGAGTTTATCACCACCAAGCCAGCAATGCAGGGAATACTAAAGGGTCTGGTATAAAAAGAAGGAATAAACAGCTCAGAAAGAAAACAGCCACACGCACAAAAAAAGAAATGGCTAAAAACAAGTACCTTTCAATAATAACTTTAAACGTAAATAAACTAAATGCTCCAACCAAAAGACATCGAGTGGCTGGATGGATAAAAAACACATGACCCATACATCTGCTGTCTACAAGAAACCCACCTCATTAGCAGGGACTCACGCAGAATGAAAGTGAAAGGATGGAATAATGTCTTTCAGGCAAATGGAAAGGAAAAGAAAGCTGGGGTAGCAATACTTATATCAGACAAAATAAACCTCAAAGTAAAGGCCATAACAAGAGATAAGGAAGGCCACTTCATAATACTAAAGGGATCAATACAACAAGAAGATATAACCCTGGTAAACATATATGCACCCAATGCAGGAGCACCCAAATTCATAAAAAAAAAACTCCTGGAAGATATCAAAGGAGAAATCGACAACAATACAATCATAGTAGAGGACTTTAATACACCACTGACAGCACTGGATAAGCCCTCTAAACAAAAATCAGCAAAGATACAGCAATCCTAAATGACTCACTAGATCAGATGGACTGAATAGATATCTTCAGAACACTTCATCCCAAAGCCAGGGAATATACCTTCTATTCAAATTCTCATAAGACATATTCAAAAATAGACCATATATTGGGTCACAAGCAACGTATCCCCAAATTAAAGAAGACTGAAATCATAAAAAGCATCTTCGCAGACCACGATGGCATAATATTAGAAATAAACTACAATAAAAACAACCCTAAATACTCAAACACCTGGAAGCTGAATAGCATGCTATTAAATATTGATTGGGATACCAATAAGATAAAAGAAGAAATTAAAAACATCCTGGAAACTAATGACAATGAAAACACGACAATCCAAAACCTATGAGACACAATGAAAGCAGTCCTGAGAGGGAAGTTTATAGCTCTACAGGCCTATCTCAAAAAACAAGAAAACATGGTAGTAAATCAGCTAACTCTACAACTCAAAGTATTAGAAAGAGAGCAACAAGAAAACCCCAGAGTGAGCAGAAGGAAGGAGATAATAAAGATTAGAGCAGAAATAAATGACATAGAGACCAAAAAAACAATAGAGAAAATCAATGAAACCAAGAGCTGGTTCTTTGAAATGATAAACAAGATTGACAAACCTCTAGCCAGACTCAGCAAGATGCAAAGAGAGAGGACCCAAATCAACAAAATCAGAAATTATAGCGGCGAAATAACAACAGAACCCACAGAAATACAAATGATTGTTAAAAAATACTATGGACAGCTCTACTCCAAAAAACTAGACAACCTGGAGGAAATAGACAAATTCCTAGAAAAATACAACATTCCAAAACATAATCAGGAACAATCTAAAAATCTCAACAGGCCAATAACTATGGAAGAAATTGAAGCAGTCATCAAAAAGCTTCCATCAGACAAATGCCCAGGACCAGACGGCTTCACAGGGGAGTTTTACCAAACATTCAAGGAAGAACTAAAACCTATCCTCCTCAGACTACTACAAAAAAATTCAAGAGGAAGGAACAATTCCAAGCTCACTCTATGAAGCCAGCATCACCCTAATACCAAAACTAGGTAAAGACAACACAATGAAAGAGAATTACAGGCCAATATCCCTCATGAACATAGATGCCAAAATCCTCAACAAAATCTTAGCAAATCGGATCCAGCAGTACATAGGAATGATCATACACCAAGACCAAGTAGGATTTATCCCAGGGAAGCAAGGATGGTCCAATATCCTCAAATCAATAAACATGATACATCACATAAACAAATTGAAAGAAAAAAACCACATGGTCATATCAATTGATGCAGAAAAAGCATTTGACAAAATTCAACACCCATTTTTGATAAAAACTCTCAGTAAGGCAGGAATAGAAGGATCATACCTCAACATAATAAAAGCCATATATGACAGTCCCACAGCCAGCATCATACTCAATGGACAAAAACTAACACCATTTCCCCTAAGAACAGGAACAAGACAGGGATGCCCCCTCTCACCACTCCTGCTCAACATAGTACTGGAAGTGTTAGCCATTGCAATTAGGCAAGATGAAGAAATAAAAGGCATCCAAATAGGAAAAGAGGAAGTAAAACTGTCCTTATTTTCAGACGACATGATATTATACATACAAAACCCTAGAGACTCCATCAAAAAGCTACTAGATTTAATACATGAATTTGGCAATGTAGCAGGATACAAAATTAACCCCCAGAAATCCGAGGCATTTCTATACACCAATAGTGAATTTTCAGAAAGAGAGATTATAAAAACAACGCCGTTTACCATCGCACCAAAAAAATTAAGCTACCTAGGAATAAACTTAACTAAAGAGGTAAAAGACCTCTACTCAGAAAACTACAGGACGTTGAAAAAAGATATAGAGGAAGACATAAACAGATGGGAGAACATACCGTGTTCATGGATTGGTAGAATCAACATCATTAAAATGTCCATACTACCCAAAGCAATATATAAATTCAATGCACTTCCCATTAAAACACCAACGGCATACTTCAGAGATCTAGAACGAACTCTCCAAAAATTCATCTGGAATAAAAAAAAGACCCCGAATAGCTGCAGCAATCCTGAAAAAGAACAAAGTAGGTGGGATCTCAATACTAGATATCAAGATGTATTACAAAGCCACTGTTCTCAAAATTGCCTGGTACTGGCACAAGAATAGGCATATAGATCAATGGAATAGAATAGAGAGCCCAGAAATCAGCCCGAACCAATATGCTCAATTAATATTTGAAAAAGGTGGCAATAACATACAATGGAGCCAAGATAGTCTCTTCAATAAATGGTGTTGGGAAAATGGACAGATACATGCAAGAAAATGAAACTAGACCACCAACTTACACCATAAACAAAAATCAACTCAAAATGGATAAAGGACCTAAATATACGACAGGAAGCCATAACAATTCTAGAAGAATCCAAAGGCAACAAAATCTCAGACATATGCCGAAGCAATTTCTTCACTGATACAGCTCCTAGGGCATTTGAAACTAAAGGGAAAATGAACAAATGGGACTACATCAAAATAAAAAGCTTCTGCACAGCAAAAGAAACCATCAACAAAACGAGGAGAAAACGCACTGTGTGGGAAAATTTATTTGCCAATGTCATATCTGATAAGGGCCTAATCTCCAAAATTTATAGGGAAATCATACAACTTAACAAAAGAAGATAAACAATCCAATCAAAAAATGGGCAAAGGAACTAAATAGACACCTTTCAAAAGAGGACATTCAGAAAGCCAAGAGACATATGAAAACATGCTCAAAGTCACTAATCATATGAGAGATGCAAATCAAAACAACAATGAGGTAGCATCTCACACCTGTCAGACAGGCTATCATCAACAAATCAACAAACGACAAGTGCTGGAGAAGATGTGGAGAAAAAGGAACACTCGCGCACTGCTGGTGGCTATGCAGACTGGTGCAGCCACTATGGAAGACATATGGAGTTTCCTTAAAAAACTGCAAATGGAACTCCCATTTGACCCTGTGATCCCACTTCTAGGAATATATCCCAAGAAACCAGAATCACCAATCAGAAAGGATATATGCACCCCTTTGTTCATAGCAGCACAATTCACCATAGCTAAGATATGGAAACAGCCTAAGTGCCCATCAGTAGATGAAAGGATTAGAAAACGGTGGTACATCTACACGATGGAATACTATGCTGCTGTAAAAAGGAAGGAACTCTTACCATTTTCAGTGGCATGGATGGAACTGGAGAGCATTATGCTAAGTGAAATAAGCCAGTCAATGAAGGAAAATACCACATGATCTCACTCATTCATGGATAATAGAGACCATTATAAACTTTTGAACAATAATAGATACAGAGGCAGAGCTGCCTCAAACAGATTGTCAAACTGCAGCGGGACGGCCTGTTAGGGTTGGGGGGCAGGAGGGAAGGTGGTAAGAGATCAACTGAAGGACTTGTATGCATGCATATAAGCATAACCAATGGACATAAGACACTCAGGGTTAGGGGATGCTAGGGGACTGTCAAGGGCGGGGGGAAGAAAGGACACATATGTAATACCCGTTGTAATACTTAAACAATAAAAAAATTATTAACAAGTAGGATCCAAAAATACAATAAAAATATTGTCAGCATGATCAAATGGGATTTATTCCACCAGTGAAAGATTACTACAGTGTTAGTAAATAAGAAAATGAAAAATAAAAATCATGTGGTTATATCAATAGATGTAGAAAAAGCATTCAATAAAATCCATCATTCATTTATAATAAAAATATCAGCAAAGTGGGAATAAAGTGTCCATACAGCATCATAATAAAGGCCATATATGAAAAACTTAGAATCAATATCATTTTCAATGGGTTAATACTAATCAAAGAGAGAAACTTAGAAAACAATCTCATTTATTATTGCAACCAAAAATTAATTATAAGGTACCTAGGTGTAAGTTTTACCAAGGAAATAAAAGACGTGTACTCAGAAAATTATAGCACATTGTAGAAAGAAATTCCATTTTCATGGAATGGAAAAAATAACATTATTAAAATGCCCATACTACCCGATGCAATTCCCATTAAAATACCAATGGCATATTTCAGAGACCTAGAATAAATAGTTCAAAAATTTATATGCCATAACCAAAAACTTACAGAGGAGAGGCCACATTGAGATGGGTAGGAGGTGTAATGGCACGAGAGTGCAGGCTGAGAAGTCATGGGTAGCAGCTGAAGTTCTGGAGGGATATATCAGCTTCAGGTGGTACCCCTGTTAAGTGTGGTGCCTAAACCCCAAGCTCAGCTCCACAGCCCAGAGTACCAGACCCAGAAAAGGTGCCCACATAATATCTGGCTGTGAAAAGCAGCAAGATTTCTGTTCATCAGAAGAGATGGCTAGAAATGCAGGCATACTCTTAAAGGGCCAACACATAAGATTTCATTTGCAGCCACTCAACCTGAGCTCTGGCACAGGGACAGCAGAGCGGACTAGACCTGAGTGAGGAATGACTGGGTTTGGAGGTTCTGGGGAGAGAGCTGAGAGAACAGCCACCAGGATCAATGTGCTGAGTTATTCCACATACTGCGGAAGCCACCTTTATCAGAGAGAGCATTCTAATCCATGTAGCATCAGCCTGGGTGGAAGCCATAACCCACCCTTTGGAATCCCTCTCACCTCTTCCTGAGGAGCTTATACCCTGCTTATGAGGATAGCCAAAGGCCTTTTAAGTGACTAATCATAACAGCCTTCAGGTAGAGGTGGATCTAATAGTGCTTTGAGACTTTTGCTGACATGCCCCTGGACCTAATGTTAGTAAAAGCAGTCCTTGTTGCACAGCTTGGTCCTTTCTACAAACACCCAGACCCAGCAGAGTGAGTCATAAGCTGTGGGTCACTGGTAGCTTCAAACAAATTCCCTAGGACCAGTCACAGAAAGTGTCTGATATTGATATGCACCAGAGTCCATCTGAAGAGGCCCAGAACCTATAAACTCAATGGCCAGCTTCAGATAACAGAGCTGGATCCAATAATCTTCAAAAGCAGCATATCTACAGGGAGATCTTGGCAGACACCAAACCTTGCTGAATTGAATTCTGCTTCATGTGATCAGCACCTGCACAGCAGCTTGCATGTAGTGTTTGGGGTGGAGCCTCACTGTCAGCAAGCCTGAGGGTCGATCCCACCCACAAACAATCCAATAGCAATCAAGCCTCAATTACCACAGGGGGAACAAAAGAGACATAAAAGTGACCACAAGAGACATTCTTAGAGCTTCCAGCTCAGGTGATTAGGGATACTGTGCCACTGGGTATGACAGGTCAGTTACTACATAAGGCCACCTTATGAAGATTGGAAGGCATAGCAAATATACATAATACATAGAAAGAAACAGGCAGCCTAAATGTGGCAACTGAAAACAAGCCCCAAATGAAACAACAAGAGAATTGTTCAGAAGGAGAGCTAAATAACATGGAGGCAAGCAATTTATCACATTCAGAGTTCACAGTAATGTTTATAAGGTTGCTCAACAGCATGAAAAAGGACATATAATCCATAAGAAAGGGCCAATCAGAAACGAACGATGCCATATCAGAAATAAAGCACACTCTCGAAGGCCCTGGATGGTGTTTCTCAGTGGTTAGAGTGTAGGCTCATGCAACAAATGGTCATGAGTTCGATTCCAGATGAAAGACTTGTAGATGAGTTGAAAGTTCAATCCCTGGCCATGGTCAGGGTATGTAACGGAGGCAATCAATGGATATGTCTCTCTCACATTAATCTCTCTCTATCTCTCTATCTCTGTACTCCTCCCTCCCTTTCACTCTGTCTAAAAAGTTAATGGAATAAATATCCTTGGGGAGGATTAGCAACATAAAAATAATACACTGGAGGAATAAAGTATAGACTTAATGAAGCAGATAATCAAATCAGTGATTTGGAAGACAAGGTGGAAAAAATACCTAATCAGAGGAGCAAAATAAATAATTTATTATTTAAAAATATATGTCTACCCACTGAAAACACCATCCAGGGCCCTCGAGAGTGTGCTTTATTTCTGATATGGCATCGTTCGTTTCTGAATGGCCCTTTCTTATGGATTATATGTCCTTTTTCATGCTGTTGAGCAACCTTATAAACATTACTGTGAACTCTGAATGTGATAAATTGCTTGCCTCCATGATATTTAGCTCTCCTTCTGAACAATTCTCTTGTTCACTTTAAAAAATGGCACTTTAAAAAATGGTGAAATGGTAGAAGTAATAATACTGGCTAAAAATAAGAAGGTAGTAATTAAAAGGGTAAAATCAGGTGATGGAAAAAGAAGAAGTAAGAAAGAAAAAAAAAGAAAAAAGAAGAAGAAAAAAAAGGGGGAAAAATTGGTTTCTTAGTTAAAAGGTGAAAAAAGAAAAAAAAATTGCAGTAGTGAAGGTCCTTCGGTTCTTCTATTCTTCAGTTTGCCTCCCCTTTAGTCCTGCCAGGTATTCAGGAGAGTGTTGAGTTTCCCTGCGATACACTGTTCCTCTGTGTTGTAAACCACAGTCCTGATTTTAAAGCAGGCTGTATTTGTTTCCCAGACTGCCTCATTTTGTGTTTAGCAAAGAGTCAGTTTGTGGCTCAGTCTCTGGGTGACAGTGTTCTGGGGTTGGCCTCTGAGGCTATATGGCATCTCTATGGCACTTAAAAGTGATTTGGAGAGGTCAACTATCCAGAGCTGGTTCCTTAATAGTTACCCGCTCGGTGTTGTTGCTGGGATTGAAAATCTCTCTATAAGCCAGACCCTGTTAACTCCCAGGGACTGATCAGATTATTTTAATCCTTGATCTTATTCAGGTTGGAATCTGGGTGTGGCTGTGCTCCCTGCCTGGGGGCTGGGGGTGGAGTCTCACTCTCAGGAGAGAATGGCTGCCCCAGTCCTGGCCTCAGGGGTGTCTCAGCACTCAATTTGCTTCCACCTCTCCCGGCCCCCCTTCTCTCCTCAGTCTCTCCCCAGTTTCCACTCCTCCTCACCCTCTCCCTCTCTTCAGCACAGGTGAGTGTCTATATCTGAAATGTCCCATGAACAGGATTCAGTGAGAACAAACAAACAAACGCCGGCCGCGGAGACGGGGAAGGCTTGGTTCCTGTAAGCTCTTCTCTTACCGGCACTGCATGGTCTGGTCAGCTCTTCAGGCTGCCCCCTTTAGGCTCAGGCCTACGTGATCACAGAACCCAGCTCTCAAATCCCCCGGCGGCACCAGGAATCCTGCAGATCTCTTTTCCCCATTCTGGGGCTGTGCCTGTCCCAAGGGACGTGGCACCTAAGACCACAGCCAAGAAAGGCTGCACACTGACAGGTGTCCTGAAAAGCTTCCCAAGCACTGCAGTGCTGGCAGGAGAGAAACCAGCAGTTTTGTGGTTGTTTTGCTTTTGTTTTGTCTTTGTTTTTGTTGTTTGCTAAACTCAGAACATAGGACTATTCAGTTGCAAGAACTATCCTGAGGTTGTGGAGCAGGGAAAGGCACAGATTTGTGGAGCCTGAGGAGAGGCAGTGGAGGGCATCAGGGCAGGGTGATGTGACCAGGAATTCATCATCAGGAATTTTCTAACTATCCAAACATAAACAGCCATTTCTCTCCTGAAGCGCCAGCCCCTCTCAGTAACCTCAAGACAGGTAAAACAGGCTGCCACACCGTGCTGGCATTTTTTGCTCTACAAAAGGAAACAAAGGCTCTGAATAGCCCCAAAGAGCCCTCAGTGACTGGGCTGGAAGAGGGGCCACTCTGCCCACTATTCTGGGAACCAGACTGATAAAAATTTCAGGTTGCCAGCCAACTCCACTTGTCTCCATACAAGCATCTCTGACCAACCAAGGCCAGAGTAATATCTTGGGCCACTCACTGAGGAATAGCTCTTAGTCAGGGCAAGAACATCTGATTCCTGGAAAGTGAAACAGCACCCAAAGCCCTGTGAGAAGCAAACACTTGAATGATTAAGATTGACAGCTAGCAGACAGTTAAATCCAGTAGATTGGTCCCATCTGCTTGAGCCAAGGCTTGTGGAGACAGACACAAGCAGAGGTGTGGTGGATCATTTGGAGCTTCAACAAGGTGCTAAATGCCAAAGACAGTGCCTGAGAGTGATCAACATGTATCTAACAGGAAGTCCAGAATTTTCATAAAGAAAAGAAGAGTGGGGTCTTAAACTAGAGCCTATGGTCCATTACAATGAGGCTGAAGCAAATGACACTTTGCTTTTTTATTTTTTTAATTAAAAATTTATTTAGTATTATAAAATTTTTGTATTATTTTTACTTTTTAATTGTTATTTTATTTTTTTCTTTTCACATTTTCTTCATCACTTCTCCCTTTTTCATCCTGTTTTTCTTCTTTCTCTGCTTAAGCTTTTCTCTTTATTTTTAACCCTTGTTAAAAATTGATCTTCTTTATCTGCTTTATTGATGTTTTATTATTATTGTAGTCTCTGTTGGCTTATTCATATATAAAATTTCTGCTTCACTGCTCCTTCTCCATTTCCCCTTCTTTTTTCTCTTTCTTCACCACTCATTTTTTTTTCTTTTCCTCTCTTTCTCCATTCTTGTCCTAATTTTTTATTTAATTTTTTTCTTCACATCCACTAATTCTTTTCCTTCATCCTCTATATTAAACTGTGTTCCTTCCTCTATTCATCCAATTTCTTAATCTTATTTGCTGTATTTAAGCTCCAATTCTACAAATTCTGCTCCCCACCCTTTTGTTGGGTATTTTCTGTTTGGGTTTCTGGTTTGATTGTTTGTTTTGTTGTGTTATTGCCCCATATTCTTTCTTTCTTTTATTTTCTTGTTCTTTTTTCGCTATCACTTTTGCTCTTATTTCTCTTTCTGCATTCTCTGGTGGTCAGTCTTATTGGGGAAATAGGTGTCTTGCGTACATTTGTGTCCTGTTCCTTTTGTGTCATGTCATATTATGTTGTATTTTGTGTTGTTCAGTAAGCACCTCCACAATGGTTGGCACAATGTGATAGAGAGCCAGCCACATGACCAGACATCCTGAGAGGAGGCTCGATCTACGAAACAGACAATAACACTCAAGACCCAACTATATCAACAGAACCAAAATATCTCAAGTAGGAGGCATCCCTAGAATATGCAGCCCAGAAGACCTGAGAGACTGCACCACTGGGTGCCACAAAACATATACTACCTAAGATAAATACAAAATATCTGGGTGCCATAGCAGTTTGATCTAATACATAGAAACAATCATAAAGGAACACAAAATGGGGAGACAAAGAAACAAACCACATATGAAATAAAATGAGTAATTACCAGAAAGGAAAATAAATGAAATGGAGGCAAGCAATCTGTCAGAGAAAGAATTCAGAGTATCCTATATAATAAAAGCTTAATATGCTAAGTGTCCAGTCGTCCAGTCATCCGTTCAACCAATCAAAGTGTAATATGCTAATGATATGCTAAGGCCACTCAACTCCTTGCTATGGCATGCACTGACCACCAGGAGGCAGACAGTTGACTGATGAACCAGTTGCTATGATGTGTACTGACCACCAGGGGGAAGACAGTTGACCAGTCGACCAGTCTCTATGACATGCACAGACCACCAGGAGGCAGATGTTCCGACCAGTAGGTTAGCTTGCTGCTGGGGTCCGGCCATTTGGGACTGAGATAGATGGGCTGGACATACCCTGGAGCCCTCCCGTGGTCCCTACCCTGCTGGTCAGTCTCCTGCGTCCCTTCCCAGCCCTGATCATGCACCAGTGGGGTCCCTTGGCCTGGCCTGTGCCATCTCACAATCCAAGCTGAGGGGACCCCTCCCCCCACCCGAGTGCACAAATTTCATGTGCTGCGTCTCTAGTTGTTTATAAAGATGATCAAACGCCTAGATGGGAAATTCACCAATATGTGTAAAAATCAAGAGGAAGTGAAGAATTACATAGCTGCAATAAAGAGCACTATAGAATGTTTCAACAGTAGGCTAGAAGAAACTGAGGACCAAATCAGCAAGTTAGAAGGTTAGAAGACAGGGTAGAAAAATCAGCTGAGCAGAGAAATAACTGTAAAAAATAAAAGACTTAAAAAACAAGAGGAGAGTCTAAGGAGGCTTTGGGACAACATGAAATGAAACAACATCTGCATAATAGAGATGCCACAAGAAGAAGCTGATCAAAGAAAAAAACATTTGTTTGAAGAAATAATGACACAAAACTTCCCTGACTCTGAGAAGAAAAATGTCACATAAATCCAAGAAGCACACAGAGTTCCAAACAAGATGAAACCAAAAAGAAGACACCAAGACACATTGTAATTAAATTGGAAAACATCAATGACAAAGTAAGAATCTTAAAGGCTGCCAGAGAGAGACAGAAAGTTACCTACAAGGGATCTCCCATTAGACTATCAACTGATTTCTCAACAGAAACACATCAAGCCAGAAGGGTTTGGAATAAAGTATACAAAGTGATGCAAAGCAATGGACTGAGTCCAAGGATACTCTATTGAGCAAGGCTATTATTCAAAATTGAAGGAAAAATAAGGAGTTTTGCAGACAAAAAAGGGCTAAGTGACTTATCACCAACATGCCAGCAATACGAGAAATGTTAAAAGGACTGCTTTAAAAAGAATAAATAGAAAGGGGAAAAGTAACACAAGCATAAAGAGTAGATATGGCAGCAAACAAGTATCTATCAATAATAACCTTAAATGTAAATGTATTAAATGCTCCAGTCAAAAGCCATTGAGTAGCTGAATGGATAAGAAAACATGACCCATATATATGCTGCATACAAGAGAACAACCTCAGAGCAAAGGACACAAACAAACAGAAAGTGCAGGGATGGGAAAATGTTTTCAGGCAAATGGAAAAAAAAAAAAAAAAAGCTGTGGTAGCAATACATATATCTGACAAAAGAGATCTCAAAATGAAGACCATAGCAAGAGCTCAGGAAGGGCACTTCATAATACTAAATGGATTTATTCAACAAGAGGATAAAACTCTGGAGAACATATATACACCCAATACAGGAGCAGCCACATATATTAAAAATAACCTTCTGGCCGAAACCGGTTTGGCTCAGTGGATGGAGCGTCAGCCTGCAGACTGAAAGGTCCCAGGTTCGATTCCGGTCAAGGGCATGTGCCTTGGTTGCGGGCACATCCCCAGTGGGAGATGTGCAGGAAGCAGCTGATCGATGTTTCTCTCTCATCGATGTTTCTAACTCTCTATCTCTCTCCCTTCCTCTCTGTAAAATATCAATAAAATATATTTTTTTAAAAAATAACCTTCTGGTAGATATCAAGGGAGAGAAAGACAACAACATAATCATAGTAGGGGACTTTGATACCCGTTGACACCACTGGAAAAATACTCTAGACAAAAAATCAGCTAGAAATAGCAATCCTAAATGGCTCATAAGATCAGATGCTATTAATTGAAATCTTCAGAATATTTCACCCCAAAGCTACAGATTATAAATTCTACTCAAGTTCACATGGGGCATTTTAAAGATAGACCACATATTAGAACAAAGGTTAAGTATCTACACATTCAAGAAGATTGAAGTCATATCAAGCATTTTCTAAGGTCAAAATGGCATAAAATTAGAAATCAACCATAATAAAAAAAAACACACATAGAGGCTAAATAGCATCCTATTAAATAACTAGAGGCCCAGTGCACAAAATTAATGCACTCAAAAGGGGGGAATCCCTCAGCCCGGATTGTGAGAGGGCACAGGCCAGGCTGAAGGACACCACCGGTGCATGATAGGGGCCAGGGAGGGACAGGGGAGGTTGGCCAGCCAGGGATGGACTGTGGGAGGGCTTGAGGGCGTGTCTGTCCCATATTGCTCTGTCTTGATCCACCAGACACCAATAGCAAGCTAACGTACCAGTCAGAGTGTCTGCCTCCTGGTAGTCAGTGCATGTCATAGTGACTGGTCTACCGGTTGACTGACTGCCCCCTGGTGGTCAGTGAATGTTATAGGGAGAAGTTGAGTGGCCAGCATATCAGTAGCATATTACACTTTGATTGTTTGAATGGACAACAGGATGACCAAACACTTAGTATATTAGGCTTTTATTATATAGGATGAATGGGTTACCAAAGAGATCAAAGAAGAAATAATAATAATAATAATAAACATTCTGGAAAAAAATGAAAGTGAAAACAAAACAATATAAAATCTATGGGACACAATCAAAGAAGTCCTGAGAGGGAAGTTCATAGCACTACAGGCCTACATAAAAAAAAAAAAACAACAACAACAACATAAAAAGCTGGTAATAAGTTGTCCAGCCCTACAGTTGAAAGAACTAGAAAGAGAGCAACAGGAAAAGCCCAGAGTAAATAGAAGGAAGGAGATAATAAATATCAGAGCAGAAATAAATGACATAGAGACCAAAAAGAAAATACAAAAGATCAACAAAACCAAGAGCTGGTTATCTGAAAGGATAAATAAGATTGATGAACCTCTAGCCAGGCTCACCAAGAAACAAAGAGAGAAGACTCAAATAAACAAAATCAGAAAGACTATACTT
Organism: Myotis nattereri; assembly: GCF_964212035.1. NCBI lineage: Eukaryota > Metazoa > Chordata > Mammalia > Chiroptera > Vespertilionidae > Myotis > Myotis nattereri. Next base: position 46,353,841 of record NC_138078.1, read on the forward strand.
TCAGGGATCATTTCTATAGTTCGTTACTAGAGAAGTTTCTCTGAACGTGTAGAGCACCCGAAACCACGAGGAGGAGATGCAGCATTCTCTCCTGAGCGTGAAGCCGGCTCTCAGTGTTGCTTCGGCAACTGCCGCTTGCCATTGATGATCGTTCTTCTCTCTCTTGGGGGAGAAGAGGGAGAGGATGCATTCTGAATGGCTTAAAAAAAATTAAAAAAAAGTTAAAATAAATAAAAATTAAAAAAAATAAAATAAAAAAAACAAAATCAGAAATGAAAGAGGTGAAGTAACAACAGACCCCGAAGAAATACAAAGGATTGTAAAAATATACTACAAAGAACTCTACTCCAACAAACTGGACAACCGAGATGAAATGGACATATTCTTAGAAAAATACAAGCTTCCAAAACTCATTCAGGAAGAAAAAAAAAACTTGAATAGGCTGATAACTACCAATGAAACTGAAGCAATAATCAAAAATCTTCCTACAAACAAAAGCCATGGTCTGGATAGCTTTACAGGGGAGTTCTACCAAACATTCAAAGAAGAACTAAAACCTATCCTCTTTCAACTATTACAAAAAATTCAAAAGGAAGAAACACTTAAAACACTCTTTCTAGGTAGCTGGCATCACCCTAATCCCCAAACCAGAAAAAGACACTACAAAAAATAGAATTACAGGCCATATCCCTGATGAACATCCATGCTAAAATCTTCAATAATACATTAGCAGATCTGATCTAGCAATACATTAAAAAGTTCATACACCATGACCAAGTGGGATTTATTCCAGGGAAGCAAGGCATGTACAATATCCAAAAATCAATCAATGTGATACATCACATAAAAAAATGAAAGACAAAAACCACATGATCATATCAACTGATGCAGAAAAAGCATTTGACAAAATCCAACACCCATTTTTGATAAAAACTCTCAGCAAAGTGTGAATAAAGGGATCATACCTGAACATAATAAAAACCATATATGACAAACCTATAGACAACATCATGCTCAATGGGAAAAAACTGAAATCATTTCCCCTAAGAACAGGAACAAGACAGGGATGCCCACTTTTACCACTCCTTTTGACATAGTATTGGAAGTGATAGCCATAGCTATCAGACAAGAAGAAGAAATAAAATGTTTCCAAATTAAAAAAGAAGAAATAAAACTCTCATTATTCGCAGATGATATGATATTGTACATAGAAAAGTCTAAAGACTCAATAAAAAACTACTAGATTTAATAAATGAAATTGGCAATGTAGCAGGATATAATTTTAACACCCAGAAATTTATGGAATTTTTATACACCGATAATGACCTCATAGAATGAGAAACTAAAAAAAAAAAAAAAAATCTTATTTACCAATGCAACATAAAAGACACCTGGGGATAAACATAACTAAGGAAGTAAAAGACCTGTACTCAGAAAACTACAAGACACTGAAAAAAGAGATAGAGGAGGATATAAACAAGTGGGAGCATATACTGTGTTCATGGATTGGTAGAATAAACATCATTAAAATTCACATACAACCCAAAGCAATCTATAGATTCAATGCAATCCCCATTAAAATACCAATGGCATATTTCACATACCTAGAACAAACTCTCCAAAAATTTACATTTGGAGGTATTAAATAAAAAAGACCCTGAATAGCCACAGCAATCCTGAGATAGAAGAACAAAGTTGAAGGGATCACAATACCAGATATCAAGCTATATTACAAATCCACTGCTCTCAAAAGTGCCTAGTATTGACACAAGAACAGAGAGATAGACCAATGGAACAGAACAGAGAAACCAGAAATTGACCAAAGACTTTATGTTTAACTTGAGTCCCAATGCATGAAATTTGTGCAAAGGCCTTGGCCCCCACCACCGTGGCAGCCACCTCTGCCTCAGCCCTCACAATCCCGGCTTCTCCCAGAAGGTCATTAGGAAGGATGTCCAGAAGGACATCTGGTCTATTTGGCATATTATGCTTTTATTATTATAGATAATTATTTGACAAAGGAGGCAAGAGCATACAATGGAGTCAAGACAGTTTCTTTAATAAATGGTGTTGGGAAAATTGGACAGATACATGCAATAAAATGAAACTAGGCCACCAACTTAAATAAACTCAAAATGGATATAAGAATTAAACTTAAGAATGGAAAACCATAAAAATCTTAGAAGAATCCATATGCAGCAAAATATCAGACATATCTGGTAGCAATATGTTTAATGACACATCTCCTAGGACAATGGAAACTTAGGAGAAAATAAACAAATGGGAATACTTGCATATAAAAATTTCTGCACTGAAAAAGAAACCATCAACAAAGTAACAAGAGAGCCCACTGCATGGGAGAACATATGTGTCAAAGTTACATCAAATAGGGGTTTAATATCCAAAATGTATAGGGAACTCATACAACTTTACAAAAAGAAGATAAAAAATCCAATAAAAAATGGTCAAAGGGCCTAAATTGATACTTTTCCAAAGTGGACATATAGAAGGCAAAGAGGCATATGAATAAATGCTCAAATTCACTAATCATCTGAGAGATGAAAATCAAAATTACAATGAGGTATCATCTCATACCTGTCAGAATGGCTATCATCAACGAATCAACAAATGACAAGTGCTGGTGAGGATGAGGAGAAAAAGAAACACTCGTACACTGCTTGTGGGAATGCAGACTGGTGCAGCCACTGTGAAAAACAATATGGAGTTTCCTCAAAATATTAAAAATGGAATTCCCATTTGACCCAGTAATCCCACTTATAGGAACATATCCCAAGAAATAAGAAATACCAATCAGAAAAAAATATATGCACCCCTATATTCATAGTAGCACAATTTACTATAGCTCAGATTTGGAAATAGCCTAAGTGCCCATCAGTATATGAGTGGATTAAAAATCACTGTACATCTACACAATGGAATACTATGCTGCTGTAAAAAAGAAAGAATTCTTACCATTCACAACAGCATGGATGAACCTGGAGAGCATTATGAGTGAAATATTCCAGTCTGAGAAAGATATATATCACGTGATCTCACTCATTTGTGGAATATAATGAACAACATAAACTGATGAACATAAATAGATACAGATACATAGAAGCATTGAACAGATGGACAAAACTCAGACTGGAGGAAGAGATGGGTAAGAGAGACCAATCAAAGGACTTGTATGCATGCATATAAGCATAACTGATGAACATAAATAGATACAGATACATAGAAGCGTTGGACAGATGTACAAAACTCAGAGTGAAGGCAGAGATGGGTAAGAGACCAATCAAAGGACTTGCATGCATGCACATAAGCATAACTGATAGACATGGATAGTTGGGGGCAGAGGTTGATTTGTGGGGGGCAGGTGAGGGTGAGGAGAGTTCAATGGGGGGAAAGGGAGCCACATGTAACACTTTAAACAATACAGACATAAATTATAAAATAACTTATAAAACTCAACTCCAAAAAAGCAAACAATACAATTAAAATATAGGCTAAAGACCTGAATAGACACTTCTTCAAAGATTTCATATAGATGGCTGATATACATATTAAAAGATGCTCCACAGCACTATTCATCAGAAAATGCAAATTAAAACCAAAATGATGTATCTCCTCACACCTGTTAGGATGGCTACCATCAGCAAATCAACAAACAACAAATCCTTGCTAGGATGTGGCAAAAATGAAACATTAGTCACTATTGGTGGGAATGCAGACTGGTGAAGCCACTGTAAGAAAGAGTATGGAATTTCCTCAAAAAATTAAAAAAGAAACTTTCTTTTGACCTAGCAATCCCACTTCTGGGAATATACCTTAAGAATTCTGGGGAGAAGACAAGATGGCGGCGATATAAGCAGAAGTGTCCCAGGTTGTGTCCTGGAGCAAATGGAGTAACCAGCTGAAACTAATAACACCCACCCCGAATTGGCGAAATTACTCAGCTGGTGAGACGGTTTGCAGCCAGGAAGGGCATAACTCCCATGGAAAGGTAAAAAAACCAGGGATCTGGGCAGGAAAGTTTGCAAGACCTCTGAGCCCAGAGGGTCAGAGGGAGACCGAGTGGCAGACAGCCGCGTCCCTTGAGACAGGCACAGCCCCTGACTGGGGAAAGGAGATCCGGGGGATTCCTGGCGCCAGGGGATTTGAGACCTGGGTTCTGTGATCATGGAGGACTGAGCCTAAAGGGGGCAGCCTGAAGAGCTGACCAGACCATGCAGTGCCAGTAAGACAAGCGCTTACAGGAACTCAGCCTTCCCCGTTTCCACAGCCAGCGTTTGTTTCTTTGTTTGTTTTCACTGAATCCTGTTCATAAGACATTTCAGATACAGACACTCACCTGTGCTGAAGAGAGGGAGAAGGTGCAGACGAGTGGAATCTGGGGAGAGACTGTGGAGAGAGGGAGGCTGGGAGAGGTGGCAGCAAATTGAGTGCTGAGACACCCCTGGGCCCAGGATTGGGGCAGCCATTCTCTCCAGAGGGTGGGACTCATCCACCTAGCGCCCAGACAAGGAGCACAGCCACACCCAGATTCCACCCTGAACGAGATGAAGGATTAAAATAATCTGATTAGTCCCTGGGAGTTAACAGGGTCTGGCCTATAGTGGGATTTTCAATCCCAGCAACAACACAGAGCAGGGTAACGATTAAAGAACCAGCTCTGGACAGTTGACCTCCCCAAACCAGTTTTAAGTGCAACAGAGAAAATAAACCCTTGCTACTGGATAGAGAAGCCGTATAGCCTCAGAGGCCAACCCAAAACACTGCCACCCAGAGGCTGAGCCACAAACTGACAGTTAAACAGAAATTAAGGCAGTCTGGGACACAAATACGGTCTGCTTCAAATTCAGGTCTGTGGTTTACAACACGGAGGAACAGTGTATCGCAGGGAAATTCAACACTCTCCTGAGTACCTGGCAGGACTAAGGCGAGCCTGACTGACAAGTAGAAGAACCAAAGGACCTTCACTACTGCAAATTTTTTTTTTGTTTTTCATCTTTTAACTAAGAAACCAATTTTTTTCTTCTTCTTTTTCCATCACCTGATTTTACCCTTTTAATTACTACATTTTTATTTTTAACCAGTATTATTACTGCTACCATTTTACCATTTTTTAAAGTGCCATTTTATTTTCTCTTTATATTATTTTGGGATTAGTGTTCTCCATTCTTTTTTCATCATTCCTTTAGCATCAATTTTCCCTACCTCAATTTTACCTCTATGCTAAAACCCTTGCCCTCACTTTTCCCGTTTTGTTTTCCTGTTTCTCTTACCCTATTCCTGCTTTAGATTTTCCCTATTCCTTCTGTTAACCTCCTGTCAAAATGTCACACTCCTTATATATCCTATTTCCAAGCCACTCCTCTAAATCCTTATACATATATCCCTTATCTTTTTTCACTATCTCTTCTTTTATCTTTCTATTGTTTTGTTGCTGTTTGCTTGATTGTTGAGTATATTGGGTTTTTTTTTTTTGTGTGTGTGTGTGTGTGTGTGTGTGTGTTTTAGGATTGGTTGTGCGGTTGTTTTGCTTTTTCTTTTTATTTTTTTCTGCTGGTTTTTTCCCTCCTTCCACACCCCCCCCCCCCCAGTTATTTTTGTGCTTCTGTTTTCCTTGCCCCTCTTGATATTATTGGTTGTTTCTATTTATCATTCATCTCCAGCGATCTGTTGCTGGAATTTGTAGGGATTAGTGGCAGTTCTATCAGACTTTTCTCCTCATATAAATAGTCTCTTCCCCTCTTCTACTTCATTCTCTCTATTCGCTCTTTCTTTTTTTCTCTCTTTTCCCCCCTCGTTTTTCCCAAATATCATTTTTTCACTCCTTTTTTAATTCCTACTTTTCTTTTCTTTTCTTTTTTCTCTTTTATCTCTTTCTCTTCTTTCTTCCTTATCCCCTGAATCTCTTAATTCGTGTGGTCACCTTTATTTGGGGTTATTAATATCATGAATATATTTGTGTTCAGTGCCTGGTGTGTGGTGCCTTGTTGTGTTGTATTTTGTGGCTTTAAATCAATGTAGCAGATCCAAGCAACAGCAGCCTCGAGAGCAACACAGCCTCTGTCTGAGGAATAGCAGCTGTACGTGAAGCCTCCCCCCACCAGGCAGAAGAGCCACCACAGCCGTGAACATCAACCACGAGAGAAGCTGTTGCCAACTGAGGAGCGGCTGCTACTGCAACTTCCCGAGGAGCAACCACAGCCCAAGGAGCCACTGCCACCCAGGGAACAGCCATTGAACGACTCAATGTATAGATATGTCAGTGAGAGCAAACATGGGTAGACATAGAAACCCACGAAGGAAAGAAAAGGAGGACTCGCCAGAAAAGCAGTTAAGTGATACAGAGGCATGCAACATGACAGAAAAAGAATTCAGAATAAGGGTCCTAGAGTGCATAAACCGGATGGAGGAAAAAATCAACAACTTCTGCAAGAAGAAAAAAGAAACAGATGAAAAAATCAATCACTTATGCAAGAAGCAAGAAGAAACAGAGGAAAAAAAATCAAAAAATTATGTAAGAACCAAGAAGAAATGAAGAGCGATATAGCCGCAGTAAAAAACACCATTGAAAATATCAACAGTAGACTAGGAGAAGCGGAGGACCAAATTAGTGAATTAGAAGACAAGGAAGAAAGACACACCGAAACTGTACTGCAACTGGAAAAAAAAATTAAAAGACAGGAGCAGAACCTAGGGGAGCTTTGGGACAGTATGAAACGAAACTACAGACAAGTACCTTTCAATAATAACTTTAAATGTAAACGGACAAAATGTTCCAACCAAAAGACATCAATTGGCTGAATGGATAAAAAAACATAATCCATACATTTGCTGTCTACAAGAAACACACCTCATTAGAAGGGACTCACACGGACTGAAACTGAAGGGATGGAAAAATATCTTTCAGGCAAACGGAAAGGAAAAGAAAGCTGGGGGAGCAATACTTTTATCGGACAAAATAGACCTCAAAGTGAAGGCCATAACTAGAGAAAAGGAAGGCCACTTCATAATACTAAAAGAATCAATACAAAAAGAATATATAACCCGGTTAAACATATATGCACCCAATGCAGGAGTACCCACATACATAAAATAACTCCTGGAAGATATCAAGGGAGAGATCGACAACAATACAATCATAGTAGGGGACTTTAATAAACCACTGACATCACTGGATAAATCCTCTAGACAAAAATCAGCAAAGAAACAGTAATCCTAAATGACTCACTAGATCAGATGGACTTAATTGACATCTGCAGAACACTTCACCCCAAAGCCATAGAATATACATTCTACTCAAGGGTTCATGGGACAGATTCAAAAGTAGACCACATATTGGGTCACAAACAAAGTCTCTCCAAATTCAAGAAGATTGAAATCATACCAAGCATCTTCTCAGACCACGATGGCTTAATATTAGAAATAACCTAAAATAAAAACAACCCAAAAATACTCAGACACTTGGAAGCTGAAGAGCATGTTATTGCATATTGATTGGATTACCGATGAGATAAAAGAAGAAATTAAAAACTTCCTGAAAACTAATTACAATGAAAACACAACAATCCAAAACCTATGGGATGCAATAAAAGCAGTCCTGAGAGGGAAGTTTATAGCTCCACAGGCCTATCTAAAAAAACAAGAAAAAAATGGTAGTAAATCATCTAGCTCTACAGCTCAAAGAATTAGAAAGAGAGCAAAAAGAAAACCCCAGAGTGAGCAGAAGGAAGGAGATAATAAAGATTAGAGCAGAAATAAATGACATTGACACCAAAAAAAAAATACAGAAAATCAATGAAACCAAGAGCTGGTTCTTTGAAAGGATAAACAAGATTGACAAACCTCTAGCTAGGCTCATCAAGAAGCAAAGGGAAAGGACCCAAATCAACAAAATAAGGAATGATAGAGGCGAAATAACAACAGACCTCACAGAAATAAAACTGATTGTTAAAAAATACTATGGACAGCTCTACTCCAAAAAACTAGACAACCTGGAGGAAATGGACAAATTCCTAGAAAAATACAACATTCCAAAACTCAATCAGGAAGAATCTAAAAATCTCAATAGGCCAATAACAATGGAAGAAATTGAAGAAGTCATCAAAAAGCTTCCAGCAAACAAGAGCCCACGACCTGACGGCTTCACAGGGGAGTTTTATCAAACATTCAAAGAAGAAATAAAACCTATCCTCCTCAGACTATTACAGAAAATTCAAGAGGAAGGAACACTTGCAAGCTCAGTCTATGAAGCCAGCATCACCCTAATACCAAAACCAGGTAAAGACAACACAATGAAAGAGAATTACAGGCCAATATCCCTCAAGAACATTGATGCCAAAATCCTCAACAAAATCTTAGCAAATCGGATCCAGCAGTACATTCAGAAAGATCAAACACCATGACCATGTTGGATTTATCCCGGGGATGCAAGGATGGTACAATATCCACAAATCAATGAACGTGATACATCACTTAAACAAATTGAAAGCAAAAACCACATAGTCATATCAATTGATGCAGAAAAAGCATTTGACAAAATCCTACACCCATTTCTGATAAAAACTCTCAGCAAGGTGGGAGTAGAAGGATCATACCTCAACATAATAAAAGCCATATATGACAAGCCCACAGCCAACATCATACTCAATGGACAAAAACTAACACCATTTCCCCTAAGAACAGGAACAATACAGGGATGCCCCCTCTCACCACTCCTGGTCAACATAGTACTGGAAGTATTAGCCATTGCAATGAGACAAGATGAAGAACTAAAAGGCATCAAAATTGGAAAAGAGGAAGTAAACTGTCCTTATTTGCTAACGACCTGATATTATACATACAAAACCCTAGAGACTCCATCAAAAAATTACTAGTCTTAATACATTAATTTGGCAATGAAGCAGGATACAAAATTAACCCCAAGAAATCTGAGGCATTTCTATACACCAATAGTGAACTTTCAGAAAGAGAGATTATAAAAACAACCCCATTTACCATCGCACCAATAAATTAAAGCTACCTAGGAATAAACTTAACTAAAGGGGTAAAAGACCTCTAATCAGAAATCTCCAGGATGCTGAAAAAAAGATATAGAGGAAGACATAAACAGATGGAAGAACATACCATGTTTTTGGATTGGTAGAATCAACATCATTAAAATGTCCATACTGCCCAAAGCAATCTATAAATTCAACGCACTTCCCATTAAAATACCAATGGCATATTTCTCAGATCTAGAACAAACTCTCCAAAAATTCATCTGGAATAAAAAAAGACCCCAATAGCTGCAGCGATCCTGAGAAAGAACAAAGTAGGAGGGATCTCAATACCAGATATCAAGCTGTATTACAAAGCCACTGTTCTCAAAACTGCCTGGTACTGGCACAAGAACAGACATAGATCAATGGAATAGAATAGAGGTCCCAGAAATCAACCTGAACCAATATGCTCAATTAATATTTGACAAAGGAGGCAAGAACATACAATGGAGCCAAGATAGTCTCTTCAATAAATGTTGTTGGGAAAATTGGACAGATATATGCAAGAAAATGAAACTGGACCACCAACTTACACCATACACAAAAATAAACTCAAAATGGATAAAGGACTTAAATATACGACGGGAAACCATACAAATACTAGAAGAATCCAAAGGCAACAAAATCTCAGACATATGCCGAAGCAATTTCTTCACTGATTCAGCTCCTAAGGCACTTGAAACCAAAGAGAAAATGAACAAATGGGACTACATCAAAATAAAAAGCTTCTGCACAGCAATAGAAACCATCAACAAAACAACAAGAAAACCCACTGTGTGGGAAAACATATTTGCCAATGTCATATCTAATAAGGGCCTAATCTCCAAAATTTATAGGGAACTCATACAACTTAACAAAAGGAAGATAAACAATCCAATCAAAAAATGGGCAAAGGACCTAAATAGACACCTTTCAATAGAGGACATTCAGAAAGCCAAGAGACATATGAAAACATGCTCAAAGTCACTAATAATATGAGAGATGCAAATAAAAACAATGAGGTACCATCTCACACCTGTCAGACTGGCTATCATCAACAAATCAACAAAGGACAAGTGCTGGAGACGATGTGGAGAAAAAGGAACACTCGTTCACTGCTGGTGTGAATGCAGGCTGGTTCAGCCACTATGGAAGACAGTATGGAGTTTCCTCACAAAACTACAAATGGAACTCCCAATTGACCCTGTGATCCCACTTCTAGGAATATATCCCAAGAAACCAGAAACACCAATCAGAAAGGATATATGCACCCCTTTGTTCGTAGAAGCACAATTCACCATAGCTAAGATCTGGAAACAGCCTGAGTGCCCATCAGTAGAAGAATGTATTAGAAAGCTGTGGTACATCTACACGATGGAATACTGTGCTGCTGTAAAAAAGAAGGAATTCTTACCATTTGCAATAGCATGGATGGAACTGGAGAGCATTATGCTAAGTGAAATAAGCCAGTCAGTGAAGGAAAAATACCACATGATCTCACTCATTCATGGATAATAGAGACCATTATAAACTTTTGAACAAAAATAGATACAGAGGCAGAGCTTCCTCAAACAGATTGTCAAACTGCAGTGGGAAAGCCAGGGATGCTTGGGGGCAGGATGGAGGGGGGGTAAGAGATTAACTGAAGGGCTTGTACGCAGGCATATAAGCATAACCAATGGACATAAGACACTGGGTGATAAGGGCGGCCAGGGGATTGTCAAAGGCAGGGGGAACAAAAAGGACACATATGTAATACCCTTTGTAATACTTTAAGCAATAAAAAAAAGAATTCTGAAACACCAGCGAGGAAGAATTTACACACCCCTATGTTTATAACAGCATTATATACACTAGAGGCCTGGTGCACAAAAATTTGTGCACTCAAGGGAGTCCCTCAGCCCGGCCTGTGCCCTCTCTCTGTCTGAGACCCCTAGGGGGATATCCACCTGCTGGCTTAGGCCCACTCCCCAGGGGACTGGGCCTAACCTGGCAGTCAGACATCCCCCTGGCAGCCCGGGAGCCCTCGGGTGATGTCCACTTGCCAGCAGGGTGCAGGCCTAAGCTGCAGTTGGACATCCTTAGTGCTGCTGAGGAGGCAGAGAGGCTCCTGCCACCTCCGCTGTACTGGCAGCCATCAGCCTGGCTTGTGGCTAAGCAGAGATCTTCCTGTGGAGGGCATTGAGCATCTTCCCCCTGGTGGTCAGTGTGTGTCATATTTGACCAGTCATTCCCAGTTGTTCTACTCTTAGGGTCAATTTCCATATTACCTTTTTATTTTATAGGATAGAGGCCTGGTGCACAGATAGGGGCCAGCTGGTTTGCCCTGAAGGGTGCCCCGGATCAGGATGGGGGTCCTGCTGGGGTGCCTGGACAGCCTGGTTGAGGTGCTGAGGGCCGTTTTCAGGCTGCCCACAGCCCCTTCAGGGTGCGAGGGTGTCCCACTGGGGTGCTTGGCACCTGGGTGAGGGGCTGATGGCCGTTCTCAGACTGGCCATGCCCCCCAGTGACCCAAGCTCCCAGCCTCTCCTTTTTTTCTTTTCTTTTTTTTTTTGGCATCATGGAAGCAGGTATCTGGGATTTATTTATCTTCTATAATTGAAACTTTGTACCCTTGAGTGGAGCCTAAGGCCAGCCAGGGTAGGCGGGATGCTTGGCTTCCTCCATCACCGAAGGCAACCCAAGCCTCCTGATCACTCCAGCTCTGTGGCCACTGCCATTTTAGTTGGGTTAATTTGCATACTCATTCCTGATTGGCTGGTGGGCATGACTCTTGGGTGTAGCAGAGTGGCAGAGTGACAGAGTGATGATGAATTTGCATCTTTCTCTTTTATTAGTGTAGATCGCTACTATTTGGAGGCAGCCTAAGTGCCCTTCAGTATACGAATGGATAAAAAGCTGTGGTATATTTACATGATGGAATATTACACAGCTGTAAAAATGAAGGAAGTCTTACCTTTGTGGCAGCATGCATGGATTTGGTTATTTTAATGATTATTGATATAAGCCATACCGGTAATGACAAAAACATATAATATCATTTATATGTTGAATTTAATCCTATATAATAAAGAGGTAATATGCCAATTGACCACCACTCCAACACACAAGATGGCCGCCCCCATGTGGTCAAAGATGGCTGCCCCCATGTGGACACAAGGTGGCCACCACAAGATGGCTGGCAGGGGAGGGCAGTTGTGGGTGATCAGGCCTGCAGGGGAGGGCAGTTGGAAGGGACCAGGCCTGCAAAGGAAGGCAGTTAGGGGTGACTGGGCCGGGAGAGGAGGGCAGTTTGGGGAAACCAGGCCTGCAGGGGAGGGCAGTTGGGGGAGATCAGGCCTTCAGGGGAGGGAAATAAAGGGTGACCAAGCCGGAAGGGGAGGGCAGTTAGGGGCTACCAGGCCTGCTGGGGAGGGCAGTTGGGGGGACCAGGCCTGCAGGGGACGTCATTTGGGGGTGGTCAGGCCTTCAGGGGAGGACAGTTAGAGGCCTTTAGGCTAGCAGAGAAGGGCAGTTGGTCATGACCAGGCCTTCAGGGGATGGTAGTTGGGGGTGACCAGGCCGGCAGGGGAGGGCAGTTGGAAACCTCTAGGCTAGCAGGGGAGGGCAGTTTTGCATGACCAGGCCTGCCAGGGAGGGCAGTTGGGGGGGACCAGGCCTGCAGGGGATGGCAGTTGGGGGGAACCAGGCCTGCAAGGGGGGGGGCAGTTGGAGGCCTCTAGGCTAGCATGGGAGGGCAGTTTTGCATGACCAGGCCTGTCAGGAAGGGCAGTTGTGGGGGACCAAGCCTGCAGGGGATGGCAGTTGGGGGGTACCATACATGCAGGGGAGGGGAGTTGGGGGGACCAAGCTTGCAGGTGAGGGCAGTTTTGGGGTACAAAGCCTGCAGGGGATGGCAGTTGGGGGGTACCATACATGCAGGGGAGGGCAGTTGGGGGGACCAGGCCTGCAGGGGAGGGAAGTTGGGAGTGACCAGGCCTGCAGGGGAGGGCAGTTGGGAGTGACCAGGCCTGCAGGGGAGCCAAGTTAGGGAGGGACTAGGCCTGTAGGGGAGGGCAATTGGGGGTGACCAGGCCACCAGGGGAGGTCAATTGAGGGGGACCAGGCCTGCAGGGGAGGACAGTTGGGGGTGACCAGGCCTGCAGGGGAGGGCAGTTGGGGGTGACCAGGCTGGCAAGGGAGGGCAGTTAGGGGTGACTGGGCCAGGAGGGGAGGGCAGTTAGGGGCAATTGGGCCATCAGGGAAGCAGTTAGGTGTCAATCATGTTGGCGGGGGAGTGGTTAACATGTGATCAGGCTGGCAGGCAGAAGTGGTTAGGGGCAATCAGGCAGGCAGACAGGCAAGTGGTTGGGAGCCAGCAGTCTTGGATTGTGAGAGGGATGTCCAACTGTTCGTTTAGGCTTAATCCCACTGGGATCGGGCCTAAACAGGCAGTAAGACATCCCTCAAGGGGTCCCAGATTGGAGAGGGTGCAGGATAGGCTGAGTGACACAACCCCCGTGCGTGAATTTTGTGCACCGGGCCTCTAATATATAAAATAATCTGACAAACAAGATACAACCACAGTATGTATACATGGAACAGACTGACAGGGTTCAGGCGAGTTGGGGGAGACTGGATGAAATTTGGTGAGGAAATTAGCCATAGAACATATATGCATAGCTCCTGGACCCAAAGAACAATGTGGTGATGACTAGAGGGAGGAGTAGTGACTGGTTCAAGGTGGATAAAGAGGGGGGAAATGAGGGACATCTGTAATAGTGTAAACTGTAGAGTGCCCCTGGGAAGGCGCATGAGCTGATTGTCAGCTGAGTCTAGTGATGTTGGCAGAACCACGTCCTGGAAACATACCTTGCCAGAGGCAGGAATGTTGTTAGCCTGAGCTTTTGCTCAGGTGCCAGGGGGTGGGTTTCATTATCTAAGTTCAGCCAGGTGCCAGGAACGAACACAAAGAAGCCACAAGGATGAAGAATTGCAGGTCAACCTTTAAGCATGATTTCACATAATTTCCTTTGTCTTAAACTCTAGTAAATCTTTGTATCATTCTGTATATAATAAACACGCTGCACTAGCTCTGGGTCACTGTCCATCTGAGGACAGCATCCCACCTGGACCCAGCTTTACTTAAAGTCTTTATGTCTGTCTCCTTTTTTTTTTTTCCTTTTCTTAATCCCCAGCCTCCCCTACTCAGGACTCATCTGTTCTCTAGCCGTGCTGGTCACGGCCAAGAGAGTAAACTTATAGTAAACAATAAAATAAATTAAAATTCTTCACCTGATATCTTGGCTGCTTTCATTTTATTTAATTATTTTTCTGGGTAATTTCTCTTTTTCTTTCATTTGGAAGTATTTCTTTTTATCCCCATTTTGTCTGTCTTTTTGTTTTTGACTCTTTGTATTAGGTAGATCTGCTGTTACTCCCAAGCTTGTTATGCTGGTTTTCTGATATAGGTGTGTTTTGGTTCTTTGTGGTGCAATTTTCTATATCTCCTGTTCTAGGTGCTCCAGAATTGTTTCTTATGTGGTTTATGTGCCCTCTCCTGCTGCAGTTCAGTCTTGAATGTTGTTTACCTATTTGTTGTTGCAGTTGGCCCTCAAGCTGACTTTAAGGATAGACCTTGTTCACAGAGTATCAGTCACTATATTGGGGCTGCCCTCAAAGGCAGAGCTGTTCACTTGTTTTGGTGCCTGTAGGAGTCCTCCTTTGACTCTTTCTTTTGGCTGGTCAAACTCTGGTAAGGTTTGAAGCCCACCATTGGTTCTGTTGGTTCTGATCCCACTTGGACAGGAGTCAGTGTAAGACATTGTTTTAAACTGGCCTTGGACTAGGTAGCACGTTATTCACTGATTTTGGCTGTCTACTTGGTCTGTGTGTATACAGAGGTGAGGCCAAACTGTGTACAAGGGTTGGCTTCCTGCAGCTCTGAGCTGGGGGAAGATCAATAAATGGTCCTGGGCTCTCTAAGGTCAGTGCCCACCTGTCAACTACTTCACTACTCCATGATGTTGTCTGGACTTCCTCCAGAACCTTTTGAAGAAATACTGGTATTGTATAGTGGGTCCAAGATTGTTGGACCTTACTGCCCCCTTCCACACAACACCAGCTCAGTAGGTCAGGGTGACTCAGTTGAGAGGATGGGCTGGTGGGTCCCTTATTTGAGGGCAGTATCTTCAGGTACTCAATGGATAGAGTACCTGAAGGATCTAGAGCCATACCACTCAATCTATGTTAGAATCTCCAAATTTAGCTTCCCCAGGAAGAGTGCATCACTGGTTAAGTTTGGGTGAAACCAGCTTTCCCAACTACACACACAATTTCAGCAGGACAGGGCCACTGTGACTTGGGAAAACAAATTAAGACAGTCTTACATTGGTGGTGGCACCTGCTGAGCCCAGCAGGAGAGAAGTTGGCTTTATGCCTCCCCTTAGCTACCTAGATGTGCTCAGGACCAGAGCCTTTGATGGAGATGTGCTCTGAAGGTCTCAGCTGTGAGAGATGCATTTTCTTTCTCCCACATAACTGAGCTCAGCAGGCCAGGTCAAGGTGACTTGGGAAAACAAGACCTTTCTTCCTCTGAAATTTAGATGTAGCTATAAATGTCCTTTGGATAACTACTCTTATCTTTCTATTTCAGATTGGGTAACCTCTATTTTCAAGTTTGCTGATTCTTTATTAAACCTAATCTAATATACATTAAGCACCTCTAGTGAGTCCTTCATTATAATTATTTTATTTTTCAACTCCAGAATTTCCATTTTGTTATTTTTAAAAGTTTTTAATAGCTTTATTGAGATATAATTCATATGCCTACATTTTATCCATTTAAAGTGGAGGGTTTTAAGTGTATTATCAGATATGTGAAACTACCACCATAGTCAATTTTAAAATATTTTATCTGCTCAAAAGAAACCTAGAAACTTTAGCTACAACGCACCTATCACACTGTTAGCTCCACCAACCCAACAGAGACCTAAGCAAACACCAATCTGCTTCCTGTTTCTATGAATTACCTATTCTGTATAGTTAATATAAGTGGAAACAATATTTTTAAAATGACTGGCTTCCTTCACTTATTGTATTTTTAAAGGTTCTTCTGTGTTGTAGCATGACTCAGTACTTCATTTATTTTTATGTATTAACTAGAGGCCTGGTGCATGGATTTGTGCACCGGTGGGGTCCCTTGACCTGGCCTGCACCACCTCGTAATCTGGTACCCCTTGGGGGATGTTTGAGAGCCAGTTTCAGCCCGATCCCTGCAGGCCAGGCCGAGGGACCCCACTGGTGCACAAATCTGTGCACTGGGCCTCTAGTATGCATATAAGATCTTTGGTTAATCTCTTCCTGCCCTCCCCCTTCCCCCTGAGATTCATCAGTCTGTTCTATGTTTCCATGCCTGTGGTTTCCAATCCTGCATTGAGTGTCTTCCCCTTGGCAGTCAGTGTGCATCATAGCTACTGACCAGTTGGTCGGTTACATATATATATATATATATATATATATATATATATATATATATATATTTACTTTGAATGAATATACTCCATTGTGTTTATCCATTGGTTCATTGTTTGTTTTTTCCTATCTTTTGGCTATTATGTATAAAGCTTCTATGAACATTCCTATACAAGTGTTTCTGTGAACCTAATTTTCTTGGGTATATACTTTGTAGAAAAATTACTGGAACATATGGTAATCTTATATTTACTTCCTTGAAAAAAATCTCAGATATTCTCCACACTGACTGCACTATTTGCATTCCAACAAGCACTGTAAGAGAGTTCTAATTTTTTCACTTCCTCACAAATACTTGTCATTGTTCCTCTTTTTCATTAGTCATGACAGTGGGTGTGAAGTGGTATTTCATTGTGGTTTTGAGTTGCAGTTGCTTGATGACTAATAATGTCAAGTATCTTTTCATGCACTTGTTGGCTATTTGTATCTCTTACTTGGAAAAATGTCTATTCAGATCTCTTGCCCATTTTTAAGTGGATTATTTTTATGTTTAATATTAAGTTGTATGAATTTCTTATATATTACAGATTCAAGTCCTTTATGAGATTTATGATTTGTAAATATTTTTTTTCAATCCGTGGGTTGTCTTTTAACTTTTCTGGTGGCATCCTTTAAAGCACATTTTTTTAAAAATGATGAAGTCCACATTATTTAGTTATTTATTGTTGTTCATACATTTTTTTCATAGATAAGAATAACTTGCCAAACAAAAAGTAATACAGATTTACTTCTAGTCTCATCACTCTTAACCAGGGGCATGCTGGAAATACAACTCAATTTGTGAACATTCACCCTGGAATTACCAACTGAGGTCAAGCTGAAGAGGAAACAAATCAAAGAAGGACAGAACACACCTGGACACTTCCAGGAAGGGTGGGGTTGCAAGAGGGGATGAGCTAGCATTCATGGGCAGCAGGCCGAGAGTGAAGAGGGATCTTTTGGCTATGGGAGGGTTATTTTCCTGGAAAGATCAAGGCCCAGAACCCAGACTGGGATCCACAGCCTTGAGCACCGGAGTTGAGACCAGTGGACCACATAACATCCTGCCATGAAAATCAGCAGGGCTTCTGGAGCCAATGAGAGGTAAATCTACAGTTGTTTGTTTTTTTGTTTGTTTGTTTGGTTGGTTGTTTTACCCCAGCCTACAAGATATTCTTTTGCAGCTATTCACCTGAAGCTTCAGTGTAAGAAAGGTGATGTGGACTAAAGGTGCCTGAGGAGAGAGTGGGGTAGGAAGCATTGGGGAAAGACATGGGAAAGAGGTGTCTTGGAGACCTGCATTCAGTCCCACTCACCCACAACCTAAATGACCATTGTTCCTGAGAGGTGCTGGTCCCTTCCAGAAGCCAAAGCTCAGGAAAAGAACCTAGGTGATTTTTCCTTCCTCACCTTCAGGAGTCCTGTTTGCCACACCCTGAATCTCAAACTTTTCAGAGGAAACAGAAACAGAGGCAAAGCCTACTGGTTTGAGTAGCCTCAGGGAGCTTCAGTCACTGGCTTGGGGATGGGACCATCCATCCCATTATCCTGGGAGCCTGACTGATGCTTTCCCCACATGGGAGAGCTGATAGAAACTCCTGGTATATAGCTGATCCCACTAGACTTCATACCAATATCTCTGCCCAGCTGATGGCTGGGAAATATTCTCAGACCCTCTCAGAGGAGTAGCTCTTGGATGGGCAAACACACCCATCACTTTCCCACCGCTTATGGGAGACCCAGAGGTCTATATCCCCCATTACACCTAAAGTGCTTTCAGAAACAGACTTTTGATTAAGATTCACAGCTGACTGGAAGGTGAAGGCACTTTAAGGTGTAGCCTGGGGAACCTGAAGAAAGTTGCTGACCCATCACTGGTCTCAATGATACTAACAAACTGGCCTTAGAGTGCACCTTGGCCCTTCCTGCAGGCAGCCAAGTTCTGTGGAGAAGGACACAGACTGTGGATTTCTTGAAGCTTTAAACAGGTTGCTGAGAGTCAAAAGAGCACAGTTTCTGACAATAGTTAGCACCTATATACCGCCCAGAAGTCCAGAATTGGGAGAGAAAACAGTCAGCCTCTGTCATCAGAAGAGCAGGATTCAAAGGGAGTCCCCAGGAGGCACAAAACTCTACTGAGATGAACTCCAACTTACTCTTTTTTTCTTTCTATCTTCTTCATCTTTCTTGTTTAATGATTTCTTAATATTTTAGTTTCTCTTTTTTCTTTCATAGATCTAATTTTCCCTACCCTTTTCTTACTGTTTTTCTTCTTTCTTCTGCTTTCTCCTCTATTTCCCTTTTCCTAATCATTTTCTTCCTCTTTTCTTTTATACTATCTTCCTTCCCCTACTCTTTATTCTTGTTTTCTTTCTTTTATCTCTGACCTTTCATATTCCATTTTATTCCTTTTTTTCTCTCCTCATATTTTCTTTTCTTCTATTATTATTCTCTTTTCTCCTTCTTAATTCTTTCTTCTTTTGTGGTTTCCTTTGTTGTTCTTATAGGGATGGGTACATGTTTTTGTTTTGTTTTTTTGTTTTGTTTTGCTCTGCCAGCACCTGCACAACAAATCACACAATGTGGTTGGGGCTGAGCTTCATAGTCACCCAACTTGAGAAGAGATTGTTCCCACAAACAGGACACAGCATTCAAGACACAATTATAACAGGAGAATCCAAATAACTTATACAAGGGACATTGCTAGAGCATCCAGCTCAGGAGATCTAAGAGAGTATATCACTGGGTCCCATAAACTACTTACTACATAAGGCAAACCCATGAACACTTGGAGGCATAGAAATTTTCCCTAATACGTAGAAACAAATACAAAGGAACAGCAAAAATGGGAACACAAAGAAATAACTGTAAAATTAAAGAAGAGAAAACTCCAGAAAGAGAGCTAAACAAAATGAAGGCAAGCAATTTATCAGTTATAGAGTTCAAAGTCATGATTATAAGGCTGCTCAAAGAGCTTAGCAAAATTTCAAGCAACTTAGTAGAACCATAACCATATAAAACAAAAATTAGAAACAATAAATAAGAATCATTTGGAAATGAAGAACAACATATCTGACATTAGGAATATACTGGACGGAATCAAAAGTAGATTAAATGAGGCAGAAGACTGAATTGGTGACTTGGACTACAAGGTAGGAAAAAATAACCAATTAGGGGAGCAAACAAAAAGAAATATTAAAAGAGCAGGAGGATAGTTTAAGGAAAATTTGGAAAAACATGAAACATAACAATATCTATATCATAGGAGTTCCAAAAGAAAAAGAAAGTGAACAAGGAATAGAGAACCTATTGAAAGAAATACTGACAGAAAATTTCCGCAACCTGGTAAAGGAAAAAGTCATACAAATTCAGGAAGCACAGAGAGTTCAAATCTAGATGAACCCAAAGAAACTCACTCCAAGACACATCATAATCAAAATGACAAACATTAAAGACAAATAATCTTAAAGTCAGCAAGAGAGAGACAGGAAGTTACCTATGATGGAGTACCCATTAAAATATCAGTTTATTTCTCAACAGAAATACATCAGGGAAGAAGATATTGACATGAACTATTCAAAGTAATTAAAAACAAGGAGCTGAACCAAAGACTACTCTATCCTGCAAGGCTATCATTTAAATTTGAAGGGGAAATATAAAAGCTTCCCAGACAAAAATGGATAAAGGAATACATTACTACCAAACCAGCATTGCAAGATATAATAAAGGGAGTGCTTTAAGAACAAGAAGAAAGGAGAGAGAGAGAGAGAGAGAGAGAGAGAGAGAGAGAGAGAGAGAGGAATATAGGTCTAAAGAAAAAAGTCAATAAATAAATACCTATCAAAAATAACTTTAAATGCAAATGGATTAAATGCACCTTTCAAAAGACACAGTGTAGTTGATTGAATAAGAAAACATGACATATATATATTCAAGAGACCCACCTCAAAACAAAAGATTCACACAGACTGATAGTGAAAGCATGGAGGAAATTTTCCATACAAATGAACACGGGAAAAAAGCAGAATAACATTTATATATGACAAAATAGATTTTAAAACAAAGGCCATAAGAAAAGGCAATTAAAGCAACTTCATAATACTAAAGAGATCAATAGAAGAAGATAAAACCCTGGTAAGCATATGTGTGACCTATATAAGAGCATATAAATATATTTTTTAAAAATGCTCCTGGAGGATGTTAAAGGAGATACTGAAAACAATACTTGCATAGTAGCAGGCTTACTACCCCACAGACATGACTGGATAGATCTTCCAGATCCCCCCACAAAAAAATCAACAAGGAAAGAGAAATCTTAACACACTAGATTAGATGGGTTTAATTTCACAATAAAGCTGTAGAATATAAATTTTTTTAAGTGTACATGTGTCATTATCAATGATAATCCACATGTTAGGACACAAAATAAGTCTCTACTAGACCAAGAGGATTGAAGTCATATCAAGCATCTTCACAGATTGCAATGGCATGAAACAAGAAATCAATTACAATAAAAACAGTAAAAAATATTCAAACATATAAAGCATGTTATTAAACAATGAAGGGTTATCAATGAAATCAAGGGAGAAATAAAAAAAAAACTTTCTAGAAACAAATGAAAATGTACACAACAACAAACCAAAATCTATGGAACACAGCAAAAGCAGTACTGAGAGGGAAGTGCATAGCATTACATGCCTACCTCAAAAAACAAGAAAAAGCTTGAATAAACTATCTGACTCTACAACTAAAACATTAGAGAATAGTTCTTGAAAAATGGCGACCAGCAGGAAAGTAGGGAGGGAGAGAGTGTGAGAGCGCAAGGAAGTGATAGAGGAGTGGGTGGACGCGTGTGGTGTGTGTGTATGAGCTAGGGACAGTTAGATTCTGCAGGTCTTCTAAGGGGCTGCTAAACTGGGCAGTCTTAGGCGGTGGGGTCCTGCTCCCTGCGCAGACACTCCTGGGCAGCAAGCACAGGCACAGCGATCTCTCCATCTTGGGAAACAGAGCTGCTTGAGACTGGGATCCTGGCCTCACCACTACCCAGTCTGATCTCTGACACATACCAGGACCCTGCAGCCACTGGGAACAGAGACCTGTGACCACAGCTACAGACCTGTGGACATCAAAAGTTCAGAAATCCCCACGGCAGATCCATGAGTAACAGAGCCCATCCCCGTTCCCGCAGGCTCCTGGGCAGCACCAGAGTAACTAACTGATATACCCACCCCTTGCCGGGCCTCAACTCTCCAGGAACTTTAGCCTGGAATTGTGCAAGACCTTGGAACTGATCCCACATAGGGCCGGCTTCTGAGCCCTGGGCTGGGACCAAACTCGCGAACCCAAGGATCTGAGACTGCACACACTGCCAGCTTCAGAGCCCTGGGCTGGGAGCAATCACTGGAACACCAGGAATTTGTCCAGCCAATCACAAGCCCAGGGACCCCGATTCTCTAGGCAGGAGGCAGCACCAAGCACCAGTGACTTGACTGTGTTTCTTTTCACCTGCGCCTGAGATCCTGATTTCCTGTGCATTCATACTAAGAGCCAGTGACTCCAATTCCTGGTGCAAGGGCCCATAGGAACCCTGATTCTCAAGGCAAGGTCACGCGAAGCAACAGAGCCTCTGATACTGGATTCTGGGGAACTCTGACTCCTGGCGCACGCTAGGGGGCTCTGGTATACAAAACGCTTCAGGGGGGTCTCTGCTTCAGCACTGTGCAGGCAGGGTCCCTGGTTCTAAGGGCGCATACGAGGCCACATTGAGCGCCGACAACACTGACTCTGAGCGAGCCTGGTTCCCACCAACCCACAACAACCACACATCTTAGTGTCAGAGCTCTTCAGTGACAAAAAGGGTGGTGGGAGGCTCCCACTGCACACGGCCCAGGCCCACGCAACTCGACCTTTGAACCATCAGGAGATAATCAGAATGAAGAGACGAAACGACACCCAGAGGAAAGACAATGACGAGTCACCAAGAAAGGACATTAATGAAGTTGAAGCATGCAACATGACAGAAAAGGAATTCAGAATAATGGTTGTACAATTCATTCACCGGATGGATGAGAAAATCAACAACCTATGCAAGAATCAGGAAGAAATGAAAAGTGATATAGCTACAATCAAAAACACCATGGAAAGTTTCAACAGCAGACTAGAAGAAGCAGAGGACCGAATTAGTGAATTAGAAGATAAGGCAGAGAAACAAGCTCAATCTGAACAGCAACTGGAGAAAAAAATTAAAAAGCAGGAGGAGAGCCTAAGGGAGCTTCGGGACAACATGAAACGAAGTAACATATGCATAATAGGGCTGCAAGAAGGACAAGAAGAGCAGCAAGGATTAGAAAATCTATTTGAAGAAATAATGTCAGAAAACTTGCCAGATATGGGGAAGAAAAAAGTTACAGAAGTACAGAGAGTCCCAGGCAAGATGAACCCCAAAAGACCCACACCAAGACACGTCATAATAATGATGGCAAATGTACAAGACAAAGAGAGAATCTTAAAGGCTGCAAGAGAGAAACAGAGAGTTACCTACAAAGGATCCCCCATCAGATTATCAAATGATTTCTCAACAGAAACACATCAGGCCAGAAAAGAATGGACAGAAATTTACAAAGTGATGCAAAGAAAAGGACTGAATCCAAGAATACTCTATCCAGCAAGGCTATCATTCAAAATTGAAGGGGAAATAAGAAGCTTCACAGACAAAAAAAGGCTAAGGGAGTTTATCACCACCAAGCCAGCAATGCAAGAAATGCTAAAGGGACAGGTGTAAAAAGAAGAACTAAAAAGCCCAGAAAGAAAACAGCCACACACACACACACACACAAATGGCTACAAACATGTACCTTTCAATAATAACTTTAAACGTAAATGAACTAAATGGTCCAATCAAAAGACATCGAGTGGCTGAATGGATAAAAAAACATGACCCATATATTTGCTGTCGACAAGAGACCCACATCATTAGAAGGGACACACACAGACTGAAAGTGAAGGGATGGAAAAATATCTTTCAGGCAAATGGAAATGAAAAGAAAAGCTGGTGTAGCAATACTTATATCAGACAAAATAGACCTCAAAGTGAAGGCCATAACAAGAGATAAGGAAGGCCACTTCATAATACTAAAGGGATCAATACAACAAGAGGATATAACCCTGATAAACATATATGAACCCAATGCATGAGCACCCACATACATAAGAAAACTCCTGGAAGATATCACGGGAGAGATCGACAACAATACAATCTTAGTAGGGGACTTTAATACACCACTGACATTACAGGATAAATCCTCTAGACAAAAACTCAGCAAAGAAACAGCAATCCTAAATGACTCACTAGATCAGATGGACTTAATTGACATCTTCAGAACACTTCACCCCAAAGCCACAAAATATACGTTCTTCTCAAGGGCTCATGGGACATCTTCAAAAATAGACCACATAATGGGTCACAAACAAAGTCTCCACAAATTCAAGAAGATTGAAATCATACCAAGCATCTTCTCAGACCACAAGGCCATAATATTAGAAATAAAATACACTAAAAACAACTCAAAATACTCAAACACTTGGAAGCTGAATAGCACGTTATTAAATATCGATTGGGTTACCAATGAGATCAAAGACGATATTAAAAACTTTCTGGAAACTAATGACAATGAAAACACAACAATCCAAAACCTTTGGGATGCAATGAAAGCAGTCCTCAGAGGGAAGTTTATAGCTCTACAGGCCTATCTCAACAAACAAGAAAAAATGGTAGTAAATCATCTAAATCTATAGCTCAAAGAATTAGAAAGAGAGCAATAAGAAAAGCCCAGAGTGAGCAGAAGGAAGGAGATAATAAAGATTAGAGCAGAAATAAATGACATAGAGACCAAAAAACAATACAGAAAATCAATGAATCAAAGAGCTGGTTCTTTGAAAGGATAAACAAGATTGACAAACCTCTAGCTAGGCACACCAAGAAGCAAAGGGAAAGGACCCAAATCAACAAAATAAGGAATGATAGAGGCAAAATAACAACAGATCCCACTGAAATAGAAATGATTGTTAAAAAATACTATGGACAACTCTACTCCAACAAACTAGACAACCTGGAGGAAATGGACAAATTCCTAGAAAAATACAACATTCCAAAACTTAATCAGGAACAATCTAAAAATATCAATAGGCCAATAACTATGGAAGAAATTGAAGCAGTCATCAAAAAGCTTCCAGCAAACAAAAACCGAGGACCAGACAGCGTCACAGGGGAATTTTACCAAACATTCAAGGAAGAACTAAAACCTATCCTCAGACTACTACAAAAAATCCAAGAGGAAGGAACACTTCCAAGCTCATTCTATGAAGCCAGCATCACCCTAATACCAAAACCAGGTAAAGACAACACAATGAAAGAGAATTACAGACCAATATCCCTCATGAACATAGATGCGGAAAACCTCAACAAAATCCTATCATATCGGATCCAGCAGTACATCAGAAAGATCATACAGCACGACCAAATAGGATTTATCCCAGGGATGCAAGGATGGTACAATATCCGCAAATCAATAAATGTGATAAATCACATAAACAAATTGAAGGAAAAAAACCACATAGTCATATCAATTGATGCAGAAAAAGCATTTGACAAAATTCAACACCCCTTTTTGATAAAAACTCCCAGCAAGGTGGGAATTGAAGGAACATACCTCAACATAATAAAAGCCATATATGACAAACCCACAGCCAACATCATACTCGATGAACAAAAACTAACACCATTTTCCCTAAGAACAGGAACAAGACAGGAATGCCCACTCTCACCACTCCTGTTCGACATAGTACTGGAAGTATTAGCCATTGCAATAAGACAAGAAGAAGAAATAAAAGAAATCCAAATTGGAAAAGAAGAAGTAAAACTGTCCTTTTTTGCAGATGACATGATATTATACTTAAAAAACCCTAAAGACTCCATCAATAAACTATCAGACTTAATAAAAGAATTCGGCAATGTAGCAGGATACAAAATTAACCCCCAAAAATCTATGGCATTTCTATACACCCCTAGTGAATGTGCAGAAAGAGAGACTAAAAAAGCAATCCCATTTACCATCGCACAAAAAAAAATTAAGCTACCTAGGAATAAACTTAACTAAAGAGGTAAAAGACCTCTTCTCAGAAAACTACAGGACATTGACAAAAGAGATAGAGGAAGACATAAAGAGATGGAAGAACATACCATGTTCTTGGATTGGTAGAATCCACATCATTAAAATGTCCACACTGCCCAAAACAATCTATAAATTCAACGTACTTCCCATTAAAATACCAATGGCATATTTCACAGACCTAGAACGTACTTTCCAAAAATTCATCTGGAATAAAAAACGACCCCGAATAGCTGCAGCGATCTTGAGAAAGAACAAAGTAGGAGGGATCTCAATACCAGATATCAAGCTGTATTACAAAGCCACCGTTCTCAAAACTGCCTGGTACTGGCACAAGAACAGACATACAGATCAATGGAATAGAATAGAGAGCCGAGAAATCAGCCCCAACCAATATGCTCAATTAATATTTGACAAAGGAGGCAAGAACATACAATGGAGTCAAGATAGTCTCTGCAATAATTGGTGTTGCGAAAATTGGACAGATACATGCAAGAAAATGAAACTAGACCACCAACTTACACCATACACAAAAATAAACTCAAAATGGATAAAGGACTTAAATATACTACAGGAAACCATACAAATACTAGAAGAATCCAAAGGCAACAAAATCTCAGACATATGCCGAAGCAATTTCTTCACCAATACAGCTCCTAGGGCATTGGAAACTAAAGAGAAAATAAACAAATGGGACTACATCAAAATAAAAAGCTTCTGCACAGCAAAATAAACCATCTACAAAACAACAAGAAAACCCACTGCATTGGAAAACATATTTGCCAATGTCATATCTGATAAGGGCCTAATCTCCAAAATTTATAGGGAACTCATACAACTTAACAAAAGGAAGATAAACAATCCAATCAAAAAATGGGCAAAGGATCTACTTAGACACCTTTCAAAAGAGGACATTCAGAAAGCAAAGAGACATATGAAAGCATGCTCAAAGTCACTAATCATCTGAGAGATGCAAATAAAAACAATGAGGTACCATCTCACACCTGTCAGACTGGCTATCATCAACAATTCAACAAAGGACAAGTGCTGGAGAGGATGTGGAGAAAAAGGAACACTCGTGCACTTCTGGTGTGAATGCAGGCTGGTGCAGCCACTATGGAAGACAGTATGGAGTTTCCTCAAAAAACTTAAAATGGAACTCCCATTTGACCCTGTGATCCCACTTCTAGGAATATATCCCAAGAAACCAGAAACACCAGTCAGAAAGGATATATGCACCCCTATGTTCATAGCAGCACAATTCACCATAGCTAAGATCTGGAAACAGCCTAAGTGCCTATTTGTAGATGAATGGATTAGAAAACGGTGGTACATCTACACGATGGAATACTATGCTGCTGTAAAAAAGAAGGAACTCTTACCATTTGCAACAGCATGGATGGAACTGGAGAGCATTGTGCTAAGTGAAATAAGCCAGTCAATGAAGGAAAAATACCTCATGATCTCACTCATTTCTGGATAATAAAGACCAGTATAAACTTATGAACAAAAATAGATACAGAGTCAGAGCTGCCTTGAACAGACTGTCAAACTACAGCAGGAAGGCTGGGAAGGGTGGGAGGGCAGGAGGGGGGTGGGTTAGAGATCAACCAAAGGTTTTGTATGCATGCATATAAGCATATCCAATGGACATAAGACACTGGGGGGTAGGGGAGGCCAGGGGAATATCAAGGGCGGGGGAATAGAAAAGGAGAGATACGTAATACTCTTTGTATTACTTTAAGCAATAAAAAAAATAAAAAATAAAAGTATGAAAAGTTAGAGAATAAAGAAGGAAAGCTTAGAATAAGTAGAAGGAAGAACATACTAAGGTTAGAGCTGATTTAAATAATATAGGGACGACAAAATAAAACACAAAATATCAATTAATCCAAGAGCTGTTTCTTTGAAAAAATAAATTGATAAACCTTTAGCCAGATTCATCAAGAAACAGAGAGAGACAGGACCTAAATAAATGAAATCAGAAACAAAAGTGGTGAAGTATCAACGGACACCACAGAAATACAAAGGATTGTAAGAAAATAGTATAAACAACTATATGCCAACAAACTAGACAACATGGATGAAATCAAGAAATTTTCTGAAAAATACAATCTTCCATAAATCAATCAGGAAGAATAAAAAAAACTGAATAGGTCAATAACAACTGATAAAATGCAGCAGTAATAATAATGATGATGATGATGATGATAATAATAATAATAATAATAATAATAATAACTCCCAGCAAACAAAAACCCTGGTCCAGATGGCTACAAAGGGGAGTTTTACCAAACATTCAAAGAACTAACACCTATATTCCTCAAACTATTACACAAAAGCCAAGCAGAAGAAACACTTCCAAGCTTTTTTTTTTGAGGCCAGCATTGTCATAATTCTAAAACCAGATAAAGACAATACAAAAAAAGAGAATTACAGGCCAATATCCCTGATGAAGATAGATACTAACATCCTCAAAAAATATTAGCAAATCGGATCCAGCAATATATTAAAAAGATCATACGCCATGAACAAGTAGGATTTATTCCAGGGATGCAAGGCTAATACAATATTCACAGATCAAGAAATATGATACATCATATAAATAAATTAAAAGTCAAAAATCACATGATCATATCAAGAGGCAGAGAACAAGCATTTGACAAAATTCAACACCCATTTTTGATAAGAACTCTCACTAAAGTGGGGAAAAATGGATCATACCTCAACATAATAAAGGCCATATATGACATACCTACAGCCAAAAACATATTCAATGTACAAACCTAAAAGCATTCCCTCTAAGTACAGGAAATAAAATGGATATCCACTTTCACCACTTTTATTCAACACAGTATGGGAGATCCTAGCTATGGTTATCAGACAAGAAGAAAGAAGAAAAGGAATCCAAATAAAAAAGAAGTAAAACTCTCATTATTCACAGATGACACTATATCATACATAGAAAACCCTAAAGACTCCACAAAAAACTACTAAATTTAATAAATTAATTTGGCAGTGTAGCAGGATACAAAATAAACGTCTAGATATTGATGGCATTTTTATACACAAATAATGATCTCTCAGAAAGAGAAACTAAAATACAATCCCATGTACCATTGTAACTAAACAAAATTAAGATACTTAAGAGTAAACATAACCAAGGTAAAAGACCTGTACTCAGAAAACTACAGGGTATTGAAAAAAAATTTAGTATATTTCCTTAGGGATATTACCAGATACTCTATTTTTCTCTTTTTTTTCCTTTATTGAATATTACAAATATGTCCTTATCCCCCCAATGCCCCTTCATCCCCCCAATCATGCCCTCACACTCACGCCCTGTTGTCCACATCCATCACGTATGCTTATATGCATGCATACAAGTCCTTTGGTTGATATTTTCCCCTTATCCCCACCCTTCCCTGCTTTCCCTCAGAGTTTTGAGCATCTGATCAATGCTTCTCTGTCTCTACATCTGTTTATGTTCATCGGTTTATGTTGTTCATTATAACCCACAAATGAGCGAGAGCATGTGATATTTATCTTTCTCTGACTGACTTATTTCACTTAGCATAATGCTCTCCAGCTCCATCCATGCTGTTGCAAATGGTAGGAGTTCCTTCTTTTTTCCAGCTGTATAGTATTCCATTGTGTAGATGTGCCAAAGTTTTTTAATCCATTCATCTGCTGATGGGCACTTAGGCTGATTCCAAATCTTAGCTATTGTAAATTGTGCTGCTATGAACATAGGGATGCATATATCCTTTCTGATTGGTGTTTCTGGTTTCTTGGGATATATTCCTAGAAGTGGGATCACTGGGTCAAATGGAAGTTCCATTTTAAGTTTTTTGAGGAAACTCCATACAGTTCTCCACAGTGGCTGGACCAGTTTGCATACCCACCAGCAGTGAACGAGGGTTCCTTTTTCTCCACATCCTTGCCAACATTTGTCATGTGTTGATTTGTTGATGATAGCCATTCTGACAGATGTGAGATGGTACCTCATTGTTTTGATTTACATCTCTCGGATTATTAGAGACTTTGAGCATGTCCTCATATGTCTCTCAGCATTATGTATGTCCTCTTTCAAAAAGTGTCTATTTAGGTCCTTTGCCCATTTTTTTGATTGGGTTGCTTATCTTCCTTTTGTTAAGTTGTATGCGTTCTCTATAAATGATGGAGATTAAACCTTTTTCAGAGATATCATTGGCAAATATGGTCTTCCATGCAGTGGGTTTTCTTGTTGTTTTGTTGATGGTTTCTTTTGCTGTGCAGAAGCTTTTTATTTGATATAGTCCCATTTGTATATTTTCCCTTTAGTTTCCATGGCCCTAGGAGCTGTGTCAGTGAAGAAATTCCTTCAGCATATATCTGAGATTTTGCTACCTGTGGATTCCTCTAATAATCTTATGGTTTCCTGTCTAACGTTTAAGTCCTTTATCCATTTTGAGTTTATTTTTATGTGTGGTGTAAGTTGGTGGTCTAGTTTCATTTTTTTTGCATGTGTCTGACCACATTTCCAAGCACCATTTATTGAAGGGACTGTCTTGACTCCATTGTATGTTCTTGCCTCCTTTGTCAAATATTAATTGAGCATAGTGGTTTGAGTCGATTTCTGGGTTCCCTATTCTATTCCATTGGTTTATATGTCTGTTCTTGTGCCAGTACCAGGCAGTTTTGAGAACAGTGGCTTTGTAATACAGCTTGATATCTGGTATTGAGATCCCTCCTACTTTGTTCTTCTTTCTCAGGATGGCTGCAGCTATTTGTTTTTTGTTTGTTCGTTTTTTTGCTTTTTTTTTTAATTCCAGATGAATTTTTGGAGTGTTCTTTCTAGATCTGTGAAATATGCTGTTGGTATTTTAATGGGAAGTGCATTGAATCTATAGATTGCTTTGGGTAGTATGGACATTTTGATGATGTTGATTCTACCAATTCATGAGCATGATATGTTCTTCCATCTGTTTATGGCTTCCTCTATCTCTTCTTTCAATGTCCTGTAGTTTTCTGGGTAGAGGTCTTTTACCTCCTTGGTTAAGTTTATTCCTAGGTATCTTAATTTTTTTGGTGCAATGGTAAATGGGATTGCTTTGTTAATTTCTCTTTCTGTAAGTTCACTGTTGGCATATACAAATGCCATAGATTTCTTGGTGTTAATTTTGTATCCTGCTACATTGCCAAATTCATTTATTACGTCTAATAATTTTTTTTTAATATATTTTATTGATATTTTACAGAGAGGAAAGGAGAGAGATAGAGTTAGAAACATTGATGAGAGAAACATCGATCAGCTGCCTCCTGGACACACCCTACTGGGGATGTGCCCGAAACCAAGGTACATGCCCTTGACCGGAATCGAACCTGGGACCTTTCAGTCCTCAGGCCGACGCTCTATCCACTGAGCCAAACTGGTCCCGGCGTCTAATAATTTTTTGATGGAGTCTTTAGGGTTTTCTAAGTACAGTATCATGTCATCTGCAAATAATGACAATTTTACTTCTTCTTTTCCAATCTGGATGCCTTTTATTTCTTCTTGTCTTATTGCTTTGGCTAGCACTTACAGTACTATGTCGAACAGGAGTGGTAAAAGTGGGCATCCCTGTCTTGTTCCTCTTCTTAAGGGAAATGGTTTTAGTTTTTGCCCATTGAGTATGATGTTGGCTGTAGGTTTTTCATATAAGGCTTTTATTATGTTGAGGTATGATCCCTCTATTCCCACTTTGCTGAGCGTTTTTATCAGAAAAGTGTGTTGGATTTTGTCACATGCCTTTTCTGCATCAATCGACATGATTGTGTGATTTTTGTCTCTCAACTGGTTTATGTGATGTATCACGTTTACTGATTTGAGGATATTGTATCAGCCTTGCATTCCTGGAATAAATCCCACTTGGTCATGGTGTATGATCTTTCTCATGTAATGCTGGATGCAGTTTGCTAGAATTTTGTTGAGGATTTTAGCATCTATGTTCATCAGGGATATTGGCCTGTAATTCTCTTTCTTTGTGGTGTCTTTATATGGTTTTGGGATTGGGATAATGCTGGCTTCACAGAATGAGCTTGGAAATGTGCCTTCCTCTTGAAATTTTTGGAATAGTCTGAGAAGGATTGGCTTGAGAGCTTGTTTGGAGGTTCTAGCAGGGGAGCGCAGCTACTCATATACCCTTGACCGAAGACCGGTCCTCTCCTCGGGGTGGAAGGTCGTCCTCTTCAACCCAGCACGCAGCTTCCGGAGGGACACACATGGATAGGTGAGGGAGGAGGGGGACACCCACCTAGCCAGCCACATCAGCCGAAGCAACCCTGGCGATCAATGGGGTGACAGATGTCGCAACCAGATTGCCCTCACATCCTGAGAAGGATTGGCTTTAATTCTTCTTTGAATGTTTGGTAAAACGCCCCTGTGAAGCCATCTGGTCCAGGGCTTTTGTTTGCTGGAAGATTTTTGATTACTGTTTCAATTTCATCAGTAGTTATTGGCCTATTCAGGTTTTTTGATTCTTCCTGGTTGAGTTTTGGAAGCTTGTATTTTTCTAGGAATGTGTCCATTTCATTGAGGTTTTCCAGTTTGTTGGAGTAGAGTTGTTGGTAGTATTTTTTGACAATCCTTTGTTTATCAGTAGGGTAAACTGTTACTTCACCACTTTCATTTCTGATTTTGTTTATTTGGGTCCTCTCTCTTTGTTTCTTGGTGAGCCTGGCTAAAGGTTTATCAATATTGTTAATCCTTTCAAAGAACCAGCTCTTGGTTTCATTGATCTTTTATATTGTTTTTTGGTCTCCATGTTGTTTATTTCTACACTGATCTTTATTATTTTCTTCCTTCTGGATACTGTGGGATTTTCTTGTTGCTCTGTTTCTAACTCTAAGTTGTAGTGTTAGATCATTTATTGCCAGTTTTTCTTGTTTTTTGAGGTAGGCCTGTAGAGCTATGAACTTCCCTCTCAGGACTGCTTTCATGGTGTCCTATAGATTTTGGATTGTTGTGTTTTCATTGTCATTTGTTTCCAGGATGTTTTTTATTTCTTCTTAGATCTCTCTGGTAACCCACTCATTGCTTAATAGCATGCTATTTAGCCTCCAGGTGTTTGATTTTTTTCAATGTTTTTATTGCAGTTGATTTCTAATTTTGTGCCATTGTGATCTGAGAAGATGCTTGTTACGATTTCTATTTTCTTGAATTTGAAGAGAATTTGCCTGTGTCCTAATATATGGTCTATCTTTGGGAATGTCCCATGTGCACTGGAGAAGAATGTATATTCTGTATCTTTGGGGTGAAATATTCTGAAGATGTCAATTAAGTCCATCTGATCTAGTGAGTCATTTAGGATTGCTGTTTCTTTGCTGATTTTTTGTTTATAGGATTTATCCAGCGATATCAGTGGGGTATTAAAGTACCCTACTATAACTGTATTGCTATTGATCTCTCCCTTGATTTCTTCCAGAAGCTGTTTTATGTATTTGGGTACTCCTTTATTGGGTGCATGTATGTTTACCAGCGTTATATCTTCTTGTTGAATTTCTGCCTTTAGTATTATGTAGTGGCCTTCCTTATCTCTTGTTATGGCCTTTACTTTGAGGTCTATTTTGTCAGATATAAGTATTGCAACACAGCTTTTTTCTCATTTCCATTTGCCTGAAAATTTTTTTCTATCCCTTCACTCTCAGTCTGTGTGAATCCTTTGTTCTGAAGTGGGTCTCTTGCAGACAGCAAATATATGGGTCCTGTTTTCTTATCCATTCTGGTACCCCGTGTCTTTTGATTGGAGCATTTAATCCATTTACATTTAATGTTATTATTGAAAAGTACTTGTTTATTGTCATTTTTATTCTTAATGTTTGTATTTCCTCTTGCCTTTCGGTTTCTTCGTTTTTTGTTTGTTTACAATATCCCCTTTAACATTTCTTGCATTGCTGGCTTGGTGGTAATAAACTCTCTTAGCCCTTTTTAGTCTGTGAAGCTCCTGATTCCACCTTCAATTTTGAACGATAGCCTTGCTGGGTATAGTATTCTTGGATTCATTCCCTTGCTTTGCATCACTTTTTTTTTTTTTTTTTAGTTTTTAAATTATGCCATATCCATTTAATATATATATTTAATAAAGACCTTGGCTGACTGAAGTTGGACTTCTGTCCTAGGTTTCTTCTGTTTCTTTTTTTTATTGCTTAAAGTATTACAAAGGGTATTACATATGTGTCCATTTTATCCCCCAGCCCTAGACAGTCCCCTAGCCTCTGTATTTATTTTTGTTAATAAGTTTATAATGATCTTTATTATCAAGAAATGAGTGAGATCATGTGGTACGTTTCCTTCATTAACTGGCTTATTTCACTTAGCATAATGCTCTCCAGTTCCATCCATGCCGTTGCAAATGGTAAGAGTTCCTTCTTTTTTACAGCAGCATAGTATTCCATCGTGTAGATGTACCACCGTTTTCTAATCCATTCACCTACAGATGGGCACTTAGGCTCTTTCCAGATCTTAGCTATGGTGAATTGTGCTGCTATGAACATAGGGGTGCAAATATCCTTTCTGATTGGTGTTTCTGGTTTCTTGGGATATATTCCTAGAAGTGGGATCACAGGGTCAAATGGGAGTTCCATTTGTAGTTTTTTGAGGAAATTCCATACTGTCTTCCATAGTGGCTGCACCAGTATGCATTCCTACCAGCAGTGCACAAGTATTCCTTATTCTCCACATCCTCTCCAGCACTTGTCCTTTGTTGATTTGTTGATGATAGCCTGTCTGACAGGTGTGAGATGGTACCTCATTGTTGTTTTGATTTGCATCTCTCGGATGATTAGTGACTTTGAGCATGTTTTCATATGTCTCTTGGCTTTCTGAATGTCCTCTTTTGAAAGATGTCTATTTAGATCCTTTGTCCATTTTTTGATTGGCAGGTTTATCTTTCTTTTGTTAAGTTGTATGAGTTCCCTATAAATTTTGGAGATTAGGCCCTTATCAGATATGACATTGGCAAATATGTTTTCCCATGCAGTGGTTTTTCTTGTTGTTTTGTTGATGGTTTCTTTTGCTGTGCAGAAGCTTTTTATTTTGATGTAGTCCCATTTGTTTATTTTTTCTTTAGTTTCCAATGCCCTAGGAGCTGTATCGGTGAAGAAATTGCTTCGGTATATGTCTGAGATTTTGTTGCCTTTGGATTCTTCTAGTATTTGTTTGGTTTCCTGTAGTATATTTAAGTCCTTTATCCATTTTGAGTTTATTTTTGTGTATGGTGTAAGTTGGTGGTCTAGTTTCATTTTCTTGCATGTATCTGTCCAATTTTCCCAACACCAATTATTGAAGAGACTATCTTGACTCGATTGTATGTTCTTGCCTCCTTTGTCAAATATTAATTGAGCGTATTGGTTGGGGCTGATTTCTGGACTCTCTATTCTATTCCATTGACCTATATGTCTGTTCTTGTGCCAGTACCAGGCGTTTTCAGAACAGCGGCTTTGTAATACAGCTTGATATCTGGTATTGAGATCCCTCCTACTTTGTTCTTTCTCAGGATCGCTGCAGCTATTCGGGGTCATTTGTTATTCCAGATGAATTTTTGGAGAGTACGTTCTAGGTCTGTGAAATATGCCATTGGTATTTTAATGGGAAGTGCGTTGAATTTATAGATTGCTTTGGGCAGTGTGGACATGTTAATGATGTTGATTCTACCAATCCAAGAACATGGTATGTTCTTCCATCTCTTTATGTCTTCCTCTATCTCTTTTGTCAACGTCCTGTAGTTTTCTGAGAAGAGGTCTTTTACCTCTTTAGTTATGTTTATTCCTAGGTAGCTTAATTTTTTTGTGCGATGGTAAATGAGATTGCTTTTTTAGTCTCTCTTTCTGCACATTCACTACGGGTGTATAGAAATGCCATAGATTTTTGGGGTGTTAATTTTGTATCCTGCTACATTGCTGAATTCTATTATTAAGTCTAATAGTTTATTGATGGGGTCTTTAGGGTTTTTTTAGTATAATATCATGTCTTCCTCAAATAAGGACAGTTTTGCTTCTTCTTTTTCAATTTGGATGCCTTTTATTTCTTCTTCTTGTCTTATTGCAATGGCTAATACTTCCAGTACTATGTCGAACAGGAGTGGTGAGAGTGGGCATCCCTGTCTTGTTCCTGTTCTTAGGGAAAATGGTGTTAGTTTTTGTTCATTGAGTATGATGTTGGCTGTGGGTTTGTCATATATGGCTTTTATTATGTTGAGGTATGATCCTTCAATTCCCACCTTGCTGAAAGTTTTTATCAAAAATGGGTGTTGAATTTTGTCAAATGCTTTTTCTGCATCAATTGATATGACTATGTGGTTTTTTTCTTTCAGTTTGTTTATGTGATGTATCACGTTTATTGATTTGCGGATATTGTACCATCCTTGCATCCCTGGGATAAATCCTATTTGGTCGTGCTGTATGATCTTTCTGATGTACTGCTGGATCCGATTTGCTAAGATTTTGTTGAGGATTTTGGCATCTATGTTCATGAGGGATATTGGCCTGTAATTCTCTTTCATTGTGTTGTCTTTACCTGGTTTTCATATTAGGGTAATGCTGGTTTCATAGAAGTGTTCCTTCCTCTTGGATTTTTTGTAGTAGTCTGAGGAGGATAGGTTTTAGTTCTTCCTTGAATGTTTGGTAAAACTCCCCTGTGAAGCCGTCTGGTCCTGGGCTTTTGTTTGCTGGAAGCTTTTTGATGACTGCTTCAATTTCTTCCGTAGTTATTGGCCTATTGAGATTTTTAGATTGATCCTGATTAAGTTTTGGAATGTTGTATTTTTCTAGGAATAAGTCTATTTCCCCCAGGTTGTGTAGTTTGTTGGAGTAGGGTTGTCCATAGTATTTTTTAACAGTCATTTCTATTTCAGTGGGATCTGTTGTTATTTCGCCTCTTTCATTTCTGATTTTGTTTATTTGGGTCCTCTCTCTTTGCTTCTTGGTGAGCCTGGCTAGAGGTTTGTCAATCTTGTTTATCCTTTCAAAGAACCAGCTCTTTGATTTATTGATTTTCTGTATTGTTTTTTTCGTCTCTATGTCATTTATTTCTGCTCTAATCCTTATTATCTCCTTCCTTCTGCTCACTCTGGGCTTTTCTTGTTGCTCTCTTTCTAATTCTTTGAGCTGTAGATTTAGATGATTTACTACCATTTTTTCTTGTTTGTTGAGATAGGCCTGTAGAGCTATAAACTTCCCTCTCAGGACTGCTTTCATTGCATCCCAAAGGTTTTGGATTGTTGTGTTTTCATTGTCATTAGTTTCCAGAATGTTTTTAATATCGTCTTTGATCTCATTGGTAACCCAATCGATATTTAATAACGTGCTATTCAGCTTCCAAGTGTTTGAGTATTTTGAGTTGTTTTTAGTGTATTTTATTTCTAATATTATGGCCTTGTGGTCTGAGAAGATGCTTGGTATGATTTCAATCTTCTTGAATTTGTGGAGACTTTGTTTGTGACCCATTATGTGGTCTATTTTTGAAGATGTCCCATGAGCCCTTGAGAAGAACGTATATTTTGTGGCTTTGGGGTGAAGTGTTCTGAAGATGTCAATTAAGTCCATCTGATCTAGTGAGTCATTTAGGATTGCTGTTTCTTTGCTGAGTTTTTGTCTAGAGGATTTATCCTGTAATGTCAGTGGTGTATTAAAGTCCCCTACTAAGATTGTATTGTTGTCGATCTCTCCCGTGATATCTTCCAGGAGTTTTCTTATGTATGTGGGTGCTCATGCATTGGGTTCATATATGTTTATCAGGGTTATATCCTCTTG
Source organism: Myotis nattereri (assembly GCF_964212035.1). Classification (NCBI taxonomy): domain Eukaryota; kingdom Metazoa; phylum Chordata; class Mammalia; order Chiroptera; family Vespertilionidae; genus Myotis; species Myotis nattereri. The sequence goes on from NC_138078.1 coordinate 46,391,300, forward strand.
TTGTATTGATCCCTTTAGTATTATGAAGTGGCCTTCCTTATCTCTTGTTATGGCCTTCACTTTGAGGTCTATTTTGTCTGATATAAGTATTGCTACACCAGCTTTTCTTTTCATTTCCATTTGCCTGAAAGATATTTTTCCATCCCTTCACTTTCAGTCTGTGTGTGTCCCTTCTAATGATGTGGGTCTCTTGTCGACAGCAAATATATGGGTCATGTTTTTTTTATCCATTCAGCCACTCGATGTCTTTTGATTGGACCATTTAGTTCATTTACGTTTAAAGTTATTATTGAAAGGTACATGTTTGTAGCCATTTGTGTGTGTGTGTGTGTGGCTGTTTTCTTTCTGGGCTTTTTAGTTCTTCTTTTTACACCAGTCCCTTTAGCATTTCTTGCATTGCTGGCTTGGTGGTGATAAACTCCCTTAGCCTTTTTTTGTCTGTGAAGCTTCTTATTTCCCCTTCAATTTTGAATGATAGCCTTGCTGGATAGAGTATTCTTGGATTCAGTCCTTTTCTTTGCATCACTTTGTAAATTTCTGTCCATTCTTTTCTGGCCTGATGTGTTTCTGTTGAGAAATCATTTGATAATCTGATGGGGGATCCTTTGTAGGTAACTCTCTGTTTCTCTCTTGCAGCCTTTAAGATTCTCTCTTTGTCTTGTACATTTGCCATCATTATTATGACGTGTCTTGGTGTGGGTCTTTTGGGGTTCATCTTGCCTGGGACTCTCTGTACTTCTGTAACTTTTTTCTTCCCCATATCTGGCAAGTTTTCTGACATTATTTCTTCAAATAGATTTTCTAATCCTTGCTGCTCTTCTTGTCCTTCTTGCAGCCCTATTATGCATATGTTACTTCGTTTCATGTTGTCCCGAAGCTCCCTTAGGCTCTCCTCCTGCTTTTTAATTTTTTTCTCCAGTTGCTGTTCAGATTGAGCTTGTTTCTCTGCCTTATCTTCTAATTCACTAATTCGGTCCTCTGCTTCTTCTAGTCTGCTGTTGAAACTTTCCATGGTGTTTTTGATTGTAGCTATATCACTTTTCATTTCTTCCTGATTCTTGCATAGGTTGTTGATTTTCTCATCCATCCGGTGAATGAATTGTACAACCATTATTCTGAATTCCTTTTCTGTCATGTTGCATGCTTCAACTTCATTAATGTCCTTTCTTGGTGACTCGTCATTGTCTTTCCTCTGGGTGTCGTTTCGTCTCTTCATTCTGATTATCTCCTGATGGTTCAAAGGTCGAGTTGTGTGGGCCTGGGCCGTGTGCAGTGGGAGCCTCCCACCACCCTAGTGTCACTGAAGAGCTCTGACACTAAGATGTGTGGTTGTTGTGGGTTGGTGGGAACCAGGCTCGCTCAGAGTCAGTGTTGTCGGCGCTCAATGTGGCCTCGTATGCGCCCTTAGAACCAGGGACCCTGCCTGCACAGTGCTGAAGCAGAGACCCCCCTGAAGCGTTTTGTATACCAGAGCCCCCTAGCGTGCGCCAGGAGTCAGAGTTCCCCAGAAACCAGTATCAGAGGCTCTGTTGCTTCGCGTGACCTTGCCTTGAGAATCAGGGTTCCTGTGTGCCCTTGCACCAGGAATTGGAGTCACTGGCTCTTAGTATGAATGCACGGGAAATCAGGATCTCAGGCGCAGGTGAAAAGAAACACAGTCAAGTCACTGGTGCTTGGTGCTGCCTCCTGCCTAGAGAATCGGGGTCCCTGGGCCTGTGATTGGCTGGACAAATTCCTGGTGTTCCAGTGATTGCTCCTAGCCCAGGGCTCAGAAGCTGGCCCTATGCGGGATCAGTTCCAAGGTGCTTTCGCACTTCTAGGCTAAAGTTCCTGGAGCGCTGTGGCCCGGCAAGGGGTGGGTCTATCAGTTAGTTACTCTGGCGCTGCCCAGGAGCCTGAGGGAACTGGGGATGGGCTCTGTTACTCATGGATCTGCCGCGGGGATTTCTGAAATTTTGGTGTCCACAAGTCTGTAACTGTGGTCAGAGGTCTCTGTCCCCAGTGGCTGCAGGTTCCTGGTATGCGTCTGAGATCAGACTGGGTGGTGCTGAGTCTAGGATCCCAGTCTCAAGCAGCTCTGTTTCCCAAGATGGCGAGGTCTCCGTTCCTGTCTTATTTTTATTTTTAAATTCAATTTTTACTAGATATATCTTTAATGCCATTTTTAAATATGTTTTATCTTTCTTCTTCTTTTTCTTCCTACCCCTCCTCTCCTTCCCTTTCCGTTTCCCCTTCTCCTCTTCCTCCCCCTTCTCCTCTTCCTTCTTCTTTATAAAATACCATTCATTATTTCATCTAATACTGGTTTGGTGGTGATGAACTCTTTTAAATTATTTTGTTTCTGAAGCTCTTTATCCCACCTTCAATTCTAAATGATAGCTTTGCTGGGTAGAGTAATGGTGGTGATAGGTTCTTGCTGTTCACCCCTTTGACTATTTTTTGCCACTCCCTTCTGGCCTGCAAAGTTTCTGTTGAGAAATCAGCTGACAGTCATAAGGGCTGTAGGTAACTAATTTGCTTTTCTATTGCTGCTTTTAAGTTTCTCAAATTGTCTTGAACCTTTGGCATTTATTTATTTTTATTTTTAAGACTTTTAAAAAATTGTTATTATTGAAAGTATTACATATGTCCCCTTTCCAGCTCATTGGCCCATCCCAACTCACTGCCAACCTCCACCCCAGGCCTTCACCACCCTGTTGTCTGTGTCCACTGGTTATGCGTATATGCATATAACTTCATTATTTTATCTCATCCCAACTGCCTACCCTCCCTACCTTCCCTGAGGTTTGACAGTCTGTTCAATGCATCTATATCTCTTGATCTATTTTTGTTCATCAGTTTACGTTGTTCATTATATTCCACATATGAATGATATCATGTGATACTACCTTTTTCTAACAGGCTTCTTTTGCTTAGCATAATAATCTCCAGGTCTATCCATGCTGTTGCAAATGGTAAGAGTTATTTCTTTTTGTACAGCAGCATAGTATTCCATTGTGTATATGTACCACAGTTTTCTAATCTACTCATCTGCTGATGGGCACTTAGGCTGTTTCCAAATCTTAGCTATTGTAAATTGAGCTTCTATGAACATAGGGGTGCATATATTCTTTCTGATTGGTGTTTCTGATTCTTGGGATATATTCCTAGAAATGGGATAACTGGGTCAAATGGGAATTCCATTTTTAATTTTTTGAGGAAACTCCATACTGTCTTCCATAGTGGCTGCACCAGTCTGCATTCACACCAGCAGTGTATGAGAGTTCCCTTTTCTCCACATCCTTCCCAAACTTGTCATGTGTTCATTTGTTGATGATAGCCATTATGACAGGTGTGAGGTGGTATCTTTTTGTCGTTTTGATTTTTATCTCTCAGGTGATTAGTGACTTTAAGCATTTTTTCATATGCCCTTTGGCCTTCTGTATGTCCACTTTGGCAAAAGTGTCTATTTAGGTCTTTTGCCTATGTCTTGATTAGATTAGCTTCCATTTGTTAAGTTGTATGAGCTCCCTATAAATTGTGTAGATTAACCCCTTATTGGATGGATCATTACCAAACTTGTTCTCCCATGCAGTGGGCTCTCTTGTTATTTTGTTGATGGTTTCTTTTGTTGTGAAAACTATTTTTATTTTGATGTAGTCACATTTATTTATTTTCTCCTTAGTTTCCATTCTCCTAAGAGATGTGTCCATAATCATATTGCTATGAGAAATATCTGAGATTTTGCTGCCAATGATTTCTTCTAGGATTTTTTATGGCTTCACATCTTACATTTAAGTCTTTTATCCATTTTGAGTTTATTTTTGTGTATGGTGTAAGTTGGTGGTCTAGTTTATTTTTTTCATTTATCTGTCCAATTTTTCCAACATCATTTATTGAAGAGATGGTCTTGACTCCATACTATGCGCTTTCCTACTTTGTCAAATATTAATTGTGCATAATGGCTTGGGTCAATTTTGGGGATTTCCGTTCTATTCCATTGGTCTATATGCCTGTTCTTATTCCAGTACCAGGCTGTTTGGGCACAGTGGCTTTTTTTTACTATAACTTGATAACTGGTAATTTGATCTCTCCAACTTTGTTCTTTCTCAAGATTGCTGCAGCTATTCAGGAACGTTTATGATTCTATATAATTTTTTTGTATTTTTAAATTCTTTATTGATGACAGTATTACAAATATTTCCTTTTTCTCTCATTGACCTCTCCCTGGCCACTTGTCCCAACCCCAGCACATGTCCGTGCCCCCCTACTGTCGCTGTCCTTTGGTTAGGCTTATATGCATGCATACAAGTCCTTTGGTTGACCTCTTACCTCCCATGCAACCCTCCCCTGCATTCCCTCTGAGACTCAACTGTCTGTTAGATGCTTCTATGTCTCTGCATCTATTTTCCTTTTTGGTTTATGTTATTCATTATATTCCACAAATGAGTGAGATCATGTGATATTTATCTTTCTCAGACTGGCTTATTTTGTTTAGCATAATGTTCACCAGGTCTGTCCATGCTATTGAAAATGCTAAGAGATATATCCTTTTTACAGCAGTGTAGTATTCCATTGTGTAGATGTACCAATGTTTTTTAATCCACTCATATACTGTTGAGCACTTAGGCTGTTTCCAAACCTTAGTATTGTAAATTGTGCTGCTATGAGCATAGGGATGCATATATTCTTTCTGATTGGTATTTCTGATTTCTTGGGATATATTCCTAAAAATGGGATTACTGAGTCAAATGGGAGTTCCATTTTTAACTTTTTCAGGAAACTCCATACTGTTTTTCACAGTGGCTGTGTTATGCCCAGAGCTCGGGGTCCCCAATAATCCACCACCAGGGAGCCTCCTCCGATGCAAAAGCAACGAGTCTTTATTGATCAATTCTAGAATTGGCTCCCAGCCTCTATCCGGCACAGCGGTGAGGCGAGAGAGAGTGTCCCAGGAGAACAAAGGTTATATAGGGCTAGCTATTTGGGGTGGGCTTTAGGGGTGGCGTGAGTTACAGAGATTGGTCAGGGTTTTACAGCATAAGGGTCAGGAAGTGACCATCACATTCTGAAGGTTGGAGCCGTCCTCCACTGTAGCCTTATTAGGACCGTAGCTACATTTCTGGAGCTTCATTGGTCCACTCAGGTGGGTGGTTCGGAGAGTTAGGACAATACCAGCATTCTTCTGGTCACTCTTGGGGGCAGGGGGCGGCTTGGGCTGAGGGCCCAGCCTTGCAAGATAAGATGGAGGAGAGGGAGAAGAGTATGTCCCTGCTTCGTCCTTGAAGAGGGAGGAGGGTGCATTTCTGCTTAGTTCTGCTTAGTTCTTTCAAGTTCCATTCTGTCCCTTCAGCTGCACCAGTCTGCATTCCCACCAGGGTTCCCTTTTCTCCACATCCTCAACAACACATGTTGTTTGTTGATGATAGCTATTCTGACAGTTGTGAGATGGTACCTCATTGCCATTTTAATTTGCATCTCTCAGATGATTAATGACTTTGAGCATTTTTTTCATATGTCTCTTGGCCTTCTGTATGTCCACTTTCAAACAGTATCTATTTAGGTCTTTAGCCCATTTTTTGATTTAATTGTTTACTTTCTTTTTAAGTTGTATGAGTTCCCTATAAATTTTGGATAGTAAACCCTTATTGGATGTAACATTGGCAAATATTCAGTGAACTCTCTTGTTTTGTTGGTGGTTTCTTTTGCTGTGCAGAAGCTTTTTATTTTGATATAGTCCCATTTGTGTATTTCTTCCTTAGTTTCCACTGTCCTAGGAGCTGTATTGGTAAAGATATTGCTACAAGATATGTCTGATATTTTTCTGCCTATGGATTCTTCACAGATTTTTATGGTTTCCTGTCTTACGTTTAAGTCTTTTGTCCGTTTTGAGTTTATTTTTGTGTATGGTGTAAGTTGGTGGTCTAGTTTCATTTTTTTTTTTGCATGTATCTATCCAATTTTCCCAGCACCATTTATTAAAGAGACTGTTTTGACTCCATTATATGCTCTTGGCTCCTTTACCAAATATTAGTTGAGCATAATTTCTGGGTTGATTTCTGAGTTCTCTGTTTTGTTCCATTGGTCTATGTGTCTGTTCTTGTACCAGTACCAGACAGTTTTGATAACAGTGGCTTTGTAATATAGCTTGATATCTGGTATTGTGATCCTTCCAACTTTGTTCTTTCTCAGGATTGCTGTGGCTATTCGGGATCTTCTTTTATTCTATATAAATTTTGGAGAGTTTGTTCCAGATCTGTGAAATATACTATTAGTATTTTAATAGGGAATGCCCAGTATATATAGACTGCTTTGTTTAGTATGGACATTTTAATAATGTTGATTCTACTAATCCTTGAATCCCATATATTTATCCACTTGTGTATATTTTCCTTAATCTCTTTTTTTTTCAATATCCTGTAATTTTCTGAGTACAGGTCTTTTACCCTCTTGGTTAAGTTTCTTTCTAAGTTTCTCTGGGAGCAACTTCCTCCTTAATGCTGCCCTACTATACCAACTGTGGGAACACTGGTTCTTGGATGCCAGGTATTAGAGGGAGAAGACATAAGAAGTCTTAGTCATATAGGAGAGACTTTATTGTAGAACAAGCAGCCATTGCTACTATAGGAGCCATCACTCAAAGCAATTCTTCAAGGTAGCTCCACAAAGCAGCTGCACAGTAGTTCATAGGATTTTTTTTTTTAGAATCCTTTGTATTTCTGTGTGGGTAATTGTTACTTTGTCTTTCCTTTCTGATTTTGTTTATTTGGGTCCTTTCTCTTTGTTTCTTGGTGAGTATGGCTAGAGTTTCATCAATCTTGTTTATGTTTTCAAAGAACCAGCTCTTGTTTTTTTTTATTTTTTTTTATTTTTGTTGTTGTTGTTTATTTGTTTTTGGTCTCTATGTCATTTATTTACTCTCTGAACTTTATTATTTCCTTCATTCTACTTATGCTAGGCTTACCTTGTTTCTCTTTTAATAATTTCTTAAGTTGTAACACTACATTGTCTATTAAAAGTTTTTTGGTTTTTTTTTTTTTTTTTTTTTTTTTTTTTTTTTTTTTTTTTTTTTTTTTTTTTTTTTTTGAGGCAGGCCTGCACTGCTATGAACTTTCCTCTCAGGACTTCTTTTACTGTGTCCCATAGATTTTGGATTGTTGTTTTTTCATAATCATTTGTTTACAGGATTATTTTATTTCTTCATTGATCTCTTTGGTAACATATTCATTGTTTAATAGCATGCTATTTACCCTCCATGTGTTTTATTGCTTTGATAGCTTTGATTGTAGTTGATTTCTCATTTTATGCCATTGTGATCTGAGGAGATAGTTGATATTATTTCAGTCTTCTTGAATTTGTAGAGATTCCACTGTGTCCTAACATGTGGTCTTTGAAAATGTCCCATATTCACTTGTGAAGAATGTATATTTTATAGCTTTGTGGGAAAATGTTCTAAAGATTTGTATTAGTTCCATCCGATCTAGTGAGTCATTTAGGATTGCAGTTTCATTATTGATTTTATGACTAGAAAACTTATCCAGTGCTGTCAGTGTGATATTAAAGTCCCTACTATGATTGCATTGCCATGGCTCTCTTCCTTGATATCTTCCAGAAGTTTGTTTGTTTGTTTCATTCACATTTACTCACATGAGACTTTGGTTCAGGGAGGGAAGTGTGAACTTTATTTGCCTAAGGCGAGGCTGAATTGTAAACCTTGTGAAGAGATGTGAAAAAGCAGTAGCCAGGGGTCCTGAATTTGGGTCATATGTCCCCAAACCAAAGTGGACATTTTTTTCTGAGAGGAGCTAGCTACTCCCATTATCCATCCTAGGTGATACAGCCTGCCTAATGCTCAGGATCCCTGCTTGCCACACCCTGCATTTTTACATTTTTAGAGGAAACAAAAGCATAGACCAAGCCTGAGGGTTTGAACAGTCTCAGGGAACATCAGTGACTGGATTTGGGGAGTGGCCTTCCACTTCATCATCCTGGGAACCTGTGTGGTACTTTCCTAGCATTGAAAAGCTGATAGAAACTCCAGGTTTCTAGCTGACCCTACTGGATTGTATTCAAGGATCTCTGCTTATCTGAATTCAGAGTAATATTTTGGGCCACTCATAGAGGAGTAGCTCTGGTATAGGGAAACACACCAACCATATTCCCTGAAATATGAACAGCACCTCTCCAGCCTAAAGCCCTTTCAGCAACAAAATTTTGCATGATTAAGAATGACAGATGACTATCAAGAAAAGGGAGAGAAACATGAAGTGCAGGGAGCCAGGGAAAATTTACGGACCCAACCCTGGGTACCATGCTGCTAAAAAATCTGATTTTGAGGGCATATTGGTCCTTTGTGCTTGCAGCCAAATCCTGTGGAAACAGACACAAACTGTGGATCACTTGGAGCTTCAAACAAGTTGCAAAAGCCAAAGGAAGACCATTTCTGACAGTGTTTAGTGCCTAAGTACATAGTGGGAAGCCAAGAATTTGCATAAAACACAGTCAGCTCCTGTCATTGGAAGAGTAGGATCCAAAGGAAGCTCCCATGGGGCACTAAGCACTGCTGAAATGAAGGCCACTTCACTTGTTCACTTCTCTTTTTTCTTTACTTTTCACTTTTTATTTTTCTCTTTCATTTCCTTTTCTATTTTATTTATTTTCTTTATCTGCTTTATTGATTTGTTATTATTCTAGTCTATATTGTTTCATTCATATGTCTAATTTTCCTCTTCCCTTTTCCAACTTGATCTATTTTTTTTCTTTCCTCCTGCTTTCTAATCTTTCATCTTTTTCTTATTTTGGGCCTATCTGCTTTTTCCTCTATTTTTCTATTCAAAAAATTGAAATCATATCAAGTATATTCTCATATCACAATGGCATGAAATTATAAATCAACTAGGCTGAAAACACTCAAAAACATTCAAACACATGGAGGCTAAATAGCATGTTATTAAACAATTAATGGATGACCAAAGTGATCAGGGAAGGAATAAAAAACATACAGGAAACAAATGAAAATGAAAACACACCAACACAGAATTTATGGGATACAGTGAAAGAAGTCCTGAGAGGGAAATTCATAGAATTACAGGCCTAACTCAAAAAACAAGAAAAAAAAACTTCTAATAAACTATCTAACCCCACAAATTAAAGAATTAGAAAGAGAACAACAACCAAAAAAGCCCACAGTAAGTAGAAGAAAATAATAAAGATCAGAGTGGATATAAATGATGTAGAAACTAAAAAAAAAAAAAATACAAAAGTTTGAGAAAACCAAGAACCGGTTCTTTGAAAAGATAAACAAGACTGATGTACCTCTATTCAAAATCATCAAATAACATAGAGAGAGGACACAAATAAACAAATTCAGAAACAAAAGAGGTGAAGTATCAACTGATCCCACAGAAATACAAAGGATCATAAAACAAATATTATGAACAAATATATTCCAACAAGCCAGACAACCTGGATGAAATGGACATATTCCTAGAAAAATACAATCTTCCAAAACTGAATCAGAAACAATGAGGAAACCTGAAGAGGCCAATAACTACTGAAGAAATTGAAGCAATAGTAAAAACAAACAAACAAACAAAACTAGCAAACAAAAGCCCTGGTCTAGACAGCTTCACAGGCAAGTTTCACCAAGCATTCAAAGACAAACTAACACCTAGCTTCCTCAAATTATTCTTTTTACAAGGCTAGCATTAGCCTAATTCTAAAACCAGATAAAGACACTACAAAGAAAGAGAATTTTAGGCCGATATTCCTGACAGGCATAGATGCTAAAATCCTCAGCAAAATATTTGCAAATGGAATCCAGCAATACATTAAAAAGATCATACAACATGACCAAACGGTATTTATTCCTGGGATGGAAGGCTGATACAACATTAGCAAATCAATATGTGATATACCACATAAATAAATTGAAAGACAAAGTCATTCTGCAGAAAAGGGTGTTGAATTTTATCAAATGCTCTTTCTCCATCAAATGACATGGAGAAAAAAAACATTTGATAAAATTCAACACCCTTTTCCAATAGAAACTCTCAGTAAAGTTGGAATAGAGGGATCATACCTGAACATAATAAAGCCATATATGTTTCTATGTATTAGGTAGAGCTACTGTGTTTCCTGGAATTGTTAGAGTGGTCTTGTGTAATAGTTGTCCTGTAGGGCCCAGTGGTTCAACCTGTACTGTCATCTGAGCTGGGTGCTCTAGGTGCCCCCTGTGTGGGCTGTGTACATAGTCTTGTTGTGCTGTTGGTGTCACTGGGAGGAATTGACCTCCAGGCCAATTGGCTGTAAGGACCACTTCAACTACAGTGGAAGAACTCCTGTGCCCTAAGGAGCAGCACTTGCTTCAGCTGGCCTTTGATGCTCACTGAGTCTGCCCCTTGAGTGTGTCACTCAAGGATGTGTAGAGCTTTAATCTAGTATGGTCTGAAGCAGTCCATTGGGTTCACTAGCTCTGGGCACTCCTAGGAGGTGCAAAATCAGTCACTGCCTGGGGCCATCTGGCAGGAGCTACAGAGCTATCTGAAGATGGCAGCTACTTGTGTTGGTATTGGAATTGCCCAGGTGAGGTCAAGCTGTGAAGCAAGGCACGCTGTTGCTAGTGCCAGGTCTTTAGCCTCTTATTGATAGGTATTGAGCATGCTGATGCCAGCTGCTGCTTGTTTAAGAAATTTTAGGAATGTCTGAAGCTTGAGCCAGGACAGGCCATTCATATGGAAAAGGTGCTTCAAACAGCTTGGAAAGGGCTTTAAATTGGATGGGTTGAGGTCTCAGAAAATTGCCAGGGCAGAGCAATCAGTGTGAGCAAAGCTATTGGAAACTCAGATATTGATGCCAGTCAGCTCTGTGGGAAGGCAGGTCTCAGAGTAGGAAAAATAGTCCTTGCATGTATCCCTGTCTTGGAGAAAGCTGCCCCCGAGTTCTTGCTCTGATGCCAGATAATTCATTTCCTTTCTGTATGTCCCTGGCTCCCTCTTAAGCAGCCCCAGTGCTGGAACTCAGAGGGATCTGACCATGTAAGTTCATGTGCCAGCCTTTTAAGAGGAACTGCCTGGATCTCTAGCAGGCTCTGTGTCACTCAGCCACAGTCCTCACTGTTTTTTACAGCTGAGGTGATGGAGCCTTCTCTTCCCAATATTTACTGTGAAAACCTGGATGAGATCCTGAAAGTAAATTTCACAAAATTGTGGTCCCCTTCCCACAACTGGATCCTCCTGGAGTTTTTACTCTGAAATTTGACCATGTTAAGCATCCTGCAATTTGTCAATTATAATTCAGGTTTTTCTACATTTGCAATGATTTCTGTGATTTTTGCTTATGAGTCTCTGCTTTGGCAAACCATGACTATCTGTATAATCCTACCTGTCTGCCTAATATTAGTAGCAGCAGTTTGTCTTGCATCCTCCACTCCCTTACAGATCTAAGAAGAGTTGTTGATTTTTCAGTCTATTCTACTTTTTACTTATTAAAATGGAGTGGTGACATCCAATGTCATTATATGCAAAACAGGAACCAATATTTATTTATTTATTTATTTATTTATTTATTTATCTATTTATTTATTTTTTATTTTTATTAACAGAGGGCAATGAATCCAGACTTTATTGTCAGGGAGAGGGAAAAGGGAAAGACATGGGGTGGGGGTCAGGGTTGCTACATTATCAAGCAGAAAGAGTTGAAGGCCAGTGGGGGGCGGTCCCCCTCCCAGGTCAGTGTTTGAAAGGGCTGACAATACGGAAATCACAGGTGGTGGGGGGAGGTCATGTCTCCGCCCAAGTCGTACTGTGGTGTCTGGTGGGAGGGGACAGCTATTAGGTCTAGGGACTGGGATGGGGGAGGCTACAGACTGCAAATCCTGTGGAAAGGGGTGGGGGGTGGGGGCGAGGCTTCTATTGCTTTTTGCTCACAGTTTTGCAGAAGGCAAGGTGGGGGTGGGCTTGGACTGGACACCCCTTGCCCCCCTCGTTACCCCTTGGGCGATAGGTGCTGGTGAAAAGAATGGAACCCAGACTGGGGAGGAAGGTGAGGGAAGGGTCTATAGGGGCATCTACTTGGTCCCACCCAAGTGCCAGAGATGCCTCCAAGTGCTGCACCTGCGATGGGCCCAGCTAGACCTGGGGCAGGAGCATGGTGCAGGGCGGGCACAGTGAGATTGCAGGCGGTAAAACCAAAGTGTTTATGAGGGATCCCGCCTATTCCCCTCCCGCTATGGAGGACGGGGGTGTTCACGGAAGCGCTTCAATTTTGGGGTAGGGGGCCGGAGTCCCAGAGTCCGCTTATTGCCAAGAAAATCCATTTCTGCCCCCCGGACACCGACCATGGCTTGTGAACCCCGTTTTGTGCTAGGTTTGGGGGGAAGGGCTGGATGGACATGGCTTTTGGGAGGGGGGGTGTCTCCAAGGGGGCTCCGGGTGAGACGGCCCACCCTTTTCTAGGGGAGAGGAAAGGGCAGGGGGTGGAGGTTCCCAGAGATCTGGGGTGTTCCCCCCCTTCTAAAGCCCCCCTCCCCCATCACCCCTCCACTTTCCTGGAACCCCGTACCTCGGGGTGGGGGGTGGGGAGGAGAGAGATCATTCAGGGGGTGCCAGGAGGAAGCCTGGGTCCCGGCTGTAGATGGGGGCATTGAGCGGGAGGGGGTTCAGGGTTCCGGTCAGTAGGGGGAGAACAGGATGGGTCCATGCGCCTTTCGGATGGGCCCGGGGGCCGGGTGGAGCAAGGGGTGGGTGATGGGCTGTCCCTGGAGAAGAGGAGCTGCTGGAGCTGGGCGCAGGGACAGCAGGGAGCCTGCTGCCGCTGCCATTACTGCAGCCACTGCCAGGGGGCTGGGGAGCAGGCCGCCGGCCAGGGACTTGGGCAGCTCCTTGGAGAAAGTCAATGTGCTCGCCAGCTCCTCGGCACCCCTAGGCTTCTTGTGATGGCTCAGTAGCAGGTTGGGCTTCCCGGCACACCATCTCGGTGCCGGCGGCTGGAAATGTGCTGTTTCAGTTGGACCTCCGAGTTGACCTTGACAGGAACCAATATTTATTATAATATTTGTACAATAAATATTACTACCATGTGCCAGGCAGTTCTCTGCAAACTGAAGAGAAGGCCCTAAATAAGGCAGCCCAAGTGTCATTCAACAATCTCCTTTTTTTAAAAAAATATATTTCTTTATTGATTTCGGAGAGGAAGAGAGAATGACAGAAAGAAACATCAATGATGAGATAGAATCATTGGTCAGCTGCCTCCTGCACACCCCCCACTGGGAATTGAGCCGCAACCTAGGCATGTGCCCTTGGTTGAAATCAAACCTGGGACCCTTCAGTCCGCAGGCTGATGCTCTATCCACTGAGCTAAGCCAGCGAGGGCCAATTAATCTCCTTTTAAATAATTTTAGATGTTACCTTATAAAAACGTGTTTGATCAGGTAGCCTTAGAAATTTTAAATGTCTATCCAAGCAACAGCAGCCTCGTGATCAGTACACTCTCTGTTTGAGGAACAGCAGCTGAGTGAGAAGCCTCCCCCCACCACCCAGAAGAGCTACTACGGCTGTGAACAGCACCCACCAGAGGAGCTGCTGCCAACTCACGAGCAACTGCTACCACAACCACCGGAGGAGCAACCGCAGCCCGAGAAGCCACAGCCACCCAAGGAGCAGCCCTTGAGCGACCCAACATCAAGATCTGTCGGTGAGATCAAACATGGGTAGACAAAGAAACCCCCAAAGAAAAGAAGAGGACTCGCCAGAAAAGCAGCTAAGTGAAACAGAGGCATGCAACATGACAGAAAAATAATTCAGATTAAGGGTCCTAGAGTGCATAAACCAGATGGAGGAAAAAATCAACAACTTATGCAAGAATGAAGAAGAAATGGATGAAAAAATCAATAACTTATGTAAGAACCAAGAAGAAATGAAGAGTGATATAGCTGCAATAAAAAACACCATGGAAAGTTTCAACAATAGGCTAGGAGTGGAGGACCAAATTAGCGAATTAGAGGACAGGGAAACAAAACATTCCAAAACTAAACTAAAATTGAATAAAAACATTTAAAAAAAGGAGGAGAGCCTAAGGAAGCTATGGGACAAGATGAAACAAAACAACATATGAATAATAGGGGTGCCAGAAAACAAAAGAGGAACAAGGGTTAGAAAACCTTTTAGAAGAAATAATATCAGAAAACTTCCTTAAGGTGGGAAAGAAAAAAATCACACAAGCACAGAGAGTCCCAAACACGGTGAACCTGAAAAGATCCACGCAAGGACACATCATAATTACCATGGGAAATGTTCAGGACAAAGAGAGAATCTTACAGGCTGCAAGAGAGAGATGGAAAGTTACATACAAGCGATCTCCCATTAGATTATCAAATGATTTCTCAACAGAAACACATCAGGCCAGAAAAGAATGGACAGAAATTTACAAAGTGATGCAAAGCAAAGGACTGAATCCAAAAATACTCTATCCAGCAAGGCTATCATTCAAAATTGAAGGAGAAATAAGAAGCTTCACAGAAAAAAAAAAAAAAAAAAGGTTATGTAAGTTTATCACCACCAAGCCAGAAATGCAAGAAATACAACAGGAACTGGTGTAAAAATGAGAAACAAAGAGTTAAGAAAGAAAAAAGCCACACAAAAATAGAAATGGCTACAAATAAGTACCTTTCAATAATAACTTTAAACGTAAAAGGACTAAATGCTCCAATCAAAAGATATCTAGTGGCTGAATGAATAAAACAACATGACCCATATATTTGATGTCTACAAGAGACCCACCTCAGAATAAGGGACTCACACAGACTGAAAGTGAAGGGATGGAAAAATATCTATTAGGCAAATGGAAATGAAAAAAAAAAAAAAGCTGGGGTAGCAACACTTATATCAGACAAAACAGACATCAAAGTGAAGGCCATAACAAGAGAAAAGGAAGGCCACTTCATAATACTAAAGGGAACAATACAACAAGAAGATGTAACCCTGATAAATATATATGCACTCAATGGAGGAGCACCCAAATACATAAAAAAAAACCTCCTGGGAGATATCAGAGAGAGATCAACAAGAATACAATCATAGTAGGGGACTTTAATATACCACTGACATCACTGGATAAATCCTCTAGACAATCAGCAAAGAAACAGCAATCCTAAATGACTCATTGGATCAGATGGACTTAATTGACATCGTCAGAACATTTCACCCCAAAACCACGAAATATATGTTCTTCTCAAGTGCACATGGGACATTTTCAAAAATAGACTACATATTGGGTCACAAGCAAATTCTCCGCAAATTCAAGAAGATTGAAATCATACCAAGCATCTTCTCAGATCACAATGGCATAATATTAGAAATAAACTACAATTAAAAAAAAACCCTAAAAACTCAAACACCTGAAAGCTGAATAGCATGTTATTAAATATTGATTTGGTTACCAATGAGATCAAAGAAGAAATTAAAAACATCTTGGAAACTAATGACAATGAAAACACAACAATCCAAAACATATGGGACACAATGAAAGCAGTCCTGAGAGGGAAGTTTATAGCCCTACAGGCCTACTCAAAAAACAAAACAAAAACAAAACAAAAACAAAACAAAACAAAAACAACAAGAATAAATGGTAGAAAATCATCTAACTCTACATCTCAAAGGATTAGAAAGAGAGCAACAAGAAAACCCCAGAGTGAGCAGAAGGAAGGAGATAATAAAGATCAGAGCAGAAATAAATGACATGACACCAAAAAAACAATACATAAAATCAACAGAAACAAGAGCTGTTTCTTCGAAAGGATAAACAAGATTGATAAACGTCTAGCAAGGCTCACCAAGAAGCAAAGAGAAAGGACCCAAATCAACAAAATCAGAAATGATAGAGGCGAAATAACAGCAGATCTCACAGAAATACAAATGATGGTTAAAAAATACTATGGACAACTTTACTCCAACAAACTAGACAACTTGGAGGAAATGGACAAATTGCTAGAAAAATACAACATTCTAAAACTCAATCAGGAAGAATCTAAAATCTCAATAGGCCAATAACTGTGGAAGAAATTGAAGCAGTCATCAAAAAGCTTCCATCAAACAAAAGCCCAGGACCAGACGGCTTCACAGGGGAGTTTTACCAAACATTCAAGGAAGAACTAAAACCTATCCTCCTCAGACTACTACAGAAAATTCAAGAGGAAGGAACACTTCCAAGCTCATTCTATGAAGCCAGCATCACCCTAATACCAAAACCAGGTAAAGAAAACACAATGAAAGAGAATTACAGGCCAATATCCCTCATGAACATAGATGCCGAAAACCTCAACAAAATCCTATCAAATCGGATCCAGCAGTACATCAGAAAGATCATACACCACGACCAAGTAGGATTTATCCCAGGGATGCAAGGATGGTACAATAACCGCAAATCAATAAACGTGATACATCACATAAAGAAATTGAAAGAAAAAAAACCCACATGGTCATATCAATTGATGCAGAAAAAGCATTTGACAAAATCCAACATCAATTTCTAATAAAAACTCTCAGCAACGTGGGAATAGAAGGATCATACCTCAACATAATAAAAGCCATATATGACAAACCCACAACTAACATCATACTCAATGGGAAAAAACTAAAACCATTTCCACTAAGAACAGGAACAAGACAGGGATGCCCACTCTCACCACTCCTGTTCGACATAGCAAAGGAAATATTAGCCATTGCAATTCGACAAGAAGAAGAAATAAAAGGCATCCAAGTTGGTAAAGAAGAAGTAAAACTGTCCTTATTTGCAGATGACATGACATTATACATAAAAAACCCTAAAGACTCCATGAAAAAACTATTAGACTTAATAAATGAATTTAACAATGTAGCAGGATACAAAATTAATGCCAAGAAATCTATGGCATTTCTATACACCAATAGTGAACCTATAGAAAGAGAGGCTAAAAAAGCAATCCCATTTATTATTGCACTAAATAAAATTAAGATACCTAGGAATAAACTTAACCAAGGAGGTAAAAGATCTCTATTCAGAAAACTGCAGGGCGTTGAAAAAAGAGATCTAGGAAGACATAAACAGATGAATGCACATACCATGTTCTTGGGTTGGTAGAATCAACATCATTAAAATGTCCATATTACCCAAAGCAATCTATAAATTCAATGTAATTCCACTTAAAAGACCAATGGCATACTTCACAGATCTGGAATGAACTCTCCAAAAATTCATATGAAACGAAAAAACCCCGAATACCTTCAGCAATCCTGAGAAAGAAGAACAAAGTAGGTGGGATCTCTATACCATGTATCAAGCTATATTACAAAGCCACTGTTCTCAAAACTGCCTGGTACTGGCACAAGAACAAACATATAGATCAATGGAATAGAATAGAGAGCTCAGAAATCGACCTGAACCAATATGCTCAATTAATATTTGACAAAGGAGGCAAGAACATACAATGGAGTCAAGACAGTCCCTTCAATATATGGTGTTGGGAAAATTGGACATATACATGCAAAAAAATGAAACTAGACCACCAAAATACACCATACACAAAAATAAACTCAAAATGGATAAAGGACTTAAATGTAAGACGGGAAACCATAAAAATACTAAGGAATCCAAAGGCAACAGAATCTCAGACATATGCCGAAGCAATTTCTTCAGTGATACAGCTCCTAATGCATTGGAAACTAAAGAGAAAATAAACAAGTGTGACTACATCAAAATAAAAAGCTTCTGCAAAACAAAAGAAATCATCAAGAAAGCCCACTGAATGGGAGAACGTATTTGCCAATGTTATCACTGATAATGGCTTAATCTCCAACATTTATAGGGAACTCATACAACTTAACAAAAGGAAGATAAACAATCCAATCAAAAAATGGGCAAAGGACCTAAATAGACACTTTTCAAAAGAGGGCGTTCAGAAAGCCAGGAGACATATGTAAACATGCTCAAAGTCACTAATCATGAGAGAAATGCAAATCAAAACAACAATGAGGTATCATCTCACACCTGTCAAAATGGCTATCATCAGCAAATCAACAAACAACAAGTGCTGGAGAGGATGTGGAGGAAAAGGAACCCTCTTGCACTGCTGGTGGGAATGAAGACTGGTGCAGCCACTATGGAAGACAGTATGGACTTTCCTCAACAAATTAAAAATGGAACTCCCATTTGACCCAGTGATCCCACTTCTAGGAAAATATCCCAAGAAATCAGAAACACCAATCAGAAAGAATATATGCATCCCTATGTTCATAGCAGCACAATTCACCATAGCTAAGATCTGGAAACAGCCTAAGTGCCCATCAGCAGATAAATGGATTAGAAAACGGTGGTACATCTACTTGATGGAATACTATGCTGCTGTAAAAAAGAAGGAATTCTTACTATTTGCGACAGCATGGATGGAACTGGAGAGCATTATGCTAAGTGATATAAGCCAGTCAATGAAAGAAAAATACCACATGATCTCACTCATTTATGGATAATTAAGACCATTATAAAGTGACGAGCAAAAAGAGATACAGAAGCAGAGCAACATCGAACAGACTGTCAAACTACAGCGGGAAGGCTGCGTAGGGTTCTGGGGTGAGAGCGGGGGATACGAGATCAACCAAAGGACTTGTATGCATGCATATACCCATATCCAATGGACACAAGACACAGGGGGGCATGGGAGGCTATGGTAGGGTCAAGGGGAGAAAAAAAGGAGACATATATAATACTCTTTGTAATACTTTAAGGAATAAAACAATTAAAAAAATAAAAATAAAAATAAAGAAATTTTAATTGTCTTCTTTCTCTTTTCATTATAAATCTGAAATGATATTTAACTGGTACCCATTACTGTGGTTGGGTGAGGGGAAGCAGAAAATGTTACCATATTCTAAAGCTTTATCCTGAAGCAAAATAGGATATCTTCTTATTATTACCTTTTAAAAAGTCTAGTAGTTTTTACAGTGACCTTACTTTGTTTTCAATAGATTTGAATCCACAATAAGTTTAATATTATCCCTTTATGCCAAAGATATCATATAAACATGGCAAAGGAATATAAATCATCTGGTGACTAATGTGAAAAATAGCCCAAATCCATTCAGATGTTAATAAGAGCAACACTAAAGTTGCTGCCTCTTCTTGCTCCAAGGCAATGATCAGTTTCCACATTAGCCTATGCTCCTCTGCCAAAATCATAGACATTTTAGATTTATCTGTAGCTATTATAGTCTGATATAGTGGAACAACAAAAATGTGTTTTTAAGTCAGATAGGCCTGGGTTCAAGACCTAGCCTGAAATTTGGTGCTACATAGCTTTGGGCCTCAGATAAGTTTGTGAACACTTTGAACTCCAGTTTCCTTACCTACTTCATGGGTTGATGGATTGCTATCAGGAGGTAAGAAAGACATGACTTCTGTGGGCTTTATCTTTCTTCTTCTTCTTCTTCTTCTTCTTCTTCTTCTTCTTCTTCTTCTTCTTCTTCTTCTTTCTCTCTCTCTCTCTCTCTCTCTCTCTCTCTCTCTCTCTCTCTCCCCCTCTTTCTCTTTTTCTCTCTCCCTCTAGTTTAGCAATTTCACTTTCTTTTAAGATCAAATGGTATTCATATCAATTACCACAGGAAATCACATCTCTTACCAGATTCTTCCCCTCAGGTTATTTCTGTTATTTGTTTAAGAATGAATTCATGCTGTACTAGTATGTTCTGGTCATTTTGCTTCCGATAGTCTCAGCCAGCAATCTCACTCCAGACTGCTACTCTATTCCAGCTGGACTTTTCTTGTTATTTCTTTGCTGTGTTGCTTTCAGATTCAACCACCCATATTTTCTCAGGAGTGAATTTAAGCCTCTAGCCCAACAGGAAGAGCTACTAAAGATTATGTCAAGGTTTCAAAAGATCTGGAGTCATTTTCTAAGGGGGAATGAAGGTCAGGGAACATGGGGTTCTTATTTTCTCAGGAATCTTTATGAGAGAAAAGCATTTATAAACCTTTGACCTAGGATTGTGTGACCATCTCTGATACAAGGGGAAAACAGAGCTTCCTTTGTCTCTTAGAGCAAATCTCAGGGTAAGGGAAAATTTTATTATTTTGGTTATAGAAGAAAAATATCTGACATAACTTTATTAGCACTGGGCCTGTCACAGAGAATTGGGTGAAGGGAGAGACCAGAGATGAGCAATATATACTTCCTAACCTGCAACTTATAAGAAAGGAAAACATATTTGCAAATGGAAGATGCGTTTGAGAGGTTAATTTTGTACAAAAAGTAAGTTATATTGTAGAAGAAAAGGGTATCAAGCCTGTCAAGTTGGCCTCTAGGAAAATAATTCTGACTAGATTTTTCAGTGGCAAGCCTGCTGATGTCATCCCAGCTTTCTTAAAAATCTTAGTCTTCAGGGACCTCCTGGTACCTGAGCATTGCTTATTATGCCAAAATCTTTTTCAAAATAGTGAGGAGAAGGATCTTGTAATCCCAGTCCCCTGAGAGCCTGAGCAGCATTCTCAATCAATGAGCTGTGCTTTCAGCTTTAACTTTAAACCTTCTCATGATACTTCCTGCAAACTATGGTCTTTTCAGAATGCCTCTGTGCCACTGTATCTTCAGTGGAAAAAAAACATTGTACCAATCAAGGATGTTGTCTTCTAATCAGAACATTTCTATCCTTTATAAAGGACAGTGAACTATGCTTATTTCACCTTTGGCTTTTAGCTATATGTTCCATACACAACATACTTTTTGCCATTCAAACACATTATTATATTTCACATATAAATATCCTTTTTTTGGAATCCCACCTCCTACCCAAACTACTTTTAAAAAAAAATATATTTTATTGATTTTTTTACAGAGAGGAAGGGAGAGAGATAGAGAGTTAGAAACATCGATCAGCTGCCTCCTGCACACCGCCCCCCCCCCACCCCCCGCGCTGGGGTTGTGCCCACAACCAAGGTACATGCCCTTGACCAGAATCAAACCCAGACCCTTCAGTCCGTAGGCCAATGCTCTATCCACTGAACCAAACCAGTCAGGGCCCAAACTACTTTTATAATGCCCAACAAGAGTGTATATAATCTGAATCCTGAACACATTTCCAACTTCATCTCATATTGTTCTCCCTCTCAATCACTATATACAAAGTACATTCGTTTTTAAAATGTACTTTAGGAGTGAAGAAGTGAAAAGGGAGTGGGTGGATGTGTGGTGTGTGTGAGTGTGTCTGAGGGAGGGACAGCTAGACCTTGCAGGACATTCAGGGGCTGGCAGACCAGGCTCAAATAGCTGGGAAGCCTCTGCTACTGCTGTAATATCTCCCAGAACACTAGCTCTGCCACAGAGGCTGAACCATCTTGAAGGAGAGAGCCAGCAGCCACTGCCCGTGAACTCACTAAGCCAGCAGACTATTCCCAAGACTGCACACTTGCACAGGGAACCAGCAGACACCACCTGTGACCACTCAGGAAGCCAACAGCCACTGCCCGAGACCATACACATACGCGGGGAGCCAGCAGCCACTGTCTGAGACCATGTGTGCTCCAGGAGCTAGCAGATGCCTCCCATGACTGCAAGCATGAGGGGAGCCAGCAGCCACTGCCTGCAACCGCACATGCAACAGGAGTCATCAGTCACCTCCCCCAAATGAGCGAGAAGGCAGCAGCCACACCATGAGCCCTGGGGAGCAGCTGGCAACTGTGTGGAGATCAGCCACCACCTGCAAGTGCCAGAGGGGCAGCTGTCACTCACAACTGCCCAATGAGCAGCCACTGCGTGTAATTGTGAGGGGAGTAGCCACTGCCCACTACTGTATGACCTGCCACCAGTCTCTCCATTGCAGGCTCAGGACCTGTGCAATTCAAAACCTAGATCTGTCAGTGAGAACAAAAATGGGGAGACAGAAGAACGACCCCCAAAGGAAAGAAAAGGCGAAATCTCCAGAAGAGGCACTTAATGAAATAAAGGCATGCAATATGTCAGAAAAAGAATTCAGAATAAGGATCATAAAGTTCATAAACCAGATGCATGAGAGAAATCAACAACTTATGTAAGAATCAAGAAGAAATAAAGAGTGATATAGCTACAATAAAAAAAAAAAACCACTATGGAAGATTTCAATATAGACTAGGAGAAGCAAAGGACCGAATTAGCAAATCAGAAGATAAGGAAGCAAAGCACACACAATCTGAAATGCAATAGGAGAAAGAAAAAAAAAAGAAGATTTTGAAAAAAATCAAATGGAGGAGAGCCTGCAGGAGCTTTGGACAAGATGAAGCAACACAACATACATATAATTGGGGTGAGAGAATGACAAGAAGAAGAGTAAGGACTAGAAAACCTATTCAAACAAATAATATCAGAAAACTTCCCGGATTTTCAGAATAAAAAAGTCACACAAGCACAGAAATTCCCAAAAATGATAAACTCAAAAAGATCCACACCAAAGTATGTCATAATTACAATAGCAAACATTCAGGACAAAGAGAATCTTAAAGGCTGGAAGAAAGAGACAGAAAGTTACCCACAAGGGATCTCCCGTTAGATTATCAAATGATTTCTCAACATAAACACATCAGGCCAAAAAGGAATGGAAGAAAGTATACAAAATGATGCAAAGTAAGGGGCGGAATCTAATAATACTCTATCCAGCAAGGCTACCATTCAAAATTGAAGGGGAAATAAGGAGCCTCACAGACAAAGAAAAGCTAAGGTAGTTTAACACTACCAAGCCAGCAATGCAAGAAATGATAAAGCTACTGGTAGAAAAAGAAGAAAATAAATTTAAAAAGGGAGAAGAAAGAACACAGGCAAAAAAAATTAAAAAAACGTTACAAACAAGTACTTATCAATAATAACTTTAAACGGAAATGAACTAAATGCTCCAATCAAGTGATATAGAGTGGCTGAATTGATAAGAAAACATGACCCATATATTTGCTGTCTACAAAAGACCCACCTCAGAACAAGGGACTCAAACAGACTAAAAGTGAAGGGTTGGAAAAATATATTTCAGGCACATGGAAATGAAAAAAAAAGGTGGGGTAGCAATACTTATATCTGACAAAATAGAATTCAAAGTGAAGGACATAACAAGAGATAAGGAAAGCCACTTCATAATACTAAAAGGGTTGATACAAGAAGAGGAGATATTTCTAGTAATATATATATATATATATATATATATATATATATATATATATATATATATATATATCTCCAGTGCAGGAGCACCTAAATACATAAGAAACCTTCTGAAAGATATCAAGGGAGAGAATGACATCAATACAACCATAGTAGGGGACTTTAATACCCCACTGACATCACTCGATAAATCCTCTAGACAAAAAAATCAGCAAATAAATAGCAATCTTAAATGACTCACTAGATCAGATGGAATTAATTAACATCTTAGGAACATTTAACCCCAAAGCTAGAGAATATACATTCTTTTCAAGTTCACATGGGACATTTTCAAAGATAGATGACATATTGAGTCACAGGCAAAGTCTCTCCAAATTCAAGAAGATTGAAATTATATCAACCATCATCTCAGACCACAATGGCATAATATTAGAAATCAACTACAATAGAACCAATAAAAAAATTCAAAAAATTGGAGGATGAATAGCATGCTATTAAGCAATGATTGGGTTACCAAAGAGATCAAAGAAGAATTAAAAACACCCTAGAAATGAATGACAATGATTACACAACAATCTAAAACCTATGGTGCACAATGAAAGCAATCCTGAGAGGGAAGTTCATAGGATTAAAGGTCTACCTCAGAAAATATGGAAAAATTGTAATAAATTAACTAACTCTACAACTTAAAGAATTAGAAAGAGAACAACAAGAAAAGCCTAGAGTGAGCAGAAGGAAGGAGATAATAAAGATCAGAGCAGAAATAAATGACAGAGACCAAAAAAAAAAATACAAAAGATTAATGAAACCAAGAGCTGGTTGTTTGAAAGTTTAAACAAGATTGATGAATCTCTAGTCAGGCTCACCAAGAAGCAAAGAGAGAAAATCCCAATAAACAAAATCCAAAATGAAAGAGGCGAAATAACAGCATACCCTACAGAAATATAAAGGATTTTAAAAAATAATATGAATTCCAACAAACTAGACAACCTAGAGGAAATAGACATATTCTTAGAAAAATATGATCTTACAAAACTCAATCAAGAAGAATTAAAAAAGAATCTCAACAGGCCAATAACTAAGGAGGAAATTAAAGCAGTCATCAAAAAAATTCCAGCAAACAAAAGCCCTGGTCCAGATGACTTCACAGGGGAGTTTTACCAAACATTCAAAGAAGTACGAAAGCCTGTCCTTCTCAGAATATTCCAAAAAATTCAAGAGGAAAGCACACTTCCTAGCTCTTTCTATGAAGCCAGAATTACCCTAATCACAAAACCAGATAAAGACACCACAAAAAAAGAGAATTACAGACCAATATCCCTAATGAACATAGATGCTATAATCCTCAAAAAAAAAATCCTACCAAATAGGATCCAGCATTACATTAGAAAGATCATACACCATGACCAAATGGGATATATCCCAGGGATGCAAGGCTCTTACAATATCTGCAAATCAAAAAAATGTGATACATCACAAAAACATATTGAAAGACAAAAATAACATAATCCTATCAATTGATGCAGAAAAGGCATTTCACAAATCCAACATTCTTTCCTGATTAAAAATAAAAACTCTCAACAAAGTGGGAATAGAGTGATCATATATCAACCTAACAAAAGCCTTATATGACACTTACAGCAAACTTCTTACTCAATGGGCAAAAACTAAAACCATTTCACCTAAGAACAGTAATGAGAGAGAAATGCCCACTTTCACCACTCTTGTTTGAAATAGTACTGAAAATGCTAGCCATAGTGATCAGACAAGAAGAAGAAATGAAAGGCATCCACATTGGAAAAGAAGTAGTCATTACATGCAGATGACATGATATGGTACTTAAAATACCCTAAGGACTCCATCATAAATCTACTGGAGGTAATAAATTAATTAGACAATGTAGCAGGATACAAAATTAACACCCAGAAATCTATGGCTTTTTTATACACCAATGATTAACTCACAGAGACAGAGAAGCTAAAAAAATAATCCCATTCACCACTGCAACACAAAAATTAAGGTATCTAGGAATGAATTTAACTGAGGTAAAGGAACTGTTCTCATAAAATTATAGAAAGCTGAAAGAAGAGATAGAGGAAGACACAAACAAATGGAAGAATATTCATGTTCAAGGATTGGTAGAATCAACATCGTTAAACTGTCCATCCTGTCAAACCAGTTTGGCTCCGTGGATAGAGCATTGGCCTGCGGACTGAAAGGTCCCAGGTTTGATTCCGGTCAAGGGCATGTACCTTGGTTGCAGGCACATCCCCAGTAGGACGTGTGCAGGAGGCAGCTGATGGATGTTTCTCTCTCATCAATGTTTCTAACTCTCTATCCCTCTCCCTTCCTCTCTGTAAAAAATCAATAAAAAAAAATTAAAAAAAAAATGTCCATCCTACCCAAAGCAATCTATAGAATCATTTCAGTCCCCATTAAAATACGAATGGCATACTTCAAAGATCTAGAAAATACTCTCCAAAAATTCATCTGGAACAAAAAAAGACCCAGAATAGGTGCAACAATATTGAGAAAGAAGAACAAAGTTGGAGGGATCACAATACCAGATATCAAGCTATATTACAAAGACACTGTTCTCAAAAATGTCTGGTACCAGCACAAGATAAGATATATAGACCAATGGACTGGAACAGAGAACCCAGAAATCGACCCAAGCCATTATGCTCAATTAATAATTTGACAAAGGAGACAAGACCATACTCTGGAGTCAAGAGTCTTTTCAATGAATGGTATTGGAAAATTGGACATATACATGCAAAAAAATGAAACTAGACCACAAACTTACACCATACACAAAAAATAAACTCAAAATGGATAAAGGACTTGAACATAATATGGGAAACCATAAAAATCGTAGAAGAAGACATCAGCATAAAATTGCAGACATTGCCCTGACCGGTTTGGCTCAGTGGATAGAGTGTCGGCCTTCGGACTGAGGGGCCCTGGGTTTGATTCCAGTCAGGGGCATGTGCCTTGGTTGTGGGAACATCTCCAGTGGGGGAGGGGGGTGCAGGAGGCGGCTGATCGATGTTTCTCTCTCATCGATGTTTCTAACTCTCTGTCCCTCTCCCTTCCTCTTTGTGAAAAATGTATAAAATATATTTTAAAAAATTTCAGACATTTGTTGTAGCAATATCTTTACTGATACAACTCCTAGGTCAATGTAAACTAAGGAGAAAATAACCAAATGGGACTACATAAAAATAAAAAGCTTCTGCACAGAAAAAGAAACCATCAACAAAACAACAAGAAAGTCCACTGCATGGGAGAACATATTTGCCAATGTTATCTCCAGTAAGGGTTTAATCTCAAAAATCTACTGGGAACACCTACAAATTAACAAAAGGAAGATAAACAATCCAATCAAAAAAAATGGGCAAAGAACCTAAATAAACACCTTTTGAAAGAGGGCATACAGAAGACCAAGAGACATGAAAACATGTTCAAAATCACTAATCATCTGAGAGATGCAAATCAAAACAATGATATACCATCTCACACCTGTCAGAATGGCTATCATCAACAAATGACAAGTGCTGGAGTGGATGCGAAGAAAAAGGAAGCCTCTTGGAGTGCTGGTGGGAATGCAGACTGGTGCCACTGTGGAAAACATTATGGCGTTTCCTCAAAAAATTAATAATGGAACATCATTTGACCCATTAATCCCATTTCTAGGAATACATCCCAAGAACCCAGAAACACCAGTCAGAAAGGATAAATGCATTCCTATGTTCATAGCAGCACCATTTACTATAGCTAAGATTTGGAAACAGTGTAAGTGCCAATCAGCAGATCAGTGGATTAGAAAACTGTGGTTCTACACAATGGAATACTACGCTGCAGTAAAAAAGAAGGAATTCTTACCATTTGTGATGGCATGGATGGAACTGGAGAGCATCATGCTAAGCGAAATAAGCCAGTCAGAGAAAGATAAATATCATATGATCTCATTCATTTGTGGAATATAATGAACAACATAAACTGATGAATAAAAACAGAACCAGTCATAGAAGCATCAAATTGACTCTCCAACCTATGATGGAAAGTGGGTGGGGGGGTGGGAGTAAGAGATTAACCAAAGGACTTGTATGCATGCATATGAGCATAGCCAATGGATACGAATGGGGGGGGCAGTGAGGGCATGTGCTGGGGGTTGGGAGCTGCTGGGGAGAGGTCAATGGGGGAAAAAGGAGACGTACATAATACATTAAATAATAAACAACTTAAATTAAATAAATAGGTAAATAAATACAATATACTTTAATCCCATCAAACTAATATATTTCGTATGATTTTTATCCTAGCTGTTCCCTGTTTGGACTCCTTTTATATTGACACTTAAAGTTTGATTTGTATCAATTGTTTTGTTTTTTCAGTCACCCCCAGTATAATGTGGAGTTCATAGTTATTCAGCCTTTTGTCTTAGTTGTTTAATTCAGTGCCTGGAACATAGTAGGTATTCAACAAATATATTGGGCATAAATATGAGTCTTGGTATATTTTTCAAGCAAAAAGCTATAATGCATAAAGAGATGTAGGGACAGTGATTCTATTCCAAGAGCCATGGCAGAAATTAAAATTTCCTTTCTCTGGCCTTTTTTCTAATCCCTTTTCCACACAGTAGCCAAAGTAAACTTTTTCAAATGATTTTTTTTTGTTTCATTCCCCTACTTTAATTATTCAATGATTTCCCATTATCCTCAAAATAAATGTGTTATTGTTTTACAAAAATTTACTGAAAGCTATTAGTTTTCTATCCTATATAATAAAAGGGTAATATGCAAATCAACCAAACAGTGAATGACTGGTTGCTAAGATGTGCTGACCAGCAGGGGTCAGATGCTCAACACAGGAGCTGCCTCCAGCCCACAAGCCCTGATCGCCGAATGTGAATGGGGAACTGGGGGTGGGTGGCAGTGGATGCAGGTGGCACCAGGCCAAGGCCCCTGCCCTGCTGGTCACCCCCCACACAGAGGGCAACCCACGGCAAGGAGCAGGGCCAGCGAGCGGGTGGGAATGGCCAACCTCTCAGTCTGTTCCCCTGGCCTGCAGGCATTGCCCAATGGTGAACAGGGAACCGGGGGTGGGTGGCAGTGGGGGGGGGCATGGCCAGATGCAAATAGCCGGGGTAGATGTCCCTGATCACAGGCCAGTCCTAGGGGCCATACCTATGCATTGATTTCGTCCACTGGGCCTCTAATTTATATATAATAAATTATCATAAACTTAGAGACTTAAAACCACACCCATTTATTAGCTCAAAGTTCTTTAAGTTAGAAGTCTGGGCACTGTGCAGCTGGGATCTCTGTTCAGAGTACAAGAAAGCTGAATTCAAAGTGGCAGCTAAGCTGAGTTCACATCTAAAGTTTCTGTGGAAAATTTCCTTCAAAGCTTATTCTTATTGGAATAATTTAGTTTCTTGTGTTGCAAAACTACTGTAGAACTGTCTTCTTCCTGTCTGTCAGCTAGGGGCCACTCTTAGCTCCCTTCACTTTATGCTGGCAGTATCACATAAAAGAATTACTGTTTGTTTGTTTTTGCTTTACTGTATTTTCTTGATATAAATACAATGTATTTCATAAGCATCAGCTACCATTTTACCACTACACAACAAAAACAAAAGTTGAAAGTATTAAATAATGTGAAAAGTAATTACAGAAATGCTTTCACTTCCACAAAAGTCGTTTCTAACAGTGTCTTGCATACTTTGTACAATTTGCTTGTAATTGGTCTGATAGATGAAATGAAACAAAGTTGAATTTATTCAAACTTTTATTTCTCAGTTGAAAATGCTCTTTTCATCAGAGGTGGTTGAGTTTTCCCGACATCAAACATCATTTCCAAAGGTGGGTTATTAAGAGAACACCAATCAGGAATACAGCCTGTCTGATTGTAATATTCCTTTGAGACAGAACGGCTCCCCAGTATGTCTTGCAGTGCTCCAAAAATAGCTCCTCCCAACCAGGCCACACAATTAGCTTTTGAAGGTGGAGTATGAATACGGAATGTCTTGGTGCCAAGTGTTTTCTTATACTTTGGTTTTTCTACCAAATACCTTATTTCTGCAAGCAATCTATGGAGAAATCCTGGCAACATAGATGTGCCACCTATGATTACTAATTGCTTCCTGGTGTCTATTGGGCACTGCATAAGGGAATCCAATATTAAAGTGGCAACGGATTTCTCTTCATTATCTTGTTCAAAAAATTTCCACAACCGAATCCCTGATTGATCCAAGGACATGTAAAATCTACTCTCCATCTAATGGGTAGTCAACATTTGGGGGTGGTGAGGGATGCTCAGTATTCCCATCGATATTAAATTTTGCTGCTTGGATTTTTAGTCCACATTTCAGATCACTTACAAAGCAAGTGCGCACTTTAATGTCCTCTAAGACACCTTCTGGGATTGAACCCATCACAGAGGGAAGGCTCTGTTCTTTAGCAGCACCTGTGTCAACAGTACATTGCTCCAATAGTTGAGTTTCCAACTCCCTGTGCAGAGTTTTTCCTCCTAGGGGGAGTGCTCCCCAGCAATTTAGTACTGGGATTCCTCATATATAGGTAACATCAGGCTTTCTCTATATCCACAATCCAGGACCATAGCAGAGTTTATCCCAAGTGTCAGAAGAGCCATTACATGGCTTGGGGCAAGCAAAGCAGACAGAACCTCAAAATACTTGTAGAGAACGTGAGTGAGTGTCTCTCTGAAGTGGGAAGGACATAGTACTGATTCAATAACCATGACTCGGCGATCTCTGGGATTCACCAACAAATGTCTGAAATACAGTATGTGGATAAATTCCTTTAGGTATAAATATAATTCTTCTGTATTGATATTGTACTGAACAACTTTGATAGGCTTAGGCATGCCAGCATTTTTTTATTTATAGTATTATTTTATTTTTTTAATTGATTTATTGCTTAAAGTATTACAAAGAGTATTACATATGTCTCCTTTTTTCCAACCCTTGACAATCCCCTGGCCTCCCCAACCCCCCAGTGTCTTATGTCCATTGGTTATGCTTATATGAATGCATACAAGTCCTTCAGTTGATCTCTTACCCTCCCCTCCCGCCCCCCCAACCCTCCCCGGCATTCCCGCTGTAGTTTGACAGCCTGTTTGAGACTGCTCTGCCTCTGTATCTATTTTTGTTCCTAAGTTTATAATGGTCTTTATTATCCATAAGTGAGTGAGATCATGTGGTATTTTTCCTTCACTGACTGGGTAATTTCACTTAGCATAATGCTCTCCAGTTCCATCCATGCTGTCGCAAATGGTAAGAATTCCTTCTTTTTTTACAGCAGCATAGTATTCCATCGTGTAGATGTACCACAGTTTTCTAATCCATTCATCTACTGATGGGCACTTAGGCTGTTTCCAGATCTTAGCTATGGTGAATTGTGCTGCTATGAACATAGGGATGCATATATCCTTTCTGATTGGTGTTTCTGGTTTCTTGGGATATATTCCTAGAAGTGGGATCACTGGGTCAAATGGGAATAGGAAGTTTCATTTGCATCTTGGGCAGAAGCAGTCTACCTTAATTTATGTCAGATACTTCTCTTCTTCATCAGTAATATTTACCAGATTCTAGGTCAGGGGTGGGCAAACTTTTTGACTCGAGGGCCACAATGGGTTCTTAAACTGGACCGGAGGGCCGGAACAAAAGCATGGATGGAGTGTTTGTGTGAACTAATACATGTTAACACTGTTACTGGTGAAGGAGCAGAGGGGAGAGCCAGAGAACCCTCCGCTCTTTCGGCTCCGCGGGCCGGATAGAACAGCAGAACAGGCCGGATCCGCCCGCGGGCCATAGTTTGTCCACAGCTGTTCTAGATTGTGACCAAATGGACCCTTTGATTTGGGATCCAGGAAAGATTATTTGACCTATGGATTATAGGCTTTAGCATAAAGCATTAAAGAGTTATAGAATCTGGTCATACTACTATGAGACAACAAGGTATCAGCAGGAGGTTGTATAAATTTTTCCTTTTAAGAAATGAAAGAAAATCAAGTTTTAGCTTTACCTTACAGTATTGATATCAGAACTTATTTTAAACTCTTATAACAATTCAAATTTTAGCAAACTTGACCACAAATGTAAAATTCTCTTTATCACTTCAATTTTTTATACATTAAGATTATCTATCATAACCAGAAATTCTAGTTTAGACAAAATTACTCCAGTTTCCCTTAAAATAATGTACCTCCACACCTTATACCTTTGTCCACCAAAACCACATTCTACTTTTCTTGCAGACAAAGTTCTTTCCCTTATTATTTCTAGTAACTTTAATTACATATATTAATTAGAATCCTTAAAAACATTAATTTCTATTAAAAACTAGGAGGTTAGCATTTGTGAACTGTTACATTAGCATTTTGTGAATTAACAGATGTATACTTTTTATAAGTTCTAGAACAGGGGTGGGCAAACTTTTTGACTCGAGGGCCACAATGGGTTCTTAAACTGGACCGGAGGGCCGGAACAAAAGCATGGATGGAGTGTTTGTGTGAACTAATATAAATTCAAAGTAAACATCATTACATAAAAGGGTACAGTCTTTTTTTTCAATAGTTTTATTCATTTCAAACGGGCCGGATCCGGCCTGCGGGCCGTAGTTTGCCCACGGCTGTAGAATCATGTGCTTTTCAATAGAAAATTGCTCAGCGTGGAAAAATAGACTCAAATTTATCTTTAGTTTTTCTGCAACAGGAAATCAAGCCTAGATGACCCTATGTTCAGTAATTAATGCTTTGATATTTTACCTTATTTCTAAATAATCTAGGTATTTAATGACTAGCCATCATTTAATTTAAAAATTTAAGTGCAGGACAATTCTATTACCAAAGTCCATATAATTTATAATATTTGCAATCATTTTGAGAGATAGGCAAGGTTTGGGGGGTTAGCAAAAGGGTCAGATGAACTTTGAACTTCTAGTCACACCTTTTGATCTTAAACATTTACAAGACAAAAACAATTGTTTCCAGTTACCCAAAGAACTGGATTGTAATCACAGGAATAAATAGGCTGATCTGTCTTTACAACTATGTGTTATCCAGTTTGTTTACTTTTCCCTCTGAGTACAATTTTCATTTTAGTTTACTTAGTACAGAAAGTAAAAAAATATTACTATTGGGCTCTCAATATCAGTTTCCAATTTGACCAAATATTTTATCATAAAGTTATTAAACTCTATTCATTTTCATTTTCATTTATTTTTCCTATTTTAAGGGAATAATGTAGCAGTTTACCAGGAAATCCATCAGAGTTCTGTCAACTCTGTTAAGGGTCCATACTTGGGACACTTAAGTTGATATTGAAAAATTTGCATAAGTCCTGTGAAAACAATCCCTTTTTTAGCATTTCAGTTGATTTCAAATGGGACATCGATTTCTGGATCAGTGTTTTGATAATGGACCCCTAGGTAGGTACAAAACCTTCATGTTATTTTGTGTCTTCCTCCAGCATTCTTTCAAAGTGCTCAGCTATAGTCATCAGTTCAGTCAGGCCTGTGACCTCATATCTTATTTTTTGAATTCTTTAAATCAATTCACTAATCTAAGAATACAATAAATTTACAAAGCAGTCTGAGTTGCCTTAAATAAATATTGTATGGAATCCCACATATTGTCAAAATGAGAGCTTCCAAATGGGCTCTAAAGTCTACCACAGATTTTTCTTTTTGTTTGCAACAGAATAATAAACCAAACAATGGTCACAGGTAAAACTCTAAGAATTACTTGCTACATTACAAGTCCTTTCAAGTCAAAGATCTTCAGTATCATCCTTGTGGTTTTGCCATTTTCTTCCTGCATCTTTTTTTTTGTGAAGAGGGGTTTCCCCAAGTCCTACCAAAATGTGTAAAAGCTGATGAAGATTTAGTAGCCTGCAGTTATAAGCCCTGATAATAACTCTATATTGTTCAAAAAATGTTTTGGGTTCCACCATAGGTTTAGGAATTTTTTTTACTAGAGCTCTTGGTGTCGTTTTTTTTTAAAAAAATATATATATATTTTATCTATTTCAGAGAGGAAGGGGGAGAAAAATAAAGCATCAATGATGAAATAAAATAATTAATCAGCTGCCTCCTGCATGATCCCTGGGTTTCGAGCCTGCAACCCAGGCATGTGCCCTGACCTGGAATCAAACTGTGACCTCCTGGTTCATAGGTCGATGCTCAACTAGTGAGCCACCAAGGCTGGGCCTTAGTGTAATTTTTGACTAAGGAATTAAAGACAGCTGAAAAGGCTTGTCTGCAGCTTTGAGTAGTTTAATTTTAAATGGTAATTTTAATAGTCTCCTTTTATTGAATTTATTGGGGTGACATTGGTTCAAAATATCATATAGGTTTCAAGTGTACAGCTCAACAAAACATCACCTGCACCTTGCATTGGATGCTCATCATCCAAAGCAGTCTCTTTCCATCCCCATTCATCCCCTCTTTGCCCACCTCCACCTACCACCATCCACTTTTCCTTCTATCACCATACTGTTGTCTGTGTCTATGTGTAACCAATCTTCTATAGCTCTACTAATAAAAGGGTAATATGCTAATTACACCAGATGTCTTCCAGGCGACCTTTGGGATGTCCTCTGGACAAAGCCGTGGCTGCGAGGGTCGAGGCAAGCCACCAAGGCTGGGAGGGCCCATCACAGAGCCCTGGCTGGGTTGGCAGGGCCTCCCTCTGGGCAGCATTGATCACAGAGCTCTGGCAGTGCCTCCCTGTGGTGGTGATGGGGCCCATCGCAGAGCCCTGGCTGGGAGGGCAGGGCCTCCCTTTGCTCTTCCATTGATCCTAGAGCCCCAGAAGGGTGGGCAGGGCCTTCCTCTGGGCAGCAATGAATGGCAGAGCCCAGGACAGATGGGAAGGGCCTCTCTCTGCAAGGCATCCATCTGGGGGCCCCATGGTCCATTGCCCCATAGGGGGAGGCCCAGGTCACCAGCCAGTGACACTGTGGTGGGTGGGCAGGGTCTGTCATCTGTGTCCCTTCAGAGGGAGGCCCAGTCCAGCCAAGCAATGGCACCCTATGCCTTTTGCCTGCAGAGGGAGGCTACCTGTGGCAGAGTGGAGGCAGTGCCGCACAGATGGCAAGCAGTGGCATCCTCGGGGTGGGGCCAGCTGCCTAAAGCCGTGTGAAAGAAAGCCCCAATTGGTCTCTTCCCCCACTAGACCCCCCCAATTGCCCCTTCTCACTCCTGACCCTGACAGTAGGGAGGAGGGATCTTAATTCCAACAGTCCCTCCCCCAGCCTTCCTCGACCTCAGAATGTCTGAAGACCAACTATTGTCACAATGTACCTCTGAAGCCAAAAGAAAGCAGCATTGTCAACAGAAAATGTCTGAAGACCAACTATTGGCACAATGTATCTCTGAAGCCGGCACCATCAATACAATGTATCTGAAGACCAACTATTGGCACACTGTACCTCCGAAGCTGAAAGAAGCTAGCATTGTCATCAAAATATGTCTGAAGAACAGCCATCGACAAGTACTACCAAAACTGGTAGGAACTGCCTTCACAGTGAAAATGAAGTAAATGAGGATACAATTATCAAGCATAGTTGTGGTGGAATGACTGTTACATGTCAATTTTGCCTATCACTAAATTTCTCCAATGAAAATCCATCTGATGGAAAATTTACTCAATGTTGTAGCAAACATAAAGTTTGTCCAAATGATATACATTTCTCAGAATACCTGGCATATTTTTTAAAAAATAATGATAAATGAAGATTCTGACAGTAAAAATTTCATGGAAAATATTTGTTCGATAAATAGTTCTTTTGCTTTTGCTTCAATGGGTATAAATATTGCATCAGAATCAGGATATGGGTCATACAGTTTCAGAATACACAGACAGGTTTATCACCATACTGGAACTTTACATCCTTCTGATGGTGTTTCTCAGAAGTTTGCTCAACTCTATATTTTAAATATATTTTATTGATTTTTTTTACAAAGAGGGAGAGGGATTGACAGTTAGAAACATCGATGAGAGAGAAACATTGATCAGCTGCCTCCTGCACACCCCCTACCAGGGATGTGCCCACAACCAAGGTTCATGCCCTTAACCAGAATAGAACCTGGGATCCTTCAGTCTGCAGGCCAACACTGAAGACTGAGCCAAACCAGTTAGGGCTCAACTCTATATTTTAGATATGGCTGAAGCAACGAGTAAAAGATTAACAATGCCAGAAAACCAAGGTTGCTCAGAAAGACTCATGACCAACATCAACAACCTCATGCATGAAATAAGTGAATTAACAAAATCATACAAGATGCTGCATGAGGTAGAAAAGGAAGCCCAATATGAAGCAGCAGCAAAAGGTACTGCTCCCAAGGAAGTAACAATGGCAATTAAATATGATCATAACAGTGATCCAGGTAGATATAATTCTCTCTGTGTAACTGAGGTTGCTGTCATATTCAGAAATGAAGATGGAGAACCTCCTTTTGGAAGGGACTTGCTCATTCATTGTAAACCAGATCCCAATAATCTGAATGCCACTAAAATGAAACAAATCAGTATCCTGTTTCCTACATTAGATGCAAAGACATATCCTGTTCTATTCCCACTTGGTGAAAAAGGCTGGTGAATGGACATTCATTAAGACTCAGAGACGACAGTGTAATTGACAATAATATTAGACAAAATGTAAGGACACGAGTCACACAAATGCAGTATTATGGATTTCATCTCTCTGTTCAGGACATGTTCAATCCTATTTTAAATGCAGGAAAATTAACTCAACAGTATATTGTCGATTCATATTAAAAAATGGAAGCCAATTGGATAAATTTCATTAAAGCAAATGAATCTAAGTTGAGAGTTGAAAAATATAGTGATTTGATGGATTATCTTACATCTAAATCTGAAAATGACAATGTGCTGATTGGTAAAATGATAATACTTCCATCAATTTTTGAGGGTAGTCCCAGAAATATGCAGCAGTGATATCAGGATGCTATGTCAATTGTAATACCTATGGGAAGCCCAATTTATTCATAACCATGACATGCAACCCCAAATGGGCAGATATTACAAACAATTTACAACACTGGCAAAAAGTTGAAAACAGACCTGACTCGGTAACCAGAGTTTTTAATATTAAGCTGAATGCTCTTTTAAATGATATATGTAAATTCCATTTATTTGGCAAAGTAATAGCTAAAATTCATGTCATTGAATTTCAGAAACGTAGATGGCTTCATGCTCACATATTATTGATATTGGATAGTGAACTCAAATTACGAACAAAAGATGACATGACTGTATAGTTGAGGCAGAAATTCCGGATGAAGACCAGTGTCCTCGACTTTTTCAAATTGTAAAATCAAATATGGTACATGGACCATGTGGAATACAAAATCCAAATAGTCCATGTATGGAAAATGGAAAATGTTCAAAGGGATATCTGAACGAATTTCAAAATGCGACCACTGGAAATATTGGTGGATATCCCAAATACAACTGAAGATCTGGTAGCACCATGTCTATTGGAAATAAAGTTGTCAATAACACTTGGATTGTCCCTTATAACCTGTATTTGTGCCTTAAATATAAATATCATATAAATGTTGAAGTGTGCGCATTGACTAAAAGTGTCAAATATTTATTTAAATACATCTATAAAGGGCACAATTGTGCAAATATTCAAATTTCTAAAATAATATTTTATCAATCATGACGAAGTATAGGACTTTCATTGACTCCAGGTATGTGAGCACTCCTGAGGATGTTTGGAGACTTTCTGCAATGTTAATGCATGACCAACCCCATGAAATCACAAGATTAGCTGCTATTCATTTGCCAAATGAACAACATTTGTATTTTCATATTGATGATTTGGCTGAAGTTATAGATAAGGCTAAAAGACATAACTCAACTTTGATGGCTTGGTTCTTATTGAATAGAGAAGATTCTGATGCGTGTAATTATTATTATTGGGAGATTCCATAGCATTGTGTGTTAATAATTCTTTGTGGACAAAACTCCAAAAGGGTGGGAATAAAGTATAAGGTAGACTTTTCACTGTGAGCTTTAGAGAACCAGAACGATATTACCTTAGACTTTTGCTTCTGAATTTAAAGGGTGCTATAAGTTTTGATGATCTACAAACTCTAGGAGGTGTAATTTATGATACATTTCATGAAGCTGCTAAACATCGAGGATTACTAATCATTGACACTATCTGGAAAGATACAATTGATGATGCAATCATCCTTAATATACCCAAACAACTATAGCAACTTTTTGCATATATATGTATGTTTGGATATCCTTCTGATGCAAACAAATTATGAGATAAGAGTAAATCTCAATTTATTGAAGATTTTTGTTGGAAATTACACTGGAGGGAAGGTGCCTGTGTGAACGGTGAAATGCATGCCCTTAACGAAATTCAAGAGATATTCACATTGCATGGAATGAAATGTTCTTATTTCAAACTTCCGGTCTATCTTTTCTTTTTTTGGAGGGGGGGGGGTGGTATTTTATTTTATTTATTTATTTATTTATTTTATTATTAGTTAAGGTATTACAAATGTGTCCTCATCCCCCCATTACCCCCAACCTCCTCCCGCCCCACCCCACACACTCATGCTCCCATTCCCCTGTTGTCCATGTCCATTGGTTTGGCTTATATACATGTATACAAGTCCTTCGGTTGATCTCTTCCCCTTACACCCGCCCTCCCTTAATTACCTTCTGGGGATTGATAGCCTGATCACTGTTTCTCAGTCTTTGGATCTGTCCCTTTTCATCAGTCTATGTTGTTCTCTATAATCCACAAATGAGTGAGATCATGTGGTATTTATCTTTCTCTGACTGGCTTATTTCACTTAGCATAATGCTCTCCAGTTCCATCCATGCTGTTGCAAAAGGCAAGAGTTCCTTTTATTTACCGCAGCATAGTATTCCACTGTGTATATGTACCACAGTTTTCTAATCCACTCATCTGCTGATGGGCACTTAGGCTGTTTCCAAATCTTAGCTATGGTGAATTATGCTGCTATGAACATAGGGGTGCATATATCATTTCTTATTGGCGTTTCTGGTTTCTTGGGATATATTACTAGTAGTGGGATCACTGGGTCAAATGGGAGTTCCATTTTTAGTTTTTTGAGGTAGCTCCATACTGTTCTCCACAGTGGCTGCACCAGTCTGCATTCCCACCAGCAGTGAAGAAGGGTTCCTTTTTCTCCACATCCTCTCCAACACTTGTTGTTTGTTGATTTGTTAATGATAGCCATTCTGACAGGAGTGAGATGATACCGCATTGTCATTTTTGATTTGCATCTCTCGTATAATTAGTGACTTTGAGCATGTTTTCATATGTCTTTTGGCCTTCTGTATGTCCTCTTTCGAAAAGTGTCTATCTAGGTCTGTTGCCCATTTTTTTATTGGATTGTTTATCTTCCTTTTGTTAAGTTTCATGAGATACCTGTAAATGTTGGAAATTAAACCCTTATCGGTGGTATCATTGGCAAATATGTTCTCCCATGTAGTGGGTCTTCTTGTTGTTTTGTTGATGGTTTCCTTTGCTGTTCAAAAACTTTTTATTTTGATGTAGTCCCATTTGTTTATTTTCTCTTTAGTTTCCATTGCCCTAGGAGCATTATCAGAGAAGAAATTCCTTCGGCATATGTTTGCAATTTTGCTGCCTGTGGATTCCTCTAGTATTTTTATGGTTTCCCGTCTACGTTTAAGTCTTTTATCCATTTTGAGTTTATTTTTGTGTATGGTGTGAGTTGGTGGTCTAGTTTCATCTTTTTGCATGTATCTGTCCAATTTTCCCAACACCATTTATTTAAAAGACTGTCTTGACTCCATTGTATGCTCTTGCCTCCTTTGTCGAATATTAATTATGCATAGTGGTTTGGGTCAATTTCTGGGGTCTCTATTCTATTCCATTGATATATAAGTCTGTTCTTGTGCCAGTACCAAGCTGTTTTAAGAACAGTGGCTTTGTAATACAGTTTGATATCTGGTATTGAGATCCCACCTACTTTGTTCTTCTTTCTCAGGATTGCTGCAGCTATTCAGGGTCTTTTTTTATTCCAGATGAACTTTTGGAACGTTCGTTCGAGATTTGTGAAATATGTCGTTAGTAATTTAATGAGGATTGCATTGAATCTATAGATTGCTTTGGGTAGTATGGACATTTTGATGAAGTTGATTCTACCAATCCATGAACACGGTATCTTCTTTCATCTGTTTATGTCTTCCTCTATCTCTTTTTTCAGTGTCCTGTAGTTTTTGGCATATAAGACGTTTACCTTCTTAGTTAAGTTTATTCCTAGGTATTGTAACTTTTTTGGTGCAATGGTAAATGGGATTGCATCTGTAGTTTCACTTTCTGTAAATTCACTATTGGTGTAAAGAAATGCCATGGATTTCTTAGCATTAATTTTGTATCCTGCTACATTGCTGAATTCATTTATTAAGTCTAATAATTTTTTGATGGAATCTTTAGGGTTCTGTATGTACAGTATCATGTCATCTGCAAATAAGGACAGTTTTACTTCTTCTTTTCCAATCTGGATGCCTTTTATTCCTTCTTCTTGTCTGATCTCAATGGCTAGTACTTCCAGTACTATGTTGAACAGGAGTGGTGAGAGGGGGCATCCCTGTCTTGTTCCTGTTTTTAGGGGGAATGGTTTTAGTTTTTGCCCATTGATTATGCTGTTGGCTGTGGGTTTGTCATATATTATGTTGAGGTATGATCCCTCAATTCCTATCTTGCTGAGAGTTTTTATCAAGAAAGGGTGTTGGATTTTGTCAAATGCTTTTTCTGCATCAATTGATATGACTATGTGGTTTTTTTTTCTCAATTTGTTTATGTGATGTATCACATTTATTGATTTGCGGATATTGTACCATCCTTGCATCCCTGGGATAAATCCTACTTGGTCATGGTGTATGACCTTTTTGATATACTGCTGGATCCGATTTGCTAGGATTTTGTTGAGGATTTTAGCATCTATGTTCATGAGGGATATTGGCCTATAATTCTCTTTCATTGTATTGTCTTTATCTGGTTTTGGTATTAGGGTGATGGTGGCTTCATAGAATGAGCTGGGAAGTGTTCCTTCCTCTTGGATCTTTTGACATAGTGTGAGGACAGGTTTTAGGTCTTCCTTGAATGTTTGGTAAAACTCCCCTGTGAAGCGGTCTGGCCCTGGGCTTTTGTTTGCTGGAAGCTTTTTGATTACTGCTTCGATTTCCTCCATAGTTATTGGCCTATTGAGATTTTTAGATTCTTCCTGATTAAGTTTTGGAATGTTGTATTTTTCTAGGAATATGTCCATTTCCTCCAAGTTGTCTAGTGTGTTGGAGTAGAGTTGTTCATAGTATTTTCTAACAATCCTTTGTATTTCTATGGGTTCTGTTGTTAGTTCTCCTCTTTCATTTCTGATTTTGTTTATTTGGGTCCTCTCTTTTTGTTTCTTGGTGAGCCTGCCTAGAGGTGTATCAATCTTGTTTATCCTTTCAAAGAACCAGCTCTTGGTTTTGTTGATCTTTTGTTTTGTTTTTTTTTGTTTTTGGTCTCTATGTCATTTATCTCTGCTCTGATCTTTGTTATTTCCTTCCTTCTGCTTACAGTGGGCTTTTTTTGGTGCTCTCTTTCTAACACTTCAAGTTGTAGAGTTAGGTCATTTATTCTCATTGTTCCTTGTTTCTTGCAGTAGGCTTGTAGAGCTATGAACTTCCCTCTCAAGACTGCTTTTGCTGTGTCCCATAGGTTTTGGATTGTTGTGTTTTCATTGTCATTTTTTGCCATGATGTTTTTTATTTCTTCTTATATCTCACTGGTAACCCAGTCGTTGTTTAATAGCATGCTATTTAGTCTCCATGTGTTTGATTTTTCTGGATTGTTTTTGTTGTAGTTGATTTCCAGTTTTATGCCTTTGTGGTCTGAGAAGATGCTTGATATGATTTCAGTTTTCTTGAATTTGAAGAGACTTTGTTTGTGACCCAATATATGGTCTATCTTTGAAGATGACAAATGTGCACTTGAGGAGAATGTATATTATATGGCTTTGGGGTGTAATGTTCTGAAGATGTCAATTAACTCCATCTGATCTAGTGAGTCATTTAGGATTGATGTTTCTTTGCTGAGTTTCTGTTTAGAGGATTTGTCCAGTGGTGATAATGGGGTGTTAAGGTCCCCTACTATGATTGTATTGCTGTCAATCTCTCCCTTGATCTCCTCCAGAAGTTTTCTTATGTATTTGGGTGCTCCTATATTGGGTGCATATATATTTACCAGAGTTATTTCTTCTTGTTGGACTGCTCCTTTTAGTATTATGAAGTGGCCTTCTTTATCTCTTTTTATGTCCTTCACTTTGAGATCTAATTTGTCAGATATAAGTATTGCTACCCCGGCTTTTTTTTTTTTTCACTTCCATTGGCCTGAAAAACCTTTTTCCATCCCTTCACCATCAGTCTGTGTGCATCTTTTTTTCTGAGGTGGGTTTCTTGTAGACAGCAGATATATGGGTCATGTTTTCTTATCCACTCATTTACCCTATGCCTTTTGACTGGGCATTTAATCCATTTACATTTAAAGTTATTATGGATAGAAACTTGTTTGTTGCCCTTTTTGTTCTTTACCGCTGCGTTCCTTCTTTGTTTCCTATTTTTCTATTTACTGCAGACCCATTAGCATTTCTTGCATTGCTGGCTTGGTTGTAATAAACTCCTGTAGACCTTTTTTGTCTGTGAAACTCCTGATTTGACCCTCAATTTTGATTGATAGCCTCGCTGGGTGCAGTATTCTTGGATTCAGACCCTTCCTTTGCATGACTTTGTATATTTCATTCCATTCCCTTCTTGCCTGATGTGTTTCTGTTGAGAAATCGGTCGCTAGTCTGGTGGGGGATCCTTTGTAGGTAACTTTCTGTCTCTCTCTGGCTGCTTTTAAGATTCTTGCTTTGTCGTTGGTTTTTGCCAATTTAATTATTATGTGCCTTGGCGTCGTTCTTTTTGGGTTCATTTTGTTTGGGACTCTGTGAGCTTCTTGGATTTGAGTGAGTTTTTTCTTCCCTATATCAGGGAAATTTTCTGTTACTATTTTTTCAAACACGTTTTCTATTCCTTGCTCAGTTTCCTCTTCTTCTGGCACCCCTATTATTCGGATGTTGTTTCGTTTAGTGTTGCCCTAGAGTTCTCTTAGGCTCTCCTCCTGCTTTTTATTTTTTTTTCTAGAAGCTGTTGTGTTGGGTTTTTTTTCCTATCTTGTCTTCTAGCTCACTGATGCGGTCCTCTGCTTCTTCTAGTCTACTGTTGATGCTTTCTATTGAGTTCTTTATAGCAGGATGTCATTTTTCATTTTTTTTTTCCTCTCGGTTTTTCTTCATTTCCTCTTGGTTCCTACACATATTGTTGAATTTGTCTTCCATTCTTTTCATCCACCTTATGGCCATTTCTCTGAATTCTTTCTCTGACAGGTTGCTTGCCTCCATTGCCTCTATTTCGTTTACTTCCTTTTCTGATGATGCCTGTTTTTCTTTCATATGTGGGTTGGTTGTTTCACCATGATCTCTCTTCTCTAGGTGTTTGGTTATGTAGTTCTCTCTCTGCTTTCCATGAGAAGAAGCAGTGCTCATCTGAGTTCACGCAGTCATGCTGCTTGAGATCCCTTGTTTCCAGGTTAGTAGCTGATCCTTGGATGCCAGTAACAGCCACTCAACATGGCGCGGTCTCCGCTGCTCGGGTCTATCTTTTATTAATGAGTAAAAATACATGTGATGAATTGTATGAGTGACAACAGACAGAGGTTTTGATAAATTCTCTGATTGATGAACAGTTGGCAGCCTTTCAGACTATAACTTCAGCCATCGAAGATCAAACTGTACACCCCAAATGCTTTTTCTTGGATGTTGCAGGTGGTAATGGAAAAACATCTACACTAATAAAAGAGAAAAATGGTAATTGGCGTACGGTGATACCTTTTTCATTGGCTAATCAGGGCTATATGCAAATTAACTGCCAACTAAGATTGGCAGTTAACTGCCAACTAAGATTGGCAGTTAACTGCCAACAAGATGGCGGCTAATTTGCATATGTAGGCACAATGGAGGGAGGTGAAAGGGAAAGCAGGAAAAAGCCCCCTGCCACTGACAGTGATCAGAAACCCAGGGGGGAGCTAAGAGCTGGGGGACAGGGCAAAGGCGGCCCTTGGGCCGCCTTTGCCCTGCCCCCCGGCCATGATCAGAGAATCAGGTGCCTTTGCCGCCTTGGCCAGTGATAGCAGGAAGTAGGGGTGGAGCCAGCGATGGGAGCTGGGCACGGTCGAAGCTGGCAGTCCCAGGAGCTAGGGGTCCCTTGCCTGGGCCTAAAGCGAAGCCCATGATCGCGGCGCCCCCCGCTGCCACTGCAGGTCCCCGCTGCCTGGGCCGGACGCCTAGGCCAGAGGCGTTAGGCCTGGGCAGGGGTGGAGCCTGCAACCGCGGGGAGCTGGGGGTCCCCTGCCCAGGACTGACACCTCTGCCGGAGGCCTCAGGCCTGGGCAAGGGGCCGATCTGGTGATTGGTGATCGGAGGGTGATGAGGGTCAACTCCTCTGGCTGAGGCATCAGGCCTGGGTGGGGGGTGGAGCCAGGGATTGGGGGGATATGATGGTCCCCTTGCCCAGGCCTGACGCCTGGGTCAGAGGCGTCAGGCTTGGGCGGGGGGTGGAGCAAGCGATCAGAGGGAGATGGGGGTCCCCTGCCCAGGCATGATTCCTCGGCCAGAGGCCTCAGGCCTGGGCGGGGGCCAGAGCCAGTGATCAGGGGGAGATGGGGATCTCCTGTCCAAGCCTGACACCTCTGGCGGAGGCGTCAGGCCTTGGCAAGGGGCCGATCAGGCGATTGGAGGGTGATGGGGGTCAACGCCTGAGGGCTCCCAGTATGTGAGAGGGGGCAGGCTGGGCTGAGGGACACTCTCCCCCAACCCCCCTTCACACCCAGTGCACGAATTTCGTGCACCGGGCCCCTAGTGTCTTTATAAAGTTTTAATACATTATATTAGAGGTCGTGGTGGTACTATTTTACGCACAGAATCTACAGGAATTGCTGCACATTTACTTCTTGGTGGAAGAGTCTTTCATTCCTAATATAAATTACCAATTCCGATAAATGAAACTTCAATTTCTAGACTTTATATAAAGAATGAATTTGCTAAAACATTTTCAAAGGCCATACTTCTCACTATTATGAATGCACCATGGCATCCAGTCATGCTATAAACACCATAGACAGATTATTAAGAGAAATTATGAATTTGAATGTTACATTTGGTGGGAAAGTTCTCCTTCTTGGAGGGGATTTTTGACAATGTCTCAGTGTTGCGCCAAATGCTATGTGTTCAGCCATAGTACAAATGAGTTTAAAGTACTGTAATGTTTGGGGATGTTTCAGAAAGTTTTCTCTTAAAACAAATATGAGATCAGAGAATTATGTTTATAGTGAATGGTTAGTAAACTTGGAGATGGCAAACTTGATAGCAGTTTTCATTTACGAATGGATATTATTGAAAGCCCCTGTGAAATGATTTCTAACGGATCTATTATTGAAGCTCCATTTGGAAATACTATATCCATAGATAATATTAAAATATATCTAAACTTGCAGTTCTTTTTCCTAAAAATGAGCATATTTATAAGTTAAATGAAAAAATCTTGGATATACTCGATGGAGATTTTCACACATATTTGAGTGATGATTCCTTTGATTCA
Organism: Myotis nattereri; assembly: GCF_964212035.1. Lineage (NCBI taxonomy): Eukaryota > Metazoa > Chordata > Mammalia > Chiroptera > Vespertilionidae > Myotis > Myotis nattereri. The sequence goes on from NC_138078.1 coordinate 46,436,175, forward strand.
ACAGATGATGCTGAAAAGGAAATTTTTCCCATTTAATTTCTTAATAGTATTACTCCTTCAGGAATGCCATGTCATAAATTAAAATTAAAAGTGGGTGCAATCATCATGCTACTGAGAAATATTAATAGTAAATGGGGTCTTTGTAATGGTACTAGATTTATTATCAAAAGATTGAGGCCTAACATTATCGAAGCTGAAGTATTAACAGGATCTGTAAAAGGAGAGGTTGTTCTGATTACAAGAATTTATTTGTCCCCGTCTGACATTAGCCTCCCATTTAAATTAATTTGAAGACAGTTTCCCAGGATGCCAATATTTGCGATGACTATTAATAAATCACAAGGACAAACTCTAGACAGAGTAGGAATGGTCTTACCTGACCCCGTTTTTAGATATGGTCAGTTACATGTTGCTTTCTCTCAAGTTTGAAGAGCATGTGATGTTAAAGTTTTAAATACTTCATCACAAGGGAAATTAGTCAAGCACTCTGAAAGTGTTTTCACTCTTAATGTGGTATACAAGGAGATATTAGTCATTGTTTATCAGTTATTGTTTGTATCAATGTTGTTTTATATCATGTTTTTGTTGTTTTTATATAATTTTTTGTTGTTTTCATATGTTGTTATTGTTTATTTATTAATAAGCTTATATATTATTTTCATATACATTTTACTAATTTTCTTTCATCTCTGACAAATCTATTATAGAGAAAAGGCAAATAGCAATATTAAAATATTTCCTCGAATTAATTCCCATTTAATGTGCACAAATTCCATGCACTGGGCCACTAGTAATACATAAAGAGCTCATATGCAAATTGTCATCACACCCTCATGCTGTCATGCTGTAACAGCTGAGACATTCAACACTGGGGAGAGAGGAATGGGGACCAGCCAGGCTGCAGCCCGGGGGAAGGACAAACTGCCCACCCCACAGTCCCAGGTACCAGCAGCTGTGCCTGTGCCTGTGGCCTGGGAAAGGGACAAGCCACCTGCCCCATGGTCCCAGGTGCCAAAGGCTCGGGCTGTGGCCTGGGAGAGGGACAAACCACCCGCTTTGCTGTTCTGGACACCAGTGGCTGCACCTGTTCCTGTGGCCCAGGAGAAGGACAAGCCGCATGCCCTGCAGTCCCGGGACACCCCCACCCCAAGCTGTGCACAAATTTCATGCATTGGGCCTCTAGTCTATATAATAAAATCCTAAGAGACCATTACAGTGGAACAACTAGAATGATGGATTGCTATCATGCACACTGCCCACCAGGGGACAGACACTCAACACAGGCACTGCTCCCTGGTGGTCAGTGCGCTCCCACAGGGGGAGTCCCACTCAGCCAGAAGCCGGGCTCATGGCTGGTGAGCACAGCAGCAGTGGTGGGCGCCTCTCCCGCCTCCATGGCAGTGCTGAGGAGCAGTGAGCCAAGAAGTAAAGAGCAGCAAGCAGGTGGGTGGTAAGGAGTGAGGGGTCCCAGGCGAGAGGGTGCAGGCCGGGCTGTGGAATGCGCGACTCCCCCCCCCCCCCACACAATGCACAAATCTCGTGCACCAGGCTTCTAGTATCTTATATAACCTAGTTTGGAAGCATTCTGTAAGTTTCTGTGTATCAGTTAAATAAACATCCCATTCTGCCTATTCTTCTTGTAATACCTTGCTCTCCAAATGTATTTCTTAACTGAGAAATTTAATCTAATTGGCACATATCTTATAATGACTGTTAGATTATAGGTCATTTTTAGTAAAATTTTGCCATTTTTCTAGCTACCAGAAGCTTCTGAGACTATAGTTAGTAAATAGAGAATAAGATGTGTTAGAATGTGGCACACTCATATCTTTGGATATAATGAATCATATGTATTTTAGCTAGATCTTTGGGTTTCCTTAGAATCAACTAATATCTAAGGTCTTTGGATTCCAATATTATCTTTTAGAGTTAGTGTTTACCTCATGTGCACATTGACATAAGTCAACAGTAACCGAGTACAAAGAACTGTGGAAACCAGACAGAAGCTCTCCCACTGCAGACACAGTGGACTCTCATAGCCAGTTAGCCCGGAGGTCAAATCACCCCCGGTATTGCCAACAACAATCAAGGCTTAACTACAACAAGACTGTGCACAAAGACCACTAGGGGGTGCACCAAGATAGCATAAAAAATGCGGAGACAAAGAAACAGGACAAAACTGTCAATGGAGGATATTGAGTTCAGAACCATACTTTTAAGGTCTCTTAAGAACTGTCTAGAAGCCGCCAATAAATGTAGTGAGATCCTCAAGAAATCTAATGAGACCCTCAATGTTATGATAAAGAACCAACTAGAAATTAAGCATACACGGACTGAAATAACGAATACTATACAGACTCCCAACAGCAGACCAGAGGAGCGCAAGAATCAAGGCAAATATTTGAAATGCGAAGAAGCAAAAAACACCCAACCAGAAAAGCAAAATGAAAAAAGAATCCGAAAATACGAAGATAGTGTAAGGAGCCTCTGGGACAGCTTCAAGTGTACCAACATCAGAATTATAGGGGTGCCAGAAGATGAGAGAGAGCAAGATATTGAAAACCTATTTGAAGAAATAATGACAGAAAACTTCCCCCACCTGGTGAAAGAAATAGACTTACAGATCCAGGAAGCACAGAGAACCCTAAACAAAAGGAATCCAAAGAGGACCACACCAAGACACATCATAATTAAAATGCCAAGAGCAAAAGACAAAGAGAGAATCTTAAAAGCAGCAAGAGAAAGAAACTCAGTTACCTACAAGGGAATACCCATACGACTGTCAGCTGATTTCTCAACAGAAACTTTGCAGGCCAGAAGGGAATGGCAAGAAATATTCAAAGTGATGAATACCAAGAACCTACAACCAAGATTACTTTATCCAGCAAAGCTATCATTCAGAACTGAAGGTCAGATAAAGAGCTTCACAGATAATGAAAAGCTAAAGGAGTTCATCACCACCAAACCAGTATTATATGAAATGCTGAAAGGTATCCTTTTAGAAGTGGAAGAAGAAGAAAAAGGTAAAGATACAAATTATGAACAACAAACATGCATCTATCAACAAGTGAATCTAAGAATCAAGTGAATAAATAATCTGGTGATCATAATAGAATCAGGGACATAGAAAGGGAACGGACTGACTATTCTTGAGGGGGAAAGTGGTGTGGGAGATGCGGGAAGAGACTGGACAAATATTGTGCACCTATGGATGAGGACAGTGGGTGGGGAGTGAGGGCGGAGGGTGGGGCGGGAACTGTGAGGAGGGGAGTTATGGGGGGAAAAAAGAGGAACAAATTTAATAATCTGAACAATAAATATTTAATTAAAAAAATAATAAAATAATAAAAAAAAACTTTCTTGCTGTAAAAACAGCAGGCCCCAATGCCTTCTCAAGCTCTTCCAGACAGACACAGTGCCTTCCACAAGGCCTTCTTGTCTGACACCAAACCATATGGAAACATTGCAAAAGAAGAAACTATAGATCAGTTTGCAAGAATTTGTATCAAATTTTTAGAGCATGAAATAATATATTAAATAAAGATAATATATCACGAAAAAAAAAGAACTGTGGAAACCAGCTGTAACTTACAAAGTGGAAAGAGGGATAGGATTGAGTGATCAGTTCTCAAAGAATGGAGACTGTGGATGGATTCCAAGCAACCAGAGAATGGCAACTGCCACCAGAAGTTTCTAATGTTGAATCTAGAGAAAAACAAAGAGCTGGTATTTAAGCACTACTGTAGACTCAGTTGAACCCAGTCTGTTTTTAAGTCAGATCTAATCAAACTTCACATGGTACCACCAGTGTGGATTAAATCAATGAACTCCAAGGACTGCAAACTGAAACTGGGAAAGGGATTCTTCCAAAGTGGAAATGCAGACTGAACCAAGGACTAGGAAATTTGGATTACAGATAAAACTGTCTGCCAAGAAGAACCACTAAACCTAGAAGGAAAGGCAAATTAGATTGGGAGTTTGATCACAAAAGGAGTGGAAAAAAACAGAGGAAATCACCACTGGCCATTGGACATGACAAGAGAGTAACCTTAAATGGGGTTCAGAAGCTCCATGCTTGTGTTTATTATTTTTTCCTAATGTCATTGGAAATTCACTTTGATCTTTATTTTTTAATTTATCTTTATCGTTGAATGTATTAGAGATGTCCCCTTTGTTTTCTTCACAGTGATCCTGTACCCCACAGCCGCCCTTCCCAAGCCTTCACCACGCTATTGTCTGTATCCATGGGCTATGCATATATTCATGTTTCTAGTTAATCCTTCACATCCCAATTCACCCCACCCCACCTCTGCCTTCCCACTGTAAATCATCAGTCTGTTCCATGCTTCTATATCTTTGGATCTATTTTATTCATCAGCTTATTTTGTTCATTATATTCCACATATGAGTAAGATCATGTGTTACTTACCTTTCTCTGACTGGCTTATTTTGCTTGGCAAAATATTCTCTAGGTTCACCAATGCTGTTGCAAATGGTAAGAATTATTTCTTTTTTACAGCTGCATAGTATTCTATTGTGTAGATGTACCACAGCTTTTTATCCACTCATCTGGTGATGCGCACTTGGGCTGCTTCCAAATCTTAGCTATTGTACATTGTGCTGCAATGAACATAAGGCTGTATATATTCTTTCTGATTGGTGTTTCAGGATTCTTAGGATATGTTCCTAAGAGTGGGATCACTGGGTCAAATGGAAGTTCCATTTTTAACTTTTTTAGAATAGTTTGAGGGGGATAGGTGCTAGTTCTTCTTTGAATGTTTGGTAAAACTGCCCTGTGAAGCCATATAGACTAGAGCTTTTGTTTGCTGGGAGTTTTTATTTTATTTATTTATTTTTTATATTGCTTCAATTTCATTGGCAGTTATGGGCTTATTCAGATTTTCTGATTCTTACTGATTGAGTTTTGGAAGATTGTATTTTCCTAGGAATACGTCCATTTAGTCCAGGTTGTCCAGTTTGTTGCAATACCTATAGTTCATAACATTATTATTATTATTTTTTTTTACAATCCTTTGTATTTCCATAGGGTCAGTTGTAGCTTCACCTCCCTTGTTTCTGATTTTGTTTTTATTTTTTGGTCCTCTTTCTTTGTCTCTTCATGAGTCTGGCTAGAGGTTTATCATTTCAAAGAATGAGCTCTTGCCGAAACCAGTTTGGCTCAGTGGATAGAGCGTCGGCCTGGGGACTGAAAGGTCCCAGGTTCGATTCCGTTCAAGTGCATGTACCTGCGTTGCGGGCATATCTCCAGTGGGAGATGTGCAGGAGGCAGCTGATCGATGTTTCTCTCTCATTGATGTTTCTGACTCTCTATCTCTTTCCCTTCCTCTCTGTAAAAAATCAATAAAATATATTAAAAAAAAAGAATGAGCTCTTGGTTTTATTGATCTTTTGTATTAATATGATAGTCTCTATGTCAATTATTTCCACTCTGATCTTTGTTATTTCCATTCTTCTATTTACAGTGGGCTTTTATTGCTGTTCTCTTTCTATTTTTTTTAAAATTTCTAGGGTAAGATGGCTTATTAATTTTTTTTTAATTCTCATTGAAGGATATTTTTCCATTAATTTTTAGGAAGAGTAGAAGGGATGGAGAGAGACAGAGAGAAACATCAATGCAATAGAAACATAACAATTGGTTGTCTCCCGCACGTGCCACCACCAGGGCCAGGTATTGAGCCTGCAACCTAGGTACAGGCCCTTTCCCAAAATTGAACCCTTCAGTCCATGGGCCATTACTTTTCCACTGAGCCAAACAAGCAAGGGTGTTTTTCTTGTTTTTTTTTTTGAGGTAAGCCTGTAATGCTATGAACTTCCCTCTCAGGACTGCTTTCACTGTCCCATAGATTTTCGGTTGTTGTGTGTTCAATTTCAGTTGTTTCCAGGATTAAAAAAAAAACAAAATATTTTTCTTTGATCTCTTTGGGAACCCATTCATTGTTTAATAACATGCTATTTAGCTTCCATGTGTTCAAATGTTTTGATTGCTTTTATTTTAGTTGATTTCTAATTTCATGTCATAGTGATCAGAGAACATGCTTCATATGATTTCAATCTTTTTGAACTTGTAGAGACTTAGTTTGTGTCCTACCATGTGGTCTATGTTTGAAAATGTCCCATGTGAACTTGAGGAGAATATGTATTCTTTAGCTTTGGGGTGAACTGTTCTGAAAATGTAAATTAATTCCATCTGATTTAGTGTGTCATTTAAGATCACTGTTTCCTTGTTGATTTTTTCTCTAGAGGATCTATCCAGTGATGCCAGTGTGATGGTAAAGTCCACTACTGTGATTTTATTGCTCTTGATCTCTCCCCTGATATTGTCCCGAAGTTTTTTATGTATTTGGATGTTCATGTATAGGACACATATATGTTTACCAGAGTTATATCCTCTTGTTGTATTGATCCCTTCAGTTTTATGAATTGGCCTTTATTATCTCTTGTTATGGCCTTCACTTTGAAATCTATTTTGTCAGATATTAGTAGTACTACCCCAGCTTATTTCGCTTAGCATAATACTCTCCAGGTCTCTCCATGCCATCCCAAGGGTAAAAGACCCTTCCTTTTTACTGTTGCATAGTATTCCATGGTATAAAAGTAGCACAGAGTTTTTATCCACTCATCTACTGATGGGCACTTGGGATATTTCCAGATCTTAGCTATTGTAGATTGTGCTGCTGTGAACATAGGGCTGTATACATTATTTCTGATTGGTGTTTTGGGTTTCTTAGGATATATTCCTAGAAGTGAGATCACATAAAATGGGAGTTCCATTTATAACTTTTTGATGAAAATCCATACGAATTTTCATAATGGCTGCACCAGTCTGCATTCCAATCAGCAGTGTACTAGGGTTCCTTTTTCACCACATGCTCAACAGTACTTGTTGGTTTTTTTGTTTGTTTGTTTGTTTGTTTTTGTTGGTGGTGGTGTTGAAATGTTGATGGTAGCCATTTCGACAGGTGTGAGGTGATACCTCATTGTGGTTTTAAATTGCATTTCTCTGATGATCAGTGACTTTGAGCACTTTTTCATATGTCTCTTGGCCATCTGTATGCCCATTTTGGAGAAGTGTTTATTTTGTTCCTTTGCCAATTTTTTTTATTGGATTGTTTTTTTTTTCCTTTTGTTTAGTTGTATGTGCTATTTATATATTTTGGATATGAACCAAAGGTATCATTGCCAAATATGTTCTCTCATACAGTGGTCTCCCTTTTCATTTTGTTGATGGTTTACTTTGATGAGCAGAAGCTTTTTATTTTTATATAATCCCATTTGTTTATTTTCTCCTTAGTTTCTTTGCCCTAGGACATGTGTTCATAAATTTTTTTCCTACAAGAATTGTTGGAGATTTTGCTGCCTATGGTTTCTACTAAGATTTTTATGGTTTCCTGACTTACATTTAAGTCTTTTATTCATTTTGAGTTTATTCTTGTGTATGGTGTAAGTTGGTAGTATAGTTTCATTTTTTTGGATGTATCTGTCCAATTTTCTCAAAACCATTTATTGAAGATACTGTCTTGACTCCATTGTATGTTCTTGCCTTCTTTGTCAAATAGTAATTGAACATAATGACTTGTGTCAATTTCTGGGTTCTCTTTTCTATTCCATTGATCTATAGTCATGTTTTTGTGGCAGTACCAGGCTATTTTTATTATGGTGGATTTGAAGTATATTGTGATTCCTCCAGCATTGTTAATCTTTCTCAAGATTACTGCAGCTATTTGGGATCTTTCTTGATTCAATATGTTTTTTTGAAGTATTTGTTCTAGATTTGTGAAATATGCTGTTTTTATTTTTAATATGGATTCTATTGAATCTGTAGATCGTTTTGGGTAGTATGAATAATTTAATGACATTAATTGTGCATAGTGGTTTGGGTCAATTTCTGGGTTCTCTATTCTATTCCGTTGATATATATGTCTGTTCTTGTGCCAGTACCAAGCTGTTTTAAGAACAGTGGCTTTGTAATACAGCTTGATATCTGGTATAGAGATCCCATCTACTTTGTTCTTCTTTCTCAGGATTGCTGCAGCTACTCAAGGTCTTTTATTTATTCCAAGTGAATTTTTGGAACGTTCGTTCTAGATCTGTGAAATATGCCATTGGTATTTTAATAGGGATTACATTGAAACTATAGATTTTTTTGGGTAGTATGGACATTTTGCTGATCTTGATTCTACCAATCCATGAACATGGTATGTTCTTCCATCTGTTTATGTCTTCCTCTATCTTTTTTTTTTTAAGTGTCCTCTAGTTTTTTCACATATAGGTCTTTTACCTCCTTAGTTAAGTAATCCTAGGTATCTTAATTTTTTTTGGTGCGATGGCAAATGAGATTGCTTTTTTAGTTTCTCTTTCTGTAAGTTCACTATTAGTGTAAAGAAATGCCATAGATTTCTTGTCATTAATTTGTATCTTGCAACATTTTCGAATTTGTTTATTAAGTCTAATACTTTTTTTGATGGAGTCTTTAGGGTTTTCTTTGTACAGTATCATGTTATCTGCAAATAAGGAGTTCTACTTCTTCTTTTCCAATTTGGATGCTTTTTATTTCTTCTTCTTGTCTGATCACAATGGCTAGTACTTCCAGTACTATGTCGAACAGGAGTGGTGAGAGTGGGCATCCCTGTCTTGTGCCTGTTCTTAGGAGAAATGGTTTTAGTTTTTGAACATTGAGTATGATGTTGACTGTGGATTTACCATATATGGTTTTTATTATATTGAGGTATGATCCTTCAATTCCTACCTTGCTGAGAGTTTTTATCAAGAAAGGGTGATGGATTTTGTCAAATGCTTTTTCTGCGTCAATTGATATGACTTTGTGATTGTTAAAAAATATATATTTTATTGATTTTTACAGAGCGGAAGGGAGAGGGATAGAGAGTTAGAATCATCGATGAGAGAGAAACATCGATCAGCCTCCTCCTGCACACTCCCCACTGGGGATGTGCCCACAACCAAGGTACATTTTCTTGACCAGAATCAAACCTGGGACCGTTGAGTCCACAGGCAGACGCTCTATCCACTAAGCCAAACCGGTTAGGGCGACTATGTGATTTTTATCTCACAATTTGTTTATGTGATGTATCACATTTATTGATTTGCGGATATTGTACCATTCTTGCATCCCCGGAATAAATGCTACTTGGTCACGGTGTATGATCTTTCTGATGTATTGCTGGAAATGATTTGCTAGAAATTTGTTGAGTATTTTGGCATCTATATTCATGAGGGATATTGGCCTATAATTCTCCTTCATTGTGTTGTCTTTATCTGGTTTTTGTATTAGGGTGAAGTTGGCTTCATAGAATGAATTTGGAAGTGTTCCTTCCTCTTGAATTTTTTGTAGTAGTCTGAGGAGGATAGGTTTTAGTTCTTCCTTGAATGTTTCGTTAAACTCTCTGTGAAGCCACCTGGCCCCGGGCTTTTGTTTGCTAGAGTTTTTTGATGACTGCTTCAATTTCTTCCATATTCATTGGCCTTTTGAGATTTTTGGAATCTTCCAGATTGAGTTTTGGAAGGTTGTATTTTTTAGGAATATGTCCATTTCCTCCAGGTTGTCTAGTTTTTTGGAGACGAGTTGTCCATAGTATTTTTTAACAATCATTTGTATTTCTGTGGGGCCTGTTGTTATTTCACCTCTATTGTTTGTGATTTTGTTTATTTGGGTCCTCTCTCTTTGCTTCTTGTTGAGTCTGGCTAGAGGCTTATCAATCTTGTTTATCCTTTCAAAAAACCACCTCTTGGTTTCATTAATCTTTTGTATTGTTTTTTTGCTCTCTATTTCATTTATTTCTGCTCTAATCTTTATAATCTCCTTCCTTCTGCTCACTCTGAGCTTTTCTTGTTGCTCTCTTTCCAATTCTTTGAGTTGTAGATGATTTACTATCATTTTTTCTTGTTTTTTGAGGTAGGCCGGTAGTGCTATAAACTTCCCTCTCAGGACTGCTTGCATTGTGTCCCATAAATTTTGGATTGGTGTGTTTTTAATGTCATTAGTTTCCAGGATATTTTTAATTCCTTCTTTGATCTCATTGGTAACCCAATCATTATTTAATAGCATACTATTCAGCTTCCGAGTGTTTGAGTTTTTTTGGATTGTTTTTATTGTAGTTTATTTCTAATAGTATGCCATTGAGGTCTGAGAAAATGCTTGGTTTTATTCCAATCTTCTTGAATTCGGGGAACTTTGCTTGTGACCCAATATGTGGTTATTTTTAAAAATGTCCCATTAGCACTCCATAAGAACGTATATTCCATGGCTTTGGGGTGATATGTTCTGAAGATGTCAATTAAGTCCATCCGATCTAGTGAGACATTTAGGATTGCTGTTTCTTTGCTGATTTTTTGTCTAGAGAATTTATCCAATGATGTCAGTGGTGTGTTTAAGTCCCCTACTATAAATGTGTTGTTGTCAATCTCTCCCTTGATATCTTCCAGGAGTTTTTTAAAGTATTTGGGTGCTCCAGCATTGGGTGCATATATGTTTATCAGGGTTATATCCTCTTGTTGTATTGACCCCTTAGGAAATATGAAGTGGCCTTCCTTATCTCTTGTTATGGCCTTCACTTTGAGATCTATTTTGTCAGATATAAGTATTTTCACCCAACTTTTTTCATTTCCATTTGCCTGAAAGATATTTTTCCATCCCTTCACTTTCATTCTGTGTGTCCCTTGTTCTGAGATGGGTATCTTGTAGACATCATATATATGGGTCATGTCTTTTTATCCATTCAGCCACTCGATGTCTTTTTATTAAGAGCATTTAGTCCATTTACGTTTTTTTTTTTTTATTGCTTAAAGTATTAAAAAAGGGTATTACATATGTGTCCTTTTTTTTCCCCCTGCCCTTGACAGTCCCCTAGCCTCCCCTATCCCCCAGTGTCTTATGTCCATTGGTTTTGCTTATATGCATGCATACAAGTCCTTTGGTTGATCTCTTACCCCCCTCCCTCCTGCCCCCCAACCCTCCCCGGCCTTCCCGCTGCAGTTTGACAATCTGTTTGAGGCAGCTCTGCCTCTGTATCTATTATTGTTCAAAAGTTTATAATGGTCTCTATTATCCATGAATGAGTGAGATCATGTGGTATTTTTCCTTCATTAACTGGCTTATTTCACTTAGCATAATGCTCTCCAGTTCCATCCATGCCGTTGCAAATGGTAAGAGTTCCTTCTTTTTTACAGCAGCATAGTATTCCATCATGTAGATGTACCAAAGTTTTCTAATCCATTCATCTACTGATGGGCACTTAGGGTGTTTCCAGATCTTAGCTTTGGTGAATTGTGCTGCTATGAACATAGGGGTGCATATATCCTTTCTGATTGGTGTTTGTGGTTTCTTGGGATATATTCCTAGAAGTGGGATCACAGGGTCAAATGGGAATTCCATTTTCAGTTTTTTGAGGAGACTCCATACTGTCTTCCATAGTGGCTGCACCAGTCTGCATTCCCACCAGCAGTGCACAAGTGTTCCTTTTTCTCCACATCCTCTCCAGGACTTGTCGTTTGTTGATTTGTTGATGATAGCCAGTCTGACAGGTGTGAGATGGTACCTCATTGTTGTTTTGATTTGCATCTCTTTGATGATTAGTGACTTTGAGCATGTTTTCATATGTCTCTTGATTTTCTGAATGTCCTCTTTTGAAAGGTGTCTATTTAGGTCCTTTGCCCATTTTTTGAGTGGATTGTTTATCTTCCTTTTGTTAAGTTGTATGAGTTCCCTATAAATTTTGGAGATTAGGCCCTTTTCATATATGACATTGGCAAATACGTTTTAAAACGCAGTGGGTTTTCTCCTTGTTTTGTTGATGGTTTCTTTTGCTGTGAAGAAGCTTTTTATTTTGATGTAGTCCCATTTGTTCATTTTGTCTTTAGTTTCAAGTGCCCTAGGAGCTGTATCAGTGAAGAGATTGCTTCGGCATATGTCTGAGATTTTGTTGCCTTTGAATTCTTCTAGAATTTTTATGGTTTCTTGTCGTACATTTAAGTCCTTTATCCATTTTGAGTTTATTTTTGTGTATGTTGTAAGTTGGTGGTGTAGTTTCATTTACATTTAAAGTTATTATTGTAAGGTACTTTTTTGTAGTCATTTCTATTTTTGTGCCTGTGTTCTTTCTTACCTTTTTATTTCTTCTTTTACAGCATTCCCTTTAGAATTTCTTGCATTCCTGTCTGGGTAGTGATAAACTCCCTTAGCCTTTTTTTTGTCTGGGAAGCTCCTGATTTCCCCTTCAAGTTTGATTGATAGTCTTGCTTGATAGAGTATTCTTGGATTTGGTCCTATGCTTTGCAACACTTTGTATACCTCCTTCCATTCCCTTCCAGCTTTATGTGTTTCTGTTGAGAAATCATTTAATAATCTGATGGGTGATCCTTTGTAGATAATTCTCTGTCTCTCTCTTGTAGCCTTTAGATGCTCTCTTTGTCATGAAGATTTGCCATTGTAATTATGACATGACTTGGTGTGGGTCTTTTGGGATCCATCTTGCTTGGGACTCTCTGTACTTGTGTAACTCCCCCCCCCCATATCTGGGAAGTTTTCTGTCATTATTTCTTCAAATAGATTTTCTAATCCTTTCTGCTCTTCTTGTCCTTCTGGCAGCACTAGTATGCATTTGTTACTTTTTTTCATGTTGTCCCAAAGCTCCCTTAGGCTCTGCTCTTGCTTTTTAATTTTTTTCTCCAGTTGCTGTTCAGATTGAGCTTGTTTCTTTACCTTATCTTCTAACTCACTATTTCGGTCCTCTGCTTCTTCTAGTCTACTGTTGAAACCTTCCATGGTGTTTTTTTTTGTAGCTATATCACTTGTCATTTCTTCCTGATTCTTGCATAGGTTGTTGATTTTCTCATCCATCCAGTGAATGAATTGTACAACAATTACTCTGAATTATTTTTCTGTCATGTTGCATGCTTCAATTTCACTAATTTCCTCTCTTGCCATCTCCTCATTTTCTTTCCTCTGGGGTTGTGTCGTCTCCCCATTTTGACTATCACCTGATCGTTCAAACATCGAGTTGTGTGGGCCTGAGCCATGTGCAGTGAGAGCTTCACACCACCCTAGTGTCATTGAAGAACTCTGACACTAAGATATGTTACTGTCATGGGTTTGTGGGAACCAGTCTTGCGCAGAGGCAGCATTACCAGCACTCAGTGTGGCCTCGTGCACACCTAGAATCAGGGACCCCACCTGCACCACGCTGAAACAGAGACCCCCTTGGCGTGTGTTGAAAATATGAGCCCCCTAACGTGTACCAAGAGTCTGAGTTCCCCAAGAATCCAGTATCTCAGCCTCGTGCTGAGATTCAGGGTCCCCGTGTGCACATCACTAAGAATTGGAGTCACTGGCTCTTAGTGTGAATACACTGGGAATCAGGGATCCCAGGCGCGTATGATAAAAAACAGAGTCAAGTCACTGGTGCTTAGTGCTGCCTCCTGCCTGCAGAATCAGGGTCCTGGTCAGCTTGGAGGACTTCAGTGTGTGCTTGCCCAGAATCAAAGTCAGGTGGCACTACCACCCTGCATGGGCTTCGGGTTTGGTCGCCCGATTGCCTTGTGGGGAACAAATTCCCAGTGTCTGAGCACTCCTAGGCTCAAGTTCCTGCAGAGGTGCTATGGGGAACAGATTCCCAGTGTCTAAAAACTCTCAGGCTCAAATTTCTGCAGCAGCACACAGTGTGGGAGGGGCGTGTCTATCAGGTACTATGGCACTGCCCATGAGCTTGTGTGGAGGGGGATGGGCTCTGTTACAGACATCTGCCTCAGAGATGTCTGGATTCTTGGTGTCTGTGAGTCTGTAGCTGTGGTCACAAGTCTCTGTCCCCAGTGGCTGAAGGGTCCTAGTTTGCATCTGAGTCCAGACTGGGTGGTGCTTAGGCCAGGATCCTAGTCTCAAGCAGCTCTGTTTCTCAAGATGGCGTGTTCTATGTAGTATTGTCTGTGTCATGGGTTATGCATTTTTGCATGTAAGTTATTTGATTAATCTTGTCCAACTCACCACCTTCCCTCTGAGAATCATCACAAGGCCTTCATTTGTTTCTCAAGCCTAAATCCTCTGGGTATCATCTAATACCCATTTTAATTTGGCCCCTCTTTGCCAAATATATCTCCTATTATTTGCTTCAAGGATAACCACTGGGTTTCTTAATCTAGGCCTTTTCACCACACCCCACCACACACAAATAATAGTCATTCCTGTCTTTGCAGCTTTGCTCCCCCCATTTCTTTTTCCTAGAGCAACATTTCCTCTTTCACACCTATACAGTTTTCATCCCTACTTCAAGACTCAACACAAGTGTGATCACTCCCATGAAGCCATTACTAACAATGAATTTATAACTATTGGCACTCACATTTCTCTCCTCTTTTTACATTTTTTAAATTATTTTTTAATTGTTTTATTGCTTAAAATATTACAAAGAGTATTATATATATATATCTTTTTTTCCTCCTCTTGACCTTCCCCTAGCCCCCCATACCCCCCCCAGTGTCTTGTGTCAATTGGTTATGCTTATATGTGTGCATAAAAGTCCTTCAGTTGATCTTTTACCCACCCCCACCAGCCTCCCCGGCCTTCCGCCTGTAGTTTGACAGTCTGTTCGATGTTGCTCTGCCTCTGTATCTACTTTTGTTCATCAGTTTATAATGGTCTTAACTATCCATAAATGAGTGAGATCATGCGGTGTTTTTCCTTCATTGACTGGCTTATTTTACTTAGCATAATGCTCTCCAGTTCCATCCATGCTGTTGCAAATGGTAAGAATTCCTTCTTTTTTACAGCAGCATAGTATTCCATCATGTAGATGCACCACAGTTTTCTAATCCATTCATCTGTTGATGGGCACTTAGGCTGTTTCCAGATCTTAGCTATGGTAAATTGTGCTGCTATGAACATAGGGATGCATATATCCATTCTGATTGGAGTTTCTGTTTTCTTGGGATATATTCTTAGAAGTGGGATCACTGGGTCAAATGGGAGTTACATTTTTTTTAACTTTTTTTTAAATTTTTTTAAATATATTTTATTGATTTTTTACAGAGAGGAAGGGAGAGAGATAGAGAGTCAGAAACATCGATGGGAAAGAATCATCGATCAGCTGCCTCCTGAACATCTCCCACTGGGGATGTGCCCGCAACCCAGGTACATGCCCTTGACCGGAATCGAACCTGGGACCCCTCAGTCTGCAGGCCGACACTCTATCCACTGAGCCAAACCGGTTTCGGCCATTTTAAACTTTTTGAGGAAACTCCATACTGTCTCGCATAGTGGCTGCACCAGTCTGCATTCCCACCAGCAGTGTACGAGTGTTCCTTTTCTCCACATCCTTTCCAGCAATTGTTTGTTGATTTGTTGATGATAGCCATTCTGACAGGTGTGAAATGGTACCTCATTGTAGTTTTGATTTGCATTTCTCTGATGATTAGTGACTTTGAGCATGTTTTCATATGTCTCTTGGCTTTCTGAATGTCCTCTTTTGAAAAGTGTCTATTTAGGTCCTTTGCCCATTTTTTTTTATTGGATTGTTTATCTTCCTTTTGTTAAGTTGTATCAGTTCCCTATAAATTTTGGAGTTTAAACCCTTATCGGTGATAACATTGGCAAATATGTTCTCCCATTCAGTGGGCATTCCTGTTGTTTTGTTGATGGTTTCTTTTGCTGTGCAGAAGCTTTTAATTTTGATGTAGTCCCATTTGTTTATTTTGTCTTTAGTTTCCATTGTCCTAAGGAGCTTAATCAGAGATGAAATTGGTTCTGCACTGTCCGAGATTTTGTTGCCTTTGGATTCCTTTATTAATTTTATTGATTCCCATCTTATGTTTAAGTCCATTATCCATTTTGAGTTTATTTTTGTGTATGGTGTAAGTTGGTGGTCTAGTTTCATCTTTTTGCATGTATCTGTCCAATTTTCCCAACACCATTTATTGAAGAGACTGTTTTGACTCCATTGTATATTCTTGCTCCTTTGTTAAATATTAATTGTGCATATTGGTTCGGGTTGATTTCTGGGTTCTGTATTCTATTCCATTGATATATATGTCTGTTCTTGTGCCAGTAACCAGCAGTTTTGAGAACAGTGGCTTTGTAGTACAATTTGATATCTGGTATTGAGATCCCACCTACTTTGTTCTTCTTTCTCAAGATCGCTGCAGCTATTCGGGGTCGTTTTTTATTCCAGATGAATTTTTGGAGAGCTCATTCTACATCTGTGAAATATGCGATTGGTATTTTAATGGGAAGTGCATTGAATTTATAGATTGCTATGGGTAGTATGGACATTTTGATGATGTTGAGCCTACCAATCCAAGAACATGGTATGTTCTTCCATCTGTTTATGTCTTCCTAGATCTCTTTTTTTCAACGTCCTGTAGTTTTCTGAGTAGAGGTCTTTTACCTCTTTAGTTAAGTTTATTCCTAGGTATCTTAATTTTTTTGGTGCAATGGTAAATGTGATTGCTTTTTTAGACTCTTTTTCTGTAAGTTCACTATTGGTGTATAGAAATGCCATAGATTTCTTGGCATTAATTTTGATTCCTGCTACATTTCCGAATTCATTTATTAAGACCAATAGCTTTTTGATTGAATTTTTAGGGTTTTTTATGTACAATATCATGTCATCTGCGAATAAGGAGAGTTTTACTTCTTCTTTTACAATTTGGATGTTTTTTATTTCTTCTTCTTGTCTAATTGCAATGCCTAATACTTCCAGTACTATGTAAAACAGGAGTGGTGAGAGTGGGCATCCCTGTCTTTTTCGTGTTTTTAAGGGAAATGGTTTTAGTTTTTGTCCATTGAATATGATGTTGGCTGTGGGTTTGTCATATATGGCTTTTATGATGTTGAGATATGATCTTTCTACTCCCACTTGCTGAGAGTTTTTATCAGAAATGGCTGTTGGATTTTGTCAAATGCTTTTTCTGCATCAATTGATATGACTATGTGGTTTTTTCTTTCAATTTGTTTGTGTGATGTATCATGTTTATTGATTTGCAGATATTGTACCATCCTTGTATTTCTGGGATAAATCCTACTTGGTCATGGTGTATGATTTTTCTGATGTACTGCTGGATCCGATTTGCTAAGATTTTATTGAGGATTTTGGCATCTATGTTATGAGGGATGTTGGCCTATAATTCTCTTTCATTGTGTTGTCTCTATCTGGTTTTGATATTTGGGTGATGCTGACTTCATAGAATGAGCTTGTTCCTTCCCCTTGAATTTTTTTGGAATTGTCTGAGGAGGATAGGTTTTAGTTCTTCCTTGACTGTTTGGTAAAACTCCCTTGTGAAGCCATCTGGCCATGAGCTTTTGTATGCTGGAAGATTTCTGATTACTGCTTTAATTTCTTCCATATTCATTGGCCTATTGAGATTTTTAGATTCTTCCTGATTGAGTTTTGGAAGGTTGTATTTTTCTAGGAATATATCCATTTCCTCCCGGTTGCCTAGTTTGTTGGAGTACAGTTGTTCATAGTATTTTTTAACAATCATTTGTATTTCTTTGTGGTATGTTGTTATTTTGCCTCTTTCATTTGTGATTTTGTTTATTTGAGTCCTCTCTCTTTGCTTCTTGGCGAGTCTGGCTAGAGGTCTATCAATCTTTTTTATCCTTTCAAAGAACCAGCTCTTGGTTTCATTGATTTTATGTATTGTTTTTTTGCTATGTATGCCATTTATTTCTGCTCTAATCTTTATCATCTCCTTCCTTCTGCTCACTCTGTGCTTTTCTTGTTGCTCTCTTTCCAATTCTTTGAGTTGTAGATGATTTACTATCATTTTTTCTTGTTTTTTGAGGTAGGCCTGTAGTGCTATAAACTTCCCTCTCAGGACTGCTTCCATTGTGTCCCATAAATTTTGGATTGGCGTGTTTTTAATGTCATTAGTTTCCAGGATATTTTAAATTCCTTCTTTGATCTCATTGGTAACCCAATCATTATTTAATAGCATGCTATTCAGCTTCCAAGTGTTTGAGTTTTTTTGGATTGTTTTTATTGTAGTTTATTTCTAATAGTATGCCATTGAGGTCTGAGAAAATGCTTGGTTTTATTCCAATCTTCTTGAATTTGGGGAACTTTGCTTGTGACCCAATATGTGGTTATTTTTGAAATTGTCCCATGTGCACTTGAGAAGAACATATATTCCGTGGCTTTGGGGTGATATGTTCTGAAGATGTGAATTAAGTTTATATAATCTAGTGAGTCATTTAGTATTGCTGTTTCTTTGCTGATTGTTTGTCTAGAGGATTTATCCTGTCATGTCAGTGGTGCATTAAAGTCAATTACTTTGACTGTATTGTTGTCGATCTCTCCTTTGATATCTTCCAGGAGTTTTTTAAAGTATTTGGGTGCTCCTGCATTGGGTGCATATATGTTTACCAGGGTTATATCTTCTTGTTGTATTGATCCCATTAGTATTATGAAGTGGCCTTCCTTATCTCTTGTTATGGCCTTCACTTTGAGGTCTATATTTTCCGATATAAGTATTGTTACCCCAGCTTTTTTTTTTTTGCCATTTACATTTGCCTGAAAGATATTTTTCCATCCCTTCACTTTCAGTCCGTGTGAGTCCCTTCTTCTGAGGTGGGTCTCTTGTAGACAGCAAATATATGTGTCATGTTTTATTATCCATTCAGCCACTCGATGTCATTTGATTGGAGCATTTAGTCCATTTACGTTTAAAGTTATTATTGAAAGGTACTTGTTTGTAGCCATTTCTTTTTTTGTGTGTGTGGCTGTTTTCTTTCTGAGCTTTTTATTTGTTCTTTTTACACCAGTACCTTTAGCATGTCTTGCATGGCTGGCTTATGGTAATAAACTCCCTTAGCCTTTTTTTGTATGTGAAGCTTCTTATTTCCCCTTCAATTTTATATGATAGCCTTTCGGGTAAGAGTATTAATGGATTCAGTCCCTTGCTTTGCATCACTTCTTAAATTTCCATCCATTCTTTTCTGGCCTGATGTGTTTCTGTTGAGAAATCATTTTATAATCTAATTGGAGATCCCATGTATGTATCTTTCTGGCTCTCTCTTTCAGCCTTTAAGATTCTCTCTTTGTCCTGAAAATTTGCCATGGTATTTATTATGTGTCTTGGCGTGGGTCTTTTCAGGTTCATCTTGTTTGGGACTCTCTGTGTTTGTGTTACTTTTTTCTTCCGCTCCTCAGGCAATTTTTCTTACATTATTTCCTCAATTATATTTTCTAACCCTTGTTCCTCTTCCTGTTGTTCTGCCACTGAATTTATTGTAACGTTGCTTCGTTTCATGTTTTCCCATAGCTCTCTTAGGCTGTCTTCCTTTCTTTTAATGTTTTTCTCCAATTGAAGTTCAGTTTGGGTGTGTTTTTCTTCCCTGTCTTCTAATTCGTTAATTCTGTCCTCCGCCTCTCCTAGTCTACCTTTGAAACTTTCCATGGTGTTTTTTATTGCAGCTATATCACTCTTCATTTTTTCTTGATTCTTACATAAGTAATTGATTTTTTCATCCATTTCTTCATGATTCTTGCATAAGTTGTTGATTTTTTCCTCCATCCAGTTTATGCACTCTAGGTCCCTTATTCTTAATTCTTTTTCTGACATACTGCATGCCTCTGTTTTACCTAGCTGCTTTTCTGGCGATTCCTGCTTTTCTTTCCTTTGGGGGTTTCTTTGTCTACCTATGTTTGATCTCACCAACAGATCTAGATGTTGAGTCGTTCAGTGGCTGGTCCTTGGGTGGCATGGCTCCTCGGGCTGTGGTTTCTCCTCATTCGGTTGTGGTTGGTGCTGTTCACAGTCATGGTGGCTTCTCTGGCTGGTGGGGGTAATTTACCCATTCGTTAATGAAGTGTCCTCTCCAGGTGTCTGGTTATGTGACTTTCTTTCTAGCACTTTAGCAAGACAGGATAAAATTCACCTTAATAAGACATGACCCAAAGGAAACAAAGCAGGAATGTACTCACTACACTGATAACTCCAATATAAGTGACCACTTGAGAAAAGAGAGTTATGGGAGAGAAAAGAGCGCACAAATGATATTGAAGAGAGAAAAATAAGAGAGAAAAGAAAAAGGAGAAGACACCACAGAACCAATAGATAAACCAAACAAATACAAACACCAAACATCCAATAAGGAGGGTGCGGGCAGAATCTGTAGAAGCTGAGCTGGTATACAGGAAATAAGGTTAAGAATTGGATAAATATGGGGAGGACCTCACTTTATTATAGCAGAGGTAGAAAAGGGATGAGTGGATAAGAAGAGAAAGAAGGGGAAGAAAATAATATATTTACAAAAAAGTTGATGTAAAAATGGTATAAAATAGAAAATAGAAGTAAAATTAAAATAAAATTGAATGATCAAAAATAATGTGAGAAGTAGAAAATAAAGCAACAAACAAAAAAAGGAAAACAAAGAAAAAAGCAAAAAAAAAGCTAACAAAATAATAATAAAAAAATAAAAATGAAATATTGAAATGTTTTTCCTTTGGCTGGCTTAAGATCCCAGTTTTCTGGAATGTCTGTGATTTTTTTTTCTGTTGCTGGGACTGAAGGCCTGAAGGCCTCTCTAAAGGCCAGACCCTGTTAACTCCCAGGGGCTAATCAGATTTTTTTAAATCCTTTTTACCATTCAGGGTGGAATCTCGGTGTGGCTGTATTCCTTGCCTGGAGCCTGGAGGGAGGGGTTATACGTTCAGGAGAAAATGGCTTCCTAGGTCCTGGGCTCAGGCATGACTCAGCACTCAACTTGCTGCCACCTCTCCTGGACCCCCTTCTCCCCCAGCCTCTCCCCAGATTCCACTCGTCCGCACCTTCTCCTGCTCCTCAGCACTGGTGAATGTCTTTATCTGAAATGTCCTATGAACACGGTTCGGTGAAAAAAAAAAATGCTGGCCGCAGAAACAGGGAAGATTGAGTCTCTGTAAGCTCCTCTCTTACAGGCACTGCATAGTCTGGTCAGCGCTTCAGGCTGCCCCCTTTGGGCTCAGTCTTCCATAATTATGGCACCCAGATCACAAATCCCCCAGAGCCAACAGTCCTGTGGATGGCCTTTCCCCAGTGAGCGGTTGTGCCTGTCCCAAGGGACGCGGTTTCCCTCTAACCCTCTGGGCTCAGAGATCTGGCAAACTTTCCTGCCCAGATCCCTGTTTTTTTACCTTTCTAGGGGAGCTCTGCCCTTCCCGGCTGCAAACTGTCTCACCAGCTGAGTTTCCTTAGCCAGTTCTGGGTGGATGTTATTTGTTTCAGCTGCTCATTCTATTTGCACCAGGACAAGCCTTGGGATGCGTCGCCTATTCCGCCGCCATCTTGTCCCCCCCCCCCCCAGTGTTGTTTTTTCTCCTCTCTTTCTTATTTGACTATAATATTTATCATCCATGCCATAAAACTTAATACTAAAGAATAGCAGGAACCTCAAAGTTGGAAGAGATTTGAAAAGCTATTTGGTATAACTGTTTACTGAGGAAAAGGTAGTTCAGGAAATCCTGCATCCCTGTCACTCAGGGAATGTATTCACCATGAATATTCCTTGGTCTTAAGTCCACCTTCTGGATAAGAATTTCATTTATCAGGCCTAGAAGCCTCAATGCATATCTTTCTGTGGCACACTGCTATGCCCAAGCAAGTTTAATAACTGTGGGTGTAATTTGACCTGACACTCAGCCCAGCAACTGTTGTTTTCCTAGGAAAAGCCCAGAGTTATTTTATTCATTGATATTTATTCCCCATATTCTGGGACTGTCTAGCTAAGCAGTCAGTGGTTCCTATCTTATAGATTTGTGGGGACTCAGAGGTGAATTTTGCCACTAGGCAGGAATAGGACTGAGAAAGTGAAGACATAGTCTCAAGACCACAGGGAACTAACCATTGCATTCCCTGGGACATTGTCTTTGTTCCTCTAGAATTACCAGAGTAGTTTTCATTTACTCCTACATGTCATGAAGTTCAAAAATACCACCTCTATGATAATGAGAACATTGACCCATAATCCCAGCTTTGTATTTATAACCCAGCAAGTTAACTGCTCTGTCCCTGAGTTTCCTCATGTGGAAAACAGGGGTTCTAATGGTACTAACTTCACAGTGTTGATGTGAGAATTAAATAAGATAATGATCAGGAAACTGACTATCATATAGGAGAGGCTCAATAAATGATAGTTGTTATTATTCCCAGAGACTCTGTGGTTCCAAATAGCTTTCAACTGTTATCACCTAGTCTCAGGCAGACAATTCTAAGTCCCAAATGCTCATTTACTGAATTCTATGAATTTTGAATGTATCCAACTCCTATACAGCAAGTCCTCAGATTGCAACAAAATCTGATGACCTGAAGGAGGCTCGAGATAAGGCTGAAGAAATGAGCAGGGGTCGAGCACCAAGGATTTTTGGTCTGCCCTACACGGGAAGCCGAATGAGTGATTGGTACCCTGGTAAGAGGTTGAGAGAACCTGGCTCAGAGGCCTTATGGGATCATGGTTCTCACTCACTGGTAGAGTGTGCAAGATGGAGAGAGTTGGAAGGGATGGACACAGGTACCAGATTAGAGAAAAAGATAAGAGGGACTTGGGTATGAGGATCACAAACAAAAAGACCCTTGCTCATCATAAGCCAGACATCTGGCAGATCCCAGAGCGAAGACTTCCAAACCTCAAAGAAGAGCCTCTAGGGCTTTGTGTGGGGCACAGCGAGTGGGCAAGCCACTCCTCCTCTACACACACATACACACACACACACCAGAACAATTCAGCATTTCTTTCAAATATTGGGGTTTTGTATAAGATTTTGCTTGAAGAAAGGATAGTTCTACTGACAACAGTGTGATGATTACCAGGGGGAAGGGGTATGGGGAGAGGCAGAAGAGGGCAAAGGGGGATAAATGGTGATGAAAGGAGACTCTATTTGGGGTGGTAAACACACAAAACACTATACAGATGATGTGTTATAGAATTCTACACCTGAAACATATAATTCTATAAATTTTAAGCCATTATCACACCAATATATCAAATAAATAAAAACAAGTAAATAAAATGAAGTTAAAGGAATATTCAATATGAATACATTGGAACCTAAGACAGGAATGGATGTGCATAATTTTCTATGGGCAAAGAGCCAAGAGAGCAGCTCAGCCCACCTGACTACCAGTCCTGTGCCTTTTCTCCTCCTCATGGCTGACTTCATAAGTATAAATGAGCCAACTCTCAGGAGAATCACTTTGGGGCATTTGTTAGAGATGTACATTCCCAGGCCTCACACAAGACCTTCTGAATTTGAACCTGGAGCTGGAGCCTCAGGAATCTGGATCTATATCTAGCTCTCCAGGTGATATTGATGCATCACACCCTCAAGTTTGAGAACAATTCTTCTATTCAATGTAAAAATCTGACTTCTCATTAACACTAAGGCAGCTTCCCTTCATATAGCTCTGCTGGCACAAAATTTACTAGCCCTTGAAGCAGCCCATTCTATCCAGGAACATTGTTGACTGACTAAAATGTATTTCTTATAATAATATTGAATTTTTTTTCACTCTAATGTGGCCACCTGGGTCTTTCAGACCCCATCTACTCCTTCTGCCCTCTGAGAGTCCTTCAAAGGTCTGAGTTCCTGTCTTTATGAATCTTCTCCAGACAGAACACTTTTATCTCCTTTCGTTTTCTCTTATATACCTAGGTTCAAGGTCCCTCCCCAGCTTACCCTCTACTCTCTGGAAAAATTTCCATGTGTTTGCAACCTTATTAATATTTGAGGCCCAAAGCTTGACATATATTAGGTGATGGTCTGTTCAGGAGAGACAGACTCTGAATGCTGACACTGAGTTGCCCCATCACAGAATCCCCCTAAGCCTAGGCAATATATCCTGACTCCCTCTTGTATGATCAACCTTGTACTTACTAGTACATAAGGATTTAATATTTTCCCACTAACTGTCACTTTGTTCCAAGTTGCACAAATAAATGTATTTTTTGTACAATATCCCGAATAATTATCCCATCCAGCCTAATACCATTCATAAATTTGAACAGTCTATATCTTCATCTAAGTTACTGATATAGATATAAAGTAGAATGGAGCTAAAGGTAAAACCCTACGGCACTCCAATACAGATGTCCACATTAATTAGTGCTCATTGAGATCAGTCATTCAGTCACAAATTCACCCAACAGTTTACAATGAAATCACAACTTTGAATAATTTGATTTCAATAATGTGTTGGTCAATGTCTCCTTGCATGCTGTCAGTCTAGTAATGCTGTCAAAGGACAAAATTAGATGAATATGGAATAATTTTTGCAGCTATCATAAAATTTTACTTGCTTTCTTTTAAAGGATTTCTAAAAATGAAAAACATCACCTGAATTGCAACAAGTTTTCCCCAGAAAATATTGTATTTTACCTTTAAAAAATTAATTTGGGAGGACATATAATTCTATGAGCTCTCACATATGCATAGATTCATATAACAATTACCATAATCAGATAAAGCTCAGTTAAAAATAACCTCAAATTATGCCTTACACTGTCCTGTCTTAGTTTCATTCTCCTGCACCCCAACCCCTGGCAACAACTGATCTGTTCTCTGTTCCTAGTTTTTCTTTTACTAGAATGTCATGTAAATGGAATCATAGAGTATGTAGACTTTTGTCTCTGACTTCTTTTCCTTAGCATAATGTATTTGCAAATCCATTAATGCTGTCATTTAAATCAGTGTTTAGTTCTTTTTTACTCCTGTGTAGTATTCCATGGAATAGATATATCACAATTTGTCCATTCAACTGTTGTTCAATATTTGAGTTGTTTCCAGGTTTTGGTGATTTCAAACAGGACTACTATCAGTATTCATGCACAGGTTTTTGAGTGAACATACATTTTTAAATTCTATAGGCAAATACCTAGAAGTGGGTCATATAGTAAATGTATTTTTAAGTTTTAATAAACTGTCATATTATCTTAAAAAGTGATTTTACCATTTTACATTCCTACAACATTGCTTGGTTTTGGTGAACCAGTACTGAGTTCCACTCTTATCACTCCTTTTGGATAGAATTCAGGGCCTTCATCTTTATATGCTTTACAGCACCTAGATCAAGGCCAGATAGAAAGCAAATAGTTGCAGGTTGTTTATTCATTATTATGTGGGTTTTTTTAAACTTTTCACAATGCCCTTTTAAAATTCATTCTGCTTAATGTATCCCTTGTCACTTATAGAATAAAAGCCAAATGTTTCAGGGTCATATTGAAAGTCTTTTATAAGCTTGTCCTTGCATCTCTTTCCCAGACTCATCACCATGTATCATCATAGTCAGCATTCCAGCAATACCAGGAAAACTTCATTATATTGTTTTTTAATTAGAATGGCCCCAATTTCATACTAATTTTACTGTGAAAAATGTCAGCTACATAAGTACCCATTACAGGCCAATCTATGTTGATTTAAATCGTATTTAATCCCCACAATACTTTATATTGTCTCTACTTAACAAACTTAGAAATGTGAGTTCATATAAATTAAATAACTTGTCCAAGGCCACTCACCTAGTGAGTTCTAGAGCTGGAAATCAAACAGAGGACAAGATAGAGCCTCAAATCCTTATCCTGGTAGTCAAGGCCCTTTATGATCTCCTTCCAGTGTTTGTTGAAAGGTAGTGTAATATAGAGGTTCTGAGCATAAGTTTAGTCTGGGTACAAATTTCCTGGATTTGAATTTTCGCTCTGCCATTTACTGGCTATGAGCTCTTGAGTAAGTTAATTAATTCCCCAAAGCTTCAGTTTCTGAACTGTCAAGTGGGGATGATGATGATAGTAATATTAACCTATCTCATAGCGTTTTTGTGAAAATTAAATAAATTAATATATAATACACTTTCAGCCATGTGCCTGGCATATAGTAAGTGATCCACAAATATTAACTCACAGTATTACTTTCTGTCTGAATTTTATTCCACATTCATCACTACGTACCCAGTATTCTGCATTGTCATGACTCCATTCATTTATCCATGCTGTCCCTTGTACCTCATCTGTATGTATGTAAATAAAATTAATTCTTCTTGGCCCAGCTCAAATGCCACCAACTCTATATATCCTTCCATGATACTTCTCATTATAGATCTGATCAATTTCTGCCTTGATTAACTTGTATAAGTACCTGTCTCTTTTGTGCCTTCTTATATATAAGGACAGCAACTTATTCCTTTATTTGTTGCTCACAGTGTGCAGCATGATACATGGCACAGTGTATTCAAGTGCAGGAAATTGTTGTTGAATTGTATTCATCTTTTTCTTGTTACTCCTAGCAGTGCTAGCTTCAGTATGAAACAATCTGATGGAAGCTTTGCTCTGAAGTTAGGCCAGTTGTGGCTTTCATCTCCTCTTTGCAGCCACTTTTATTTTGTGTTAATATTTTCCATGTGAGCAGCTCTCATATAAAGCCCTGCATGTGGAGGTGTCTAGAATAGGCCTGGCCCAGGCAAACCACCCTATAGTTAGTAAATGTTGTCCACTTTGGGGTCTGCTCTTCTAGTGGACATGTGAGTCAGAATGAAATTAGAGGGCACCTCTAATTTCTTTACACTGATTCTAATGACACCAAACACCACCCAAGCAATTGCACAGAAATGGTTCTCTCCAGATTTCTAGCACCTGAGGTAACTTCCAATTTGACCTATTTTGTTTCATCTAGCTTCATACAGCATACTCCTAAACAAGTGATGCTCATCTTTTTGACTCATATGAGAATGCAGACAAGAGTCTCCCAGGATGACCTATCCTCTGGTATTTGTTGGAGCATGGATTGAGAGTCAGTGGGGAGTGTGGATAGGCAGGAGTGGAGATGAATGGGAACTTGGACTGGCCAGAGAAAATTTGCAATAGTTTATCCCAAAAATATTGAGGATGATCTCAGCGGGAGAGCTATTATTTAATGAGCCAGTACATTCATTTGCCCTTCCATCTCTATTGAGGAGGGGAAATCCATTAGCTTTAGACTCATGTCATCTGAGTATATTGACGTTTACCCCTTTTCTTTGCTATGCCATCCTAATTTCTGGTCAATTCTCATCATTTGTTGTAAACATTGGCATATTATTTGCTGTATTTCCCCCCTGCCATTACCCTAGATGACTTCAGGGTTCTGACAGATGACCTATCTAACATCTGGGCTCTCAGATCCTTTGAGTTACTCATCTGAAGTATGTTTGTCCTCTATCTCATCTCAGCCACCCTTGCTGTTGTCATCTCCCAGAACTGCTCCACTCCTTTTTTTTACTTCCTCACCTGCCCCCCACTCTGCCTTCCCTTGGCAGTCATCACACTGTTGTCTTTGTCCATGAGTTTTTTCTCATTTTTTTTCTTTTTTACTCAATCTCTTCAAACATCCAGTTACTACCACACACCATTCCAACTTTCCTTTCAGTTACTCTCAGGCAAGTCTTTGGCATTATTCCTATGTAAGCAGGCCCTTACTATCACACAATCTTGTCTATGACCTTTTGCAGGTAACATTCAGATCCTTAGCTCCTCTTATCTTCTCTTCTCACCCTCTAACTATAGTCTATTCCAGCAGGAGTTAATATTATAAATTATCTTCCTCCTCAGCCTGGGAATGCACACCAAGACCAAACCACCAAGGCCATGCCCTGTTAGCCATTGATCTCTGTAGGGTTGCTCAGATTAAAATTAACCAATGATTAAATTAACCAGAGCCCCAGGCTCAGAACCAGAGCTAGAGTGTGTGAATACAACAATGGTTTTGCTAGAGTACTGTGTGTAGTGGGGTGTATAATTATAAACATTATTGGGGCATTAGACCTCCAAGAAAATGCCATTTATAAATAGGACTTTGTCCCTTTTGTCACTAGAGTGTTCTTTTAATGATTTAAAGCCCAGAGATCTTAAATAAAAAATAGTCAAACACAACTTGATTATAATGCAGCAGTTTGATCAGGGCCCAAAAGCCACATTTCTAATGTAATAGTGGCCTTTAGTATTGTAATTGAAAAGGTTTGATGAATTACTAGTGCCTGGGCAACCAGGTCCTGAATCCCTGGATGCTCTTTATAAGAGCTATGACTATACACAGGGCCTTCCCTCCAGGGCAGACTAAAATAACGGCACATTTCTGGTGTCAAACATTGTTGTCATCCCTGCTAGAACCTTCTGTTAGAATTGTTTTCTATAACTGAATAAGAAAGACTAACCTTCTTTTTCTACAGTCTGACCAAGTGAGAAAAGCTCAAATTCTTTTATTCCCTGTGTGCCGGGAACCAATTCCAGCATGTCATAATTTCAAGACTTTCATCAAAAGGTTGATGAGACTTAGGGAGTCAACAGGGTTGAGTCACACATGTAGTCACCTGTTGGGAATGGCTAAAGGCATTTCCCCAAACCTGAATAGGAAACTGATTGTGGCTTCCAGACAGTTAAAAGGCATCTTAATATACATGTTATTGCCTCCTACTGGCCAAACACCTGAACAGCCCTAGGCTAATTCCCCCAAACTGACAATGCTTCTGTACCCTTTGAAACCTTACCTTTTGAAGTGTATTATCTCCACCTTGCCTTAGGACAAATTGTGTTAATAAAAGCAAGGATCCTAGACAAGTAGGGTGTCTTCAGTTCCTTTAGCTGTAGGTCCTCTGACCCCCAATGCCTTTCAAAATTATATCTCGTCTCCAGATTCTTTATTAGTCTCTGGATTTTGATGCCATCTATGCACAGCCCCTTTTCCAGATTCCTGAATCCTTCTAGATGCTAGAACAAGAACACTGGCACCTGTGGTCTAGAGAAGAGGTGACTCTAAAACTTTTATTTGTTTTATTCACTTCTATGAGTCTGCACTTTCTGTATACATACCCATTAATTTAACACTGGGAAAAACTCTGTTCTTAGTTTCACCTTTGGAACTACAAAATTGCTCATGATTATATTAGGATTATGTGATAGGAGCAGGACTGACAGTACAAGTGCAAATGAGTCCAATCAGGAGGCACAAGGACCACCACTGAAGCGCACGTTAGGGTCTGGTGGCCCATTCCACTGCCACAGTCAGAAAATCTCTACAAAATACCAGAAATTACTGTAGCATCAGAATACTTGGGTTTCAAATTGTAACCTTTTTCTAGTTGTATGAGCTAAGGCAAGACACTTTACCTCTCTGAGGCTCAGAGTCTCCATCTATAAAATTGTAATACTACCTGCTACACTAGGTCATTGTGAGTTCTGAATGGAAAAAATGGTATGGAAGCATTTGACTTGTTAGTCCATTCACCCTTTCTATAGGTAACTTGACAAAGAATTTCCTCTGATTAGCAATATATCCAAAGGCCAAAGGGCAGCGCAAGCTACAGGTGAGATTGTTGAGCAGTGTGTGGTACTCTGTCCTATTGTGTGAATCCCTAGGGTTTTTTTTTAACATAAAAAAAAACAGAATTGAATATGTCAAATTCCCATGGTAGACTAAGTCTTTCCTTCTCAGGATCTAGTAGTCACTTAATAGTATGAATTTAGGTGTAGGACTGATTGGATTCAAATTGTGCTCCATCATTTACTAGCTATGTTACCTTATGCAAAAAAACTTAATTCTCAGGTATCAGTCTCTAAAATGAGAATAGTAATGGAATAAATGCATTTAAAACACTTAGAACAATGTCTCACTCATTATAAGTGCTACAGAAGTATTTACTTTTATTATCATCATGCAAGTGTTAGTCAAAATGCATTGCCTTCATCTGTTATTACTTTGTGACATGCCTCCACCAATGTGAATAGGAACTCTTCCAATGCAAATAATACACTATTCTTGTAAATTTTTCAAACAATAGTACATGAGGAAATAAAGAATGAACATCATCTTTTTCTTTACAGCAGCAATAACTACAGTTTTCTTGTTTGTAGTTATATCTTGGAAAATATACCTCAACAGGGTGGGGCAAAAGTAGGTTTACAGTTGTTCATATGGAAAATAATACTATATATATGGCTAATATGCAAAGCATCCCCTCAGGAGTTTGACCACAAGACCGGGAGTTTGATCACTTGCTATGATGTGTGCTGACCACCAGGGGGTGGCGCGGAATGAAGGAAGGCCCCAGCGGGCAGCCAGAAGGCCCCATTCAGCCCTGATCTCCATCCAGACCTAGTGCACAAATTTTGTGCACTGGGCCTCTAGTAATTAATAAATAATGATACAAGAATAAACTCTGTTTCACATCCTCACAACTACTTTTGCTCCACCCTGTATAGATCATGCTACACATATTGTATCATCAGCCCTTTTTAC
Organism: Myotis nattereri; assembly: GCF_964212035.1. Lineage (NCBI taxonomy): Eukaryota > Metazoa > Chordata > Mammalia > Chiroptera > Vespertilionidae > Myotis > Myotis nattereri. Next base: position 46,466,435 of record NC_138078.1, read on the forward strand.
TTATATTGCTTAGTTTTTTATTTTCAAAAATTCTGAGGTCAACCATAAGATCATTATTAGTATTTTAGCATATGGTGTTTGAGAAAATACATATATACTAAAAGCCACACTAACTCTGTATCACAACCACATCTACAAATGTTTGAAAGAAGCATAGCTCTTTTATGTTTAACACAAATTGTTTGTTTAGCCTACAGATGTACCTAGGAATTAAAGGATCCCTTACTATAATTCTAATATGATAGTTTAGGGTTTTATGTAAGTGGTAGAAACTGGGGGTCCTGGTGGGTAGTCCTTTGCTAATCAATGTCTTGAGCTGGCCTTGGCTGCCAGGCCAAATTGCCCTGTTTTTTAAGGAACAAACCTCTGTGTGAGTCAGGCAGTAAGGAGAAATAGAGGAAGAAAGGAGAAAAGGGAGGGAAGAATGTAGCCACCACAGAATCCACCAGGAAAATCAACAAAGCAAGTCTATTATCGGGAAGATGATTTGGGGGGGTTAGTTATGGGGAGGAGGAGATATTTGAGGTTTGGAGAGAACACTGATGAAAGGCGGTGAAGCATTATTTTTTTCCTTTCCCATTATTAATTAAAAATAATAAAACAAAAATAATAGTCACTAACTGTTCCTATAGTCTGGAAACCAAGAAATATTTAGAAGACATAGACACTTGTTAGCAAGGCAGAAGAATATGAGATTCATACTTCTTGAGTTTTCAGCTCCAAATAACTTAGAGCAGGAAGTGGAAGAAACCTGTATAATAAAGTACACCCTGTGAAAATATTTGATTCAGAAAAACTTAACTCTGAATTCACTGTAGAGATGGTGGCCATGCCCTGTGCTCCCTAGAGTTATGGATTTCACAGACCGAAGCATTCTATTTTAGTGGGGCATCTAATTTATAAGGTTGTCAGCTCTTTGTTTTCCCAAGTAAGGACATTAAAATAACAAACTCAAATCTACAGTTTCTACTATTTCTTAAAACAAAGGACATTTAAACACCAAAAAGGTAGTTATAATTAATCTCATAATAGTTACTTTTTTAACTAGAGAATTTTAGCTATATGCAAACTTCTAGCATAGTCTTTATTTTTATAATTTTACTAAAGGCCACTGAAAATATAGCCACATAATCCTTCAGGTCCAGTATTTGGAAATATCAGCCTAAATTATGTTCTTAATAATCATTTAATCAAACATTATATTTGGCCTAATGCAATCTGAACTTTAACTTTTCCTTTATATTCAACAGAGACAAAACACTTGGCCAGCACCCTAATTAGGGTAAATCTTCAGATCCTGTGAAGGTATCAGATTACCTCCTCTAACAGTTAGCATCCAGACAGGAAACAAATGGCACAGTCAAATTGGGAATTTGAGGTAAATTTAAAAGAAAAAAATAGCTTATTTGCAGAAGATGTAGACAGGATAGTGTAGAAAATTTGGGTTATAACTGTAGGGTGCCTAGCCCTTCCCAAGTACTGAAGTGATGAAGAAGGACACATGAAGATACAACTACAGAACAACCAACATCATACTCAGTGGGAAAAAACTGAAAGCATTCCCCTTAGAATCAGAAACAAGAGAGGGATGTCTGCGTTAACCACTCTTATTCAACATAGTACTGGAAGTCATATCCACAGCAATCAAGCAAGAAGAAGAAATAAAAGGCACCCAAATTGGAAAGAAAAAATTAAAACTTCCATTATTCACAGATGGCATGATATTGCATATAAAAAATACCCCCAAGAAATCCACCAAAACCTATGAGCTCTAATAAGTGAATTCAGAAAAGTAGCAGGACACAAAATCAACATCAAGAAATTGATGGCATTTTTATACATCAATAATGAACTCTCAGATAAGGAAATTAAGAAACAATCCCATTTACTATTATTACAAAAAAGAGGAAGTATCTAGTAATAAATTTAACCAAGGTTGTAAAAGACCTGTGCTTTTACAAAAGTATAAAATACTGAAGAATGAAATGAGAAAAACTATATGATACTGAAGAAAGAAATGAGGAAGATACAATTAAGTGGAAGCATGTACCGTGTTCATCGATATAAAAAACTTAACATAATTAAAATGTCCATACTACCCAAATCAATCTATAGTTTGACACAATTATAATCAAAATACTAATGGCATATCACAGAGATCTAGAACAAGTATTCAAAAAATTTACATGGAACTAAAGGGTGTCCCAAAATTCGCGCAAGAAGTAATTTTGATAGAAAACACAGGTTTATAATTAAAAATTGTAAATTTTTTATTGATTCATGAAGTATATAGTATAGGGTTATGTATGGAATAAGATATCTGGTAAATGGCCTCCACAGCTTTTCCGGCACATCAGTTTGCTGACCACGGCTTTATTCCAATCCCTTCTGTCTGATGTGTTTCTGTTGAGAAATCAGTTGATAGTCTGATGGGAGTTCACTTGTAGGTAACTCTCTGTCTCTCTCTGGCAGCCTTTAAGATTCTTACTTTGTCATTGATACAGTGCGGCCTCGACTTACGAGTGTCCCGACTAACGAGTTTTTCAAGATACGAGCCGTCTCTCGGACAATTTTTTGTTTTGAGTTGCGAGCTAAAATTCGGGTTACGAGCCAGCTTCAGATACACCACCGCTAGTTGGCGCAGCGAACATCACAGTGAATGTCACAGCATCAGCCCAGCATCAAGTGTCTCACTCGTTCACTTTTTGATTTGACATATGAGTAGTTTGAGTTATGAGCTCTGTCACAGAACAAATTAAACTTGTAAGTCAAGGCCCCACTGTATTTGTCAATTTAATTATGATGTGTCTTGGTAATGGTCTCTTTGGGCTCATCTTATTTGGGACTCTGTGATTTTAGGAATTGAATGACTTTTTCTTCCCAAAGTCAATGAAGTTTTCTTTCATTATTTCTTCAAACATGTTGTCGATTCCTTCTCAGCTTCCTATCCTCTGTCACTCCTTTTATGATGATGTTGTTTCATTTCATGTTGTTCTAAAGCTCCCTTAGACCCTCCTCCTACTTTTTAAGTTTTTTTCAGTTGCTGTTCTGCTTGGGTGTTTTTCTACCTTTTCTTCTAACTTACTGTTCTGGTCATCAGCTTATTCTAGTCTACTGTTGAAATCTTTCATTGTGTTCTTTATTGCAGCTATGTCATTCTTCATTTCCACTTGATTCTTACACATGTTGGTGAATTTCTCATCCAGTCATTTGATCATCTGTATAACCATTACTCTAAATTCTTTATCTGACAAATTGCTTTCCTCCATTACATTTATTTCCTTTTTTAGTTGATTGCTCCTTTTCTTTGCAATGGGGGTTGTTTCTTTTTCTCCCCATCTTTGTGGGGGTTTTTGTGACTGTTTCTATGTATTAGATCAAACTGCTATGGCACTCAGATTTCTTGGATTTGTCTTATATAGTAGATGCTTTTTGTGACCCAGTGATGCAGCCTCTCAGGTCTTCTGGGCTGGGTATTCTAAAGATGCCCCATACTTCATATATTTGGGTACTCTTGATGTAGTTGGGTCTTGAATGTTATTGTCTGGGTTTGTAGATGGAGTACTCTCTAGGCATTTATGGTTATGTGGCTCACTCTCAACCACTTTGTGTCAACCATTGTGGAGGTGCTTACTGAATAGCACAAAATACAATATGATACATCACAACACAAAAGGAACAGAACACTAATTTACATAAGACACCTATAACCACAATAAAAGTGACCACCAGAGAAAAGAGAATTAGGAGATAGAAATGAGGACAAAAAAGGATAGTGAGAAACTATAGCAATAGTAGACAAAAAAGGAAAGTAGTAAAAAAAAAAAAGCATATGGAAAGAAAACACAACAAAACAAACAAACCAAAAAACACCTAGAAAATGGGGGGAGGGGAGCATAATCTGTAGAGACAGAGTTTAAATACATAAAATAAGGTTAAGGAATTGGAAGAATAGGGGAAGGAACAAGGTTTAGTAAAGAGGAGGGAGAAAAAAAATAAGTGGATAAGAAGAAAAATAAAATAACAATATTTATTTATTTATTTATTTATTTATTTATTTATTTATTTATTGAAAGGAAGAATAGAAGAGAGAGCAGATAAGGCTGAATTTAGGAAGTAAAGTTTATTTAAAATTAGGAGAAAAAAGTGCAAGAGAGGAGAGGAAAACAAAATTAAGTAGAGAAGAAAGAGAAAAGAGAGGGGAAATGGAGTTGGAGCAGGGAAGAGGGAATTATATATATGAATAAACCAATAGAGACTACAATAATAATAACATATCAATAAGGCATATAAAAAAGATCAATTTTTAACAAAGGGTAAGAAGAAAGGAAAGAGAAAAGCTGAAGCAGGAAAAGGGGAAGAAAAACAAGATGAGAATGTGAAAAACTAAGAGAAAAAGGTGAAAAAAGAAAATAAAATTACAATAAAAAAGTAAAAATACAATAAAGAAATAAATAATAAAATTTTTTAATAAAAAAAGCTAAGTGTCATTTGCTTTAGCTGCATTTTAATATCCCATAGGGGCTGGTTTAGGGCTCCACTCTTCTGTTCTCTCTGCCAATTCTTGGCTTTCTTTTAGGTAGTTAGGTGCTGACCACTCTCATGCACTGTCTTCAGCGTTTAGCATCCTGTTGAAGCTCCAAGTAATTCACTGCTCCTCTGCTTGTGTCTGTCTCCACAGGCCTTGGCTGCAAGCAGGCAGGACCAATCTGCTGGCTTTGCCTGTCTGCCAGCTGTGAATATTAATCACCCAAGTGTCTGTTTCTGTCAGGGTTTTACATGGGGGTGGTGCTGTTTTGCTTTCCGGGAATCAGATTGATGTTTATTTCCCTGACCCAGAACTCCTCCTCCTGGCCTTGGTTGGTCAGATATCCTTGTATGAAAACCAGTGGTGTTGGCTGGCAACCTGGAGTTTTTATCAGTCTGGTTCCCAGAAGAGTGGGGCTGATGAGTCCCTCTTCCAACCCAACCACTGAGGGCTGCTTTTGGGGGCTATTCAGAGCCATTGTTCCCCTTGTATATCTCAAAATGCAGGCAGGGTGTGCCAGGCTGGGTTACCTGTCTTGAGGCTACAGGGAGGGGCTGATTCTTCAGAAGAGAAATGGCGGCTTAGGTTTGGAAGGTTAGGAATGTCCCAAAGCTGGAGCCCTGGGGACATCTCACTGCCCTGCTTCCCTCCACAGCCTCTCCTCAGGCACCTCAGTTCTGTGCCTTTCTCCCTGCTAGGCAGCCTGGGGTGAGTTCTTGCACCTGAAAAGTCCTATGTTATGGGTTTAGAGAATAAAAGCAAAGACAAAACTGTTAGGTTGCCGAAGGACGAAAGCACAAAGCCAGAATGGTGAGGGATTATGAATTTATTTGATCATCCTCACACCAGGTGGTTGAACCTGGATGGCTCCAGCACCCAGGGACTGGAGTCAGTGGCTTTAAAGGACTTTTGGCAGGCTTTTTTCTGGGCGGAGACTTCTTTATGCATACCCAAAGGGGAGATATGGAATGTGGTCACCACAAGTGAAATGTGGTCTCAGCAAAGGGAATGTCCATAGTGAAATGACCTGAAAAGCCAGTTTCTGGGGAGGGGGTATCAGTTTAATTGCTCCATCAAATCTAACAAAAACAAAAGCAAAACAACCATAAAACTGTGTGTTTCTTTCCCGAAGGCACCGTGCTGCTCAGGTCACTTTTCTGGGCACCTGTCAAGGTGCAGTCTTTCATAGGTGTGGTCATAGGTCTAGATTCCCTGGGTGCCAGTATCCCTGTGGGTTTTCCTTTTCTCAGTTATGTATTATACCTGTCACCATGGCACATGGCTTTTGTGAAATGCAGCTTCCACTTCACCCTCTTGTCCCTGTGGGTCAGTGGTCCTTTCCCGTCCAGATTCCTGTTACTACCATTTTCCAGTTGTCCTCTGTCCTTCCTTGTTGATCATTATCTCTTCAGCTGTGTCTAATTTTTTAATTCCAGGAATGTTCTCTGATTTAGTTGCTTTTTCAAGTCTGGCCCCGGGATGAGGTGCATGACATGTGTTCCTATTCAGCTGCCATTTTCGTTTCCCTAAAATTTGTTTTAAAATTGATATTTCCATTTTACTACTTTAAAGATATTTGGTCATTATGAAAAAAACTAAACAATACATATATGTAGAAAATATAAAGCAAATATCTCTATAAGCCCATCTCTACACTAAAATGATACAATTACTGGATTATATCTTTTAGACACTTTTAATAATATAAAATGCATTTATAGACATACATACGCATATTTACATTTTTAAACACACTATTCTATGCTTTCAGTTCTCTGTGAGAATAATCGAACTTAAAATCTTCATTGACTTCTAAACACTTAGGAGCTCCTACTTTGTGAACCAGTAGTGGCTGGCATGTAGTAAGTGCTCCACAACTGTTAACTAATTCTGAGATCACAAGATCTCCATAACTCAAAATAAGTGAACAAAAAATAAGGTAGTAAAGTGAAGCATTTAAAAAGGAGCCTTGGCTGGGTGGCTCAGTTGGGTGGAGCATTGTCCCATACACAAATAGTGTTGGGACAATGTTTGATTCCCAGTCAGGGCACATACCCAAGCTGTGGGTTCGATTCTGAATCGTGGCATGTACGGGAAGCAACAAATTGATGTTTCTCTCTCACATCAATGTTCTTCTCCCTCTCTCTCTTTCTTAAAAAAAATCAATGAATATATCCTCAGGTGCGAATTAAAAAAAATAAAAAGGAGCAAAAACTATGGAAAGAGTAAAAATTTAATATAATTTTTGAAAAATACTTTTAGAGAAAGACAGAATCACAGGCCACTTAAAAAACAACTGTTTGTGGAGGGACAGAAGGTAAGTAAAATATATCTTTTAAAATCTCACTAATAAAACTCAATCTAGATATTATAATTAGAGGGGGTTTTGTAAGTACACTACAAATCTCTAGACAATGCATGCTCTCTTTTGTTTTCCTTTAAGTATCCTAGTAGAGGCCTAATGAAAAGGAATGGTAGTGATGGAAAATAGAATGATAATTATCACTAAGTGATAGTTAATTCCAGCAATATTTGAGGATTTAGCATGTCAGAAGAGAAAATAAAAAATAAAACAAGATTATCCAAGGTTGTGGACAGTCAGGGAGAGGATTTTCAGGGAGAATGATAATTAAAGTCTCCCAACCCTTCTGATTTAATAATTCCTAGGTCACAACCCATGGATTTTACCTATATTTTCCATCTACTTTTTGGAAGAATAATGAACATAATTATTAGGGAGATGAGGGTGAAGTGACAGACTGTTTTTGTTGGAGACAAAGTCTCTAATACTGTACCCTGAATTAAGGACATGGTCCAGAGTAAAGTGGCCTCCTTTCATATGTAGGAATAAGATACACCTTAACTTAGATGAAGTGAACTCAAGTACAGGGTACATGTCAAAATTACATAAGAAAAATCAGAGTATACATTCTTGAATCAAAATCATTTACAATACTAACAAAGCTGTTCCACTCTACTTAAACTCTAAGGTTATAGAAAAGGAAATGAAATTAACAATACCCAGTTTTTAAAGGTCTGAGCTGCCTTAGCTGGTTTGGCTCAGTGGATAGAGTGTTAGCCTATGGACCAAAGGGTCCTGGGTTCGATTCTGGTCAAGGGTACATACCTTGGTTGCAGGATCCTCCCCAGTCTGGGCCCTGGTCAGGGCTTGTGCAGGAGGCAACCAATCCATGTGTTTCTATCACATTTATGTTTCCCTCTGTCTTTCCCTCTCTCTTCTATTCTCCCTGAAAACTCAATGGAAAAATATCCTCGGATGAGGATTAGTCAAAAATAAATAATGTTATGAGCAATACCAGACCCAGATAAAGTGGGAAATAAGTCAAGGATTTACCCATATTTTATCTGAGCAAATATAAGATTTTGATTAGACCACCCACTTTGAATATGTGAATAATTCAAAGAAATATTTTGGCAGATGTGTAAAAAAATACTCCAGACTTACAAGGAAAGAAAAGAAAGAGGAAAGGAAAAATTCTACAAAGAGATATGAAAAATCCAATTTTGGTGAAAACATTGTGCAAAAACTGGAAAAAAATTCTCAGTGTTTCAAACTCTAGAAGTAATAACATCAAATATCATTTCAGTGAAACAAGACAACAGATTAGATGATAGAAAACTGAATGTAATGAAAATGGAGATTGCAGAGCTAGTTAAGCAAATGAAGGACCAAAGCAAAAACATACAGAAAAAGAAAAAGAAGACACACTCAATAACAAGATCAGAGAAAGTTAGTAACATAAGAGAAACAATGATGAGCCACCATAAAGAAAATTGTTGTCCTGAGATATATTGCCAAGCAAAAAGCATACCATATTTCAAGGGGAAAAGACATAGACACCAATTCACATTCTGATAAAATTATAGAATTTTGGAATATTCTTCAGACCTTTATATAGTAAAAACAAGTCACAAAGTTCACATAATTAAATCTGCAAACTCTTCTTAAAGGTAATCATCACAATAAATAAGAAAAAATAAAATACTCTCATTTGCAACAACATGGATAGATCTTGAGAATAACATGCTAAGTGAAATAAGTCAGTTGGAAAAAGTAAAAAAAATATATTATTTTATTCATATGTGGGATGTAAAAGTGAAAGCAACAAGTGGTTAAACAAATAAAAGGTCCTGGGTACAGATAAATGCATGCTGGTTACCAGAGGGAAAGAGGAATGGGGAAGGTAATAAAGGCTAAAGGGAATCAATTACATGGTGATGTAAGGAGATTTGACTTTGGGAAGGTAACACACAATGCAATATACAGATGATGTATTATAGAATTATACACTTGAAATCTATATAATTTTATTAACCAATCTATCATGCCAGTTTGGCTCATTTCCTTTTTTAAACAACAATAATGAACTATCAGCAAGGGAAACTATTAAAAGAATCTCATTTACAATTGCATGAAAAAAATACAGAGGAATAAATTTAACCAAGGATGTAAAAGATATGTACTAACAAAATTACAAGATACTGAAGAAATAAATTGAAGCATATACAAATAAGTGGAAGCATATACTGTGCTCATGGATAGGAATTATTACATTTATTAACATGCCCATGCTATCCAAAGCAATTTATATATTCAATGCAATTACTATCAAGACACCAAAAGCATATTTCACAGAACTAGAACAAATAATCCAGAAATTTATATGGAACTGCAAAAGAACCTGAATATCCAGAGTAATCTTGAGAAAGAAAAACAGCCTGGCCAATGTGGCTCAGTAGTTGAGTGTCAACCTATGAACCAGGAGGTCAGGGCACATGTCTGGGTTATGGGCTTGATCCCCAGTGGGGGGCATGCAGGAGGCATCCAATCAAAGATTCGCTTCCATCATAGATGTTTCTTTCTTTTTAATTGTATTTTATTTATCCTTCATTGATGTTTCTATCTCTCTCTCTCCCTCTCCTTTCCTCTCTGAAATAAATTATATGTAGAAAAAAAACTGGATGAATTACTGAGAAAACTGGGAGAATACATGCCAAAAAATTGAAACTAGACCACCTTCTTACACTATATACAAGAATATACCTAAAATGGAGTAAGGGCTTCAATTCAACATAAAAGAAAATATAGGCAGTAAAATTTAGACATTTCTCAAAGTAATATATTTCCTGATATATCTCCACAGGCAGGGAAAACAAAGGAAAAAATTAAACAAATTGGACTAAATCAAACAAATTTTTTTGCCCATCAAATGAAACCATCAACAAAATGAAAAAAAAAAAAAACTACTGAATGGAAGAACACATTTGCCAATGATATATCTGATAAAAGGTTAATGCCTGAAATATATAAAAAACTTATACAACTCGACACACACAAAAAATACCCAAGCAATTTAACTAAGAAATGGACTAAAGAACCTGAATAAACAGTTTTCCACAGAAGACATAAGGATGGCCAATAAACATATGAAAAGTTTTTCGACATTACTAATCACCAGAGAAATGCAAATCATAATCACAATGAGATACCACCTCATACCTGTCACAATGGCAATCATCAAAAAATCAACAAACAAGTCTTGGTGAAGATGTGAAGAAAAGGGAACCCTCATGCACTGTTGGTGGGAATACACATTGTTTCAGCCACTCTAGAAAACATTATGAAGTTTTCTGAAAAAATTAAATATGAACGACCTTATGGCCCAATATTTCAATTTTGGGGTATATATAAGAAGAAACCCAAAACACTAATTTGAAAGAATATATGCACAACTATGTTCATTGCAGCATTATTTATAATAGCCAAGATTTGGAAGCAGCCCAAGTGCCGATCAGTAGATGAGTGGATAAAAATGCTGTGGTACTACAGAGTAAGGATAATCAAAACAGCATGGTATGGGCAGAAAAACAGACATACAGACTAATGGGATAGAATTAAGACCCAGAAATAAAACCCCACATATATGGGTAAATAATTTTTGACAAAGTAGCCAAAAACAAGCAATAGAAAAAGCCTCTTCTATAAATGGTGCTGGGAAAGTTAGAAAGCCATATGAAAAAGAATAAAACTGGATTACAGTTTGTCTGCATTTACAAAAATTAATTCAAAATGGATCAATGACCTAAATATAATATCTGAAACAATAAATTACATAGAAGAAAACATAGGTACTAAAATAATGGATCTAGATCTTAGAAAAGATTTTATACATTTGATTCCAAAAGTAAAGGCAAAAGTAAATGACTGACACTATGTAAAACTAAAAACCTTCTGCACAGCAGAAGAAACTGCCAACAAAATAAAAAGGCAACCACCGAAATGACAGGTGATATTTGCAAACAACAGCTTCAACGAGGGGTTAATATTCAAAATATATAAAGAACTCATACAATTCAACAACAAACAATCAATTCAATTAAAAAATGGGCTAAGATCGGGAAATAGCCCATGTGCTCATTAAATCAAAACCACAATGAGATACCACCTCTGTAGATAAAAATGTTATGGTACATTGACACAATGGAATACTATGTGGCTGTAAAAAAAAGAAGGATCTCTTATCCTTTGTGATAGTGTGGATGATGTGGAGATTATTATGCTAAGTGAAATAAGCCAGTCAGAAAAAGATAATTATCATATGATCTCACTTATATGTGGAATCTAAGGAACAAAATAAGCTGATGAACAAAATAGGACCAGAAGCATGGATGCATTGAACAGACGGACAGATCTCAGATGGAGAGGGATGGAGGGATGGGAAAAAATTATCCAAATAACTTATATACATATATGCATAGCCCATGGACACAGACAATATTGTGGTGAAGGCCTGGGGTGTGGCAGTGGCTGGGTGGAGAGGGTCCAAGGGTGATGGGGGACACCTGTAATACTGCCAACAATAAAAAATAAATTAGAAAAGAAAGAAAAAATGGGAAGAAGACCTGAACAGACACTTTCCCAAAAAGACATACAAATGACCAACAGGTATTTGGAAGGAGATTTGACTTTGGGTGGTGGGCACACAACACAATATACAGAGTATATATCACAGAAGTCTACACTTGAAACCTATGTAATTTTATTAACCAATATCACACCAACAAATTTAATATAAAAATAAAGGAGGCGACCTAAAACAGATATTGAATTTTAATGATATGCAAACTAAAGTCTTTAGGTGTGAGGTGGATCAATGTCTGCAACTGACTCTGAAATGCATGAAAAAAATCAGATGAATTGGTGGATAGATAAAAGAATACAGTAAAGTAATAAAGTGATAAAGTAAATGTAGCACAATGTGAACTCTTGCAGAACCTATACAATGGGTTTATGGGCATTCACTATGCAATTATTTAAACTTTTCTGTATTTTGGAAAATTTTTATATTAGAATACAGAAAGAAATAAGCTATGGTATACATAATGGAATGCTACCATGCCATAACAAAGAAGAGACTCTCAGGAAAAACATAAACCGATGAACAAAAATAGATCCAGAGACATAGAAGCATTGAACAGACTGTTGAATCTCGGAGGGAAGACAGGAGAGGGTGGTGGTTGGGTAAGAGAGCAACCAAATGACTTGTATGCATGCATATAAGCATAACCCATGGATACAGACAGTAGGGGGTGAGGGCATGTACTGGGGGGTGGGAACAGCTGGGAAGAGGTCAATGGGGGTAAAAGGAGACATATTTAATACTTTAAACAATAAATAATTTTAAAAAAAGAAAAGAGTGTTGTGTTGGATTGTATGGCTATGGTGGGGGGAAGGTGGGCCAAGAAGGGGACACAGATGGGGACTTCTATAATAGTGTAAGCAATATAAATAAAGTAAAAAAAAATAAGCATAGACACTGTAGTTGCACTGCTCCAGCATGCAGGTCCCTTGAGCCCACTGCCCCAGCAGATGGTTCCTGGGCCCCTCTGAGAGCCACCCCAGGGCAAGCTCCTCTCTAACCAAAGGCCCATGACTCACTCAGCAGAAACTGAGACTTTTCCCTCCTGGGCTGCCTGCTTCTGGACACCTTGGTGAGCTACTGAGGGGTCACCTCCCTGGACAAGGTCGTGCTGTTTCAGCCACAGACTCCAAGCTTCCTGCATCCTCAGCCACTGGCTCCAGTACCCACTTGTGATTTGCAGAGTGAAATCACCCTGGCCAGAGTCCCAGTGCCTCATCCGCAGACTATGGGACAGTTGCTTCTCACCATCATGGGCTCCGGCAACCTCGCAGTGATTTGCAGAGTGATGCTACCCCAACAAGAGTCACACAACACTGGCCAGAGTCACATGACTTGAGCCTCAAGGCCTGCGACCCCTTTCTCACAGGCCATGGATTCCAGGATCTCACAGTGAGCATATGCCAGTGAGACCTCAGGCAACTCTTTTCACAAGAGCTGTGAGCCCCCACTGAGTGCAACCTTGGACAAACAAGGATGCACTCCCCCAGCAGTAAAAAATCTGAATTCACTCATCCTGCATACCTGCCCACAGACACCTGTGCACAGACACCTCTATTGCGCAGCTTCAGGGCTTCAAGGCTTCAGTGCCAGGGCCCTTCAGAGTGCTTCAGTGTGCCTTGCTGGCAAACACACAGCAGGTTCCCCTGTGATCCACCACCACAGGTGCAGCAGCAAAACCTGAGTCTTCCCACCCCCCAGCTGCAGAACTCTGGACACTAAAGTTGCATGCTTTTCCAGAGTACAGACCTGCCAAACCCTCAGCTCCACAGGCAGCCTTTGGGAGCCACTATGAGCCCTAGCTGGGCGTGCACTTATACAAATGGGGAAATACTGCTGGGCTGTAAGAACTCTGAATTGCCTCTTCTAGGATACCTGCCCACAGACACCATAATCACATGACTTCAGCACCAAGGCCCTTCAGAATGTGTCAGTACACCCTGCTAGCAAACACATCATGGGGAACCCTGTAAGCCACCACTGAGGGTGCATGTATACAACCATGGAGCAGCAGCAAAAGCTGAGTCTGTCCACCCCATAACTACAGAACTCTGGACACCACAGTCACGCCTTTCCAGAGCACAGGCTTCCTGAGCACAACCACTCCAACAGATGGTTCCTGGGTGCAACTGTGAGTCCCCAATGGACACGCAAAATTTCAGCCAAGGGCGTAAGACAGCAAAAATTGGGACACCCCCTTCCATGGCTGCAGACTTCTAGATACCGCAGTTGTACCTTTCCAGCTTGCAGGCCTACATCAGGAGAAGCCAAATAGCTTACGTAGGGAGATACACTAGATTATCAAGCCCAGGAGACCTGAGAGATCACACCAGTAGCATCACCTCCAAAAGAACCTGGGTAGTAAAGCAATCAGATCTACAATTAAAATGTTACAGCAAAACATGGGAAGAGAAAAAAGCAATCCTAAAAGGAAAAAAAAAAGAGAAATAAGCAGAAAGGGACTTATATCAAATTGAGGCTAGTAACATGTCAAAGAAAGAATTCAGAGTAATGGTTATAAGGATGCTTAAATGGCTGGACGACAAATATACACAATTCAATGACAAATACACACAACCCAACGAGAATTATAAGGAGCTGAATAAGCATTTCACCAACATGAAAAGGAACCAAGAGGAAATGAAGAACGACATAGTTGCAATAAAGAACACAATGGAAGGCTTAAATAGTAGACTAGAAGAGGTTGAGGACCGCATCAGTGAATTAGAAGACAAGGTAGGAAAAAACACAAAAACACAGCAGCAACAGGAAAGAACATTTAAAAAGCAATAGGAGAGCCTATGGGAGCTTTGGCACAACACAAACTGAAACAACATTTGCATAATAGGTGTATTTAGAAGAAGAGGAAGAGAACCAAGGTATAGAAAACCCGTTTGAAGAAATAACGACAGCAAACTTCTCTGATATTGGCAAGAAAAAAACTATGCAAGTCCAAGAAGAACATAGAGTTCCAAACAAGATGAACCCCAAAAGACCTACACCAAGACACATCATAATTAAATTGGGAAACACAAATAACAAAGTAAGAATCTTAAAGGCTGACAGAGAGAGACAGAAAGTTACTTACAAGGGATCTCTTATTAGACTATCAACTGATTTCTCAACACATGAGGCCAGAATGGAATGGAATGAAATATATAAAGTGATGCAAAGCAAGGGACTGAACCCAAGAATACTATACCTAGCAAGGCTATCATTCAAAATTGAAGGTGGAATCAGGAGCTTCACAGACAAAAAAGGGCTAAGAGAGTTTATTACATCCAAGCCAGCAATGCAAGAAATGCTAAAGGGGCTGCTGTGAAAAAAAAAAAAAAGAAGAAACAGAAAGGCAAGAAGAAATACAAACAATAAGAATAAAAATGGCAACAAGCAAGTACTTATCTATAATAACATTAAACATAAATGGATTAGGTGCCTTGTTATGTTGTATTATGTGCCCTTAAATCAACACAGCAGATCCAAGCACAGCAGCCTCCTGATCACCACACCCTCTGAGGAACAGCAGCTGTACGCAAAGCCTCACCCCACCAGCCAGAAGAGCCACCAGGCTGTGAACAGCACCCACCAGAGAAGCTGCTTCCAACTGAGGAACAGCTGCTACCGCAACCGCCTGAGGAGCAACCACAGCCCAAGGAGCCACTGCCACCCAGGGAGCAGCCAATGAACGACTCAACATCTAGATATGACAGTGAGATCAAACATGGGTAGACAAAGAAACCCCCAAAAATAAGAAAAGGAGGAATCGCCAGAAAAGCAGCTAACTGATACAGAGGCATGCAACATGACAGAAAAAGAATTCAGAATAAGGGTCCTAGAGTGCATAAACTGGATGGAGGAAAAAATCAACAACATATACAGGAAGCAAGAAGAAACAGATGAAAAAATCAACTACTTATGCAAGAAGCAAGAAGAAACAGATGAAAAAATCAACAACTTAAGTAACACCCAAGAAGAAATGAACTGCAATATAGCTGCAATAAAAAGCACCATTGAAAGTATCAACAGTAGACTAGGAGGAGTGGAGGAAAGAATTAGCGAATTAGAAGACAAGGAAGCAAAACACACCCAAACAGTACTGCACTTGGGAAAAAAAATTAAAAGACTGGAGGAGAGCCAAAGGGAGCTTTGGGATAACATGAAATGAAACAAGATATGAATAAGAGAGGTGCCAGAACAACAGAAAGAGGAACAAGCGTTAGAAAACCTATTCGAAGAAATATCAGAAAATTTCCCTGAGGTGGGGAAGAAAAAAGTCACACAAGCACAGAGAGTCCCAAGCAAGGTGAACCCGAAAAGACCCACACCAAGACACATCATAATTACCATGGCAAATGTTCAGGACAAAGAGACAATCTTACAGGCTGCAAGAGAGAGACGGAAAGTTACATATAAGGGATCTCCCATTAGATTATCAAATGATTTCTCAACAGAAACACATCAGGCCAGAAAAGAATGGATGGAAATTTACAAAGTGATGCAAAGCAAAGGACTGAATCCAAGAATACTCTATCCAGCAAGGCTATCATTCAAACTTGAAGGGGAAATAAGAAGCTTCACAGACAAAAAAAGGCTAAGGGAGTTTATCACGACCAGGCCAGCAATGCAAGAAATGCTAAAGGAACTGGTGTAAAAAGAAGAAATAAAAAGCTCGGAAAGAAAACAGCCACACACACAAAAAAAGAAATGGCTGCCAACAAGCACCTTTCAATAATAACTTTAAACTTAAACAGACTAAATGCTCCAACCAAAAGACATCGAGTGGCTGAATGGATAAAAAAAACATAACCCATGCATTTGCTGTCTACAATAGACCCACCTCAGAAGAAGGAACTCACACAGACTGAACCTGAAGGGATGGAAAAATATCTTTCAGCTAAATGGAAATGAAAAAAGAGCTGGGGTAGCAATACTTATATCGGAAAAAATAAACCTCAACGTGAAGGCCATAACAAGAGATAAGGAAGGCCACTTCATAATACTAAAAGGATCAACACAACAAGAAAATGTAACCCTCGTAAACATATATGCACCAATGCAGGAGCACCCAAATACATAAAAAAACTCCTGGAAGATATCAAAGGAGAGATCGACAACAATACAATCATAGTAGGGGACTTTAATACACCACTGACATCACTGGGTAAATCCCCTAGACAAACACTCAGCAAAGAAACAGCAATCCTAAATGACTCACTAGATCAGATGGACTCATTAGACAGATGGACTTAATTGACATCTTCAGAAAGCTTCACCCAAAACCCACAGAATATACATTCTACTCAAGTGCTCATAAGACACATTCAAAAATAGACCACATATTGGGTCACAAACAAAGTCTCCCCAAATTCAAGAAGATTGAAATCATACCAAGCATCTTCTCAGACCACGATACCATAATATTAGAAATAAACTACAATAAAAACAACCCAAAATACTCAAACACTTAGAAGCTGAATAGAATGTTATTAAATATTGATTGGGTTACCAATGAGATCAAAGAAGATATTAAAAACATCCTGGAAACTAATGACAATGAAAACACAACAATCCAAATCCCATGGGACGCAATGAAAGCAGTCCTGAGAGGGAAGTTTATAGCTCTACAGGCCTATCTCAAAATACAAGAAAAAATGGTAGTAAATCATCTAACTCTACAACTCAAAGAATTAGAAAGAGAGCAACAAGAAAACCCCAGAATGAGCAGAAGGAAGGAGATAATAAAGATTAGAGCAGAAATAAATGACATAGAGACCAAAAAAACAATACAGAAAATCAATGAAACCAAGAAATGGTTCTTTGAAAGGATAAACAAGATTGACAAACCTCTAGCCAGGCTCACCAAGAAGCAAAGAGAGAGGACCCAAATAAATAAAATCAGAAACGATAGAGGCAAAATAACAACATACCACACAGAAATACAAATGATTCTTAAAAAATACTATGGACAGCTCTACTCCAACAAACTAGACAACCTGGAGGAAATGGACAAATTCCTAGAAAAATACAACATTCCAAACTCAATCAGGAAGAATCTAAAAATCTCCATAGGCCAATAACTATGGAAGAAATTGTTGCAGTCACCAAAAAGCTTCCAGCAAACAAAAACCGAGGACCAGACAGCTTCACAGGGGAGTTTTACCAAACATTCAAGGAAGAACTAAAACCTATCCTCCTCAGACTACTACAAAAAATGCAAGAGGAAGGAACACTTCCAAGCTCATTCTATGAAGCCAGCATCACCCTAATACCAAAACCAGGTAAAGACAACACAATGAAAGAGAATTACAGGCCAATATCCCTCATGAACATACATGCCAAAATCCTCAACAAAATCTTAGCAAATCGGATCCAGCAGTACATCAGAAAGATCATACACCTAGACCAAGTAGGATTTATCCCAGGGATGCAAGGATGGTACAATATCCGCAAATCAATAAACATGATACATCAAATTAACAAATTGAAAAAAAACAACAACAACATGGTCATATCAATTGATGCAGAAAAAGCATTTTACAAAATCCAACACCCATTTCTGATAAAATCTCTCAGCAAGGTGGGAGTAGAAGGATCATACCTCAACAAAATAAAAGCCATATATGACAGGCCCACAGCCAAGAACATACTCAATGGACAAAAACTAACACCATTTCCCCTAAGGACAGGAAGAAGACAGGGATGCCCAGTCTCACAACTCCTGTTCAACATAGTACTGGAAGTATTAGCCATTGCAATTAGACAAGAAGAAGAAATAAATGGCATCCAAATTGGAAAAGAGGAATTAAAACTGTCCTTACGTGCAGCTGACATGATATTAAACATACAAAACCCTAGAGACTCCATCAAAAAACTACTAGACTTAATAGACGAATTTGGGAATGTAGCAGGATACAAAATTAACCCCAAGAAATCTGAGGCATTTCAATACACCAATAGTGAACTTTCAGAAAAAGGGACTAAAAAAACAATCCCATTTACCATCGCACAAAAAAAATTAAGCTACCTAGGAATAAACTTAACTAAAGAGGTAAAAGACCTCTACTCAGAAAACTACAGGACGTTGAAAAAACAGATAGAGGAAGACATAAACAAATGGAAGAACACACCGTGTTCATGGATTGGTAGAATCAACATCATTAAAATGTCCATACTACCCAAAACAATATATAAATTCAACGCACTTCTCATTAAAATACCAATGGCATATTTCACAGATCTAGAACAAACTCTCCAAAAATTCATCTGGAATAAAAAAAGACCCCGAATAGTTGTAGCAATCCTGAGAAAGAACAAAGTAGGTGCAATCTCAATACCAAATATCAAGCTGTATTACAAAGCCACTGTTCTCAAAACTCCCTGGTACTGACACAAGAACAGACATATAGATCAATGGAATAGAATAGAGAACCCAGAAATAGACCCAAACCAATATGCTCAATTAATATTTGACAAAGGAGGGAAGAACATACAATGGAGCCAAGATAGTCTCTTCAATAAATGGTGTTGGGAAAATTGGACAGATATATGCAAGAAAATGAAACTAGACCACCAACTTACACCATACACAAAAATAAACTCAAAATGGATAAAGGACTTAAATGTACGACGAGAAACCATAAAAATTCTAGAAGAATCCAAAGGCAACAAAATCTCAGACATATGCCGAAGCAATTTCTTCACTGATACAGCTCCTAGGACACTTGAAACTAAATAGAAAATGAACAAATGGGACTACATCAAAATAAAAAGCTTCTGCACAGCAAAAGAAACCATCAACAAAACAACAAGAAAACCCACTGCGTTTTAAAACGTATTTGCCAATGTCATATATGATAAGGGCCTAATCTCCAAAATTTATAGGGAACTCATACGACTTAACAAAAGGAAGATAAAAAATTCAATCAAAAAATGGGCAAAGGATCTAAATAGACACCTTTCAAAAGAGGACATTCAGAAAGCCAAGAGACATATGAAAATATGCTCAAAGTCACTAATCATTCATGCGATGCAAATCAAAACAAAAATGAGGTACCATCTTACACCTGTCAGACTGGCTATCATCAACAAATCAACAAATGACAAGTGCTGGAGAGGATGTCGAGGAAAAGGAACATGCACTGCTGGTGGTAATGCAGACTGGTGCAGCCACTGTGGAAGACAGTATGGAGTTTCCTCAAAAAACTAAAAATGGAACTTCCATTTGATCCTGCGATCCCACTACTAGGAATATATCCCAAGAAACCAGAAACAGCAATCAGAAAGGATATATGCACCCCTAACGTCATAGCAGCACAATTCACCATAGCTAAAATCTGGAAACAGCGTAAGTCCCCATCAGTAGATGAATGGATTAAAAAACTGTGGTACATCTACACGATAGAATACTATGCTGCTGTAAAAAAGGAGGAACTCTTACCATTTGCAACAGCATGGATGAAACTGGAGAGCATTATGCTAAGTGAAATAAGCCAGTCAATGAAGGAAAAATACCACATGCTTTCACTCATTCATGGAAATTGAAGACCATTATAAACTTATGAGCAATAATAGATACAGAGGAAGAGCTTCGTCAAACAGATTGTCAAACTGCAGCGGAAAGGCCTGGGAGGATTGGGCAGCAGGAGGGAAGGGCGTAAGAGATCAACCGAAGGACTTGTATGCATGCATATAAGCATAACCAATGGACATAAGACACTGTGGGTAGGGGAGGCCAAGGGATTGTCAAGTGCAGGGGGAAGAAAAGGACACATATGTAATACCCTTTGTAATACTTTAAGCAATAAAAAAAAAATAAATGGATTAAATACTCCAATCAGAAGACATTGGGTTGCTGAATGGATAAGAAAACATGAGCCACATATTTGCTGTCTGCAGGAGACCTACCTCAAAACAAAGGATTCACACAGACTGAGAGTGAAGTGATGGAAAAAAATTTTCAGGCAAATGGAAATGAGAAAAAAGCTAGGGTTTTGATACTTATATCTGACAAAAATAGACCTCAAATGCCATAACAAGAGATAAGGAAGGCCACTACATAATACTAAAGGGAACAATTCAACAGGAAGATATAACTTTGGTAAACATATATGCACCCAATACAGGGGTACCCAAATCATAAAACAACTTCTGGAAGATATCAAGGGTGAGATAAATAGAAATATAGTCATAGTATGGGACTTTAATACTGCACTGACACCACTGGATAAATCCTCTAAACAAAAAATCAACAAAGAATAAGCCATCTTAAATGACTCACTAGATCAGATGGTCTTAAATGACATCTTCAGACTATTTCACCCCAAACCTATAGAATATAAATTCTTCTCCAGTGCATGTGGGACATTTTCAAAGATAGACTACATATTAGGACAGAGGCAAAGTCTCTTCTCAAATTCAAGAGAATAGAAATCATATTAAGCATTTTCTCCAATCACAATGGCATAAAACTAGAAATCAACTAAAATAAAAACAATGAAAAAATCAAACACTTGGAGGCTAAATAGCATGCTAATAAACAATGACTGCGTTACCAAATAGATCAAAGTAGAAATAAAAACCATCCTGGAAAAAAATGACCATGAAAACACAACAATCCAAAATCTATAGGACACAATGAAAGCAGTCCTGTGAGGGAAGTTCATAGCTGCATAGTCTTACCTCAAAGACAAGAAAAACTGGTAATAAATTATCTAACCTTGCAACTTAAAGAATTAGAAAGAGAGAATCAAGAAAAGCCCAGAGTGAGCAGAAGATAGTAGATAATAAAGATCAGAGCAGAATTAAATGAGACAGAGACCAAAAAACACCCCCAAAAACACACACAAAAAAACAAAAACAACCCCAAAAAACAATACAAAATATAAATGAAACCAAGAGCTGACCCTTTTAAAGGATAAACAATATTGATGAACCTCTAGCCAGGCTCACCAAAAAACAAAGAAAGAGGACCAAATAAAATCAGAAATGAAAGAGGTGAAGTAACAATTGACCCCAATGATATGCATATGATTGTAAAAAAAAATACTACAAAACACTCTACTCCAAAAAACTAGAAAACCTCAACGAAATGGACACATTCCTAGAAAAAATAGAAGCTTCCAAACCTCAATCATGAAGAATCAAAAAACCTGAATAAGCCAATAACTACTGATGAAATTGAAACAGTAATCAAAAAGCTTCCAGCAAACAAAAGCCCTGTACCAGATGGCTTCACAGGGGAGTTTTACCGAACATTCAGACAAGAACGGAAACCAATCCTGCTCAGACTATGACAAAAAAAATTCAAGAGGAAGGCACACTTTCAAGCTCTTTCAATGAAGCCAGCATTTCCCTAATCCCAAAACCAGACAAAGACACCACAAAGAAAGAGAATTACAGGCCAATATCTCTGATGAACATAGATGATAAAATCCTCAACAAAATTCTAGCAAACCGGATCCAGCACTACATTAGAAAGATCATACACCATGACCAAATGGGATTTATTCCAGGGATGCAAGTCTGGTACAATATCTACAAAACAATAAACGTAATATATCACATAAACAAACTCAGAGACAAAAATCACAGAATCATATCAATTGATGCAGAAAAGGCATGTGACAAAGTCCAGCACCCTTTTCTGATAAAAACACTCAACAAAGTGGGAACAGAAGGATCATTCGTCGACATAATCAAAGCCTTTTATGACAAACCTACAGACAACATCATACTCAATGGGCAAAAACTAAAACCGTTGGCCTCAAGAACAGGAACAAGACAGGGATGCCTGCTTTCACCACTCCTGTTCAACATAGTACTAGAAGTGCTACCCAAAGTGATCAGACAAGAAAAAGAAATAAAAGTCATCCGAATTGAAAAAGAAGAAGAAAAATTGTCATTATTTGCAGATGACATGCTACTGTACGTAGAAAACCCTAAAGACTCCACCAAAAAATTATTAGACTTAATAAATGAATTTGGCAATGTAGTAGGATACAAAATTAATGCCAAGAAATCAATGGCATTTTTATACAACAATAGTGAACTTATAGAAAGACAGATTAAAAAAAAACGATACCAGTTACCATTGCACACACAAAAAAATTAAGATACCTAGGAATAAACTAAGGATTTAAAAGACCTAAGAAAACTGCAGGACATTGAAAAAAGATATAGAGGAAGACATGAACAAATGGAAGAATATACCATGTTCATGGATTGGTAGAAAAAAACATCATTAAAGTGTCCATACCGCCCAAAGGAATCTATCAATGCAACCCAATCCCCATTAAAATACCAATGGCATATTTCAAAGAGCTAGAACAAACTCTCCGAAAATTCATCTGAAATATAAATGACCCAAAATAGCTGCAGCAATCTTGAGAAAGAAGAACAATGTAGGAGGGATCACAATACCAGATATCAAGCCACTGTTATTAAAACAGCCTGGTACTGACAACAGAACAGACTTATAGATCAGTGAAACAAAACAGAGAAACCAGAAATCAATACAAGCCAGTATGCTCAATTAATATTTGACAAAGAGCATACAGTGGAGTCAAGACAGTCTCTTCAATAAATTGTGCTTGGAAATTTGGTCAGACACATGCAAAAAAAATGAAATTAGACCACCAACTTAAAATACACAAAAATAAACTCAAAATGGATAAAAGGCTTAAATGTAAGACGGGAAACCATAAAAATATTAGAGGAATCCACAGGAAGCAAAATCTCAGATATATGCCAAAGGAATTTCTTCACTGACAAAGCTCCTAAGGCATTGGAAACTAAAGGGAAAATAAACAAATGGGACTATATCAAAATAAAAAGCTTCTGCCCAGCAAAAAAAACAAACAAACAAAAACAAAACAACAAGAAAACCCACTGCATGGGAAAACATATTTGCCAATGATATCTCTGATAAAGGTTTAATCTCCAACATTTACAGGGAACTCATACAACTTAACAAAAGGAAGATAAACAACCCAATCAAAAAATGGGCAACGGACCTAAATAGACACTTATTGAAAGAGGACATACATAAGGCTGAGAGACATATGAAAACATGCTCAAACTTACTAATCATCCGAGAAATGCAAATCAAAACGACAATGAGGTACTACCTCACACCTGTCAGAATGGCTATCATCAACAAATCAACAATTGACAATGCTGGCGAGGATTCAGAGAAAAAGGAACCCTTGTTCACTGCTGGTGGGAATGCAAACTGGTGCAGCCACTATGGAGAACAGGATGGAGTTTCCTCAAAAAACTGAAAATGGAACTTCCATTTGACCCAGTGATCCCACTTCTAGGAATATATCCCAAGAAACCAGAAACACCAATAAGAAAGGATATATGCATCCCTATGTTCATAGCAGCACAATTTACAATAGCTAGGATTTGGAATCAGCCTAAGTGCCTATCAGCAGATGAATGGATTAAAAAACTTTGGCACATCTACACAATGGAATACTATGCTGCTGTAAAAAGGAAGGAATTCCTACCATTTGCAACAGCATGGATGGAGCTGGAGAGCATTATGCTAAGTGAAATAAGTCAGTCAGAGAAAGGTAAATATCACATGCTCTCACTCATTTGTGGATTATAATGAACAACATAAACCAATGAACAAAAACAGATGTAGAGACAGAGAAGCATCGATCAGATGCTCAAAACTCAGAGGGAAGGTAGGGGAGGGTTGGGGTGAGGTGGAGAGATCAACCAAAGGACTTGTATGCATGCATATAAGCATAAACGATGGATTTGGACAACAGGGGGTGAGGGAAGGATTGTGGGGATGAGGGGACATTGGGGGGATAAGGACACATTTGTAATATCTTAATCAATAAATGGAAAAATGGGAAAAATATAACAGCTTTTTGAATAAATATTTGTTGAATGAATAGTAAAAAATAAAATAATAAAATAATAAATGGTGTTGGGAAAACTGGAAAGATACTTTCAAAAAAGTGAAACTAGACCACCAACGTACACCATACACAAAAATAAACACTAAATGGATAAAGGACTTAAACATAAGATGAGAAATCATAAGAATTTTAGAAGGCAAAGGCATCAATATAGCAGACATTTGTCGTAGCAATAGCTTTACCAATACAGCTCCTAGGGCAATGGAAACTTAAGAGAATATAAACAAATGGGACGACATAAAAATAAAAGCTTCTGCACAACAAAAGAAACCATCAACAAAACAACAAGAAAGTCGACTGCATGGGAGAACATATTTGCCAATGTTATCTCCCATAAGAGTTAATCTTCAACATCTACAGGGAACTCGTACAACTTAACAAAAGGAAGCTAAACAATGCAATAAAAAAATGGGCAAAGGACATAAATAGACGCTTTTTGAAAGAGGATATTCAGAAAGCCAAGAGACATATGCAAACATGCTCAAAGTCACTAATCATCCATGAGATGCGAATCAAAACAACAATGAGGTACTATCTCACACCTGTCAGAGTGGCTATCATCAATAAATCAACAAATGACAAGGGCTGGTGAGGATGCAGAGAAAAAGGAACCCTCGTGCACTGCTGGTGAGAATGCAGACTGGTGCAGCCACTGTGGAAGACAGTATGGAGTTCCCTCAAAAAGTTAAAAATAGAACTCCCATTTGACCCAGTAATCACACTTTCAGGACTATATCCCAAGAAACCAGAAACACCACTCAGAAAGGATATATGTTCCCCTATGTTCATAGCAGCACAATTCACCAAAGCTAATATTTGGAAACAGTCTAAGTTCCCATCAGCAGATGAATGGATTAGAAAAATGAGGTACATCTACACGATGGAATACTATGGTGCTGTAAAAAAGAAGGAATTCTTACCATTTGCAACAGCATGGATGGAACTGTAGAGCATTATGCTAAGTGAAATAAGTCAGTCAATGAAAGAAAAATACCACATGATCTCTCTCATTTATGGATAATAAAGAACATTATAAACTGATGAACAAAAAATAGATTTAGAGGCAGGGCAGCATCGAACAGACTGTCAAACTACAGTGGGAAGGCTGGGGAGGATGGGGGGGAGTAAGAGATCAACTGAAGGACTTGTATGCATGCATATAATCATAACCAATGGACGCAATCTACTGGGGGGTAGGGGAGGCCTTGGGAAGTTCAATGTAGAAAAAAAAGGAGACATATTAACTACTCTTTGTAATACTTTAAGCAATAAAATAAAATTTAAAAGAAGAAGCTAGTTAGGCAATATGATTTGGTGCAAACAGTAGTGGACTACACATTTCTGAGTTGTAGACCTAAGTTTTGGCCCTTTCATTGAGCTCTCTTGGGACTTGAGGTGCAACATTCTCTTTTCTGCACCCCAATTTTCTATCTATCAAATGGAATGGTTAGACTAGAGTAAAAAGTGTTTTATTCCAGCACATTAGTTACAGGAAATATTCTGCTAAAGGAGCTTTCATAGCCAAATTATTTGAACTAATGTTAATTATTATAATTTCTATTAGAGGTTTATGATACATAATAGAGTATTAAGGGTCCTCGGAAAACTTAAAATATAAAACACTGTTAAACTTTGCTTTACCCAGTATTTTTCAAACTTATCTAAACATATAATTTATTTTTATTATAGTAACTATTAGCATCATATGGGGATACTGTTTCATGGAACTCCCTCTTGGAGGATTGCATTCATCCTTTGAGCATCCTGAAGTTGGTTAATCCACGCCTGAAATGAATTCCACAGTATGGTGCTTTTTCTATTGGATGGGTAGCAAGAATATGTATTGGGGAGATTGAATGTATACTCACACAGAGAGACATATACATAGGCATACACACATTATGTGTACATGTTCATACACAGAAGGACATACATGCCAGGTATCTTCAATTTGCCCCTCAAAAATCCACTCTCAGAGATGCTGAACTGAATAAACGTCATTTCTGGGTTGTAGCGCCTTCTGAGTTTAGCCAAGAGGAGGAACCATTAAAAAAAAAACAACACAATAAAAAAAACAGGGAGGTCAGGATTATTATTCCCTTAGTTTCCTCTCTGAGAATCTGCCTTGGGTTGTTTGAATCTCTTAACTGAAAAATACTTCTCCTTTGAAGATGGCCAACTCTACAGAACTTTCTCTTCTAGCAGCTGCTCCCTCCCTTAGTCCTCCCCTCAGGTGATAACAATTTAAAGGCTACTATCTTGGTTTACTGCCTTAATCTCTTATTGTTCT
Organism: Myotis nattereri; assembly: GCF_964212035.1. Classification (NCBI taxonomy): domain Eukaryota; kingdom Metazoa; phylum Chordata; class Mammalia; order Chiroptera; family Vespertilionidae; genus Myotis; species Myotis nattereri. The sequence goes on from NC_138078.1 coordinate 46,493,129, forward strand.
CAAACATCAACCCCTTTGTAAATAGCCTCTTTGTAAAGACATCTGGTTCAAATTATCCTATATTAAGTGTGTTTTCTGCTTCTGGTTGGGACCTTAACTAATCCACTGCTTTAAAAAAATATCTTTATTGTTGAAAGTATTACAGATGTCCTCCCCTCCCATTGACCCCCCCCATCCTCCCCCCTTATAACCTCCTCAGGCCTTCCCTGCATTGTTGTTTGTCCATGGGCTATGTGTACATGCATATAAATTCATTGGTTAATCTCTTTCTGCACTCTGTTTCCTTCCCTCTGAAATATGTCAGTCTGTTGCATGCTTCAACGTCTTTAAATCTTTTGTGCTTATCAGTTTATTTTGTTCATTAGATTCACCATATGAGTGAGATCATGTAATACTTGTCTTTCTCTGACTAGCTTATTTTTCTTACCATAATACTCTGCAGTTCCCTCCATGATGTCTCAAAGAAGAGATCTTTTTTTACAGCTGCATTGTGTAAAGGTACCACAGGTTTTTAATCTATTTATCCACTGATGGGCACTTGGGCAGATTTCATATCTTAGCTATTGTAAATAATGCTGCTCTGAACATAGGGGTGCATATATTCTTTCTGATTGGTGTTTCAGATTTATTAGGTTATATTCCTAGAAGTGAGACCACTGGGTCAAATGGCAGTTCCATTTTTTTTTTTAATTTTTTGACGAAACTCCACACTGTTTCCACAGTGGTTGAACCAATCTGCATTCCCACCAACAATGCTTGAAGGTTCCTTTTTCTCCACATCCTCGCCTGCACTCATTATTTGTTGGCAGCCATTCTGGCAGGTGTGAGGTGGTACCTCATTGTCCTTTTAATTTGCATCTATCTGGTGATTAGTATGCTCAATTAATTTTTGACAAAGGAGGCAAGAACATAAAATAAAGATAGTCTCTTCAATAAATGGTGTTGGGATAATTGGACAAGTACATGCAAAAAAAAAAAAATGAAACTAGACCACCAGCTTACACCATACACAAAAGTAAACTCAAGTCCAGCAGGCGTGGCTCAGTGGTTGAGCATAAATCTATGAACCAGGAGGTCAAGATTTATTCCTAATTAGGGCACATGCCCAGGTTGTGGCCTGGATCTCCAGTAGGGGACATGCAGAAAGCAGCCAATCATTGATTCTCTTTCATTAATGATGTTTTTATCTTTCCCTTTCCCTTTCTCTCTGAAATAATCCTATCTAATAAAAGACAAAAAGGGTAATTAACTGTACCTCTGCTACACCTCCCATTGGCTAATCAGGGAGATATGCAAATTAACCACCAACTGCTGGGAGCCGGTCCATGCTTGCTGTTTCAAGGGACCTGGCATATATGGCATACTGTTCTTAATATGTTTTCTCACCTTCTTGGCACTATGTGTTTTAACTAAGGTCTCTTGAGAAAGGTTGTTTCCCCAGGTAGGGATTTTCCCCTGAAGTTGGGGAGGGAATAAAACCTCTTAACTAAGTGCCAGGTGGGTAATTAATCACTTTAACTACAAACAATCATGCTTAAGCTACATAATCTTTACTCCCTGGAATGGAGATAAGAAACGCCCTAACCTTTGTAATAGAGATTGATAGGATTGAATCAACTGGTATAAATACAGATGTAACAAGACAGCAAGAGACAGAGAGAGAGACAGAAATTGGCACAGAACCTACACAGAACGTTCTATAGAGACAGAAGAACTTCGCTGGAGAGAACATGGCAAAAGATCCTGGACAGAAACTGGCCTCAGAACCTAGAGACAGAACCTAGCGAGAGAACATGGCAAAAGATCCTGGACTGAACCTGACTACAGAAATTGGCAAGAGAACCTGACTAGAACCTGGTGACTGAACCTGGCTGGAGAACCTGGACAGAACCTGGCTGGAGAACCTAGCAAGGGAACATGGCTACAGAACCTGGCTGGAGAACCTGGAGAACCTGGCTGGAGAACCTAGAAAGAGACCATGGACACAGAACCTGGCTGGAGATCCTAAACAGAATTTCGCTGGAGATCCAGACCAGAACTTGGCTGGAGATCCTGGCTAGGCTGCTGATCAACTGAACGCTGTCTCCGTGTCATTCCTTCTTCGCCGACTCCATCCACACCTTTGGGGACCCCTGGACCCGCTGGGGTTGGACCCCAGCAACCAACAAAGATGGTGGCGGGCAGCCACACAGCTGAAGCGAACATGAGGCTTGCTTGCTCTAGTGATGGAGGAAGCCAAGGTTCCCTGCCTGCCGCGGCCAGGCTCTGAGCTCTGGAAGCAACAATATTTCAATTATAGAAGCTAAACAAACCCCAGATACCTGCTTTCAGCCGGCCGCAGCCTCAGAGCTGGGAGCGCCACTGACGGCAACAATGTTTCAATTATAGAAGGTAAATAAATCCCAGAATTAAAAAAAAAGGAGAGGCTGGGAGCTTCAGTTGCCCGCCAAACTGAAAACGGCTCTCAGCCCCTCACCCAGACTGGCTAGGCACCCCAGTAGTGACCCCCACCCTAAAGGGGGTGTGGCCATCCTGAAAACAGCCATCAGCCCCTCACCCAGGCTGGCCAGGAACCCCAGTGGGACCCCCACCCTGATCCAGGACACCCTTCAGGGCAAACCAGCCGGCCCCCACCCGTGCACCAGGCCTCTATCCTATATAGTAAAAGGGTAATATGCAAACTGACCCTAACAGCAGAAAGACTGGGAATGACTGGTCACTATGACACACACTGACCACCAGGGGGCAGATGCTCAATGTAGGAGCTGCCCTCTGGTGGTCAGTGCACTCTCACATGGGGGAGCTCTGCTCAGCCACAAGCCAGGCTGAAGGCTGACAGTACAGCAGTGGTGGTGGCAGCCTGTCCTGCTTCCTCAGCAGCACTAAGGATGTCTGACTGCAGCTTAGGTCTGCTCCCTGCTGGCAAGTGGACATCCCCCAAGGGCTGCCGGGCTGCCAGAGGGATGTCTGATTGCCATCTTAGGCCCAATCCTCCGGGGAGCAGGCCTAAGCCAGGAGGTGGTCATCCCCTGAGGGGTCCCAGACTGTGAGAGGGCACAGGCTGGGCTGAGGGACCCCCCCGCACCCCGAGTGCACAAATTTTTGTTTACCAGGCATCTAGTGTATATATATATATATATATATATATATATATATATATATATATATATACTCAAAATGGATAAAAGACTTAAATGTAAGTTGTAAAACCATAATTATCCAAGGACAAAATGTAGACAGCAAATATCAGACATCTCACTGAGCAGAAATTTCACTGATACATCTCCTAGTGCAAGAGAAATAAAGGAAAAGTAAACAAATGGAATTGCATCATTTTAGTAAACAAAAAGCTTCTGCACAGCAAGAGAAACTAGCATCAAAATGAAAGTGGAACCTACTGTATAGGAGAATATGTTTGCTGCTAATCTACTGCTTTTGAGTTTGAGGGTCATGTGGGCCTAGAGGCATACAGTAGTAGAGAATTTGATTAATGGTTTAAAAACTCAGTAGAGGAACCTAAACTAGAGTTAGAAATTTGGGATTCATTGGTTATACCCTAGAAGGAAGTGGAAGCTGTGACAGTGGAGATAATTGCCCAGTAACAGTATAGAGTAAAAAGAGGACTTAAAAGGGCAGGAAGGAGCCTGCAAGGAAGGAACACTCTCACCTCCTAGAAATCTCAATTTTTAAGCAGATAAATACAAAAGGTTGTTTAATAAGCAAGAAGTCCTACAAAAAGGAGGTGGATAAATTTAAGGGATATTTAATCCAGACCGTCTCTACCTATTACAAACACTTTCTTAGTGACTTAATTTGGAGGTCTTTTAGGTTCTGGTGGTGCTTAGATTTTCTAAGATATATACTGCTAATTAAGAGCCTTCTCTTTTTTAAAATTAAAGTTATTGGGGTGACATTGGTTAATATGATCATAGAGGTTTCAGGTATGGGTTTCTATGTTACAAGATCTGTATATTGCACTGTGTGCCCACCACTCAGTCAAATAATCTTCCATCACTATATATTAGATTCCCTTCTCCCTCCACATCCCACCTCCTTCCCTCTGGCAACCACCACACTGCTGTTTGTGTCCAAGGGTTTCAACTTTATAGCTCACATATAAGTGAAATCACATGATTCTTAGCTTTTTATGTCTTACTTATTTCTCTTAGCATGATATTCTCAAGGTCCATCTATGTTGTCGCAAATGGCAGTATTTCATCCTTTCCTATGGCTAGGTAGTATTCCATGTGTATATGTACCACGTCTTCTTTATCCAGTCCTCTATTGCAGGACACTTTGGTTGTCTCCATGTCTTGGCCACCGTGAGTAATGCTACAATGAACATAGGTGTGCATATATCTTTGTGAATACATGTTTTCAAGTTTCTCAGCTATATACCCAGGAGAAGGATTTCTGGGTCATATGGTAACTATTCTTAATTTTTTTGAGGAATCACCAGACTATTTTCCATAGTGACTGTACCAGTCTAAATTCTCACCAGCAGTGAATGAGGGTTCCCTTTTCTCTGCAACCTCTCGAACACTTGATATTACTTATCTTGTTGTGGGATCCTTCTAATAACTTTTTTTTCTGTGTCCATAATGATCTACTCTTTTCTTGATTCACATATTGTCCCTTTAGATATTGACATGACTGACTGAACTATAATTAAGTTATCCTTTTTGCTTCAGGCAGAGAAATAAGTTTTCTTTTGACATTATGTGTTAATTTTATTGACAAACTTGAGATCTATAATTGTCTCATTAGACCACAAAAGTGTAGTGCTCCCAGCAAAAAACAAATAATAGTGAAGATTTAAGTTTTTATTCTTGCTTTTATGGGGAAAGTATTCTAGCCCACAGGAAATTAGGGATAAGTTTATAAAAAGCAGCAGCATGGAGTCATGATAGTTCCTTAGATTAGCAATCAGAAAATCTGGGTTCTAGATCTGGAAATAAAGTAAATTTCAATGTGACTTTTTGGCCTTAGTTTTCTCACCTGTAACATGAGAGAATTAGATAAAATTAATATTTTTAGAAATGGGCTCCATTGAGCCCTGGAAAAATCCTTCAGAAGGCACCTCAGGAAGCAAAGGGAGACTGAAAAAGTGGGTTCTGTTCCATATCCCTGCTCTTCTAAAGAAGTTCTGCTTTTTCTTTTATATATATTTAACTCTACATAATATTTCATTTTAAATAAAAACTTCATTGCAAAACCAACCAAATGAGCAACACCACCATCATCACTACCACCACCAACAAACACCCAAAATGCCTAAATTATCTTTGAGGTTCTTTCCAATGCTGAAAGGCTAAAAGTCTACAGATTAGGGCATGTATAGGACTAGTCTACCTAAAGAGGACTGCTTTGAGAGATCTTTCTTCTTGCTCCAGGCATGCTCATTATGTAGGCAAAGAAAAGCTGTAGCAAACTGATCTTAGCCTCCTGGTTTTATTGCTGTCTGAGTCTGTTTTAACTCCTGATCTCTAGATTTCTGGTGGCAGAAAGAGAATGGCTATACATTATCATGATATGCTTTTGTCCCCCTCCCACTGAACATTATTCAGGGCTATGTGGGAGAGAGTTACTATTTAGGTAAGATGGGCCATGGGCCAAAACTGGAAAGCAAACAAACTTGAAATGTTTCTCTCACCAAATTGTGCTCTCTAATCTCTCTCTTTCCATCTTTATTTATACTTCTGTTAATTTTGTGGTTGGAACAAGTCTAAATATAAATGAAATCTTCCCCAGATGGTCATGATCTCCAGCCAGGTCTCAAAAGAACAAGGAATTGTGTTGCTGTCACCATTTGCTTTACATCTGGAATCTCAAAAGAGGATACAACCAGGGAAAGCCTTGGCCTTTGTTTCCTAACAAGAATACTGATGTTGGGTTGTGTGGAAACTAAGCCAGAAAAGACAATGGAGAAAGAATCCTCTCTTGATTTTAGCAATGAAGGGGGTGCAGTTTACATGCACCTCCACAGGAGGCATGAATTGGTTGGCAGGAATGCCTTTTGCAGACAGCCCAGAGAGAGAGACACTGAATGGGGCACCCTCATGAATAGATTTCAGCTGACTTCACAGGAACTTTAGAAAGACCAAAAAAAAAAAAGGGAGCTCAAACTGCTGAGAGATAGCTAGAAAAAGAGGCAGCAAACATGATATCAGAAAATCAAGGAGTCATTCTCTCAAGGCTGCTGCCTCTTCTCACTACTTCTCTCTGCCTCAAATTGTTAATTTCTGAGGGGTTCAGGAAGAAAAGAGTAGGGCTCAAGAGTGGAATCCCATTGGCTTATATAATATTACTTTTTACATTTGTCCATAGACCAAGACTTATAAACATAATGTCATAAAAATTATATTTATTTCAATAAACACTAAATTGAGTGCCTATTAAGTACCAGACCATGTGTTAAGCCAATAAGTTCATGGTCCAATGGAAGAAAGAGTAAACACAATTTTAACACAAAACATTGACTGAAATGATAGAGGTCAGAACAGCATGTTACAGAAGCATAGAGGAGAGCCACTTGACTTAAAAGCACGTAGTTTCATAGAACATCAGAGCTGGAAAGAAACAGAGAACATACAGTCCAATCCTTCTCTGTACAGATGGAAAATGTGAGGCCTGGAATAATGAAAGGACTTGCTCAAGGACATATAGCCAGGCAATGGCAGAGCTGAAATTCTAGTTTAGAGAATCAGATTCAGTCAGCCTTCTGCCATTCCGCACAATTAATTTTTGGCTTCCTTCAAGATGGGTCCTTTGGCCTATAAATTATTTCATAATGCTGGCTTGGGAAAACATCTCTGAGAAGTTGGTAATTTTTTTCTGCAGTCAGTAGACATGCCTATTTGGCCTCCTGGAAAAGCACAGTAGATCTGTCTCTGTGTGTTCTTTCTCTTCTTATGATAGCCTCTCCATGAACAAGCCTCACACAAAATTCTGCCATCACCTAGCGGAGCAGCAGTACTAGGGTCCCTGGGTTTATCACCCCAGAAGCAGCGAAATTCTGGGTGGGAACAGGATCACTTGGGTCCCCTCTTTCCTCCCTACTTCAAATGTAGTTTCAAATATAATCTCAGGGAAGAACAGGATAGGCAATGTTCTATAATCTAATGTAAGTTTTGGTATACCTGTCAGGTATTTTAACTCGTGCTTGTATGGCTCCGGTAACAGGGAGGCCACTCTCCTAAAAAATAGCCTGTTCCATCTCAGGGAAAATTTGTTAGAAAGCACTATCTTATGATTAATAGAAAATTTATGTTTTCTTACAGTTTTTTCCCATTGGGATATTTTTATTAGGTTGATCTCTCTGTCTTTCACACTTTTAAAGACCACAATTATGTCACTTCAGTTTTCTCCTTCCAGATTCAATAGTCCAATGTTCTTTAATTTTTTCCTCATGGGTCTTGGATTCTAACCTTCTCTCTTATTGTGATTATCTGGATCCATTCTTGCTTGGGTTAAGAAGAGAATGGGGTGACATACTCTTTCCTGTACTGCTAGTGTGAGTGTTAACTGGCAGAGATTTGAAATATTTATTTGGCAACACCTATAAATATTTAAAGTATACTTATAATAGGAAAAACATAAGTACTCATTAAAGACCATTGATTTTTAAAGTTTGATATAACCATACTATGAAATAAAATGCTAGCACTGATATGATTGAAGTAGATATATGTCATAATATGGAAAGATGCCCAAGGTACATTAAGTGAAAAAAGTAAGTTGAAAATCATTAGGCACTGTATTATTTCATTCTTATACAGAAAACAAAATAATATATGGGCATATTTATATGGAAATGTAAATTTTATAGGTGTGAGGAACATCTGGAAAGATACACACTAAATTAGCTTTGAGAAGTGATTTTGAGGAGACTCAGATTTTTCTTTTATAAGCCTCTGCATTTTAATGAGCATGGATTACTTTTACAAATTGAAATAAATTAAGGTTATATAAAGGAAAGATGGCCGAAACTGGTTTGGCTCAGTGGATAGAGCGTCGGCCTGTGGACTGAAAGGTCCCAGGTTTGATTCCGGTCAAGGGCATGTATCTGGGTTGCAGGCACATCCCCAGTGGGGGTGTGCAGGAGGCAGCTGATCGATGTTTCTCTCTCATCGATGTTTCTAACTCTCTATCTCTCTCCCTTTCTCTCTGTAAAAAATCAATAAAATATATTTAAAGAAAAAAAAAGGAAAGATGGATAAAGAAATGAAGTTGATCTGTCCTCTCTTCTTCCTCATTTACAATAGCCACCCCAAAGTTATTTATACAGAGGCAGCTGTAGCACAGAGTTGATTTCAGGCCATAGGGCCAGACTGCCTAGGTTTGAATCCAACCTCTTCAACTTAGAGCATATAACCTTGGTCAAGCTACCTACTGTGTCTATACCTCTGTTTGTTTGTTTTTTTCTTTTATGAAATGGGGATAAACATAGTACTTATTTCATGGATTTGTTCTGAGGATTAAGTTATTTAATACATATAAAACACTTAAGCGATGATTGGCACATAACAGTTTACTAAATATAAGTAACAATTATATCCATTATTGTCTTATGGTCAATTATACTCTATCCTCTCAATCATGAAGACTTTAAATATTCATTACCCTGACTCCTTTGTTTACTTAATCCCTCACAAAAGATAAATTACTAAACCTTAACTTCTGTTAGGTAAAGACATACGGTATAATTCCTATTGCTATAGAACAGAAAGGTTTTGATAACAGCAATTTCATATAGTTCAACCTAATACCTCTCCAAGTTTTCACCAATCATTTCACTCATTTCCTATATTAGGCTTTTAAATTTGGACTGGTACAGCAGTTATTCTTTTAATCAGTCTATGAAACCTTTGGTTTTCTTCCTATACTAATTTGCCTTAAATATATACCCCTAGTGGTGTCTGTACCCTAAACCTACTGATCATGTTTCATCCCTGATCACAGCCTACCAATGGACTATTAATGATCAGAGCAGCAGTCCTTATCACCTCCTTTTTGTTTTAACATAAAATAATATTCACATGCATAATAACTAGTCATGAACATTCTCAGAATTTGGCAAAGCCCCAAAACAAATTCTGCAGGGTAGTGAAGGACATTCACTGCAGACTGTTTTGGTGTGTAATTCATAGAAGCGTATTACAAGGTTATGAGTAACAAAATCAGCCATTTAAATTAAGTTGGCTATTTTGAAGGATGTCAGAAAAATTTACCTGATAATATTTAGTGCTTTTAAATAATTTCTAGTGAATTTTTAATGATAAACAAAGTTAATGGAAGTAACCTATCAAGTTCTGGAAAACTTCCTTGGAATTTGATTTGAAATGTCACATTAACTTCCTTGAAACTACTGATCAAGTCAACCATGACTGAACACTCCCCCCAACAAAGTATTGTGGTTTGCAATTGCTTTTCTCACCATTCCAACTGAGCCTAAAATTTGTGAAATCACCTTTGTGTTTATAATAATCTGTACAGCGTATATTTATTGAGCATTTATTATGTATTTTACCAGGCACTTCATCTATTGTGCTCTTATTAACAGAGGTATTCATAGTTTCATTCTCACTAATGAGCAAAGTAAATGTAGAGGTGCTACTCACCCTTTGTTTGTCTATCATTATTTTCTTTTTAATAAGGCATGTACCTGAGTATAAGATGAAATAAGACTGGGAAAAGATCATGTGTAATTCTTAGTAAACTAGCTTATAACTCCACCCTACCTTCTCTCCTGCTCAAACAAAGCGTATAACAAAGCAAATTAGTGAATGGTCTTATTATAGGATGACCATGCGTCTACTTTATTTTTTAAATTATTTTATTTTTTCCCTTTTTAAAATTACATTTATTGGGGTAGTACTGGGCCAGTGGTGCAATAGATAACATGTCTGACTACGGATCAGAAGACCAATCTTCTTTTTAGGTAAATCATTTGCAAACTTTGATACTTTAACTCTTATAGGTAACACATTAATTTAAACACAGCAGTCGGTTGCAGCACTGGATTTGGTCTTCCCCCAAAAAAGTTCAAGGCCTTTTGGCTGGCTTTCAAGAGTGGCTGTGCTCTGATCCTCTTTTGTGAGTACCCTTCCCATATTCTTTGCTCTAATCAAATGAAACTCCTCCCTGTTCCTTATTTACACTAACACACCGTGTTTTCTCTTCACATCAAGAACTAGTGTTGGAGGCAGAATTCAGTCTCAGGCAAGTAGTCTGGCTCCAGATTCCAGATGCTTATTCACTATGTTCTACTGCCTCTCATGCAGTTCTTGCATTATTCTCTGGGCAGGGATGTCTCCTTCCTGTGTATTTTTTGTCATCTATGAAAATTTTCATATAGTACATCTCTTCATTTAATGTATGTTTAAGTAATACCCTGTCTTGCTTGTGTGGTAAAATGTAAAAAGAATTTAAAAATAAATTTATCAAAGTTTAGGGAAGCTAAATTAAAAATTGTACACAGTGTATTTTTATATCAGGCCCTATCCCTGTGGCAAACCAAAAATGAAAAAAAAAAATACTGGAGATAAGAAAGCAAACTATGTCCTGTGATTTGCACAATCTAAGTCTCTATCAGCCGTGAGAATACAGTTCACTCTTTATTGCTTCACAGAGATTACAGATGGCTTCTAGCATAGCTACTCCTTCAGTTAAAAGTTAAAAGCTCTAAAACTACAAGGCAACTTACACAGCCACTGCATTAGAATTTTACTGCTTCATGTATAGCATGTCTCACCTCTTCTGTTTACTACTCCGGAGTAGTTATTTGACATTGAGTGAATTGAATATCTGAACTTTGCTTTCCCCATCTGTAATATGGGAATAAGTTCCCCATTAGCTGGTTATTATCATTAATGATCATAATGTATATAATGGGGGTAATTACAGCGGTGGATCATAATACATACTGGGGTACATAGGTTCTGGCCAGTGGCTTTAAAAAGACAATATTGACACTTATAGAATATTAAGCAGCAACATTTTTTCTTTCTTGAAATCTAGAATCACCACTGACTATTTCCTGCTACTAATTTCTCATGCTCAATTGAGCACCAAGTCTTAACTATTCTGCTTCCTAAATATCTCAAATATGTCCCCTCATTTGTAAACCTTCACTACTTCTCACCCAGATGGCTGCAACAGCCTCCAATTGGTCTTCCTTTGGTCTTGCCCCAGTTCAATCCACTTACCACACTGTTGCCAGGGTAATCTTTCTGAAGTGTAAATCTAATCATGTAATTCTTTAACTGAAAACCCTTCAATGGTTCCTTATAATTCTTGTGCCATGATAAAGAGAAAATTCCTTAATGTGTTTACTCACCAGTTATGTCTGATCTCTGCCTTCCTTTAAAGTCTTATCTTTGATAATTTCCTACACATGCACTATACTGTAAAAATGAATTCATTGGAGTTCTACTTCTCTCTCTCTCTCTCTCTCTCTCTCTCTCTCTCTCTCTCTCTCTCTCCAATGTTTCAAAGTCCTTATTGTAGCCTACAGGTACTATATCTTTTTGTTTCAACCACTTGCTTTCTTACTGTTTTTGAATGCACAAAGTACACTCTCACTTTAGGGTTTTGTCACGTATAGTTCACTCTGCCTGAACTGCTCTTTCCCCACATTTAAACATAGCTCTTTTCATTTTCATTACACCTCTGGCAAAACATCACCATGATAGCACCCCACCCTATTCCTTTTTTATCTTCTTGGCTTGCTTACTTTTAATATAACTACCTGAATATATATATATATATATATATATATATATATATATATATATATATATATTTGCCCTCCCAGAATATTTGCTCCATGAGAGAGGAGACTTCATTTCAACTATCTTACTTCTGTAGCATTTCCAGTGCCTAACACAGTGCCTATCATAATATAGGCACTCAATAAATATGGGTTAAATGAATGCATTAACATTCTTCCTTCTATTTCTTTTTTTCTTACATTTCCCCCCTTTTCCTAGCTAATGTCTATGCCATTTTTAGATTGTACTTTATTTCCAGCAAAGAGCTGGGTTAAGTAATGTTCTTCTGGTTTTCCCCCACTTTCTATATTTTCTCTTATGCTAACACTTATCAGATTATTTCTCTGTGGAAAGGTTGAATGGACCCAGATCATGGCAGTCATAATTAAGGCTATTTAGGCTTCATCCTATTATTTATGAAGTATTTTTTAAAAGTATGCAGGATAATATTGTGCTTTTAAATTGATATTTATTAAAATGATTCTGACTATAGTATGGAGGATATACACTGAGTGGCCAGATTATTATGACCACCTGACATTTGTAGGCAAATTAGCCAAAGGCCTGTTTGATCACCTTTGCTGTCTGCAGTTACCAACATAAAATGTCTTCAATTCACACAGGAACACAGGATTAGACAGTTGAGCATTGGAAAAAAGTCATGTGATTGGATGAATTACTTTTCCAGTTGCATCATGCAGATGGCAGAGTGAGAATTTGGCGGAAACAGCATGAATGCAGACACCCCCACATGCATGAATACAACCCTTCAAGCTGGTGGGGGCAGTGTTATGGTTTGGGGCATGTTTTCCTGGCATGATTTGGGCCCTTTAATTCATGTGGAACAATGTCTGAATAGCACAACATACCTAAGTATCGTTGCTGATCAAGTTCATCCTATCATGTTGATGGCGTATCCCAATGGAGATGGCTTCTTCCAGCAAGACAATGCACCATGCCACGGTGTTCATATTATGCAGGAGTGGTTTCAAGAACATGAGGGAGACTTTACCTTGCTTAGGTGGCCCCCACAATCACCAGATCTCAATCCAATTGAGCATTTGTGGGATGAAGTTAAAAGAGCCATCAGGCAGCTGGTTCCACAACCATCAAATCTCACAGAACTTGACAGTGCTATTCATCAGGCATGGTGTCAGATTCCTCGCATCACCTTTCAACATCTCGTGGAGTCAATGCCAAGAAGAATTGCAGCAGTATTGAAGGCAAAAGGTGGCCCAACGAAGTACTGATGGAGTGGTCATAATAATCTGGCCACACGGTGTAATAAATCAATACAGGGAGAACAGAGAGATATGAGAATATGAAGATAAAGACCAAAACAAGAAAAAAGACTAGATACAGCCGTGGGCAAACTACTGCCCGCGGGCTGGATCCGGCCCATTTGAAATGAGTAAAACTAAAAAAAAAAAAAAAAAAAAAAAAAAAAGACCGTACCCTTTTATGTAATGTTTACTTTGAATTTATATTAGTTCACACAAACACTCCATCCATGCTTTTGTTCCGGCCCTCTGATCCAGTTTAAGAACCCACTGTGGCCCTCGAGTCAAAAAGTTTGCCCACCCCTGGTAGAAGCATGAAGAATTGAGAACAGGTCTTGAGCTGTCATGAAGGAAGAATTAACAGAGTTCTGTGATAATTGTATATGATAATAGACAATGCAAACCATGTCAATTACAATGCTAAGATACTGAGCCTGGATAGATATAGAGTTGAGCCAGAGTGGTTCAAGGGGAAATCTATTTGGAAATGATCAGCAAACAGTTGGAAATTTGAAGTCAGCACAAAGTTAAAGGTATCCTGATAGGTTACGGAGTCACTGTTTTTAGAAGGATCTTGCTTCTGAGGAAGACAATGGAGAAGGAAGAGACACTCGAGTGTGGTATTAATTATATGGTGGTATCTAAGGCTCTCAGTGCATTTCTCTTTTCCAAGTTCAGAGGAAAATTTTTCACTAAAAAGGAAATATAGCTAAGGTAGATCAAGTTCTGCCTAGTTCTTTTCTAGTTCTTGTGCTAGGCCTATAGTAGACATTTGATCTTCACAACAAATCTGTGAAACAGCTTATGTTATCCCCTTTACACAGATGAAGAAATAAAAGCTCAGAAAATTTTAATGCAGCCAGGAAATGGCACAGCTGATATCACAGCTAGACCTTTATGACTTCTTTCTGTTGCACCAAATCTCAGTGAGCAATTTTGATCAATAGACCTTTTATAAATTTTAAGGGTTTGGGGATGACATAAGTGATGGGAAATATTTGCATGTAATGGATGTATAGAAGAAAGATGCCTCTGTGGTTAGTTCTAACATGGTTAGGTTTGACAAGATCTACTCACCTCTGTGGCAGGTTGCCCACTTCTTAAGTATATTCTGACCTTGGTCTAGAAATGAACCTAGGTTTATGGAAGACTTTGGGGAAAAATACTAACTTCAAGTCTTTTTTGATTCATTGTACTACTGGTAATTGAAGCCTAAAGTCATATCTGAGGGTATGGTCTCTGTTTTGAAAGAAAATATATTTACCAGTACATGCATTTCCAAGTTATGAGAAATTAAAACTATATTAATCTTGAATGAACAATGAAGAACTACACTTGAGTCCTTTTCCATTTGTTTGTCAGGTTTGGGGAGCTGGCTTCCTCAATCTGATTTTTAGGGTATGGATTTGATGTGCTAGGTTTGATGAAGGACTGTCACGGTCAGAGAAAAACATCATCTGGAAGCATGAAGATGGGCTGAGGAAATGGAACATGGTAGATGAACTCTGGGAACAGTTGACGAGTTTAGTTTAAATATTTTCTTTTCCTACATTATAATATCTTTTAAGAAAGCTTGTAAGACACCAGAGTCTGGTCTTGCCTGTGTCTTGGGGAATGAAGACAGAAACCTGCATTTTTCTAGGGCCAAGTGATTTAGGGACTATAATAGCACCTGATAAAGTGGTGGTTAAGACATGGCTTAAGAAAAGAGGCAGAGAAGTCTGAGGTTATAGGTGACAAGAGACCAGGAGGAAAGATTTGTGGTAAATGTGCACACTTATTAGGGAGTCAAAAAAAAAGAAATAAGGAGAAGATTCTGTAAACATGGGTTTTCTTTCTCTGTCAACCTAAGGTCCCCTACCATTTTGGCAACCTGGGACATTTTGTGAGTTGCCACCATAGCAGTGTTTTACTATAGCCTGGAGTCTACTTACTTTTCCTGAGGCCATTTCCTCACCAGGCTTGCCAGTTTCTTTTTTTCTGTTTCATTGAGCTTTGCTGGTGGTAGGGAGGAGGGAAGTTTCTGAAGTTATCAGCTGGCATCATCATTTCTGCCCCCCTTCACCCTCGGCAGCTGGGGCGGAGAAGGGGGAGCTGCAGGTTGGAACAACAAGCTACCTTAAGGCCATAATGAGGGACAGGAGGCCTTTGATCAGCTCCCCGTTGATGGGCTGTTTTTCCTCATGTCTTTTTTTTCCTTTCTTTTAAAATGTATTTATTTATTTACCATTTGGTCTGTGGTGAACAGACCCAGTTAGCTATCTAAAGGTCACTAGGATGGAACCATTTGACCAGAGCGCAATTTTTCACCTTGCCAAGGACACTCTGTTCTACTGTATCTCAGCACTGTCAAACATAATTCAAAACCATTTTTTTCTTCTTCTCTTTCCTTCATTCTATTACCCTTTCTCCTTTTATTATACCCACTTTTTTTGGTTCAGGTACTCTAATTGTATCTCTTTGTCTTCTCTCTTTCCCCCCTCCCACACTTTGCAGTCTCTATGATCTTTCCCCCTTGTTTCTTTTTCCCAGGTTTGACCCCTTCTGCCTGAGTGAACTTGAAGCAACATCCCCTGGCCAGTGGAACATCTCTGGGCCTGGTGATCTGGGAAGGAAGAAGATAGGGGAGAGTAAAGAGTATGGTTTTCATCTCTAAACTGATACTAAATTTAAGCTATTGTTGAGGTATTGGTGGAATGCTAAATTGAGCCAGGCACTGGTAAGATGAGGTTAAGAAACTACATTGCAGAAGGTGTTTGATTTGGGAAAGGACTGAGGACATATGAAAACTGTAAAACAGGGAAACTAGACATTATATTTCTTGAAGGCCAATGGGATTAAGATCAGAAGTCTGAGACACTTTGGCACAGCCGATTTAACATGATTTCTGGGATGACTCAATCCTCCTACATTTCATTTCTTTCCCCCACTTTGGTGTGATATATCTGTAAGAGGCATGAAAGAAAAACAATGTTTTAGACAAGAGAAGAGTCAAGTAAGCCATGGGCTGGTTGGAAGTAGTGAATTGAGATTTGGTCATGGTGATCATTGAACCTGTTTTAGCTCCTCTGAGGTTGCCTCTGAATCACTATTATTAAAAAAATTAAATCTTATCATTCAGATTATTACAGTTGTTCCTCTTCCCCCCCCATAGCTCCCCTCCACCCAGTTCCCATCCCACCCTCTGCCCTTAACCCCCCCCACTGTCCTCATCCATAGGTGTATGATTTTTGTCCAGTCTCTTCCCGCACCCACCACACCCCTTCCCCACCCCCCGAGAATACTCAGTCCATTCCCTTTCTATGCTCCTGATTCTATAATATTCACCAGTTTATTCTGTGCATCAGATTTTTTATTCACTTGATTTTTAGATTCACTTGTTGATGGATGTGTATTTGTTGTTCATAATTTGTATCTTTACCTTTTTCTTCTTCTTCCTCTTCTTAAAGGATACCTTTTAGCATTTCATATAATACTGGTTTGGTGGTGATGAACTCCTTTAGCTTTTTCTTATCTGTGAAGCTCTTTATCTGACCTTCAATTCTGAATGATAGCTTTGCTGGGTAAGTAATCTTGGTTGTAGGTTCTTGCCATTCATCACTTTGAATATTTCTTGCAACTCCCTTCTGGCTTGCATAGTTTCTGTTGAGAAATCAGCTGACAGTCGTATGGGTACTCCCTTATACGTAACTGACTTTTTTTCTCTTGCTACTTTTAAGATTCTCTCTTTCTCTTTTGCTCTTGGCATTTTAATGATGATGTGTCTTGGTGTGGTCCTCTTTGGATTCCTTTTTTGGGGGGTTCTCTGCGTTTCCTGGACTTGTAAGTCTATTTCTTTGACCAGGTAGGGGAAGTTTTCTGTCATTATTTATTCAAATATGTTTTCAATATCTTGCTCTCTCTCTTCTTCTGGCACCCCCATAATTCAGATTTTGGCATGCTTGAAGCTGTCCCAGAGGCTCCTTACACTATCTTCATATTTTTGGATTCTTTTTTCTTTTTCCTTTTCCGGTTGAGTGTTTTTTGTTTCTTCGTATTTCAAATCGTTGACTTGATTCTTGCGATCCTCTATTCTGCTGTTGGAACTCTGCATAATATCCTTTATTTCAGTCAGTGTATGCTTTATTTCTAGTTGGTCCTTTATCATATCCTCAAGGGTCTCACCAGATTTCTTGAGTGTTTCACTAAATTTATTGGCAGTTTCTAGAAAATTCTTGAAAAACCTTATAAGTGTGGTTTTGAACTCTATATCCTATAGTTTGCTTTCCTCCATTTCTGGCATTTGTGACCTGTTTCTTTGTCTCCACATTTTTATGCTTCCCTGTGTTGATAGAGTGGCTTTCTGTGCTAGGTGTCCTATAGGGCCCAGTGGCTTAGCCTCCCCAATTACTTGAGGTGGACACTCTTGGTGCACCCCTTTGTGGGCTTTGTGCACAATCTTGTTGTAATTAAGCCTTGATGGTTGTAGGTATCACTAGGAGGAATTGACCTCCAGGCCAATTGGCTGTGAGAATTAGCTGTGTCTGCAGTGGGAGAAATTCTGTGCTGGAGACACCCTTCTGGGACAAGACTTGCTTCAGTGGGGCTTTGGTGCTCACTGAGTCTGCCCCCTGAGTGTGTCCCTTATGAATCTGAGGATTTGCAATCTGGATGGTCCCACTCTGACCACTGGGTACACTGGCTCTTGGATCTCTAAGGAAGTGCTAATTTTGCCTCTGCCTGAGGCTACCCAGCAGGAGCTATGGAGAGATCTGCAGATTCCTTTTCTTTGCTTGGGATTTGGAGGTGCCTAGATGAGGCCCAGCTGTGAAGTAATGCAAGCTGCTATGGGGCCTTGGGCCTTCTTTTGGATGTTCTTGGTCTCTCTGACCCAGCTGCAGTTTGTTAGGTAATTTTCAGATTGCAAAGGGCCAGGCCTTTCATATGCAAAAGCCTCTGTGCACAGCTTGGGTGGGGCTGGGTCTCAGGGGATCAACAGGGTGGAGCAAGCAGCTATGGCTGCTCCTCAGTCCTACCCTAGGAGACCCCAGTCTCAGTGTCCCAGTAATCACTGCAAGCACCTCTGAGAGAAAACTGCCCTTGAGTTCTGACCGATGCCAGACAGTCCAGTTTCTCCCCATATGAGTCTGGGCCCCCAGAGACTCGCCCGGAACTGGAGTTCAGAACACTCAGGAGCTTGGGACTCCTTTCCGATTGAAAAAGACAACTGCCTCAGTTGCCAGCCCTTTCTACGTGTACCTCTGGACCTCTGCTCTTTACTTCCACACCTCCTTAGAGTCTCAGTGTGCTTTTTTCTTTCCTTCTAGTTGTACAATTTCAACTCAGCCAGCCTTCCTGTGGTTCTGGATGATTTCTGTTTTGTCTTTTAGTTGTATTTTTGAAGTGGTTGTGCGAGGCAGCAATTTCTGGTGTTTACCTATGCCGCCATCTTGGTTTCTCCTGAATCACTCTTAGTGCCTGAGTTTATTGCCTTTCTTCTTTGGGAAATTTATGAGGTGGCAATAATATGAAGGTAAAAAAGGCCTGAATTCACATGCATAGGCCCAATTCCCAACTCCCAGAACTAGGGAAATTTCTCCTGCCTAGCTCTTCCCATGATCATTAAAGCTCAGGCACTGGGACTTGCCTGTGTTTGTTGTTGCTGTCTATCTCCATGTAGGTGATTCTCACTATCCAGGACCAAGGCCTCAGTAGAAAAGAAGGAAGCCTAGTTTGAATGATTAAGGATTGTTATCTCCTGAACAAAACTAGACCACAAGTAAAGAAGGGAGAAGATCTCTGAAGAAAGGAGGTAAAATGTTCATATGAACCCATGTGGAAACAAGGAGAAGTTCAAAGGTCACATTACACATGTAGGCCAGACAAAATAATAATAATAATAATAATAATAATAATAAAAAAACTTCTAAAAATGTAGGTTTTTAAGTATTAGCACAGGTTACTGTGAAACATTATTGCATTTTTCTGAGGTATTAAAAAATGAGGTATAGTCTCTGCTTTGGATAAGTCAATGCTATACTCTCTAGAAGTCTTATAATTATTTTTTGGCTCTACCCTTGTAAAAGACATTGGCAAATTGGAGTTTGTCCAGAGAAAATTGAAATACAACATAAGTTATGGCCTAGATTGAAGAGCTCAAGAAACAAAAATGACTTTGGGGAAGACAAAACCCATAGACAGTGTGATTAACATCTTCAAACACTGAAGCTTTAACGTGAAAAAAGGACTAGATAGTCTTTGTGTTACCTAACTGCATAAATGGGGGAATGAGGAATACTATATAGGGTAAGAGGAGGGGATAATAAGTAAGAATTAGGTCAAGCAGAAGCCTTGAGTAACGTTTTCGTGCTAAATCTTTTTGGAAGAAGGAAGATTATACTAGTATATAACAGAGTCTGAGAGCCTCTCTCTACTACTGTGTGCCCTGCAAAGGGTTTAAGGGCTACAGAAAGAACTTTAACAGTAAGTTAGAGTATGTGTGAGAGTTAGGAGCAAATATGTCCAGCTCTTATTAGAGATATAACAACCTTTGAATGCATATCTATTATATAATACTCCCTCCAGACTGGACCTTTTAATCTACCTTGCATGCCATAACCCAGTTCCCTACTCATTTTTTTTTAATTTCTTTATTGATAAAGGTATAACATATGTGTCCTTATCCCCCACAGCCCCCCACCACCCACTCTGGCCCTCACCCACCTGTTGTCTGTGTCCATTGGTTAGGCTTATATGCATGCATACAAGTCCTTTGGTTGATATCTCCACCTTATCCCCATTCTCCCCTACTTCCATCTGAGGTTTGATGGTGTGATCAATGCTTCTCTGACTCTGGATTCATTCTTTTTCATCAGTTTATGTTGTTCATTATATTCCATAAATGAGTGAGATCACGTGGTATTTATCTTTCTCTGACTGGCTTATTTCACTTAGCATAATGCTCTCCAGTTCCATCCATGCAAATGGTAAGAATTACTACTTTTTTTTTTTTTTTTTTTTTTTTACCGCAGTGTAGTATTTGATTTTGTAGATGCAACCACAGTTTTTTTTTTTTTTAAATATATTTTATTGATTTTTTACAGAGAGGAAGGGAGAGAGATAGAGAGTTAGAAACATCGATGAGAGAGAAACATCGATCAGTTGCCTCCTGCACATCTCCCACTGGGGATGTGCCTGCAACCCAGGTACATGCCCTTGACCGGAATCGAACCCGGGACCGTTCAGTCCGCAGGCCGACGCTCTATCCACTGAGCCAAACCGGTTTCGGCACAACCACAGTTTTTTAATCCACTCATCTGCTGATGGGCACTTAGGCTGTTTCCAAATCTTAGTATGGGAAATTGTGCCGCTATGAACATAAGGGTACACATATCCTTTCTGATTGGTGTTTCTGGTTTCTTGGGATATATTCCTAGAAGGGGGATCACTGGGTCAAATGGGAGTTCCATTTTTAATTTTTTAAGGAAATGCCATACCATTCTCCACAGTGGCTGCAGCAGTCTGCATTCCCACCAGCAGTGCAGAAGGGTTCGTTTTTCTCCATATCGTCTCCAACACTTGTTGTTTGTTGATTTGTTGATGAGAGCCATTTTGACAGGTGTGAGATGATACCGCATTGTTGTTTTGATTTGCATCTCTTGAATAATTAGTGACTTTGAGTATGTTTGCATATGTCTCTTTGCCTTCCTTACGTCTTCTTTCAAGAAGTATCTAATTAGGTCTGTTGCCCATTTTTTGATTGAGTTGTTTATCTTCCTTTTGTTAAGTTGTATGAGTTCCCTGTAAATGTTGGAGATTAAACCCTTGTCAGTGATAACATTGGCAAATATGTTCTTCCACGCAGTGGGTTTTCTTGTTGTTTTGTTGATGGTTTCTTTTGCTGTGCAGAAGCTTTTTATTTTGATGTAGTCCCATTTGTTTATTTTCTCTTTAGTTTCCATTCTTTTAGGAGCAGTATTGGTGAAGAAATTTCTTCAGCATATGTCTGAGATTTTTCTGCCTGTGGATTCCTCTAGTATTTTTATCATTTCCCATATTATTTTTAGTCCTTTATTCATTTTGAGTTTATTTTTATGTATGGTGTGAGTTGGTGGTCTAGTTTCATTGTTTTTTGGCATTTATCTGTCCAATTTTCCCTACACCATTTACTGACGGGACTGTCTTGACTCCATTGTATGCTCATGCCTCTTTTGTCAAATATTAATTGAGCATAGTGGTTTGGGTCAATTTCTGGGTTTTGTATTCTATTCAGTTGATCTACATGTCTGATCTTGTGCAAGTACCAGGCAGTTTTGAGAATAGTGGCTTTGTAATACAGCTTGATATCTGGTACTGAGATCCCACCTACTTTGTTCTTCTTTCTCAAGATTGCTGCAGCTATTAGGGGTCTTTTTTCTATTCCAGATGAAGTTTTGGAGAGTTCGTTCTAGGTCTGTGAAATATGTTGTTGGTATTTTAATGGGGAGTGCATTGAATCTATAAATTGCATTGGGTAGTGTGGACATTTTCATGATGTTGATTCCACTAATCCGTGAACACAGTATGTTCTTCCATCTGTTTATGTCTTACTCTAGCTCCTTTTTCAGTGTCCTGTAGTTTTCTGCATATAGCTCTTATACCTCCTTAGTAAGTTTATTCCTAGGTATCCTAGGTGCAATAGTAAATGGAATTTTTTTTTTAGCCTTTGTTTCTGTAAGTTTACTATTGGTGTATAGAAATGCCATAGATTGCTTGGTGTTAATTTTATATCTTGCTACATTGCCAAATTCATTTATTAAGTCTAATAATTTTTTGATGGAGTCTTTAGGGTTTTCTATGTACAGTATCATGTCATCTGTGAATAAGGACAGTTTTATTTCTTCTTTTCCAATTTGCATGCCTTTTATTTCTTCTTCTTTTCTAATTGCAATGCCTAGTACTTCCAGTACTATGTTGAACAGGAAAGGTGAGAGTGGGCATTTCTATCTTGTTCATGTACTTAGGAGATATGGTTTTAGCTTTTGCACATTGAGTATGAGGTTGGCTGTAGGTTTGTCATATATGGCTTTTGTTACGTTGAG
Organism: Myotis nattereri; assembly: GCF_964212035.1. Taxonomy (NCBI): domain Eukaryota; kingdom Metazoa; phylum Chordata; class Mammalia; order Chiroptera; family Vespertilionidae; genus Myotis; species Myotis nattereri. The sequence continues at coordinate 46,515,239 of NC_138078.1, forward strand.
GTATGATCGTTCTATTCCCACCTTGCTGAGAGTTTTTATCAAGAAAGGGTGTTGAATTTTGTCAAATGCTTTTTCTGCATCAATTGATATGACTATGATATTTTTATCTCTCAATTTGTCTATGTGATGTATCACATTTATTGATTTGCCGATATTGTACCATCCTTGCAGCCCTGGGATAAATCCTACTTCATCATGGTGTATGATCTTTCTGATGTATTGCTGGATCTGATTTGCTAGGATTTTGTTGAGTATTTTGGCATCTATGTTCATGAGGGATATTGGCCTATAATTCTCTTTTATTGTGTTGTCTCTATCTGGTTTTGGTATTAGGGTGATGCTGGCTTCATAGAATGAGCTGGGAAGAGTTCCTTCCTTTAGAATTCTTTGGAATAGTCTGAGGAGGATTGGTTTTAGTTCTTCCTTGAATGTTTGGTAAAACTCCCCTGTGAAGCCATCTGGCCCTGGGCTTTTGTTTGCTGGGAGCTTTTAGATGACTGCTTCAATTTCTTCCATAGTTATTGGCCTATTGAGATTTTTAGAATCTTCCAGATGGAGTTTTGGAAGATTGTATTTTCCTAGGAATGTGTCCATTTTCTCCAGGTTGTCTAGTTTGTTAGAGTAGAGTTGTTCATAGTATTTTTTAACAATTCTTTGAATTTCTGTGGGGTCTCTTGTTATTTTGCCTGTTTCATTTCTAATTTTATTTATTTGAGTCCTCTCTTTTTGCTTCTTGGTGAGCCTGGCTAGAGCCTCATCAATCTCGTTTATCCTTTCAAAGAACCAACTCTTGATTTCATTGATCTTTTGCGTTATTTTTTTGGTCTCTAGGTCATTTATTTCTGCTCTGATCCTTATTATCACCTTCCTTCTGGTCACTCTGGGCTTTTCTTGTTGCTCTCTTTCTAATTCTTTGAGTTTTAGAGTTAAATGATTTACTATCATTTTTTCTTGTTTTTTGAGGTAGGCCTGTAGTGCTATAAACTTCCCTCTCAGGACTGCTTTCATTGTGTCGCATAGATTTTGGATTGTTGTGCTTTTACTGTCATTAGTTTCTGGGGTGTTTTTAATTTCCTCTTTGATCTCATTGGTAACCCAATCATTATTTAGTAGCATGCTATTCAGCTTCCAAGTGTTTCATTTGTTTGGATTTTTTTTATTGTAGTTTATTTCTAACTAGAGGCCCAGTGCACAAAAATGTGTGCACTTGGCGGGGGTCCCTCATCCCGGCCTGCGCCCATTCACAATCTGGGACTCCTTGGGGGATGTCCACCTGTCAACTTAGGCCCACTCCCCAGGGGATCAGGCTTAAGCTTGCCATCTGACATCCTTCTGGCAGCCAGGGAGCCCTCGGGGAATGTCTGACTAAAGGCTTAGACCCCCAAGGGATTGGGTCTAAACCGTTAGTTGAACATTCTTAATGCTGCCACTGAGGTTGGAGAGGCTCCTGCCACCACCACTGCGCTGGCCAGCCATGAGCCAGCTTCTGGCTGAGTGGCACTCCCCATATGGAAGTGCATGGACCACCAGTGGGCAGATCCTACATTGACCATCTGCCCACTGGTGGCCAGTGCACATCACAGCAACCGGTCATTCTGCTGTTCAGTCAATGTGCATATTAGCCTTTGATTATTATTATATAGGATGTCCCTATTTCCCCCCTTTTGCCCCTCTACCCAGCTCTTGCTCCCCACTTCTCTCTGGTCATCACCATACTGTTGTCTGTGTCCATGGATTGTGCATATATTTTCTTTGGCTAATACCTTCTTTAAATTCACTTTTTAAAATTTTTATTTTCAGATAAGTGCTTATAACTGCACTATTATATATTTTCTATTATAGTCTTTAGAATTAAGATATTTTTTAATTGAACCCTTGTAAATTTTAGCACAATTTAATGAATTATGCTAGAAGCAATTAGGATATTTTTCATATAATGCAGATACATTTCAATTAATATTTTATTAATTTTTATTTTTTTAATATTTTAATTGAAACAATCTCATACATGTAAAAAAAGTATAAAATACTACGGCATATTATATGTACCCTTCACCCAATTTCTTAGGTGTTAATAATTTAAACATAACCATTATACAACTAACAAAATTTGGAATATATTTTTCTTATAATCTCTTTAATGTTACTTAATCCATTTACTTTGTTTTTCCTAATCTTCACCCAACCATATTTTTCCATTAAATTTTAGAGAGAGTGAAGGGAAAGGGAGAGACACATTGATTGATTACCTCATGCACATGCTTTGATAGGGACTGGGGATAAAGCCAGCAACTGAGGTACATGCCCTTGACTGGAATCGAACCCTTCAGTTCATGGGCTAATGCTCTATCCACTGAGCAAAACAGGCTGCAGCTTAATTCATTTACTTTTCATCTATATATGTCTTTATATTTAAAGTAGTTTTTGTTTTTGATTCACCCTCAAAATCTGTCTTTTAATTTGTGCATTTATGCCACTGACTTTCAGAGTGCTTATTGATAGAGTAACTACCATATCAGGCGGCTTCTGGGGCTTCTGGTTCGGTTGTGACTTGCCGCCCGGTACTTGCTGATCGGGGTCCCGGGGCAGCAAGTCGGGGCTGGCTCCTGGGGCTTCTGGGGCAAGGCGGGGCCAGGCCTGCCCTGGATGGCCGCATGCTGGAGGCTCATGCTGTCCTGCCCTGCCTACAGTATGCAAATTAGCAACCATCTTTGTTGGCGGTTAATTTGCATTTCGCGATGATTAGCCAATGGGAGGCGTAGCGAAGGTATGGTCAATTACCATGTTTGTCTATTATTAGATAAGATATTATGCCATTGTAGTCTGAGAAGATGCTTGGTATGATTTCAATCTTCTTGAATTTGGGGAGACTGTTTGTGACCCAGTATGTGGTCTATTTTTGAAAATGCCCCATGTGCACTTGAAAAGAACATATATTCTGTGGCTTTGGGGTGAAGTGTTCTGAAGATGTCAATTAAGTCCATCTGATCTAGTGAGTCATTTAGGATTGTTGTTTCTTTGCTGATTTTTTGTCTAGAGGATTTATCCAGTGATGTCAGTGGTGTGTTTAAGTCCCCTACTATGATTGTGTTGTTTTTGATCTCTCCCTTGTTATCTTCCAGGAGGTGTTTTATGTATTTGGGTGCTCCTGTATTGGGTGCTTATATGTTTATCAGGGTTATATCCTCTTGTTGTATCGATCCCGTTAGTATTATGAAGTGGCCTTCCTTACCTTTTGTTATGGCCTTCACTTGGAGGTCTATTTTGTCAGATATAAGTATTGCTACCTCAGCTTTATTTTCATTTCCATTTGCCTGAAAAATATTTTTTCATCCCTTCACTTTCAGTCAGTATGAGTCCCTTGTTCTGAGGTGGGTCTCTTGTAGACAGCATATATATGGGTCATGTCTTTTTATCCATTCAGCCACTTGATGTCTTTTGATTGGAGCATTTAGTCCATTTGCATTTAAAGTTATTATTGAAAGGTACTTGCTTGTAGTCATTTCTATTTTTGTGCCTGTGTTCTTTCTTACCTTTTCGTTTCTTCTTTTTACAGCATTCCCTTTAGCATTTCTTGCATTGCTGGCTTGGTAGTGATAAACTCCCTTAGCCTTTTTTTTTTGTCTCCAATGCTCCTGATTTCCCCTTCAATTTTGATTGATAGTCTTAATGGATAGGGTATTCTTGGATTCAGTCCTTTGCTTTGCAACACTTTGTATACCTCCTTCTATTCCCTGCTAGCTTGATGTGTTTCTGTTGAGAAATCATTTGATAATCTGGTGGGGGATCCTTTGTAGGTAACTCCATCTCTCTCTTGCAGCCTTTAAGATTCTCTCTTTGTTATGAAGATTTGCCATTTCTATTATGATGCTTCTTGGTGTGGGTCTTTTTGGGTTCATCTTGCTTGGGACTCTCTGTACTTGTGTAACTTTTTTCTTCCCCATATCTGGAAAGTTTTCTGTCATTATTTCTTCAAATAGATTTTCTAATCCTTGCTGCTCTTCTTGTCCTTCTGGTAGCCCTATTATGCATATATTACTTCGTTTCATGTTGTCCCAAAGCTCCCTTAGGCTCTCCTCCTGCTTTTTAATTTTTTTTCTCCAGTTGCTGTTCAGATTGAGCTTGTTTCCCTACCTTATCTTCTAATTCACTAATTCGGTCCTCTGCTTCTTCTAGTCTACTGTTGAAACTGTCCATGGTGTTTTTGATTGTAGCTATATCACTTTTCATTTCTTCCTGATTCTTGCATAGGTTGTTGATTTTCTCATCCTTCTGGTGAATGAATTGTACAACCATTACTCTGAATTCTTTTTTCTGTCATGTTGCATGCTTCAATTTCATTAATTTCCTTTCTTGGCAACTCTTCATTTTCTTTCCTCTGTGGGTTGTGTCGTCTCCCCATTCTGACTATCTCCAGTTGGTTCAAACGTCTAGTTGCGTGGGCCTGGGTTGTGTGCAATGGGAGCTTCACACCACTCTAGTGTCACTGAAGATCTTTGACACTAAGATATGTGGTTGTGGTGGATTGGTAAGAACCAGGCTCACTCAGAGTCAGAGTTACCAGTGCTCAAGGTGGCCTCGTGTGCACACTTAGAATCAGGGACCCCCTGCACCATGCTGAAACAGTGACCCCCCTGAAGTGTGTTGAAAATCAGAGTCCCCTAGCGTGCGCCAGGAGTCAGAGTTCCCCAAGAATCTAGTATCATATTCTCTGTTGTTTCGCGTGAACTCGCATTGAGAATCAGGGTCCCTGTGTGCATATGCACCAAGAATTGGAGTCACTGGATCTTAGTGAGAATGCACAGGGAATCAGGGATCCCAGGCGTGGGTGATAAGAAACACAGTCAACTCACTGGTGCTTGGTGCTGCTTCCTGCCCTTAGAATCAGGGTCCTGGGGCCCTTGCTATGGGGAACAAGTCCCCAGTGTTTGCGCGTTAGCTCCCATGCTAAGGTTCCTGTAGCCCATGCTGCAGGAAACCAGTTCCCAGTGTTCCCACATTAGCTCTCAGGCTAAGGTTCCTTTAGCCCATGCTGGGCGGGACAAGTTCCAAGTGTTCGTGAGCTTCCAGGCTAAGGTTCCTGTAGCCTTGCTGTGCAGGACAAGTTCTAGTATTCGCGTGCTTCCTGGATAAGTTTCCTGTAGCAGCACTGAGGCCCTGGCAAGGGGTGGGTCTATCAGTTACTATGGCACTGCCCAGGAGCCTGTGGGGAGGGGGATGGGCTCTGTTACTCACAGAGATCTGCCACGGGGAAATCTGGATTCTTGGTGTCTGTGGGTCTGTAGCTGTGGTCGCAGGTCTCTGTCCCCAGTGGCTGCAGGGTCCTGGTTTGCATCTGAGACCAGACTGGGTGGTGCTGAGGCTAGGATCCTACTCTCAAGAGCTGTTTCTGAAGATGGCATGGTCTTAGTGCCTGTGCTGGCCGCCCAGGAGTGTCCGCCTGGGAGCGGGGCGCCGCCATCTGAGACTGCCCAGTTTATCAGCCCCTTAGAAGACCTGCAGAATCTAACTGTCCCTAGCTCATATGCACACAAACCACACACGTCCACACACTCCTCTATCACTCCCTCGCGCGCTCACACTCTCTCTTTCCCTACCTTCCTTCTGGTTGCCATCTTCCTGCTGGAAGATTTTTGATGACTGTTTCTATGTCCTCCATAATTATCGGCCTATTTTATTTTTGATTCTTCCTGATTGAGTTTTGGAAGGTTATATTTTTCTAGGAATATGTCTATTTCCTCTACATTGTCTAGTTTATTAGAGTAGAGTTGTTCATGCTATTTTTTTAACACTCCTTTGTATTTCTGTGGGGTCTGTTGTTATTTCATCTCTTTCATTTCTGATGTTGTTTATTAGGGACCTCTCTCTTCTTCTTGAGCCTGGCTAAGGGCTCATCAATCTTGTTTATCCTTTCAAAGAAACAGCTGGTTATTTTATTGATCTTTTGTATTTTTTTTATTCAATGTCATTTATTTCTGCTCTGATCTTTATTATCTCCTTCCTTCTGCTCAATCTGGCCTTTTCTTTTTGATCTTTTTCTAATTTTTTGAGTTGTAGTGTTAGATAATTTACTACCATTCCTCCTCCTCCTCCTCCTCCTCTACCTCCACCTCTACCTTCTTCTTCTTCTTCTTCTTCTTCTTCTTCTTCTTCTTCTTCTTCTTCTTCTTCTTCTTCTTCCTCTTCTTCTTCTTCATTTTCTTTAGGTAGGCCTGTGAAGCGATAAACTTTCTTCTCAGGATTGCTTTCATTGTTTCCCATAGAATTTGGATTGTTTTGTTTCTATTGTCATTAATTTCCAGGATGTTTTATTTTTTATTTTTTTATCTTTATTTCTTTATTGGTTAAGGTATTACAAATGTGTCTTCATCCCCCCCATTAACCCCCAACCTCCCATCCCACTCATGCTCTCATTCCCCTGTTGTCCATGTCCATTGGTTTGGCTTATATGTATGCATACATGTCCTTTGGTTGATCTCCTCCCCTTACCCCCACCATCCCCGACTTTCCTTCCTGGGATTGACATTCTGATCGCTGTTTCTCCGTCTCTGGATCTGTCCCTGTTCATCAGACTATGTTGTTCTCTATATTCCACAGATGAGTGAGATCATGTGGTATTTATCTTTCTCTGACTGGCTTATTTCGCTTAGCATAATGCTCTCCATTTCCATCCATGCTGTTGCAAATGTCAAGAATTCCTTCGTTTTTCCTGCAGCGTAGTATTCCATTGTGTAGATGTACCACAGTTTTTTGAGCCACTCATCTGCTGATGGGCACTCGGGCTGTTTCCAAATCTTAGCTATGGTGAATTGTGCTGCTATGAACATAGGGGTGTGTATATCCTTTCTGATTGGTGTTTCTGGATTCTTGGGATATATTCCTAGAAGTGGGATCACTGGGTCAAATGGGAGTTCCATTTTTAACTTTTTGAGGAAACTCCATACTGTTCTCCACAGTGGCTGCAGCAGTCTGCATTCCCACCAGCAGTGCAGAAGGGTTCCTTTTTCTCCACATCCTATCCAACACTTGTTGTTTGTTGATTTATTGATAATAGCCATTCTGACAGGTATGAGATGGTACCGCATTGTCATTTTGATTTGAATCTCTCAGATGATTAGTGACTTTGAGCATGTTTTCATATGTCTCTTGGCCTTTCTTCTGTCTTCTTTCACAAAATATCTATTTAGGTCCCTTGCCCATTTTTTGATTGGGTTGTATATCTTCCTTTTGTATGAGTTCCCTGTAAATGTTGGAAATTAAACCCTTATCGGTGATAACATTGGCAATTATGTTCTCCCATGCAGTAGGCTTTCCTGTTGTTTTGTTGATGGTTCCCTTTGCTGTGCAAAAGGTTTTTATTTTAATGTCGTCCCATTTGTTATTTTCTCTTTAGTTTCCATTCTGTTAGAAGCAGTATAGGTGGGACAGGAAGCCCCCTGGGGGTGAGGACGACAGAGCCCAGCACGCTGGGGCGTCTGTATGCATGACTCTGGAGACCTGGTTCAGAGACACAGATCCAAGTTTATTGGGGAAGTACAGCCGTATATAAAGGGGTAAGCAGCCAATGCAATAGGGACACGCTTGCTATATTATCCAATGGGTGTGAAGGTCGGGGCTAAGAGTATGTGGCTCTTAGAGATTTGTCAAGCAGGTGTTGCCACTTCCTGGTGTGCCAAGGAAGCCTGTTTGCTGGAGTGTGCTCACAGCGTTACTTCGGCCGCAGCACTGAGATAAATCTCTTGAGTTCTCCCCACATCTCCCCCTTCCCTTTTTATAAGCACTTGCTGGTTGTGGATAATCATAGCTTGCTGTGCATCTATTCTTTGGATCGTGGAGTAAAAGCAGCGAAACAAGCAGAATGCAAGGAGGCTTCCTGCTGCTAGGACGGCCCATATGAATATGTTAGCAGGATTTAACCAGGGGGTTAGACGGCTGAGGGCATCACTTAAGAAACTAAACTTAATGAGTTTTACTTCGGTATTGTTGATTCTTAGGATTTCTCGCTGGAGCTGATAGGTGCTGTTTAGCAATGCCTGGCTGAATGGACCTTTAAGGAGATTTGCTAATTTTTTGTGCTCCCAGGAGGCACTTCTCACTGCAATGGGCGTTACACAGATGGCACACATTAATAGGAATAATGTCCTTGCCAAAGGATTGCCTTCTGGTGCCAGGCATGTGGCTTGATCCTGTAGATTCTTGATGTCTCCCCAGGTAATGTTGTGGGCCCATCGGTGTCTTGGTCGTCTCTGCTGGTTGTCCTCGATGGTCAGGTCCTCCATTTCCTCTACCGGGGGTGATGGTGATGGTGGTCTACAGCTCATCGCTGGTGGTGCAGGGTTTGATGTTACGGGCAAGAATCCACGCGTGATTTTTCTCACCTTCTGGAAAAATACAAGCAAACCCTCTCCCTTGGGTTCAGAGTGGGTCGGGTCCCTTCCAATCGCTGGTTAGTGGACTTCTCCACCGGACCAGAGGGAGAGGAGTTGGTATGTCTCTGAGACCTCCCCAATGTTTGAAAATGGGAGGAAGACCGTCAGGGGCAAAATGAAAATAATTGAGGGTTATGAGAGCCTGTAATAGTGGCTGTTGAGGCGTTAATCTTTGGTCTATCTCCCCGCCCCCCCCCAAAAAAAAAAACACACACACACCTTTTTTCTTTAGTAAGCTGGATGGATTTTTAACTCTTTATTTTGTCTTTCTATTATGGCTTGCCCTTGTGGGTTGTATGGTATGCCAGTAACATGCTTGATGTTATGTTTCGTGAGGAATTGCTGAAAAGCCTAGCTAGTGTAGCAGGGGCTGTTATCTGTTTTAATTTCCCAGGGGAAGCCTAATGTTAAAAATGCCACCTTGAGGGTTGCTACTGCGTGGCGATTCTTTTCACCTGTGTGAGCCTGAGCATACGTGGCCCCAGAGAAAGTGTCAATGATTATATGTACATATTTGATCCTACCGAAGCTGGGAATATGGGCCACATCTGCTTGCCATAAGGCATTGGCTTTGAGCTCCTAGGGGTTGACCACTTGTGGCTGGAGGGGTCTTAAAGGCAATAGGGGGCCACAGGTTTTGCATGCCCGTATGAGATGTTTGCAGCTAGAGAGGGTTAAATGAGGAAATAGCTTGTGCAAGCTAGCTGCCTCTATCTCTGGATTGTTTTTCCTCTTGTCTTCATGGCTGGAGCATTCCTGATAATTCCTCTCTGTTGCAGGAATCCACATGGTCTTGGAGTTGTTTTCTGAAAATATACAAACGTATTCTTGACCAAAGGTTAATAACGGAAACTTTATTTGGGGTTCTATTTATTTTTGCTTAAATGAATTTCCTTTGGCTTATTTTGACACCACATATGTTTTTCGTAGGTGTCTTGCTGTTAGAATTACAAATGAAAAAAAAAATTCTAGATGTAAATTAGTTACAGGATATTTTTCCTTACATGGTATTTTTCCACTATCCCCCCTTTTTTGATTTAATTATTAGGGAGATATTTGGAAAATTTATAATGCAGTCTGGATAACTTAAAATTTTAATTTTTTGCACAAAAATATGACTGCTTTAGGTTCATTGCATGTTAAGCAATTTTTCCATGAAATGAAAATTTTTGTTAATACTTCTTGAGCCAATTTTTTTTAGGGTTGAGCTCTTTTTTTTATTGCTTAAAGTATCACAAAGAGTATTACCTATGTCTCCTTTTTTTTTCCCCGCCCTTGACAATCCCATGGCCTCCTCTACCCCCCAGTGTCTTATGTCCATTGGTTATGCTTATATGCATGCATACAAGTCCTTTGGTTGATCTCTTATCCCACACCCCTCCTGCCCTGCCACCCTCCCCGGCCTTCCTGCAGTAGTTTGACAGTCTGTTCGAGGCAGCTCAGCCTCTGTATCTATTTTTGTTCAAAAGTTTATAATGGTCTTTATTATCCAGAAATGAGTGAGATCATATGGTATTTTTCCTTCATTGACTGGCTTATTTCACTTAGCATAATGCTCTCCAGTTCCATCCATGCCATTGCAAATGGTAAGAGTTCCTTCTTTTTTACAGCAGCATAGTATTCCATCGTGTAGATGTACCAAAGTTTTCTAATCCATTCATCTACAGATGGGCACTTAGACTGTTTCCAGATCTTAGCTATGGTGAATTGTGCTGCTATGAATATAGGGGTGCATATATCCTTTCTGACTGGTGTTTCTGGTTTCTTGGGATATATTCCTAGAAGTGGGATCACAGGGTCAAATGGGAGTTCCATTTGTAGTTTTTTGAGGAAACACCGTACTGTCTTCCATAGTGGCTGCACCAGTCTGCATTCCCACCAGCAGTGCACAAGTGTTCCTTTTTCTCCACATCCTCTCCAGCACTTGTCGTTTGTTGATTTGTTGATGATAGCCAGTCTGACAGGTGTGAGATGGTACCTCATTGTTGTTTTGATTTGCAACTCATGGATGATTCGTGACTTTGAGCATGTTTTCATATGTCTCTTGGCTTTCTGAATGTCCTCTTTTGAAAGGTGACTATTTAGATCCTTTGCCCATTTTTTGATTGGATTGTTTATCTTCCTTTTGTTAAGTTGTATGAGTTCCCTATACATTTTGGAGATTAGGTCCTTATCAGATATGATATTGGCGAATACGTTTTCTCACGCAGTGGGTTTTCTTGTTGTTTTGTTGATGGTTTCTTTTGCAGTGCAGAAGCTTTTTATTTTGATGTAGTCCCATTTGTTTATTTTCTCTTTAGTTTCCAATGCCCTAGGAGCTGTATCAGTGAAGAAATTCCTTCGGCATATGTCTGAGATTTTGTTGCCTTTGGATTCTTCTAGTATTTGTATGGTTTCCCGTAGTATATTTAAGTCCTTTATCCATTTTGAGTTTATTTTTGTGTATGGTGTAAGTTGGTGGTCTAGTTCATTTTCCTGCATGTATCTGTCCAATTTTCCCAACAACATTTATTGAAGAGACTGCCTTGACTCCATTGTATGTTCTTGCCTCCTTTGTCAAATATTAATTGAGCGTATTGGTTGGGGCTGATTTCTGGGCTCTCTATTCTATTCCATTGATCAATATGTCTGCTCTTGGGCCAGTAACAGGCAGTTTTGAGAACAGTGGCTTTGTAATACAGCTTGATATCTGGTATTGAGATCACAACTACTTTGTTCTTTCTCAGGATCGCTGCAGCTATTTGGGGTCATTTTTTATTCCAGATGAATTTTTGGAGAGTACGTTCTAGATCTGTGAAATATGCCATTGGTATTTTAATGGGAAGTGCGTTGAATTTATAGATTGCTTTGGGCAGTATGGACATTTTAATGATGTTGATTCTACCAATCAAAGAACATGGTATGTTTTTCCATCTCTTTATGTCTTCCTCTATCTCTTTTTTCAACGTCCTGTACTTTTCTGAGAAGAGGTCTTTTACCTCTTTAGTTAAGTTTATTCCTAGGTAGCTTAATGTTTTTGGTGCGATGATAAATGGGATTGCTTTTTTAGTCTCTCTTTCTGCACATTCACTATTCGGGTATAGAAATGCCCTAGATTTCTTGCCGTTAATTGTGTATCCTGCTACATTGCTGAATTCTTTTATTAAGTCTAATAGTTCATTGATGGAGTCTTTAGGGTTTTTTAAGTATTATATCATGTCATCTGCAAATAAGAACAGCTTTACTTCTTCTTTTCCAATTTGGATGCCTTTTATTTCTTCTTCTTGCCGAATTGCAATGGCTAATACTTCCAGTACTATGTCGAAAAGGAGTGGTGAGAGTGGGCATCCCTGTCTCATTCCTGTTCTTAGGGCAAATGGTGTTAGTTTTTGTCCATTGAGTATGATGTCGGCTGTGGGTTTGTCATATATTGCTTTTATTATGTTGAGGCATGATCCTTCAATTCCCACCTTGCTGAGAGTTTTTATCAAAAATGGGTGTTGAATTTTGTCAAACGCTTTTCTGCATCAATTGATATGACCATGTGGTGTTTTTCTTTCAATTTGTTTATGTGATGTATCACGGTTATTGATTTGCGGATATTGTACCATCCCTGAATCCCTGGGATAAATCCTACTTGGTCGTGGTGTATGATCTTTCTGATGTACTGCTGGATCCGATTTGCTAAGATTTTGTTGAGGATTTTGACATTTATGTTCATGAGGGATATTGGCCTGTAATTCTCTTTCATTCTGTTGTCTTTAACTGGTTTTGTTATTAGGGTGATGCTGGCTTCATAGAATGAGCTTGGAAGTGTTCCTTCCTCTTGAATTTCTTGTAGTAGTCTGAGGAGGATAGGTTTTAGTTCTTCCTTGAATGTTTGGTAAAACTCCCCTGTGAAGCTGTCTGGTCCTGGGCTTTTGTTTGCTGGAAGCTTTTTGGTGACTGCTTCAATTTCTTCCATAGTTATTGGCCTATTGAGATTTTTAGATTCTTCCTGATTAAGTTTTGGAATGATGTATTTTTCTAGGAATAGGTCCATTTCCTCCAGCTTTTCTAGTTTGTTGGAGTAGAGTTGTCCATAGTATTTTTTTAACAATCATTTGTATTTCTGTGGGATCTGTTGTTATTTTGTCTCTATCATTTCTGATTTTGTTGATTTGGGTCCTTTCTCTTTGCTTCTTTGTGAGCCTAGCTAGAGGTTTGTCAATGTTGTTTATCCTGTCAAAGTACCAGCTCTTTGTTTCATTGATTTTCTGTATTGTTTTTTGGTCTCTATGTCATTTATTTCTGCTCTAATCTTTATTATCTCCGTCCTTCTGGTCACTCTGGGCTTTTCTTGTTGCTCTCTTTCTAATTCTTTGAGCTGTAGATTTAGATGATTTATTACCATTTTTTCTTGTTTGTTGAGATAGGCCTGTAGAGCTATAAACTTCCTTCTCAGGACTGCTTTCATTGCGTCCCAAAGGTTTTGGATTGTTGTGTTTTCATTGTCATTAGTTTCCAGGATGTTTTTAATTTCTTCTTTGATCTCATTGGTAACCCAATCAATATTTAATAACGTGCTATTCAGCTTCCAAGTGTTTGAGTATTTTGAGTTGTTTTTATTGTAGTTTATTACTAATATTATGGCCTTGTGGTCTGAGATCCTTGGTATGTTTCAATCTTCTTGAATTTGGGGAGACTTTGTTTGTGACCCAAAATCTCGTCTATTTTTGAAGATGTTCCATGAGCACATGAGAAGAACGTATATTTTGTGGCTTTGGGGTGAAGTGTTCTGAAGATGTCAATTAAGTCCATCTGATCTAGTGAGTCATTTATGATTGCTTTTTCTTTGCTGAGTTTTTGTCTAGCAGATTTATCCATTGATGTCAGTGGTGTATTAAAGTCCCCTACTATGATTGTATTGTTGTTGATCTCTCCCCTGATATCTTCCAGGAGTTTTCTTAATAATGTGGGTGCTCCTACATTGGGTGCATATATATTTATCAGGGTTATATCCTCTTGTTGTATTGATCCCTTTAGTATTATGAAGTGGCCTTCCTTATCTCTTGTTATGGCCTTTACTTTGAGGTCTATTTTGTCTGATATAAGTATTGCTACCCCAGCTTTTTTTCATTTCCATTTGCCTAAAAGATATTTTTCCATCCCTTCACTTTCAGTCTGTGTGAGTCCCTTCTAATGAGGTGGGTCTCTTGTAGACAGCAAATATATGGGTCATGTTTTTTTATCCATTTAGCCACTCAATGTTTTTTGATTGGACCGTTTAGTCCATTTACGTTTATAGTTATTATTGAAAGGTACTTGTTTGTAGCCATTTCTATTTTTTTTGTGTGTGTGGCTGCTTTCTTTTGGGCCTTTTAGTTCTTCTTTTTACACCAGTCCCTTTAGCATTTCTTGCATTGCTGGCTTGGTGGTGATAAACTCCCTTAGCCTTTTTTTGTCTGTGAAGCTTCTTATTTCCTTTTCAACTTTGAATGATAGCCTTGCTGGATAGAGTATTATACGATTCAGTCCTTTGTTTTGCATCACTTTGTAAATTTCTGTCCATTCTTTTCTGGCCTGATGTGTTTCTGTTGAGAAATCATTTGATAATCTGATGGGGGATCCTTTGTAGGCAACTCTCTGTTTCTCTCTTGCAGCCTTTAAGATTCTCTCTTTGTCTTGTACATTTGCCATCGTTATTATGACATGTCTTGGTGTGGGTCTTTTGGGGTTCATCTTGCCTGGGACTCTCTGTACTTGTGTAACATTTTTCTTCCCCATATCTGGGAAGTTTTCTGACATTAATTCTTCAAATAGATTTTCTAATCCTTGCTGCTCTTCTTGTCCTTCTGGCAGCCCTATTATGCGTATGTTACTTCATTTTATGTTGCCCTAAGCTCCCTTAGGCTCCCCTCCTGCTTTTTAATTTTTTTCTCCAGTGTCTGTTCAGATTGAGCTTGTTTCTCTACCTTATCTTCTAATTCACTAATTCGGTCCTCTGCTTCTTCTAGTCTACTGTTGAAACTGTCCATGGTGTTTTTGATTGTAGCTATATCACTTTTCATTTCTTCCTGATTCTTGCATAGGTTGTTGATTTTCTCATCCTTCTGGTGAATGAATTGTACAAACATTATTCTGAATTCTTTTTCTGTCATGTTGCATGCTTCAACTTCATTAATTTCCTTTCTTGGTGACTCCTCATTGTCTTTCCTCTGGGTGTTTTTTCGTCTCTTCATTCTGATTATCTCCCGATGGTTCAAACATCTAGTTGCGCGGTCCTGGGCCATGTGCAGTGGGAGCCTCCCTCCACCCTAGTGTCACTGAAGAGCTCCGACACTAAGATGTGTGGTTGTTGTGGGTTGGTGGGAACCAGGCTCGCTCAGAGTCAGTGTTGTCAGTGCTCAATTTGGCCTCCTATGTGCCCTTAGATTCAGGGACCCTGCCTACACCGTGCTGAAACAGAGACCCCCCCTGAAGAGTGTTGAAAACCAGAGCCCCCTAGCGTGTGCCAGCAGTCAGAGTTCCCCAAGAATCTAGTATCAGAGTCTCTGTTGTTTCGCCCTACCTTGCCTTAAAAATCAGGTTCCCTGTGTGCCCTTGAACCAGGAATTGGAGTCACTTGCTCTTAGTATGAATGCACAGGAAATCAGGATCTCAGGCGCAGGTGATTAGAAACACAGTCAAGTCACTGGTGTTTGGTGCTGCCTCCTGCCCAGAGAATCAGGGTCCCTGTGTCTGTGATTCGCGGGACAAATTCCTGGTGTTTGCTTGATTCCTCCCAGCCCAGGGCTCAGATGCCGGCAGTACGAGTAGGCTCAGGTCCTGGGGTTCGTGCTTTTGCTCCCAGCCCAGGGCACTGTAGCCGGCAGGAGCGCTGAAGCCCCGGCAAGGGGTGGGTCTATCTGTTAGTTACTCTGGTGCTGCCTGCAAGCCTGTGGGAAGGGGGCATGGGCTCTGTTACTCACGGATCTGCTGCGGGGATTTCTGAACTTTTGGTGTCCGCAGGTCTGTAGCTGTGGTCACAGGTCTCTGTCCCCAGTGGCTGCAGGGTCCTGGTGTGCTTCTGAGATAAGACTGGGTGGTGCTGAGGCCAGGATCCTAGTCTCAAGCAGCTCTGTTTCCCAAGATGGGGTAGTCGCTGTGCCTGTGCTGGCCGCCCAGGAGTGTCCGCGCAGGGAGCGGGACTCTGCCGCCTAAGACTGCCCAGTTTATCAGCCCCTTAGAAGACCTGCAGAATCTAACTGTCCCTAGCTCATACACACACACCACACACGTCCACACCTTGAGCTCTTTATAAAAACCAATAATTTTGTCAATGACAATTTTTGTTGGGGTCCAACCCCAGCAGGTCCAGGGGTTCCCAAAGGTGTTGATGGAGTCGGTGAAGAAGAAATGATACGGAGACAGCATTCAGTTGATCATCAGCCTAACCAGGTTCTCCAGTCAAGTTCTCCAGCCAGGTTCTGTGGGCCAATTTTAATTAATCTGAAAACTTTACTATTTTACTGTCAAATTTAATAATTTGACAGTAATAATTTGACTCTAATAATAATCTTATTTTATACTGTAAATATTAATGGAAAGGATTATTTTGCATCCTTGAGAAGGCCCTGAGCATTCCTGGTGTTAGGCTGGATTTAGATATAGGGTAGGCGCTGTTAGCCAAGTTTCTGTTTCTTGGGTATCTATCTCGGCTGGGCCAAGTCTCATTCTGTTATCTGGGTCCTGATCTGAGTTGGACTTGGGAAGCGGGAAGCAGCCACGGGGGCAGGAGACCTCCCTCAGAAGGGGGGAGTGTTTAAGCCCCTGTATAATGGGGGGGGGGTGAGGATCTATGCTCCACCTCTGTTGGCCCCCAAATTCTCTCCTGAGGCCCCTCTGCAACTGTGCCTGTCTTAGGTCTGGCTAACCATCCATCCTCCGGGGCCAAGCAGGGTGATGTGAGGTTTAGTTCTGTATCCTTGGTAGCCTATGTCCCTATGACCTCCACGCCTAGTAACTGTGCATCCCCTTGGCAAAAAGGGCAAGAGAGGTCAATATAGAATGCTTAAATGCCTTCCCAGGGGGCCTTCCACACAGTGGAAGGGATTAAATCCTTTCATGTCCTTAAATTATATTGCTGCCAAACGTTTAAAGAATTAGTTTGTAAGCTTGTTTGGAATAAATGTATAATATGCTGTTGTAAAATATTAAAAATTATTAATGACCTTTTTTTATTTTAAATTATATCTTAAAATTCTACTGCTGTATTTTAAGAAATATTAAACAAAATAACTTGTTTTGCCCTTTCTTAGAGGCAAAAACCTAAAATATATACTTATTAACTTTTATTTGATAAAGCTTTCTATGTGATTTTAAGTATATTAAATTGGCTTTATTAAAAGATCCTTTAAGAAGAGAGAATAAACTTTTGAAAACATTTCAGGGCTCATGAAATGTCTCAAAGTCATTCCTTGGTTATAGTTTTGAAATCTATCTTGAAGGACCACCAAATACATATGTGTATATATGATCCAAAGACCACACACTTTCCATAATTATTAAGAGACACTAATCAAATCAAAACTGATCCCTGTATACAAAAAATTTGGTTGTAATTATAGGATTTATTCTCTTTTCTAATCACACCAATGAGTAATATATTTTGAATTCTGAATTTTTCAGAGAAAGCACAAGATTTTCTTAAAAATGAATTTCTATATTTTAGGCATTTAGTTACCAGAATTATAATTTTTTTCCGATTTAATTTAACTAGAACTTTAAACTCTTAGCTGGCAAGTTAAACATTCGGCATTTCTTTAGATTAATAAGAGCAGGTGCTTCCTTCCTTATGTAATTTTAAGTATATTGTATTAATCTAATTTAGTATTGGAAGAGTTAAAGAGAAGAAAGCTGGACAGAGAAATTGTTATGCTTACCAGCAGCTGGCATCTTTGAGTCCGGCATAGTTTAGATAAGTAAAAATTAACAAAGAACTCTCTCTCCCTGCTCTCCCTGCCAATGGCCTTTTTTTTTTTTTTCTGCATTAACCATTTGGATATTGGGGATATTGTTGCAGATCCGGTGGCATTTGCTGCAGCTGTGGGGTTAACATTCACAGGAAAGAGTCCAGGGGTCTCCATCCCTAAGGACTTCTTTGCTCTATCCCTCTGGCTACACAAGGATTGATATATCCCCGTCCATGGATTATCATCTGTGTCCCCTACAAAAGGAGTACTTGGGGGCTGCTGGGCAGCTAAACTTTTTGTTCGCTCTGCGAGGGGAGTGGGGGAGTGACTCCAACAGGAAACCTCCTGGTGAGACTCCCCTGCTTTTGCCTCCCTAGGAGTCCCTTCAGGAGGTTTTTCTGTCTGCGTTTTAGCCTTCCTTGAGCTTTGAGAAACTACTTTTGGCTTGTCGAAAACAACCCAGGTATCTGAGGGGGCAGAGGGCTCTGGAGGAGGATAGGGATGCAGAGGGTCTTCTGTTCCCCCGCCCGCAACAACAGTGGTGGAGAGAGCCTCCGGTATGGGAAGAGCAGGCTCAAGTGGATCCCCGCTTAGGCAGGCTAAAATTGCTAAAATAGCAGGTGTGAGGGAAAGCGGAAAACTCTTTCCCTCATGGACTTCTGCTGATCTTACCCTCTGTAATGCTTTCTCCCATGTACTGGGGTCCCAAATGGGGGCTTCTATTAACCAAGGGTTAAATGCTATTAAGACATCCCAGAGCTTTTGTAGCTCCTTTTCTGTTACATTTACTCGCCAACTCTGTAACAACGCATGAAGCACGCGAGCCTGATGGGCTCCGGCGGAGGGGGGAATGTATCCCATAGTTACAGAAGGTCACTCACCCGTTCTGGTGTGTGCCATGACAGGGTCCCTGTTTGAGGCTCCAGATGGAAGAGGGGGTGCCCCGGGGATGAGGACGATGGAGCCAAACATGCTGGGGCGTCTGCATGCACGACTCTGGAGACCAGGTTCAGAGACACAGATCCAAGTTTATTGGGGAAGTACAGCCATATATAAAGGGATAAGCAACTAATGCAATAGGGACATGCTTGCTATGTTATCCAATGGGCATGAGGGTCGGGGCTAAGAGTAGGTGGCTCTTGGAGATTTGTCAGGCAGGCATGACACTTCCTGGTGTGCCAAGGAAGCCTGTTTGCTGGAGTGTGCTCACACTATTGTTTCGGCCGCAGCACTGAGATAAATCTCTTGAGCTCTGCCCACATATAGGTGAATGTATTTCTTCAGTATATGTCTGAAATTTTGCTGCCTGTGGATTCCTCTAGTATTTTTATGGTCTCCCGTATTATGTTTAAGTCCAATATCAATTTTGAGTTTATTTTTGTGTAAGGTGTAAGTTGGTGGTCTAGTTTCATTTTTTTTTTTTTTTGCTGTTATCTGCCCAATTTTCCCAACACGATTTATTGAAGAGGCAGTCTTGTCTCCATTGTATGTTCATGCCTCCTTTGTCAACTATTAATTTAGCATAGTGGTTTAGGTCAATTTTTGGTTTTTTTATTCTATTCAGTTGATCTACATGTCTCTTCTTGAGTCAGTACCAAGCTGTTTTCAGAATGGTTATTTGTAATACACCTTGATATCTGGTATTGAGATCCCACTTATTTTGTTCTTCTTTCTCAGGATTGCTACAGGTATTTGGGGTCATTTTATCCTCCAGATGATTTTTAGCGAGTTCGTTCTAGGTCTGTGAAATATGCCATTGGTATTTTAATAGAGAGTGTATTGAATCTATAGATTGCTTTGGGTAGTGTGGACATTTTCATGATGTTGATCCTACCAATCCATGAATAAGGTATGTTCTTCTATCTGTTTATGTCTTCCTCTATATACTTTTTCAGTGTCTTGTAGTTTTCCACATACAGATCTTTTACTTTCTTAGTCACGTTTATTCCTAGATATTTTAATTTTCCTGGTGCAATGGTAAATGGGACTGCTTTTTTAGGCTCACTCTCTGTTAGTTCATTATTGGTGTATAAAAAAGCCAGAGATTTCTAGGTGTTAATTTTGTATCCTGTTACATTGCCTAACTCATTTATTATGTCTAGTACTTTTGGATGGAGTCTTTAGGTATTCTATGTACAATATCATGTCATCTGCAAATAATGACAGTATTACTTCTTCTTTTCCAATTTGGATGCCTTTTATTTCTTCTTCTTGTCTAGTCATTGTGGCTAGCACTTCCAGTAATATGTTGAACAGAAGTGGTGAAAGTGGGCCTCCCTGTCTTGTTCCTGTTCTTACGGGAAATGGTTTCAGTTTTTGCCCATTGAGTATGATGTTGGTTGCAGGTTTGTCATATAAGGCTTTTATTACATTGAGGTATGATCCTTCTATTCCCATACTGGTGAGAATTTTTGTCAATAAAGGGTGTTGGATTTTGTCAAATGCTTTTTCTGAATCAATTGATATGACTATGTGATTTTTATCTCTCAGTTTGTTTATGTGATGTATCACCTTCATTGATTTGCAGATATTGTACCATCCTTGCATTCGCAGGAAAAATCCTATTTGGTCAAGGTGTATGATCTTTCTGATGTACTTACTGCTGGATCTGATTTGCTAAGATTTTGTTGAGGATTTTGGCATCTATGAGGGATATTGGCCTTTAATTCTCATTCATTGTGCTGTCTTTACTTGGTTTTGGTACTCGGGTGATGCTGGCTTCATAGAATGTGCTTGGAAGTGTTCCTTCCTCTTTTATTTTCTAGAATAGTCTGAGGAGGATAGGTTTTATTACTTCCTTGAATGTTTGGTAACACTCCCCTTTGAAGCCATCTGGCCCTGGGCTTTTGTTTGCTGGAAGCTTTTTAATGACTGCTTCAATTTCTTCCATTGTTATTGGCCTATTGAGATTTTTAGAACCTTCCTGGTTTAGTTTTGGAAGGTTTTATTTTTCTAGGAATATTTCCATTTCCTCCAGGTTGTCTAGTTTGTTAGAATAGAGTTGTCCATAGTATTTTTTAACAATTCTTTGTATTTTGGAGGGGTCTATTGTTATTTTGCCTCTTTCATTTCTGATTTTGTTTATTTGGGTCCTCTCTCTTTGCTTCTTGGTGAGCCTGGCTAGAGGCTCATCAATCTTGTTTATCCTTTCAAAGAACCAGCTCTTGGTTTCATTGACCTTCTGTATTTTTTTGGGGGGGGTCTCTATGTCATTCATTTCTTCTCTGATCTTTATTATCTCCATCCTTCTGCTCACTCTGGGCTTTTCTTGTTGCTCTCTTTGTAATTGTTTGAGTTGCAGAGTGAGATGATTTATTACCATTTTTTTTTTTTGAGGTAGGCCTGTAGAGCTATAAACTTCCCTCCCAGGACTGCTTTCATTTTGCCCCATAGATTTTGGATTGTTGTGTTTTTATTGTCATTAGTTTCCAGGGTGTTTTTAATATCTTCCTTGATCTCTTTGATAACCCAACCATTTTTAATAGTAAGCTTTTCAGCTTCCAAGTGGTTGAATTTTTTGGATGGTTTTATTGTAGTTTATTTCTAATATTTTGCCATTGTGGTCTTAGAAAATGCTTAATATGTTTCAATCTTCTCTAATTTGGGGAGACTTTGCTTCTGACCCAATATGTGGTCTATTTTTGAAAATGTCCCATGTGCACATGAGAAGAACCTATATTCTGTGGATTTGGGGTGAAATATTCTGAAGATATCAATTAAGTCCATTTGATCTAGTGAGTCATTTTGGATTGCTGCTTCTTTGCTGAGTGTTTGTCTAGAGGATTTATCCAGTGATGTCAGTGGTGTATTAAAGTCTCCTACTATGATTGTGCTTCCTCATGACGGAGAACCAAGATGGCGGCATAGGTTGACGCCGGAGTTTGCTGCTTTGAACAACTACTTCAAAAGTGAAACTAAAAAACGAAAGGGGCATCAACCAGAACCACAGGAACGCTGGCTGAGTGGAAGTCCTACAACTAGGAGGAAAGAGAAACGCATACGGAAACTCAGAGGAGGCGCAGTGCTAAAGTCAAGTTCTGAGGAGCAGAGTGCGCGCGCGGAGCGGGCTGGTGGCAGAGGGCGCGGTTGGCGTTTTCAATCGGGAGGGAGTCGCAGACTCTGAGCTCCAGATACAGGCGAGTCTTTAGGGACCCAGACTCAAACGGGAGAAGCGGGACTGTCTGGCTTTGGTCAGAGGGAGTGCAACTTTCTCTCCGAGGTTTGCAGCCATTGCTGGGACTCAGAGAAGCAGAGCCCCTGGGGACAGGACTGAGAGCCGCCATAACTGGTCTCTCTGGCCCACCCTGTTGATCCTGTGCAACCCGCCCCGCCCAAGCCCTGCACAGAGGCATTTGCCGGATAGCCTCAGGCAAAGGCTAGATTAGCACCTCCCTAGAGGACAGAAGTTCTCTCACTGCTGACACAGCTGATTCTCGTAGCCACTTGGCCTGGAGGTCAAACCCTCCCTGGTATTAGCTACAACAATCAAGGTTTATAAGACTGCGCACAAAGACCACTAGGGGGTGCACTAAGGAAGCATAACAAAATGCGGAGACAAAGAAACAGGACAAAATTGTCAATGGAAGATCTAAAGTTCAGAACCACACTTTTAAGGTCTCTCAAGAACTGTTTAGAAGCCGCCGATAAACTTAATGAGATCTACAAGAAAACTAATGAGACCCTCGATCTTATATTGGGGAACCACCTAGAAATTAAGCATACACGGACTGAAATAACGAATATTATACAGACTCCGGACAGCAGAACAGAGGAGCGCAAGAATCAAGTCAATGATTTGAAGTGCGAGGAAGCAAAAAACACCCAACCGGAAAAGCAAAATGAAAAAAGAATCCAAAAATGCGAGGATAGTGTAAGGAGCCTCTGGGACAGCTTCAAGCATACCAACATCAGAATTATAGGGGTGCCAGAAGATGAGAGAGAGCAAGATATTGAAAACCTATTTGAAGAAATAATGACAGAAAACTTCCCCCACCTGGTGAAAGAAATGGATTTACAGGTCCAAGACGTGCAGAGAACCCCAAACAAAAGGAATCCAAAGAGGAACACACCAAGACACATCATCATTAAAATGCCAAGAGCAAAAGATAAAGAGAGAATCTTAAAAACAGCAAGAGAAAGAAACTCAGTTACCTACAAGGGAATACCCATACGACTGTCAGCTGATTTCTCAACAGAAACTTTGCAGGCCAGAAGGGAGTGGCAAGAAATATTCAAAGTGATGAATGGCAAGAACCTACAACCAAGATTACTTTATCCAGCAAAGCTATCATTCAGAATTGAAGGTCAGATAAAGTGCTTCACAGATAAGGAAAAGCTAAAGGAGTTCATCACCACCAAACCAGGATTATATGAAATGCTGAAAGGTATCCTTTAAGAACAGGAAGAGGAAGAAAAAGGTAAAGATACAAATTATGAACAACAAATATGCATCTATCAACAAGTGAATCTAAGAATCAAGTGAATAAATAATCTGATAAACAGAATGAACTGGTGATTATAATAGAATCAGGGACATAGAAAGGGAATGGACTGACTATTCTTGGGGGGGGGGGAAGGGGTGGGGGAGATGCGGGAAGAGACTGGACAAAAATCGTGCACTTATGGATGAGGACAGTGGGTGGGGAGTGAGGGCGGAGGGTGGGGCGGGAACTGGGAGGAGGGTAGTTATGGGGGGAAAAAGAGGAACAAATGTAATAATCTGAACAATAAAGATTTAATTAAAAGGAAAAAAAAATAAAGTCTCCTACTATGATTGTATTGTTGTTGATCTCTCCCTTGATTTCTTCCAGGAGATTATTTATTTATTTATTTATGTGCTCCTACGTTGGGTGCATATATGTTTATCACCCAACATAGGAGCTCATAAATAAATAAATATCCTCTTGTTATATCCTCTTGTATCAACCCCTTTAGTATTATGAAGTGGCCTTCCTTACCTTTTGTTATGGATTTCATTTTGAGGTATATTTTGTCCAAAATAAGTATTGGTACCCTAGCTTTGTTTTCATTTCCATTGGCCTTAAAGATATTTTTCCATCCCTTCAATTTCAGTCTGTGTGAGTCCCTTATTCTGAGATGGGTCTCTTGTAGACAGCATATATACGGGTCATGTTTTTTTATCCATTCAACCACTCGATGACTTTTGATTGGAGTATTTAGTTCATTTATGTTTAAATTTCTTATTGAAAGGTACTTTTTTGTAGCCATTTCTATTTTTTTGTGTCTGTTTTCTTTCTTAACTTTTTATTTCTTTTCTTTTCCTTTTTTTTTTTTTTTTTACATCAGTCCCTTTAGCATTTTGTACATTGTTGGCTTGGGGGTGATAAACTCCCTTAATCTTTTTTTGTTTGTGAAACTTCTTATTTCCCCTTCAATTTTGAGTGATAGCCCTGCTGGATAGAGTATTCTTGAATTCAGTCCCTTGCTTTGCATCACTTTGTAAATTTCCTTTCATTCTTTTCTGGCCTAATGTTTTCTGTTGAGAAATCATTTGATAATCTAATGGGAGATACCTTATATTTAACTTTCTCTCTCTTGAAGCCTTTAAGATTCTCTCTTTGTCCTGAACATTTGCCATCATAATTATGATGTTTCTTGGTGTGGGTCTTTTTGGGTTCATCTTATTTGGGACTCTCTCTACTTGTGTGACTTTTTTCTTCCCCACCTTAGGGAAATGTTTTTTTGTTTTGTTTTGTTTTTGTTTGTTTCATATACCCAAAGGGAGATATAAGCAGACACCAAACTCTGTTAAGGCAAATTATGCTTCATATAGTCAATGCCTTCACAGAACCTCACACACTGCGGTCACTGATGAGCTTCACAGTCAACCAGCCTGAGGGTAGATCCCATGCATTAAAATGTAAAAAACAATAAAGACTCAATATAACTTTCAGAAGGGATGTTTTTGGAGCACCCAGACCTGGAGATCAAGGATACTGTGCCACTCGACCACACAGGACACTTACTATATAAGTCCACCCCACAAATACTGGGAATCATAGCACGTCTGTCTCTAATACATAAAGACATACAAAGATGCATCCAAAATGGAAAGACAAAGAAACAGGATCCAAATGAAAGAACTGGAAAAAACTCCAGAAAAAGACCCACGTAAAATGGAGGCAAATGATATTTCAGATACAGATTTCAAAGTGATGATTATTAGGATGCTCAACAGTATGAAATGGGTCATATAAACCATAAACAAAAACCAGTCAGAAAGGATGAATACACTGGAAGGAATAAACATCAGGTTGTATTAAACAGAGGACTGAACCAATTATTTGGAGGACGAGTTAGAAAAAACACCCAGTCAGGGCAGCATTTTTTTTTTTTTTTAATGAGGATAGTCATCTTTGGGATAACATACAGTGTAATAACATCCACATCATAGGAGTACCAGAAGGAGAAGAGAGTGCAATGGATTGAGAATTTATTTGAAGAAATAATGACTGGAAAGAAAAGAAAAGAAAAAAGAAAAGAAAAGGAAAGATAAAGATATATAAGTCCAATAATTGCAGAATCTCAAAGATGGAACCAAAGAGACCATACCAAGACATATCACATTTGAAATGGCCTAAGTTAAAGAAGAAGAATCTTAAAAGCCACAAGAGAGAGAGATGTTAGTCATATATATGGAAGCTTCCATGTGACTGACAGCTGATTTCTCATAAATAACCTATCAGGCCAGAGGGATTGGCATTAAATATTCAAAGTGATGAAAAGCAAGGACCTACAAACAAGATGACCTTACACAGCAGGGCTATTTTTGAAAAATGAAGCAGAAATAAAAAGCTTCCCAGACAGGCCAGTGTGGTTCAGTGGTTGAGTGTTGGCCATAAACCAGGAGATCACACTTTGATTCTTGGTCAGGGCGCATGCCCAGGTTATGGACTTGGTCCCCAGTAGGGGGCATGCAGGAAGCAGCCTATTAAGAAGTCTCTCTTATCATTGATGTTTCTATCTCTTTCAGTCTCTCCCTTTCTCTCCCAGCAATCATTTTTTTTAATTTTAAAGAAGAAAGCAATAACTTAAATAGAAAAGGGTTTCCCAGACCAAGAAAGAAAGAGAGAAAGAAAGAAAGGCACTTGTTTTCACCAAAGCAGTGTCACAAAATAATTTTAAAGGGAAAGAAGAAGAAGAAGAAGAAGAAGAAGAAGAAGAAGAAGAAGAAGAAGAAGAGGAGGAGGAGGAGGAGGAGGAGGAGGAGGAGGAGGAGGAGGAGGAGGAGGAGGAGGAGGAGGAGAAAAAAAAACAGGAACAGATCCCTAACCGGTTTGGCTCATTGGATAGAGCGTCGGCCTGTGGACTCAAGGGTTCCAGGTTCGATTCCGGTCAAAGGCATGTACCTTGGTTATGGGCATATCCCTAGTAGGGAGTGTGCAGGAGGCAGCTGATCGATGTTTCTCTCTTATCAATGTTTCTAACTCTCTATCCTTCTCCCTTCCTCTCTGTAAAAAAATCAATAAAATATATTAAAAACAACAACAACAACAAAACAGGAACATAGTTAAAAGAATAAATGACTACAAGCCTATAAAAAAGAAAAATCTTAAGTAACGAGTATAATTTTACATTTAAATGAACTTTTAAAAGAACAAAAAAAACAAAGCTTTAAATGAGTAGAAGTAAAGAAATAATAAAGATCAGAGCAGAAATGAACAAAATAGAGTTTAAAAATAAATACAATAGATCAATGAAACCAAGGGCTAGTTCTTTATAAAGGTAAACAAGATTGACAAACCATTAACTGCACTCATCAAGAAAAGAGGAAGAGGCAATAATAAACCCAGAAATGAAAGAAAAGTGACAACTAACACCAAAGAAATATAAATTACTATAAAAATATTATGAACAATTATATGCCAACAAATAACATTCTGGAAAAAATGAATAAGTTCCTAGAAACGTACACTCTTCCCAAACTGAATTAAGAAGAATCAGAGAATCTGAGTAGATAGATTACAATTAGTGAAAAACAAGCAGTAAACAAAATAATTTCCAACAAAACAAAATACTGGATGGATTCACAGGTAAATTTTACCAAGCATTCCAAAGGTTACTAACACCTATCCTTCTCAAACTATTCCAAAAAGTTCAAGAAGAAAGGCTCCCAAGCTCATTTTATGAGACTATCATTATCCTAATTCCAAAACCAGGTAAAGACAACATACAAAAAAGAAAATTATAGACCAATATCCCTTATGAACATAGATGCTAAAATCCTCAAAAAACTATTAGCAAATTTGATCCAGCAATATATTAAAAAGATCATACAGCATGATGAAGTGGAATTGATTTTGCGGATTCAATGCTGATACAATATTCACAAATCAACAACTGTGATATACAACACAAACAAAAAGATAAAAATCACACGATCATATCAATAGATCCAGAAAAAGCATTTGACAAAACCCAGAAATCATTTTTGATAAAAATTCTCAAAAAAGTGAGAATAGCAAGACCATACCTCAACATAATAAAGGCCATGTATGACAAACATGCAGCTGACATCATACTCAATGAGCAAAAACTAAAAATATTTCCCTTAAGAACAGGAGCAAGATAGGTATGTTCACTTTCACCACTCTTATTCAACATAATACTGGAAGTCCTAACCACAGAAATCAGACAAGAAGAAAAATAAATACATCTTGAGTGGCTGACATCAGAAGCGTATACATCCAGAAACTGCAACCACGACCCCCAGGGATCAGCTACAAACCTAGGAACACGGATCTCAAGCAGCACGAATACTTGGACTCAGACGAGCCCTGCTTCTCCTCACGGAAAGGTCAGATTTCGCATAAATAAAGAGAAAGAACTATATAACCAAACACCTGAAGAAGAGACATCATGGGGAGACAAAGAAACAGCCCGCATATGAAAGAAAAACAGGCATCACCAGAAAAGGAAGTAAAAGAAATGGAGGCAATGGAGGCAAGCAACCTGTCAGAGAAAGAAGGCAGAGAAATGGTCATAAGGTGGATGAAAAGAATGGAAGAAAAATTCAACAATATGTGTAAGAACCAAGAAGAAAAAAGAACCAAGAAGAAGTGAAAAATGACATCACTGCTATAAAGAACTCAATAGAAAGAATCAACGGTAGACTAGAAGGAGCAGAGGACTGCATCAGTGAGCTAGAAGACAAGCTAGGAAAAAATACCCAAGCAGAGCAGCTTCTAGAAAAAAATAATTAAAAAGCAGGAGGAGAGCATAAGAGACCTTTGGGACAACACGAAACGAAACAACATCTGCATAATAGGGGTGCCAGAAGGAGAGGAAACAGAGCAAGAAATAGAAAACCTGTTTGAAGAGACAATAACAG
Source organism: Myotis nattereri (assembly GCF_964212035.1). Classification (NCBI taxonomy): domain Eukaryota; kingdom Metazoa; phylum Chordata; class Mammalia; order Chiroptera; family Vespertilionidae; genus Myotis; species Myotis nattereri. Next base: position 46,542,931 of record NC_138078.1, read on the forward strand.
AAAACTTCCCTGATATAGGGAAGAAAAAACTCACACAAATCCAAGAAACTCACAGAGTCCCAAACAAAATGAACCCCAAAAGACCAACACCAAGGCACATTATAATTAAATTTGCAAACACCAAGGACAAAGCAAGAATCTTAAAAGCGGCCAGAGAGAGACAGAAAGTTACCTACAAAGGATCCCCCACCAGACTAGCAACTGATTTTTCAACAGAAGCACATCAGGCAAGAAGGGAATGGGATGAAATATACAAAGTCCTGCAAAGGAAGGGGCTGAATCCAAGAACACTGTACCCAGCAAGGCTATCAATCAAAATTGAGGGTGAAATCAGGAGCTTCACATACAAAAAAGGACTATGGGAGTTTATTACCACCAAACCAGCAATGCAAAAAATGCTAAAGGGTCTGCTGTAAAAAGAAAAAAATAGAAAACAAAGAAGGAAAACAGGGTAAAGAATAGAAATGGTGACAAACAAGTATCTATCAATAATAACTTTAAATGTAAATGGATTAAATGCCCCAATCAAAAGACATAGGGTAACTGAGTGGATAAGAAAACATGACCCATATATTGGCTGTCTACAGGAAACCCACCTCAGAAAAAAAGACGCACATAGACTGATGGTGAAGGGATGGAAAAAGGTTTTTCAGGCGAATGGAAATGAAAAAAAGGCTGGGGTAGCAATACTTATATTTGACAAATTAGATCTCAAAGTGAAGGACATAAAAAGAGATAAGGAAGGCCACTTCATAATACTAAAGGGAGTAATCCAACAAGAAGAAATAACTCTGGCAAACGTATATCCACCCAATATAGGAGCACCCAAATACAGAAAAAAAAAAACTTCTGGGGGAGATCAAGGGAGAGATTGATAGCAATACAATCATAGTAGGGGACTATAAGACGCCACTATCACCATTGGACAAACCCTCTAAAGGAAAAATCAGCAAAGAAACATCAATCCTAAATAACTCACTAGATCAGATGGAATTAATTGACACCTTCAGAACATTTCACACTGAAGCCACAGAATATAGATTCTTCTCAAGTGCACATGGGCCATTTTCAAAGATAGACCATATATTGGTTCACACGCAAAGTCTCTTCAAATTCAAGAAGATTGAAAGCATATCAAGAATCTTCTCAGACCACAGTGTAAATTTCTATACCCCAATAATGAACTTACAGAAAGAGAGACTAAAAAAGTAGTCCCATTTACCATCACACCAAAAATATTAAGATAGCTAGGGATAAACTTAATTAAAAAGGTAAAAGACCTCTACTCAGAAAACTATGAGATGTTGAAAAAAGAGATAGAGGAAGACATAAACAGATGGAAGAACATACCATGTTCAGGAAACCAAGAGACATATGAAAACATGCTCAAAGTCACTAATCATCCGAAAGATGCAAATCAAAACAACAATGAGGTATCATCTCACACCTGTCAGAATGGCTATCATCAACAAATCCACAAACGACAAGTGCTGGACAGGATGCAGAGAAAAGGGAACACTCATTCACTGCTGGTGGGAATGCAGACTGGTGCAGCCCCTATGGAAGACAGTATGGAGTTTCCTCAAAAAGTTAAAAATGGAACTTCCATTTTACCCAGTGATCCCACTTCTAGGAATATAACCCAAGAAATCACAAACACCAATCAGAAAGGATGTATGCATCCCTATGTTCATAGCAGCACAATTTAGCATTGCGAAGATATGGAAACAACCTAAATGCCCATCAGTAGATGAATGGATTAGAAAACTGTGGTACATCTACATGATGGAATACTATGCTGCTGTAAGAAAGAAGGAATTCTTGCCATTTGCAACAGCATGGATGGAAACTGGAGAGCATTATGCTAAGTGAAATAAGCCAGTCAATGAAAGGAAAATACCACATTACCTCACTCATTTATGGATAATAAAGACCATTATAAACTGATGAACAAAAATAGATACAGAGGCAGAGCAGCATTGAACAGACTGTCAAACTACAGTGGGAAGGCTGGGGAGGGGGAGGGGGTTGGAGGTGGGGTAAGAGATCAACCGAAGGACTTGTATACATGCGTATAAGCATAACCAAAGGACAGAAGACACTGGTGGGTAGGGGAGGCTGGCGGAATGTCAAGGGGGGAAAAAAGGAGGCATATGTAATACTCTTTGTAATACTTTAAGCAATAAATCAAAATTAATAAAAAATAAAATAAATAAATAATGGGAAGTAAAAATGTCATTACTTGCAGATTTCATGATGTCGTACATAGAAAACCCTAAGCACACCACCAAAAAATTACTGGATTTAGTAAATGAATTCAGAAATGTAGAAAAATAAAAAAATAACACCCCGAAATTGATATGATTTTATACACCAATAATGAATTCTCAAAAAGAGAAACTAAAGAGAATACCAATCCCACTTACCATTGCAACAAAAAAATTAAGATACTTAGGAATAAACTTAACTAATTAGGTAAAAGATTTGTAGGTACTGGGAAAACTACAGGACATTGAAAAAGGAGATACAGGAAGATATAAACAAGTGGGAGAATATACCATATTCATGGATTGGTATAATTAATATCATTAAAAACCACACTACCCAAAGCAATCTGTAGATTCAATGCAATCCCTATTCAAATATTCTAAGTGAAATAAGCCAATTAGGGAAAGACAAATGTCACTTGAGCTCACTTATATGTGGAATCTGATGAACAAATAGGTCCAGAGGCATGGATACATGGAACAGACGGACAGATCTCAGATGGGAGAGGAAGTGAAGAGATTCACCAAAGAACATATATGCATATATCCATAACCCATGGTCACAGACAATAATGTGAGGAAGGCCTGTGGTGGGGCATGGACTGGGTGGAAGGGGGCTGAAAGGGGGAAATGCAGGACATCTGTAATACTGTTGACAATTAAAAAAGTAAACTGTGATACATTTACACTGCTAGGATACTGCTAGGCCATAAACAAATGGATATCTTATCTTTTACGATAGCGTAAATGGAGATTATTATGCTAATTGAATTAAGCCAGTTATAGAAAGGCAAATAATATATTACCTCACTTATATGTAGAACCTAATAAACAAAAATAAACTGATGCACAAGATAGAAACAGAGGCATGGATACATGGAACAGACTGACAGCTGTTGGAGGGGAGGGGAGTTGGGGGACTGGATGAAATTCTTTAAGAAAAAACACATATGTACAGGCTGTCCCAAAAAATGTATACACACTGTAACAGCTGATAGCTCAATTTTGAAACTAAATGTATTTTTATAAACACTGCCTTTATAATTATTGAAAGTGTGTGTGTACAATGTTTGGGACACCCTACATATAACACATAGCCACAGACAAGCGTGTGGTGATAGCCAGAGAGATAGAAAGAGGGGGATAGGTAGATGCATGATGTAGTGTGTAGATTATGTTTTATTGTTGTTGTTTTGTAAACCAATGTCAACTCAATAAATTCAATTAAAATTAAAAAAGACACAAGCTGAAACCGGTTTGGCTCAGTGGATGGAGCGTCAGCCTGTGGACTGAAGGGTCCCAGGTTCGATTCCGGTTGGGGGCATGTACCTGGGTTGCGGGCACATCCCCAGTAGGAGGTGTGCAGGAGGCAGCTGATCAATGTTTCTCTCTCATCGATGTTTCTAACTCTCTATCTCTCTTCCTTCCTCTCTGTAAAAAATCAATAAAATATATTTTTTAAAAGACACAAATCAGATATCTCTTTTCCATTTAAAAGCAATGATGTCACTATACTTAAAATCTCAACTATTTACCATAGCTGGCAAGGCCCTACAACATGTGCTCAATGCTTACTCATTGTATTCTGTCTACTATGATACATTTTCTGTTTATCACATCTCAGGCCGACAGGCCTTCCTAATAATCCTGAAATCATTTCTGCTCATTTCTGTCTTAGGTCCTTAGTGCTTTGTGTTCACTCTACCTGGAATACCTAACATGCTCCCTCACTTCCTTCAGGCCTTCCCCTATCATCCAATTAGAAATAACACACACTTTTTGTCACTCTTTTCCACCTTTATTATGTACAGACCTTAAACCAGCAGTTCTCAACCTGTGGGTTGCGACCCCTTTGGCGGTTGAATGACCCTTTCACAGGGGTCTCCTAAGACCATCCTGCATATCAGATATTTACATTATGATTCATAACAGTAGCAACATTACAGTTATGAAGTAGCAACGAAAATAATTTTATGGTTGGGTCACATCACGAGGAACTGTATTTAAAGGGCCAGAAGGTTGAGAACCACTGCCCTAAACAGTATAATAAAATTTGTATTTGGATTTATTTAAATTTTTACTGTGGCTCTATAAATAAGATATAAACTTCATAAGGGCATGATATAACAGTGGTAAGGGTGTCTATTCTGGTACTAGACATTTAAAATTTGAAACCTGACTTCATGGCTCCATTAATAAGAAAGTTACTTAGCCATTGTGTTTTGTTTTTTTCAGATTCCTAATCTGAAAAAATGGGATAAGGATGATAATTATCTTATAATGTTGTGAAAACAAAATAAATGAGATAATTCCTTGAAAAACAGCCAAAAGAGTGTCTGAAACATAGTAAGTTCTGTATAAGTGTTAGTTATTACTATTCTCTTCTCTATCTCAGCACTTGGATTATCTCTTGGAACATAGCAGGTATTTAATAAATATTTGTAGAATGATGATGTATCTACATTGTGTACCTGATTTTCAGAGCATCTATTAGACAGAGTTAAGTGTTTGAAGAATATAGAAAATTTTATGATACTGACTCTAATCTCCTAGAATGACAGAACAATGGGAAATTATAGAGATGATAAGGATTCACTCAGACAAGAAGAGAAACACAAATATAAATACAAAAAGAATGGGAGAGGAATAGAGAAAGAGTTTGTTAAGAAGTAGTGATATACACATATAGTGGTGAAATAATTTCAGTTGAACCCACTCATCTGCTGAATATGCAAACCTGCTCCCATTATTCTCAGTAGACAGAATACCAAGGAAAATGAAGATTTGGCTAATTAGGAAACAGATTTAGAAGAGCCCTAATTCCTTTCTCCCTGAGAGTCTGAGATTCAGTAGATGCCAACCAATGAGACAGTTCGCCTAGTGAAAGTAAGTCTCTTGCCTGGATTGTGTTTATCTCAATCCTATCTAATAAAGAGGGAATATGCAAATTGACTGTCACTCTGCCACAAAGATGGCAGCACCCATAGCCACAGGATGGCTGCGACCAGTCATCTCAGCCCAGCCTGAGTCCCCCAGTCCTGAGGGGGCAGCCGCTGAGAGTGGGCAGTGTGAGCGGTCTGGAGGAATGCTTGCTTTGTCACGGTAATGAAGAGGCAAGTGTTCAGGCCTGGCCACGGAGGGAGTTCTGGCCAAATACCAGAACATACTGGTACCGATTCAAAATGGCAACTGCTCCATTGGCCTTCACCTCAGTACTAAGTTTGGAGGACTGTCTTCTAAGTAAAGTAGATCCCCTACATGACCAATTACCACCAAAGACTTCACCAGACCAGAAGTCAGTGCTGGGTTGCCACGATGACAAAGCACTGACTTGGGCCACTGCAGGCACCCTGCCCCAGCACTGACTGCCTAGGGGCCTGCAGATCAGGCCTGGAGAGAGGCTTGCAGAGAGAAAGGCAATGTCTAATCCATAGCCTCTGTGGCAGCCATTGATCAGAACTTGCCTCTCTTTCTCTCCCGGCCTGGCCAACAGCTGCCAGTTCTCCACAGGCCTCCACAGGGGCTGATGATCAGCACTGCCTTTCTGATCAGGCCCCATTGATAGGCCCAGAGATGCTGACTGGCATAGAAACTGACCAATAAGAACCAAATCTGGGTCAACTGTGAGGAGCCAATGGCTGCCTAGAGGTGGAGCTTTTGACACTAACTGGCATAGAAACGGACCAATCAGAACCAAATTGACTGGCAGAGGAGGGAAGTTAGGGGCAACATCAAGCCTGCAGGGAAGGGCAGTTGGGAACGAGATCAGGCAAGTGGGGAAGGGCAGATAGGGGTGATCAGGCAGGCAGAGGCAGTTAGGGGCAATCAGGCCAGCAGGGAAGGGCAGTTGGGGGTGAGATCAGACCAGCAGAGGAGGGAAGTTTGGGGCGATCAGGCAGGCAAAGGCAGTTAGGGGCTATCATACTGGCAGAAGAGAGCAGTTGAGGGAGAGATCATGATGGCAGGGGAGGACAGTTGGGGGCGAGATCAGGCCAGCAAGGGAGGGCAGTTAGGGGCAATCAGGCAGGCGGGCAGGTGAGTGGTTAGGAGCCAGCTGTCCCAGATGTGAGAGGGGTTCACAATTGGCGTGGGTACAGGCTGGGCTGAGGGAACCCCCCTCTGTGCACGAATTTCTTGCACTGAGCCACTAGTTGTATATATAAGAAATAGGTTAGATGGGATGAAGAATTTCTGAATCATGTATGAGAATATTGTATTCAATCCTTTGGAAGCAGAGGGGTAGCTTCCATTTCCCCTCCTTCACTTTAGAATCTTAAATTAGAGGCTGGCTAGTGGCTATTACCATTTGGTAAGAAAGTAAGGAAAAATATAAGACATGATTTAGAAAGGCCACTTTCTAGCTGAGATCTAAGAGGTATTCTTACCCGTCATCTCTGGAGCCTACAAGATGTATTTTTCTTCCTTCTTTTCTTGCAAGTATCTATGATGTTAGTCTTTTTCTCTGGACCTTTATTACCCCAAGACTGTTCTCAAAGCCTCACAATATCTTAATTATACATTCACAGTGCTGGCACTGGTCCTTATGGTAACTTTCTATAAATTAAGAATGAGCACCCCTTAAATTTAGGCCTGTCCAGGGCACATTGACTCACGTCACCTTCTCAGCCAGACACCATTGTGTAGTGAACAATCTGTGCAATTGTATGAATTAGTCTGGTAGATTCAGTAATACTAATTGACATATTTGGATATGTACTTTGCTGGTAGGAACATTTGGAAGAGAACAATGTGGTTTTTCCATCTGGCAAAAGAGTTTAGGCATTATTCCTGGAAGTCCTTGATGTTCCCTATAATCTGTATATATAAAAAGCCAGTGACCAGAACATCGTAATGACCAGAATGACCAGTCACTATGACCCCCACTGTGGCCAGCAAACCAGCCTGATCAGGGGGTGGGTCTGGCTGGCCAAGCTCCTGCAGCTGCTCCCACCAGCCGGACCTGCCACCAATGGGCCCCCACCACCCAGATCGGCCTGCAGCCCCTCCCCCCAACTGGCCCTGCTCCTGATCGCCCCCCTACCCCAATAGGGGGCAGGGCTACCAACCAACCTCCTGAAGCCCCTCCCATTCCCAGCCCCATCCCAGGTTGGCCCCCCCACCCCAATCAGGGTCAGTGCCAGTGGCTCACTGCCCACAGTCCCTCCCCATGGTTGGCCCCACCCCCGATCAGCCCCCACCACCCTGATCAGCTTGTGGCCCCTACCCTGGCCACTGACCCCCAATCAACCCCCCACCCAATTTCCCCCCCCCCACACACACACTCTATTCAGGTGTGGGACCGGCCAGCCCACAAACCACAGCCCCTACCTATGGCCAGCCCCACCCACTATCAGTTCCCCACTCTAACTGGGGGAGGGGCCCACTGTCCAATTGCCTGTGGCCCCTCCGCCCAGTTGGCCAGGCCTTAATCAGACCCTGATTGAGTTGGGCCAGCTAGCCAACCTCCTGCTATCTCCTCCTCCCAACAGGCCTGGCCTTGATCCGTCGATTGGGGCAGGGCCAGTTAGACCCTACCCATGAATGAATTTGTGCACTGGGCCTCTAGTAACTAAATAAATGAGAGCAGTAATATAGGAAGGAGAGAAGCAAGAAAGGAGAAAGGAGTATGTTTGGAAGTGGGAGGTTTGACAGAGCTTAATTCATGAACTACAACATGTGGTGAAGATGGTGTGAGGGGAGATAGAGGAAAATATGGAAGAAACTAACAATGACTGAGTTCCTACTATAAGCCAAATATTCTGCTAGTTGTTTTACAAGTATCATATTACCAACACCTCACAGTCCTACAAGATAAGTTTTTAAACTCCCTTACATTTTTTTAATTTTTTTAATAATGATGAAATACACATAATATAAAATTGACCATTTTTCCATTTTATGGTAAAAACACAAGACATAAAATTTATCACCTTAACCCTTTTTAAATGTACACTGTAGTGAAATTAAATATATTCATATTGCTGTACAAACATCACCACCATCTATTTCCAGAACTCTTTTCATCTTGCAAAAATGAAACTCTATACCCATTAAACAATAATTCCTCATTCCCCTCTCCATCCAGCCCCTGGCAAGAACCATTTTACTTTCTGTCTCTGTGAATTTTAATACTCTAGGTACCTCATATAAGTAAGTTAATACTGTACTTATACTTTTGTGACTAATTTAGCATAATGTCCTCAAGGTTTATTTATTTTGTAGTATATGTCAGAATTTCCTTTATTTGAAGGATAAAATATATACCACTTTTGTTTATCCATTCATCCACAAATGGAAATTTAAGGGTCTTTTACTTTTGGATATTATGAATAATGCTATTATGAACATGAGCATACCGATATATCTTTGAGACCCTGCTTTCAATTTTTGTTTTGTTTTACATCCATAAGTGGAATTACAAGATTTTATTGTAATACTATATTTTAATTTTTAGGGAACCATCAAACTGTTTTCCTTTACCATCTGCATTAAGATTCCAATTTCTATACAACCTCAGCAACACTTCTTATTTTTTATATATATATTTTATTGATTTTTTACAGAGAGGAAGGGAGAGAGATAGAGAGTCAGAAACATCGATGAGAGAGAAACATCGATCAGCTGCCTCCTGCACATCCCCCACTGGGGAAGTGCCCGCAACCCAGGTACATGCCCTTGACCGGAATCGAACCTGGGACCTTTCAGTCCGCAGGCCGACGCTCTATCCACTGAGCCAAACCGGTTATGGCAACACTTCTTATTTTATGTTTTATTTTTATTGTAGTCATCCTAATGGGTGTGAGGTGGTATCCTATATAATAAAAGAGAAACATGCAAATTAGCACCCCTCCATTATGCTCAAGCCACACCCACCAGCCAATCCAAGTGACTATGCAAGTTACCCGACAGAGATGGCAGTTAATTTGCATAGCAGGTGTCAGGCGCCTCAGGAGGTGACAATGGCCGCAGGCTCCTGGGACTTTCGCCAGCTTTGGAGGCGAGGCCGTAGCCACGCCCGTGGGCTCCCAGGACTTTAGCTGGTCAGGGAGGCATGGCCGCCTGTGCCTAGCCATGCCCGCGGACCCCTGGTACCTTGCCGGCAGAGAGCGGGAGGTTTGGAGGACTTGGCAGAGCAGGAGACTGCTGGACATAGAGCAGAGCCAGAAAGAGGGCAGGTTGGAGGGCGCGGCTCGCTCTGTCACCCCAGCTTCCTCATCACAGCTGTGGAAACTGACAGCAGGGAGGAGGAAGTCCCACCCCCACAGAATCAGCCATTAGTCAGACAGCTCTCAGTGGCCTGATAGCCAGGACTCTCATTCACCTGTATCTCAGACTGTGAGAGTAGAGAGGTGGGACTATGTCTAAAGAAGAACTGTTGATACAATGTAGCTCAGCAGCCTAAAGATGCCCGCATTATTGACAGAAAGTGTCTGCAGAGCAGCATGTGTCTGATCTTGAAAGAAGGCAGCGCCTGCGACAGGATGCATTTGAACACCAGCTACTGGAAAAACTTCGCTCTGATGCCGAAAAACACTGGCGTTTTTGACAGAAAATGTCTAAAGACCAATGTGCCTTTGAAGTTGAACGAAGGCAGTGGTGACGACAGAATATGTCGAGAGAACAGTCATCAACAAGTACTACCAATACCAGTAGGAACTGCCTTCTCAGTGAAAATGGAGTACATGAGGATGTAATCCTCAAACATAGTTGTGGTGGAATGACAGTTTGATGTGAATTTTGCCTATCACTAAATTTCTTGGATGAAAAACCATCCAATGGGAAATTTACTTGATGTTGTAACAAAGGGAAAGTCTGTCCAAATGATATACATTTTCCAGATTACCCAGCATATTTTAAAAGATTAATGACAAACTAAGATTCTGACAGTAAAAATTTCATGGAAAATATTCATTCCATAAATAGTTCTTTTGCTTTTGCTTCCATGGGTGCAAATATTGCATCACCATCAGAATATGTGCCATACTATTTTAGAATACACGGACAAGTTTACCACTGTACTGGAACTTTACATCCTTTGGATGGTGTTTCTAGGAAGTTACTCAACTCTATATTTTGGATACAGCCAAATCTACAAGTAAAATATTAGCAATGCCAGAAAACCAGGGCTGCTCAGAAAGACTCATAATCAACATCCACAACCTCATGCATGAAATAAATGAATTAATAAAATCATAGAAGATGCTGCATGAGGTAGAAAAGGAAGCCCAATTTGAAGCAGCAACAAAAGGTATTGCTCCCACAAAAGTAACCATGGCAATCAAATACTGTTGTAACAGTGACCCAGGTAGATATAATTCTCGTCGTGTAACCAAGGTTGCTGTCATATTCAGAAACGGAGATGGAGAACCTCCTTTTGAAAGGGACTTGCTCATTCATTGTAAACCAGATCCCAATAATCTGAATGCCACTAAAATTAGTATCCTGTTTCCTATATTAGATGCAATGACATATCCTATTCTTTTTCCACATGGTGAAAAAGGCTGGAGAGCAGATACTGCATTAAAACTCAGAGACAATAGTGTAATCGACAATAATACTAGACAAAATGTAAGGACACGAGTCACACAAATGCAGTAGTATGGATTTCATCTCTCTGTGTGGGATACTTTCAAAACTATTTTAAATGCAGGAAAATTAACTCAACAGTTATTGTGGATTCATATTCAATAATGGAGGCCAATAGGATAAATTTCATCAAAGCAAGCCAATCTAAGTTGAGAGTTGAAAAATATAGTGGTTTGATGGATTATCTCAAATCTAGATCTGAAAAGGACAATGTGCTGATTGGTAAAATGATAATACTTCCATTATCTTCTGAGGGTAGTCCCAGAAATATGCAGCAGCGATATCAGGATGCTATGGCAATTGTAACAAGGAATGGAAAGCCCGATTTATTCATAACCATGACATGCAACCCCAAATGGGCAGATATTGCAAACAATGTACAATGCTGGCAAAAAGTTAAAAACAGATCTGACTTGGTAGCCAGAGTTTTTAATATGAAGCTGAATGCTCTTTTAAAAGATATCTGTAAATTCCATTTATTTGGCTAAGTAATAGCTAAAATTCATGTCATTGAATTTCAGAAATGCAGACTGCCTCATGCTCACATATTATTGATATTAGATAGTGAGTCCAAATTACATTCCTCTAATTAATTCCCTTTCAATGTGCATGAATTTTGTGCACTGGGCTACTAGTCTCATTATAATGTTCAATTGTATTTCCCTAATGATTAGTTATATTGAGCGTGTTTTCATGTGATGTTTGGCCATTTGTGTATATACTTTAGAGAAATATCTATTCAAGTTTTTGCTCATTTTTAGAAGGATTGTTGTTTAATTGTTATTGAATTGTAGGAGTATTTAATATATTGTGAATATTAACTCTATATCAATATATTATTTGCAAACATTTTCTCCTATCCCATGGGTTACCTTTTCCTTTTCTTTTTTTTTTTTTAATCCTCACCTGAGGATATTTTTTCCATTGAATTTTAGACAGAGTGGAAGTGGGGGCAGGGAGAGACAGAGGAAGAGAAACATTGATGTGAGAAAGACACATCGATTGGTTGCCTCCCTCATGCTACACAATTGTGGCTGGGGATCTAGCCTGCAACTGAAACACGTGCCCTTGACTGGAATTGAACCCAGGACCCTTCAGTCCATGGGCCAACAACTGTCCACTGAGTCAAACTGGCTAGGACAGTGTTTGGCAAACTCATTAGTCAACAGAGCCAAATATTAACAGTACAATGATTGAAAATTCTTTTGAGAGCCAAATTTTTTAAACTTAAATAATATAGGTAAGTGCATTGTTATTAACTTAATTAGGGTACTCCTAAGGCTTAGGAAGAGTCACACTCAAGGGGCCAAAGAGCCACATGTTGCTAGCAAGCCGCAGTTTGCCGACCACTGGGCTAGGACTTCTCTTAACTGATTGTGTACTTTGATGCCATTTATAAAACCACATCAATAAGGTATGACTGACATACAAAAAACTGTACATACTGGTATTTAATGTATACAATCTGGTGAGCATAATATGCCCTAAACATACACATCCCCTTCAAAAGTTTTCTCCTGCCATTATTATTATTAACTAGAGGCCAGGTGCACAAAAATTTGTGCACTCAGGGGTAAGGGGCCCCTCAGCCTGGCCTGTGCCCTTTCACAGTCTGGGAGCCCTCAGGGGATGACCACCTCCTGGCTTAGGCCTGCTCCCTGGGGGATTGGGCCTAAGATGGCAATCAGACATCCTTCTGGCAACCCGGCAGCCCTCGGGGGATGTCCACTTGCCAGCGGGGAGCAGGCCTAAGCTGCAGTAAGACATCCTTAGCGCTGCTGAGGAGGCAGGAGAGGCTCCCACCACCATCGCTGTACTGTCAGCCGTCAGCCTGGCTTGTGGCTGAGCAGAGTTCCCCTTGAGGGAGCTCACTGACCACCAGGGGACAGCTCCTTCATTGAGCGTCTACCCCCTGGTGGTCAGTGTGTATCATAGTGACCAGTCATTCCCAGTCTTTCTGCTGTAAGGGTCAGTTTGCATATAACCCTTTTACTATATAGGATAGAGGCTTGGTGCACGGGTGGGGGCCAGCTGGTTAGCCTTGAAGGGTGTCCCGGATCAGGGTGAGGGTCCCCACTGGGGTGCCTGGACAGCCTGGGTGAGGGGCTGAGGGCTGTTTTCAGGCTGGCCAGTGACTGAAGCTCCCAGCCTCTCCTTTTTTTTCTTTTTTTTTTCTGGGATTTATTTACCTTCTATAATTGAAACATTGTTGCTTTTGGAGTTCTGGCCGCGGCAGGCGGGCAACCTTGGCTGCCTCCATCACTGGAGCAAGCAAGTCTCATGTTTGTTTCAGCTGCATGGCTGCCGACCGCCATCTTTGTTGGCAGTTAATTTGCATATCACCCTGATTAGCCAATGGGAAGTGTAGCGGAGGTATGGTTAATTACCCTTTTTGTCTTTTATTAGATAGGATTATTATTTTGTGATAAGAATACTTAACATAAAATCTACCTGTTAGCAAATAGCAAATTCTCAAGGGCAGCATACAGTATTGTTAACTATAAGCACTATACTGTACAGTAGATCTCTAAGACTTAGCTTGCAAACTGAAACTATGTACCCTTTGACTAATACCTTCCCATTTCTCCCTTCCACCTGCTTCTGGTAAACCATCATTTTACCATCTGCTTCTATGTGTTTGAATATTTTAGTTTCTTTATATAAATATTAGCATGCAGTATTTGTCCTTCTATGCCTGCTTTGTTTAATGTAGCATAATGCCCTCCAGGTTCATTGATGTTGTCACAAATGGGAGGATTTACATCTTTCTTGAGGCTGAATAATACATATGTATATTCTAGAAGCCTAGTGCATGAAATTCATGCATGGGGGTTCCCCTCAGCCCAGCCTACACCCTCTCCAATCTGGGATCCCAGGAATCAGGCCTAAAATGGCAGTCAGACATACCTCTCACAATCCAGGACCACTGGCTCCTAACTGCTCGCCTGCCTGCCTGCCTGATCGCCCCTAACTGCCACCCTGCCAGCCTGATCAACCCCAACCGCCTTTGCCTGCCAGCCTGATCACCACTAACTACCCCCCACTGCTGGCCTGGTTGCCCTCAGCAGCCTGCTGTTCAGGTGTTTGGTCGTCCCTCACTAAACCCCTGCCATCCTGGTCGCCCCATGCAGCCTACTGTTCAGTCATTTGATCGTCCCTCACTAACCCCCTTGCTGGCCTTGTCGCCTCATGCAGCTGGCTGTTCGGTTGTTACTGTGACGGAGTCCTGGACAATTTGCACATTCCTCTACTATTAGTATAGATGTCACATTCTCTTTGTCTTTTGATGGATACTTAGTTGCTTCCATGTCTTAGCTTTTGTGAATAATACTACAATTAACTTGGAAATACAGATATCTCTTTGAGATTCTGATTTAAATTCCCTGGGATTGCTAAATCATATGCTAGTTTTATTTTTAAAATTCTGTCTTGATAAACAAGAATAGATCCAGAGACAAATGGTAGGGGAGGGGGATTAGAGAGCAACCAAAGTACTTGTATGCATGCATATTAGCATAACCAATGGACACAGACACTGAGGCAGTGGGGACTTGCCCAGGGTGGGAATGGCTGGGGGTCGGTCAATTGGGAGAAAAGGGGACATATGTAAAACTTTCGACAATCCTATATAATAAAAGAGAAACATGGTAATTGGCGTACAACCGCTACCCTTCCCATTGGCTAATCAGGGCGATATGCAAATTAACTGCCAGCCAAGATGGTGGCTGGCAGCCAGGCAGCTTGAAACTAACATGAGACTTGCTTGCTTCAGTGACGGAGGACTCCAACATTCCCTGCCTGCCGCTGCAGGCCTCTGAGCTGCAACTCTAAGCAACTATGTAACAAATATAGAAGCTAAACAAAAACAGGCTTCAGCCAGCAGGATTGCAACATTGTAAGCAAAGGCCAGAAACCTACTTTCAGCAGCAGAGGCCTAAGAGCTGGAGCCAAGCCTCAAAGCTAAAGCTGGCCCAGAATAAAAAAAAGAAAAAGAAAAAAAGGAGCAGTTGGGAGCTTCAGTCACTCCCAGCCTGAAAACAGCCCTCAGCCCCTCACCCAGACTGGCCAGGCACCCCAGTGGGGACCCCACCCTGAAGGGTATGTGACCAGCTGCAAACAGCCATCATCCCCTCACCCAGGTTGGCCAGGCACCCCAGTGGGGACCCCCCCCCCCCGCCCGATCCAGGACACCCTTCAGGGCAAACCAGCCGGCATCCACCCGTGCACCAGGCCTCTACCCTATATAGTAAAAGGGTAATATGCCTCCCAGCACCGGGAGCCGCGAGGCCTCCCGGCACCTGGGATCAGCGTGACAGGGGGCAGTGCCCAAACCCCCTGATCAGCCCTGTGGCTCTGTGTGTGACAGGGGGTGGGGCCACAACCTCCCTATCCACCCTGCTCTGTTCGTGACAGGGGAAGGCGCTCCAACCCCCTGATCAGCCCTGCTCTGTACCTGATAGGGGGGAGCTCCCCAACCCCCTGATCACCCTGCGGCTCTGTGTGTGACAGGGTGCGGCGCCCCAACACCCCCCCCCACGGGCCCTGCTCTGTGTGTGACAGGGTAGAGCCATAACCTCCCCATTGGCCCTGCCCTGAGTGTGACAGTGGCGGCACCCCAACCCCCTGATCGGCCCTGCTCTGTGGGTGGTAGAGGGTGGTGCCCCAACCCCCTGATTTGCCCTGCTCTGTGCATGACAGGGTACAGAGCTCCAACCCCCCGATGGGCCCTGCTCTGTGAGTGACAGGGGGCAGTGCCCCAACCCCCTGATTGGCCCTGCTCTGTGCGTGACAGGGGGTGGCGCCACAACCTCCCCATTGACCCTGCCTTGAGTGTGACAGGGGACGGTGCCCCAACCCCCCAATCGGCCCTACCCTGAGGGTGACTGAGGGTGGCATCGCAACCACCCGATCCGCCCTGCTCTGTGCATGACAGGTGGTGGCGCCCCAACTCCCCAATGGGCCCTGCTCTGAACCCGACCAGGGGCTGCACCTAGGGATTGGGCCTGCCCTCTGCCACCCAGGAGCAGGCCTAAGCCAGCAGGTCGTTATCTCCAGAGGGGTCCCAGACTGCGAGAGGGCACAGGCCGGGCTAAGGGATCCCCCTCCCCACGAGTGCACAAATTTTTGTGCACCGGGCCTCTAGTATTAAATAAAATACTAATAAAATAAATTAAAAAATTATCTTGGCTATTGTGAATAATACTACAATTTATTTGGGAATGCGGATTCCCTGGGATTGCTAAATAATATGCTATATTTATTTTTAAATTTTTGAGGAACCTCTGCATTGTTTTCCATAGTGACTACACCAGTTTATATTTTTACTGATCCTACAAGGGTTTATTTTGCAATATCTTTGCCAATGCTTATCTTTTTTTTTTTTATCATAGCTATCTTAAGAAGAATGAAATGATTTTTCATTGTGGTTTTAATTTGTATTTTTTGATAGTCATATATTCTATATGTCTTTTTTGGATAAATATTTCTTTATGTCCTTAGCCCATTTTTTATTTAAATTATTATTATTATTATTATTATTATTATTATTTGCTATTGAGTTATAGGAGTTCCTTATATATTTTGGATATTAAGCCTTTATTGAATATACAGTTTACAAATATTTTATCTATTCTTTAGATTGCATTTTCATTTTGTTAATTGTTTCATTTGCTGTTAAGAAAGATTCCATCTGATATAATTTCATTTGTCTCTTTTTGCTTTTGTTGCCTATGTTTTTGGTGTCAAATGTAAGAAATAATTGTCAAGATCAATGTCAAAAAGCTTTTCCCCTAAGTTTTCTCCTAGATGTTTTGTGGTTTTAGATGTTAAATTTAACTCTTTAATACATTTTCGTTTAATTTTTATGTGGTGGATGATACATGTCCAATTTCATTATTTGGGATATGGTTATCTAGTTTTTCCATAGCTTAAATGTCCACTCTGGAGAACATTAGCTTTAAGAGGAAATGTCTGAGGAGATTCCCCAAAATGTAGGTTAGGAAAGAAAAGTTTTGCAAATGCAACTTTAGGTTTGTACTACTGAGAAAGGTATCCTGTAAGTGGAGGCATTTATTGCAGAGATTATATTTCCTGTATTATGTATTCTGGGATCTCGTGTTGATGATTAGATGATTGACTAGGTGTGCATAATTTTATTTCTGAGTTCTCTATTTGACTCCATTGATCTATGTGTCTGTTTTAATGCTAGTACCACATTGTTATAATACTGTTGCTTTGTAATATATTTTGAAATCAGGAAATGTAATATTCCAGCTTTATTTTTCTTTCTCAAGATCACTTTGGCTATTCTGGGTCTTTCATCATTTCATAAGACATTTAGATATTTTTCCCATTTTTGTAAAAAGAAAAACAAAGCCACTAGAATTTTGTTAGGAATTCCATTGAATCTATAGATCACCTGGGATTATCAATATTTCAAAAATATTAATTATTCCAATCCATGAATGTGGGGTGTCTTTCCATTTATGGTGTCTGCTTTAATTTGACAACCATCTTACATTTTTCAGTGTACATGACTTTTAGCTGATTGATTAATTTTATTTCTAAGCATTTTTAGCTATTTATTACCAGTTTTAGGTTTAAAACCAAAATAACTGGACAGTACAAAGATTTTCATAAACCATGATTCCATATATGCATAATTTGATGTATTATCAACATATCACAAGAGAATGATACATTTGTAAAATTACTGAACCTTTCCTGGAGAAAATTTTGTGTACATTTGAAAGGAATGTATACTCTGTTACTGATAAATGAAATGTTCTGTATATATCTGTTAGTTTAATTTGATGTATAGTATTGTTCAAATCTTCTGTTTACTTATTTATTTTCTGTCTGGGTGTCCTAAACATTATGGAGAGTGGAGTATTGAGTATTTCTACTATATAGTACTGCTGTTTATTTCTCCCTTTAATTGTTAATATTTGCTTTATATATTTAGGTGCTAATATGTTGAGTACATGTATATATATATAACTGTTATATCTTTATCTTGAATTGACACTTTTATCATTATGCATTGACCTGCTTTGTCTCATATGAAAAATTTTAACTTAAATCTATTTTGTTTTATATAAGTACTAGGGGCTCAGTTCACGAATTCATGAACCTTGAAAGGAACTCTGTGTCGTGAGGTGGCAGTGGGAAGAAGGGTGGGTCTCAGCCTATCCACTGCAGTCCCTGATCCCCTCTCTGCTGGAAGCCCCACTCCCACCGTCATCACTCCTACATGCTGACAGCACTGGCCCTACTTGCACCCGCTGACTG
This sequence comes from Myotis nattereri, assembly GCF_964212035.1. Taxonomy (NCBI): domain Eukaryota; kingdom Metazoa; phylum Chordata; class Mammalia; order Chiroptera; family Vespertilionidae; genus Myotis; species Myotis nattereri. The sequence goes on from NC_138078.1 coordinate 46,561,074, forward strand.
CATGGAGTGATTAGGGCCTGCACCCACAGTGGGTGCAAGCGGGGCCAGTGCTGTCAGTGTGTGCGAGTGGCAGCTGCTGCCCTGATCACCCCTCAGGAGCAGGGGGAGGTGGAGAAGCCCTCAGGGGTGATCAGGGCCAACAGATGTGGCTTGCACAGCTGACAGCTCCAAGCAATCAAGACCAGTGCCAGGTGCCAGCAGCAGGTACAAGTGGGGCTGGCGCTGGCAGTGGGTGCAAGCAGAGCCAGTGCCAGCAGCAGGTGAGAGCGGTGACTCTGGCACTAGCTGTGGGTACAAGCGGTGCCATCAGCAGCAAGGGGTGCAAGAGGTGGCTGCCAGCCCCGATTGCCCCTCAGGAGCAGGAGGAGGTGGAGAAGCCCTGAGGGGTGATTGGGGCCAGCAACTGCTGCTCACACCTGGTGATGGCACCGAGCTATTGGGGCCGGCACCAGGCACTGGCAGCAGGTGCAAGCAACAGCTTCAGTGCTGGCAGTGGGTCCATGCAGGGCTGAAGTTGGCAGCAGGTGCAAGCACCAGGCAGTACCACGGCATGCAGGAGCAAAGAATTTTTAGTAACCACCAGAGGCTCACCCTGCTGACAGCAACCAGGGCCCTGCCTTGGTCTGGCACCCCCACTCACCTGCTCCACCATCCCACCACAGGGCCAACACCTGCCATGTTATGCGCATGCCCCTTGTGGTCAGCACATATCATAGCAACTAGATTTTTCAGTTGTTTGGTTGTTCCACTGTTTGGTCTATTTGCATATTAGGGATATATATATATATATATATATATATATATATATATATATATATTCATCTTGGCAATTTTCAAAAATGGGCTAATATTTCTGAAAAACCTGGTCTTGCTACAAGGGGTTGTCTGAGAGAAACTATAGATTTTCTCTTTTTTAGATATATTTTTGTTTATTTCAAGGAGGAAGGGAGAGGGGGAGATAGAAACATCAATTATAAGAGAGAAACATAGATCAGCTGCCTCCTGCACGACCCCCCACTGGGGATCAAGCCCACAACCTGGGCATGTGTCCTGACCATAATTAAACTGTCATTTTAGTTCATAGGTGGACACTCAACCACTGAACCATGTTGGTTGGGCTTTAGATTATTTCAGTTAACCTAGGGCCTATTCCTATCTCTGCTATAAAAATGGTGGGAGTCAGATTAATTTTTTTCTGATCTCACCTCTTGCCCATAGGCAGAAAAATGTGTTTTAGACTCTTAATCACTACCATGTCCCTTGCTGGGAGCCCCAGGGAAATAGAGAGATTAATTGCAGGAGTATCCTATTTCTTGGAAAGTGATAGATCCACACAATGGAACGTTTAGGGTTGTATTGATGCCTTTTGTGCAATGCAAGTACCAGATGCAAGATATGGGCACTGAGCCATGCTTGTAGCTTGCTCCTCAGGGAAGCCTCTTTTCCACCTGAAAAATTCTTTTTATCCTCCATGAATTTTACATTTTCTTTTGTCCCATCCATTGTGGAGGTCAGGCAGTAACATTGCATGTGCCCTTACTGCCATATTTGGTTTCTAAGTGTGTTGTCATAGTAATTCTCCACCTTCTGCAGTGGTCACCCATTGCCTTGATGGGAAAAACTTCCCCCTTGATTTTTTTTTCACTTAAGTTTGTCTTTATTTACAAAAGCCCCTACTTTCTGCTTGTTTATTCATGGCCAAGGTCCATGGACTAAAAGGAGGGGAGAGTTGCAGAGAGGAGTATTTAGCATTATACCTTCCACCCACTTCTAAGACTCTTATTTTAAATAAATATTTATTTATTGTGTTTTTTAAATCTTTATTGTTGAAAGCATTACATAGGGCCTCCTTTTCTCCCAATAAACCTCTTCCAGCCTGCCCCCATACTCCTCTGTCCAGGCCCTCTCCACCCCGCAGTCTGTGTCCATGGGTTATGCATATATGCATACTAGTTAATTGTTTGATAATTTCCCACCCGCCCTTGCTTTCCCTCTGAGGTTCAACAGTCTGTTCATGCTTCCATGACTTTGAGTCTACTTTTGATGATCAGTTTATTTGGTTCATTAAATTACACATATGAGTGAGATCATGTTATACTTATATTTCTCTGACTGACTTATTTTGATCAGCATAATACTCTCCAGGTCCATCCATTCTAGTGCAAATAGTAAGAGTTATTTCTTTTTCATTGTCGCATAATATTCCATGGTATAAATGTACCATAGTTATCCACTAATTTATCCACTAATATACTGATGAGTACTTAAAAAGTTTCCAAGTATTAGCTATCATAAATTGTGCTGCTATGAACATAAGGGTGCATATATTCTTTCTGATGAGTGTTTCAGGTTTTTTAGGATATTTTCCTAGAAGTGGGATGACTGGGTCAAATGGGAGTTCCATTTTTAATGTTTTGAAGAAACCCAATACTGTGTTCCACAGTGGGTGCACCAGTATGCATGTGCACTGCAGTGTACTAGGATTCCCTTTTCTTCACAACCTTAAGCACACTTGTCAGTGGTTGACTTGTTGATGTTAGCCATTTTGACAGGTGTGAGGTGATATCTCATTGTCATTTTGATTTGAATCTCTCAGATGATTAGTGACTGAGCATTTTTTCATATGTCTCTTGGCTTTCTGTATGTCCACTTTGGAGAAGTGTCTATTTATGTCCTTTGCAATTTTTTTTTATATTTTATTGATTTTTTTTTACAGAGAGGAAGGGAGAGGGATAGAGAGTTAGAAACATTGATGAGAGAGAAACATCGATCAGCTGCCTCCTGCATACCTCCTACTGGAGATATGCCTGCAACCAAGGTACATACCCTTGTCCGGAATCGAACCTGGGACCTTTCAGTCCAAAAGTCGATGCTCTATCCACTGAGCCAAATTGGTTAGGCCCTTTGCCAATATTTAATTGGAATTTTTGTCTTCGTTTTGTTAGGTTGTATGAGTTCCATAATTATTTTGGAGATTAACCCCTTATCAGATGTATGATTGGCAAATATATTCTACTATGTAGTGGGCTCTTTTGTTATTTTGATGATGGTTTATTTGGCAGTGCATAAACTTTTTATTTTCATGTAGTCCAATTTGTTTATTTTCTCCTTACTTTTCATTGTCCTCGGATATGTAATTAGTAAACATATTGCTATGAGAGATGTCAAATTTTAGCGTCTATGGTTTCTTCTCGGACTTTAATGGTATCATGTCTTACATTTAAGTCTTTATCCATGTTGAGTTTATTCTTGTGTATGGTGAAAGTTGGTGGTCTAGTTTCATTTTTTTTGCATGTACCTTTCTGATTTTCCCAACACCATTTATTGAAGAGACTGTCCCTGCTCCAATGTATGTTTTTGCTTCCTTTGACAAATATTGAGTATAGTGGCTTGGGTAGATTTCTGGGTTTTTTGTTCCGTTCCATTGTCCCACATGCCTGTTCTTCTGACAGTACCAGACTGGTTTGAGTACAGTGGTTTGTAGTTTAACTTGATATCTGATATTGTGATTCCTCCAACTTTGTTCTTTGTCAAGATTGCTGCAGATATTCGGATCTTTTTTGTTTCCATATGAATTTTTGGACTGTTTGTTCTAGGTCTGTGAAATATATCATTGGTATTTTAATAGAGGCAGCATTAAACCTATAGATTGTTTTGGGTAGTATGGTCATTTTAATGATGTTTATTCTACCAATCCACGAACATGGTATATTCTTCCACATTTGTATATCTTCCTCCATATCTTTTTACACATCCTGTAGTTTTCAGAACACAGGACTCTTATCTCTTTGGTTAAGTTTATTCATAAGTATCTTGATTTTTTTTTGTTGCAATGGGAAGTGGGATTATTTTTTAGTTTTTCTTTTTGAGTATTCACTATTGGTATATAAAAATGCTATGGATTATGGGGTATTAATTTTGTATCCTGTTACATTTATGAATTCATTTATTAAATCTAGTAGTTTTCTGATGGAGTCTTTAGAGTTTTCTATGTACAGTATAATGTCATCTGCAAATAGTGAGAGTTTTACTAACTCTTTTCCAATTTCTATGCTTTTTATTTATTTTTCTTGTATGATCACTATGGCCAGGGCATCCAGAACTAAGTTGAACAAAAGTGGTGAAAGAGGGCATTCCTGAGTTGTCCCTGTGTTTAGGGAAAATTGTTTTAGTTTTTACCCATTGCATATGATGTTAGCTGTAAGTTTGTCTTATATGGCCTACTTTGCTGAGAGTTTTTACCAAAAAAGGGTGTTGGATTTTGTCAAATGCTTTTTCTGCATCAATTCATATGATCATGTGATTTTTGTCTTGCATTCTGTTTATGTGCTGTATCACATTTATTGATTTGAAATTACTGTGCCAGCCCTGCATCCCTCAGAATAAATCTCACTTTGTTGTGATGTATGATCTTTTTAATGTGTTGCTAGATCCTGGGTTGCTAAAATTTTGTTAAGCATTTAGAGTGTATGTTCATCAGGGTTATTGGCCTGTAGTTCTCTTTCTTTGTAGTGTCTTTACCTGATTTTGGAATTAGGATGATGCTGGCCTCATAGAAAGAGTTTGGAAGTGTTCCTTTCTCTTGAATTGTTTGGAATAGTTTGCAGAATTGAGATGTTAGTTTTTCTTTGAATATTTGGTAAAACTCCCCTGTTAATCTGTATGGACCAGGGCTTTTGTTTTCTGGAAGTTTTTTATATTACTGCTTCAAGTTTACCAGTTTTTTTTTATCAGCCTCAGGTTTTCTGATTCTTCCTGATGGAGTTTTAGAAGGTTGTATTTTTCTTGGAATATGTCCATTTAGTACAGGTTGTCATGATTGTTGTAATAAAGTTTTTCATAGTATTTTATTACAACCCTTTGTATACTTGTGAGGTCAGTTGTTATTTTAACTCCTTTATTTCGAATTTATTTTGGTCCTCTCATTTTCTTTACTGGTGAGCCTGGTTAGAGATTCATTAATCTTGTTTGTCCTTTCAAAGAACTGGCTCTTGGATTTATTTATCTTTTGTATTTTTTTGTCTCTATGTCATTTACTTCTGCTCTGATCTTTATTATTTTCTTCCTTCTACTTGTTCTGCACTTTTCATCGTGTTCTTGTTATAATTCTTTGAGTTGTAGTGTTAGATAACTTATTACCAGTTTTTCTTGTATTTTGAGGTAGGCCTGCAGTGCTATGAGTTCTCTCTCAGAACTGCTTTCACTGTGTCCCATAGGTTTTGGATTATTGTGTATTTGTTTTCATTTGTTTCCAATGTGTTTTGTATTTCTTATTTTATCTATCTTGTAAGCCATTCATTGTTCAAAACAATGCTATTTAGCCTCTATGTATTTGTATGTTTTTGAGCACTTTTATTGTAGTCTATTTCTAATTTAATGCCATTGTGGTCTGAGAAGATGCTTGATAGAGTTTCAATATTCTTGACTTTTTTTTTGTTCCCATGGGTTTTTTTTTTATTATTATTGCTTAAAGTATTACAAAGGGTATTACATATGTGTCCTTTTTTCCCCCCAGCCCTTGACAGTCCCCTAGCCTCCCCTATCCCCCAGTGTCTTATGTCCATTGGTTATGCTTATATGCATGCATACAAGTCCTTAGGTTGATCTCTTACCCCCCTCCCTCCTGCCCCCCAACCCTCCCCTGCCTTCCCGCTGCAGTTTGACAATCTGTTTGAGGCAGCTCTGCCTCTGTATCTATTATTGTTCAAAAGTTTATAATGGTCTCTATTATCCATGAATGAGTGAGATCATGTGGTATTTTTCCTTCATTGACTGGCTTATTTCACTTAGCATAATGCTCTCCAGTTCCATCCATGTCATTGCAAAAGGTAAGAGGCCTTCCTTTTTACAGCAGCATAGTATTCCAAAGTGTAGCTGTACCACAGTTTTCTAATCCATTCATCTACTGATGGGCACTTAGGCTGTTTCAATATTCTTGATTTTGTAGAGACTTATCTTGTGTCCTAACATGTGGTATATCTTTGAAAATGTCCCATGCGCACTTGAGAAGAATGTATAGTTCATAAATTTGGAGTGGAATGTTCTGAAGAAGTCAAATAGTTCCATCTGTTCTAGAGTGTCATTTAGGCTTGCTGTTTTCTTGTTGATTTTTTGTCTAGAAGATTTATCCAGTAATGTCAATGGGGTATTAAAATTCCCTACTATAATTATATTGCTGTCTATCTCTCCATAGATATCCTCCAGAACTTTTTTATATATGTAGATGCTCCTGTATTGGGTGCATATATGTTTACTAGAGTTATAGCCTGTTGTTCGATGGATCCCTTTAATGTTATGAGGTGGCCTTCCTTATCTCTTGTTATGGCCTTTACTTTGAGGTCTATTTTGTCAGATATAAGTATTGCCACCCCTGCTTTTTTTTTTATTTCCATTTTCCTGAAAAGTTTTTTCTATCCCTCCACATTCAGTCTGTGTCAGTCCTTTGTTCTAAGGGGAAATCTCTTGTAGACATCATATATATGGGTTATGTTTTCTCATCCATTCAGCTACCCTATGTCCTTTGATGGGAGCATTTAATCCATTTACGTTTACAGTTATTATTGATAGGTACTTGTTTGTTGCCATTTTTATTCTTTATTTTTGTGTTCCTTCTTCTCTTTCTACTTCTTTTTACAACAGTCCTTTTATTATTTCTTACATTGCTGGATTGGTATTACTAAACTCCCTTAGCCTTTTTGTCTGCAAAGCTTCTGATTTCCCCTTTAATTTTGAATAATAGCCTTGCTGGATGGAGTATTCTTAAACTTGTTCCCTTACTTTGCATCACATTGTATACTTCATTTCATTCCTTTCTTGTTTGATGTGTTTCATTTGAAAAATCAGTTGATAGACTAATGGGAGATCCCTTGTAGGTAATTTTCTGTCTCTCTCTGGAAGCCTTTATGGTTCTTACTTTATCACTGATGTTTGCTAATTTAATTATTATATATCTTGGTGTCAGTATTTTTGGGTTCATCTTGTTTGTGACTCTCTGTGCTCTTGGGCTTGTTTTACTTTTTTCTTCCCCAAGTCAGGGAAATTTTCTGTTATTGTATCTTATTTTTTTTTTTAAAGACACATTTACTCAGCATCATGATCAGACTATTACATTTAGCAATCAACAGAATGGGTGCAAAAAAATCTACATTAAAACCCTTTGTTGGGCCCTAACCGGTTTGGCTCAGTGGATGAAGCATCGGCCTGTGGACTGAATGGTCCCGGGTTCGATTCCGGTCAAGGGCATGTACCTTGGCTGTGGGCACATCCCCAGTGGGGAGTGTGCAGGAGGCAGCTGATCGATGTTTCTCTCTCATCGATGTTTCTGGGTCTCTCTCCCTCTCCCTTCTTCTCTGTAAAAAATCAATAAAATATATTTTTAAAAAAAAACCCTTTGTTGGAATGCTTTACACTTTCCACAGAACAGAAACTAAAATAAGCTATTATACAATTAGTCACAAATACAGTCCTTGAGGTTTTTTTTTCCCCCCATTCACATGCGTATTGTTTAACACATGTCTTCTTTGTAGCAGTAATACCCTGCCACTACTGTGCTTGGCTGAGTTCACAAATCTGTTGTAACCTGTAGCTTCTCTGTCACTTCTCTCCTATTCTGCTAAACTTTGTTTCCTGGCAATAATTAAAACCTTCTGCCACTGCCATAGCTACTCCTTCTGTTAGAACCACCACAGCCAATTTGGTTTTGTGGTTTGGCAAAGTATTGACCTCCACCACCATAAGAGCCAGAGCTTCTGCCTCCAAATTTTCCTCCCTTCATAGGCCCAAAATTTGAATATTGATTTTTGTAATTTCCAAAATCATTGTAGCTTCCACCACCTCCAAAATTGCTTCCATCATTACCAAATCCCTTATAGCCATACCCAATGCCACCATATCCATCACCACCACAGCTGCCACCAAAGCTACCTCGACCACTGAAGTTTCCTCCATGACCAAAGTTGTCATTCCCATCAAAACCCCTCCATGACCACCTCTGAAGTTTCCTGAACCACTTCAACCTCTTTGGCTGGATGAAGCACTAGCAATCTCTTGCTTATATAAGGCTTTCCTTACTTCACAGTTGTGGCCATTCACAGTATGGTATTTCTGAATGACAATCTTGTCTACAGAGTCATGGTCATCAAAGGTTAAAAAAGCAAAACCTCTCCTTTTGTCACTGCCTCAGTCAGTCATGATTTCAATCACTTCTATTTTCCCATACTGTTCAAATAATCTCTTAGGTAATTTTCTTCAGTGTCGTCTTTAATATAAATGACAAAAATCTTTTTTGCAGCTAAGTGGCACTAGGTCTTTGAGAATCTTTTCTTGAGTCAGCCCTCTTTGGTTCTACTACTCTTTCATCCACCTTGTGTAGCCTTACATTCATTCGTAGCTGCATCCACCTCCTTCACAGTGGCATAGGTGAAAAACCCAAAGCCTCTGGAGCACTTTGTATTTTGAAGTCTTATCACCAAAAAGTCCGCGATTGTTTCCCATTGCTCAAAATGGCTCTGCAGACTCTCATCAATTGTTTCAAAGTTCATACCTCTGATAAAGAGCTTCCACAGCTGCTCTGACTCTTTAGGAGACTCAGACTTGGACATGATGACTGTGGTAGGGGAAATTCCAATGATACTTACTCTATGGCATTCACCAGCAGAAAGGAGTTATTTAAGGAACCTATCTCTGTTACTATTTCTTGAAACAGGTTTTCTATACCCTCAGCTTTTTTTCTTTTGCTTTTATCCATTTTGAGTTTATTCTTTTTTAATTGTTTTATTGCATAAAGTATTACAAAGAGTATTACATATGTCACCTTTTTTCCCCACACTTAGCAATCCTCCAGCCTCTCCTACGCCCCAGTGTCTTATGTCCATTAGTTATGCTTATATGCATGCATACAAGTCCTGTGGTTGATCACTTACCCCGCCACCCCCCCCGGCCCTCAACCCTCCCCGGCTTTCCTGCTGTAGTTTGACAGCCTGTTCGAGGCAGCTCTGCCTCTGTATCTATTTTTGTTCATAAGTTTATAATGGTCTCTATTATCCATGAGTGAGTGAGATCATGTGGTGTTTTTCCTTCATTGACTGGCTTATTTCACTTAGCATAATGCTCTCCAGTTCAGTCCATGCTGTTGCAAATGGTAAGAGTTCCTTCTTTTTTACAGCAGCATAGTATTCCATCGTGTAGATGTACCACCGTTTTCTAATCCATTCAGCTACTGATGGGCACTTAGGCTGTTTCCAGATCTTAGCTATGGTGAATTGTGCTGCTATGAACATAGGGGTGCATATATCCTTTCTGATTGGTGTTTCTGGTTTCTTGGGATATATTCCTAGAAGTGGGATCACAGGGCCAAATGGGAGTTCCATTTTTAGTTTTTAGAGGAAACTCCATACTGTCTTCCATAGTGGCTGCACCAGTCTGCATTCCCACCAGAAGTGCACGAGTGTTCCTTTTTCTCCACATCCTCTCCAGCACTTGTCGTTTGTTGATTTGTTGATGATAACCAGTCTGACAGTTGTGAGATGGTACCTCATTGTTGTTTTGATTTGCATCTCATGGATGATTAGTGACTTTGAGCAAGTTTTCATATGTCTCTTGGCTTTCTGAGTGTCCTCTTTTGAAAGGTGTCTATTTAGATCCTTTGCCATTTCATTGATAGGATTGTTTATCTTCCTTTTGTTAAGTTGTATGAGTTCCCTATAAATTTTGGAGATTAGGCCCTTATCAGATATAACATTGGCAAATATGTTTTCCCACACAGTGCGCTTTCTTGTTATTTTGTTGATGGTTTCTTTTGCTGTGCAGAAGCTTTTTATTTTGATGTAGTCCCATTTGTTTATTTTCTCTTTAGTTTCCAATGCCCTAGGAGCTGTATCGGTGAAGAAATTGCTTCAGCATATGTCTGAGATTTTGTTACCTTTGGATTCTTCTAGTATTTTTATGGTTTCCCATTGTACATTTAAGTCCCTTATCCATTTTGAGTTTACTTTTGTATATGGTGTAAGTTGGTGGTCTAGTTTCATTTTCTTGCAAGTATCCGTCCAAATTTCCCAACACCATTTATTGAAGAGACTGCCTTGACTCCATTGTATGTTCTTGCCTCCTTTGTCACATATTAATTGAGCATATTGGTTTGGGCCGATTTCTGGGATCTCTATTCTCTTCCATTGATCTATATGTCTGTTCTTGTGCCAATACTAGGCAGTTTTGAGAACAGCGGCTTTGTAATACAGCTTGATATCTGGTATTGAGATCCCACCTACTTTGTTCTTTCTCAGGATCACTGCAGCTATTCGGGGTTTTTTTTATTCCAAATGAATTTTTGGAGAGTTCGTTCTAGGCCTGTGAAATATGTTGTTGTATTTTAATGGGAAGTGCGTTGAATTTATAGATTGCTTTGGGTAGTATGGACATTTTAATGATGTTGATTCTACCAATCCAAGAACACGGCATGTTCTTCCATCAGTTTACGTCTTCCTCTATCTCTTTTTTCAACGTCCTTTAGTTTTCTGAGACTTTTACCTTTTTAGTTACGATTATTCCTAGGTAACTTAATTTTTTTGGTGCAATGTTAAATGGGATTGTTTTTTTAGTCTCTCTTTCTGTAAGTTCATTACTGGTGTATTAAAATGCCATGGATTTCTTGGCATTAATTTTGTATCCTGCTATGAATCTATAGATTGCTCTGGGTAGTATGGACATTTTATTGATGTTGATTCTACCAATTCATGAACACGGTGTATTCTTCAATTTATTTATGTCTTCCTGTATCTCTTTCTTCAGTGTCCTGTAGTTTTCTGAGCACTGGCTTTTTACCTCATCAGTTAAGTTTATTCCTGGGTATCTTAATTATTTTTTTTGGGGGGGGGGGGTGATGGTGATGGTAAACAAGATTTTTTTTTTTTTATTTCTCTCTCTGAGTTCATTATTGGTGTATAAAAAAAAAGGTGTTAATTTTGTATCCTGCTACATTACATACTTCATTTATTAAATCTAGTAGTGTTTGATGGAGTCTTTAGGGTTTTTTATGTACAATATCATGTCAACTGCAAATAAGGACAGTTTTACTTCTTCTTTTGCAATTTGGATGCCTTTTATTTCTTCTTCTTGTCTAATTAAAATGGCTAATACTTCCAGTACTATGTTGAACAGGAGTGGTGAGAGTGGGCATCCCTTTCTCATTCCTGTTCTTAGGGCAAATGATGTTAGTTTTTGTCCATTGAGTATGATGTTAGCTGTGGGTTTGTCATATATGGCTTTTATTATGTTGAGGTATGAACCTTCATTTCCCACCTTGCTGAGGGTTTTTATCAAAAATAGGTGTTGAATTTTGCCGAATGCTTTTTCTACATCAATTGATATGACCATGTGGTGTTTTTCTTTCAATTTGTTTATGTGATGTATCACGGTTATTGATTTGCGGATATTGCACCATCCCTGCATCCCTGGGATAAATCCTACTTGCTCATGATCTATGATCTTTCTGATGTACTGCTGGATCCGATATGCTAAGATTTTGTTGAGGATTTTGGCATCTATGTTCATGAGGGATATTGGCCTGTAATTCTCTTTCATTGTGTTGTCTTTACCTGGTTTTGGTATTAGGGTGATGCTGGCTTCATAGAATGAGCTTGGAAGTGATCCTTCCTCTTGGATATTTTGTAGTAGTCTGAGGAGGATAGGTTTTAGTTCCTCCTTGAATGTTTGATAAAACTCCCCTGTGAAACCGTCTGGTCCTGGGCTTTTGTTTGCTGGAAGCTTTTTGATGACAGCTTCAATTTCTTCCATAGTTATTGGCCTATTGAGATTTTTAGATTCTTCCTGATTAAGTTTTGGAATGTTGTATTTTTCTAGGAATAGGTCCATTTCCTCCAGCTTTTCTAGTTTGCTGGAGTAGAGTTGTCCATAGTATTTTTTAACAATCATTTGTATTTCTGTGGGATCTGTTGTTATTTTGCCTCTATCATTTCTGATTTTGTTGATGTGGGTCCTTTCTCTTTGTTTCTTGGTGAGCCTGGCTAGAGGTTTGTCAATCTTGTTTATCCTTTCAAAGAACGAGCTCTTTGTTTCATTGAATTTCTATATGGTTTTTTTGGTCTCTATGTCATTTATTTCTGCTCTAATCTTTATTATCTCCTTCCTTCTGCTTACTCTGGGCTTTTCTTTTTGCTCTCTTTCTAATTCTTTGAGCTGTAGATTTAGATGATTTACTACCATTTTTTCTTGTTTGTTGAGATAGGCCTGTAGAGCTATAAACTTCCTTCTCAGGACTGCTTTCATTGCTTCCCATAGGTTTTGGATTGTTGTGTTTTCATTGTCATTAGTTTCCAGGATGTTTTTAATTTCTTCTTTGATCTCATTGGTAACCCAATCAATATTTAATAACGTGCTATTCAGCTTCCAAGTGTTTGAGTATTTTGAGTTGTTTTTATTGTAGTTTATTTCTAATATTATGGCCTTGTGGTTTGAGAAGATGCTTGGTATGATTTCAATCTTCTTGAATTTGGGGAGACTTTGTGAGCCAATATGTGGTCTATTTTTGAAGATGTCCCATGAGCACTTGAGAAGAATGTATATTTTGTGGCTTTGGGGTGAAGTGTTCTGAAGATGTCAATTAAGTCCATCTGATCTAGTGAGTCATTTAGTATTGCTGTTTCTTTGCTGAGATTTTGTCTAGCGGATTTATCCAGTGATGTCAGTGGTGTATTAAAGTCCCCTACTAATGATTGTATTGTTGTTGATCTCTCCCCTGATATCTTCCAGGAGTTTTCTTATGTATGTGGGTGCTCCTGCATTGGGTGCATATATGTTTATCAGGGTTATATCCTCTTGTTGTATTGATCCCTTTAGTATTATGAAGTGGCCTTCCTTATCTCTTGTTATGGCCTTTACTTTGAGGTCTATTTTGTCTGATATAAGTATTGCTACCCCAGCTTTTTTTTTCATTTCCATTTGCTTGAAAGATATTTTTCCGTCCCTTCACTTTCATCTGTGTGAGTCCCTTCTAAGGAGGTGGGTCTCTTGTAGACAGCAAATATATGGGTCATGTTTTTTTATCCATTCAGCCACTTGATGTCTTTTGATTGGAGCATTTAGTCCATTTACGTTTAAAGTTATTATTGAAAGGTACTTGTTTGTAGCCATTTCTATTTTTGATTTTTTGAGTGTTTTCTTTCTGGGTTTTTTAGTTCTTCCTCTTACACCAGTCCCTTTAGCATTTCTTGCATTGTTGGCTTGGTGGTGATAAACTCCCTTAGCCTTTTTTTGTCTGTGAAGGTTCTTATCCAGTGTATTCTTTATATCATCTATGTCAGTGGTTCTCAACCTTCTGGTCCTTTAAATGTAGTTCCTCATGTTGTGACCCAACCATAAAATTATTTTCATTACTACCTCATAACTGTAATGCTGCTATTGTTATGAATCGTAATGTAAATATCTGATATTCAGGATGGTCTTAGGCGACCCCTGTGAAAGGGTCATTCGACTGCCAAAGGGGTCATGACCCACAGGTTGAAAACTGGTGATCTATGCCATTCTTCATTTCTTTTTTTTTTTTTTTTTTTTTTTTTTTTTTGCATTGTATTTTTATTTATTTATTTATTTATTTATTTATTTTTTAATTAAATCTTTATTGTTCAGATTATTACATTTGTTCCTCTTTTTTCCCCCCATAACTCCCCTCCTCCCAGTTCCCGCCCCACCATCCGCCCTCACTCCCCACCCACTGTCCTCATCCATAGGTGCACGATTTTTGTCCAGTCTCTTCCCGCATCCCCCACACCCCTTTCCCCCCCAAGAATAGTCAGTCCATTCCCTTTCTATGTCCCTGATTCTATTATAATCACCAGTTCATTCTGTTCATCGGATTATTTATTCACTTGATTCTTAGATTCACTTGTTGATAGATGCATATTTGTTGTTCATAATTTGTATCTTTACCTTTTTCTTCCTCTTCCTCTTCTTAAAGGATACCTTTCAGCATTTCATATAATCCTGATTTGGTGGTGATGAACTCCTTTAGCTTTTCCTTATCTGTGAAGCTCTTTATCTGACCTTCAATTCTGAATGATAGCTTTGCTGGATAAAGTAATCTTGGTTGTAGGTTCTTGGTATTCATCACTTTGAATATTTCTTGCCACTCCCTTCTGGCCTGCAAAGTTTCTGTTGAGAAATCAGCTGACAGTCGTATGGGTATTCCCTTGTAGGTAACTGAGTTTCTTTCTCTTGCTGTTTTTAAGATTCTCTCTTTATCTTTTGCTCTTGGCAATTTAATTATGATGTGTCTTGGTGTGGTCCTCTTTGGATTCCTTTTGTTTGGGGTTCTCCACGCTTCTTGGACCTGTAAGTCCATTTCTTTCACCAGGTGAGGGAAGTTTTCTGTCATTATTTCTTCAAATACGTTTTTAATATCTTGCTCTCTCTCATCTTCTGGCACCCCTATAATTCTGATGTTGGTACGCTTGAAGCTGTCCCAGAGGCTCCTTACACTATCCTCGCATTTTTGGATTCTTTTTTCATTTTGCTTTTCCGGTTGGGTGTTTTTTGCTTCCTCGCATTTCAAATCATTGACTTGATTCTTGCGCTCCTCTGTTCTGCTGTCGGGAGTCTGTATAATATTCTTTATTTCAGTCAGTGTATGCTTAATTTCTAGTTGATTCCCCAATATAACATCGAGGTTCTCATTAGTTTTCTTGTAGATCTCATTAAGTTTATCGGCGGCTTCTAAACAGTTCTTGAGAGACCTTAAAAGTGTGGTTCTGAACTCTAGATCTTCCATTGACAATTTTGTCCTGTTTCTTTGTCTCCGCATTTTGTTATGCTTCCTTGGTGCACCCCCTAGTGGTCTTTGTGCGCAGTCTTATAGTTAAATCTTGTAGCTAATTCCAGGGAGGGTTTGACCTCCAGGCCAAGTGGCTATGAGAATCAGCTGTGTCAGCAGTGAGAGAACTTCTGTCCTCTAGGGAGGTGCTAATCTGGCGTTTGCCTGAGGCTATCCGGCAAATGCCTCTGTGCAGGGCTTGGGCGGGGCGGGTCGCACAGGATCAACAGGGTGGGCCGGAGAGAGCAGTTATGGCGGCTCTCAGTCCTGTCCCCAGGGGCTCTGCCTCTCTGAGTCCCAGCACCCGCTGCAAAGCTCGGAGAGAAAGCTGCACTCGCTCTGACCGAAGCCAGGCAGTCCCGCTTCTCCCGTTTGAGTCTGGGTCCCTAAAGACTTGCCGGATCTGGAGCTCAGAGTCTGCGACTCCCTCCTGATTGAAAACGCCAACCGCGCCCTCCGCCGCCAGCCCGCTCCGCGCGCGCACTCCGCACCTCAGAATTTGACTTCAGCACTGCGCCTCCTCTGAGTGTCCGTATGCGTTTCTCTTTCCTCCTAGTTGTAGGACTTCCACTCAGCCAGCGTTCCTGTGGTTTTGGGTGATGTCCGTTCTGTCTTGTAGTTTCACTTTTGAAGTAGTTGTTCAAAGCAGCAAACTCCGGCGTTAACCTATGCCGCCATCTTGGTTCTCTCTCCCATTCTTCATTTCTGACTGATTGTTTTTCAGGTTTTCATGCCCTTTTTTATGCAGCTGAGCATTCTTAAAACCATTAATTCATACTCTGTTTCTGATGAATTGCTTGCCTACAATTCACTTAGCTCTTTTTCTGAAGATCCCTGTTGTTCCTTTCTTTGTATCACCATTTTTTTGTTTCTTTGTATTTATTTCTGTGTATTAGATAGGACTGCTATGATTCCCAATATTGGTGGACTTCCCTTCTATAATAGTTGTCTTATAGGAACTAGTGGTGTAGGTTCCTTAATCAGATGAGCTTGGTGCTCAAGGAATGTCACTTCTGTGGGTTATATGATTCCTCCTGTTGTGTTTGGTTCTTGATTGCTGCTGACACCTTTGTGGGTGGGATCAGTTCTTGGGCTGGCTGACTCTGAGGCTCAACCCCAACGATGTCTTGACAATTGCTGACAGAACAAAACCAGACTAATCCAAAAACAATACTAGAGGAAAACCAAAACAAACAACAACAAAGAATAAAAAGATATGTCTACTAAAAGACAAGAGACCAAAGAATTTTAGACCTAAAAAAGAAGCAAAAAGAGAGAATATAAAAGAAAAGAAGACATACAGATGAAAAAAGAATAATAAACAGAAATCAAAATTATAAAATACATAATAATAATTTCAAAACAATAATGCTGAACCAAATAAAATATTGAATAGGAAATGAAAAATGAAAGAAAAAATAAAATTAAAATAAGAAATAGGGAAAATGTAATAAAAGGAGAGATATAAGATACATAAACTTAAAAATAAAATAAAATAAAATAAAATAAATACAAAAATAGACAAAAGATTAAAAAGATAAATTAATATCAATAAGTGGACTTTACTTCCACAGATTTAGGTGCCTGCTGCAATTTCTCTTTGGATCTGTTATTTGTGAAGCTTGCTGGATTTTGCTCTAATATTGTCCAAATCTGGACTCTTGGTGTGCTAGTCCTAGGCCTCCCTGGTGGTACTCTGTTGTAAGCCAATGTGAGTCACTGTTCCTGCCTGGCCATCAGCAACCTGACTGACTCACAGCTGGGCAGAGTCCTAAGTAATCCAGTGAGCAGGGCTTCTGGAGCCCAGAAACTGTATCTGCCTTGGGTATCACAATTTGAATATCCTTGCTGGCAGCTGTTCTCCCTTTCCCCATGGAATTGGGCTCCACAGGGGTATCTGGGATCTGGTAGATGGCTTAAACAGACTCACATTAGAGGTCATGCCCATATATTGTAGGAGGGGAGGTAAAGAATCCCTTCCCTTCCCAGGGCTATGCTGGCTGAACCCTGGGGACATCATCTCTGGTTCCTTGTAATGCAGTTAAAGGCCCAAGACACATCTGTCTGTCTCCTGGACCAATGCCTACCCAAAAGATATGGTTGCAAAGCCTCTGCTCTGCCTGGCTCTTTATCACCCCCTTTAAGCCACATCAAGTAGGAGGGGATAAAAATTAATCAGGCCAGCTTGTCACTCTAATCTTTCAGCACATCAAGCCTCCACTGGCTGAGGCTTCTGCCCTGGCTCCATCTGGGAAAAATGTCCAAACCATACATGCACAGATTTCTAGCTCAGAGCTATTCCCCTTTGCCTTGGGTTGCAGCAGGATGGGACAGACCCAGCCATTCTGCAGGTATGGGAAATGGTCACCATGATGTGCTCAAGTTGGGCAAGACTAATCCTCTTTCCCAAGCCACACTGTTCAGCCCTCTTCTGGTTCTATGCTGGAACTTTTCCCAGTGAATATAGGGCTCCTCAGATTCCCTGATGGGTGTATTGATCAGATCCCTTTCCTGGCCCAGGTTTTGCCCCATGGCCCCTCAAAGACATAGGTCAGAGAGAACCTCCCAGTCTGGTGTTATAACAAAGAAATCACTCTTTGTCTGGGATGATGCAGTCTGAGGTTCCTAGTTCGACCAAACCCCCACTGATTCTCACTGCTTGATGCTACATGGGCTCACTTTCCCTTCTCTGTCTCCCTAGATTGGGGATTCATGCATGGTCTGAGACCCCACACTATCAATGGATGGGGCTTCCGTTATCATGCTTTCCCTCCAGCTTTGCAGGTTCAAACGTGCACCAGTTGTCTCACCCTCTCCGTGTTTCCTCCTATTATTTCTCCATATTCCCTGAATACAATACTCCATATCAGCCACACTTCAGCTGTTTTTGTTAAGCAAAATGCTCTACAGTTTAGCACAAGCCCAATCCAGAGTTTGGAGCAAGCTGATGGAGCCTCCACCTACTCTGTAGCCATCTGTAAATTATGTTGATTGTTTCAATCCATGAAAATGAAATAGCTTTTCTTTTCTTTGTGTCTTTTTCAATCTCTTAATAATGATTTGTAGTTTTCAGTGTGTAGTTCCTTCACATCCTTTGTATTCCTAGGTATTTTATTCTTTTTATTGCAATTGCAAAAAAATTATTTTTTCCTATTTCATTTTCTGATATTTCATTGTTATTATATAGAAATGCAAAGGGTTTTTGTACATTGGTTTTGCAGTTGTATTGGTTTTATAGTTGTATCCTGCAACTATACTGTATTTGTTTACTGTTTTTACTGTTATTTGATTTTATTGTTATTTGAGTGGCTTTCTTTTTTTTTTTAATTAAATCTTTATTGTTCAGATTATTACATTTGTTCCTCTTTTTCCCCCCATAACTCCCCTCCTCCCAGTTCCCGCCCCACCCTCCGCACTCACTCCCCACCCACTGTCCTCATCCATAGGTGCACGATTTTTGTCCAGTCTCTTCCCGCATCTCCCACACCCCTTTCTCCCCCAAGAATAGTCAGTCCATTCCCTTTCTATGTCCCTGATTCTATTATAATCACCAGTTCATTCTGTTCATCAGATTGTTTATTCACTTGATTCTTAGATTCACTTGTTGATAGATGCATATTTGTTGTTCATAATTTGTATCTTTACCTTTTTCTTCCTCTTCCTGTTCTTAAAGGATACCTTTCAGCATTTCATATAATCCTGGTTTGGTGGTGATGAACTCCTTTAGCTTTTCCTTATCTGTGAAGCTCTTTATCTGACCTTCAATTCTGAATGATAGCTTTGCTGGATAAAGTAATCTTGGTTGTAGGTTCTTGGTATTCATCACTTTGAATATTTCTTGCCACTCCCTTCTGGCCTGCAAAGTTTCTGTTGAGAAATCAGCTGACAGTCGTATGGGTATTCCCTTGTAGGTAACTGAGTTTCTTTCTCTTGCTGTTTTTAAGATTCTCTCTTTATCTTTTGCTCTTGGCATTTTAATGATGATGTGTCTTGGTGTGGTCCTCTTTGGATTCCTTCTGTTTGGGGTTCTCCACGCTTCTTGGACCTGTAAGTCCATTTCTTTCACCAGGTGAGGGAAGTTTTCTGTCATTATTTCTTCAAATAGGTTTTCAATATCTTGCTCTCTCTCATCTTCTGGCACCCCTATAATTCTGATGTTGGTACGCTTGAAGCTGTCCCAGAGGCTCCTTACACTATCCTCGCATTTTTGGATTCTTTTTTCATTTTGCTTTTCCGGTTGGGTGTTTTTTGCTTCCTCGCATTTCAAATCATTGACTTGATTCTTGCGCTCCTCTGGTCTGCTGTTGGGAGTCTGTATAATATTCTTTATTTCAGTCAGTGTATGCTTAATTTCTAGTTGGTTCCCCAATATAACATCAAGGGTCTCATTAGTTTTCTTGTAGATCTCATTAAGTTTATCGGCGGCTTCTAAACAGTTCTTGAGAGACCTTAAAAGTGTGGTTCTGAACTCTATATCTTCCATTGACAATTTTGTCCTGTTTCTTTGTCTCCGCATTTTGTTATGCTTCCTTGGTGCACCCCCTAGTGGTCTTTGTTTGAAGTCTTATAGTTAAATCTTGATTGTTGTAGCTAATTCCAGGGAGGGTTTGACCTCCAGGCCAAGTGGCTATGAGAATCAGCTGTGTCAGCAGTGAGAGAACTTCTGTCCTCTAGGGAGGTGCTAATCTAGCCTTTGCCTGAGGCTATCCGGCAAATGCCTCTGTGCAGGGCTTGGGCGGGGCGGGTTGCACAGGATCAACAGGGTGGGCCGGAGAGACCAGTTATGGCGGCTCTCAGTCCTGTCCCCAGGGGCTCTGCCTCTCTGAGTCCCAGCAATGGCTGCAAACCTCGGAGAGAAAGCTGCACTCTGTCTGACCGAAGCCAGACAGTCCCGCTTCTCCCGTTTGAGTCTGAGTCCCTAAAGACTCGCCTGTATCTGGAGCTCAGAGTCTGCGACTCCCTCCCGATTGAAAACGCCAACCGCGCCCTCTGCCGCCAGCCCGCTCCACGCACTCTGCTCCTCAGAATTTGACTTCAGCACTGCGCCTCCTCTGAGTGTCCGTATGCGTTTCTCTTTCCTCCTAGTTGTAGGACTTCCACTCAGCCAGCATTCCTGTGGTTCTGGGTGATGTCCGTTCCGTTTTTTAGTTTCACTTTTGAAGTAGTTGTTCAAGGCAGCAAACTCCGGCGTTAACCTATGCCGCCATCTTGGTTCTCCCAACACCCAGAAATTGATGGTATTTTAATTAATCAATAATGAGCTCACAGAAAAAGAAACTTTAAAAAATCCCATTTACCATTGCAACAAGTAAATTAGGTTTCCTAGGAATAAACTAAACTAAGGAGGTAAAAGACCTATACTTAGAAAACTGCAGAGTATTGAAAAAAGAGGTAAAGATATAACAAGTGGAAGAATATATAATGTTCATGGATTGGTAGAATCAACATTAAAATGTCCACACTACTCAAAGCAATCTATAGATTCAATACAATCCTTATTAAATTACAAATGGCCTATATCACAGACCTAGAACAAACTCTCCAAAAATTTATATGGAACAAAAAAAGACCCTGAATAGCCACAGCAATTCTGAGAAAGAAGACAAAAGTTGGAGGGATCACAATACCAGACATCAAGTTATATTACAAAGCCACTGTTCTCAAAACTGCCTGGTACTGGCACAAGGACAGACATATAGACCAATGGAACAGAACAGAGAACCCAGAAATCAACCCAAGCCAGTATGTTCAAGTAACATTTGACAAAGGAGGTAAGAGCATACAATGGAGTCACAACAGTCTCTTCAATAAATGGTGTTGGGAAAATTGGACAGATACATGCAAAAAAATGAAACTAGACAACGTACTTACACCATACACAAAATAAACTCAAAATGGATAAAAGATTTAAACATAAGACGGGAAACTATAAAAATCTTAGAAGAATCTACAGGCAGAAAAATATCAGACATATATTATAGCAATATCTTTACTGATACATCTCCTAAGACAATGGAAACTAAGGAGAAAATAAACAAATGGGACTACATCAAAATGAAAAGCTTCTGCACAGCAAAAGAAACCATCAACAAAACAACAAGAAAGCCTACTGCATGGGAAAGCATATTTGCCAGTGTTATCTCTGATAAGGGTGTAATATCCAAAGTTTATAGGGAACTTATACATCTTAACAAAAGAAAGATTAACAATCCAATCAAAAAATGGGCAAAGGACCTAAATAGACACTTTTTGAAAGTGGACATACAGAAGGCCAAGAGATATGAAAAATGCTCAAAGTCACTAATCATCTGAGAGATGCAAACCAAAACGACAATGAGGTACCATCTCACACCTGTCAGAATGGCTATCATCAACAAATCAACAAATGACAAGTGCCAGTGAGTATGTGAAGAAAAAGGAACCTTGTTGCACTGCTGGTGGTAATGCAGACTGGTGCAGCCACTGTGGAAACCAGTGTGGGTTTTCCTCAAAAAATTAAAAATGGAACTCCCATTTGACCCAGCAATCTCACCTGTAGAAAAATATCCTAAGAAATCAGAAACACCAATCAGAAAGAATATATGTACCCCTATGTTCATAGCAGCACATTTTACAATAGTTAAGATTTGGAGCAGCCTAAGTGCTCCAAATTAGTGGATTAATAACCTGGGGTTCTAGGGGGTAGGGGGAGGCTGGGTTGGGTGCCAGGGCCATTGGTACTCTCTTCCTTTTCTTTGTGTCTGTGGTATGCGCAAAGAGTGTGGACAGATGTTGTGCTTTCCTTCTTCCTTACCTGTCAAGGTGGAGAGACTTCTGATCTTTTGCTACCTCTTTAAATTCAAAAGAACAGTAAGTTGATAACTGGCATTTGAGGCAGTGACACCTTTGTTTTCCTCTCACTAGTGCACACAAAATTTCCAGTGCACAGCCCTGATCCTACCACACATCACACTCTTAGTAAAGCTCCTGCAACTTTGGAGCCTCTGCTCATGTGTGGGTATTCCCCTGGGAACAGGGATGGTTATGGCCACTCTTAGAGTCTTCTTAATGTGCTTCTGAGCCAGGGAGACCATACAACTCCAGTCTGGGCCTAGGTGAGGGTGTTAGTGCTCCAGCCCCATGGGAACTAGATATTGGGCAACAGGGAGATGGGAGACAGCTTCTTGCTAGGACCAGGTTGAGGTGGAAGTGAGCCCCTCTCCCTTGCATCCTGTTCCCTGGGCATGTGATAGCTTGAGCTTGGGAAAGGAGCAGCCCCCGCCTAGCCAGTGCTAGCCAGTATGGAAGCATGGGAAGGGTCTGACCAAAGTGATATGTATCCTCTGAGGGACAGGCCCACTGCCACTCTGTTTTGAGGATGGCTCCCACCCATTGACTCAGCCCTTTCTGGGGTTTCACCCCTTGCCCCTCACTTTGGGTTTTCTCCACCAGCCTCAGACACCTCCATGCACCCAGAGCTCATTAGGCCAGACTAAGGTTGCCAAAGTTAGCTTCACTGTCCTGGGCAGACTGGAGCCACAGGGCTGAGCCAGCAGCTTTATCTTCTTCATTTTGCTTTGTGCTTTTTCTTTTGTTTTTCTTTCTATTTTAAGTTCAGACCAAAAAATTCTGGAGTCATCCTCTACCCCTAACCCTTCCAGAGACCCTCCAGCTGAAAACAGAGCCTGAGTTCAGGGACCCGAGTCCTAATGGTGTACTTTGGGAGTGAGGGCTCCTGGGTAAGCCCTCAGGCAGTATCTGCAGCCCTGAGACAGCTCCTCTTTCTCTGTTGGGAAATGCAAGACTGAGCCCAGGGTCTCTTCTTCCAGCAGGTCAATAAGGGGCAGGGCTTGCTGCAGGCCCCTTTGCTTTCCCTACCCAACCAGACTCCCTCAGCACCTAAACCACATCACACAAAGTCTCTACTGCATGGGAAGTGCACACTTGCCTAGCCTGTGTGTGGCCTCTTCTGCTATGGGCAACCACAAATGTGAGGTGACTTGTGAAAGTAGGTGATTCATTTGCAGACCTTAGGGAATGGGTGCAAAGGCCCCTCACTCAAGGACGTTTGTGAGACATCATAACACCTCAATGGGGAGGGAGAGGGATGGAGTTATAGCTGTTTTGTTTAATTGGAATTTGAAGAGGGATGGTGTCCTTACTTTATGTCCTTCCGAGAAAAGGGGAGGGACACTGTGATCGCACTCTTGTACTGACCACCACCACTGTCAGTCATCACACTGAGTTTACTTCCCTCCAGTGTTTGGAAAATTCAGGTCAGAGCTGCAAGTATGCAGTCCTCAAGTATCATAGAAAAGCAATTCACCTATGACTGATCTCTCCATTCAGAAGTGTGTAGTCTTAATGTACAGTGATGTGAAACTGCTATTTTATAATCTTTTCATTAAAAGCTTGATTGAAAACTAAACAAAATGAAACAAAACAAAAAAGCTTGTGGTACATTTACACCAAGCATGTCAAACTCAAAGGCTTACATGGACCAAATAAACAAGGTTTAAGTTTATGTGAGCTACAAAATCCAGAAGTTTCAATTTTCATAGAAACTTAGGTTTATTTCGATGGAGACATGCTGCATATATAGGGCTGAAATAAAGGAGTAATTGTTAATATAAAATAATAGAACACTTTAATAAAAATTAATATTTTAACACTAACTGCTTTGGCTCAATTGATAGAGCAACAGCCTACGGACTCAAGGGTTCCAGGTTGGATTCCGGTCAAAGGCATGTACCTTGGTTGCAGGCACATCCCCAGTAGGGAGTGTGCAGGAGGCAGCTGATATATGTTTCTCTCTCATAGATGTTTCTAACTCTCTATCACTCTCTCTTCCTCTGTAAAAAATTAATAAAACATATTTTTAAAAAGTTAATATTTTATCTTGAACATTAACTTACCAGACACTGAGTAACTGCACAAATGAATAAGCGTAATGCAAATAAACCTATTTTTCTTGTTCTCCGAAAGCTAAACATTTCCTGTTGTGCACAGTAAACAAGTCAGTACAAGACTAATGACTTGGCAATTGGCTGCTAAAGTATTCGCTGCTAGTATTAGAGGAGAGAAATAGTGCGCCTGTGGGTAAGGCACGTAAGGGAAATGAATGCAACAGGAATAATCAGTCATTAGCTAACGTTGTAGTTTTTTATTAATAATTATGTATAACAGGATATTGTAAAAATTAAGATAAAATATTTATTAAAATGGTTCTTACATACTGTTATATTGGCTAGGCCACAAAAAAATATTCATTGTGGGCTGCATGCAGCCCACAGGCCATGAGTTTGACATGCTTGGCCTACATCATACTCAATGGGCATAAACAAAAAGCATTCATCCTAAGAACAGGAACAAGACAGGGGTGTACACTTTCACCCCTCTAATTCAACATAGTACTGGAAGTGATCAGAGACGAGACCAAATAAAAACAACCAAATTGGTAAGAAGGAAGAAAAATTGTTATTGGAAGATGACATGATATTGAACATAGAAAAACCTAAGGACTCCAACAAAAAACTACTAGATTAATAAATGAATATGGCAATGTAGCAGGATACAAAATTAACACCCAAAAATTGATGGCAATTTTATACGCTAATAATGATCTCTCAGAAAGAGAAACTAAAAACACATTGCATTTACCATTGCAAAAACAACAAAAAAATAAGATACTTAAGAATAAAGTTAACCAAGTAGGTAAAAGGCCTGTACTTGGAAAGCTACAGAACATTGAGAAAAGAGTTAGAGGAAGATATACACAGGTGGAAGAATATACCCTGTTCATGAATTGGTAGAATTAACACTATCAAAATGTCCATACTACCAAAAGCAATCTATAGATTCAATGCTATCCCAATTAAATCCCAAAGACTCCAAAAACATTTATGGATCCATAAAAAGATCCTGAATTTGCCGCAGCAATCTTGAGAAAGAAGAACAAAGCTGGAGGGTTCACAGTACCAGATATCAAGTTATATTACAAAGCCACTGTAATCAAAACAGTCTAATATTGGCACAAGAACAGTCATAACAAGGGAACAGAATAGAGAACCCAGAAATCCACCCAAACCATTGTGCTCAAGTAATATTTCACATTGGAGGCAAGAGCATACAAGGAGTCAAGACAGGCTCTTCAATAAATGCTGTTAGGAAATTTGGACAGCTACATGCAAAAAAAAAAAAAAAAAAAAAGGAATTAGACCACCAACTTACACCATACACAAGAATAAACTCAAAATGGATAAAAGACTTAAATATGTAATGACGCCATAAAAATTCTAGGAGAACATGTAGGCAGCAAAATATCAGACATCTCATGTAGCAGAATTCTCACAGACACATTGCAAATTAAAACTACAACAAGGTACCACCTCACTCCTGCCATCATGGCTATCAGCAATAAATCAACAAACAACAAATGCTGGGGAAGATGTGAAATAAAAGGAACCCTTCTACATTGCTGGTGTAATGCAGACTGGTACAGCCACTATAGAAAACAGTCTGGAATTTCCTAAAAATAAAACAAACAAAAAAAAAAAACGACAAAAAACAAATATGGAACTGCCAATTGACCCAGTGATCTCATTTTTAGGAATATATACTAAGAAACCTGAAACAAAGATCAGAAATTATATATAACTGAGTGGCCAGATTATTATGACCACCTGACGTTTGTAGGCAAATTAGCTATAATTTCACGCTGAAGTTGCTAGAGGGCCAGACCATTATAAATAGGGAAGCAGGTTGTTTACCACGATAGTAGAAGTGATTTTTTCCTGATGATATGGGTAAACAACGTGACTTAACAGCCTTTGAACATGGGATATATATAGGTATACTGAGTGGCCAGACTATTATGACCACCCCAACAGTACTTCGTTGGGCCACCTTTTGCTTTCAATACTGCGGCAATTCTTCTTGGATTGACTCCAAGAGATGTTAAAAGGTGATGCGAGGAATCTGACACCATGCCTGATGAATAGCGCTGTCAAGTTCTGTGAGATTTGATGGTTGTGGAACCAGCTGCCTGATGGCTCTTTTAACTTCATCCCACAAATCCTTAATTGGATTGAGATCTGATGATTGTGGGGGCCACCTAAGCAAGGTAAAGTCTCCCTCATGTTCTTGAAACCACTCCTGCATAATATGAACACCGTGGCATGGCGCATTGTCTTGCTGGAAGAAGCCATCTCCATTGGGATATGCCATCAACATGATAGGATGAACTTGATCAGCAATGCTACTTAGGTATGCTGTGCTATTCAGATGTTGTTCCACACAAATTAAAGGACCCAAATTGTGCCAGGAAAATGTGCCCCAAACCATAACACTGCCCCCACCAGCTTGAAGGGCTGTACTCATGCATGTGGGGTGCATACTTTCATGCTGTTTCTGCCAAATTCTTACTCTGTCATATGCACGATGCAACTGGAAACGTGATTCATTGGACCACATGACTTTTTTCCAATGCTCAACTGTCCAATGCTTGTGTTCCTGTGTGAATTGAAGATGTTTTATCTTGGTAACTGCAGACAGCAAAGGTGTTCAACAGGCCTTTAGCTTCCATGTCCTATATGATGCAGTGTACGGCTAATTTGCCTACAAACATCAGGTGGTCATAATAATCTGGCCACTCAGTATGTATGTACCCCTTTGCTCAAAGCAGCATTATTCCCAATAGCTAAGATCTGGAAACAGCCCAAGTGCCCATCAGTAGATGAATGGATAAAAAACAAAAAACAAAAACAAAAAAAACACAAAAAACTGTGATCCATTTACATAATTGAGTACCATGCAGCTGTAAATAAAGAAGGGTCTCTTACCCTTTGAGACAGCATGGAGGGAGCTGGAAAGAAATAAGCCAGTCAGAGAAAGACAAGTATCACATGATCTCACTTATATGTGGAATCTGATAAACAAAATAAATTCACGAACCAAAGTGACCCAGAGACATTGAAGCATGCAACAGACTGATGAATTTCCAAAGAACTAATATGCATATATGCCTAACTCATGGACATAGGCAATAGTGTGGTTAAGGCCTAGCAACAGGGTGGGAGCAGGGTAGAGAAGGTCTATGAGCAAAAAAAAAAAAAAAAAAAATGGGAGATCTGTAATAATTTTAACAATAAAGATTCAATTAAAAATACTGTCTTATCAGCTTTTAATATACCTACTGTTAACTATAGTCACAGTGCTTTATATTACATACATAGGACTCATTCATCTTACATTTGGAAGTGCACATCTGCCAGAGTCCATTCATTGTCTTCACTAGCTGAGTAGACAGAGACCCCCCAAAAGCTAGTAACCTTTGAAGTACTAGCAAAGGTCAGGAAAGTGCACCATCCAGTTAATCTAGGAACCACCCAGTTAATTTAGGTAATAATAGTTGAAGCATCCCCACCTTAGTTCACTTAATTCCTTAGATACTTATGTAGATCCTTGTTGATTATTGTTATTCAGATACTCTGCCTACTCCTGGAAATCTATTAATGAGCTAATCAGATACTTTGTCTATTCCTGGCAATTGTCTGATGATCTGTGTGTCATTGAAACCTCCTTACCCTAAGGGCTACTCCAGATCAATAAAAGATTGGAGTGGCCTGAGCATCAGTGGAAGTCCTTCAGGACTTGTCTGCCTGGTCCCCCAATATTGCAAAATTATCTCGTGTCTTTTTCTCTCATTTGTTGTGCGGCTCCTCTTTCAGATACCGAACCCTACTCCACGTGGGACATGGAAGAAAACACACTCGACATCTGGCGCCCAACAGGTAATCTGGAAGTGCAGGACTCGCTGGAGCGAGAAAAGGAAGTTTTCACCGAAAAGGCGTGGAAAACTCACCGAAAAAAGGTGAGGGGAATTATACTGCATGCAATGCCCAGGATCAACTACAGAAGCCCGGGTCTGTAAGTACACTGGGAATGTTTTCCTAACCAGGCTAACAAACGGGGCAGGATTTGGCTTTAAAAATTTAGATTTGGCTTTAAAAAGGTACATTTGGCTTTTAAAAACTAAGAAACTTTATTATAGGCTTTTGATTTGCATGTTGAAAGTGTTAAAATTTTAGAAGGTAATCTTTTACAGTTTTTGCATGTTATTATAGAATATAACCTTTGTTTTTCTTGAGAAAGGTACTCTTTTAGATCAGGCTGAAAAAATAGTGCCATGGTCATCTTAATGTGTTTTCTTATCTTAATTTGTATTTGGAATCTATCTGTAATAAGAAATGAAACCCCGCTGCCGGATCGCTCTCTGGTTCGGAGAGATTCAAAGGTGGCAGGAGAGCACAGAGCTATAAGCTCTTCCTCAATGAGATTACTTAATGTTCTATTTAAAAACTACCTGAGAACATGTCAGGAAGTGCAAAGTCTAGCCAAGGTCACCTTGGGTGCTAGCTATTACTTTGGAAAGCGAAAAAGAAAAAAAAAATTAAAATCTGTTTTTCTATTAAGCATGACTTTGGGAACAAATACGCCATCTGAGTCATTTGCTGAAACTTCCTCCAAAGCAGGATATGGTGGAAAGGAAAAGGGAGCACATGGCGATCCAATATGGACGCCCCCTCTCCAGTATTCTAATTTAAAGTCTCCTTCTCTTAATTGAATAATTTTACAAAACAGTTTTACAAAATTTAAAAAATGCGTCTGGGATTTCTGTTCATGTGTAAAGAGAAAACCTGGCTTGAAACTAATGCGCGCATCATCCAATTTTTGGACATCTAGATAGAGTTTTGAGTTGGAGCCTCTTTACAACTGTACAGAATAAAACCCAAGACTGATTATTTCCTAAGGAAAATGGCGAATTTAACCCAGGGTAGAAATTCTAGCAACAAGATTGGTATTTTTCCATAATAAACTGATTTTTGAAATGTTAATGAAGCCTGTTCCAAAGCTAACTTTAAGACCTCTAAAAGAAAAAATCAGTAAAATTGTCTCTATTACAAAAATTTGCTAAAGTAAATGCCTTAAAATAATTGGATTCGAATCTCAAGAATTATTAAAAATTTCTTAATTTTAAAAATCTAAGTAGCCCGGTAAAAAACCGGCCCTTTGTTAATTAAAAAGGCTAGGCACACCTTTCTGATGGAAAAAGGGGCTAGTTGCTTCCTGCCTGCAGCAAATTCTTAAAGATTGTGGTCAATTTACATCTGATTGGTCCAGGGTAGGCCTAACCTGTTTTGCCAGGGAAAACAGTTCCTCCCCACCCCCTCCCCAGGCCAATTTTGAAACTTCCCACCAGCAAGCAAGGGGCAGGAAACAATGTAGCTACAAGCTTGTTTCTTGACCTTCTCCAGAGGAAAAAATTATGGTCGTTTTAAAATCAAAGGCTGGGCCAGGCCTGCCTTGCCAGCCTCAAGTGTGGTTTTCTAAAGATGTTGTGAAATTTAAGACCTTGGAGTTTATACCTAGGTATCTTGAAATGACATAATACTGAATTAAATGAGATCTGAGTATGCCTCTTACAAAATCTAGAGGACAGTATTAAATCTGTTGGTTGATTATGTCTTGCATTTTTAAAGTTTATTCTTAATGTTACTGATTGAGCAATGCTAAATATTTGACTTGCCAGCTAAAAGTTTAAAATTCTGATTGAATTGGGAAAAATTATATAATTATAGTAGCTAAATGCTTAAAAAAAATTTATTTTTGAGAAAATTTTTGTTTCCTCTGAAATAATTAGAATTCAAAATATGTTGCTTATTGATCTGATAAAAAGAGGATTAATTTTGTGATCTCAACTGAAATTTTTAATACAAAAACCAGTTTAAACTTAATTGATATTCTTTAAAATAATTATAAAAGGTATAAACAGCTAATGAGATTTCTGCTTGTCTGAATATAATGTTGGCCATCTATCTTTTAGGGGTTTTGGTTTCCTCTTCCCTTGTTTATTGTGATAATAAGGAAATCATGTTTTCTGTCAGAGAACAGTTTAGACAGCCACAATGTTGGGCTCCATGACTTGGCAGCCGCCATGTTGGCCGCATGGCTTACCACGCCCCTGGGGGTCGCCATCTTGAAACAGCAAAGGCCCCTCCCTCTGACTTAGCCAATCACAAAAGGAATGTCTGCTCACTGAGGCAGGATGGGATTTCAGGGGTGGAGTTTTAAGACGGAGTTTAACTATGGAAATGCGGATGGGGCAGAAAGTGTGCTTGCCTCTCAGATTTATTTAATACTATTTTTAAAAAGATATTTTTAATACTTAATAAGTTAGCAATCACGGTCTTAATATAATTTCAGTGGTATGTTAGACCAATGTTTTCAGCAGTTGGCTTTATAAGGGCCGACAATAGAGCTCATATTTCTTAAAAGGCTTGTAGATAGAGACATTTTTAAAAGATATCTAAAATTCTCAGTAGAACCACAGTTATACATATATTATAAACAAATTAATAGTAATTGATTCCATGGTCAAGACTAGATCCTATTATGTTGAGAACTGTTTTTAAGTGTTAAAAATTTTTTAATTAGATATGTATTTGACAGTTTTTCCCGAGTGCAATATTTCAAAATATAATATACTTGGTTGCATAAGGAATTTCTTCCAAATAAAAGAAAAAAATTATTTATTAGCAGCAATGACTTTATTTAAACTAACAAAAGCTCCTTGCCACTGCATTTTAAATTAGGCTGGAGGTGGGACAGCATTTGCACCTCGTGTATCAGACATAAAACTTTACTAAATTTACTAATCTTTGTAAGCAATTGAATCCTAGTAAAGTAAATTCTTCTGAAAAGGTTACTGAAGGCTTCCCATGATTCCTCTGTATATGCAAATAAACCAAAGGGTATACTCTTTAAAAATATAATTGCTAACATTTACAGATTGTTGTTAAAATTCTAAATCTGACAATAATTAGTCACCATAAATGAAAAATCACTTGAAATATATAGCTTTGCGACAGTATTTGTTAAAATCTCAAAAGGCAACCATGTTCCTTACATTTGTTGCTTGTGTGAGAAAGAAAGCTGTCTGGAAGGAAATAAAAAGAGGTTTCCTACAGATGTCTAACTAAAATTAAAAATCAATATATTGGGCCTCATAAGCTAAATTAAATAATTTGTGTTTTGCCTCCTTATACAAAGTTTATGTAAATTTACCCAAAGACTAATACCAGAAATTTAATTAATGTCATTTACTGTCCATAACTTAGGACAAGTAAAGTTAAAAGAATAAATGTTATTTCAAACTGACTTAAAATTGGCAAATTGGGCTAAGTGGATATTCAGGGGAACTTAGCTGTCACCTATTAAAATATAAACTACTACAATTTTTATATAAGACCTCCATCATTATACCAAAAAACACTAGGCAGGAACCAATTCCTGGAGCTTTAACTGTTTTTACTGATGGGTCATCTAATGGGAAAGCTGCCTATCATACTATAAATTCTGACCGAGTCATACTGACCAGTCATACTTCTGTGCAAAGAATTGAGTTAGAAGCTATTAAGGCTGTTTTGCAAGATTTACAACAGCCTGTTAACAGAATTTCTGATTCCTCTTATGCTTCGGGCCTAGTAAGTAGAATTGAAACTGCCGGTTGAAATGGTTTAGTGACCAAAGTTTATTCTTACTATTTAAGCAAGTTCAACTGATTGTGCAGCAGAGAAAATACCCTTTTTATATCACCCATATCAGGGCTCACAGCGTATTACCTGGCCCATTAACTAAGGGAAATGCACATGCTGATCAATTGGTTGCTTTATTAAAAGAGGCTTCAGAGTCTCATCAGCATTTAAAAATCCCAACTTGGAAAACAAAAAAGGGGGATGATGGAGAAATCACCTTCAGGTAGGCTGCACCTAGCTTTAATTACTCTGAATTTTTTCACTTGTGATGCTGATGGAAAGAAACCTATGGAGCTACATTGGTGTCAGAATAAAAGGAACAGCCCAGAAACCACCTGGGGCACGGTAAAGTGAAGTATGGTAACAACCATTTCAGGTAAAAACTATAGTATCATACTGATCTTAAAAGGCACATTTTTCCTTTACCTGGGAAGGACAGCACAGCTATCCCAAGGTCAGAGGGCTCCAGTTAACTTGTCAACTCAGTGTTCTGGAGACTCAAAACTGTAATTTAGATATCATGCCTAAGTTTAACCAGGTCACCCAAGGGTTCTAGACCCAAAACTAATCTGGATAACATGCCTAAGTTTAACCTAGGTTACCAAGGACTCTAGATAATGTGTTTACCCAAAAAACTGTAATTTAGATAGCATACTGTCTCTGCTTCTGTAAATTTCTTTTTTAAAAAAACTAGGTTCCTCATTCCAAACCTTGAGTTTAAAATTTAAGTTGTCATGACCTAGATAGAGCAAAGAATATTCTTACATGCTATTATTCTACAAGTTTTATTAATAATTTTTGATGCTTTACAACAGTATATTATGCATTTATCCCAAACAAACTTAAAAATTAATTCTTTAAATCTTTTGAGAATGTGAAGGGATTTATTCCCTCCTGGGAAGGCACTTAAGCATTCTGTATTGACCTCTCTTGACCTTTTTTGCCAAAAGGATTCCAATTGTCTACAGCTGTTACCTGACTCTCTGTTCAAGCTGAGATCATGAAAAGCTGGTACCATGGATCTGTCTCTTGCCCAATGGCTTAAGCTGGGCCCTCTCTGGAGAAGAAACCTGGGTTCCCTATGATCAATGCTGGGACCCCACCAGCAGGTGAGGGGATCCAAAGGAAGTTGCTGGGCATGGAGGCCACAGGGACATAGGCTACCAAGGAGACAAAACTGAACCTCACATCACCCTACTTGGCCCAGAGATGGCTGGTAGTTAAAGACGTGTAAGACCCCACAGGGTGGGGCGACCTAAGACAGGCACATTCGGGGGCCAGTAGGACAAAACTTGGGGTACAACAGAGGTGGGGCACAGATCCTCACCCCCCCCAATGGTGCAGGGGCTTGAACACTCGCCCCTTCTGAGGAAGGTCTCCTATCCCATGGCTGCTTCTTGCTTCCCATGCCCAGCCCAGATCAGGAACCAAATAACAAAAGAGATTTGGTCCAGCTGAAATCAGAATCGAGATAAACGGAGGCTTGGCTAACAGACCCTATGTCTAAATCTAGCCTAACAACAGGAATGCTTGGGCCTCCTCAAGGACGTAAAGTGATCCTTTCAATTAATATTTACAGTGTAAATTAAGACTATTGTTAAAATATTAAATTTGACAGTAACATAGTTGTCACGTTTTCAAATTAAATTTGGCTAACTTGAAAGAAGTAATTATTAAAAAAATATTAACCAAAATTCTCATTTCGTGGTAAACATGCTATGAACCTAAAGCATGTTCAGGTTCATTTTCTTGCGCAAAAAAAATAATATTTAAAGCTATCTAGACTGCATTATACAATTTCCAGAAAGACTTCTAATTAAATCAAAAAACGGGGGATAGTGGAAAAATATAGTGGAAAAATGCCATGTAAGAAAATAGGTCTTATAACTAAATTAAAATTTTTTCGTTAGCGAGACACCCAGAAAAAACACACATTATGCCAGGGTAAGCCAGGGAAGATCATTTTAAAGAAAAGACCCCAAGTAAGGTTTTCTCCTTTAACCTTTGGTCGAGAATATGTTTGTATACTTTCAGAGAACAGCGAGAAGACCATGTGGATTCCTGTAACAACGGATCCCAGAAAGCCAGCCACAAAGACAGAAGAGACAGTTCAGCGATGGAGATGGTGAAGACGCCTTGCCATGCTAGCAGTCAGCAGCTGTGCGTCACTGCTGGGTGCACAGGACCAGACCATAAAGGACCGGACCTGCATTTTCCACCAATCAGAACCAACATTTCATTGCTGGCATGTACACACGAACTGTCGGACATTGAGACTTGGACTCAGAACTGTTGGACATTGAAATTGGGATTTGTTCTTATATTTCTAGTCTACAGATACTTGATTTTTTAAAGAAAAAATATGGGGGAGATGCCGGAGTCCATTCATTGTCTTCACTAGCTGAGTAGACAGAGACCCCCCAAAAGCTAGTAACCTTTGAAGTACTAGCAAAGGTCAGGAATGTGCACCATCCAGTTAATCTAGGAACCACCCAGTTAATTTAGGTAATAATAGTTGAAGCATCCCCACCTTAGTTCACTTAATTCCTTAGATACTTATGTAGATCCTTGTTGATTATTGTTATTCAGATACTCTGCCTACTCCTGGAAATCTATTAATGAGCTAATCAGATACTTTGTCTATTCCTGGCAATTGTCTGATGATCTGTGTGTCATTGAAACCTCCTTACCCTAAGGGCTACTCCAGATCAATAAAAGATTGGAGTGGCCTGAGCATCAGTGGAAGTCCTTCAGGACTTGTCTGCCTGGTCCCCCAATATTGCAAAATTATCTCGTGTCTTTTTCTCTCATTTGTTGTGCGGCTCCTCTTTCAGATACCGAACCCTACTCCAAGTGGAACGTGGAAGGAAACACACTCGACACATATCTTTTGACTATCCTTACCATTTTGTACACCTCTGACCTCTGGCAACCATTAATCTATTTCTGCGTCTGTGATTTGATTTTGTTTTGTAGATTCCACACGTAAGTGATATCACACAGTATCTGTCTTTCACTGTCTGACTTACATCACTTAGCATAATTCCATCAAGGTCCACATATGCTGTCTCAAATTCAGGCTTTCCTTTTATATGACTGAATGATATTCCATTACATATACATAAATAATTTATTTTATTCTTTGTCTAATCATCTGTTGATAGACCAGTTTTAACTCCTTATGCTTGTTTATGTCCCTCTGCCTTTGTATAAGCTATTTCTTCTGCTTAAAAAAATTCTAACATTTCCAAATAAAATAGTACTTCCATGAAGTCTTTAACAACCTATGGTGATTCATCACCCCCTCCTAAGTATCCATAGCACTTTATTTTAACTCTGTTATAGGACTTAGTACATTGTATTTATAATTAGTCTCTTGGGTCTTACCAACCTATAGTATACATTTTATTGCTCTTGCATGTACTGGCTCATACAAGACCTCAAATCCATCCAAAACGTTCTCCTCCACATGAATATCACTGGTATTTCTGTGTATCCTAAAGGTGTGGTTTAAAGGATCTTTCAAACAGGTCTTCTCCTGCCAGGTCCCAGTGCAGTTCTGTCACCCAATACAGTTCTGCTGGCTGTTGTCACTTTTTTGTTAACTACAGTCTCCCATTTGTTGCATTCTACTGCTTTGCTCAGACCTAAGTCAGCCACTGGGCTGCTGCCTCTATTGGTCACCAGAGCCAATGTGGATTCCCATGAATAGTAGTTTACAGACAAAAAAGACTTCAGCCCTAGCCGGTTTGGCTTAACCGATAGAGCATCCACCTGTAGACTGAAGGGTCTTGGGTTCAATTATGGTAAAGGGCGCATGCCCAGGTGGTGGGCTCAATCCCCAGTAGGGGGCATGCAGGAGGCAGCCGATCAATGATTCTCCCTCATAACTGCTGTTTTTATCTTTCTCTCCCTCTCACTTCCTCTCTGAAATTCTATATAATGAAGAGGGAATATGCAAATTGTCACTCTGCCACAAAGATGGTGGCACCCACAGCGGAGGCAGGATTTCCATAACGCAAGATGGCTGCACCCACAGCAGAAGCCGAGTTCCCATAAGAAGCCTTAAAGAGCAATCAGCAGGGACCTGAGACTGCGCCCCCGCAGTACCCCCCATAGGGCTTGACAAGGGACCTCAGGCCACTCCCTCCGCTCTAGTGCCAGGCTGGGGGACCTTAGGCCGTGCCGCCCACCCAGCAGGGCACTTGACGGGAGACCTCAAGGTGAGCCCGCTGCCCTGGTGCTGGGGCAAGGGACCTCAGGCTGCACCCTCCAACCTGCAGGCCTTGACAGGAGACCTCAAGGTGTGCCCCTTGCCCTGGTGCCAGACTGGGGGACCTCAGGCCATGCTCCCCACCATTCAGGCCTTGATGGGGGACCTCAGGCTGAGCCCCCAACCTTGGCACCGGGCCGGGGGTCTGAGGCTGTGCCCCCCCACCCAGCGGAGCTTGATGGGACCTGAGGCTGCGCCCTCCTCCTGGCGGGGCTTGACAGGAGACTTGAGGCTGCGCCCCCCTCCCAGCACCAGGCCAGGGGACCTGAGGCTGCTCCCCCCCCACCCAGTGGGGCTTGACGGGGGACTTCAAGGTGTGCCCTCCACCCTGGCTTGGGCCAGGGGACCTCAGGCCATGCTCCCTACCCCAGCACCGGGCCGGGGGACCTCAGGGTGTGCCCCCTGCCCGGCAGAGCTTGACGGAGGACTTCAAGCTATGGCCCCCTCCCAGAGCTGGGCCAGAGGACCTGAGACTGCAACCCTGCCAAGTAGGGCTTGACAAGTGTGGGACCGGCCAGGTCTGGATCTAGCCCAATGGGGGTGGGGCTGGCTGGGTCTGGGTCTCGCACGATTTTGAGTCACACGTGGGTGGGTGTGGACTTGATTCTGGGTCCCATGGTGCACCCCAGACTCTGACAGGAGGGAGATTTTCATACACATTTTACTAATTTTCTTTCATCTCTGACACTTCTACTATAGAAAAAGGGCAAATAGCAATATTAAAATATTTCCTCTAATTAATCCCCTTTTAATGTGCACAAATTTTTTAGTATATATAATAAAAGGCTTCAAATTTTGGAGAAGAATGCTTTTTTGTTTGTTTTGTTTTGAGAGGGGAGACAACGACTTCAAATTTTCAGAAACTCTTTATTTTGAAATAATTATACGTTTACAGAAAGTTGCACAGAAATATATAAGGAGTTCTGGTGTACCCTTCACTTGGTTCCCCTAATGGTTATATTGTATATAAATATAAAACAACAATAAAACAAAGAAACTGACATTTGCACAATGTATGTGTATAGATCTTTGCCATTTTATCACAAGTAGTCATCATTATAATCACAATCACTCAAAATCTCCCTCTCATGCCCTAACCAGTTTGGCTCAGCGGATAGAGCATCAGCCTGAGGACTCAAGGGTCCCAGGTTCAATTCTGGTCAAGCACATGTACCTTGGTTGAGGGCACATCCCCAGTAGGGGGCGTGCAAGAGGCAGCTGATAGATGTTTCTAACTCTCTATCCCTCTCCCCTCTTCTCTGTAAAAAAAATCAATAAAATATATATTTAAAAAAAATCTCCCTCTCTTTATAATCACACCCAGTCGTCTGCAACACACCATTCTTAAGCTCTGGAAATCACTACTCTATTTTCCATCTCTATATTTTTTTCTACTTGAAAATGTTATGTAAGTGTAATCATAGTGTGTGACCTTTCAGTATGTTAATTCACTTAGATAATACACTCGATAGCCATTTAAATTTTTTATATTCGTAATCACTTAATTTGTTACTGAGTACTTGTATCCTTTGGTATGTATGCACGACTGTTTAATAATTGTGTTATAGGAGATTTTAGTTGTGTTATGGTTTGAAGTGTGTCTCCCAAAAAAAATATATGCTAAAGGGCTAACTCCAAGTAACTCAGCATGTGACTTTATTTGGGGAAATGGGATC
Source organism: Myotis nattereri (assembly GCF_964212035.1). NCBI lineage: Eukaryota > Metazoa > Chordata > Mammalia > Chiroptera > Vespertilionidae > Myotis > Myotis nattereri. The sequence goes on from NC_138078.1 coordinate 46,598,418, forward strand.
TTTAACAAGGTCATCAATTAAAATGAGATCATTAGCATGGGCCATATCCAATATGACTGGTGCTCTTATAAAAAGGGGAAATTTAGACACAGGAACAGACATTCACAAAGAGAAGACTATGTGAAGAGGATACAGGGATAATTCAATGTGATGCTGGAGGATTGGAGTGAGGAATCTGTAAGCCAAAGAATGCTAAAGACGGCTGACAAATCACCAGATACTAGGAAGAGACATGGAAAAGATTCTCTCTTACTGACCTCAGGAGGAACCAATCCCGCCAAAACGTTGATTTCAGACTTAATAATTTCCACACAATACATTTCTGTTATTTTAAACCTACCAGTTTGTAGTAATTTGTTATGTCAGCCCTAGGGAACTAATACAAGTTATTTGCAGGTTGGGAGTATTACAAGAATTCATGTACAGGTTTTTGTGTCAACATATGTTTATATTTATTTGGGGTATATAAAAAGAGTTCAGATAGGGACATTTACTCCAAGATGCTAGGTCACTTTATCGTGAACATATTGTTCCCTTTCAAAACACAGGAGCATTCCTAAGCCCTCTTTGCCACCCCTCACAATGATGGCAACTCTTAAGATTATTATGCCAAGTGATTTGGCTCATCAGTGCTTTAACTTCTCCATTTTAGAACAGGAGTTGAGCTTTTATCACTAAATGTTTAAAAAGGCTCATTTTGAACCTCAACCTGAATTTCACATCTGATACAAACAATAATTTAAAATGAGTCACAGATTTAAATGTAAGGGTATAAATATTTTAGAATAAAATATAAGAGAAGTCTTGGTTTGAATTCTGATTATGCTTCCTCCCAGCTGACCTATCGTCAATCATTTCACCTTTCCCAATTCCAATGTGGGTGTTTTCTTTTCATCTGTCAAACAGGGTAGTCTCAAGAATTAAATAAGGTAACAAATGGAAAAAATACATTGTACAGGGCTTGACACTACAAAGTGAACACTGAGTGAAATGTTGCATAGTTTCCCCTCTATTTTGTCCTAAATCTGCCTTCTTATGACTTCTACTCATTGGACTAATTTCTATCACTAAGGTCTACTCTTGATCAGGCCAATCCATCTTCTATGTAGTAAAGGCTACTCTGCCCTGGCCATCGTTGCTCAGTTGATTGTAATGTCATCCCATACACCAAAGGTAGCATGTTTGATTCCTGTTGGGGGTGAGCATATAAGAGGTGGTTGATTAGTGTTTCTCTCTAACATCAATGCTTTTCTCTCCATCTTTCCCTTCTTCTCTCTAAAATCAACTTTAAAAGGCTACTGTGGCTTGGATTGCATGGCTCAGCGATTGAGCACTGACTTATGAACTAGTACAGGGTTTGATTCCAGATCAGGGCACATGCCCAGTTTTGGGCTCAATCCCTAGTAGGGAGCTTGCAGGAGGTGACCGATCAATAATTCTTTCTCATCATTGATGTTTCTATCTCTTTACCCCTCTCCCTTCTTCTCTCTGAAATCAATAAAAATATATTTTAAGGGAAAAAAAAGCTACTCTGAATCTAAAAGAGTGCTGCTACATGGGGCAATATAAAGTATTCCTGTGGAATGAGGTTGGTGATTTTGTAGGGAAGCAGGGTGGAGGAAGGCCATAGGTACTTTGTGGGTTCTGTTGACGACAGCAGTTCTGTGGCTACAGGGCTGTCCTTCATAATAGGAACAAACATGGCTTCTTGTTGATTCTGTTGCTATTTGGAGTAAGAATCTTCTTTATTCAGTAAATGCCTCCTCCCCTTATCAGGTGTGTGCAATGAAGTCATTCTAATCCTCAGGCTGAGCCAAAGAAGGCATTTCCATGGAGATAAACTGTGTTGGCGAGAACACTCTGGATAAGAGCAGCATTATAGGAAAAGGCTTGGGTCTATTATTCTTGCACAGAGTCTATACAATGAACTTGATTTTAAGAATACTTGGCAGTGTTTAGAGTGGAGAATGCTACCAAGCAATCTTGGGATGTGTGGTGGTCAGAGGCACTAGGAGCTTCATGCAGATCTATCATCATTTAGGAGCCCATACTGGAACACTTGACATTCTTTAATATAGGCCTTGTCTCTATCCTACTAGGTGCCCTTCATCTAAGTCTTTTTACATAGATTAAAAGGGTTACCTGTACTTTTGCTTCTATGTCAGTTGGATAATAAATATTTTTCAAAAAGAATTTGTAGAAATGTCTGAGACAATATTATAGCCTGATTTTTTTTTCACATATCTAGACCTGCATTTCATTCCTGACTTTTAGAGATCTTTTTTCCATCTAAGTCACTATCCTTATCATCAGCTAGGGTTTTCAAAGCTCTGGCCAATTTCAATGCATTGAGTAATGTGTCTGAGGCTCTTAGTAAACTGAATAGCCCAATTGCATGTCAACATTTATTCAGGAAATAACAATTTTTTGATTTTTAGGTATGGACAGACTTTTAGAAAGCAATGAGCCTCGTGGTGCTCATCAAAATCACCTGAGAAGCTTATTAACAATTTAGCTTCTAGGGCTATACCCAGGCCTAATAAATCAGAATCAATATGGTTTATGCTTAGGCATGTATATTTTTAACATGCTCCTCCAGTGTTTCTTATGTACTACAAAGTTTGAGAACCATTGATGTAATCCAACCTTTTCTTCTCCCTTCATATATAAAGAACTGAGGTATACAAAAGAAATTTGACATTGTAAAGTTCACAAATATAACTGAAGAAATGTTTAGAAAGATAATTTTGGACATATTTGTAATTTTTTAAGTTCATTTTGTCTAAAAAGTACTTCTGGGGCTCTGAACCTCATATAAATCAAGATTAGTGCCAAAGAAATAAGGCTTTGGTAAACCTATGCAACTAATATAAAAAGATAAAATTAGGACCCTGGGGTTTATGTCTTAAAATTCAAGCCCTAAATTGTTTCAGCACTGAAGAAAGACAAGGTGCTTTGATACAGGAGACTCAAAGGCCTTTGAGTTTTGTTTCAGGGAAGCCCGGAAGCCATAGCCCAGTTAATGGCTCTGAGGGTTAATTGAGCTAAAAATAAAACATAAACTGTGTTTGAGGTGCTTTTTTCCCCCTTTATATTTACACAGAATTTTATTAAGGCATGCGTTTCTTGAAAGATGAGATTAGATCTGCGTGGGATTAGATGAAAATGTACAAGAATTTTATATTTTCCCTGTAGCTCTACAGCTGCCTCTGCAGAAGACATCTCCCAGGGATTGGGCCTTGGGTCATGTTCTTTTGAAATTTTGAGTGGGTTCAGATATTTTTTAGATGGGCCCTTTCATCCGTGTCAGAAGAACAGCTTGATTCTTTGGTTCCTCTCCAAGTAAAGGGCAGATTATATGAGGCCATTTTAATTTGCTTATTCTGAAACTTCAATCAGTGGTTTAGGAAAGATACTTTTAGTCAATCAGTAGCCAAACACACACACAAGCCCTATAGTTAAAAAAAATCCCCTATGGTGTTGCACTCCAAACTCTAGTGATTTATCAGTGACTATGGTTTACTAACAAAGAGTGAATGACCTTCTGGCAATTTGGAGACAAGGAGAGGGAAAGGAATGAGAAGATAGGGAGTGAGATTAGGCAGCCAAGATGGAAAACAAGGGAGGCAATGAACAAAAATGACTCCTGGAACTTTAAGAGGGATTTAGCCACAAACAAAGAGGCTTTCCTCATTTTTCAAATTGACATTTATTTTAAAAGCCATCAAGGTAAAATGTGGCCTTAGAAAAACAGAAGAAAATGTTCTGATTTGATTCCTTAATAGAACCAGCACCAAATTTGCCCATTTTTCATGGGTCTCATTTCATTGGAGAACTCCCTAGTCCCCACTGAATCTAGTGACCATTGAAGTTGGAATCAGACAGTAAGAAACTTAATATTGTGTATTGTTCTGAGAAAGAGATGGGAAGGTGATGCTGATCCACAGCCTCCCAATCCCCCCAAGGAAGGACGGGTTAAGGGTTACTGACCAGGTCTTTTGAAAAGCCTGGTCTTTGGTAAATATTATTTCTTGCTACTGTCCCTAAAGTAGGCAATTCTGTGGACCCTGAATTTGGTTGAAAAGTACAGTGGATGAAGAGATAAGAAGTCAAGGTAAAATCTTAGCTCTGCCATGAATATGTGGCATTTGGCAATTCACATGACCTTTTCATGATCCACATAAGCCTTCCTCACAGGATAATTGAAAACGAGGGTTTCATCAGATATAAACAACCTGTCATCCCAGGCCTTCCACATTTAGACTTATCCAAATGTTTGAATGTTTCTGGTCTCAACTAAATCTATTTAATCATTCCTTAAACATGCCTTAGGCATCCTATTCCTCTGCACTTCAGATATTCTTCCTGTTTGGAATATTTACCCTCTTAGTCTTATCCCATTCAAACCCTCCTCAAAATTCAATGAACTCCTTTGAAAAAAATAATTTTCTGCCATGACCAGTGTGGCTCTAAGTTGGTTGAGCATTGTCCCATGAACCAAGAGGTCCCTGGTTCTATTCCTAATCAGAGCACATGTCTCTCACATTGATTTTTCTCTCTCTCCCTTTTCCCTCCTCTCCCTCTAAAATAAATAAAAACATTAAAAAAAAGAAAAGAAATACTTTCCTCATGTCCCTCCAGGGCTCTTTCCCTCTCCTTTACTCTCAGTGTCTACTGCTCATTTGGTACTTGTCATACATGGCTGCCTCTAGTAGCCTGAAAGTTTCTTGAGTATAGGGAGTACATTCTACTCAATAAATTAAGTTAATGGTTATAAAATATCTTTATAAATTATCTATCATGGCAATTATTTCATGGCAGTTATTTTAAAAAGAAACTATGAAATAGTAAAATGATTTGGATTAAGATGGATCCAAGTACTGGTGTTGGCCACTTCACTTTTACAAATGAAGTTATACCACAATTAATACTGTGTGACTTTGGGACAAATTACCAAAACACTTTACACTTAGTTTTCCCATGGGTAAAATGTGAATAAAAATAGATACCATCCTAAGTAAATTGATATGGGGATAAATTGAGATTGATGGGTACAGATATTTTGTAAATGTTGAGTTTTACAATTGAAACAATTAAGTAGATAGTATGTGTACCAATACCAAACATTAACCTCCCCCACCATAACATTCACACAATAGGCCAAGGGAATTGTTTATCGGTACCATGATTATAACAATGATGATCAGTGGCACTATTTTCTTCTTCCTTGAACAAAGAAGGATACAGCCATGGCGTGAGACCCGCAAACAGCCCATGGGCTTCATTATGGAGAACAATTGGCCTGACTTACCCCAGGTTTATTTTTTCACAGAATATCAGAGTGAAAGAGCTTTTTAGAGAATATCCAGTTGAACTTCTTCATGTCACTGATGTGAACAGTGATGCCCAGAAAAAAAGAAGAGGCTTGCCTAAGATGTGGTATGAGCAGTTATATGTATTCTGATACAGATATAGACACAAAGTAACAGGTATTTCTTGACAGGTCTGTGGATTTAAAATACTCCATTTTAATATTCCATCCTGATTGGTAAGGTTTAGCAGAGATGAAATCCAAGGTCACATAACCAAGAAGTAAGGAGCCAGTACATGAGTTCAGTGCTGTCTGCCCCTTAAGCCCAAGTACCAATCCTCTCCCCAAGCAAGGACCTGTTCTGATATTTGCAACTCCTTCCTGTGTATCACCCACAGAGAAGTCAGACTCAAATCTTTCCCTCCTGGTCTTAGCTTCAAGTGATAGTATACATATCCTGAGGTAGAATTGGAATGAAGTACAGATCTTTTGTAGACAGCATAGATGGACCTGGAGATTATTATTTTAAGTGAAATAAAACAGTCAAAGAAACCTAAGCAATGTAGTCTAGACAGAGGTAAGAGACAAGGAAAAATAACCAGCCTCAAGTTTAGCAGCAACTTTTCTTTCACATATATCATTTATTGAAATACTAGAGGCTCACGGCATGAAAATTCATGCACTGGAGGAAGCGGGTCCCTCAGCCTAGCATGCCCCCTCTCACAGTCCAGGAGCTCTCAGGGGCAGGGGGAAACCTGGCGATTAGGGGAAGGCAATGCCCCATCACACCTCTGCTGCTGCCACTGCCTGCAGTGCAAGCCTTGGCCAGCCCTGGTTACCTGAGCCTCGGGCAGCCCTGGGTGGCTGGGCAGCTGCCATCTGAGGTTTGCCTATGCCTCAGGCCGGCCCTGGGCAGCTAGGGGGCTGAGGGGACATGGGGTCTCTAGAGGCAGGCACACGGAGCAGCCAGGCCCAGCCTTGCCTTGCCTGCTGTCCTGGCAGGGCTGAAGGGACTGGGTGCTACCATCTTGTGGCTGTAGGTGCTGCCATCTTTGAGGGCAGGCCAATCAATTAGCATATTCCTTCCTTATTGGCTGTGGGCACCACCATCTTTGAGGGTGGGGCAGTCAATTAGCATATTCCCTCCTTATTGGCTGTGGGTGCTGCCTTCTTTGTGATGGTGTGAGGGTTAATTAGCATACTCCCTCTTTATTTGATAGGATTACTTGACTGGTCTATGGGTAATTTAACAAAGTGTATAGGTTGGCAAAAGTAGGTTTACAGTAGTCAGTACAAAAACAGAGTTAAGAAAGCTATTATAATATTCATAACCTGCATGTCTTTTTCCATATGAATAACTATAAACCTACTTTTGCCCACTCCTATACTTAATATCTCAAGTTCTCAACCTGAAAGTTCTTTTTTTTTTTACTCTTTTGTCCTAAGTTTTTTTTATTATTATTATTAGTTAAGGTATTACAAATGTGTGCACATCCCCCCCATTAACCCCCAACCTCCCCCCCACACACAAACTCATGCTCCCATCCCCCTGTTGTCCATGTCCATTGGTTTGGCTTATATACATGTATACAAGTCCTTTGGTTGATCTCTTCCCCTTACCCCCGCCCACCTCTACTTTCCTTCTGGGGATTGATAGCCTGATCGCTGTTTCTCAGTCTTTGGATCTGTCCCTTTTCATCAGTCTATGTTGTTCTCTATAATCCACAAATGTGTGAGATCATGTGGTATTTATCTTTCTCTGACTGGCTTATTTCACTTAGCATAATGCTCTCCAGTTCCATCCATGCTGTTGCAAAAGGTAAGAGTTCCTTTTTTTTTACCGCAGCGTAATATTCCATTGTGTATATGTACCACAGTTTTCTAATCCACTCATCTGCTGATGGGCACTTAGGCTGTTTCCAAATCTTAGCTATGGTGAATTGTGCTGCTATGAACATAGGGGTGCATATATCTTTTCTTATTGGCGTTTCTGGTTTCTTGGGATATATTCCTAGTAGTGGGATCACTGGGTCAAATGGGAGTTCCATTTTTAGTCTTCTGAGGTAGCTCCATACTGTTCTCCACAGAGGCTGCACCAGTCTGCATTCCCACCAGCAGTGCAGAAGTGTTCCTTTTTCTCCACATCCTCTCCAACACTTGTTGTTTGTTGATTTGTTGATGATAGCCATTCTGACAGGTGTGAGATGATACCGCATTGTCGTTTTGATTTGCATCTCTCGTGTAATTAGGGACTTTGAGCAGGTTTTCATATGTCTTTCGGCATTCTGTATGTCCTCTTTCGAGAAGTGTCTATCTAGGTCCGTTGCCCATTTTTTGATTGGATTGTTTATCTTCCTTTTGTTAAGTTTCATGAGGTCCCTGTAAATGTTGGAAATTAAACCCTTATCGGTGGTAACATTGGCAAATATGTTCTCCCATGTAGTGGGTCTTCTTGTTGTTTTGTTGATGGTTTCCATTGCTGTGGAAAAGCTTCTTATTTTGATGTAGTCCCATTTGTTTATTTTCTCTTTAGTTTCCATTACCCTAGGAGCATTATCAGAGAAGAAATTTCTTCGGCATATGTTTGCGATTTCGCTGCCTGTAGATTCCTCTAGTATTTTTATGGTTTCCCGTCTTACTTTTAAGTCTTTTATCCATTTTGAGTTTATTTTTGTGTATGGTGTAAGTTGGTGATCTAGTTTCATCCTTTTGCATGTATCTGTCCAATTTTCCCAACACCATTTATTGAAAAGACTGTCTTGACTCCATTGTATGCTCTTGCCTCCTTTGTCGAATATTAATTGGGCATAGTGGTTTGGGTCGATTTCTGGGGTCTCTATTCTACTCCATTGATCTTTATGTCAGTTCTTGTGCCAGTACCAAGCTGTTTTAAGAACAGTGGCTTTGTAATACAGTTTGATATCTGGTATTGAGATCCCACCTACTTTGTTCTTTCTCAGGATTGCTGCCGCTATTCAGGGTCTTTTTTTATTCCAGATGAATTTTTGGAACGTTCATTCTAGATTTGTGAAATATGCCGTTGGTAATTTAATGGGGATTGCATTGAATCTATAAATTGCTTTGGGTAGTATGGACATTTTGATGATGTTGATTCTACCAATCCATGAACACGGTATATTCTTCCATCTGTTTATGTCTTCCTCTATCTCTTTCTTCAGTGTCCTGTAGTTTTCAGCATATAAGTCTTTTACCTCCTTAGTTAAGTTTATTCCTAGGTATTTTATTTTTTTTTTGGTGCAATGGTAAATGGGATTGCTCCTGTAGTTTCACTTTCTGTAAGTTCACTATTGGTGTAAAGAAATGCCATGGATTTCTTAGCATTAATTTTGTATCCTGCTACATTGCCAAATTCATTTATTAAGTCTAATAATTTTTTGATGGAGTCTTTAGGGTTCTGTATGTACAGTATCATGTCATCTGCAAATAAGGACAGTTTTACTTCTTCTTTTCCAATCTGGATGCCTTTTATTTCTTCTTCGTGTCTGATCGCAATGGCTAGTACTTCCAGTACTATGTTGAACAGGAGTGGTGAGAGAGGGCAACCCCGTCTTGTTCCTGTTTTTAGGGGAATGGTTTTAGTTTTTGCCCATTGATTATGATGTTGGCTGTGGGTTTGTCATATATGGCTTTTATTATGTTGAGGTATGATCCCTTCATTCCTATCTTGCTGAGAGTTTTTATCAAGAAAGGGTGTTGGATTTTGTCAAATGCTTTTTCCGCATCAATTGATATGACTATGTGATTTTTTTCTCTCAATTTGTTTATGTGATGTATCACGTTTATTGATTTGCAGATATTGTACCATCCTTGCATCCCTGGGATAAATCCTACTTGGTCATGGTGTATGATCTTTTTGATGTACTGCTGGATCCGATTTGCTAGGATTTTGTTGAGGATTTTGGTATCTATGTTCATGAGGAATATTGGCCTATTTTTCTCTTTCATTGTATTGTCTTTATCTGGTTTTGGGATTAGGGTGATGTTGGCTTCATAGAATGAGCTGGGAAGTATTCCTTCCTCTTGGATCTTTCGACATAGTCTGAGGAGGATAGGTTTTAGGTCTTCCTTGAATGTTTGATAAAACTCCCCTGTGAAGCCATCTGGCCCCGGGCTTTTGTTTGCTGGAAGCTTTTTGATTACTGCTTTGATTTCCTCCATAGTTATTGGCCTATTGAGATTTTTAGATTCTTCCTGGTTAAGTTTGGAAGGTTGTATTTATCTAGGAATATGTCCATTTCCTCCAGGTTGTCTAGTGTGTTGGAGTAGAGTTGTTCATAGTATTTTCTAACAATCCTTTGTATTTTTATGGGGTCTGTTGTTATTTCTCCTCTTTCATTTCTGATTTTGTTTATTTGGGTCCTCTCTCTTTGTTTCTTGGTGAGCCTGGCTAGAGGTATATCAATCTTGTTTATCCTTTCAAAGAACCAGCTCTTGGTTTTGTTGATCTTTTGTATTGTTTTTTTGGTCTCTATGTCATTTATCTCCACTCTGATCTTTGTTATTTCCTTCCTTCTGCTTACAGTGGGCCTTTTTTGTTGCTCTCTTTCTAACTCTTCAAGTTGTAGAGGTAGGTCATTTATTCTCATTGTTTCTTGTATCTTGCAGTAGGCTTGTAGAGCTATGAACTTCCCTCTCAAGACTGCTTTTGCTGTGTCCCATAGGTTTTGGATTGTTGTGTTTTCATTGTCATTTGTTGCCATGATGTTATTTATTTCTTCTTTGATCTCACTGGTAACCCAGTCGTTGTTTAATAGCATGCTATTTAGTCTCCATGTGTTTGATTATTTTGGATTGTTTTTGTTGTAGTTGATTTCCAGTTTTATGCCTTTGTGGTCTGAGAAGATACTTGATATGATTTCAATTTTCTTGAATTTGAAGAGACTTTGTCTGTGACCCAATATATGGTCTATCTTTGAAGATGACAAATGTGCACCCGAGGAGAATGCATATTCTGTGGCTTTTGAGTGAAATGTTCTGAAGATGTCAATTAATTCCATCTGATCTAGTGAGTCATTTAGGATTGATGTTTCTTTGCTGAGTTTCTGTTTAGAGGATTTGTCCAGTGGAGATAATGGGGTGTTAAGGTCCCCTACTATGATTGTATTGCTGTCAATCTCTCCCTTGATCTCCTCCAGAAGATTTCTTACATATTTGGGTGCTCCTACATTGGGTGCATATATATTTACCAGAGTTATTTCTTCTTGTTGGACTGCTCCCTTTAGCATTATGAAGTGGCCTTCTTGATCTCTTTTTATGTCCTTCACTTTGAGATCTAATTTGTCAGATATAAGTATTGCTACCCCGGCTTTTTTTTCACTTCCATTGGCCTGAAAAAACTTTTTCCAGTCCTTCACCATCAATCTGTGTGAGTCTTTTTTTCTGAGGTGGGTTTCCTGTAGACAGCAGATATATGGGTCATGTTTTCTTATCCACTCATTTTCCCTATGCCTTTTGACTGGGGAATTTAATCCATTTACATTTAAAGTTATTATTGATAGAAACTTGTTAGTCGCCATTTTTGTTCTTTACCGCTGCATTCCTTCTTTGTTTCCTGTTTTTTTCTATTTACAGCAGACCCTTTAGCATTTCTTGCATTGCTGGTTTGGTTGTAATAAACTCCCGTAGACCGTTTTTGTCTGTGAAGCTTCTGATTTGACCCTCAATTTTGATTGATAGCCTCGCTGGGTATAGTATTCTTGGATTCAGACCCTTCCTTTGCATGACTTTGTATATTTCATTCCATTCCCTTCTTGCCTGATGTGTTTCTGTTGAGAAATCGGTCGCTAGTCTGATGGGGGATCCTTTGTAGGTAACTTTCTGTCTCTCTCTGGCTGCTTTTAAGATTCTTGCTTTGTCGTTGGTGTTTGCCAATTTAATTATTATGTGCCTTGGTGTCGGTCTTTTTGGGTTCATTTTGTTTGGGACTCTGTGAGCTTCTTGGATTTGTGTGAGTTTTTTCCTCCCTATATCAGGGAAATTTTCTGTTACTATTTTTTTAAACAAGTTTTCTATTCCTTGCTCAGTTTCCTCTCCTTCTGGCACCCCTATTATTCGGATGTTGTTTCGTTTAGCATTGTCCCAGAGGTCTCTTAGGCTCTCCTCCTGCTTTTTAATTTTTTTTTCTAGAAGCTGTTCTGTTTGGGTATTTTTTTCTACCTTGTCTTCTAGCTCGCTGATGCGGTCGTCTGCTTCTTCTAGTCTACTATTGATGCTTTCTATTGAGTTCTTTATGGCAGTGATGTCATTTTTCATTTCTTCTTGGTTTCTCTTCATTTCCTCTTGGTTCTTCTTCATTTCCTCTTGGTTCCTACACATATTGTTGAATTGCTCTTCCATTCTTTTCATCCACCTTATGGCCATTACTCTGAATTCTTTCTCTGACAGGTTGCTTGCCTCCATTGCCTCCATTTAGTTTACTTCCTTTTCTGATGATGCCTGTTTTTCTTTCATATTTGGGTTGGTTCTTTGTTTCACCATGATTTCTCTTCTCAAGGTGTTTGGTTATGTAGTTCTCTCTCTGCTGCGCTGATTCAAAGGCACAAAATACAACACAACAAGGCACAACGTACAAGGCACCGAACTAAATGCATACACGATATTAATAACCCCAAATAAAGGTGACCCCCTGAGTGAAGAGAATTAGGGGATAAAGAAGGAAAAAGAGGAAATAGATTAAATAGAAAAATAAAACAAAAAAGGAGTGCCAAAATGAGATTGGGAAAAGGGAGAGAAGAAAAAAACAAAAAGACAAAAAAAAAACAAAAACAAAAAACAAAAAACAAAAAACAAAAACAAAAACAAAAACAAAAAAAAACTCAAAAAAGTAAGAGAATGAAATAGAGGTGGGGAAGAGGCTATTTGTATGGGGAGAAAACTCCAAGAGAACCACAACCAATCTCAATGAATTCCAGCACCAGATCCCTGGAGACTAATGCAAACTACAAACAACCACCAATATCAAGCGAGGCAAGGGAAAACAGAAGCACAAAAATAACCAGATAAAGAAAAAGTAAGCAAAACAGAAAAATGAAATTGAAAAACAAAACAATTTCCCACACAAGCATAAAAAACCCCAATATACTCAAAATCAAGCAAACACTAGCAAAACGACAGAGAGAGAGAGAGAGAGAGAAAAATTAGATAGTGAAGAAAGATAAGAGAGAGGTGTATATGGATTTAGAGCGAGGGATTGGAAATTAGATATATAAGTAGGATGAAATTTAGACAGTGGGTAGAAAGAAGGAATAGGGAAAATCCAAAGCAGGAATAGGGTAAGAGAAACAGGACAACAAAAGGGGAAAAGTGAGGAAGAGAGTTTTGGCTTAAGAGTAAATGTGAGATAGAGAGAAATGATGCTAAAAGAATGATGAAAATAGAGTGTAGAACACTAATCCCAAAATAAAATAAAGAAAAATAAAAAAATAAAAATAAAAAATAGAAAATAAAATAACACTTGAAAAAATGGTAAAAGGATAGCAATAATACTGGTTAAAAAAATGTAGTAATTAAAAAGGTAAAATCAAGTGATGAAAAAAATAAAAAAAAATAATAAAATAGGTTCTTAATGAAATGGTGAAAAAAGAATTAAAAATATATATATATATATATATATATATATAAATATTCGGAAGTGAAGGTGCTTCAGATCTTCCACTCTTCTTTTTGGCATGCCTTAGTCCTGTCAGGCATTCAGGGGAGTGTTGAACTTCCCTGCGATACACTGTCCCTCGTGCAGTAAACCACAGACCTGATTTTAAGGCAGGTTGTTTTTGTTTACCAGACTGCCTTTATTTGTGATCACAGAAGAGACAGTTCGTGGCTCTGCCTCTGGGTGGCAGTGTGTCTGGATTGACCTCCGAGGCTATAAGTCCTCTCTATCAGTCGGGTTTTTTTTTTTTTTTCCTCTATGGTATTTGGAAAAGACCACTGCCCAGAGCTGGTTCCTTGCCACTGCCTGCTGTTTCCCAGGCTCCCCAAAAAGAACTTTCCCCTACAGGCTCTGCGAATGACCCCAACTGGGGAATCCCATGCACTGGGTTTAATAATCAAATGCACGGATCCAAGGGGAACTGTAACAAGAGCCTGATAGTTGTGCGAATTCGCAAGCCTCCACCTTCCAGGTCTGCGCACAGTCTCCGCACGCAGTCTCCGCGCGCCCACTCGCTCCTGGCACCAAGCAGCCAGCAGATTGGCAAAGTCCAAGGCTGCTCCTTTACATCCAGTCCAGCTATGGGCTCATTTTTTACGTTCCCTTCTGCCAGCAGCCCTGTGGGGCCCCTTCCCCACTCGCGGGTCACGCTGGTCCCAATGGCTGCGGACTCTGTGGGGCGCAGATTCTGCCCGCACGCGAGCTTGGTCCTCCCTCCAACCCAAACTGCAAACTGCACCTTTAGGGGATGTCCAACCTTTCTGTGAGAAGAAGCAGTGCTCGTCTGAGTTCACGCAGTCACGCTGCCTGAGATCCCTTATTTCCAGGTTAGTAGCTGGTCTCTGGATGCTGGCAACAACCACCCAAGATGGCGCGGTCTCCGCTGCTTAGCTGGTGCACCACGAGAGGCTTCAGCTGCAGTCTCCAACCGTTCTTTTTTTCCTGGGGGTTCTCGGTCGTTCCTAGCTGCAGACAGTCTCTCGGCCGAAAATCCTCTGCCTATTCGGGCTGTATGTTACCCGTTTCAGCTGCTCACCCTTATCTGCTCCAGGACAAGGCATGGGACACGTCCGTTTATACCTCCGCCATTTTCCCTCCTCCTGAAAGTTCTTTATTATTATTTTTTAACTTTATTTTTATTGTGGACATTATCACAGATGTCCTCATTTTCCTCCCTTTTGTCCTCCTCTACCCAACCTCTGCCCGCTTACCTCTGGCCATCACCATAATATTGTCTGTGTCCATGGGCTATGCATATTTGTTCTTTGGCTAACCTCTTCACCTTCTTTCATTCATAACCCCCATCTCTCTCCCTTCTGATCTTTGTCAGTCTTTTCTGTATATCCATGCCTCTTGTTCTATTTTGTTTGTAATTTTATTTTGTTCATTCAATTACAAATATAAGTGAGATCATATGGTATTTATCTTTCTTTAACTGTTTTATTTAACTTAACATCATAATCTCCAGGTCCATTCATGCTGTCTACAAAATATAAGAGTCCCTTCTTTTTTGACCACCAGGTAGTATTCCATTGTGTAAATGTGCCACAGATTTTTATCCACTCATGATGGACACTAGGGCTGTTTCCAGATCTGGGGTATTGAAAATAATTCTGCCTCACCTGGCCAGCGTGGCTCAGTGGTTGAGCATCAACCTGTGAACCAAGAGGTCACAGTTTGATTCCCAGTCAGGGCACATGCCTGGGTTGTTAGGTTGATCTCCAGTGAGGGGCATGCAGGAGGCAGCCAATAATGATTCTCTCTAATCACTGATGTTTCTATGTCTCTCTCCCTCTCCCTGCCTCTCTGAAGTCAATAAAAAAAATATTTTTAAAAAGAAAATAATGCTTCTTTGAACATAGAGGTGCATGTATTCCTTCAAAATGGTGTTTTGGTATTCTTAGGCTATATTCCAAGAAGTGGGATGACTGCGTTAAAATGCAGTTCCTTTTTCAATTTTTGAGGAAATTCCATACTGTTTACTACAGTCTGAATCCTCACCAACAGTGCATGAGGGTTTCCTGTTATCCACATTCTTGCCAGCACTTTTTTGTTGTTGATTCATTTATGGTAGCCATTCTGGTAAGTTTGAAGTGATACCTCATTGTGGTTTTAATTTTCATTAAATGATTAGTGATGTTGAGCATTTTTTCATATATTTATTGGCCATATGTGTGTCCTCTTGGTAGAAATGTATATTTAGGTCCTTTGTCCATTTTTTATTTGACTGATTTGTCTTCTTTGTATTGAGTTATGTATGTTCTTTATATATTTTGCAAATTAACCTTTATCAGATGTATCATTGGCAAATATGTTATCCCATACAGTGGGTTCCCAATTTGCTTTGTTGATGGTTTCTTTTGCTGTGCAGATATTTTTTAGTTTGTTGTAATCCCATTTGTGTGTGTGTGTGTGTGTGTGTGTTTACCTTTGTTTCCCTTGTCCTTGGTCACAGTGGTCGGCAAACTGCGGCTCACGAGTCACGTGTGGCTCTTTGGCCCCTTGAGTGTGGCTCTTCCACAAAATACTGACTTCTGCGCATGGGCCACGAAGTTTCAATCGTACTGTACGTGTGAGCCCACACATGGTATTTTGTGGAAGAGCCACACTCAAGGGGCCAAAGAGCCACAGTCTGCCGACCACTGCCCTAGGGGATGTATCGGCAAACATATTGCTACTAGAGATGTCTGATATTTTGCTGCCTTTGATATCTTCTAGGATTTTTATGGTTTCAGAACTTACATTTAAGCCTTTCCTCCACTTTGAGTTTATTCTTGTGTGTGATATAAGTTGGTGGTCTAGTTTCATTTTTTTTGGTATGTACCTGTCCAATTTTCCCAGCACCATTTATTGAAGACTGTCTTTACTCCATTTTATGCTCTTACCTCCTTTGTCAAATATCAATTGTACATAAAAGCTTGGGTCAATTTCTGGGTTCTATGTTTTATTCCATTAATAATCAATACGCCAGTTCCTATGCCAGTTTCAGGCTGTTTTGATGACAATGGCCTTGTAGTATAGTTTGATATCAGGTATTATGATACCTCACATTTGTTCTTCTTTCTCGAGATTGCTGAGACTATTCAAGGTCTTCTTTTTTTCATATAAATTTATGGAATACTTATTCTAGGTCTGTGAAATAATTTCAAGCTCTTTTTACAAGGCCACCATTGGCCATTGATATTTTTCTAAGAATTGTGTTGAATCTATAGATTGCTTTGGGTATTATGGACATTTTAATGATCTTAACTTTCCTAATGTATGAACAAGGTATATGCTTCCACTTGTTTGCATCATCTTCAATTTCTTTCTTTCTTCTGTATTTTATTATTTTCTTCATACAGTTCTTTTAATGTCTTGGTTAAATTTATTTCTAGGTATATTCTTGTTTTCTTGCAATAGTGAATTAGATGGCTTTCTTTTTTAAAAAAATATATTTTATTGATTTTTTACAGAGAGGAAGGGAGAGGGATAGAGAGTCAGAAACATCGATGAGAGAGAAACATCGATCAGCTGCCTCCTGCACATCCCCCACTGGGGATGTGCCCGCAACCCAGGTACATGCCCTTGACTGGAATCGAACCTGGGACCCTTCAGTTCGCAGGCCGATGCTCTATCCACTGAGCCAAACCGGTTTCGGCTAGATGGCTTTCTTAGTTTCCATTTCTCATAGTTCATCATTGTTTTATTAAAAAAGGCCACTCATTTTTTAATATTAATTTTGTATCCGGCTACTTTGCAGAAATCAATTATTAAATCTAGTAGTTTTTTTGGTAGAGTCTTTAGGATTTTCTATGTACAATATCATGTCATCTGCAGTTAATGACAGCTTCACTACTTCATTTCCAATTTTGATGCCATTTATGTTTTCTTCTTGTCTGAGCACTGTGGCTAAGACTTCCAGTCCTATGTTGTATAAGAGTGATGAAAGCAGGCATCCCCATCTTCTTCCTGATCTTAAGGAAAACACTTTAAGGATTTTCCCATTAAGTATGATGTTAGTTGCAGTTCCTTCATATGTGGCCTTTATTATTTTGAGGTATGATCCTTCGATTCCCACTTTGCTGAGAGTTTACCATAAATGGGTACTGGATTTTATGGAATGTTTTTTTTTTCTGCATCTATTTTATGATCATGTCATTTTCATCATTCATTTTCCTTATGTGATTTATCATATTTATTGTTTTGTGAATACTGCACCAACCTTGCACCCCCAAAATAAATCCAACTCGGTCATGGTATATGGTCTTTTCAAAGTATTACTGTATCCGGTTTGCTGGAGATGTCTGAGATTTTGCTGTCTTTGGTTTCTTCTAGGATTTTTTATGGATTCACAACTTACATTTAAGCCTCTCATCCCTTTTGAGTTTATTCTTGTGTGTGGTGTAATTTGGTGGTATATTGTTGAGGATTTTAGCATCTATGTTCATCAGGGACATTGGCTTATAATTTTCATTCTCTGTAGTGTCTTTATCTGGCTTTGGTATTAGGATAATGGTGGCCTTGTAAAAAGAGCTTGAAAGTCTTCCCTCCTCCTGATTTTTTTTTTTGAATAGTAAGAGGAAAATAGGTGTTAGTTCTTCTTTAACTGATAAAATTTGCCCATGAAACCATCCAGTTCAGGATTTTTGTTTCCTAGGAAATGATTTTCATTCCTACTTTGATTACATTACTTGTAATAGGTCTATTCAGGTTTTCTGATTCTTCCTGAATGAATTTTGGAAGATTATATGTTTCTAGGAATTTGTCCATTTGCACAGGTTGTTCAATTTGTTGGCGTATAGTTGTTCATAGTATTTTCCCAAACTTGTTTGTATTTTTGTGTTGTCAGTTGTTATATGGCCTCTTTCATTTCTGACTTTATTTATTTGGGTCCTATCTCTTTGTTTCTTGATGAGTCTGGCTAAAGGTTCATTAATCTTGTATATCTTGTCAAAGAACTGGCTATTGTTTTCAGCTTTTGTATTATATTTTACTTTCTGTATCATTTATTTTGCTCTGCTCTTTATTATTTCATTCATTCTACTTACTCTAGGCTTTGTTTTTGTTATTGTATTAGTTATTTTAGGTGTAGAGGTAAATTGTTTAAGATTTGTTTAGTTTCTTGAAGTAGACCTGTAATGCTATGTACTTCCTACTTGATTGTTTTGCTGTATCCCACAGATTTTAGTTCATTGTGTGTACATTTCCATTTGTTTCCAGAAAATTTGTTTAACTTACTTTATTGTTGAAAGTATTACATGTCTCCTTTATTCCTCACAAACCTCTCCCCACCAGCACCAACCACCAACACAGGCCCTGTGTCCATTGGTTTTGCTTACATGCATACATATGAGTTCTTTGGTTGATCTTTTACCCACCGTCCCAATCTCCCCTGCCTTTCCTCTGAGGATCGATGGTCTTTTCAATGCTTTTCTGTCTCTGGATCTATTTTTGTTCATCAGTTTATGTTGTTCATTAAATTTCACAAATGCATTACATCATGTGATATTTATCTTTCTCCAACTGGCTTATTTCGCTTAGCATAATGTTCTCCAGATCCATCCATTCTGTTGCAAATTATAAGAGTGTTTTTCATTTTTACAGCAGTGTAGTATTCCATTGTGTAGATGTACTACAGGTTTTTAATACACTCATTTGCTGAAGGGAACTTTGGCTGTTTACAAACCTTAGCTATTGTAAATTGTACTGCTGTGAACATGGGTGCATATATTCTTTCTGATTGATGTTTCTGATTCCTTGGGATATATTCCTAGAAGTGGGATTAGAGTCAAATGGGAGTTCCATTTTTAATTTTTTGAGGAAACTCCATACTGATTTCCACAGTGCTTGCACCGGTCTGCATTCCCACCAGCAGTACATGAAGGTTCCTTTTTTCTCCACATTGTCTCCAGCATTTGTCATTTGTTGATCTGTTGATGATAGGCATTCTAACAGGTATGAGATGATAGCTCATTGTCATTTTGATTTGCATCTCTCAGATGAGTAGTGACTGAGCATTTTTTCATATTCCTCTTGGTCTTTTGTATGTCCACTTTCAAAAAGTGTTTATTTATGTAATTTTTCCATTTTTTGATTGGATTATCTTCCTTTTGTTAAGTAGTATGAGTTTCCTATACATTTTGGAGATTAAACCTTTATCATCTGTAACATTGGCAAATATGTTCTCCCATGTTGTGGCCTCACTTGTTGTTTTGTTGATGGTTTCTTTTGCTGTGCAGAAGCTTTTTATTTTGATGTAGTCCCATTTGTTTATTTTCTCTTTAGTTTCCAATTTTCTAGGAAATGTATCAGTAAACATATTCCTATGATATATGTCTTGTATTTTGCTGCCTATAGATTCTTATAAGATTTTGATGTTTTCATGTCTTACCTTTAAGACTTTTATCCATTTTTATTTTATTTTTGTATATGGTGTACGTTGGTGGTCTAGTTTCACTTTTGCATATATCTGTACAATTATCTCAACACCATTTATTGCAGATACTATCTTGACTCCATTATATCCTCTTGCTTTCTTTGTTAAATATTACTAGATCATAATGGCTTGGGTTGATTCTGGGTTCTCTGTTCTGTTCCATTGGTCTGTATGTCTGTTCTTGTGCCAGTACCACACACTTTTGAGAACAGTGGCTTTGTAATATAACTTGATGTCTGGTATTGTGATCCCTCCAACTTTGTGTTTGTTTCTCAGAATTACTGTGGCTATTTGGGGTCCTATTTCATTCATATAAATTATTGGAGAGTTTGTTCTAAGTTTGTGAATTATGCCATTGGTATTTTAATGGGAATGGAATTGAATCTATAGATTGCTTTTGGTAGTATGGACATTTTAATGATGTTGATTTTACCAATCCATGAACAAAGTACATTCTTCCATTTATTTATATCTTCCTCTATTTTCTTTTTGCAACATCCTGTAGTTTTCGGAGAACAGGTTTTTACCTCCTTAGTTAAGTGTATTCCTAGGTATCTTAATTTTTTGTTGCAAGGCTAAATGTGATTGGTTTTTTAGTTTCTCTTTCTGTGACTTCATTATTGGTGTATAACACAGCCATCCATTTCTGGATGTTGACTTTGTATCCTGCTATTTTAAAGAATTCATTTATTAAATCTAGTCCTTTTTTGATGGAGTATTTAGGGTTTTATATTTACAATAGCATGTCATCTGTGAATAATGAGTTTTACTTCTTTTCCAATTTGGATGCCTTTTATTTCTTCTTATCTGATTGATATGGCTAGAACTTCCAATATGATGTCGAACAAGAGTGGTGAAAGTGGACATTCCAGTCTTGTTCCTGTTCATAGGGGAAATAGTTTTAGTATTTGACCATTAAGTATGTTGTTGGCTATAGGTTTGTCATATAAGGTTGTTATTATGTTGAGGTATGATCCCTCTATTCCCACTTTGATCAAAGTTTTTATTAAAAAAAAGGGTGTTGGCTTTTGTCAAATGCTTTTTCTATATTAATTGATATGATCATGTGATTTTTGTTGTCCAATTTGTTTATTTATTTTCACACATTATATCAGCCTTGCATCCCTGGAATAAATTCCACTTGGTCATGGTGTATGATATTTTTAATGAATTGCTGGATGTGATTTGCTAATAATTTGTTGAGGATTTTAGCTTCTATGTTCATCAAGCATATTGGCCTCTAATTCTCTTTCTTTGTAGTGTCTTTATTGGGTTTTGGGATTAGGGTAATACTGGTTTCATAGAAATATCTTGTAAATGTCCCTTCTTTCTGAATTTTTTGGATGATAGGTGCTACTTCTTCTTTGAATGTTTGGTAAAATACCCCTGTGAAGCCATCCAGATAAGGTCTTTTTTTGCTGGAAATTTTTTGATTACTGATTCAATTTCATCAATAGTTACCAGTCTATTCAGGTTTTCTGATTCTTTCTGATTGAGTTTTGAAAGATTATATGCCGGGAGCCGGTCCATCCTTGCTGCTTGACACAGTCGCTGCAGGGAAGAAACATCTGCACAGCATATGTTTCAAGGGACCTGGTGTATATGGCATACTGTTCTTAATATGTTTGCTCACCTTCTTGGCGCTATGTGTTTTAACCAAGGTCACCTCTCTGAGAAAGGTTGTTTCCCCAGGTAGGGATTTCCCCCTGAAGTTAGGGAGGGAATAAAACCCCTTAACTAAGTGCCAGGCGGGTAGTTAATCACTTTAGCTATGAACAATCACGCTTAAGCTACATAATCTTTACTCCCTGGAATGGAGATAAGAAACACCCTAACCTTTGGAATAGAGATTGATAAGATTGGAATCAACTGGTATAAATACAGATGTAACAAGACAACAGGACACAGAACCTAGAGACAGAACCTAGCAAGAGAACATGGCAAAAGATCCTGGACAGAACCTGGCTACAGAACTTGTCTGGAGAACCTAGTCCTAGACAGAACCTGGCAACCGAACCTGGCTAGAGAACCTGGCTGGAGAACCTAGTGAGAGAACCGAACCAGAACTTCGCTAGAGATCCTGGCTAGGCTGCTGATCAACTGAACACTGTCTCTGTGTCATTACTTCTTCGCCGACTCCGTCCACACCTTTGGGGACCCCTGGACCTGTTGGGGTTGGACCCCAGCAATTATATTTTCCTAGGAATATGTCAATTTCTTCTAGATTATTCAGTTTGTTGGAATAAAGTTGTTCATAATATTTTTATATACCTTTGTATTTCTGTGGAATCAGTTGTTATTACATGTCTTTGTTTCTGATTTTGTTTATTTGGGTCCTCTCTCTTTGTTTCTTATTGCTTATTGAGCCTGGCTAGAGGTTCATCAATCTTGTTTATCCTGACAAAGAACCAGCTCTTGGTTCTATTAATCTTCTGTACTGTTTTTGTCTCTATGTCATTTATTTTCACTCAGATCTTTATTATTCCCTTTCTTATATTTACTCTGGATGTTTTTTGTTGCTGTCTTTCTAATTCTGTAAGTTTTAGGACTAGGTAACTTATGACCATTTTTTCTTCTTTTTTTTTTTTTTTTGAGGTAGACCTCTAGTGCTATGAACTTTCCCTTAAGGACTGCTTTCATTGAGTCTCCCAGATTTTGGATTTTTGTGTTTTCATTTTCATTTCTTTTCAGTATGTTTTTTATTTCTTCTTTGATCTCTTTGGTAACCCATTCATTGTTTAATAGCATGCTATTTAGCCTCCAGGTGTTTGCTTTCTATTGTTTTTATTTAGTTGATTTTTAATTTTATGCCATTGTAATCTGAGAAGATGTTTGATATGATTTCAATTTTCTTGAAGTTGTAGAGATTTATCCTGGGTCCCAATATGTGGTCTATCATTGACTATGTTGCATGTGCACTTGAGATAAATGCATATTCCTTAGCTTTGGGGTGAAGTGCTCTGAAGATGTCAATTGATTCCATATGATATAGTGAATCTCTTATGGCTGCTGTTTCTTTGCTAATATTTTGTCTATTGGATTACCCAGTGGTGTCAATGGGGTATCAAAGTCCCATACTATGATTGTATTGCTGTCAACATCTCCCTTGATATCTTCCAGAAGAATATTTATGTATTTGGGTGCTACTGTATCAGGTGCATATGTGTTTATCAGAGTTATAGCTTCTTATGGAACTTATCATTTTATTATGATGAAGTGTCCTTCCTTATCTTTTGTTATGGACTTCACTTTGAGGTCAACTTTGTCTGGTATAAGTATTGCTACCCCAGCTTTTTTTCCATTACCATTTATCTGAAAATATTTTTCCATCCCTCCACTTTTAGTCTGTGTGAGTCCTTTGTTCTGAGGTGTGTCTCTTGTAGACATCATATATATGGGTCATATTTTCCTATTCATTCACTTACCCTATGTCTTTTGATTGGAGCATTTAATCCATTTACGTTTAAGGTTATTATTGATAGGTACTTTTTTGACATTTTTATTCTTTATTCCTGTGCTCCTTCTTCTCTTTATTTTTATTCTCCTTACAGCAGTCTTTTTAGTATTACTGGGTTGGTGTTAATAAACTCCCTTTGCTTTTTTTGTTTGTGAAACACCTGATTTCACCTTTATTAGTAATTTCATTTTTTTTATTTTTTTTGTTTTGTTTTTTAAATTAAATCTTTATTGTTCAGATAATTACAGTTGTTCCTCTTTTTTTCCCCCGTAACTCCCCTCCACCCGGTTCCAACCCCACCCTCCGCCCTCTCCCCTCCCCCCACCCGACTGTCCTCATCCATAGGTGCACGATTTTTGTCCAGTCTCTTCCCACATCCCTCACAGCCCTTTACCCCCCAAGAATAGTCAGTCCACTCCCTTTCTATGCCCATGATTCTATTATAATCACAAGTTTATTCTGTTAATCAGATTATTTATTCACTTGATTTTTAGATTCATTTGTTGATAGATGTGTATTTGTTGTTTATAAGTTGTATCTTCACCTTTTTCTTCTTCTTCCTCTTTTTAAAGGATACCTTTCAGCATTTAATATAATACTGGTTTGGTGGTGATGAACTCCTTTAGCTTTTCCTTATCTGTGAAGCTCTTTATCTGACCTTCAATTCTGAATGATAGCTTTGCTGGATAAAGTAATCTTGATTGTAGGTTCTTGGCATTCATCACTTTGAATATTTCTTGCCCTCCCTTCTGGTCTGCAAAGTTTCTGTTGAGAAATCAGCTGAGAGTCCTATGGGTACTCCCTTGTAGGTAACTGACTATCTTTCTCTTGCTGTTTTTAGGATTTTCTATTTGTCTTTTACTCTTGGCATTTTAATTATGATGTGTCTTGGTGTGGTCCTCTTTGGATTCCTTTGTTTGGGGTTCTCTGCACTTTCTGGACTTGTAAGTCTATTTCTTTCACCAGGTAGGGGAAGTTTTCTGTCATTATTTCTTCAAATAGGTTTTCAATATCTTGCTCTCTCTCATCTTCTGGCACCCCTATAATTCGGATGTTGATACGCTTGAAGCTGTCCCAGAGGCTCCTTACACTATCTTCATATTTTTAGATTATTTTTTCATTTTGCTTTTCTGGTTGGGTGTTTTTTGCTTCTTCTTATTTCAAATCTTTGACTTGATTCTTGTGATCCTCTATTCTGCTGTTGGAACTCTGCATAATATCCTTTATTTCAGTCAGTGTATGCTTAATTTCTAGTTGGTCCTTTTTCATAACCTCGAGGGTCTCACTAGATTTCTTGAGGGTCTCACTACATTTATCAGTGGTTTCTAGAAAGTTCTTGAAAAACCTTTAAAGTGTGGTTTTGAACTCTATATCCAGTCATTTGCTTTCCTCCATTTCTATCATTTGTGACCTTTTTCTTTGTCTCCACATTTTTTATGCTTCCCTGTGTTGGTATCGTGGCTTTGTGTGGTAGGTGTCCTATAGGGCCCAGTGGCTCAGCCTCCCCAATTACCTGAGGTAGACACTCTTGGTGCACCCCTTTGTGGACTTTGTGCACAGTCTTGTTGTAATTAAGCCTTGATTGTTGTAGGTATCACTGGAAGGAATTGACCTCTAGGCCAATTGGTTGTGAGAATCAGCTGTGTCTACAGTGGGAGAACTTCTGTGCTGAAGACAAGACTTGCTTCAGTGGAGCTTTGGTGCTCACTGAGTCTGCCCCCTGAGTGTGTCCCTTATGGATCTGAGGATTTTTAATTGGATGGTCCCACTCTGACCACTGGGTAAACTGGCTCTTGGATCTAAGGAGGTGCTAATTTAGCCTCTTCCTGAGGCTACCCAGCAGGAGCTACAAAGAGATCTGCAAATTCCCTTTCCTTGTTTGGGGTTTGGAGGTGCCCAAATGAGGCCCAGCTGTGAAGCAATGCAAGCTTCTGTGGGGCCTTGGGCCTTCTCTTGGAAGTTCTGGGTCTGTCTGGCTCAGCTGCAGTTTGTTAGGTAATTTTCAGATTGCAAAGGACCAGGGCATTATATGCAAAAGCCTCTGCCGCAGCTTGGGTGGGGCGGAGTCTCAGGGAATCAACAGGGCAGAGCAAGCAGGTATGGGTGATCCTCAGCCCTGCCCTAAGGGGCCCTGCGTCTCAGTGTCCCAGTAATCGCTGCAAGCACCTTTGAGAGACAGCCGCCCTCGAGTTCCGAGTTCTGCCCTCTGCCAGACAGTCCAGTTTCTCCCCGTATGAGTCTAGGTCCCCAGAGACTCACCCAGAGTCAGACTCACCCTGGAGTTCAGAGCAGTCGGGGGTTTGTGACTCCCTCCCGATTCAAAAAGACAGCCACGTCCTCAGTTGCCAGCCCTTGCCGCGTGCGCCTCCTTACCTCTGAACTTCCGCACCTCCTCTGAGTCTCAGTGTGCTTTTCTCTTTCCTTCTAGTTGTAGAATTTCCACTCAGCCAGCCTTCCTGTGGTTCTGGATGATGTCCGTTTTGTCTTTTAGTTGTATTTTTGAATTTGTTGTGGGAGGCAGCAATTTCAGGTGTTTACCTATGCCGCCATCTTGGTTTCTTCTTAGTAATTTTGAATGATAGCCTTAATGGATGGAATATTCTTGGAATCAGCCCCTTGTTTTGCATTACTTTGTATACTTCATGCTATTCCCTTATGGTCTGATGTGTTTCTTTTGAGAAGCTAGATGCTAGTTGATAGTCTAATGGGATATCCCTTGTAGGTGACTTTCTGTTTTTCTCTAGCAGCTTTTAAGATTCTTATTTTGTTGTTGATGTTTGCCAATTTAATTACAATTCATCTTGGCATCGGTCTTTTGAGGGTTCATCTTGTTTGGGACTCTGTGTGCTTCTTGGACTTGTGTGACTTTTCTTCACCCAATTCAGGGAAGTTTTCTGTCATTATTTCTTCGAACAAGTTTTCTATTTCTTGCTCAGGTTCCTCTCCTTCTGGCATGCCTATTATGTGGATGTTGTTTGATTTTGTGATGTCCCAGAGCTCACTTAGACTCTCCATCTTTTTTAGTTTTTTTCCAGGTTCTGCTTTGCTTGGGTGTCTTTTCTACCTTGTCTTCTAACTTGCTGATTCTACTGTTGAAACTTCCCATTGTGTTCTTTATTGAAACTATGTCATTCTTCATTTCTGCTTGATTTTTATACATGTTGGTGATTTTCCCATCTAGCTGGTTGAGCATCCTTTTAACCATTATTCTGAATTTATTCTCTGACAAATTGCTTGCCTCCATTTCATTTATTTCCTTTTCTGGTGAGCCTTCCTATTCTTTCATATGGGGGTTGTTTCTTTGTCTCCTCATTTTTGCTGTTCCTTTGTGATTGTTTCTATATTAGATCAAACTTCTATGGCACCCAGAATTTTTGAATTTGTGCTATGTTGTAGATGTTTTGTGAGACCCAGTGGTGCAGTCTCTCAGGTCTTCTTGGCTGGGAATTCTAAGGATGATTCCTGCTTGAGATATTTGGGGTTTTTTGATGTAGTTGGATCTTGAATGTTATTGTCCCATTAGAGGATGGAGTTTCCTCTCAGTGTGTCTGGTTATGTGGCTTACTCTCTATCACTGTGTGCCAAACGTTGTGGAGGTGCTGACCACACAGTACAAAATACAACATAACACAATGCTACACAAATGAAACAGAACACAAATGTACATAAGACACCTATAACCCCAATGAAAGTCACCACCAGAGAAAAGAGAATTAGGAGAGAGAGCAGAGAAACAAAATTATAGCAAGAAAAGAAAAAGAAAGATTATTGGGAGAAAACACAACAAAACAAACAAAAAAATCAAAAAACACAAACAGAAAACACCAAAAGGGGGAGGGGGGCAGAATCTGTAGAGGCAGAGCTAAAAATAGAGAAAATAAGGTTAAGGAATTGGATGAATATGGGAAGTACTGCCGTTTAGTACAGAGGAGGGAGAAAGAGAATGAATGGATAAGAATAAATAAAAAAAGCAAAAAATATTAATTAATTTATTAATTTAAAGGAGAATAGAGGAGAGCATAGATAGGTCTGAATTTAGGAAGTGAAACTAATTATAAAGTTAAGAGAAAAAAGGGCAAGTGAAGTGAGGGGGAAAAATTGAGTAACAAAGAAAGAGAAAAGAGAAGGGGAAATATGGTAGGAACAGGGAAGAGGAAATTATATTTATGAATAACACAACAGAGACTACAATAATAATAACACATCAATAAATCAGATAAAGAAGATCAATTTTTTTAAAAATACATAAAAAGAAAGATGGAAACTAAAGCAGGGAAAGAAGAAGAAAAGCGATGAAAAGAGGAATAGCAAGGAAGAAAGGGGTGAATAAAATAATACTATAAAAATTAAATTTAGACCGATCAGATGCTCAAAACTCAGAGGGAGGGCAGGGAAGGGTGGGGGTAAGGGGGAAAGATCAACCAAAGTACTTGTATGCATGCATATAAGCATAAGTGATGGATGTGGACAACAGTGGGGAGGGTGAGGGCAGGATTGGGGGATTAAAAGACATTGGGGGGATAAGGACACATTTGTAATATCTCATTCAATAAAGAAAAAAATAAAAATATTAAATTTAAAAGTACTAAAATTATTGTTTTTATTAAAACAATTTAAAAGTTAAGTGTTGGTCAGTTTAGCCGCATTTTAATGCCTCATGAGGGCTGGTTTAGGACCCCACTCTTCTGTTCTGTCTTCCAATTCTGGGCTTTTTGTTAGGTAGTTATGTGCTGACCACTGTTAGGCAATGTCTTTGGCTTTTAGCACTGTGTTGAATCTCCAAGCATTCCACCACTCCTCTGCTCGTATCTGTCTCCAGAGGCCTTGGATGCAAGCAGAAGTGACCAATCAGCCCACTTTGCCTGTCTGCCAGCTGTCAATCTTAATCACTCAAATGTCTGTTTCTGACAGGGTTTTAGTTAGGGGTGCTGCTGTTTTGCTTTCCAGGAATCAGATGGATGTCTTTTCTCTGCCCCAGAGCTACTCCTCCATGAGTCTCCCAAAGTATTACTCTGGCCTTGGTTGGTCAGATATCTTTGTATGGAGACCCATAGGGATGGCTGACAACCCGCAGATTTTATCAGTAGGGTTCCCAGAATAGTGGGGTAGACCAGCCCCTTTTCCAACCCAGTCACTGGGGAATCTTTGGGGGATATTCAGAGCTTTTGTTTCTTTTGTATAGCTCAAAATGCAGACAGGGTGTGGCAGGCTGTATTATCTGTCTTTATGCTAGTGGGTGGAGCTAGCTCTTCAGGAGAGAAACAGCTGCTTAGTTTTGGAAGGTTATGAATGTACCAATGCTGGAGTTCTTGGCATGTCTCCCTGCCCCACTTCCCTTCCCAGCCTCTCCTCAGTCACCTCAAGTCGGTGCCTCTCCCTGCACCACAGCCTCAGGGGAATGTTTTCAACTAAAAAGTTCTATGTTCTGGATTTAGCAAATAAAAACAAAGACAAAACAGAAGCAAAACAACCATGAAACTGTGGGTTTCTCTACCCAAACACTGCGGCACTCAGACCAATTATCAGGGTGCCTGTCAGTGTGCAGCCTTTAGCAGCTGTGGTCTTAGGTCTAGATTCCGCATCCTCCAGCAGCCCTGTGGCTTTTTCTTTCCATAGGTGGATATTACGCCTGTTACCAAGGGATGTGGATTTGGTGCAATGCACCTTCCTCCTTACCCTTTCGGCCCAGCAGCCAGGCATCACTCTACAGCCCAGATCCCCCATCCTACCATTCCTCAGGCATCCTCTACCTTTCCTCATTGTATACCACCTCCTCAGCTTTTTCTAATTCGCCAATTCTGGGTGGATGTTCTCTGATTTAGTTATAATATCAGTCTGGCCCTGGGATGAGATGCACAAAATGTATGTCTATTTGGCCACCATTTTTTTCTTCCTTCACTTATTATTTAATGAATTAATATTTACTCAGTATTTACTCTGGTTGTGACATTGTGTGCTACATACAGAACCAGAATGGTAACAACAGAGACAGTATAGAGAATGAATTGGAAGTGGGAAAGTGTGGAGTCTGAAAAAATTCATTTAGAGATCATTGAAATAGACCTAGCAATAGATACTGGGTAGGAAAAGAGATGATGCTAAAGGCCTGAATTAAATTAGTGGAATTGGGGATTGATAGGAAAGTTTGAATTAGAAAGAGAGCCAGGAAATCCAGTTCAGAGGAAACAATGAATTTTGAATGTGGGTAGACTTATAAATGGAGATGGAAGGTGGAAATTGTCTAGTTAAGCATCCTGGAGATACAAAGGTGTCAGGGTAGTTGAGCAGAAAGATGAGCATCAGTCATTTCCATTATGCATTTCTTGTACCAACTTAGATTTCTCAAAAATGGAAACATAATCAAGGCTCATATTCAACTGGCCTATACCTGTATGGTGATGGCTTCTCAGCCTTAACAATAGTGACATTTTGAGTGAGATAATTTGTTTTTGTGTGTGTCAGGTGGCATAATATGTTGTTTAGCAGCATGCCTGATGTCTACCAACTAGATGACAGTAGAACTACCTCAGTCATAACTATCATAAATGTATCTAGACATTGCCAAATATCCCCAGAGAAATAAAATCACCCCCATTTGAGAACCACAGTTGTAGTCATATCAATTGTTAGAATAGTTACTCATGTCTCTCAAATCTACTCTCCACTTCCCTGACTTCTTCAGTACCTCTCCCAGCTCTCTACATTGTAAAATACTAGAGGCCCAGTGCATGACATTCATGTACTGGGGGAGGGGTCCCCCTCAGCCCAGCCTGCACCCTCTCGCAGTCTGGGATGAGGAGCAGGCCTAAGCCAGCAGTCTGACATCCCCCAAGGGATCCTTAACACTGCTGTGGAGGCAGGAGAGGCTCCCATCACTGTGCTTGCCGGCCATGAGCCTGCTGTAGAGTCCGGCTTCTGGTTGAGTGGCACTCCTCCTGTGAGAGTGCACTGACCACTAGGGGGAAACTCCTGTATGCAGCGTCTTCCCCCTGGTGGTCAATGGACATCATAGAGACCGGTTTTTCCACTGTTTGGTCAATTTGCATATTAGCCTTTTATTATATAGGATTGCCTGAAACACGGATGGAACTCTAGGAACTTTCTCCAGTGTCATGGGCTAATGTCCATTTGTATTGATCATTCTTCTTGCTATATAGATTGTTAACATATTTATTATCACTTTTAAATGTCCTCAAAAACCCACCACCCTCTTGTCTGTGTCCACGGGCAATGGATATATATATGCATATAAGTCCTTTTCATAATCTCTTCCAGTCCCTCTCCCTTCTTTCCCACTGATATTTGTCAGTCTGTTCCATGTTTCCATGCTTCTGGTATTATTTTATTCATCTATTGATTGTGTTCATTAGATTCCACACATAAGTTGACATCAGGTGATATTTGTCTTTCTCTAACTGGCTTATTTCATTTAGCATAATAATCTCCAGGTCCCTCCATGTAGTCTCAAAAGGTAATAGATTCTTATTTTTTACAGCTGCATAGTATTCCATCTTGTAAATGTACCACAGCTTTTGTATCCATTCATCTACTGATAGGCACTTGGGATGTTTCCAGATCTCAGCTATTGTAAATAGTGCTGATATGAACATAGGGTTGCATATATTATTTTTGATTGGTGTTTTTGGATTCGAATCTCTGTAATTTTGTTGTAGACTAAGATCTGGCTGTGTGTTTTAAAAATTAAGCATGAATTTTACTGTCTATCTTTTTTACAAAATAATATGTGCCTTTTATTAAATTAGAAATTACTGCTAATAAAAAGAAAGTAAAAATACATATTCTATTAACTCAGAGGTAACCTTGGTAAACCCCTTGGTTACATATTCTTCTGCTAATCATTTTGTGAATTTCATCTAGAGCAAATATTTGTTCTTCATTGGTTATGTAATCTTTGCAACTACTGACAATATTTCCACAGAATAATTAAGAATAAAGGCTATTTTATTTTATGTTTTAGAAAATCAATAAACCACCAGTCTCCACATTTTTCATTTAAAAAATAAATAATAGCTGTGGTACATTTACACAATGGAATGCTATGCAGCCATAAAAAAGAAGGATCTATCACCCTTTGAGACAGCATGGAGGAACCTGGAGAGTAATATGCTAAGTGATATAAGCTAGTCAGATAAAGACAAATATCACAAGATCTCACTTATATGTGGAATCTAATGAACAAAATAAACCAATGAACAAAATAGACACAGATATGGAAGCAAGGAACAGACTGTTGAATTTAGATTGGTTGGGTGGGAAGAGATTAATCAAAAAACATATAGGCATATATGCATAAAACCCATGAGCACAGACAATAGTGAGGTAAAGAGCTGGGGAGCAAGTGGAAATGTAAAGGGAGGGGGGTCAATGGGAAACAAAAAGGGGACATTTGTAATACTTTCAAAAATAAAGATACATTTTTAAAAAGAAAAACTGAGGCACCAAGAGAAGGATTAATTTGCCTAAGTTTACACAGTGAATCAGTGGTAAGGTTGCTACTAACAAACAGGATTCCTAACTCCTATACTAGTATAATTTTCACTAGAAAATGACAAGCCTTTAATTGTGCATTCTCAGTCACTATAACACCATAGCATGAGGAATCTTGTAAGGTAATGTGTAGGGGATACTTTCTGACACCTCTCAGATCTCATCACAAAGAGAAAAGGCTACTCTTCACAGAGGCAGCTTTCTGTAGTGGAAATACTCTAGGCATTGGGTCAGAGTGAGCCATGTTCAAATATTTTGTCAGCTATTTAGTAGCTATGTAAATGTGGACATGGTACTTAACCTCTCTGAGTTTTGGTTTCCTCATTTATAAAATGTTCTACTAATAACTCCCTCTCAGGGTCATTGTAAAGATTAAATAAGAGGTTTACAAAGCACCTAGCATTGTTTTTTGCTCATTTTAAACACTCAATAAATGCTAGCTAGTATTTTTATATCCCATGCAGTGGTTTATTCTGCCTATCAAAATCAAATAGGAGTTTCCATATACTGGAATCCTGATGCCTGGGGAAAGATGACAACTCCTACTTCTCTCATTAGCATTGAATTCTGCTGAGGAAGAGGAAAATATTTGAACTCATTCCTATGCCAATCCAATGTATATCTTTCTTCCACTGAAGAACACAGCTCCTCCTCAGAAACCTGAAGGACTAAAAAGTTGTAAATATGTCTCTGGAACAAAAAATACTTTTAATTCCTTGATTTAGACTGAGGAAGAGAAGGTCAAGCAGTGACATCATAACAGCACATGAGCATAACTGTTGAGGAGGCAGTGACATACTTTTCACCAAGTCAGCTGAGTCAGTGAGCACAATGAAAAGAACATGCTAATTGACTGGTCCAGAAAATCTTGGGTTTGAGACTGAAGTTTTCACTTATGATCTGCATAATTTTGTCAATTCACTTTATCCCAAAGGACCTCTGTTTGCTCATTTGGTAAGTGTGGAGGCTGGAGAAGATGATAATTATATCTGGGCCGTACTTTATTGCAAAGCCTCTCATGTAATACTAACATCTCCGTCTAACTTCTTTC
The DNA here is from genome assembly GCF_964212035.1 of Myotis nattereri. Lineage (NCBI taxonomy): Eukaryota > Metazoa > Chordata > Mammalia > Chiroptera > Vespertilionidae > Myotis > Myotis nattereri. The sequence goes on from NC_138078.1 coordinate 46,630,832, forward strand.
TATGAGCCTAAAAAGAAATGACACTAAATGAGAAATCAAGACATATGAAAGAAAAATTCAAAATTTGGTGGTTATTAGTTTAATCAGAAGGAGTGGTAAAATCCTCTCCCCAATGGAAGTTTATGAACAGATGAAAGACATGTAGGTCTAAATATTCAAGGAGAATCATGCTGTGAGACAAAAGATAGACAAAATGACGCTAGCAGGTTCTTCTGACCAAAAATTTCCATGATTCCACAACTCTCCTCCTATGAGTTAAGACAAGTAAGCAGGATGGCATGACACATATCATTTCCTAAATACTGTAATCTGTTTTCCACTGAGGCCTGACCACTTCCAGAAAAAATTTTTGCATGAGGCTCACCCTTTCCCAGGCCCTTCCTACAGGAAATAGCAGATGTCTCAAGAGAACTGAGTGTTATCCCCTTAAGAGCCATTATCTGGTTCTGAGCAAGTTTCCCCTTATATATCCTCTTTCTTTCTCAACCCTTCCTTCTCTGAATGATGGTGGCCATGCCTGAGAAATTAATGAGAAGCAACAGCTAGAGAAGCCAGTAGAGTCTTGAGCAACAGAACTAGGCTATGGCCTAGATAACTGCTGGAGGATACCCTTTTCATCCATCTATGACCAGGATTTGGAGGGCACCTTGGATATTAATGGGACTGGGGACCCAAAATATGACCCAAGTTCTAGGCCTTATTTCCTTACTCCCTCAGTAACTTGATTGTTTTCTGCTTGCTTATTTATTATTCTATAGAGAGACACAAGGCAGTGGGAAGATATAAATAAAAAGATGGGTTCATGTTGGACTCAACATTCCTGGAAATGCTTTCAGCAGAGTCTGCCAGAGCGACATTCCAGTGTTGCATCCCAAGCCCAACATGAAATTCTAGAGAGGGAAAAGGGAGCCAACTCAACTGGAGTCTGTTTCATTCCTATTCTTTCTCATTTGAAAAGTAGATACCTCCCAAACTTTCAGAGTTGGTAGAGGGATTCACTAAGACAACAGATGTAAATAAAGTTCCTAGTTGGTACATGATGGGAGTTCAATAAATGCTTATTCTCTCCCCTACTCATGGAACATTCGATATCGCTTCTAAGAATGCATGCAAAGTGTTAGAGCATTGAGTTGGAGTCAAACAGTCTTAGAATCATACCTAGAACAATGCCTAGTACCTACCTAATAGATGCTCAATAAGCATATGTGGGCTGACTGACCTAGGTTTTGCTGTTAACTTATAGTGTAACTTTGATCAAGTTACTTACCCTTTCTGGACCGCAATTTTCCTATCTCTAAAAATATGATAATAATTCATGTCAAACCTATGCCACAAAACTGTTGAGGACCACATGAGAAAATATATGGAAGTGGTCTGCCCCTGTTAGAGGTAATTAATGTAGCATTTAGCTAGTCTAGGTCAAAGAAATTTCCCAAGGATAATATAAACTTTAGATATACTGAATTAACTATGGTTATATGAAGGGAGAGGGAGGAAAACCAGGAAAAGCTAGTCAATAGCAATATGAAATTCTTGATTTATCAATTCCATTCAAAAGGCAATGGAAGAGACCTGGATTTTATCAGGGATAAAAAGTGCCCCCAAAGAGATACAGGCAATTTGACTGCATCCTGAGGAGATTTTCATAATCTGTAGAGTCAGTGTATCATAGCAGCAATAACACATTCTGGAGCCAAACATTCTAAGTTGAAATCTAGGCCCTGTAATATACCTTATGTGTGACTCTGGCCAAGTCACTTGACCTCTCTGTGGAGTAGAGCTTTGATTGTTCATTTGTTTGTTTAATCTGAAAGTGCAAGTGATAATAATAGTACTTACCCATAGGTCCTTATAAGGTTTGAAAGGGTTAGTTATGAAAATATGTTGAGGAGTATGTCACAAGAATACTGACCTTTCTCTTAGCTTCTGCTTTTCTGACCCCGTCAAAGCCCTTTTAATGAGGTCTACTTCACAAAGTTCAAGTCCTCCAACTCTGCAATGACTTTGTACACCACTGTTTGTTTGCAACTATCAAACAACATATTTACAAACTACATACTCTATCCTGTATTTTCTCTTTCTCCCTTTTCCTGAATTAATATCAAAGTTAGTATCATATAATTATCAAAACAAACTTAATGGGAGGCTTTGTGCAATCAGTTCATCTTTTACAAGAAATGATTCAAAATGCAATTAAGATCACACTAAAAAGAATAACACATGTTGCCAATTCCATTACTCATTTCCTGACTTCAAAACCTCCCTTGTTCTGCCTTCTTTTAAAAATGTGTCATCCTCAGACAGAATGTAGAGCAAGGTCAAAAAACTAGGAGACAGTAAAAGTGAAAGATAATGCATCAAGTAGGAACTGATTGGCAACACTACACAAGATAATGGCCCACTTCAAAAAATTACATCAAGCCCAGCATTGAACTCTGTACCACAGGTACAACACAGAACACAATACATCTTGGAAATAATCCTGCCAATACTTCCTCAGATTATTTCATAAACAGGAAAACTGAAAACAACAGAAGAAGCTCAGTGATTAAGTGTCAGAGCTGAGATAATAGGTTTTGTTCTTTTCACTCTCATTTACTGAGCACCCATGTTGTGTTCATTTCTTGATTTATTTTATTTCATTTAATCTTCAAGAAAGCCTTATAAGACAAAAATAAATGATGAACAAAGAGTATCTAGAGACATAGAATGATGGAAAAGACTGAGGAATCTCAGAGAGAAAAGGAGGTGGTGGAGGAGAGTGAGGAGTTATTGAGCAGGGAATATATATGCATTTATGGATAGCACATGGACACCAACAATAGTGTGGTGAAGGCCAGGGAGGGGAAGGTATAGGGTGGAGGAGGTCAATAGTGGACATCTTTAATACCTTCAACAATAAAAATACTTTTTTAAAAGACAGCCTTGTTAGGTATGTACTCAAATCAATAGATTCTCATTTTATAAATGAACAACTGTGACTCAAACATGGTGAGAAACATGCCTTAGGTCACCCAGTCATCATCCAGGTATATCCACTTCTAGAGTAATGTGCTCTCCACGACAGAATGATATCTCAAGGAGGGAAGACTATTGAGGGAAGTGACCAGGGGAGCCTCTTTCATGAATGCCTGGTGAAGCTAATCCACCAGGTAGCCACTGAAATTCACAGCTGTGAACTGCACCATTGAGTATGGTTGCTACTGAACTCTCCTTCATTTATTCTGGTCCAGAAGACTTCCAGAATTGTTTTCATGGGTAGCACTGCTCACTATTACACCCTAGTTCAAGGGTTCTCAAGGTATATTCCAAGGACTACCTGCATCATAATCATCTGAGAGACATAAAACCTGGAAATTCTTGTCCACACCCCAGACATGTTGAATCTTAATCTGTCTGGATGAAGTGGAAAAAAAAGAGAGAGAGACAAAATCTATATGTTTAACAAACATGCCAAGTGCTCTAATATAGAATACTAAAGTGTGACACCCATTGTCATAAGAATATCATCTCTGCTACTTTCACAAGGAATGACTCTAAAGATCAAGTGTAAATCATTTGTTGATGTGAGAAATATGTACTGATAACATAAATCAGGCTCTGTGAGATGAAGTAGGCATGGTGTCCAATCTTAAGAGGCTCATGGTCTAGGAGGAGTTATACAGGTAATAACAATGTAGTGACACTAGGAGCCCAGTGAGTGAAATCGCGCTGCCCGCCCACCCACCTGCTGCCCTGCGTTGACACCCAAATTTCTCCAAGCAGAGCTCCAGCATGCCTGACCCAGCCCCCCAACCCCTCTGGCCTTCTCTGGCCACTTCAAACTCTGCCCTCAGTCCTTCCAGTCGCTTTGGGATGGTCCCACCTTCTCTGAGAGCCTCCCCACTTCTACCCCATCTCCAGAGAAATGCGGGGGCTCCACCCTGTCATGGTGCCTGAGGAGAGCATGGAAACCTCCCACCTGCTGTGCTGTGCTCCTTCCCCAGGCAGGTGAGCAGTGGGACGCTCTGAGTGCAAGTAGTGGGTGGCGACGAACTGGTGAGGGGGGATGCTATGGGCTCTCACCCCTGCCCTCCTGGGCATGGGCCTCCTTCGGGCACCTCCCTGATTCCACTCCATCTACGGAAGCAATGTCCCACAGCGCACATGCAGGCAGACTCCTCCTTAGCAGTTGTGACTGTGACACAGTTAGGACCAATTAGCATATTACATATATATATATATATATATATATATATATATATATATATATATGGATTAGTGCTAGGACAGTGGCTAGCAAAAAGACAAAGGTAATCTAATTCTAAATAAAGTGGATTAGGGAATGGTTCCTGGAAGAAGAAGACTAAGATTATGTTAAAGAATGAGTGAGAGAGCCTAGGTGATGTGGCTCAGTGGTTAAACATCAACTTATGAACCAGTGGTCATGGTTCTATTTCTGGTCAGGGCATATGCCTAGGTGGTGGGCTCAATACCCAGTGTGGGGCTGTACAGGAAGAAGTTGATCAATGTTCTCTCTCAGCATTGATGTTTCTACCTCTCTCCTTGCCCTCTCCCTTCCTCTCTGAAATAAATTATATATATATAATATATATAATTAATATAATATATATATAATATAATTAATATAATAATATATAATAATATATAATATAATTAATATAATATATATAATTAATATATATATGATTGAGTAAAAGAGATGCAAGAAAAGTAGAAGGTGTTCCAGGCAGAGGAACTAGCTGTAAAGTTCTAGAAATGTTATTTAATCTGATAAGATAATGTACTGTGCCAGTAACATTAACAACTGGTAGCAATTATTACTATTGTTGCTACTATTACCACATAAGCCAGTGGCAGAAAGAAAGATCAGTGGCCTGGCTTGAAATGAGGAAACGTAGATTGAAGTCTTAGTTCTACCACTTTAATAATAATTGATATTGGGAAACACATTTGTTTTTTCCTTTCTGGTCCCCAGTATGCACATTTATAAGACAGTATTTCGTTCCTTAATCCAACAAATATCTATTGATCACTATTTACATTGCAGGCACTGTGCTAGGTATTAGAGAGATAATGATAAACAATAAAAGCCAGTAGGGGTGAAGACAGACAAGTTATAGGAACAAAATGTGATTATTATTCTAAAAGAAGGAGGTTACAAGGATATACCACAGTATGTGACAAGGAATACTTGAGTGATTGAATGAGAAACTAGTTATGAAAATGTTCCAGAAGTCATTACTATACAAATAAAAATTAGTCTGTTAGAAGACAGATGGCTGCCAGAGGGGAGATGGGTTGAGGGACTGTATAAAAAAGGTGAAGGAATTAAGATGTACAAATTGCCCTCCTGCCAAGCCCACCGCTTCAGCCATAGGTATCGTCCACAACTCGGTGACTGGATCATTTGAATGAGTCGGCATCTGGGCCCCCAAGTGAGGCTACAAGTACATGTCTCTCTCACCAAGCCCGCCACTTTAGCCACAGTCCCTGCAGGACTCAGCAACTGGGCCCAAAGGTGAGTCTTAGAGTGTGAGACCCTCCCACTAAGCTCAATGCTTCATCCACTGGCCCCAAGCGAATTGGTGCCTGGAGCCTTTGGTGAGGGTAAAAATGGGGAGACAAAGAAACAATTACCAAAGGAAAGAAAAGGGATAATCGCTAGAAAAGTAACTAAAAGAAATGGAGGCATGCAATATGTCAGAAAAAGAATTCAGAGTAAGGGTCATACAGTTCCTAAACTGGCTGGATGAGAAAATAAACTTATATCAGAAAAAAAGATATCAAGAATAATATAGCTACAAGAAAAAAACACAATAGAAGGTTTAGACTAGAAAAAGTGGGGGACAAAATTAGCAAGCTAGAATACAGGGCAGAAATACACACCCAATTTGAACAGCAATTGCAGAAAATAATTAAAAAGCAGGAGGAGAGCGTAAGAGAATTTTAGGACAACATGAAACAAAGAAACATACATATAATAGGGGTGCCAGAAGGACAGGAAGAGGAGCAAGGATTAGAAAACCTATTTAAAGAAATGACAGAAAACTTGCCTGATTTGGGAGGGGGAAAGTGATACAAGCACAGAGAGTCCCAAGCAAGATGAACTGAAAAAGACCCACACCAAGACACACCGTAATTACAATGGCAAACTTTAATGACAAAGAGAGAATCTTAAAGGCTGCAAAAGAGAGACGGAGAGTTATGTACAAGGGGTCTCCCATTATACTATCAAATGATTTCTCAACAGAAACACAACAGGCTAGAAGAGAATGGAATAAAATATACAAAGTGATTCAAAGCACAGCACTAAATTCAAGTATACTCTATTCAGCAAGGCTATTATTCAAAATTAAAGGGAAAATCAGGAGCTTCAAAGACAAAAATATGCTAAGGTTGTTTATCACTACAAAGCCAGCAATGCAAGAAATGCTAAAAGGAATTTTGTAAAAATAAGAAAAAGAAAGGGAAGAAGGAACACAGGCATAAAGAATTAAAATGGCTACAAACAAATATCTATACTAATAAAAGGGTAATAAGCAAATTAACCATCACTCTACAGCAAAGATGGTGGTGCCCATAGCCACAAAGATGGCAGTGCCAGCCAGAGCCATGAAGCAGGCCAGAGTGGGCAGGACGTTTGGATTCCTTCAGACAGGACTCTTGGCTTCCTTCGGGCAGGACTCTTGGCTTACTTTGGGCGGGATGCTTGGCTTCCTTCAGAAGGGACACTTGGCTTCCCTCGTTGCCCCAGCAATGAAGAAAACCAAGTCTCCCGCAAGCCCTGGCCAGCCACCAAGGGCCAGCCACTGGGTGGCAGCCACGCAGCCAGCCCGGAGTGAAGGCAGAAGGTGGCTCTGGTCCAGAACAAAGGCAGAAGGCGACAGCCAGAGTGAAGGCCTGGGTCCCGGGTGCTGGGGGGAAGCCAGTGCCAGCAACCAGGGGAAGAAAGGCCTATTCTTGCACGAATCTTTGTGCATCAGGCTTCTGGAGTATCAATTATAACCTTAATGTAAATGGGTTAAATGCTCCAATCACAAGACATCGAGTGGCATGATGTATATGAGAAAATGACCCATATATATATGCTGTCAACAAGAGACCCACCTCAGTACAAAGTACTCACAAAGACTGAGAGTGAAGGGCTGGAAAATATTCTTCAGGCAAATGGAAATGAAAAAAAAAAAGCTGGGGTAGCAATACTTATATCTGACAAAATAGACATCAAAGTGAAGCCATAACAAGAGATAAGGAAAGCCACTTCATAATACTAAAGAAATTAATAGAACAAAAGGATATAACTCTGGTAAACATATATACACCCAATGCAGGAGCACCAAAATACATAAAAAACAAGCAAACAAACAAACAAAAAAACTTCTGGAAGACATCAAGGTAGAGATCGACAGCAATACAATCATAGTAGGGGACTTTAATACCAAATTGACATCACTGGATAAATCCTCTAGACAAAAACTCAACAAAGAAAGAGCAATCCTAAATGTCTTGCTAGGTCAGGTGAACTTAATTGATATATTCAGAACATTTTACCCCAGAGCTATGGAATATACATTCTTCTCAAGTGGACATGGGACATTTACAAAGATAGACCACATATTGGGTCACAGGCAAAGTATCTCCAATTCAAGAAGAATGAAATCATATTAAGCATTTTCTCATATCACAATGGCATAAAATTAGAAATCAACTACAATAAAAACAATGAAAAAAATTTAAACACATGGAGGCTAAATATAGCATGTTATTAAAAAAAAACAAAACGATTGGGTTACCCAAGAGTTCAAAGAAGAAATAAAACACATCCTGGAAATAAAGGACAATGAAAACACAACAATCCAAAATCTATGGGACACAGTAAAAAAAGTCCTGGGAGATAATTTCATAGCATTACAAGCCTACATCAAAAAAAACAACAAACAAACAAACAAAACAAAACAAAAAAACACCAAAAAACAAAAAAAACTGGTAATAAAATATCTAACTCTACAACAAAAAGAATTGAAAAGATAGCAACAGGAAAAGCCCAGAGTGAGCAGGAGGAAGGAAATAATAAGATCAGAGCAGAAATAAATGACATAGAAACAAACAAACAAAAAAATACAAAAGATCAATAAAACCAAGAGCTGATTCTTTGAAAGGATAAACAGGATTAATGAACCTCTATCCAGGCTCACTAAGAAGAAAGAAGACCCAAATAAACAAAATCAGAAATGAAAGCGGTAAAGTAAAAAGAGAACCCACAAAAATAAACATAATTATTAAAAAAATACTATGAACAACTCTGTTCAAACAAACTGGTTGACCTAGAAGAAATGGTCATATTTCTAGAAAAATATGACCTTTCAAAACTCAATTAGGAAGAATAAAAAATCTGAGTAGGCCAATAACTATGGAAGAAATTGGAGCAGTCATCAAAAAACTTCCAGCAAACAGAAGCCCTCGGCCAGGGGATTTCAAATGGGAGTTTTACTACACATTCAAAGAAAAACTAAAACCTATCCTTTTCAGACTATTACAAATCATTCAAGAGGAAGGAATACTTCTGCTATCTTTCTATGAAGCCAGCATTACCCTAATCCCTAAACCAGATAAAAACACTACATAGAAAAAGAAATACAGGCCAATATCCCTGATGAACATAGATGCTAAAATCTTCAAAAAATTCTAGCAAATCGGATCCAGGCTTACATCAGAAAGATCATACACCATGACCAAGTGAGATTTATTCCAGGGATGCAAGTATGGTACAATATCCGCAAATCAATAAACGTGATATATCACATAAACAAATTATGAGACTAAAATTACATAATCATATCAATTGATGCAGAAAAAGCATTTGCCAAATCCAACACCGTTTCTTGATAAATCCTCTCAACAAAATGGAAATAGAGGGATCATACCTCAACATAATAAAAGCTTTATACGACAAACCGACAGCCAACAAAATATTCAATGGGCAAATCTAAAACCATTTCACCTAAGAATAGGAAGAAGGCAGGGATGCCCACTTTCACCACTCCTGTTTGACATAATACTGGAAGTGCTAGCCATAGCCATTAGATAAGAAGAAGAATTAAAAGGTATCCAAATTGGAAAAGAAGACTTAAAACTGTCATTATTCATAGATGGTATGCTATTGTACATAGAAAACCTGAAAGACTCCATCAAAAATCTACTAGATTTAATAAATGTATTCGGCAATGTAGAAGATACAAAATTTACACCCACAAATCTATGGGTTTTTTATACACCACTAATGAACTCACAGAAAGAGAAACAAAAACAAACAAACAAAGAAAAAAACAACAACAAGAAAAACAAACAAAAAAAATCCCATTTACCATTGCAACAAAAAATTAAGATACCTAGGAATAAACTTAGCTAAGGAAGTAAAAGACCTGTAACTTGGAAACTACAGGACGCTGACAAAGATATAGAAGAAGACATAAACAAATGGAAGAATATACCATGTTCATGGATTGGAAGAATCAACATCATTGAAAAGTCCATACTACCCAAAGCAATCTATAGATCCAATGCAGTCCCCATTAAAATACCAGCAGCGTATTTCACAAACCTAGAACAAAATCTTCATAGATTCAAATGGAATAAAACAAGACCCCAAATAGCCACAGCATTCCTGAGAAAGAAGAGCAAAGTTAGAGGGATTACAGTACCAGATATCAAGCTATACTACAAAGTTACTGTTCTCAAAACTGTGTTGTACTAGCTAAAAGACAGGCATATAGACCAATGGAAGAGAACGGAGAACCCAGAAATAGACCCAAGGCATTATGCTCAATTAATATTTGTTAAAGGAGTCGAGAACATACAATGGTGTCAAAACAGTCTCTTCAATAAATGGTGTTTGGGAACTTGGACAGATACATGCAAAAAATGAAGCTAGACCACGTGCTTACACCATACACAAAAATAAACTCAAAATGTATAAGGGACTTAAATATACGACAGGAAACCTTAAAAGTCTTAGAAGAATCCACAGGCAGCAAAATATTAGACATATGTCATAGCAATATCTTTATCAATAAACAAAGGTACTACATCAAAATAAAAAGCTTCTGCACAGCGAAAGAAACCATCAACAAAATAACAATAGAGCCCTCTGCATGGGAGTGTATATTTGTCAATGTGACATCCAATAAATGTTTAATTTACTGAAGTTATAGGGCACTCATACAACCTAACAAAAGGAAGAAAACAATCCAATCCAAAACAAATGGCCAAAGGACCTAAATAGACACTTTTCAAAAGTGGACATACAGAAGGCCAAGAGAGAAATTGGCTGCCAACCGGAAGGCAGACTGCAAGATAGTGTGAGAGGGAGAGAACGAAAGGAGAACGTGTGGACGTACCAGGAGTGTATATTTGTGGATGAGGGACAGCTATACTCCAAGGGAATGTAGGGGACTGCTGGACCAGGCTCCCCTGACCAGGGAAGCCTCCACTGCTGCTGAAATCTCTCCCAGAACAACCAGCTCTGCCACGGAGACTGAGCCATCTTGAAGGAGAGAGTGGCTGTTTTCAGAAACCTATACATCCTGGTTATCTACAACAACACCACCCAGGGAACAGCTGTGAACCCAGGTACATCGGATCTCTAGCAGCGCGAATTTGCAGACTCAGATGAGCTCTGCACCTTCTCAAGGAAAGGTCAGATTTTTCCTGGGAAAAGGTGGGGTCTGCGATCCAGGCAGGAGAGAGGCGCGAAGGGGATCTAGAGGTTTTGGGAAGTCTGCGCCCCACAAAACCCTCGGCCATTGGGCCTAGAGTGATCCGCAAATGTGGAAGGGGATCCGCAGGGCTGCTGGCAGAAGGAAACTCTAAAAATCAACCCATAGCAGGACTGGGCACAAAAAAGGCACCCTGAAATTTTACCAGTAAACCAGCTGCTTAGTGCCAGGGGAAAAAGGCACGCATGCAGTCTCAGAGGCTAAAAGTCGCAAGTTTGCGCATTTACTCTGACTCTTTTTTTCTCTTTAAATCCTTGCTTTGGATTACTAAACCCAGTACATAGGATTACCCAATTGGGGACACTCTGGGAGACTGCAAGAGAGAGTTATTTCTGTGGAACCTGGGGATCGGAGAGGGGAGTGACTATTGGAGAACCAGCTTTGGGGCCAGTATTAAGTACGAAAGAGAAAACAAAAGCTAAATACTGGCTAGAGAGGACTTATAGCCACAGAGGTCAATTCAGAAACACTGCCACCCAGGAGTTGAATCACAAATTGACCCTTGTGTAAAGACAAATAAAGGAATCTAAGAAACAAAGAAATACTGTCCGCTTGAAAATCAGGACTGTGGCTTAAAATACAGAGGAGCAGTGAAACACAAGGAATCCCAATACTGTCCTGACTACCTACAGGAAACAGGCATGACAAAAGAGGAAGTGAATGACTTTCACTACTGAACATTTTTATTTTTTCATCTTTTACTTAAGAAACTAATTTCTTTTTTTTCCTCACTTGATTGTTCTTTTTTAATTATTATATTTTTATTTTAATCAGTGTGATTACTACTACTATTTTACCTTTTTTTACAGTATTTTATTTTCTCTTTTATTTTGGAATTAGTGTTCTACATTCTATTTTCATTTTTCCTTTAACATTATTTTACTCTATCTCAACATTACTTTTATGCCAACACTCTCTTCCTCACTTTTCCATTTTGTTTTTCTCTTTCTCTTACCCTATTCCTCCTTTAGATTTTACGTATTCCTTCTTTTTACTCCCTGTTAAAAGAATCATCCTACTTATATATCTAATTTCCGATCCCCTGCTCTAAGTCCACACACAACTCTCTCTTCTCTTTCATCACTATCCAATTTTTTATCTTTTGTCTTTCTTCCCTTTTTTTCTTTTCTTTTTCTGTTATTATGTTCTTATTTTGTTTTGTTTTATTATTTTGTTATAGGACTTTGTGTCTTATATTGTTTTCTTTTGCTTGCTTTCACTCTGTCCTATTTTTGGTTGGTTGATTGTTGATTAGATTGTTTTTGTGCTTGTTGGTGAGATTGTATCTCTTTTTTTGTTGCTTTTTATTTTGTTTATTTTTTGCTTCTGTTTTTCCTCTCCTGGCTTGCTATTAGTTGTTGTTTGTAGTTTGCATTCATCTCTGGGTGTTTGTTCTTTGCATATTTTGGGATTAGTGGTTGTTCTATTGGAGTATTCTTCCCATAAAAATAGTTCCCTCCCCTTCTTATTTACTCTCTTTCTTTTCTGTCTTACTTTTTTTTTCCTTTTCTCAATATCATTTTTGCACTCCATTTTTTTTCTTTTTTCTTCTTATCCCCTAAATCTCTTTTCTCTGGTGGTCACCTTTATTTGAAGTTATTAGTATCTTGAATACATTTCTGTTCAGTGCCTTGTGTGGTGTTCCTTGTTGTGTTGTATTTTGTGCCTTAAAATCAATGCAGGAGAGAGAGAGTTACAAAACCAGACACCCGGAAAAGAGAGATCATGGGGAGACAAAGACAGTGCCTGCATATGAAAGTAAGAGGCATCTCCAGAACTGGAAGTAAATGAAATGAAGCCAAGCAATATGCCAGACAAAGAATTCAGAGAAATGGTCATAAGATCGCTGAAAAGAATGGAAGACCAATTCAAAAATATGTGTAAAAACCAAGAGGAAATGAGGAAGAACCAAGAAGAAATGAAAATGACATTGCTGCTATAAGGAACTCAATAGAAAGCATCAACAGTAGACTAGAAGAAGCAGAGGATGGCATCAGTGAGACAGAAGACAAGGTAGGAAAAAATACCCAAGCAGAGCAGCATCTAGATAAAAACTTAAAAAACAGGAGGAGAGCCTAAGGGAACTTTGGAACAATAAAAAAAAATGAAACAACATCTGCATAATAGAGGTGCCAGAAGGAGAGGAAACTGAGCAAGGAATAGAAAACCTGTTTGAAGAAAACTTCCCTGATATAAGGAAGAAAAAACTCACACAAATCCAAGAAGCTCACAGAGTCCCAAATAAAATGAATCCCAAAAGACAAACACCAAGGCACATTATAACAAAATTGGCAAACACCAACAATAAAGAAAGAATATTAAAAGTGGCCAGAGAGAGACAGAAAGTTACCTACAGAGGATCCCCCATCAGACTGGTGACTGATTTCTCAACAGAAACACATCAGGCCAGAAGGGAATGGAATGAAATACACAAAGTCATATAAAGGAAGGGTCTGAATCCAAGAATACTGTACCCAGCAAGGCTATCAATCAAAATTGAGGGTGAAATCAGAAGCTTCACAGATTAAAAAGGACTAAGGGAGTTTATGACCACCAAATCAGCAATGCAAGAAATTGCATTGGTCTGCTATAAAAATAAGAAATAAGAAGCAAAGAAGGAACACAGGCATAAGGAATACAAATGGCAACAAACCAGTACCTATCAATAATAACTTTAAATGTAAATGGATTAAATTCCCCAATAAAAAGACATAGGGTAGCTGAGTGGATAAGAAAACATGACTCACATATCTGCTGTGTACAGGAAATCCACCTCAGAAAAAAAGAACTCACACAGACTGATGGTGAAGGAAGGGAAAAAGGTTTTCCAAGTGAATGGAAATGAAAAAATAGCTGGGGTAGCAGTACTTATACCTGACAAATTAGACCTCAAAGTGAAGGACATAACAATAGATAAGGAAAGCCACTTCATAATAATAAAGGGAGAAATCCTACAAGAAGAAATGACTCTGGTAAACATATATGCACCCCATACAGGAGCATGAAAATACATTAAAAAAAAACTTCTGGAGGATATCAAGGGAGAGATTGACAACAATACAGTCATAGTAGGGGACTTTAATACCCCACAATCACCATTGGACAAATCCTCAAAACAAAAACTCAACAAAGGAATGTCAATCCTAAATAACTCACTACATCACATGGAATTAATTGACATCTTCAGAACATTTCACTCCAAAGCCACAGTATATAAATTCTTCTCAAGTGCACATGGGTCATTTTCAAAGATAGACCATATATTAGGGCACAGGCAAAGTCTTTTCGAATTCAAGAGGATAGAAATCATATCAAGCATCTTCTCAGATCACAATGGCCTAAAACTAGAAATCAACTACAATAAAAACAATAAAAAATAAAACACCTAGAGACTAAATAGCATACTATTAAACAATGACTGTGTTACCAAAGAGATCAAAGAAGAAATAAAAAGCATCATGGAAACAAATGACAATGAATATACAACAATCCAAAATCTATGGGACACAGTGAAAGCAGCCTTAAGAGGGAAGTTCATAGCTCTACAAGCCTACCACAAAAAAAAAATAAATAAACAAAGGTAATAAATTACCTAACCCTACAACACAAAGAGTTAGAACGTGAGCAACAAAAAAGCCCAGCATAAGCAGAAGGAAGGAAATAATAAAGAGCAGAGCAGGGGAGAGAAAATGGCGGAGGTTTAGACAGACGTGTCGGTGCCTTGTCCCGGAGCAGATAAGGGCGGGCAGCTGAAACGGGTAGCATACAGCCCGAATAAGCAGAGGAGATTCAGCTGAGACAGTCTGCAGCCAGGAAAGACAGAGAAATCCTAGATAAAGGGAACGGTTAGAGGCTGAGGCTGAAACCTCTCCAGGTGCGCCGGCACAGCCGCGGAGACCGTGCCATCTTGGGTGACTGTCGCCGGCATCCAGAGACCAGCTACTAACCCGGCAACAACGGCTCTCAAGCAGCGCGACTACGTGAACTCAGAGGAACTCGGCTTCTCCCCACAGAAAGCAGATCCAAGCAACAGCGGCCTCCTGATCTCCACACGCTCTGTCTGAGGAACAGCTGCTGTGGGTGAAGCCTCCCTCCACCAGCCAGAAGAGCCACAACAGCTGTGAACAGCACCCATCAGAAGACCCGCTAACAACAGAGGAGCAGCTGCTACCACAACCGCCCAAGGAGCAACCACAGCCCGAGGAGCCACTGCCACCTAGGGAGCAGCCACTGAACGACTCAATATCTATATACGTCAGTGAGATCAAACATGGGTAGACAAAGAAATCCCCAAAGGAAAGAAAAGGAGGACTCACCAGAAAAGCAGCTAAGTGATACAGAGGCATACAACATGACAGAAAAAGAATTCAGAATAAGGGTCCTAGAGTGCATACACCGGATGGAGGAAAAAATCGACAACTTATCCAAGAAGCAAGAAGAAACAGATGAAAAAATCGACAACTTAACTAAGACCCAAGAAGAAATGAAGTGCGATATAGCTGCAATAAAGAACACCATTGAAAGTATCAACAGTAGACTAGGAGAAGCGGAAGACCGAATTAGTGAATTAGAAGACAGGGAAGCAAAACACACCCAAACTGTACTTCAGTTGGAGAAAAAAATTAAAAGACAGGAGGAGAGCCTAAGGGAGCTTTGGGACAACATGAAACGAAACAACATACGAATAATAGGGGTGCCAGAACAACAGAAAGAGGAACAAGGATTAGAAAACCTATTGGAAGAAATAATATCAGAAAACTTCCCTGAGGTGGGGAAGAAAAAAGTCACACAAGCCCAGAGAGTCCCAAGCAAGGTGAACCCGAAAAGACCCACACCAAGACACATCATAATTACCATGGCAAATGTTCAGGACAAAGAGAGAATCTTACAGGCTGCAAGAGAGAGACGGAAAGTTACATACAAGGGATCTCCCATTAGATTATCAAATGATTTCTCAACAGAAACACATCAGGCCAGAAAAGAATGGACGGAAATTTACAAAGTGATGCAAAGCAAAGGACTGAATCCAAGAATACTCTATCCAGCAAGGCTATCATTCAAAATTGAAGGGGAAATAAGAAGCTTCACAGACAAAAAAAGGCTAAGGGAGTTTATCACCACCAAGCCAGCAATGCAAGAAATGCTAAAGGGACTGGTGTAAAAAGAAGAAATAAAAATCCCAGAAAGAAAACAGCCACACACACAAAAAAAGAAATGGCTACAAACAAGTACCTTTCAATAATAACTTTAAATGTAAACGGGCTAAATGCTCCAACCAAAAGATATCGAGTGGCTGAATGGATGAAAAATCATGACCCATACATTTGCTGTCTACAAGAGACCCACCTCATTAGAAAGGACTCACACAGACTGAAAGTGAAGGGATGGAAAACTATCTTTCAGGCTAATGGAAAAGAAAAGAAAGCTGGGGTAGCAATACTTATATCGGACAAAATAGACCTCAAAGTGAAGGCCATAACAAGAGATACGGAAGGCCACTTCATAATACTAAAAGGATCAATACAACAAGAAGATATAACCCTGATAAACATATATGCACCCAATGCAGGAGCACCCAAATACATAAAAAATCTTCTGGAAGATATCAAAGGAGAGATCGACAACAATACAATCATAGTAGGGGACTTTAATACACCACTGTCATCACTGGATAAGTCCTCTAGACAAACAATCAGCAAAGATACAGCAATACTAAATGACTCACTAGATCAGATGGACTTAATAGACATCTTCAGAACACTTCACCCCAGTGCCACGGAATATACATTCTACTCAAGTGCTCATGACACATATTCAAAAATAGACCATATATTGGGTCACAAGCAAAGTATCCCCAAATTCAAGAAGATTGAAATCATAAAAAGCGTCTTCGCAGACCACGATGGCATAATATTAGAAATAAACTGCAATAAAAACAACCCAAAATACTCAAACACCTGGAAGCTGAATAGCATGCTATTAAATATTGATTGGGTTACCAATGAAATCAAAGAAGAAATTCAAAACATCCTGGAAACTAATGACAATGAAAACACAACAATCCAAAACCTATGGGACACAATGAAAGCAGTCCTGAGAGGGAAGTTTATAGCTCTACAGGCCTATCTCAAAAAACAAGAAAAAATGGTAGTAAATCAGCTAACTCTACAACTCAAAGAATTAGAAAGAGAGCAGCAAGAAAACCCCAGAGTGAGCAGAAGGAAGGAGATAATAAAGATTAGAGCAGAAATAAATAACATAGAGACCAAAAAAATAATACAGAAAATCAATGAAACCAAGAGCTGGTTCTTCGAAAGGATAAACAAGATTGACAAACCTCTAGCCAGACTCACCAAGAAGCAAAGAGAGAGGACCCAAATAAACAAAATCAGAAATGAAAGAGGTGAAATAACAACAGACCCCACAGAAATACAAATGATTGTTAAAAAATACTATGGACAGCTCTACTCCAACAAACTAGACAACCTGGAGGAAATGGACAGATTCCTAGAAAAATACAACATTCCAAAACTCAATCAGGAAGAATCTAAAAATCTCAACAGGCCAATAACTATGGAAGAAATTGAAGCAGTCATCAAAAAGCTTCCATCAAACAAAAGCCCAGGACCAGACGGCTTCACAGGGGAGTTTTACCAAACATTCAAGGAAGAACTAAAACCTATCCTCCTCAGACTACTACAAAAAATTCAAGAGGAAGGAACACTTCCAAGCTCATTCTATGAAGCCAGCATCACCCTAATACCAAAACCAGGTAAAGACAACACAATGAAAGAGAATTACAGGCCAATATCCCTCATGAACATAGATGCCAAAATCCTCAACAAAATCTTAGCAAATCGGATCCAGCAGTACATCAGAAAGATCATACACCATGACCAAGTAGGATTTATCCCAGGGATGCAAGGATGGTACAATATCCGCAAATCAATAAACGTGATACATCACATAAACAAATTGAAAGAAAAAAACCACATGGTCATATCAATTGATGCAGAAAAAGCATTTGACAAAATTCAACACCCATTTTTGATAAAAACTCTCAGCAAGGTGGGAGTAGGAGGATCATACCTCAACATAATAAAAGCCATATATGACAGGCCCACAGCCAACATCATTCTCAATGGACAAAAACTTACACCATTTCCCCTAAGAACAGGAACAAGACAGGGATGCCCCCTCTCACCACTCCTGTTCAACATAGTACTGGAAGTGTTAGCCATTGCAATTCGGCAAGAAGAAGAAATAAAAGGCATCCAAATTGGAAAAGAGGAAGTAAAATTGTCCTTATTTGCAGACGACATGATATTATACATACAAAACCCTAGAGACTCCATCAAAAAGCTACTAGACTTAATACATGAATTTGGCAATGTAGCAGGATACAAAATTAACCCCAAGAAATCTGAGGCATTTCTATACACCAATAGTGAACTTTCAGAAAGAGAGATTATAAAAACAATCCCGTTTACCATCGCACCAAAAAAACTAAGCTACCTAGGAATAATCTTAACTAAAGAGGTAAAAGACCTCTACTCAGAAAACTACAGGACGTTGAAAAAAGATATAGAGGAAGACATAAACAGATGGAAGAACATACCGTGTTCATGGATTGGTAGAATCAACATCATTAAAATGTCCATACTACCCAAAGCAATCTATAAATTCAATGCACTTCCCATTAAAATACCAACGGCATACTTCAGAGATCTAGAACGAACTCTCCAAAAATTCATCTGGAATAAAAAAAGACCCCGAATAGCTGCAGCAATCCTGAAAAAGAACAAAGTAGGTGGGATCTCAATACCAGATATCAAGTTGTATTACAAAGCCACTGTTCTCAAAACTGCCTGGTACTGGCACAAGAATAGGCATATAGATCAATGGAATAGAATAGAGAGCCCAGAAATCGGCCCGAACCAATATGCTCAATTAATATTTGACAAAGGAGGCAAGAACATACAATGGAGCCAAGATAGTCTCTTCAATAAATGGTGTTGGGAAAATTGGACAGATATATGCAAGAAAATGAAACTAGACCACCAACTTACACCATACACAAAAATAAACTCAAAATGGATAAAGGACTTAAATGTACGACAGGAAACCATAAAAATTCTAGAAGAATCCAAAGGCAACAAAATCTCAGACATATGCCGAAGCAATTTCTTCACTGATACAGCTCCTAGGGCACTTGAAACTAAAGAGAAAATGAACAAATGGGACTACATCAAAATAAAAAGCTTCTGCACAGCAAAAGAAACCATCAACAAAACAACGAGAAAACCCACTGTGTGGGAAAACATATTTGCCAATGTCATATCTGATAAGGGCCTAATCTCCAAAATCTATAGGGAACTCATACAACTTAACAAAAGGAAGATAAACAATCCAATCAAAAAATGGGCAAAGGACCTAAATAGACACCTTTCAAAAGAGGACATTCAGAAAGCCAAGAGACATATGAAAACATGCTCAAAGTCACTAATCATCCGAGAGATGCAAATCAAAACAACAATGAGGTACCATCTCACACCTGTCAGACTGGCTATCATCAACAAATCAGCAAACGACAAGTGCTGGAGAGGATGTGGAGAAAAAGGAACACTTGTGCACTGCTGGTGGGAATGCAGACTGGTGCAGCCACTATGGAAGACAGTATGGAGTTTCCTTAAAAAACTGAAAATGGAACTCCCATTTGACCCTGTGATCCCACTTCTAGGAATATATCCCAAGAAACCAGAAACACCAATCAGAAAAGATATATGCACCCCTATGTTCATAGCAGCACAATTCACCATAGCTAAGATTTGGAAACAGCCTAAGTGCCCATCAGTAGATGAATGGATTAGAAAACTGTGGTACATCTACACGATGGAATACTATGCTGCTCTAAAAAGGAAGGAACTCTTACCATTTGCAACGTCATGGATGGAACTGGAGAGCATTATGCTAAGTGAAATAAGCCAGTCAATGAAGGAAAAATACCACATGATCTCACTCATTCATGGATAATAGAGACCATTATAAACTTTTGAACAATAATAGATTCAGAGGCAGAGCTGCCTCAAACAGATTGTCAAACTGCAGTGGGAAGGCCGGGGAGGGTTGGGGGGCAGGTGGTAGGGGGGTAAGAGATCAACTAAAGGACTTGTATGCATGCGTATAAGCATAACCAATGGACATAAGACACTGGGGGATAGGGGAGGCTGGGGGACTGTCTAGGGCGGGGGGATAAAATGGACACATATGTAATACCCTTTGTAATACTTTAAGCAATAAAAAAATTAAAAAAAAAAGAGCAGAGCAGAGATAAATGAAATAGAGAACAAAAAAACAATACAAAAGATTAACAAAACCAAGATCTGGTTCTTTGAAAGGATAAACAAGATTGATGAAGCTCTAGCCAGACTCAGCAAGAAGCGAAGAGAGAGGACCCAAATAATAATAATAAAAAAGTAATGAAAGAGGTGAATTAACAACCGATCCCACAGAAATACAAACAATTATGAAAAAATACTATCAAAAATCTATTCCAACAAAAAGGGTCACCTAGACAGAATGGATATATTCTTAGAAAAATACAAGATCCCAAAACTCAATCAAGAAGAATCAAAAAACCTGAATAGGCCAATAACTACCAAAGAAATTGACACCGATCAAAACTCTTCCAGCAAACAAAAGCCCTGGTCCGGACAGCTTTACAGGGAAGCTCTACTAAGAATTCAAAGAAGAACTAAAACCTATCCTACTCAGATTATTCCAAAAAATTCAAGAGGAAGGCACACTTCCAAGCTCTTTCTATGAAGCCAGCATTACCCTAATTCCAAAACCAGGTAAAGACACCACAAAAAAAGAGAACTACAGGCCAATATCCTGGATGAACATAGATGCTAAAATCCTCAACAAAATTCTAGCAAATCGGATTCAGCAATACATTAGAAAGATCATACACTATGACCAAGTGGGATTTATTCAGGAATGCAAGGATAGTACAATATCTGCAAATCAATAAATGTGATACATCACATAAACAAATTGAGAGACAAAAATCACATAGTCATATCAATTGATGCAGAAAAAGCATTTGACAAAATCCAAGACTTTTCCTTGATAAAAAGTCCTGGCAAAGTGGGAATAGAGGGATCGTACCTCAACATTTAAAGCCCTATATGATAAACCTACAGCCAACATCATACTCAATGGGCAAAAAATAAAACCATTTCCCCTAAGAACAGGAATAAGACAAGGAGGCCCACTTTTACCACTCCTGTTTGACATAGTACTAGAAGTACTAGCCATAGCGGTCAGACAAGAAGAAGAAAAAAAAAGGCATCCAAATTGGAAAAGAAGAAGTAAAACTATCCTTATTTGCAGATGAAATGACACTATACATAGAAAATCCCAAAGACTCCATCAAAAAACTACTATACGTAATAAATGAATTTGGAAATGTAGCAGGATACAAAATTAATGCCCAGAAATCTATGGCCTTTTTATACAGCAATAATGAACTCACAAAAAGAGAAATGAAAAAACAAAATCCCATTTACCATTGCACTGAAAAATAACTAAGCTACCTAGGAATAAACTTAACCAAGGATGTAAAAGACCTGTACTTGAAAAACTGCAGGACATTGTAAAAAGAGATTGAGGAAGATGTAAACAAATGGAAGAACATCCCACATTCATGGATTGGTAGAATCAACATCATTAAAATGTCCATACTACCTAAAGCAATCTATAGATTCAATGCAAAATGTATTAAAATGCCAACGGAATATTTCAAAAATGTAGAACAAACTCTCAAAAATTCATCTGGAATTAAAAAAAGACCCTGAATAGCCACAGCTGTCCTGAGAAAGAAGAACAAAGTTGGAGGGAAAACAATACTAGACATCAAACTACATTACCAAGCCATGATTCTCAAAACTGCCTGGTATTGGCACAAGAACAGACATATAGACCGATGGAACAGAATAGAGGATCCAGCTATTGACCCAAGCAATTATACTCAATTAATATTTGACAAAGGAGGCAAGAGCATACAATCGAGTCAAAAGAGTCTCTTTAATAAATGGTGCTGAGAAATTTGGTCAGAAACATGAAATAAAATGAAACTAGGTCACCAACTTACAACATACACAAAAACAAACTCAAAATGGCTAAAGGACTTGAATGTAAGACTGAAAACCATAAAAACCCTACAAGACTCCTTAGGTAGCAAAATTGCAGACATATGTTGTAGCAATATCTTTACAGACACAGATCTTCGGGCAAGAGAGACTAAGGAGGAAATAAACAAATGGGACTACATCAAAATATAAAACTTCTGCACAGCAAAAGAAAGCATCAACAAAACAACAAGAAAGTCCACTGCATGGGAGAACATATTTGCCAGTGTTATCTCTGATAAGGGTTTAATCTACAACATTTACAGGGAACTCATACAACTTAACAATAAGAAGATAAACAACCAAATCAAAAAATGGGCAAAGGACCTAAATAGACACTTTTCAAAAGAGGACTTTCAGAAAGCCAAGAGACATATGAAAACATGCTCAAAGTCACTTATCATCCGAGAGATGCAAATCAAAACAACAATGAGGTACCACCTCACACCTGTCAGAATGGCTATCATCAACAAATCTGCAAATGACAAGTGCTGGAGAGGATACGGAGAAAAAAGAACCCTCGTGCACTGCTGGTGGGAATGCAGACTGGTGCAGCCATTGTGGAAAACAGTATGCTGTTTCCTCAAAAATTTCAAAATGGAACTGCCATTTGACCCAGTAATCCCATTTCTAGGAATATATCCCAAGAAACCAGAAACACCAATCTGAAAGGATATATGCACTCCTATGTTCATAGCAGCACAATTTCCAATAGCT
Source organism: Myotis nattereri (assembly GCF_964212035.1). NCBI lineage: Eukaryota > Metazoa > Chordata > Mammalia > Chiroptera > Vespertilionidae > Myotis > Myotis nattereri. Next base: position 46,653,519 of record NC_138078.1, read on the forward strand.
AAGATTTGGAAACAATCTAAATGCCCATCAGCAGATGAGTGGATTAGAAAACTATGGTGTATCTACATAATGGAATACTACACTGCTATAAAAAAGGGAATTCTTACCATTTGCAGCAGCATGGATGGAACTGGAGTGCATTATGCTAAGGGAAATAAGCCAGGCAGTGAAAGAAAAATACCACATGATCTCACTCGTTCATAGATAATAAAGAATATTATAACCTAATGAACAAAAAGATAGATACAGAAGCAGAGAAGCATTGATCAGACTGTCAAATTACAGCGGCAAGGATGGGGAGTGTTGAGGGCGGGTAAGAGATCAATTTAAGGATTTATATGCCTGCATATAAGCATAACCAATGGACACAAGACACTGGGGGGTGGGGTAGGGTAGGCTGGTGGAAGGTCAATGGGGAAAAAGGAGACATATGTACTTCTATTTGTAATACTTTAAACAAGAAAATAAAAAATTTAAAAATGTAAAAAAATAAAGAAGGCCAAGAGACATATGAAAACATGCTCAAAGTCACTAATCATTTGAGAGATGCAAATCAAAATGACAATGAGGTACTATCTCACACCTATCAGTTTAGTATTATCAACAAATAAGCAAATGACAAGTGCTGGTGAGGATTTGGAGAAAAAGAAACCCTTATGCATTATTGTGGGAATTCCAATTGGTGAAGCCATTGTGGAAAACAGAATGGAGTTTCCTCAAAACATTAAAAATGGAACCCCCATTTGACCCAGTAATCCCACTTCCAAGAATATATTCCAAGAAAACAGAAACACCAATAAGAAAGATATATGCACCTTGTGTTCATAGCAGCACAATTTACAATTGTTAATATTCTGAAGCAGCTTACCTGCCCATCAGCACATGAGTGAATTAAAAACAGTTGTACATCTACGTAATGTAATATTATGCTGCTGAAAAAAACAAAAACAAAAAACTCTTACCATTCGCAACAGCATGGATGGACCTGGAGAGCATTATGCTAAGCAAAATAAGCCAGTCAGAGAAAGATAAGTATCACATGATTTCACTCATTTGTGGAATATAATGAACAACATAAAGTGATGATCAAAAATAGATCCAGAGACATAGAAGCATGAACAAACCGTCAAACCTCATAGGGATGGCAGCGGAGGTTTGGGGAGGGGGTGGTAAGAGATCAACCAAAGGACTTATGTGCATACATATAAGTATAACCAATGGACACAGACAGAAGGGGGTTGAAAGCATGCACTGGGGGGTTGGAGTGCTGGGAAGAGGTCAATGGAAGAAAAAGGAGACATATGTAATACTTTAAAAAAAAGAATTAAAGAAAAAATAATAATGAAATGGTAAAAAAAGATGTACAATTTGGTAGTTACAAAATAGTCATGGGAACATAAAATACATCATAGGGACTATAGTCAATAATCCTATCTAATAATAGACAAACATGGTAATTAACTATACCTCTGAAACGTTTCCCATTGGCTAATCAGGGAGATATGCAAATTAACTGCCAACCAAGATGGCGGCTGGCAGCCAGGCAGCTGAAGCGAACAGGAGGCTTGCTTGCTCCAGTGATGGAGGAAGCCAAGGTTCCCTGCCTGCTGCTGCCGACCTCTGAGCTGCACTCTAAGAAACAATGTTGCAATTATAGAAGCTAAATAAACCCCAGAAACCTGCTTTCAGCCAGCCGGGCCTCAGAGCTGGAGTTGCAACAGTGTTTCAATTATAGAAGCCAAACAAACCCAGATACCTGCTTTCAGCAGCCGAGGTCTCAGAGCTGGAGCTTTGCCTCAGAGTTAAAGCCGGTTCTCAGTTCCAGTGACAGCCATAGAAGGTAAATAAATCCCAGAATTAAAAAAAGGAAAAAAGGAGAGGTTGGGAGCTTCAGTCACCCGCCAGCCTGAAAACAGCCCTCAGCCCCTCACCCAGACTGGCCAGGCACCCCAGTAGTGACCCCCACCCTGAAGAAGGTGTGACCAGCTGCAAACAGCCAGCATCCCCTCATCCAGGCTGGCCAGGCACCCAAGCGGGACCCCCACCCTGATGCAGGACACCCTTCAGGGCAAACCAGCCAGCCCCCAACCAGTGCACCAGGCCTCTGTCCTATATAGTAAAAGGGTAATATGCAAACTGACCCTAACAGCAGAACAACTGGGAATGACTGGTCACTATGACACTCACTGACCACCAGGGGGCAGACGGTCAATGCAGGAGCTGCCCTCTGGTGGTCAGGGCGTTCTCACATGGGAGGAGCTCTGCTCAGCCACAAGAGAGGCTGATGGCTGCCAGTACAGTGGCAGTGGTGGGAGCCTCTCCTGCCTCCTCAGCAGCGCTAAGGATGTCCGACTGCAGTTTAGGCCTGCTCCCCGCGGGCAAGTGGACATCACCCGAGGGCTGCCGGGCTGCCAGAGGGATGTCTTATTGCCATCTTAGGCCCAATCCCCCATGGAGTGGGCCTAAGCCAGCGGGTGGCCATCCCCTGAGGGGTCCCAGACTGCGAGAGGGCACAGGCTGGGCTGAGGACCCCCCCCCCCGAGTGCACAAATTTTTGTGCACTGGGCCTCTAGTATTATAATAAGTATGTATGGTGCTAGGTGGGTATTGGAAATATTTGGGGGATCCCTTTGTAAAGCATATAATTATCTAACCACTATGCTGTACACATGAAACTAATAAAAATAATATTAAATGCAAATTGTAATTGAAAATAAAGTTTAAAAATATTACGTTTGATGTAGCTATTAAAGTTACAGAGGAAAGCTGAATTGCCATGAATCTCAAAATTTTTTAACCCCCTACTCTATATGCATCCTCAGTTTAACTTCTGTGTATTCTCCATATAAAGACAATTTTGACTCAGTTTTCTTTAAGTATGCATTTTGAATATGTTTCCTCCAACTACATGCCTACTCTGTATCACCAACCTCAGATCCACTCCACCTACTGTAAAGAATTCTTAAGAGCACAGTACTATGTTTGCAGATAATGGAAATGAGTTCCTGACAGTGTATCTGGAATAAAGAATCATAATTCTAACTCTAGCACTTCTGGCAGAAAACCCCTTACTCTCCTTTGGCTTAAGTTTCCTCATCCATAAGTAGCAATAAGGGTCTACTACATAATGTCTTATATTCCTTACAGCACTGCCTTTTGGTGAAGGCACCTTTGTTTCCTCTGGCATGGTCAGTGACAGAAGCAGATATGGAGGGGTGAGATACTAGTATATGCATCTGACCGGCTAGGAGTGGCATCAGTTCAGGAATCTCCAGGCAAGCCCAGACTGTTTGGCATTTATATGTCAGTGAGGCCCAGACCAGAGAGGGCTAATTGTAGGGAGTGAGAGGAGAAGAGGATAGGAGGCCTGTCTCTGGGCATGTCCTCCAGCTTCCAGTCCATCAGAATTCAGGTGCTTGGTCCTAACAGAAAACCTCAGGAGAAGTCAGTTCAGCAATGCTGAGTATACATACCAGAAATACAAGAGTACAGAAGAATGAAAGCTATGGGGTATTTGATCCTCACTCTGTGCTAAGTCCTTCACAGAAACTCAGGCATGACTATCCCTTTTCATAGATGAGACTTAGGAATGATTAATCTATTCTTTTTATTCCAACAGCTATTCAACATCTGCCATGTGCAAGGCACTATTTTGAGTACTAAATATATAACAGTGAACAATTCAGAAAAGCCCCTATAGTCATAAACATATACCAGAAACAGAAAATACATAACTAAACACATAAGCAGATAAAATATCAAATAGCAATACTAGTAAAAGCTGTGAAGAAAACAATGAAGTAATGAACATAAAGTAGATTAGACAGTTTGATTGGGAAAGGCCTTCATCAGGAGAGAATATTGAAGCTGAGGCCTGAAAAATAGAAGGCAAAGCCTGTCATGTTAAGAGTTCCAGAAAGGGGGGATTTTAAATGCAAAGACACTAAGTTTGGAATGAACCCATTGAATTTAAGGAACAGAAAGAACACTAGTGTGTCTGGAGAGCTATCAGAAAAGGGAAGAGTGTTGTGAAATAAAGTCAAACAGGTCTAGACCACACAGAGCTTTGTGGGATAAAATAAAAACCATGGATTTTATTCCAAAGCAATGGGGAAACGATGCTGTAAGATTTTAAACTCAGAAATGTTAGGTTTTGATTTACATTTATGAGGAGTCACACAGAAAGTAAGTGGCACAACTGGAATTCAAACTCAGGTCTGCCTGACTTTAAGCATCCCCAGGCCCTACTTTATAATGGAAATGCAGAACCCAAAACATGCCCCAAGCAGAACAATTTTTAGATAAATGAGTGGAGAAACAGACTCTTTACCCACCTAAATTGAGTAGGCTGTGTATGGGTGTATTTGTGAGTCGAGGGGGTAGGGGTAGGGATGTAAAGAATTTCTTAATAAAAATAAAGGCTGAAGAGACTAAAATGGGCATAAAGGCCAACTTGAGAGGCAACAATAAGACTTCAAATTCCAGCTCTGTCAAACACTAGCTATATGATCTCATACAAGTCCCTTGGCCTCAGCTCAGTGTTACCAACAGTGAGATGGAAATAATAATGCCTATCTATATGTCAGTGTTCTGGGAGTCGTGTTCCAGTGCATGGCTTTGTGCATAGCAGGTGTGTTGGTTACATTGTACTGTGTGTTACATTTAGTGTGTGTTGGTTACATTGTACTGAAAAGCTTTACATTATATTGAATGTAAATTGTAATTTTTAAAAAATTTAAGTTAAAAAAGAAAAGGTTTAGAAGGAGAGAGGTTGATGAGACTGAAATAGAAGCTACAGACCAATCAGGCCAAGCCTCTTGCTGATAGGCCATGGAACAAAATTTTTACACTTACCTTCCTGATACAAGTTAGGACAGGGGATGGGTCTCTCTTGCATTGGGTAGGAGTCTCTCCCAGGCCATTTTTCTGCATATCATAAAGCAGTAGCTTTATCTGTTATTTAAGTACAAGGGTTTAGAAACTGTTAGATCCAAACACCTGGGTTATAAAGCAGGGTATGGTGGCTTTGGGTAATAAGAGTTAACATCCATTATTATTATTACCTTTAATTCTTGTAATAGGTCTTCAAGGAGATAAGACGGAGATTTCCATTCAACATATAAAAAAGTTGAAAAGGAAAGTGACCTCCCCAAGATCACTGATCTAGAAAGTGGCAGAGCTAATATTTGAACTCTACCTGGCATCAAAGTTCATATTTTGTTTTTGTTTTTTTGTACCTGTGTCACAATGCACACTCCTTCCCCTCTTTGGGCAACTAATGTTAGTAACTTCACTTCTCTGAATTTCAATTTTCTAGTCTCTAAACTGGGAATAGTAATCTATACCTTACAGGGTTATCATAAAATTTGGGAAAATATGCATAAAATGCTTAAGCACAGTGGATAATTAGAAAATTTTAGCCATATTGTTAGAGTATTATTAAATTTTTACTATATGGTTTGAATAACCATGATCACAGTCTCACTACATACCACCTCCACTGCCAAACCCTGAACAATGCCAAACATGAGGCTTACCAGAGTCTTCTAATATCCACGTTTACTTTATGGATAGGAGATTCAATTTTTTTTCTCAGGATTATCTGGATTATGCAGCAGCAATTCCTGTAGAAATCTAGAGTTGGAACAGAGAAAGAGTGAGCACCACGCTTAGCAAAGTAGGTCATGATGAAGGTTGAGAGGCATGGACCTGGGTATGGATTGCAATCTGGCTGTAAGGGCTGTGGACTGCCCTGCCATATAGGGTTTACACCAAAAATATAAACTTCCTTGTAGCACATGGTCAACAAGAAGCAAAATTAGCTTTTTTCAAAATTCATCAAAATATTCCTGGAAGGACAAGTGAGTATTGGTTGTCTGTTAACAGTCAAAGGATAAGCAGCCCTACACTACATGGTGTGATACTAGAGTAAAGAGGCCCAGTACCTGGAAAAGACTGTAGTCTGCTCTGTTCTACTTCAATGCACTGCTAAAGAAAACAACCTGAGAGGAAAGGGGAAAAAGGCAGATCATGAGGCAATATCTAAAAGGTCTATTTAAAGTAACATAGGCTGAAGGCTCCCAAACCTGACTGCTCAGGAATCACAGGGTTGAGTCATCACTATGGTAAATGATAATTGGAATTTTTAAAAAGCATCACAGTTTATCTGAACAATCAGTCAGATTTGATAGCCACCCAGGTAACCCTGAGGTACTCACTCCCCTCCACCCCCGGAAAAAAATAGAGGCAAATCTCCTTTTCTTCTAATAAACTGATATTTTTAGTAGCCTTGGATTTAACACCAACCTTGTTAAGAATATTTCTTGGATCTCCTACTTTTTCCCCAGCTTCATTGAGGTATATTTTACAAATCAATGCATTATATATTTAAGGTGTACAATGTGATGTTGTGAAATAATTAACACAGTTAAACTAATTTGCACATTCACCATCTTACATTGCTGTACTTACTTTGCATGTTGTTAAAAAAACTAAGATCAATTTCCTTGGTAAATTAAAAATATACAATACAATATTAGTAATTACCAGGCTGAACATTAGATATCTGGAATTCATTCATCACACAGAAGTAAAACCTTATACCCTTTGACCAAAGTCTCCCCATTACCCCCACCTTCCATTCCCTAGCAACTACCACTCATTTCTATGCTTTCATGAGTTTGGCATTTTTAGATTCCATATATAATTGAAATCATGCAGCATTTGTCTTTCTGTGTCAGTCTTATTTCACTTAACATTATGTCCTCCAGTTTCATCCATGTCATCTCAAATGGCAACTCAACAGCCAAGATAAATAAATACATACATATATAAATAAATGACTTGATTAAAAATTGGATAAGAACCTGAATGAACATTTTTCAAAGAAGATGTATAAATGACCAATAGGTATATATTAAAATAAACTCAATGTCACTAATCATCAGGGAAATGCAAATCAAAGCCATGAGCTATCACTTCATACTGGCTAGAGTAGCTATTATAGAAAAGACAAGAGATAAAAGATGTTGGCAGTGATGTGGAGAGAAGGGGACATTTGTGCAGTTGGTAACAATTTAAATTGGTACAGCCATACAATATTGAAGTTCCTAAAATGTTAAAAATAGAACTACCAGATGATTCAGCAATTCCACTTCTAGATATACATCTTAAGTAAGTGAAATTAGTATTAGTATTTTGATACCTGCACTTCCATATTTGTTGCAATTGTAATCACAGTAGTCAAGATATGGGCATAATCTGTCAGTTGATTAAGGAATGGATAAATAAAATTATATATGCATATAATTCAGCATTAATAAACTATATTTTTATGCAGAACTCTAATATATGAAAGAGATGTAAAGACATGAATAGAACAGAATAAACACTAGAAACAAATTCATGAGTATATTGGAACTTACTGTGTGATAAAGGTAACATTCCATATGAGTGTGAATAAGGATTAATTGGGTATCCAATAATAATGTCTAACATTTATCTATTAACTTGGGTGCAAAACACTAAACACACATTACAACACACACTAAAATACTATTGTATTACAACTTAGAATGTAGGAAACTCACTGGAAAACTAATACTGGGAGAAAAATAAATGAAAACAATATTATAATCTAAAAGTGGAAAACCCTAAATAAGCAACACACAAACCTAGGAGAAAAACATTTTTGAAATAATAAATTCGACTACATGAAGATTAAAAGCAAAGAAAAAAAGGAAAGACTCATGGACACAGACAATAGTATGGTGACTGCTAGAAGGAAAAGGAGGTGAGGGAGTTAGAAGAGGATAAATGGATGATAAATGGTGATGTAAGGAGACTTGACTTGGAGTGGTAAACACAACACAATATACATATGATGTATTGTAGAATTGTATGCCTGAAACCTACATAATTTTATTAACCAATGTCACCCCTATAAATTCAATAAAAATAAATGTTAAAAAAACAATTAAAAACACAGACTGGGAGGTTCCAATTGCAATATTATTAACAGAGAAAGAATTAACACATTGTATGCGGGAAACGTATTTATACGTTTTACGTTGACTGTAGTAGTAGAGTGCGGGACACGTATTAATATGTTTTTTATAGACTAGTGGTAGAATGCGGGTAACGTATAAATACGTAAACTAAAGTTATCGTAATTTTACTGAACGTTGCCATTTGCGCAAAAAATTAGCAAAAATGGCCCACGCCACCTGTTAGCGCGCAATAAAAACTACCCGCAAACAATGCGTTAATATCTATAATAGACATGGGGAACCAGGCAATTTCAAAAGGAAAAGCATGGATGGGGGAAAGCAATTCACAGAAGACCACATACAAGTGAACAATTCACATATGAGTTGAAATTCAAATGCACTAGTATCGAAGAAAATGCAAATAAAATCAACAGAGATATTCTTTTTAACTCATCATACTGGCAAAGATTTCAAATCTATACTAATAAAAAGGAAACATACAAATTGATGTCACTCTGCTACACCCACCAGCCAATCAAGATGAGTATGCAAATTAACCCAACAAAGATGGTGGTTAATTTGTATGCAGGAGTGGAGCAAAGACTGAAGACAGCATAGAAGGAATCCAAGCACTGCATAAGGGAGCAAAGCAGTGGAAAAGAGAGGGAGCTGAGGCAGCGGAGACAAGAGGGAGTGAGGCAGCAGAGAAGGGAAGGGCTCCAGCCTCAAGACATCCTATTCTTGCAGGAATCTTCCTACAACAGGCCTCTAGTAATAATATAATTCAGCATTGGTGAGGATATAGGAAAGCCCACTGATAGGAGTATAAACCAGCACAGATCTTTTTGCATGTCAATTTGGGAGAATGACAAACTGCAAATATTCATACCAGATGTCTTAATATTTTTCCCCTGGAAATCTAGTCTATAGAAGTAAATACATAAATATATATATCCAAGACTATTTCCTTTAGTACTATAATTGTAAAGTATTTCAAGCAACTTAATTATCAATTAACTGATAATTTATAAGATATATTATTATAGTACTGTTAAATAATGAAATACAATGCAGGTCTATATGAGAGTGAAACAAAATCATGAGTAAAGATACAAAGTGCAAACAATATGAAGCTTATAAGTCTCCCTCTCTCTCTACAAATATCTATATCTATATCTATCTATCTATCTATATCTATCTATATCTATATCTATCTCTATCTCTCTCTCTCTCTCTCTCTCTCTCTCTCTATATATATATATATATATATATATATATATATTTACAAATGTGAAACACATAATTATTTTTAATGAACTGAAAAAATCTTGAAAGGCTATAGACCAAATGGAAAATAGTAGTTACCTCACAGGACAAGAATGGAATTGATGTGGAGAAATGTTGGTGAAGGAGCTTAACATCTTCTTTCACATTTTTACCCTGTTTATCACTGTTTTAAATTTAATATTTATAAAGTGCCTAGAATAACGTCTAACACAAATAAGCATCATATTCACTTGTGCTATTATTTTTGTTGTTATTCTATATTGATTAAAAATTTTATTGTAAGCATGCAGTACCACTTTAATAACTGAAAGCAAAAATGAAAACACTAAAATAATAAAATAACAGAGGGAAAGATCAAGATTATGTGATTAAAGCCAAATTTGGGAGCAGAGCTACTTGCATTAACTTCCCCTTACATCTCTTCTGTAGCAGCCCCTCCTCCAACACACTCCAGAGAACACTTTGCTTACCACTAGACCAAACCCATTCTTGTGCAGATAAAGGAATTGAATCCCAGAGAAAAAAGACACTTTGCCTAATGTCACAATGCTAAGCACATATTAACACCAAATTTTATATAAAACACAAACATAATATTTATAACTCAATTAGCACAAACCACAACATTACAACTCCCTCATAGCATTGTAGGGTGAGTGAAGTACTTGTACCTCATTACCTTTAATATTCTAGTCAGTGGAGGAATCCCCTGGCAACTCCTTTTACAAATAGTGATATAGACTTTATTTAAACCTTTCCAGTGTAAGAGAGCTCTTTTTTTCCTTGTAAATAGCATAAAGTTAGAACTTTTTAAAATCCCCTCTTCTTGCCCTAACCGGTTTTGTTCAGTGGATAGAGCATTGGCCTGTGGACTGAAGAGTCCCAGGTTCAATTCCGGTCAAGGGCATGAACCTTGGTTGTGGGCACACCCCCAAAAGGGGGTGTGCAGGAGGCAGCTGATAGATGTTTTTCTCTCATTGATGTTTCTAACTCTCTATCCCTCTCCCTTCCTCTCTGTAAAAAAATAAAAAAATATATATTTTTAAAAATAAAAATAAAATCCCCTCTTCTGATCTCTATATTTTAATTGGTATTGTAGACTATTTACATTTGATGCAGTTTCTAATATCCTATGGCTTACGTCTGTCATTTAAAATTTTTGTGTTCTGTTTGTTCCTTCTGGGCTTTTTTTATTTTATTGTTTTTCTGATTCCTTTTTTGTGTAATTTCCATTTGACCATGGTTTTTTTTTAAAGGTAAGTTCTCTCTTATAAACTGTTTTACCAGAGGGAAGGGGGTTGGTGAGTTATAATGGGGGCCGGCAATCCCTGTTCTGGGTATCTACCTGAAAAATTTGAAAAGTTTTATTCGCAAAAATACATGCACTGCTATGTCTATTGTAGTATTATTCATGGTGGCCAACACATGGAAACAATCACAATGTCCTTTGATAAATGATTGGATAAAGAAGAAGTGATACATTTATACAATGGAATACTACACAGCCATAAGAAAAGATGAAATACTGCCATTTGCAACAACATGGAGAGAACTTGAAAATATTATGCTAAGCAAAATAAGTCAGATAAAGGTAAAAATCATATGATTTCACTCATAGGTGGGATTTAAAACTGAAATTTGAAGAACCACAGAAGAACAGCTACCTGACTTTTTTCTAATATATCAATAACTATTTTTTCTAATTTAAATATCTCTATTTTTGAAAGTATTACAGATTTCCCCTTTGTCTGTTTTTTGTTTTGTTTTGTTTTGTTTTTTGTTTGTTTGTTTTTTTTTCCCAATGACACCCTCCCCCTCTCACCTGCCCATCCCAGGCCTTCACCATTCTATGGTCTGTGTCCATGAGCTGTGCATATATGCATATAATTCCCCTGGCTAATCACTTCCCACTCAGCCCCCACTGCTGCCTTCCCTCTGAAACTCATCAGTCTGTTCCATGCTTCTATGACTCTGGATATATTTTGTTCATCAGTTTATTTTGTTCATTAGATTTCACAAATGAGTGAGACTATGTGATACTTATCTTTCTCTGACTAGCTTATTTCACTTAGCATAATACTCTTCAGGTCCATTCATGCTGTTGCAAATGGTATGAGGTTTTTTCTCTTTTTTTACAACTGTGTAGTATTCCATTGTGAAAATGTACCACAGAATTTTTATCCACTCATCTACTGATGGGCACTTGAGCTGTTTCCAAATCTTAGCTATTTTAAATTGTACTGCTATGAACATAGGGGTGCATACATTCTTTCTGATTGGTGTTTCTGGTTTTTAGGATATATTCCTGTAGTAGGATAACTCGGACAAATGGGAGTTCCATTTTTAACATTTTAAGGAAGCTCCATACTATTTTCCATAGTGTCTGAGCTGGTCTGAATTCCCAGCAGCAGTGTACTAAGGTTCTCTTTTGTTCACACCCTTGCCAACACTTGCCCTTTGTTGATTGATTGATGATAGTCATTCTGACAGGTGTGAGGGGACATATTATTGTCATTTTAATTTGCATCTCATGGGTGACTAGTGACATTGAACATTCTGACAGATATGAGGTGATACCTCAATGTCATTTTAATTTGTATCTCTCAGATAATTAGTGACTGAGCATTTTTCCATGTCTCTTGGCCATCTGTATGTCCACTTTGGAGAAGGGTTTATTTAGGTCTTTTGCCAATTTTTTAATTGAAATGTTTGTCTTCCTTTTGTTAAGTTGTATTGAGTTACTTATATATTTTAGAAATTAATCCCATATCATATGTATCGATGGCAAATATGTTGTCTCATGCAGTGAGCTCCCTTTTCATTTTGTGGATGGTTTCATTTGTTGTGCAGAAGATTTTTATTTTGATATACTCCCATTGGTTTATTTTCTTTTTTTTCTCCTGTGCCCTAGACTGTGGTTGGCAAACTGCGGCTCACGAGCCACATGTGGCTCTTTGGCCCCTTGAGTGTGGCTCTTCCTAAGCCTTAGGAGTGCCCTAATTATTCACAAAATAATAACAATGTACCTACCTATATAGTTTAAGTTTAAAAAATTTGGCTCTCAAAAGAAATTTCAATCATTGTACTGTTGATATTTGGCTCTGTTGACTAATGAGTTTGCCGACCACTGCCCTAGGAGATGTTTCACCAAACATATTGCTATGAGAAATGTCTGATATTTTGCTGCCTATGGTTTCTACTAAGATTTTTATGGTTTCACAACTTACATTTTTTAAATGAAATCTTTATTGTTGGAAGTATTACTTATGTCCCCTTTTTCCCCCCATTGACCCATTGTAGCCCATCCCCACCATCCTCCCCAGGCCTTCACCACCCTATTGTCTGTGTCCATGAGTTATGCATAAATGCATAGAAGTTCTTTGAACTCCTCCCACCAACTTCCCCTGCCTTAGCTCTGTGTCTCCCAAGTCAGTTCGATGCCTCTTTGTCTCTGGATTATTTTGTTAATAAGTTTATTTTATTCATTGTATTCGACATATGAGTGATATCATGTGATACTTGTCTTTCTCTGACTGGCTTATTTTGCATAACACAATAATCTCCAGGTCCCTCCATGCTGGCTCAAAGGGTAAGAAAGCCTCCTTTTTTACTGCTGCATATTATTCCATTGTGTAAATGTACCACAGCTTTTTTTATCCACTCATCTACTGATGTGTACTTAGGCTGTTTCCAGATCTTAGCTATTGTAAATTGGGCTGCTGTGAACATAGCGATGCACACATTCTTTTCTGATTGGTGTTTTAGGGTTCTTAGTATATAATCGTAGTAGTGGGACCACTGGGACAAATGGCCATTCCATATTCAATTTTTGAGGAAACTCCTATGGTTTTCCATAATAGTTGCACCAGCCTGAATTCCCACCAGCAGTGTACTAGGTTCCCTTTTCTCTACATTCTCGCCAGCACTTGTCATTTGTTGATTTGTTGATGGTAGCTATTCTGACAGGTGCCAGGTGCCATCTCATTGTCATTTGAATTTGTATTTCTCTGATGGTCAGTGACTTTGAGCATTTTTTCATATTTCTCTTGGTCATTTGGATGTCCACTTTGGAAAGTGTCTATTTAGGTCCTTTGCCCATTTTTAATTGGACTGTTTATCTTCCTTTTGTTAAGTTGTATGACCTGCCTATATATTTGTGATATTAACCCTTTATCTGATTATGTTCTCCCATACAATGGGCTCCCCTTTCATTTTGTTGATCGTTTATTTTGCTGTTCCAAAGCTTTTCATTTTGATGTAGTCCCATTTGTTTATTTTCTCCTTAGTTTCCTTATTCTAAGAAGATGCCTGTTCTTATGCCAGTACCAGGATGTTTTGATTACAGTGACTTTGTAGTATAACTTGATATCTGGTATTGTGTTCCCTATTCCTTTGTTCTTCTTTCTCAAGATTGCTGCAGCTATTCAGGGTATTTTTTGATTCCATATAAATTTTTGGAGTATTTTATTTGTTGTAGATCTATGAAATATTCTATTGGTATTTTAATATAGATTGCAATGAATCTGTAGATTATTTTGTGTCTAGGGAAGGGAAACAGCTGGACATTTTAAAGATGTTAATACTACCAATCCATGAAGATAGTATATTCTTCCATTTGTTTATATCTTCCTCTATCTCACTTTCAATGTCCTATAATTTTTTGAGTACAAGTATTTTACCTCCTTGGTTAAGCTTATTCCTAAGTATCTTAACTTTATTGTTGCAATGGTAAATGGGATTGTTTTTTCTTAGTTTCTCTTTCTAAGAATTCATTATCTACGAATATAAAAAGCCAGGGTCTGCCACGTCCTAAATGACTGGATGGATGGCCAAACAGCAGGCACCATTGATCAAGGGATGGCTAACGGGGGAACTGGGGTTCCTCAGGCACTGATGAATCCTTGGCAGCAGCAACTGCTGAGGTGAGCAGGTGGGTGGAAGGCAGGCCACTTGGTCCCTCCTCCTAGCCCTCAGACTCCAATCAATCGGTGGTGAAGGCGAGGCAGAACTGGGGACTGGCTCCCTTAGTGGTCCTGCAGGTTCAATCCGAAGAGGACAGGCCAGCACGATCCTGACAGCGATGCTATCCTCCTGTAACTTGGCCTTGGGCACTGCAGCTGCTTCCCCTCCCTAGACACTCTACAAGTAAGAAAGAATATCACCAGCAGTGCCGGGGAGACCAGTGGTTACTGCTCTCCCCGTGCTTCCTCCAGGTCTCCCGCCCTGCTCCAGATGAAGTGTGAGCACTGCACATGGAAGGAGATGTAAGTATATAACACACAGGCAATTAATTTCAAAAGATATTGGACCAATCATTTCCCTCATTGGCCTGTTGGTTTGTTCCTCTCTAAGTATTTCCTCAACAATCTCACAAAAGGAGCAGATATTAATAGTAATATTCCATTAAGGCTAATTAAAGCCATTAAAATTAATTTTGTTTGGAGATTTATTGGGAAATTTGGGACTCCCATTGAGACCACTGATGTACACTGGGGAGTCACCCAGTGGAGCCCCTGAAATGACTGCTGCTGGGGGCTGTGATGCTGTAGCTGCCCCCACCTCCCATCCTGCAGACCTGGCACTGGCTCTGAGGAGGTCTAGCACTCTCACTGCTCAGCTCATCATCACAGCTGCACCTCCAACCCCTTCAGATTTTGAGAGGAGAATAAGAGGTTGTGAACCATGAAGGCCAAACTGGGAGAAGTTTTCACAAGAAGGCGGACCCAGCCATCATTTTTATGATGTGGTTTGTGAACCATGAAATGACTCCTCTTAAAATATATCTTCAGGGCATTCCCAGTGCCAGCAAGCCCACAGGGAGCAGAGACCTTAGATGTGAGCATTCTGTGCATTTTGGGATCTCCTGAGGGTGTACGTCCCCTGGAAGGTGAACCCCAGGCTTCAGATGATTGTTTGAACTTACAGCTCTCACAATTGTTTGAACTTACAGCTCTCACAATGTGTGAAGGCAGGAAAATTGGCCTTGAAATTCATCCCATCCCCAGGTGTTACAGGGTGACACACAAAGCTAAACAAGTAGAATTTTGATGGTGCCTCAGCTGACTGAGGCAGGAGAGTGCCCTGAATCCCTGTGCCTCTGTGATCACAGGAGTCCTCACACGGGGCTGAGGGAGGCAGAAGGAGGACCTGAGGAAGTGTGAGGGGCTCAGCTGTTATTTCTGAAGGAAGAGGCTGGATGCAGAGCCAGTGGTTTTTCTGAGCCCCTGGGCAGAGACGTGCCTGCCACACCCAGCACTGAAAGTCCATCAGCGTGCGCTGCTGTCAACCCATGTGTGTGGTCCTTCATTACAGGAGGATGGAAACTGGCCCCCAGGGGGATGAGTCAGAGGCTCTGAGGCCAATGAGAGAGAAAGTGGAGAATAAGTGGTGGGGAGGCTGAGGCCAGCACTTCAGAAAGTGAGGCGCACTCAGGAATACGGCGGGGGGGGGACACTGAGTAGTGCAGGAACACGGGAGTTGGGCAGGCAGACAGCAGTGCTACACGAGATGGGAGGTGGTGGCAGAGGGCGGCAGGGGCAGTAAAACCTCCATGGACTCAGCCAACAGCAGGCCTGGGTCTCACATATCCTGTGGTCAGAGTGGGGCAGAGCAGACCCTCTGCTCCAGCTCTCACACGCTGTGCAAGGCTGCGGTGAGCGAGGAACCTTCTGGCCCATGCTCATCGAGATGCTGGCAGGACCTGTCTGAATAGAGGCCCAGCTGCATGCTGGTTGTTGACAGAGACCCCCTGAGGTCCTAGAGGCAACCCTGGATCCTTGCCATGGCTTCTCCAGTTCCCAGGGGGGCCTCCCCCTATGGCTGCCATGACCGAGCAGGACAGGATCCAGGGAGCCGCAGGAGCCACATCCCAGCTCCCTGGCTGGGCTGTAAGGAGCAGCCACAGCCTCTGCCACACTCGAGAGGAAATGTTCACATGAGACAGGACACTGGGGCCAACTGGGGTCTGCTCACCATGGACACCAGTCACCCTGGACCCTGTCACAGTTTTGCCAGGATCCTAAATGTTGGGAAACGTGTGACTCCTGCCAACTGTTTATCTGAGGAGATGACAGGTCCATTCTCCATGGTCCCCATGGGAAGTTGTCAGATCTCCCAGGAGGCCTTGCAGAGGCCTTCTTGCTTGGGGGCCTAGAGCAGGGGTCCTCAAACTACGGCCCGCGGGCCACATGCAAATACAAATATTGTATTTGTTCCCATTTTGTTTTTTTTACTTCAAAATAAGATATGTGCAGTGTGCATAGGAATTTGTTCATAGTTTTTTTTTAAACTATAGTCCAGCCCTCCAGCTATCTGAGGGACAGTGAACTGGCCCCCTGTTTAAAAAGTTTGAGGACCCCTAGCCTAGAGACTCAGTCTTTTTGTCAAAGTGAAGCGGCCCAAGTCTAACATGTCAGACACAGATTCCACTGTAAGAAATGTACAAATGAACAAAACAAAACAAATCTGAGAGTCAGATAAGCCAGTGTGGTGTCTATCGGCAGTGTCTTCTTGGAGGGGCCCTCAGAGGTAATTGGTAGAAATTCCGTCACCTGGGAACCCACAGAAAGACTGCTCAGGGCTAGAGAAAGTGCTGGAGATGTTTGCTAAATGAGTGTGTGACATATGGTCCCCGATTTCTTTAATAGAGGGGATTTCTTAGATCTTACCATACAGCCTCTGTTATGATGTATTTACATCATCCTATATAATAAAAACCTAATATGCTAAGCGTCCGGTCATCAGCCATTTAACCAATCAAGGTGTAATATGCTAATGATATGCTAAGGTCACTCAACTGCTTATTATGACATGCACTGACCACCAGGTGGCAGATGCTTTGACCAGTAGGTTAGCTTGCTGCTGGGGTCCAGTTGATCAGGACTGAGCGAGACGGGCCAGACACACCCTGCAGCCCTCCCACAGTCCCTCTATAGCTGGCCAATCTCTTGTGTCCCTCCCTGACCCTGATTGTGTTCCTGTGGGGTCTCTTGATCTGGCCTGTGATCTCTCACAATCCAGGACCCCTAGAGGGATGTTGGAGAGCTGGTTTTGGTGTGACAGTGGAACGATCGGTCACTATGACATGCACTGACTATCAGGGGGCAGATACTCAATGCAGGGGCTTCTCCCTGGTGGTCAGTGTACTCCCACAGGGGGAGCACTGTTCAGCCAGAAGCTGGGAACACAGCTGGTGACCACAGTGGCAGTAGTGGGAGCCTCTCATGCCTCTGTGGCAACGCTAAGGAAGTCCGACTGATGGCTTTGACCCACTCCCCACCAGGGATCCCAGAATGTGAGAGGGGCAAGCTGGGCTGAGACCCCCTCCCACCCCATACACTAATTTCATACACCAGGCCTCTAGTTGGTGTATAAAAATGCCATCAATTTCTGGGTATTAATTTTGTATCCTGCTGCATTGCCAACTTCATTTTTTAAATCTGATAGTTTTGTTGGTGGACTTTTTACAGTTTTCTAGGTCATCTGTGAATCATGACAATTTTACTTCCTCCTTTCCAATTTGGATACCTTTTGTTTCTTCTTGTCTTTTGGCTATGGCTAGGATTTCTGGTACTATATTGAACAAGTGTGGTGAAAGCAGACATCTCCTTTTCCTATTCTTAGGTGAAATGGTTTTAGTTTTTGTCCATTGAATATGATGTTCTCTGCAGTTTTCTCATATATGGAGTTTGTTATGTTGAGATATAATCCCTCTATTCCCACACTGGTGAGAATTTTTAACAAAAATGGGTGTTGGATTTTGTGAAATGATTTTTCTGTGTCTGTTGATATGATCATGGTGTTTTTGTCTTTCAATTTGTTTATGTGATGTATCACATTTATTGATTTGAGAATATTGTACCAGCCTTGCATTCCTGGTATAAATCCTACTTGGTCAGGGTGTATGATATTTTTAATATATTGCTGGATCCAATTTGCTAATATTTTGTTGGGGATTTCAGCATCTATGTTCGTCAGGGATATTGGCCTGTAATTCTTTCTTTGTGGTTCCTTTACTGGTCTTGCAATTAGGATAATACTAGCTTCATAAAGAGAACCTGGAATTGTCCTTTCCTCTTGAATTTTTTAGAATAGTTTGAGGAGGATGTGTGTTAGTTCTTCTTTGAATGCTTAGTAAAACTGCAATGTGAACCTGACTGGACCAGGGCTTTTGTTTGCTGAGAGTTTTTGGATTACTGCTTCTATTTAATCAGTTGTTAGTGACCTATACAGGTTTTCAGATTCTTCCTGATTCAGTTTTGGGAGGTTGTATTTTCCTAGCATTTTTTTTTATTTCATACACATTTCCAACTTGTTGGAATATAGTTGTTCATAGTATTTTCTTACAATCTTTTGTATTTCTGTGGTGTCAGTTGTTAATTCTCCACTTTGGTTTCTGTATTTATTTATTTGGGTATTCTCTGTATGTTTCTTGATGAATCTGGCTAGTGGTTCATCAATCTTTTTTATGTTTTCAAAGAATCAGCTCTTGGTTTTATTTATATTTTGTGGGGTTTTTTTTGTCTCTATGTCATTTATTTGTTCTGATCTTTTGCAGCCACAAGTCACTTGCCCCAGATGCATGGACTGGTGTGCCTAACCCAGCACCACCAGATGATCAGATCCATTGCTGCCACCATGCATGACCTGATGTCTCCAGATGCATCTATGAGGCTTCTAAAGTGGGTAGACAAAGAAACAACCCCCAAATGAAAGAAAAGGAAATATTGCTAGAAAATGAACTAAACGAAATGGAGGCAAACAATTTGTCAGATAATTCAAAAAATGGTTATAAAGGTGCTCAAAGAATTTAGTGAGAACTACAAACAACTTAATGAGAATTATAAGGAACTTATTGAGAACAACACCAGCATAAAAAAAAAATAAAGCTTGGCCAGCATGGCTCAGTAGTTGAGCATCAACCTGTGAATCAGGTGGTCACAGTTTGATTCCTGGTCAGGGCACATGCCAGGATTGTGAGCTGGATCCCCAGTAGGGAGTATGCAGGAGGAAAACGATCAATGATTCTCTCTCATCATTAATGTTTCTATCTCTCTCCCTTTCCCTTCTTCTCTGAAATTAGTAAAAATAGGTGGAGCCAGGATAGTGTGGCTCAGTGGTTGAGCATTGACCCAAGCACTAAGAGGTCATAGTTTGATTCCCATTTAGGCCACATGCCTGGGTTGTGGTCTCTATAAAAATCAATAATTTTTTTTTTCAAAAAAGGTAGAAATCACGAATAAGAATCATTTAGAGAAAAAGAATGACATAACTGAAATAAAGAACACCTTAGAAGGGTTAAACGGTAAATTAGAAGAAGCTGAGGACCAAATCAGTGAATCAGAAGGCAAAGTAGAAACATACTCACTCTGAGCACAGGAAGAGGGTTTAAGGGAGCTTTGGGGCAACTTGTCATATAACAACATCTACAAAATAGGACTGTCAGAAGGAGAATAATTTGAGCAAGAAATAGAGAACTTTTTTGAAGAAATAATGACAGAAAATTTCCCTAACCTGGTGAAGAAAAAAGTCACATAAGTCAAGGAAACACAGAATGCTCTTAATCAAGATGAACCCAAAAAGACCCACACCAAGACACATCATAATTAAAATGGCAAATATTAAAGACAAAAAGAGAATCTCAAAGGCAGCAAGATAGAGACAGAAAGTTAACTGAAAGGGATTTCTCATTAGACTATTAGCTGATTTCTCAATAGGAACACTTCAGGCCAGAATGGAATGGCATGAGGTATACAATATAATGAAAAGTAATGGGCTGAATTCAAGACTACTGTATTCAGTGAGGCTATCTGCCAACATTGAAGGTGAAATAAAGGGATTCACACAAAAAACTAAGGCTAAAAGATTTTATGATTACCAAATCAGCACTGCAAGAAACGTTAAATGGTCTGTTGTAAGAAGAAATATACAGAGAGCGGAAAACAGATATAAAGAATGAAAATGGCAACAAATAAGTACCTATCAATAATAACCTTAAATGTTAATGGCTTAATTGCTCCAAAAGACATAGGGTTGCTAAATGTATAAGAAAACATGACTCATATATATGATCTCTGTAATAAACCAACCTTAGAACAAAAGACTCACACAGAATGAAAGTGAAAGGTTGAAATTTTTTTTCCAAGCAAATGGAAGTGAAAAATAAAAGTGAGGTAACAATATTCATATCTGAGAAAATAGACTTCAAAATGAAGGCCATAACAAGAGACAATAAAGGTCAATTCATAATGCTAAAGGAATCATACAAGAAGAGGATATAACCCTGGTAGAAATATAAGCACACTATATAGGAATAGTCAAATATATAAGAAAAACTGCTGGAGGAATTTAAGAGAGAGATAAACAGCAATACAAATATAATAGGGGACTTTAATAGCCCACTGACACCACAGGATAGATCTTACAGAGAAAAAAATCAACAAGGAAACATCTACCCTAAATGTAACACAAGATCAAATGGATTTAGTTGACATTTATAGAACGTTCCACCTCAAAGTTGAAGAATATACCTTCTTCTCAAGTGCATGGGTCATTCTCAATGATAGACCACATGTTAGGACACAAATTAAGTCTGTACAAGTTCTAGAAATCATATCAAGTATTGTTTTCTGATCACAATGGCATGAAATTATAAATCAGTAACAATAAAAATACTCAAAAACATTCAAACACTTGGAGAAAACATTGCATTTTATTGAAAAATGAATGAGTTACCAAGTAGGTCAAGGAAGAAATCAGGAACTTCCTAGAAACAAATGAACATAAACACACAATAACCCCAAAAGCTCTGGGACACAGCAAAAGCAGTCCAAAGAGGGAAGTTAATAGCATTTCAGGTCTACTTCAAGAAATAAGAAAAAAAGTTCTAACAAATTATCTAACCCTAAAATTTAGATAATTAGAAAGAGAACAAAAAGAAAAGCCAAGAATAAGCAGAAGGATGGAAATAATAAAGATCAGAGTGAAAATAAATGACATAAGGACTGAAAAAAGCTTACAGAAAGCAATAAACCAAGAGTTGATTATTTGAAAATATATAGAAGATTGCTCAACTATTAGCCAGACTCATCAAGAAACAGAGTATACCCAAATAAATGAAATCACAGCAGAAAGAGATGAAGTAACACCTGAAACCACAGAAATGCAGAGTGTTGTAAGAAAATAATATGAACAATTATATGCCAACAAGCTGGACAACCTTGATGCAATGGAAAAATTGCTAGAAAAATACTTAATCAGGAAGAATCAGAAAACCTAAATAGGCCATCAACAACTGATGAAGTTTAAGCAGGAATAAGAAAACTTTCAGCAAAACAAAGCCCTAATTCAGATGGCTTCACATGGGACATTTACCAAACATTCAGAGGAAAACTATTACCTATCTTCCTCGAAGTATTCTAAAAAAATCCATGAGGAACACTTCCAATCTTTTTTTTTAAGTAGGCAGCATTACCCTAATTCCAAAACTAGATAAAGACACTACAACAAAGGACAATAACAGGCCAATATCCCTGATGAACAGAGATGCTAAAATCCACAACAAAATATTACAAATAGGATCCAGCAACATATTAAAAAAAACAAACACCATGACCAGGTAGAGTTTATTCAAGGGATGCAAAGATGGTACAGTATTCACAAATGAATTAATGTGATTCACCACAAAAAACAATGGAAAGACAAAAAAAATCAGCCCTGGGAAATTTGGCTCAGTGGGGAGAGCGTTGGCTTGCAGACTGAAAGTTCACAGGTTCGATTCATGTCAAGGACATCTACCTAGGTTGCAGGCTCAATCCCCAGCCCAGTTTGGGGTGTGTGCTGGAGGCAAGCAATCAATGTGACTCTCTCACATCAAGGTTTTTCTCTCTTTCTCCCTCCCTTCAATTCTGAAAATCAATGAGAAAATATATTCTTGAGAGATGATTATAAAAAAAGACAAAAATCACATGTTTATATCAGTAAATGCAACACACATGAAAATTCAACAAAATCCAACATCCATTTTTTATTAAAACCCTCAGGAAAGTGGAAATACGGATATCATACATCAACATAAAGGCCATATATTACAAACCTATGACCAACATCATACTCAATGAGAAAAAAATAAAAGCAAGCATTTCTACTAAGAACAGGAACAAAACAGGATGTCTGCTTTCACCACTCTTATGCAACAGAGTAATGGAAGTCTTAGCCACAGTGATCAGACAAGAAGAAAAAGTAAAAGGCTTCCAAATTGGAAATTAGAAAGCAAAACTGTTATCATTTGCACATGACATGATATTGCATATGGAAAATGCCAAAGACTGCACCAAAAATTATTAGAATTAATAAATTAATTCAGCAACATAGAAGGATATAAAAATAATACCCAGAAATCAATGGTATCTTTGTACATCAATAATGAATTCTCAGAAAGATAAACTAAACAAACAATCCCATTTACAATTGTAACAAAATATTAAGATACTTAAGAATAAACTTAACCAAGGAGGGCAATGACCTGTATTCAGAAAACTACAGGACATTGAACAAAGAGCTAGAGCAGTGGTTCTCAACCTGTGGGTTGCGACCCCTTTGGGGGTCAAACGACCCTTTCACAGGGGTCACCTAAGACCATCGGAAAACACATATATAATTACATATTGTTTTGTGATTAATCACTATGCTTTAATTTTGTT
The DNA here is from genome assembly GCF_964212035.1 of Myotis nattereri. Taxonomy (NCBI): domain Eukaryota; kingdom Metazoa; phylum Chordata; class Mammalia; order Chiroptera; family Vespertilionidae; genus Myotis; species Myotis nattereri. Next base: position 46,676,494 of record NC_138078.1, read on the forward strand.
CAATTTGTAACAATGAAATTGAAGGTCACCCCAACATGAGGAACTGTATTAAAGGGTCGCGGCATTAGGAAGGTTGAGAACCACTGAGCTAGAGGAAGATATAAACAAGTGGTGGAATATAATGTGTTCGTGGATTGGTAGAATTAACATCATTAAAATGTCCATATTACCTAAAGCAATCTACTCCAATAAGTTTTACGGAACTAAAAAAGGCCCTGGATAGGTACAGCAATCTTGAAGAACAAAGAAGAACAAAGATGGAGGGTTCACAATACCAGATATCAAGTTATACTACAAAGACACTATAATCAAACAGCCTGGTACTAGCACAAGAACAGGCATATAGAGAAATGGAACAGAATAGAGACCCCAGAAATCAACCCAAGTCATTATGCTCAATTAATATTTGACAAAGGATGAAAGAACATACAGTAAAGATCATCTTTTTAAAATGTTGGTGAAATTAACAGGTACATGCCAAAAAACAAAACTAGACCACCAACTTACACCATACACAAGAATAAACTCCAGTGGATGAAAGACTTAAATGTAAGGCTGAAATCATAAAAATTCTTAAAGAAATGTAGGTAGCCGAGACCGGTTTGGCTCAGTGGATAGAGCGTTGGCCTGCGGACTGAAAGGTCCCAGGTTCGATTCCGGTCAAGGGCATGTACCTGGGTTGCGGGCACATCCCCAGTGGGAGATGTGCAGGAGGCAGCTGATCGATGTTTCTCTCTCATCGATGTTTCTGACTCTCTATCTCTCTCCCATCCTCTCTGTAAAAAATCAATAAAATATATTTTAAAAAAAAAGAAATGTAGGTAGTAGATATCAGACATCTCACATAGCAGACTTTTCACTAATGCATCTCATACGGCAAGAGAAACAAATGAAAAATAACTAGTAGAACTACACAAACTAAAAAGCTTCTGCACAACAAATATAACCAGCATCAAGATGAAAGGGAACCTACTGTATGGAAGAACATATTTGCCAATGATATATCTGATAAGGGGTTAACTTCCAAAATATATAAAGTATCATGCAACTCAACATAATGTAAACAAACAATCCAACTAAAATATGGGCAGAGGATCTGAATAGACACTTCTCCAAAGAGGACATACAAATGGCCAAGAAACATGAAAAAATGTTTAATATTGTTAATCTTCAGAGAGATGCAAACTAAACAATGAGTTACCACCTCGCACTTGCCAGATTGGCTATTATAAACAAACTAGAAGCCCGGTGCACGAAATTCATGCACTCATGGGGGGGGGTCCCTCACCCTGGCCTGTGCCCTCTCGCAGTCCGGTACCCCTCGGGGGATGTCTGACTGGCAGCTGTCAGTCAGACATTCTTAGCATTGCTGTGGAGGCTGCTTCTGTCTGAGCGGAGCTCCCCCTGTGGGAGCACACTAACCACCAGGGGTCAGCTCCTGTGCTGAGCATCTGCCTCCTGGTGGTCAGTGCACATCATAGCGACTGCTGTTTGGTCGATTTGCATATTAGCCTTTTATTATATAGGATCAACAAGTGACAAGTGCTGTCAAGGGTTTGAGTAAAAGGGAAACCTAATACATTGCTGGCGGGAATGCAGACTGTTGTATCCACTATGGAAAACAGTATGGAGGTTCCTCAAAAAATTGAAAATGTAACTACAATTTAATCCAGTGACCCATTTCTAGAAATATATCCTATGAATCCTTAAATACTGACTAGAAAGAACATATGTACGCCTATGTTCATAGCAGCACTACTTACAATAACCAATATCTGGAAAGAGCCCAAGTGCCTATCAGTGGAGGAGTGTATTAAAAAGATTAAAATTTAGTATTTTACATAATAAAATACTAAATAGCTGTAAAAAAGAAAGATCTTTTATTCTTTCAGATAGCATTGAGGGACTTGGAGAATATTATGTTAAGTGAAATAAGCCAGTCAGGGCAAGACAAGTATCACATGATCTCACTTATAAGTGGAATCCAATGAACAAAATAAACTGACCAACAAAATAGATCCAGAGACATGGAATGTATGCAATAGACTGAAGAATCTCAGAGGGTTAGGGCTCAGAGGAAAGTGAGGGGCATGAAAAGAGTAACCAAATAACTTTTTTGTATAGCAGAGGCCTGATGCACGAAATTTGTGCAAGAGTAGCCCTTCCTTCCCCCGGCTGCCAGCACTGGCTTCCCTCTGCAACCTGGGACCTGGGCTTTCCTTGCAGCCCCAGCTTCGTCCAGAAGATCATCCAGGACATACAGTCTAATTAGCATATTACAATTTTATTATTATAGATATGCATTATGCATGGACTGAGACAATAGTGCAATGAAGGCTTGGGAAAGGGAGAGGGGCAAGGTTGAGAGGGTCAATGGAGTAAAAAAATGGGACATATGCAATACTTCCAACAATAAGGATCAATTTAAAAATTTAAAAAAAAAACATATTTGAGTCCTAGCAAAAAAATGTAAATAATAATAATAATAATAATAATAATGACACAGCCCTAACCGGTTTGGTTTAATGGATAGAGCATTGGCCTGCGGACTCAAGGGTCCCAGGTTCGATTCCAGTCAAGGGCATGTACCTTGGTTGTGGGCACATCCCCAGTAGGGAGTGTGCAGGAGGCAGCTGATAGATGTTTTTCTCTCATTGATGTTTCTAACTCTCTATCCTTCTCTCTTCCTCTCTGTAAATAATCAATAAAATATATTTAAAAAAATAAATAAAGATACACAGCAAGTCAGTAACAGAGCCAAATTTTAAATATAGGCCTATCTGAATTCCAGACTTCTCCATTTTTTCCACTATACCATAAGCCTTTATGAGAGACGGGCAAATGAAACCACAACTGTGACATATTGGCAGGGGAAGGGTGAAATTTTTAAATTCTTTAAAGTGTAAAACATACCTGATTTAGAACCAACATCTAAATTAAAGTCCCACCCCTTTCATTTATTATTACCAAACATTTGAGGTATGATTAGCCCCACTTCCTAGCTGTCTGAGCTTGTGCAAATTATTTTACCTCTCTGAAGGTTAAATTTCTGGCCTGCAATATGAGGATTAATGATGCTTGCTTTCTTACACAATGGTTTTAAGTTTCAAATAATTTTCTATATGAAAATTTTCTTTTTAAACTGTAATTACTTACAGTCTTGAAACATATACATAACTGATACTACTTATTCTAGTCTGACCAATAATGCCTTGTGCTTTGCTAGTACCAGTGATCTTCACAAGAAGTCCATGAAATAAGCTGAAATTAATGTTTTCATTTTATAAATGAGAAAACTTAGGTTCATAGAGGCAATATGGTTTAGAATCATACACTTCCAGAGCTTATAATGCCCATAAGAATGATCTAGTTCTGCAGTTTTTAAATTGGCTTCCTGTTGCCCAGAGAAGCTTCCTCAAAATTTGATTGAAATTTCAAAATTACATCTTAAATATTTTATTAAAACAAAACATATGTAAATTCAAATGTGCTCTATGCCAAGTTTTAATATATTTGAGATGCCAACACATAAGCCTGGTTTTCTTCTGAGTAACCTCATTTTTGTGCAGATCTCATAATAAGCCAAAATCCTCGACATATTTGAAAATCCTTGCAAACACAGCATTGAATCAGAGAGTTGTAGTTCAACACTTGGCTTTTTAAAAATTCAGGCTTATGCATGTACACTTATATCAGATTCTAATAAACAAGTTTTCCTCTACTTATCAGTACAAATAAGTATTTTCATAACATTGTGAAACCAAAGTTGGATGCTGAAACTGCTATCACCAAGCTTATTTTAAAATGTCGGCTTGGTAAATGGTGTTATTGTTTACTTTGATTGACTTTATACCAAGTAAATTATACTTAATATGTGAGTCTGATCATATCAGTTTTCTGTTCAAAACCATCCAAAGACTTCCCACTGTTTTCCAAATGATGGCAGTATTTATTATGACCTATAAACTTGCCACTTCTCTTGACCTCCGCTCTTACCACTTTTATTCCCCAACCACTGTGACCTCCTCAATGTTTCTAGAAACAGGCGACTTGTTCCTGCCTCAGGACCATTGCACTTCATGTACTTCCGCCTGAAATGCTCTTCTAAAAATCAACATTTATACATCTTTCAAGATTTTGCTAAAAAAATGTTGTTTAAAATTAGGCCTTCTTTGACCATTCTATTAAAAACTGCACCTCTCCAAGAACTATGCATTCTCCTTCCCTGTTTAATTTTTTCCCATAGTATGCAGCACAGTTTTATATATATATATATATATATATATATATATATATATATATATATATATATAATATTTTGCTATGTTCCCCTACTTTCCATATTGACATGGGAATTTTTCTGTATTATTTATCCCTGTATCCCCAACAACTAAAACAATGCTGGGCACACAGTAAGTGTTCAATAAATGAATCAATAAACTTATAAAATACATTTAAAATGATTAAAGTATTGTTTTATCTACATGTATACTAAGATTTCATTTCAATATAAAAATAGACCCATTGGTGGTTTCAACATGGTGGCCAGTAGGTCTGGAGTGAGAGAGAGAGAGTGTGTGAGTGAGTAAGGGAGTGAGAGGGGTGAGTGTGGAAATGCTTGGTGTGTGTGTATGAGTGAGGGACAGTTAGATGAGGCAGGAGTCTTGGGGGCTGGTGGATCAGGCTCTCCTGGACAAAGACCCTTTGCTACCTCCACAGGCACACCCTTAGAGGGTGCATCTCTGGCTCCAAAACCACACCATTTTGAAGTGGGGAGCTGCAGGGGCTAGGAGCACAGCCTCATCAACACCCAGACTAGCCTTGGATACCACCTGGAACTACACAGTGAATGGGACTCCAGTGGGACCTCATGCACCAACCCCACCATAGGTGCTGCCTGGGACCACCAATGAGTGGAATTCCAGCAGGATTTCTTGTGTCCTCTCTGACAGACACAGGGCACCTGTAGATGTCAACCTGCAGGACCAGCTCCATAGGGAAAGGGAGTATAGCTCAGAACAAGGACAATCAAGGTGTAAGACTCAAGGCAGACCCAGCCTCTGGGCTAAGGAATCCCCGACCACTAGACTACTAGGGGCTTCAACCTATTGAAACTCAATCAGGTTGCCCAGGGCCAGAAAGGGAGAGTGACTTACATTCATCTGCACTAGAGCAGCTTCCAGGAGTCCCAGGATAGACACACCAAGGGACCAGATTCAACAACATCAGAGCAAAATCCAGCAAGCCCCATAAATAGTGGAACCAAAGGTCTTTGAGTGTGTGAGTGTGTGATTTTATTTTTTGGTGTATGTGTGTGAGTGCATTTTTTGGGGGGTTTAAAATTTAACATTTATTTTTATATTCTTGGAATAACAAAAGATTATCTAGAGAAAACATATTATAAATTATAAATTTAAAATCAAAAATTTAAATTATATATTTTCTTTTTTTGGTATAAATAAATCAAATCCAAGCTGAGTCTGCTTAATAGGAAAAATCTGATTCAAAAACACTTAGGCAATCTATTCTTCAAGCAGTACCTGAACATGCATAATGACATTTATTAAGCATATCAAGCTTAATGTATAACAATTATCATAAAAAAACATCGTTGTTGCTGTTTTTTGTGTTTTTTCTTATTTTTCTTGCATATTTTAATTTCTTGTTCCTTTGATTCTATTCTACTTTAGCCTATTCTAATGGTTATTATTTTTCTTATTTTGTTTTTTTTCTCATTTATTTTCTATCTTACTTTTTCCTATCTATATCTTAATATACACATAATTATTAGGTTTAATTTCATTATAATGATTTCATTTATTTTTTGTTTCCTCTTATTTTTTCTCCTATACTAGATATTTTAGCTTCCTCCTTACTTCCATATAGCCATCTTTTTTTCTTCTGTTTCCCTTTTTCTTTATATCCACTCAAAGTCTTTGGTAGCATGTCTTTTTTTTAAAAAAATATATATTTTATTGATTTTTCACAGAGAAGAAGGGAGAGAGATAGAGAGTTAGAAACATCGATGAGAGAGAAACATCGATCAGCTGCCTCCTGCACATCCCCCACTGGGGATGTGCCCGCAACCCAGGTGCATGCCCTTGACCGGAATCGAACCTGGGACCTTTCAGTCCGCAGGCCGACGTTCTATCCACTGAGCCAAACCGGTTTCGGCTGGTAGCATGTCTTTTAGTATACTTTTTATTTTCTATTTTTGTGTTGCATTCTCTTCTTTTTCCTTCTTAGTCTTTCCTGTTGTTACTGCATTTCGTAGATTGATTTTTGTGGTATTTTTGGTTGGACCCTGTTGTGTCTTATTCCATTCTGTCAGCACCTGTATAACAACTGGCACAACGATGTAGGGGTTGATCCTCACTAGCAGTAAGTGGGAGGGGAGATCCTTCCCATGAAAGGGACATCAACAATCAAATCCCAATCACAACAGGAGAGCCCAAACAATGTACATAGGGGGCATTCCTAGAGCTTCCAGCTCAGGATAACAAAGAGACTGCACCACTGAACCTTCAGGATACTTTCTACATTATTCCAGACCACAAATACTGGGAGGCATAGAAGTTCTATCTAATACATTGAAGCAAACAAAAAGAGACAGCTAAAATGGGGGTATAAAAAATAGTCCCCAATTGTGAGAAAAGAAGGCATATCCAGAAAAATAACTAAATGAAATGGAGACAAGCAACCTATCAGATATAGAGTTCAAAGCAATGGTTATAAAGATGCTTAAGGAACTTAGTGATAATTACAAAAGCATGAAAAGGGAAATAGAGGCCATTAACAAGAACCAGACAGAAATGAAGAATAATATATCTGTCATGAAGAACACACTGCAAGGGATTAAACATAGATTGGATGAAGCAGAGGACCAAATTAGCAATTTGGAAGACAAGGTAGAAATAAATACCCAATTAAAGCAGAAATTAGAAAAAAGAATTAAAAAGCAGGAAGATAGTTCAAGGGAGCTCTGGGACAACAAAAATGTAACAACATCCACATTATAGGAATACCAGAAGGAGAAGAGAAAGAACGAGGAACAGATAACTTGTTTAAAGAAATAATGACAGAAAACTTCCCCAACCTAAAGAAGGAATATGTGACACAAGTTCAGGAGGCACAGAAAGTCCCAATCAAGATGAACTCCAAAGTGACCCACACCTAGACACATCATAATTAAAGTGGCAAATGTCAAAGACAAAGAAAGAATCTTAACAGCAGCAGAAGAGAGACAGAAAATTACCTACAAAGGAGTTCCCATTTGACTGTCAGTTGACTTCTGATCAGAAACACTTCAGGCCAGAAGGGAGTGGCATGAAGGAATCAAAGCAAGGGCCTAAATCCAAGATTATTGTATCCAGCAAGGCTATCATTTAAAATTGGAGGAGAAATAAAAAGCTTTCCAAATAAAAATAGATTAAAGGAGTATTTTACAACCAAACCAGCACTGCAAGAAATGTTAAAGAGATTGCTTTAAGAAGAAGAAAAGGAGAGAAAGAAAGGATCACAGGCATAAAGAAGATTAAAATGACAATAAATAAATACCTTTCAATAAAAACCTTAAATGTAAATGGATTAAATGCTTTAACAAAAAAACATAGGTTGACTGAATGGATAAAAACCATGACCCCATATATATGCTGTCTACAAGAGACCTACATCAGAACAAAAGATACGCACAGAGTGAGAGTGAATGGATGGAAAAATATATTCCATGCAAATGGAAGAAAAAAATGTGGGGTAGCAATGCTCATATGGGAAAAATAGACTTAACAGCAAAGGTCATAACAAGAGACAAAGAAGACCACTTCATAACACTAAAGAAAATGATTCAACAAGAAAATATAACTCTTGCAAACATATATGCACCCAATATAAGAGCACCCAAGTACATAATAAAAAACAAACAAACTCTTGACAGACTTTAAGTGAGAGTTTGACAGCAATACAGTCATAGTAGGGCACTTTAAAACTCCACTGACATCACTGGATAATTCTTTCAGACAAAAAATTAAGAAGGAAACAAAGGCCTTAAATGACACACTAGATCAGATGGATATTTACAGAACATTTTGCCCCAAAGAAACAGAGTATACATTCTTCTCAAGCGCACATGGAACATTCTCAAAGGTAGACCACATGTTATGACACAAAAGGCTAAACAAATTTAAGAAGATTGATATCATACAAAGTATCTTCTCAGATCACAATAGCATGAAGTTGGAAATCAACAACAGTAAAAAAAAAAACAAAAAAAAAAAACCCTCCAATACATAGAGGCTAAATAGAATGTTATTAAACAACTAGAGGCCAGGTGCATGAAAATTCATGCACTGGAGGGGGGACCCTCAGCCCAGCCTGCCCCCTCTCACAGCCTGAGAGCCCTCAGGGGTGGAAGGCGACCCAGCTATCAGGGGAAGATGCCGCCCCCATTACACCTCTGCTACTGCCACTGCTGGCAGCACAAGTCTTGGCCGGCCCTGGTTACCTGAGCCTCGGGTGGCCCTGGACGGCTGGGCAGCTGCCATCCAAGGATTGCTTGTGCCTTGGGCTGGCCCTGGGAGGCTGGAGGGTTGAGGTGACTGGGGCACTCCAGAGGCAGGTACATGGCAAGGCTGGGCCCACCTGGGGGCGGCCTGGCCTTGCCATGCACCTGCCGCTCCGGCAGGGCTGAGGGGACTGGGTGCCTCCATCTTGTGGCTTTGGGAGCCACGATCTTTGAGAGTGCTGCAGACTATTAGCATATTTCCTCTTTATTGTCTGTGGTCACCTCCATCTTTGAGGGTGGGACAGTCAATTAGCTTATTCCTTCCTTATTGGCTGTGGGTGTTGCCATCTTTGCAACAATGTGAGGGCCAATTAGTGTATTCCCTCTTTATTAGATAGGATGAATGTGTTACCAATGAGATCAAACAAGAAATTTAAAACTTTCTGGAAACACTTGAAAATGAACACAAAATCACCCCAAACTTATGGGACATGACATCAAAAGGTAATAAATTTTGATTAATCTTTGAAATGCAATAGGACAGTTCTTTCAAACAAGTGTCAAATAATAAATATGTATATTATTTAAGAACTTTCTGTAATTCAAGTGAAGATGCATTTTTAATTTCTGGATTTTTTGTATATTGAATTTAATATTGATTCACAACTAAATAAATCAATAAAATGTTAAAATAAAAATAGACCCAGTAAAAATAGTTTAAAGTTTGTTAAGTCCCAAGTTTTCCTATTACAAAGTGGGAAAGGAAAACCCAGAAGGGCAGAGTCTCACAAAAGCCTGATAGTGAATAAACAAGATTCATCGTCTTTCTTTTACAAGTTCAACTTGTTTTATTTATGCCAGGTTTCTTCCAAAATTGTGTGTTAAGAGGAATCCAGGAGTTGATGGCCTCCAGAAGAAGACAGGTTGATACAAATCATGGACAAGAACACCCAAAAAGGGGCCCAAGGAAATTGGGTAGAGTCAATAGCAGAGCCTCCAGAAAATTACTGATCTTAAGGTTTCAGGGTGAGAGGTTGAGAATTTGGAGAGAAGTTTAGGTGATGTGTTGGTAGCCAATGGGATCCCAGAGATACTGAGTAGATGATCTCATTTGGCAAGACTCTTGAGGCAGCAGCTATTCATGGCTAGTTTTGGGGAAGTTGCAACTGGGACTTACCTCAAAATTTCCTCTGTCAATGTGCTGGCTCTGGCTTCTCTGGTTACTAGATCTCTTTCAAACTGCCTTGACATAATCAATGACTCTCAGGCCTAAAAATCAGGAAAGGCCACTCTAAGACATCTATTCTAATAACCTAATTTTATGAAAAACATACTGTGGCTTATCACGAAAGAGGGCTTAACTCGAAGTCATTCAGCCAGGAAATAGCAAGTGCTCTGACTATAGTCATAATCTCCTGCACCACAACGAAATGCCCTTTCCACTAATATCACAGGAACCCAGGGCTAACCAACTTCAACCTCGCAATGCCCATTTGACATTTGAGTCACCATGAAAAAAGAATTGCCCCTCTCTCTGAATATCTCCAATGATGGAATATCATTTCATCCCAATACTGCCTATTTCCTTCATGTACAGCTATGAGATTTTGGAAAGATTATTTGTCCTTACAATGAATATTTTGGTGGATACCCATTATATCCATGGGAGCTACACAGACCCTATCTGCTCCTTCTGACCTAGTACAACCCTTCAGAGGTATGAGAACAGAACCACCACCCCACTGAGTCTTCTGTTATCCAATCTAAGCTGTTTAAGAAAACAAAACAAAAAAACCCCCCTTGGTTTCAGATCTCTCCCCAGTATGCACTCTCCCTTCTATCCATGCTTTTATTTTTCTGTTGTCACCCTTAAGGCACAGAAGTATCCTAGATTTGAGCACAGTCATCAAGAGAGTTTGATCATGACAGAGTACTTCATCTCTCTGTCTAGGTTTACATGTCTTCTGCATTTCAAGAGCACCTTGGCATTGAAGACTGCTGTGTTTCACTTTCTTTACATGAATAACTAAAACTTTCACATCTCTTTCAGAAGGATTTGTCTGACTACTGATTCCCAGTCAGGCAAATAAGGAGCTTGGAATTTGTTGGTCCCATTGACATAAGAAGAAAAAAGTTGAAAATCCCTTTTTTATCCATCAAAAATTTTAGATGACAGGGGAAGCCAGGATAATTGGATATAAGCATAAGGATAACAGGAATTGCAGCTTGTCAGAGCAGTAGCCCATGAGCAGTAACATTTATAAGAACCAATACTTGGGTAGAAAAGTTTAATCTATAATTTACAAATTGCTGGAAGCTTAATGAGTTCAAGCTTGAAAGTATAAACTCTGGAAGATTACAAATGGCAGCAGAGTAAGTGGATGCTGCACAGACATGCTCCCAGGAACAAACTGAAATTACAGCTAAAATACAGAAAAAACTTCCTGCATAATCAGCATAAGACTTTAGAGAACCCCGATTACTGAGAACAGAAAGGGGAGACCACATAGAGACTGATAGGAGCGGTGGAGGTGAGAAAGGTCTGGGTGGGCTTTCACAGACAGCAACTCTGGGGTCTAATCCCAAAGCTTGGACCCCGAGCAGAGAGCACCACAACTGAGAAGGGTACCCACATAACATCTGGCTGTGAAAAGCAGCAGGGAGAGATGACTGGAAATTCAGGTACTCTCTTAAAGGACCAATGCACAAAATTCCCTGCGGAGTGACTCACCTTGTGCTCTGGCAGAGGGAGGGAGAGTGGAGTGGGGCTGTGTGAGCAGAAGACAGAACCAGAGACTCTAATGTTACAGCTCAGAAAGAAGACACCCCAGGTTCCTGTGCTGAATCATTCTCTCACACTACAGAGAACATCTTTCTCATGCAGACAATTGCTACACCGGTGGCTTTGCCTTGGGGGAAGACAGTTGACCCACTCTAGTGGAAAACATCTTGCCACATGGTGCGGAGTTTCTGACACCCATTAAGAGACAGAATTAGGAGGTCAATGAGGGGAAAAGGAGACATATGCACTACTAATTGTAATACTTTAAACAAACAAAAAAGAGAGACTGAGAATAAAAACTAGCCTCCAGGCAGGAAAAAACTGTGCACCTTGCCGAAACCGGTTTGGCTCAGTGGATAGAGCGTCGGCCTGAGGACTGAAGGGTCCCAGGTTCGATTCCAGTCAAGGGCATGTACCTGGGTTGCGGGCACTTCCCCAGTGGGGGATGTGCAGGAGGCAGCTGATCGATGTTTCTAACTCTCTATCTCTCTCCCTTCTCTCTGTAAAAAATCAATAAAATATATTTAAAAAAAACAAAACAAAACAAAAAAAAACTGTGCACCTTGTTGAAAAATAAAACCTTGTACACCTGTGGACAATTGCCTGGGGGAAATTCAAGACAGAATTCTATCAGCCTGTAGGCATAGGTGGGCTCTAGAGGATTTAAGTCTGGGCCTGATCTAATCAATCAGAAATAGTGTTAAACACTATTCTGCACAATAGATTGAGAAGGATAGCATATCTATCTAAAACACAGTCACAAGTCCAAACAGGCAGCAGAAATGTGGAGACAAAGAAACAACCCACAAATGAAAGAACAAGAGAATTCTCCATAAGAAGAGATAAATGAAATGGAGATAAGAAATTTACCTGAATAGAGTTCAGAATAATGATGGTAACGATGTTGAACAGCATGAGAAAAGATATAGTAACTATGAAAACAGAAATAAAGAATGATATAGAAAAACACAAAGATCAACATAAAGAACACATTGGAAGCAATGCACAGTGGGTTAGGGGAAGCTGAGGACTGAATCAGTGAATTAGAAGATAGGGTAAAAAAAGTCCTCAATCAGAGAATCAAAAAGAAAAAACAAAATTAAAATACAGGAGAATATCTTAAGAAAGCTGTGGGACAACATGAAACATAACAACATTCAAATAGCACATCTGCCAGAAGAGGCAGAAAGGGATAAAGAACCTATTTAAATAAATAATGGCAGAAAATTTCCCTAACCTAGTAAAGGACAAAGTTACACAAGTCCAGGAGGCACAGAGAACCCAAGTAAGAAGAACCCAAACAGGCCCATGCCCAGACACATCATAATTAAAAGGCCAAAATTTAAAGATAAACAGAGAATCTTAAAGGCAGGAAGAGAAAATCAAACTGTTACCTACAAAGGAGCTTCCATAAAAATGTGACAACTGGTTTCTCATCAGAAACTCTATAGGGCATAAGGGAATGGCATGAAGTACTCAAGGCAATGGAAAGCAAGGATCTGAAAACAAGATTACTATGTCTAGCAAGGCTAACGTACAAAATAGAAGGTAAATAAAGAAATCCCCTGAGGGAAAAAAGGCTAAAGGAGTACATCACAACCAAGCCAGCATTACAATAAATGCTAAAGAAACTACTGTAATGAGAAGAAGAAATAGAGAGAGAAACCCAGGCATACAGAATTAAAATGGCAATAAATAACTACCTATCTATATTTATAAAAGTCTAAGGGACTGGTCAACTGGACGACTGGCCAGTAGCTATGATGTGCACTGACCACAAGGGGCAGATGCTCAACATAGGATCTGGCCCCTGGTCATCAGTGTGTTCCCACAGTGGGAGCACCATTCAGCTGACCAACAGGCACCAGATGTGAGGCTCATGGCTGGCGAGTGCAGCTGCAGCAGTGCGAGCCTCTCCCACCTTGGCAGCAGCACTACCAAGCAGCAGCAGTGGCAGGCACTGCAGGGCCGGGGTGAGCAGGAGTGGTGCCCCAGGTGCCTGTTCCCTCAAACACTACTACATCCCTTGGGGGATGTCAGACTGCCAGTTTTAGCCCAATCTCCACAGGTCTGGGGTCCCTCAGCCTGGTGTGCGAGGATACAGCCAAAATCAGCAGTCTGAAATCCCCTGAGAGGTCTCATATTGCGAGAGGGAAAAAGCCAGGCTGAGGGACCCCACCGATGCATGAATCCATGCACCAGGCCTCTAGTCAATAATAACCTTAAATGCAAATGGATTAAATGCTCAATCAAAAAACACAGGGTAGCTGAATGAATACAAAAACATGACTCAACTATATGTTGTCTACAAGAGACCCACCTAAGAACAAAAGACACACACAGGATAAGAGTGAAAGGATGGAAAAAATTTACCATGCACATGGAAAAGAAAAAATGCTGGAGTAGCAATACTCATATTCAACAAAATAGACCTAAAAATGAATTCCATAACAAGAGACAACAAAGGTCAGTACATAATACTAAAGGGATTGATCCAACAAGAGGATATAACCCTGGTAGACATATATGCACTCAATATAGGAGCACCTAAATATATAAAAAATATTCTAGAGGACATAAAGAGAGAGATCAACATCAATGCAGTCATACAAGGGGACTTTAAAACCTCACTGACTTCACTGGATAGACCTTCCAGGAAAAAAAAAAAAGTTAACAAGGAAAGAAGGACTCTAAAGGTCACACTGGATCAGATGTGTTCTTTAAAATATATTTTATTGATTTCAGAAAGAAAGGGAGAGGGTGAGAGATAGACACATCAATGATGAGAGAGAATCATTCATTGGCTGCCTCCTGCACAACCCTCACCAAGGATAGAGTCTGCAACCTGGGCATGTGGTCTTGACCAGAATTGAATCTGGGATCATTTAGTCTGCAGGAAGATGCTCTATCCACTGAGCCAAAATGACTAGGGCTGGATCAGATGGATTCAACTGACATTTATAGAACATTTCACCCCAAGTCTGCAGAATATTCATTCTTCCCAAGTACACATAGATCATTCAAAAGATAAAGCACAGATTGAGGGAAGATGGTGGCTGGCAGGACAGAGGTGAGGGAGAGGATGTAAGTGAGTGAGAGGGTGAAGGATAGTATGTGTATGCGTGTGGTGTGTGTGTGAGTGAGTGAGGGACAGTTAAATCAGACAGGAGTAGCAGGGGCTGGCAGACCAGACTCTCCTGGACAGGAAGAGACTACTACTGCTGTGGGCAGTCCACGGACTGCAGGACTCTGAAATGTAGCCCAAGCCATCTTGAAGGGGAGAGTGGCCTTGTCTAGGAACTCATCAACACCACCCCTGAGACAGCCCTTGGACAATGCTCGTGACACAGCAGCCACTCCAGACAAAACCTGCAGTCACACCTGCAGGCTCCCAGACCCTAGGACCTCCACCTTCAAAGTAGCACTGCTCCTGCAGCAGTAAGTGCAGTTCCCCCCTCCCCAGTGGCAGACCTCCAGGCAACATTTGCACATTTCCAATGTGCAAACCTCTGGAGCCCACCATGAAACAGGCAGCCCCTGGGAGCCACTGCAAGTGCACTCTGAGTGCTATATTGTGCAAACAGGGGTGCACTGCCCCACAGTAAAAATTCTGAACTCACTCTTCCTGGATAACTGCCCATGGATACTGTCGCACAACTTCAACACCAGGACCTCTCAGGGTGCAACAGAGCTCCGCACTGGAAACACACTTTTCCAGCAGGCAGGCATCCAGAGTCCACCACCTCACAGGAAGATCTGGGGAGCCACTGCGAGCCTCGCTGAGTGCAATATTGTGCAAAAGGGGGTGCACTGCCCCATACCAGAAATTCTGAATTCACTTTCCTGAATAACTGCCAATAGACGCTGTGGTACAACTTAAGCCCCAGGGCCCCTCAGAGTACCTCAGAGCTCCATGCCACAAATGAAGCGTGGGTACCCCTGTGAGCTGCCACTGGGAGCATGTGTATCCATCCACAGGCATGGCAGCAAAAACTGAGCCTTCCCACTCCACAGCTGCAGAACTCTGGACACTACAGTCTTGCTTTTCCAGCACTCAGGCCTCCTGAGCCTTTTGCTCCACAGGATGCTCTTATCCTAACAAGGGTGAACTGACCCAGCAGTAGAAATTCTGAATACCCTCATCCTGGATACCTGCCCACAGATGCCTCAATTGCCTGGCTTCAAGCAGGACCCTTCAGAGTGTGGCAGGGTGCCGCACTGGAAAGCACACCATGGCTGCCCCTGTGAGCTGCCACTGGGAGCATGTGTGTGCAACCACAGGCCCAGCAGCAAAAACTGAGTTTTCCCACCCTACAGCTACAGAAATCTGGAAACCATAGTCGTGCCTTTCTAGTGTGCAAGCCTCCTGAGCTCTACCACCGTGACAGACAGCTCCTGGGTACCTCTTTGAGCCCCTGCTGAGCATATGCTATTTCAGCCAAGGACACAAGGCAGCAAAAATTGGGACATCCCCCTCCCCAGCTGCTGACATCTGGACACTGCAATTGCACCTTTCCAGATCACAGGCCTACATCAAGAAAACCCAAATAACTCAAGTAGGGAGCTACACTAGATTACCAAGCTCAGGAGACCTGAGAGATCACACCAGCAGCACCAGCCTCAAAAGAACTGGGGTAGCAAAACAGTCAGATCTAGGACACAGAAACAATTAAAACATTAGAGCAAAACATGAGGAGACAAAAAAAATAATCCCCAAAGGAAAGAAAAAAAAAGAATCACCAGAAAGGGAGTTAAATGAAACTGAGGCAAGTAACTTCTCAGAGAAAGAATTCAGAGTGATGGTTATAAGAATGCTCAAATGGCTGGATGACAAATACACACAACTCAATGAGAATTATAAGGAGCTGAATGAGAATGTCACCAATATGAAAAGGAACAAAGAGGAAATGGAGAATGATATAGCTGCAATAAGCAACACATTGGAAGGCTTAAATAGTAGACTAGAAGAGGCTGGGGACTGCATAAGTGAATTAGAAAACAAGATAGGAAAAAACATAAACACAGCAGCAACTTAAAAGAAAATTTAAAAAGCAAGAGGAGAGCCTAACGGAGCTTTGGGACAAGACAAAACAAAAACAAAAACCGCATAATAGGGGTACCAGAATGAGAGGAAGAGAAGCAAGGAATAGAAAACCTATTCAGAGAAATAATGACAGAAAAATTCCCCGATATAAGCAAGAAAAAGAACTACGCAAATCCAAAAAGCACAAAGAGTCCCAAGCAAGATGAACCCAAAAAGACCAACAACAAAACACATCATAATTAAATTGGCAAACATCAACAACACAGTACGAATATTAAAAGCTGCCAGAGAAAGAAAGTTACATACAAGGGATCTCCAATTAGAATATCAATGGATTTCTCAAAAGAAACACACCATGCTAGAAGGGAATGGAATTAAATATACAAAGTGATGCAAACCAAGGGATTGAATCCCAAAATACTATACCCAGCGAGGCTATCATTCAAAATTGAAGGTGGAATCAGCAGCATCAGAGAGAAAAAGGACTAAGAGAGTTTATTACCATCAAGCCAGCAATGCAAGGAATGCTAAAGGGACTGCTGTAAAAATAAGAAATAGAAAGGCAAGAAGAAACACAAATATTAAGAATAAAAATGATGACAAACAAGTGCTTATCAATAATAGCATTAAACATAAATGGATTAATTGCCCCAATTAAAAGACATAGGGCAGCTGAATGGATAAGAAAACACGACTGGGGAAGATGGCGGCGATATAGGCAGACGCGTCCCAGGTCGTGTCCCGGAGCAAATGGAGTCAGCAGCTGAAACTAGTAACACCCACACCGAATTGGCGAAATTGCTCAGCTGGTGAGACGGTTTGCAGCCGAGAAGAGCAGAACTCCCCAGGAAAGGTAAAAAAAAACCAGGGATTTGGGCAGGAAAGTTTGCCAGACCTCTGAAACCAGAGAGTCGGAGGGAGACCGCGCGGCAGCCGCGTCCCTTGGGACAGGCACAGCCCCTGACGGGGGAAAGGAGAACCGCGGGATTCCTGGCGCCGCCGGGGGAATTGAGAGCTCAGTGCTGTGATCACAGAGGACTGAGCCTAAAGGGGGCAGCCTGAAGAGCTGACCAGACCATGCAGTCTCGGTAAGAGAAGAAGCTTACAGAAACCAAGCCTTCCCCATTTCCGCGGCCGGCGTTTGTTTGTTTTCACTGAATCCTGTTCATGGGACATTTCGGATACAGACACTCACCTGTGCTGAAGAGAGGGAGAGTGTGCTGAGGAGTGGAATCTGGGGAGAGACTGAGGAGAGAGGGGGAGCCGGGAGAGGTGGCAGCGAATTGAGTGCTGAGACACCCCTGAGCACAGGACTGGGGCAGCCATTCTCTCCAGAGAGTGAGACTCCTCCCCCCAGCCCCCAGGCAAGGAGCACAGCCACACCCAGATTCCACCCTGTACAAGATCAAGGATTAAAATAACCTGATCAGTCCCTGGGAGTTAACAGGGTCTGGCCTATAGAGGGATTTTCAATCCCAGCAACAACACAGCGCTGGTAACTAACTATTACGCGGCCAGCTCCGGGCAGTGAACTTCCACTGGACAGAAAGGCCCTATAGCCTCAGAGGCCAACCCCAAAACACTGCCACCCAGAGGCTGACCCACAAACTGACTCTTTGCTAAACACAAAATAAGGCAGTCTGGGAAACAAAAGCGGTCTGCTTTAAAATAAGGACTGTGGTTTACAACACAGAGGAACAGTGTATTGCAGGGAAACTCAACACTCTCCTGAATACCTGGCAGGTCTAAGGCGAGCCACACTGAAGAATAGAAGAACCAAGGGACCGTCACTACTGCAATTTTTTTTTTTTCCACCTTTTAACTAAGAAACCAATTTTTTTTCTTTTTTTTTTTTCTTCTTTTTTTTTTCTTTTTTTTTTCTTTTCTTCTTTTTCCATCACCTGATTTTACCCTTTTAATTACTACCTTCTTATTTTTAACCAGTATTACTACTGCTACCATTTTACCATTTTTTAAAGTGCCATTTTATTTTCTCTTTATTTTATTTTGGGATTAGTGTTCTCCATTCTATTTTCATAGTTATATTATTGGTTGTTTCTAGTTTGCATTCATCTCCAGGGAGCTGTTGCTGGAATTTGTTGGGATTAATGGCTGTTCTATAGGAGTAGTCTCCTCATATAAAAAGTCTCTCCCCCTCTTCCACTTCATTCTCTCTTTTCGCTCTTTTTTTTTTCTTTTCTTTTCTCGCTTTTATTTTCCCCCCTTCTTTTTCCAGATTTCATTTTTGCACTCCTTTTTTTTTGGTCCCTACTTTTCTTTTCTTTTTCTCTTTTATCTTTTTCTCTTTCTTCTTCCTTGTTCCCTAATTCTCTTAATTCGGTTGATCACCTTTATTTGGGGTTATTAATATCGTGAATATATTTGTGTATAGTGCCTGGTACGTGGTGCCTTGTTGTGTTGTATTTTGTGCCTTTAAATCAACGCAGCAGGTCCAAGCAACAGCAACCTCCTGAGCAACACACCCTCTGCCGAGGAACAGCAGCTGTACGTGAAACCTCGCCCCACCAGCCAGAAGAGCCACCACAGCTGTGAACAGAACCCACCAGAGGAGCTGCTGCCAACTGAAGAGCAGCTGCTACCGCAACCGCCCGAAGAGCAACCACAGATCAAGGAGTCACTGCCACCAAGGGAGCAACCACTGAACGACTCAACGTCTAGATATGTCAGTGAGATCAAACATGGGTAGACAAAGAAACCCCCAAAGGAAAGAGAAGGAGGACTCTCCAGAAAAGCAGCTAAGCAATACAGAGGCATGCAACATGACAGAAAAAGAATTCAGAATAAGGGTCCTAGAGTGCATAAACCGGATGGAGGAAAAAATCAACAACCTCTGCAAGAAGCAAGACGAAACAGATGAAAAAATTGATAACATATGGAAGAAGCTAGAAGAAACAGATGAAAAAATCAACAACTTAAGTAAGACCCAAGAAGAAATGAAGAGTGATATAGCTGCAATGAAAAACTCCATTGAAAGTATCAACAGTAGACTAGGAGAAGCGGAGGACCGAATTAGTGAATTAGAAGACAAGGAAGCAAAACACACCCAAAATGTACTGCAATTGGAGAAAAAAATTAAAAGACAGGAGGACAGCCTAAGGGAGCTTTGGGACAACATGAAACGAAACAACATACGAATAATAGGAGTACCAGAACAACAAAAGGATGAACAAGGATTAGAAAACCTATTAGAAGAAATAATATCAGAAAACTTCCCTGAGGTGGGGAAGAAAAAAGTCACACATGCCCAGAGAGTCCCAAACAAGGTGAACCCGAAAAGACCCACACCAAGACACATCATAATTACCATGGCAAATGTTCAGGACAAAGAGAAAATCTTACAGGCTGCAAGAGAGAGACGGAAAGTTACATACAAGGGCTCTCCCATTAGATTGTCAAATGATTTCTCAACAGAAACACATCAGGCCAGAAAAGAATGGACTGAAATTTACAAAGTGATGCAAAGCAAAGGACTGAATCCAAGAATACTCTATCCAGCAAGGCTATCATTCAAACTTGAAGGGGAAATAAGAAGCTTCACAGACAAAAAAAGGCTAAGGGAGTTTATCACCACCAAGCCAGCAATGCAAGGAATGCTAAAGGGACTGGTATAAAAATAAGAAATAAAAAGCTCAGAAAGAAAACAGCCACACAAAAACAGAAATGGCTACAAACAAGTACCTTTCAATAATAACTTTAAACGTAAACGGACTAAATGCTCCAAACAAAAGACATCGAGTGGCTGAATGGATAAAAAAACATGACCCATACATCTGCTGTCTACAAGAAACCCACCTCATTAGAAGGGACTCACACAGACTGAAAGTGAAAGGATGGAAAAATATCTTTCAGGCAAATGGAAAGGAAAAGAAAGCTGGGGTAGCAATACTTATATCGGACAAAATAGACCTCAAAGTGAAGGCCATAACAAGAGATAAGGAAGGCCACTTCATAATACTAAAGGGATCAATACAACAAGAAGATATAACTCTGGTAAACATATATGCACCCAATGCAGGAGCACCCAAATTCATAAAAAAACTCCTGGATGATATCAAAGGAGAGATCGACAACAATACAATCATAGTAGGGGACTTTAATACACCACTGACAGCACTGGATAAGCCCTCTAGACAAACAATCAGCAAAGATACAGCAATCCTAAATGACTCACTAGATCAGATGGACTTAATAGACATTTTCAGAACACTCCACCCCAAAGCCAGGGAATATACATTCTACTCAAATGCTCATAAGACATATTCAAAAATAGACCATATATTGGGTCACAAGCAAAGTATCCCCAAATTCAAGAAGATTGAAATCATAAAAAGCATCTTCACAGACCACGATGGCATAATATTAGAAATAAACTACAATAAAAACAACCAAAAATACTCAAACACCTGGAAGCTGAATAGCATGCTATTAAATATTGATTGGGTTACCAATGAGATCAAAGAAGAAATTAAAAACATCCTGGAAACTAATGACAATGAAAACACAACAATCCAAAACCTATGGGACACAATGAAAGCAGTCTTGAGAGGGAAGTTTATAGCTCTACAGGCCTATCTCAAAAAACAAGAAAACATGGTAGTAAATCAGCTAACTCTACAACTCAAAGAATTAGAAAGAGAGCAACAAGAAAACCCCAGAGTGAACAGAAGGAAGGAAATAATAAAGATTAGAGCAGAAATAAATGACATAGAGACCAAAAAAACAATACAGAAAATCAATGAAACCAAGAGCTGGTTCTTTGAAAGGATAAACAAGATTGACAAACCTCTAGCCAGACTCACCAAGAAGCAAAGAGAGAGGACCCAAATAAACAAAATCAGAAACGATAGAGGCGAAATAACAACAGACCAAACAGAAATACAAATGATCATTAAAAAATACTATGGACAGCTCTACTCCAACAAACTAGACAACCTGGAGGAAATGGACAAATTCCTAGAAAAATACAACATTCCAAAACTCAATCAGGAAGAATCTAAAAATCTCAACAGGCCAATAACTATGGAAGAAATTGAAGCAGTCATCAAAAAGCTTCCATCAAACAAAAGCCCAGGACCAGACGGCTTCACAGGGGAGTTTTACCAAACATTCAAGGAAGAACTAAAACCTATCCTCCTCAGACTACTACAAAAAATTCAAGAGGAAGGAACACTTCCAAGCTCATTCTATGAAGCCAGCATCACCCTAATACCAAAACCAGGTAAAGACAACACAATGAAAGAGAACTACAGGCCAATATCCCTCATGAACATAGATGCCAAAATCCTCAACAAAATCTTAGCAAATCGGATCCAGCAGTACATCAGAAAGATCATACACCATGACCAAGTAGGATTTATCCCAGGGATGCAAGGATGGTACAATATCCGCAAATCAATAAACGTGATACATCACATAAACAAATTGAAAGAAAAAAACCACATGGTCATATCAATTGATGCAGAAAAAGCATTTGACAAAATTCAACACCCATTTTTGATAAAAACTCTCAGCAAGGTGGGAGTAGAAGGATCATACCTCAACATAATAAAAGCCATATATGACAGGCCCACAGCCAACATCATACTCAATGGGCAAAAACTAACACCATTTCCCCTAAGAACAGGAACAAGACAGGGATGCCCCCTCTCACCACTCCTGTTCAACATAGTACTGGAAGTGTTAGCCATTGCAATTCGGCAAGAAGAAGAAATAAAAGGCATCCAAATTGGAAAAGAGGAAGTAAAACTGTCCTTATTTGCAGACGACATGATATTATACATACAAAACCCCAGAGACTCCATCCAAAAGCTACTAGACTTAATACATGAATTTGGCAATGTAGCAGGATACAAAATTAACCCCAAGAAATCGGAGGCATTTCTATACACCAGTAGTGAACTTTCAGAAAGCGAGATTATAAAAGCAATCCCGTTTACCATTGCACCAAAAAAATTAAGCTACCTAGGAATCAACTTAACTAAAGAGGTAAAAGACCTCTACTCAGAAAACTACAGGACGTTGAAAAAAGATATAGAGGAAGACATAAACAGATGGAAGAACATACCGTGTTCCTGGATTGGTAGAATCAACATCATTAAAATGTCCATACTACCCAAAGCAATCTATAAATTCAACGCACTTCCCATTAAAATACCAACGGCATACTTCAGAGATCTAAAACGAACTCTCCAAAAATTCATCTGGAATAAAAAAAGACCCCGAATAGCTGCAGCAATCCTGAAAAAGAACAAAGTAGGTGGGATCTCAATACCAGATATCAAGTTGTATTACAAAGCCACTGTTCTCAAAACTGCCTGGTACTGGCACAAGAATAGGCATATAGATCAATGGAATAGAATAGAGAGCCCAGAAATCGGCCCGAACCAATATGCTCAATTAATATTTGACAAAGGAGGCAAGAACATACAATGGAGCCAAGATAGTCTCTTCAATAAATGGTGTTGGGAAAATTGGACAGATATATGCAAGAAAATGAAACTAGACCACCAACTTACACCATACACAAAAATAAACTCAAAATGGATAAAGGACTTAAATGTACGACAGGAAACCATAAAAATTCTAGAAGAATCCAAAGGCAACAAAATCTCAGACATATGCCGAAGCAATTTCTTCACTGACACAGCTCCTAGGGCACTTGAAACTAAAGAGAAAATAAACAAATGGGACTTCATCAAAATAAAAAGCTTCTGCACAGCAAAAGAAACCATCAACAAAACAACAAGAAAACCCACTGTGTGGGAAAACATATTTGCCAATGTCATATCTGATAAGGGCCTAATCTCCAAAATTTATAGGGAACTCATACAACTCAACAAAAGGAAGATAAACAATCCAATCAAAAAGTGGGCAAAGGACCTAAATAGACACCTTTCAAAAGAGGACATTCAGAAAGCCAAGAGACATATGAAAACATGCTCAAAGTCACTAATCATCCGAGAGATGCAAATCAAAACAACAATGAGGTATCATCTCACACCTGTCAGACTGGCTATCATCAACAAATCAACAAACGACAAGTGCTGGAGAGGATGTGGAGAAAAAGGATCACTTGTGCACTGCTGGTGGGAATGCAGACTGGTGCAGCCACTATGGAAGACAGTATGGAGTTTCCTTAAAAAACTGAAAATGGAACTCCCATTTGACCCTGTGATCCCACTTCTACGAATATATCCCAAGAAACCAGAAACACCAATCAGAAAGGATATATGCACCCCTATGTTCATAGCAGCACAATTCACCATAGCTAAGATCTGGAAACAGCCTAAGTGCCCATCAGTAGATGAATGGATTAGAAAACTGTGGTACATCTACACGATGGAATACTATGCTGCTCTAAAAAGGAAGGAACTCTTACCATTTGCAACGTCATGGATGGAACTGGAGAGCATTATGCTAAGTGAAATAAGCCAGTCAATGAAGGAAAAATACCACATGATCTCACTCATTCATGGATAATAGAGACCATTATAAACTTTTGAACAATAATAGATACAGAGGCAGAGCTGCCTCAAACAGATTGTCAAACTGCAGCAGGAAGGCCGGGGAGGGTTGGGGGGCAGGAGGTAGGGGGGTAAGAGATCAACTAAAGGACTTGTATGCATGCATATAAGCATAACCAATGGACATGAGACACTGGGGGATAGGGGAGGCTAGGGGACTGTCTAGGGCGGGGTGATAAAATGGACACATATGTAATACCCGTTGTAATACTTTAAGCAATAAAAAAAAAAAAAAAAAAAAAAAAAAAGAAAACACGACTGATGTATCTGTTGTCTATAAGAGACCCAGCTGAGAACAAAGGATTCACAAAAACTGATAGTGAAGGAATGTAAACAAATTTTCCAGGCAAATGAAATGAGAAAAAAGCTGGGTTGCAAGACTTATATCTGACAAAATAGACCTCAAAGTAAAGGCCATAATAAGAGATAAGGAAGGCCACTACATAATACTAAAGGGAGAAATCCAACAGGAAGATATAACTCTAGTAAACATAATTGCACCCAATACAGGAGCACCCAAATACATAAAACAACTTCTGGATGATATTAAGGGAGAGATTGAAAGCAATACTGTCATAGTAGGGGACTTTAATACCCCACTGACATCACTGGATAAATCATCTAAACAAAAAATCAGCAAGGAAATAGCAATCCTAAATGACTCCCAATATCACATGGACTTAATTGACATTTTCAGAATATTTCACCCCCAAGCAACAGAATATACATTCTTCTCCAGTGCACATGGGACATTTTTAAAGATAGACCACATATTAGAACATAGGCAAAGTCTCTTCAAATTTCAAGAGGACAGAAATCATAACAATCATCTTCTCAGATCACAGTGGCATAAAACTAGAAATCAATTATAAAAACAATGGATAAACATCAAACACTTGGAGGCTAAATAGCATGCTACTAAACAATGATTGCGTTACCAAAGAGATCAAAGAAGAAATAAAAAGCATCCTGGAAACAAATGACAATGAAAACACAACAATTGAAAATCTTTGAGATACAATGAAAGCAGTCCTGAGAGGGCAGTTAATAGCTATGCAAGCCTACCTCAAAAAACAATAAAAAAATTGTAATAAATTACCTAACCCTGCAATTTAAAGAATTAGAAAGAGAGCAATAAGAAAAGCTCACAGTATTCAAAAGGAAGGAGATAATAAAGATCAGAGCAGAAATAAATGACATAGAGACCAAAAAAAACAATACGAAAGATCAATGAAACGAAGAGCTGGTTCTTTGAAAGCATAAAAAGATTGATAAAACTCTTGCCAGGCTCAGCAAGAAACAAAGCAAGGAACCAAATAAACTAAATCACTAATGAAAGAGCTGAAGTAACAACTGATCCCACTGATATACACAGGATTGTAAAAAAAATACTATGAAAACCTCTATTCCAACAAACTGGACAACCTCAATGAAATGAACACATTCCTAGAAAAATACAAGCTTCCAAAACTCAACCAGGAAGAATCAAAAACCTGAATAGGCCAATAACTGCTGATGAAATTGAAACATTAATCAAAATGCTTCCTGCAAACAAAAGCCCTGGACCAGATGGCTTCACAGGGGAGTTTTACTGAACATTCAAAGATGAACTAAAACCAATCCTTCTCAGACTATTCCAAAAAATTCAAGAGGAAAGCACACTGCCAAGCTCTTTCTATGAAGCCAGCATTACCCTAATCCCAAAACCAGATAAAGACACCACAAAGAAAGAGAATTATAGGCCAATATCCCTGATGAACATAGATGCTAAAATCCTCAACAAAATTCTAGCATACTGGATCCAGCATTACATTGGAAAGATCATTCACCATGACCAAGTGGGATTTATTCCAAGGATGCAAGACTGGTATAATATCTGCAAATCAATAAATGTGATATGCCATATAAACAAATTAAGAGAGAAATATTACATAATCCTATCAATTGATGAAGAGAAGGCATTTGACAAAGTCCAACACCCTATTCTGATAAAAAGGCTCAGCAAAGTGGGAATAGAAGGATCATACCTCAACATAATAAAAACCTTATATAAAAAACCTACAGCCAACATCATACTCAATGAGCAAAAACTAAAAGCATTTCCCTTAAGAATAGGAAAAAGACAAAGATGTCCGCTTTCACCACTCCTATTCAACATAGTACTGGAAGTGCTAGCTAATGCAATCGGACAAGAAGAAGAAATAAAATTTCAAAAGAAGAAGTAAAATTGTCTTTAATCACAGATGACATGAAACAGTACATAGAAAACCCTAAATACTCCATCAAAAAATTATTAGAATTAATAAATCAATTTGGAAATGTAGCAGGATACAAAATTAATGCCAAGAAATCACTAACCTTTTTATACACCAACAGTAAACTTACAGAAAGAGAGATTAAGAAAACAATCCCATTTACCATTGCACAAAAAAAATTAAGATACCTAGGAATAAAATAACTAAGGAGGTAAAAGACCTATACTCAGAAAACTACAGGATGTTGAAAAAAAAGATAGAGGAAGACATAAACAGATGGAAGAGCATACCATGTTATGGATTGTTAGAATCAACATCATTAAAATGTCCATACTACCCAAAGCAATTGATAAATTCAATGTACTCCCCATTAAAATACCAAGGGCATATTTCACAGAACTAGAACGAACTCTCCAAAAATTAATCTGGAATGCAAAAAAGACCCTGAATAGTTGCAGTGATCCTGAGAAAGAACAAATTAGAAGGGATCTCAATACCAGATATCAAGTTGTATTACAAAGCCACTGTTCGCAAAACTGCCTGGAAATTTTGGCACAAAAACAGACTTATAAATCAATGGAATTGAATAGAGAACCCTGAAATTCACCTGAACCAATATGCTCAATTAATATTTGACAAAGGAGGCAAGAACATACAATGGAGTCAAGACAGTCTCTTCAGTAAATGGTGTGGGGCTCTAACTGGTTTGTCTTAGTGGATAGAAAGTTGGCCTGTGGACTGAAGGGTCCCGGGTTCAAATGCGGTCAAGGACATGTACCTTGGTTGCGGGCACAACCCCAGTGGGGGGTGTGCAGGAGGCAGGTGATCAATGTTTCTCATTAATGTTTCTAACTCTCTAACTCTCTCCCTTCCTCTGTGGAAAAAAATGAATAAAAAATATTTTTAAAAAATAAATAAATGGTGTTGGGAATATTGGACAAATACATGCAAAAAAAGAAACTAGACCACCCACTTACAACATACACAGAAATAAACTCAAAATGGATAATGGACTTAAATGTAAGAGGGGAAACCATAAAAATAATAGAGGAAGCCAAAGGCAGCAAAATCTCAGACATATGCTGAAGCAATTTCTTCACTGATACAGCTCCTAGGCATGGGAAACTAAAGAGAACATAAACAAATGGGACTACATCAAAATAAAAAACTTCTGCACAGCAAAATAAACCATCAACAAAACAACAAGAAAGCCCACTGCATGGGAGAACATATTTACCAATGTTATCACTGATAAGGGTTTAATCTCCAACATTTATAGGGAACACATACAACTTAACAACAATCCAATAAAAAAAAATGGGCAAAGGACCTAAATAGTCACTTTTTTAAAGAGGACATTCAGAAAGCCAAGAGACATGAAAACATGCTCAAAGTCACTAATCATCCAAGACATGCAAATCAAAACAATAATGAGGTACCATCTCACACCTGTCAGAATGGCTATCATCTACAAATCAACAAATGACAAGTGCTGCAGAAGATGCAGAGAAAAAGGAACCATCCTGCACTGCTGGTGGGAATGCAGACTGGTGCAGCCATTGTGGAAGACAGTATGGAGTTTTCTCAAAAAGTTAAAAATGGAACTCCCATTTGACCCTGTGATCCCACTTCTAGGAATATATCCCAGGAAACCAGAAACACCAATAAGAAAGGATATATGCATACATATGTTCATAGCAGCACAATTTACCATATCTAAGATTTGGAAGCAGCCTAAGTGCCCATCAACAGATGAACGGATTAGGAAACTGTGGTACATCTACACAATGGAATACTATGCTGCTGTAAAAAAAAAGAATTCATACCATTTGCAACAGCATGGAAGGAACTGGATAGCTTTATGTTAAGTGAAATCAGCCAGTAAATGCAAGAAAAATACCACATGATCTCACTCATATATGGATAATAAAGACCATTATAAACTGATGAACAAAAATAGATACAGAGGCATAGCAGCATCGAACAGGCTGTCCATCTACAGTGGGAAGGCCGGCAAGTGTTGGGTGGAGGTGATAAGAGATCAACGAAGGATTTGTATGCATTCATATAAGCATAACCAATGGACACAAGACACTGGGGTGTAGGGGAGGCAGGGGGGAGGTCAAGGGGGGAAAAAAGGAGACCTATACTACTCTTTGTAATACTTTAAGCAATAAAACAAAATTTAAAAAAAGACAAAGCACATGTTAGGACACAGCACAAGTCCCTACAAAATTAAGAAGATTGAAATCATATCAAGCATCTTCTCAGATCACAGTGGGATAAAACTAGAAATAAACTACATTAAAAACAATGGAAAAACATCAAACACTTGGAGGTTAAATAGCATGCTATTAAACAATGATTGGTTTACCAAAGAAGAAATAAATTCATCCTGGAAAAAATTTCAATGAATACACAACAATCTAAAATCTATGGGACCAGTGAAAGCAGTCCTGAGAGGTAAGTTCATAGTTCTACAGGCTTACCTGAAAAAAAAAAAAAAAAAAAAAGGTAATAAATTATCTAACCCTACAACTTAAGGAATTAGAAATAGAGCAACAAGAAAAGCCCACAGTAACTAGAAGGAAGGAAATAATAAAGAGCAGAAATAAATGACAAAGAGACAAAAAATAAATACAAAATATCTATAAAAGCAAGAACTTGTTTTTTGAAAGGATAAACAAGATTAATGAACCTCTAGCCAGGCTCACCAAGAAACCAAGGGAGGACCCAAATAAACAAAATCAGAAATGAAAGAGATGAAGCAACAACTGACTACACAGACATACAAAGGATTGTAAAAAATACTATAAACAACTCTATTCCAACAAACTGGACAACAAAGATGAAATGGATAAATTCCTAGAAAAATACAGTCTTCTAAACCCCCATAAGAAGAATAAAAAAAAATCTAAATAGACTGATAACTATTGATGAAATTGAAGCAGTAATCCAAAAACTTCCAGCAAATAAAGACCCTGCTCTGGATGGATTCATGGGGGAGTTTGACCAAACATTCAAAGAAGATCTAAAACCTGCCCTCCTCAAACTATTCCAATAAAATCAAGAGGAAAGAACACTTTCAATCTCTTTCTAGGAAGCCATCATTTCCCTAATCCCAAAACCAGATAAAGACACTACAAAGAAAGAGAATTATAGGCCAATCTCCTTGATGAAAATATACTAAAATCCTCAACAAATTCTAGCTGATCAGATACAGTATTACATTAGAAAGATCATATACCATAACCAAGTGGGATTTATTCTGGGGATGCAAGGATGGTACAATATTGGCAAATCAATAAATGTGATATATCACATAAACAAATTGAGAGACAAAAATCACATAATCATATCAACTGATATGGAAAAAGCATTTGACAAAATCCAACACCCTTTCTTGATTAAACGTTCTCAGCAAAGTGGGAATAGAGAGATCATACCTCAACATAATAAAGTCCTATATGACAAACCTAAAGCCAACATCACACTCAATGGGGAAAAACTAAGCTCATTTCCCGTAAGAACGGGAAAAAGAAGGAATACCCACTGTTACCACTCCTGTTTGATATAGTACTGGAAGTACTAGCCATAGCCATCACACAAGAATAATAAATAAATTGCACCCAAATTGGAAGAGAATATGTAAAACTGTCCTTATTTGTAGATGACATGATACTGTACATAGAAAACCCTAAAGACTCCATCAAAAAATGATTAGGTTTAGTAAATAAATTTGGCAACGTAGCAGGATACAAAATTAATGCCAAGGAATCAATGGCCTTTTTATACACCAACAGTGAACTTAAAGAGAGATTAAAAAACCAATCCCATTTACTATTGCACACACAAAAGAATTAAGATACTTAGGAATAAACCTAACTAAGGAGGTAAAAGACTTGTACTCATAAAACTATAGGACATTGAAATAAAGAGATAGAGGAAGACATAAACAAATGGAAGAACATACCACGTTTATGGATTGGTAGAATCAACATCATTAAAATATCCATACTACCCAAAGCAATCTACAGATTAAATGCAATCCTCATTAAAATACCAATGGCATATTTCAAAGGCCTAGAACAAACTTTACAAGAATTGATACCTAATAAAAAAGACCCCAAATAGCCACAACAATCCTGAGAAAGAAGAACAAAGTTGGACTGATCACAATACCAAATATAAAGCTATATTACCCACCCAGTCATGGTTCTCAAAACTGCCTGGTACTGGCACAAGAATAGACATGTAGACCAATGGAATAGAACAGAGAACCCAGAAATCAACCCAAACCATTATGCTCAATTAATATTTGACAAAGGAAGCAAGAGCATACTATGAAGGCAAGACAGTTTCTTCAATAAATGGTGCTGGGAAATTTCATCAGATACATGCAAAATAAATGAAACTAGACCGCCAACGTACACCATACACAAAAACAAACTCAAAATGGCTAAAGGACCTAAATATAAGAAGGGAAACCATAAAAATCCTACCTACAAGACTCAATAGGCAGCAAAATAGCAGACATATCTTGTAGCAATATCTTTACAGACACAGCTCCTAGGGCAGTGGTCGGCAAACTGTGGCTCGGCAAACTGCGGCTCACAAGCTACATGTGACTCTTTGGCCCCTTGAGTGTGGCTCTTCCACAAAATACTGACTTCTGCGCATGGGTCACAAAGTTTCAATCACACTGTACATGCGCGCCCGAATGTGGTATTTTGTGGAAGAGCCATAATCAAGGGGCCAAAGAGCCGCATGTGGCTCGCGAGCCAGTGTTTGCCGCCCACGGGTCTAGGGCAATGGAGACTAAGGAGAAAATAAACAAATGGAACTATCAAAATAAAAAGCTTCTACACAGCAAAAGAAACCATCATCAAAACAACAAGAAAGCCCACTGCATGGGAGAACATATTTGCCAATGCTCTTTCAGGTAAGGGTTTAATCTCCAAAATTTATAGAGAACTCATACAACTTAACAAAAGGAAGATAAACATTCCAATCAAAAAATGGGCAAAAGACCTAAATAGACACTTTTTGAGAGATGACAAACAGAAGTTCTAGAGACATGAAAACATGCTCAAAGTCATCAATCATCCCTGAGAAGTAAAGCAAAACAACAATGAGATACCTTCTCACAGCTGTCAGAATGGCTATCATCAACAAACCAATAAAGGACAAGTGCTGGCAAAGATGTGGAGAAAAAGTAATCCTCTTGCACTGCTGGTGGGAATGCAGACTGGTGCAACCACTGTGGAAGACAGTATGGAGTTTCCTCAAAAATTTAAAAATGGAACTCCCATTTGGCTCAGTAACCCCACTTCTAGAACTATATCCCAAGAAACCAGAAACACCAATCAGAAAGGATATATGCACCTCTATGTTTATAGCAGCACAATTTATAATAGCTAAGATTTGGAAATAGTCAAAGTGCCCATCAACAGATGAGTGGATTAAAAAACTGTGGTACATGTACACAATGGAATACTACATGACTAAAATAAAGAGGGAACTTTTACAATTTGCAATAGCATGGATGGAACTGGAGAGCATTATGCTAAGCGAAATAAGACAGTCTGAGAAAGATAAACATCACTCATATGTGGATTGTAATGATCAACATATTTTGGTGAACAAAGATAGATCCAGAAACAAATGGCAGGGTAGGTGAGGGCTGGATTAGAGGGCAACCAAAGGAGTTGTATGCATGCATATTAACATAACCAATAGACACAGAAACTGGGGCAGTGGAGGATTGCCCAGGGTGGGAGTGGCTGGGGGCAGGAGTCAATAGGGGAAAAAGGAGACATTTGTAAAACTTTAGATAATAAAAAGAAGAAAATAAAATAAAAGGAAAGATATACATATTGTTAAGAACTTAATAATCTATTTTTGTTAGCAGGTGATAAGATTTTCTATATAAAATCTCAAAGAATCTACCAAAAAAAAAAGCAACTTCTGGAATTAATAAATAACTTTAGCAAAATTGCAAAATATAAAGTTAACATACATAACTTGCTTACTATCTTATACTAGAGGCCTGTTGCATGAAGAGATTCGTGCAATAGGCCTTCCTTTTCCCTGGCTGCTGGCACCAGTTTACCTCTGGCACCCGGGGCCCAGGCCTTCTCTCTGGCCGAGTTCTGGCTGGATCCAGCCCCGGAAACGTCAGGCTTCGCTGCTCCGCTGGCCCCGGAGCCCTCAGGCCTCGCTGTTCTGTCGGCCCCAGGCTGTCAGGCTTCGCTCCACCACTTGGAGCTTACATATGCAAATTAATCTCCATCTTTGTTGGTGGTTAATTTGCATATTGTGCTGATTAGCCAATGGTAGGCATAGTGAAGGTATGGTCAATTACAATCTTTGTCTATAATTAGATAGGATACCAGCAATGAACAATTGGAACTTGAAATTAAAAAACAAAACAAAACACAAAAACCAAACAAACAGAAAAATACACAAAAAAAACAACAAGAATATGCCTGAGATAGGGGAGAGAAAACTGTGGCTTAATAGGCAGACTTTCCTTGCACTTCCACACAGGGCCAGACTGGAATTAAAACTAAAGTGGGTAACATATACCTGGAATTACTAGCTGAGGTCCAGCTGAAGAGAGACATAAAGGAAGGACAGAAAACACCTGGAGACTGGTAGGAAGGGCGAGGTCACCAGAGGCACTGACCCAGCCTCCAGGGGCAGCAGGATGAGAGTGAGAAGGGAGGGCTGGGCTATGGGAGGGTCTGTTTTCTCAGAATATCAAGGCCCAGAACCCACGCCAGGCTCCATAGCCTGGAGCACCAGAGCCAAAACCAGTGGCTCAGGTAACATCCAGCCATGAAAGGAGGCAGGGCTGCTGGCCACTCCAGAGTCTGGAGACAGTAGATTCCATATGGTAGGAGATAAAGACTTCATTTCTGTTTGTTTGTTTGTTTTTAAACTCAGAGCACAGTGATTTTATTTGTAGCTAATCATCTAAGGCTTTGGTGCAGCGAGCGTAATGCAGACTCCAGGTGCCTAAGGAGAGGTTTGGGTGGGAAACATTGCGGGAAGATGTGGAAAAGCAGCAGGTGAGAGTCCTGAATTGGGTCGTACCTCCCCAAACTGATACAACCATTTTTCCTGAGAGGACATAGCCTCTCGCAGAAGCCAAACCTCAGGGGAATGAAAGGGAAAAAAAACTGCCCCAGGTGATACAGCCCACACCACCTTCAGGATCTCTGCCCAGGCTACGGCAGAGTAATATTCTGGGCCACTTGCAGAGCATTAGCTCTAGGACAGGGAAACACCAATCACTTTCCCTAAAAATCTGAACAGCACTTCCCCCTTTCCTAAGATACAGAAGCCTAGACTCCCAATTCTGTCTAAATCCTTTTCAGAAACAGACTTTTTAGTGGTTAAGATTAACAGATGGCTGGCAAGTGAAGGGGGTGGAAGCAGAGGCTGGGGAACCTGGAAAAGCTTACTGACCCAGCCCTGTATCCCATGCTGCTAACAAATATGATTTAAAGGGCAGCTTGACCCCTCCCACTGCAGCCAAGTCTTGTGGAGTCAGACATAAACTGTATCAGTTGGAACTTCAAGCAGGTGGCTGAAAGCCAAAGGAGGATAGTTTCTGATAGTGGTTATCACCTAAGTACCTCCAAGGAAGCTCAGAATTGAAAGACAGAACAGTTGACCAAAGTCATAAGAGGAGCAGGAGTCAAAGGGAGCTCGCAGGAGGCACTATGGTGAAATGAATGCCACTTCGCTTTTTTTTTCTTTTTTCTCTTCCCTTTCCTTTTTCCTTTCTATTTTCTTTATCTATCTGCTTTATTGATGTTATTATTTTAGTCTCTGTTGTTTCATCCATATATATTTTTTTCTCTTTGCTTTTCCTACTCATTCTTTTATCCTGCTTACTCATCTTTTTATTTTTTCTTATTTTGAGTCCATCTGCCTTTTTCTCTATTTTCCTTTTCAATTTTGTTCTCCCAGAGTTCGAAGATGGTGACTAGCAGGAAGGTAGGGAGGGAGAGAGTATAACAGCGCGAGGGAGTGATAGAGGACTGTGTGGACATGTGTGGTGTGTGTGTGTATGAGCTAGGGACAGCTAGATTCTGCAGGTCTTCTAAGGGGCTGCTGAAGCGGGCAGTCTTAGACAGTGGAGCCGCGCTCCCAGCGCAGACACTCCTGGGAGGCCAGCGCAGGCACAGAGACCACGCCATCTTGAGAAACAGAGGTGCTTGAGACTAGGATCCTGGCCTCAGCACCACCAGGTCTGGTCTCAGAAGCAAACCAGGACACTGCAGCCACTGGGGACAGAGACCTGCAACCACAGCTACAGACCCAGGGACACCAAGAATCCAGACATCCCCTTGGCAGATCTTTGTGAGTAACAGAGCCCATCCCCCTCCCCGCAGGATCATGGGCAGCGCCATAGTAACTGATAGACCCACCCCTTGCCCAGGCCTCAGGGCTGCTACCAGAGCCTTAGTCTGGAAGCATGTGAACACCAGGAACTGGTCCCGTGCACCAGGGGCTGCAGGAGCCTTGGCCTGGGAGCTAATGCGCTAACACTGGAACTTGTCCTACGTAACACAGGCCCCAGGACCCCGGTTTTCTGGTCAGGAGGCAGCACCAAGCACCAGTGACTTGACTGTGTTTCTTATCACATGCACCTGGGATCCCTGATTCCCTGTGCATTCATATTAAGAGCCAGTGACTCCAATTCTTGGTGAATATGCACACAGTGGCCCTGATTCTCAATGCAAGGCTGAGCGAAGCAACAGAGACTCTGATACTGGATTCTTGGGGAACTCTGACTCCTGGCGCATGCTAGGGATCTCTGATTTTCAGCACACTCCATGGGGGTCTCTGTTCCAGCACGGTGCAGTTGGGGTCCCTGATTCTAAGTGAGCACACGAGGCCACATTGAGCGCTGGTAACACTAACTCTGAGCAAGCCTGGTTCCCACAAACTCACCACAACCACACATCTAAGTGTCAGAGCTCTCCAGTGACACTAGGGTGGTGCGAAGCTACCACTGCACAGGGCCCAGGCCCACGAACTCAACGTTTGGACCATCTGGAGATAGTCAGAATGGGGAAACCACACAACTCCCAAAGGAAAGAATATGAGGAGTCGCCAAGAAAGGAAATTAATGAAATTGGAGCAAGCAAAATGACAGAAAAAGAATTCAGAGTAATGGTTGTAAAATTCATTCACCAGAAGGATGAGAAAATCAACAACCTATGCAAGAATCAGGAAGAAATGAAAAGTGATATAGCTACAATAAAATACACCATGGAAGGTTTCAACAGAAGACTAGAAGAAGCAGAGGACCGAATTAGTGAGTTAGAAGATAAGGTAGAGAAATAAGCTCAATCTGAACAGCAACTGGAGAGAAAAATTGAAAAGCAGGAGGAGAGCCTCAGGGAGCTTTGGGATAACATGAAATGAAGTAACATACACATAATAGGGCTGCCAGAAGGACAAGAAGGACAGCAAGGATTAGAAAATCTATTTGAAGAAATATTGACAGAAAACTTCCCAGATATGGGGAAGAAAAAGTTACACAAATACAGAGAGAACCAAGCAAGATGAACCCCAAAAGAACCACACCAAGACACGTCATAATAACGATGGCAAATGTACATGACAAAGGGAGAATCTTAAAGGCTGCAAGAGAGAGACAGAGGGTTACCTACAAAGGATCCCCCATCAGATTATCAAATTATTTCTCAACAGAAACACATCAAGCTAGAAGGGAATGAAAGGAGGTATACAAAGTTTTGCAAAGCAAAGGACTAAATCCAAGAATACTCTATCCAGCAAGACTATCAATCAAAATTGAAGGGCAAATCAGGAGCTTTTCAGACAGAAAAAGGCTAAGGGAGTTTATCACTACCAAGCCAGCAATGAAAGATATGCTAAAGGGAATGTTGTAAAAAGAGGAAATATAAAGGTAAGAAAGAACAAAGGCACAGAAATAGAAGTGACTACAAGCAAGTACCTTTCAAAAATAACTTTAAATGTAAACGGACTAAATGCTCCAATCAAAAGATATCAAGTGGCTGAATGGATAAAAATACATGACCCATATATATGCTGTCTACAAGAGACCCACCTCAAAATAAGGGACTCACACAGATTGAAAGTGGAGGGATGGAAAAATATCTTTCAGGAAAATGGAAATGAAAAAAAAGCTGGGGGAGCAATACTTTTATCCGACAAGATAAACCTCAAAGTGAAGGCCATAACAAGAGATAAGGGAGGTCACTTCTTAATACTAAAGGGATCAATACAACAAGAGGATATAACCCTGATAAACATATATGCAACCAATGCAGGACCAACCAAATACATAAAAAACCTCCTGGAAAATAATAAGGGAGAGATCAACAAGAACACAATCATAGTAGGGGACTTAAACACACCACTGACATCATTGGATAAATCCATTAGACAAAAAATCAGCAAAGAAACAGCAATCCTAAATGAGTGACTAGATCAGATTAACTTAATTGACATCTTCAGAACATTTCACCCCAAAATCACGGAATATACGTTCTTCTCAAGTGCACATGGGACATTTTCAAAAATAGACCACATATTGCGTCACAAGCAAAGTCTCCCCAAATTCAAGAAGATTGAAATCATACCAAATATCTTCTTAGACCACAATGGCATAGTAGTAGAAATTAACTACAATAAAAACAATCCAAAAAACTCAAACACTTGGAAGCTGAATAGCATGCTACTAAATAATTATTGGGTTACCAATGAGATTAAAGAATAAATTAAAAACACCCTGGAAACTAATGACAATGGAAACAAAACATTCCAAAATGTATGGGACACAATGGAAGCAGTCCTGAAAGGGAAGTTTATAGCACTACAGGCCTACCTCAAAAAAACAAGAAAAAATGATAGTAAATCTTCTAACTCTACAACTCAAAGAATTAGAAAGGGAACAGCAAAACAAGCCCAGAGTGAGCAGAAGGAAGGAGATAATAAAGATCAGAGCAGAAATAAATGACATAGAGTCCAAAAAGCAATACAAAGATCAATAAAACCAGATCTGGATCTTTTAAAGGATTAACAAGATTGATGAGCCTCTAGCCAGGCTCACCAAGAAGCAAAGAGAGAGGACTCAAATAAACAAAATCAGAAACGAAAGAGGCAAAATAATAGCAGACCTCACAGAAATACAAAGGATTGTTTAAAAAATACTATGGAAAACTCTACTCCAACAAACTAGAAAACCTGGAGGAAATGGACATATTCCTAGAAAAATACAATCTTCCAAAACGCAACCCAGAAGATTCTAAAAATCTGAATAGGCCAATGACTATGGAAGAAATTGAAGCAGTCATCAAAAAGCTCCCAGCAAACAAAAGCCCGGGGCCAGAAGGCTTCACAGGGGAGTTTTACCAAACATTCAAGGAAGAACTAAAACCTATCCTCCTCAGACTATTCAAAAATACTCAAGAAAAAGGAACACTTCCCAGCTCATTCTACGAAGCTAGCATCACCCTAATACAAAAACCAGGTAAAGACAAC
The DNA here is from genome assembly GCF_964212035.1 of Myotis nattereri. Lineage (NCBI taxonomy): Eukaryota > Metazoa > Chordata > Mammalia > Chiroptera > Vespertilionidae > Myotis > Myotis nattereri. Next base: position 46,714,166 of record NC_138078.1, read on the forward strand.
ACAATGAAAGAGAATTATAGGCCGATAACCCTCATGAGCATAGATGCCAAAACATTCAACAAAATTCTAGCAAATTGGATCCAGCAATACATCAGAAAGATCATACACCACGACCAAGTAGGATTTATTCTGGAGATGCAAGGATGGTACAATATCCGCAAAGCAATAAACGTGATACATCACATAATCAAATTGAGAGATAAAAATCACATAGTCATATCAATTGATGCAGAAAAAGCATTTGACAAAATTCAACACCCTTTATTGATAAAAACTCTCGGTAAGATAGGAACAGAAGGATCATACCTCAACATAATAAAAGCCATATATGACAAACCCACAGCCAACATCATAATCAATGGGCAAAAATTAAAACCATTTGCCTTAAGAACATGAACAAGACAGGGATGCCCCCTCTCACCACTACTGTTCAACATAGTACTGGAATAACTAGCCATTGCAATCAGACAAGTAAAAGAAATAAAAGACATCCAAATTGGAAAAAAAGAAGTAAAACTGTCCTTATTTGCAGATGACATGATACTGTACATAGAAAACCCTAAAGACGCCATCAAAAAATTATTAGACTTAATTAATGAATTTGGCAATGTAACAGGATACAAAATTAATGCCAAGCAATCTAATTCATTTCGTTACACCAATAGTGAACTTACAGAAAGAGAGACTTAAAAAGCAATCCCATTTGCCATCGCACCAAAAAAATTAAGATACCTAGGAATAAACTTAAATAAGGAGGTAAAAGATTTCCATGGGCAAAAAATACAAGACACTGAAAAAAGAGATAGAGGAAGATACAAACAGATGGAAGAACATACTGTGTTCATGGATTGGTAGAATCACCATCATCAAAATGTCCATACTACCCAAAGCAATCTATAGATTCAATGTAATCCCCATTAAATTTCCAACAGCATATTTCACAGATCTAGAATGAACATTTCAAAAATTCACCTGGACCTCTCTGAGGAGCAAGATGGCGGCGGTATAGGCAGACACGTCCCAGGTCCTGTCCCGGAGCAAATGGAGTGAGCAGCTGAAACTAGTAACATCCACCCCGAATTGGCGAAATTGCTCAGCTGGTGAGATGGTTTGCAGCCGGAAGAGCAGAACTCCCCTGGAAAGGTAAAAAAAACAGGGATTTGGGCAGGAAAGTTTGCCAGACCTCTGAACCCAGAGAGTCGGAGGGAGACTGCGTGGCAGACAGCCCCGTCCCTTGGGACAGGCACAGCCCCTGATGGGGGGGGAAAGGAGAACCACGGGATTCCTGACGCCAGCGGGGGAATTGAGAGCTGGGTTCTGTGATCACCGAGGACTGAGCCTAAAGGGGGCAGCCTGAAGAGCTGACCAGACCATGCTGTCCCGGTAAGAGAAGAAGCTTACAGAAACCAAGCCTTTCCTGTTTCCACGGCCAGCGTTTGTTTGTTTGTTTTTACTGAATCCTGTTCATGGGACATTTCGGATACAGACACTCACCTGTGCTGAAGAGAGGGAGAGTGTGCAGAGGAGTGGAATCTGGGGAGAGACTGAGGATAGAAGGGGGGCAGGGAGAGGTGGCAGTGAATTGAGTGCTGAGACACCCCCGAGCCCAGGTCTGGGACAGACATTCTCTCCAGAGAGTGAGACTCCTCCCCCCAGCCCCCAGGCAAGGAGCACAGCCACACCCAGATTCCAACCTGAATAAGATCAAGGATTAAAATAACCTGATCAATCCCTGGGAGTTAACAGGGTCTGGCCTATAGAGGGATTTTCAATCCCAGCAACAACACAGCGCCGGTAACTAACTATTACACAGCCAGCTCTGGGCAGTGAACCTCCACTGGACAGAGAGGCCCTATAGCCTCAGAGGCCAACCCCAGAACACTGCCACCCAGAGGCTGACCCACAAACTGACTCTTTGCTAAACACAAAATAAGGCAGTCTGGGAAACAAATGCGGCTTGCTTTAGAATAAGGACTGTGGTTTACAACACAGAGGAACAGTGTATCGCAGGGAAACTCAACACTCTCCTGAATACCTGGCAGGTCTAAGGCGAGCCACACTGAAGAATAGAAGAATGGAAGGACCTTCACTACTGCATTTTTTTTTCTTTTTTCACCTTTTAACTACGAAACCAATTTTTTTTTCTTTTTTATTCTTTTTTCTTTTTTTTTATTTTTTCTTTTCTTTTCTTTTTTTTTCTTTCTTCTTTTTTCCATCACCTGATTTTACCCTTTTAATTACTACCTTCTAATTTTTAACCAGTATTATTACTGCTACCATTTTAGCATTTTTTTTAAAGTGCCATTTTATTTTCTCTTTATTTTATTTTGGGATTAGTGTTCTCCATTCTATTTTCATTGTTATATTATTGGTTGTTTCTAGTTTGCATTCATCTCCAGGGAGCTGTTGCTGGAATTTGTTGGGATTAATGGCTGTTCTATAGGAGTATTCTCCTCATATAAAATAAGTCTCCTCCCCTCTTCCACTTCATTCTCTCTTTTCACTCTTTTCTTTTCTTTTCTTTTCTCGCTTTTATTTCCCCCCCCTCCTTTTTCCCAATTTTATTTTTGCACTCCTTTTTTTGATCCCTGCTTTTCTTTTCTTTATTCTCTTTTATCTTTTTCTCTTCCTTCTTCCTTATCCCCAAATTCTCTTAATTCAGGTGGTCACCTTTATTTGGAGTTATTAATATCGTGAATATATTTGTGTATAGTGCCTGGTACATGGTGCCTTGTTGTGTTGTATTTTGTGCCTTTAAATCAACGCAGCAGATCCAAGCCACAGCAACCTCCTGAGCACCACACCCTCTGCTGAGGAACAGCAGCTGTACGTGAAACCTCGCCCCACCAGCCAGAAGAGCCACAACAGCTGTGAACAGCACCCACCAGAGGAGCTGCTGCCAACTGAAGAGCAGCTGTAACCGCAACCGCCCGAAGAGCAACCACAGACCAAGGAGTCACTGCCACCAAGGGAGCAACCACTGAACACCTCAACGTCTAGATATGTCAGTGAGATCAAACATGGGTAAACAAAGAAATCCCCAAAGGAAAGAGAAGGAGGACTCTCCAAAAAAGCAGCTAAGTAATACAGAGGCATGCAACATGACAGAAAAAGAATTCAGAATAAGGGTCCTAGAGGGCATAAACCGGATGGAGGAAAAAATCGACAACCTCTGCAAGAAGCAAGAAGAAACAGATGAAAAAGTAAACTACCTATGCAAGAAGCAAGAAGAAACAGATGAAAAAATCAACAACTTAAGTAAGACCCAAGAAGAAATGAAGAGTGATATAGCTGCAATGAAAAACTCCATGGAAAGTATCAACAGTAGACTAGGAGAAGCGGAGGACCAAATTAGTATATTAGAAGACAAGGAAGCAAAACACACCCAAACTGAACTGCAATAGGAGAAAAAAATTAAAAGACAGGAGGAGAGCCTAAGGGAGCTTTGGGACAACATGAAACGAAACAACATACGAATAATAGGGGTACCAGAAAAACAGAAGGATGAACAAGGATTATAAAACCTATTAGAAGAAAAAATATCAGAAAACTTCCTTGAGGTGGGGAAGAAAAAAGTCACACAAGCCCAGAGAGTCCCAAACAAGGTGAACCCGAAAAGACCCACACCAAGACACATCATAATTACCATGGCAAACGTTCAAGACAAAGAGAGAATCTTACAGGCTGCAAGAGAGAGACGGAAAGTTACATACAAGGGATCTCCCATTAGATTGTCAAATGATTTCTCAACAGAAACACATCAGGCCAGAAAAGAATGGACAGCAATTTACAAAGTGATGTAAAGCAAAGGACTGAATCCAAGAATACTCTATCCAGCAAGGCTATCATTCAAACTTGAAGGGGAAATAAGAAGCTTCACAGACAAAAAAAGGCTAAGGGAGTTTATCACCACCAAGCCAGCAATGCAAGGAATGCTAAAGGGACTGGTATAAAAATAAGAAATAAAAAGCACAGAAAGAAAACAGCCACACAAAAACAGAAATGGCTACAAACAAGTACCTTTCAATAATAACTTTAAATGTAAACGGACTAAATGCTCCAAACAAAAGACATCGAGTGGCTGAATGGATTAAAAAACATGACCCATACATCTGCTGTCTACAAGAAACCCACTTCATTAGAAGGGACTCACACAGACTGAAAGTGAAAGGATGGAAAAATATCTTTCAGGCAAATGGAAAGGAAAAGAAAGCTGGGGTAGCAATACTTATATCGGACAAAATAGACCTCAAAGTGAAGGCCATAACAAGAGATAAGGAAGGCCACTTCATAATACTAAAGGGATCAATACAACAAGAAGATATAACTCTGGTAAACATATATGCACCCAATGCAGGCCACCCAAATTCATAAAAAAACTCCTGGAATATATCAAAGGAGAGATCGACAACAATATAATCATAGTAGGGGACTTTAATACACCACTGACAACACTGGCTAATCCCTCTAGACAAACAATCAGCAAAGATACAGCAATCCTAAATGACTCACTAGATCAGATGGACTTAATAGACATCTTCAGAACACTTCACCCCAAAGCCAGGGAATATACATTCTACTCAAATGCTCATAAGACATATTCAAAAATAGACCATATATTGGGTCACAAGCAAAGTATCCCCAAATTCAAGAAGATTGAAATCATAAAAAGCGTCTTCGCAGACCATGATGGCATAATATTAGAAATAAACTACAATAAAAACAACTCAAAATACTCAAACACCTGGAAGCTGAATAGCATGCTATTAAATATTGATTGCGTTACCAATGAAATTAAAGAAGAAATTCGAGACATCCTGGAAATGAATGACAAGGAAATCACAACAATCAAAAACCTATGGGACACAATTACAGCAGTCCTGAGAGGGAAGTTTATAGCTCTACAGGCCTATCTCAAAAAACAAGAAAAAATGGTAGTAAATCAGCTAACTCTACAAGTCAAAGAATTAGAAAGAGAGCAACAAGACAACCCCAGAGTGAGCAGAAGGAAGGAGATAATAAAGATTAGAGCAGAAATAAATGACCTAGAGACCAAAAAAACAATACAGAAAATCAATGAAACCAAGAGCTGGTTCTTTGAAAGGATCAACAAGATTTACAAACCTCTACCCAGACTCACCAAGAAGCAAAGAGAGAGGACCCAAATAAACAAAATCAGAAACGATAGAGGCGAAATAACAACAGACCCCACAGAAATACAAATGGTTGTTAAAAAATACTAAGGACAGCTCTACTCCAACAAACTAGAAAACCTGGAGGAAATGGACAAATTCCTAGAAAAATACAACATTCCAAAACTCAATCAGGACGAATCTAAAAAGCTCAACAGGCCAATAACTATGGAAGAAATTGAGGCAGTCATCAAAAATCTTCCAGCAAACAAAAGCCCAGGACCAGAAGGCTTCAAAGGGGAGTTTTACCAAACATTCAAGGAAGAACTAAAACCTATCCTCCTCAGACTACTACAAAAAATTCAAGTGGAAGGAAAACTTCCAAGCTCATTCTATGAAGCCAGCATCACCCTAATACCAAAACCAGGTAAAGACAACACAATGAAAGAGAATTACAGGCCAATATCCCTCATGAACATAAATGCCAAAATCCTCAACAAAATCTTATCAAATCGGATCCAGCAGTATATCAGAAAGATCATACACCATGACCAAGTAGGATTTATCCCAGGGATGCAAGGATGGTACAATATCCACAAATCAATAAACGTGATACATCACATAAACAAATTGAAAGAAAAAAACCACATGGTCATATCAATTGATGCAGAAAAAGCATTTGACAAAATTCAACACCCATTTTTGATAAAAGCTCTCAGCAAGGTGGGAGTAGAAGGATCATACCTCAACATAATAAAAGCCATATATGACAGGCCCACAGCCAACATCATACTCAATGGACAAAACTAACACCATTTCCCCTAAGAACAGGAACAAGACAGGGATGCCCCCTCTCACCACTCCTGCTCAACATAGTACTGGAAGTGTTAGCCATTGCAATTTGGCAAGAAGAAGAAATAAAAGGCATCCAAATTGGAAAAGAGGAAGTAAAACTGTCCTTATTTGCAGACTACTTGATATTATACATACAAAACCCTAGAGACTCCATCAAAAAGCTACTAGACTTAATACATGAATTTGGCAATGTATCAGGATACAAAATTAACCCCAATAAATCTGAGGCATTTCTATACACCAATAGTGAACTTTCAGAAAGAGAGATTATAAAAACAATCCCGTTTACCATCGCACCAAAAAAATTAAGTTACCTAGGAATAAACTTAACAAAAGAGGTAAAAGACCTCTACTCAGAAACCTACAGGACGTTGAAAAAAGATATAGAGGAAGACATAAACAGATGGAAGAACATACCGTGTTCATGGATTGGTAGAATCAACATCATTAAAATGTCCATACTACCCAAAGCAATCTATAAATTCAACGCACTTCCCATTAAAATACCAACGGCATACTTCAGAGATCTAGAACGAACTCTCCAAAAATTCATCTGGAATAAAAAAAGACCCCGAATAGCTATAGGAATCCTGAAAAAGACCAAAGTAGGTGGGATCTCAATACCAGATATCAAGTTTTATTACAAAGCCACTGTTCTCAAAACTGCCTGGTACTGGAACAAGAATAAGCATATAGATCAATGGAATAGAATAGAGAGCCCAGAAATCGGCCCGAACCAATATGCTCAATTAGTATTTGACAAAGGAGGCAAGCACATACAATGGAGCCAAGATAGTCTCTTCAATAAATGGTGTTGGGAAAATTGGACAGATATATGCAAGAAAATGAAACTAGACCACCAACTTACACCATACACAAAAATAAACTCAAAATGGATAAAGGACTTAAATGTACGACAGGAAACCATAAAAATTCTAGAAGAATTCAAAGGCAACAAAATCTCAGACATATGCCGAAGCAATTTCTTCACTGATACAGCTCCTAGGGCACTTGAAACTAAAGAGAAAGTGAACAAATGGGACTACATCAAAATAAAAAGCTTCTGCACAGCAAAAGAAACCATCAACAAAACAATGAGAAAACCCACTGTGTGCGAAAACATAATTGCCAATGTCACATCTGATAAGTGCCTAATCTCCAAAATTTATAGGGAACTCATACAACTCAACAAAAGGAAGATAAACAATCCAATCAAAAAATGGGCAAAGGACCTAAATAGACACCTTTCAAAAGAGGACATTCAGAAAGCCAAGAGACATATGAAAACATGCTCAAAGTCACTAATCATCCTAGAGATGCAAATCAAAACAACTATGAGGTACCATCTCACACCTGTCAGAATGGCTATCATCAACAAATCAACAAACAACAAGTGCTGGAGAGGATGTGGAGAAAAAGGTACACTTGTGCACTGCTGGTGGGAATGCAGACTGGTGCAGCCACTATGGAAGACAGTATGGAGTTTCCTTAAAAAACTGAAAATGGAACTCCCATTTGACCCTGTGATCCCACTTCTACGAATATATCCCAAGAAACCAGAAACACCAATCAGAAAGGATATATGCACCCCTATGTTCATAGCAGCACAATTCACCATAGCTAAGATCTGGAAACAGCCTAAGTGCCCATCAGTAGATGAATGGATTAGAAAACTGTGGTACATCTACACGATGGAATACTATGCTGCTCTATAAAGGAAGGAACTCTTACCATTTGCAACGTCATGGATGTAACTGGAGAGCATTATGCTAAGTGAAATAAGCCAGTCAATGAAGGAAACATACCACATGATCTCACTCATTCATGGATAATAGAGACCATTATAAACTTTTGAACAATAATAGATACAGAGGCAGAGCTGCCTCAAACAGATTGTCAAACTGCAGCGGGAAGGCCGGCGAGGGTTGGGGGGCAGGAGGTAGGGGGGTAAGAGATAAACTAAAGGACTTGTATGCATGTATATAAGCATAACCAGTGGACATAAGCCATTGGGGGATAGGGGAGGCTAGGGGACTGTCTAGGGCGGGGGGATAAAATGGACACATATGTAATACCCTTTGTAATACTTTAAGCAATAAATTAAAAAAAATAAATAAAAAGATTCTCTAATCTCAAAAAAAAACACAAAAAAAACAAAAATTCACCTGGAATAAAAAAAGACCTCGAATATGTGCAGCAATCCTATAAAAGAAGAACAAAGTAGGTGGGATCTCAATACCAGATATCAAGCTGTATTACAAAGCCACTTTTCTTAAAACAGGTTGGGACTCGCAAAAGAACAGACATATAGATCAATGGAATCAAATAGAGAACCCAGAAATCAACCCAAACCACTATGCCCTATTAATATTCCACAAAGGGGGCAAGAGCATACAATGGAGTCAAGAAAGTCTCTTCAATAAATGGTGTTGGGAAAATTGGACAGATACATGCAAAAGATGAACTAGACCACCAACTTACACCATACACAAAAATAAACTAAAAATGGATAAAGGACTTAAACATAAGACTGGAAACCATAAAAATACTAGAGGAATCCACAGGCAGTGTAATCGCAAACGTATGCCGAAGGAATTTCTTCTCTGATACTGCTCCTAGGGCAATGGAAACTAAAGATAAAATAAACAAATGCGACTACATCAAAAGAAAAAGCTTTTGCACAACAAAGGAAACCATCAGCAAAACAACAAGAAAGCCCACTGCATGGGAGAACATATTTACCAATGATATCACCGATAAGGGTTTAATCTCTAAGATTTACAGGGAACTCATGAAATTTAACAAAAGGAAGATAATACAATCAAAAATTGGCAAGGGACCTAAATAGACACTTTTCAAAAGAGGACATACAGAAGGCAGAAAGACATATGAAGACATGCTCAAAGTCACTAATTATTTAGAGATGCAAATCAAAACGGCAATGCAGTATGATCTCACACCTGTCAGAACGGCATTCATCAACAAATCAACAAACAACAAGTGTTGGAGAGGATGTGGTGAAAAAGGAACCCTTCTGCCCTGCTGGTGGGAATGCAGACTGGTGCAGCCACTGTGGAGAACAGTATGGAGTTTTCTCAAAAAACTGAAAATGGAAGTCCCATTTGACCCAGTGATTCCACCTCTAGGAATATATCCCAAGAAGACAGAAACCCCAATCAGAAAGGATATTTGCACCCCTATGTTCATAACAGCACAATTCACCATAGCTAAGATTTGGCAACAGCCTAAGTGCCCATCAGCAGATGAATGGATTAAAAAACTGTGGTACATCTACACAATGGAATACTACGCTTTGGTAAAAAAGAAGGAATTCTTGCCATTTGCAACAGCATGGAAGGGACTGGAGAGCATTATGCTAAGTGAAATAAGCCAGTCAGAGAAAGATAAATACCACATGATCTCACTCATTTGTGGAACATAGAAAACAACATAGACTGACGAAAAGGGACAGATCCAAATACAGAGAAACAGTGATCAGACTATCAATCCCCAGAGGGAAAGTAGGGGAGCGTGGGGGTAAGGGGAAGAGATCAACCAAAAGTCTTGTATGCATGCATAGAAGGCAAACCGATGGACACGGACAACAGGAGGATGAGAGCATGAGTGGGTCGGGGGCGGTTGGGGGATAATGGGGAGATGAGGACACATTTGTAATCCCTTATCCAATAAGGAAATTTAAAAAAGAAAATAAATTTTTTTTTTTAATATATTTTATTGAGTTTTTACAGAGAGGAAAGGAGAGAGATAGAGAGTTAGAAACATCGATGAGAGAGAAACATCGACCAGCCGCCTCCTGCACACTCCCCACTGGGGATGTGCCCGCAACCCAGGTACATGCCCTTGACCGGAATCGAACCTGGGACCCCTCAGTCCGCAGGCCGACGCTCTATCCACTGAGCCAAACCGGTTTCGGCAGAAAATAAAATTTGTTCTCCCTCCGCCATTTTTAACCATTTTCCTTCCCTATTCCCCTATTTTTAATTCTTTTTTTCTTATTTCATCTCTGCCTTATTATATTCCTTTTTCTCCCTGCCCCCATGTTTGTGTTTTGTTTATTTGTTTTGTTTTACTCCTTGTATTTTTTCTTTCTTTCCTTTATTCTATAATCCTTGCTCTCTTTCCTAATTATCTCTTCTCTGGTGGTTTCTTCCATTGTTGCTGTAGGGATTTTTGTGTATGTTTTTAGTTTGTTTCCTTTTAGTCATGTTTTTTGTGTTGTAATTTGTTCTGTTCTGTTTGCACCTCCACAATAGCCCCCCAATGTGGTTGTGGGTGAGCCAGTGAGTCAGCCAGACTTAGAGGAGATTTCAACCATGAAAGGTACAACAACATTCAAAATCCAATTACAACAGGAGAAACCAAATATATAAAAAAAGGGGGCATTCTGAAAGCACCCAACTCAGGAGATCTAAGAGACTGCACCAGTGGTTCTGCAAAACACATACTACATAAGACTGCCTAACAAAGTCTTGGAGATAAATCAATTTGATCTAATACCTAGAAACAAATAAAATGGGCAGCAAAATGCGGAGACAAAGAAACTTGCAAATGAAAAAAAAAAATAGGAATCACCAGAAAAGTAACTAAATGAAATAGAGGCAAGCAATTTGTCAGATGATGAAGAATGACATAGCTGAAATAAAATAATACCACGGAAGGAAGCAACAATAGACAAGTAGAAGCGGAAGACCAAATAAGCGATTTAGTAGATAAGGTAGAAAACAAACAAACAAACAAACATCCATTCAGAACAGCAAATGGAAAATAAATATTAAAAAGGAGAAGGAGAGTCTAAGAAAGATTTGGGACAATATAAAAATTAACAACATTCCCATCATTGGGGTCCCAGAAAGAGAATAATCTGAGCAAGGAATAGAGAACTTCTTTGAATACATAATGAAGAAAATTTCCCTAACATGGTGAAGGAAAAAATCACTCAAGTTCAAGAAACACAGAATGTCCTAATGAAAATGAACCCCAAAAGATTCATACCTAATCACACCATAATTAAAATGGCAAACATTAAAGACAAAGAAAGAATCCTTTTAAAAATTAATTAATTAATTTTTTATTTTTAAAAATTTTTTATTGATTGTTATTACATGTGTCCTTATCCCCACATTACCCCCCATGCCCCCACACATGCCCTACCCCCCTGTTGTCTGTGTCCATTGGTTATGCCTATATGCTAGCATATAAGTCCTTTGGTTGATCTCTCCCCTTTACCCCCATCCTCCCCTAACTTCCCTCTGAGGTGTGCCGGTCTGATTGATGATTCTCTGTCTCTGGATCTGTTTCTGTTCATCAGTATATGTTGTTAATTATATTCCACAAATGAGTGAGATTGTGTGATATTTATCTATCTCTGACTGGCATATTTCACTTAGCATAATGCTATCCAGTTCCATCCATGCTGTTGCAAATGGTAAGAACTTCTTTTTTACGGCCTAATAGTATTCCATTGTGTAGATGTACCACAGTTTTTTAATCCACTCATCTATTGATGGGCACTTAGGCTGTTTCCAAATCTTAGCTATGGTGAACTGTGCTGTTATGAACATAGAGGTGCACATATCCTTTCTAATTAGTGTTTCTAGTTTCTTGGGATATATTCCTAAAAGTGAGATCACTGGATCAAATGGGAGTTCCATTTTTAGTTTTTTTGAGGAAATTTCATACTATTATCCACAGTGGCTGCACCAGTCTGCATTCCCACCAGCAGTGCATGAGGGTTCCTTTTTCTCCACATCCTCAACAGCACTTGTTGTCTGTTGATTTGTTGATGATAGTCATTATGACAGGTGTGAGATGGTACTGAGTTGTTTTTTTGATTTGCATCTCTGGGATGATTAGTGACTTTGAGCATGTTTTAATATGTCTTTTGGCATTTCTTCTGTCTTCTTTCAAAAAATATCTATTTAGCTCCCTTGCCCATTTTTGATTGGGTTGTTTACCTTCCTTTTGTTAAGTTCTATGATTTCCCTGTAAATGTTGGAGATTAAATCCTTATTGGTGATAACATTAGTAAATATGTTCTCCCATGCAGTGGGCTTTCTTGTTGTTTTGTTGATGGTTTCCTTTGCTGTGCAAAAGCTTTTTCTTTTGATGTAGTCCCATTTGTTTATTTTTCTCTTTAGTTTCCATTGCCCTAGGAGCAGTATCAGAGAAGAAATTGCTTCGGCATATGTCTGAGATTTTGCTACCTTTGGATTCCTCTAATATTTTTATGGTTTCTAGTCTTATGTTTAAGTCCTTTATACATTTTGAGTTTATTTTTGTGTATGGTGTAAGTGGATAGTCTAGTTTCCTTTTTTTTTTTTTTGCATGTATCTGTTCAATTTTCTCAACACCATTTATTGAAGAGGCTGTCTTGACTACATTGCATATTCATGCCTCCTTTGTCCAATATTAATTGAGCATAGTGGTTTGGGTCGATTTCTGGGTTCTCTATTCTATTCCATTGATCTAAATGTCTGTTCTTGTACCAGTACCAGGTGCATTTGAGAACAGTGGCTTTGTAATACAGCTTGATAACTGGTATTGAGATCTCTCCCACTTTGTTCTTTTTTCTCAGGATTGTTACAGCTATTCGAGGTCTTTTTTTTATTCCAGATGAATTTTTGAAAAGTTTGTACTAGGTCTCTGAAATATGCCATTGATATTATAATGGGAAGTGCATTGAATTTATAGATTACTGTTGGTAGTATGGACATCTTGATGATGTTGATTCTTCCAATCCATTAACACAGTATGTTCTTCCATCTGTTTATGTCTTCCTCTATCTCCTTTTTCAGTGTCCAGTAGCTTTCTGCATATAGGTCTTTTTCCTCATTAGCCAAGTTTATTACTAGGTATCTTTTTTTTTTGGTGCAATGGTAAATAGGATTGCTTTTTCAGTCCTTTTTTCTGTAAGTTCATTATTGGTGTATAGAGAAGCCATAGATTTCTTGCTATTAATTTTGTTTCCTGCTACATTGCTGAATTCATTTATTAAGTGTAATAATTTTTTATGGCGTCTTTAGGGTTTTCTATGTACAGTATCATGTCATCTGCGAATCAGGACAGTTGTACTTCTTCTTTTCCAATTTGGTTGCCTATTATTTCTTCTTCTTGTCTGATCCCAATGACTAGTACTTCCAGTACTATGTTGAACAGTAGTGGTGAGCGTGGGCATCTCTGTCTTGTTCTTATTCTTAGGGGTTTTAGTTTTTTCCCATTGATTATGATGTTGGCTGTGGGTTTGTCATATATGGCTTTTATTATGTTGAGGTATGATCCTTCTATTCCCACCTTGCTGAGCGTTTTTATCAAGACAGGGTGTTAGGTTTTTTCTAATGCTTTTTCACCCTCAATTGATATGACTATGTGATTTTTATCTCTCAATTTGTTTACGTGATGTATCACATTTATTGATTTGTGGATATTGTGCCATCCTTTTATCCCAAGGATAAATCCTACTTGGTCATAGTGTATGAGCTTTCTGATGTACTGCTTGGTCCGATTTTCTAGAATTTTGTTTAGAATTTTGGCATCTATGTTCATGAGGGATATTGGCCTGTAATTCTCTTTCATTGTGTTGTCTTTATCTGGTTTTGGTATTAGGGTGATGCTGGCTTCATAGAATGTGCTTGGAAGTGTTCCTTCCTCTTGAATATTTTGGAATAGTCTGAGGAGTATAGGTCTTAGTTCTTCCTTAAATGTTTGGTAAAACTCTCCTGTGAAGCCATCTGTCCCTGGATTTTTGTTTGCTGGAAGCTTTTTGATGACTTTCAATTTCTTCCACAGTTACCAGCCTATTGAGATTTTTAGAATCTTCCTAATGTTGAAGGTTGTATTGGAAGATTGTATTTTTCTAGGAATATATCCATTTCCTCCAGGTTGTCTATTTTATTAGAATAAAGGTGTCCATCATATTTTTAACAATCCTTTGTATTTCTGTGGGGTCTGTTGTTATTTTGCCTCTTTCATTTCATTTTGCCTCTTTCATTGTTTTTATTTGGCTCCTGTCTCTTTGCTTCTTGGCGAGCCTGGTTAGATGTTCATCAATCTTGTTTATCCTATCAAAGAACCAGCTCTTCATTTCATTGATCTTCTATATTGTTTTTTTTCTCTATGTCATTTATTTCTGCTCTGATCTTCATTATCTCCTTCCTTCTGGATACTATAGGCTTTTCTTGTTCTCTTTCTAATTCTTTGAGTTGTAGAGTTAGATCATTTATTATCATTTTTTCTTGTTTTTTTTTTTTGTTTTTTTTTTGAGGTAGCCCTGTAGTGCTATAAACTTTCCCCTCAGGAAAGAAAGAATTTTAAAAGCTGCAAGAGAGAAATAGAAATTTGCCAGAAGCCAATTCCAGCATGTCAGCAAGGGCTGAATCATCTGCAGTGGTGAGGGCTTTTCCCCAAACTTTAACAGGGATGATTGCTTGCTGCCATTCTACTCAGGGCATCTTAATCTACATGTTATTGCCTCCTATTTGCCAAATACCTGAACAGCTGTAAGCCAACTCTTCCAATCTGACAATGGATTCTGTACGAAACCCTACCCTTTGATGTGTATATCTACCTCACTGTAGGACAAATTGTGTTAATAAAAAGCAAGGGGTCATGAGAAGAGGAGGACTTAGTTCCTTAAGCTGTCTTCTCTGACTCCTTATAATGCCTTTTAAAATTATGTTTCATCTCTGGACTCTTATTTAATTTACACACAGCACCTTCTCCAGATTTCTGAACCCTTATTGATGTCAGATCAAGACCATCAGCATTAGAAAATTAAATCAAATTTGAAAGCATTGTACAAAAAATAGCTAAAAGAGTTTATTAACACCAAACCAGCAGTGAAAAAAAATACTAAAGAGACTGTTGTAAGAAGAGAACTAGAGCAAGGGGGACAAAGCTCCCTAAAGATAAAAAATGGCAACAAATAAGTGGCCATCAATCATAACCTTAATCGTAAATGGCTTAAATGTGCCCATCAGATTACACAGGTTAACTGAGTTTATAAGAAAATATGACCCAACTATATGCTGTCTACAGGAGACCCATCTCAGAACAAAAGACTCATGCAGAATGAAAGTGAAGTGATTGGGAAAAAATTTCCATGAAAATGGAATTGAAAAAAAATAAAGCTAGGGTAGCGATACGCAACTTCTGACAAAATAGACTTCAAAATGAAAGCCATAACAAGAGATAATGAAGTCCACTTAGTAATACTAAAAGGATAAGTACAACAAGAGGATATAACTCTGGCAAACATATATGAACCCAATCAGGAGCACCAAAATATATAAAACAAAATCTTATGGAGGACTTTCAGGGAGAGATCAACAGCAATACAATCATAATATGGGACTATAACACCCCACTGGATAGATCTAGAAAAAAAATCAACAAGGAAACTGAAATCCTAAATGACACAGTAGATCAGATGGAATTAATTGACATTTGCTGAATATTTCACCCTGAAGGTGCACATAGGTAATTCTAAAATATAGACCACATGTTAGGAAACAACAAGTCTCTACAAGTTCGAGAAGATTGAAATCCTATCAAACATCTTCTCAGATCACAATGGAATGAAATTAGAAATCAACTATATAAAAACACTCAAAAATATTCAAACACATGGAGGCTAAATAACATGTTATTAAATAATGAATGGGTTGCCTATAAGATAAAGGAGGAAATAAAAAACTTCCTCGAAAAAAAAATGAAAATGAACACACAACAATACAAAATCTCTGGGACACAGTAAAAACAGTCTTGAGAGGCAAGTTCATAGCATTACAGACCTGTCTAAAAAAACAACAATAATAAAAAACAATAAAAATTAATAATAAGTTCTTAAACCCTACAACTTAAAGAATTAGACAAACAAGAAAAGCCCAGCATGACTAGAAGGAAGGAAATAATAATATCAAAACAGAAAGAAATTGCATAGAGAATAAAAAAAAATACAAAAGATCAATGAAAGCAAGAACTGGTTCTATGTAAAGATAAGGTTCATGAACCTTTAGCCAGACTCATCAAGAAGCAAAGAGAGGGTACCGAAAAAACAAACAAAAAAACAACAAATTCAGAAACATAAGAGTTGAAGTAACAAGCCCACAAAATTACAAAGGATCTTAAAAAATTACTATAAACAGTATATTCCAACAAGGATGACAACCTGAATGAAATGGACATATTCCCAGAAAAATACAGTATTCCAAAACTCAATCAGGAAGAATCAAAACATCTGAATAGGTAGATGACTACTGACAAAAATTGAAACAGTAATTAAAAAACAAACAACAACAACAAAACTCTCAGCAACCAAAAGCTTTGCTTGAGATGGCTTCACAGGGAGTTTTTCCAAACATTCAAATAAGAATTAATACTTATCCTGCTCAAACTACTCCAAAAATCCAAGAGGAAGGAACACTTCCAAACTTTTTATGAGATCAGCATTATACTAATTCCAAAACTAGATAAAGACACTACAATGAAAGAGAATCACAGGCCAATATCCCTGATGAACATAGATGCTAAAATTCTCAACAAAATAGTAGCAAATCAAATCCTGCAATACATTAAAAAGATCATGCAGCATGACCAAGTGGGATTTATCCAGGGAATGCAAGGCTGGTACAATATTTGCAAGTCAATGAAGGTGATATCCAATATAATAAAAGGCTAATATGCAAATAGACTGAAAAGCTGAACAACTGGTCACTGTGATGTGCACTGACCACCAGGGGGCAGATGCTCAATGCAGGATCTGTCCCCTGATGGTCCATGTGCTCCTGAAGGGGGAGCGCCACTCAGCCAGAAGCCCTGAGCTAAGCTCATGGCTGGTGAGCGCAGCTGGCACTGGAAGGAGTCTCTCCCACCTCCAGGGCAGTTGGACATCCCCCAAGGGTTCCCTGACTGTGAGAGATCACTGGCAGGGCTGAGGGACCTCCCCTCTCTGAGTGCACAAACTTTGTGCACCGGACCTCTAGTATCACATAAACGAATTGAAAGTCAAAAATCACATGATCATACTAATTGATGCAGAAAAAGCACTTGACAAAATTCAACACCTATTGTTGATAAAAACTCTCAGCAAAGTTGGAATAGAGGGATCATATTTCAACATAATAAATCCATATATGATAAACCCACAGCCAAGATCATACTCAATGGGCAAAAACTAAAACTATTTCCCTGAAGAACAGTAATAAGACAGGGATGTCTGCTTTCACCATCTTATTCAACATAGTACTGGAAGTCCTAGCCACAGTGACCAGACAATAAGAAAAAAAAAGCAGCCCTGGCTGGTTTGGCTCAGTGGATAGCATTGGCCTGCAGAGTGAAGGGTCCCAGGTTCAATTCCAGCCAAGGGCATGTACCTTGGTTGCGGGCACATCCCCAGTGGGGGGTGTGCAGGAGGCTGCTGATCAATCTTTCTAACTCTCTGTTCCTCTCCCTTCCTCTCGGTAAAAGTAATAAAATATATTTTTAAAAAAAGAAAAAAAAAGCAAACAAATTGGAAAGGAGGAAGTAAAACTGTCATTATTTGCAGATGACATGATAGTGTACATAGAGAACCCTAAATACTCCATCAAAAAAGCTACTCCATTTAATAAATAATTTTGGCAATGTAGCAGGATATAAAATTAACTCCCAGAAATTAATGGTAATTTAATGCACCAATAATGATCTCTCACAATGAGAAAAAAAAAAAACAAAAAACAATCCTATTTACCATTGCAACAAGAAAAATAAGATACTTAGAAATAAACTTAATCAGAAGGGAAATGAGCTGTGCTTGGAAAACTACAGCACTTTGAAAAAAGAGAAAGAGGGGTGACACTGCTGCCCGCCTACTGTGGACTTTCTGCCTGGTATGACCTCTTGACCAGAGCTCCAGAGATGGCTGCCCACTATGTGAGGAAGGTGGAGCTGAATGTTTCCTGTGACAATCTTCTGGACAAAGGCATTAGGTCCAAATTGGATCCTTTGTGTGTGTTATTTTTGAACCCGAGAGGATAGCAGTGATATGAGGCTGAACACACAGAGAGGATTAAGAACAGACCAAATCCCACATTCTCCAAAATGTTTATTATTGAACTAGAGGCCTGGTGCATGAAATTCATACACGGGGGTGGAGGGAAGGTCCCTCAGCCCGGCCTGCACCCTCTCTAATTCGGGACCCCTCAGGGGATGTCCAACTACCTCTCTTGCAATCTGGGACTGCTAGCTCCTAACCGCTCACCTGCCTGTATGCCTAATCACCCCTAACCCCTTTACCTGCCTGCCTGATCGCCCCTAACTGCTCCCCTGCTAGCCTGATTGCCCCTAACTGCCTCTACCTCGCCCTGCACCTGGGACCCAGGTTTCCCTCCCTCTGGCCAGCCACAGGCATCCAGGACCTGGGCCGGCTTCACCTGGGCCAGCCACAGCCGCAGGGGACCATGGGGTAGGTGGCTTGTCCCCCTCCCAGGGAGCAGGCACAGATGCTGACACCCGGGACAGGATGGCAGGTGACTTTTTCCTCTCCTGAGGCAACTGCTGGTGCCCGGGACCACAGGGATCATGGGGCGTGCGGATTGTCCCTCTCCCGGACTGCAGGCCCAGGCACAGCTGCTGGAGCCCAGGACCATGGGGCATGCAGCTTGTCCCTCTCCTCAGCCACAGCCTGGCTGGTACCCATTTCTCTCTCACAAGCTCATTTGTGCCTGGCTGGTCCCCATTCCTCTCTCCCCAGGGTTAAGTGTCTGAGCCATTACTGTCTGACAGTGTGAGGGCATAACGGCCATTTGCATATTAGCTCTTTATTATATAGAATACTACTTTGAAGTGGTTCAGAAATTGTAATTTGGGATTTATCACATCAACAACAAAACCATCTAGCTGAGTGATGATGACTTCTTGGGAGAATATGAATGCACCCTGGGACAGATTGTTTCCAGTAAGAAGCTGACTTGACCACTGGTGTTGAAAAAAGGCATGGCCCATGCGGAAGATCAGCATCAGGATTTCAGCTGAAGAAATAAAGGATAGCAGAGTGGTCTTGTTTGAAATGAAAGCAAGAAAACTGGGTAATAAGGATCTATTTGGCAAGTCATATCCTTATCTGGAATTCCTCAAGCAGACATCTGACAGAACCTGGCTCTTGGTGCATCAAATAGAGGTCATTAAAAACAACATGAATCGAGATCCTGGGGCAGAGAGGAAGAACAACACAAAACAGAAGCATCGCAAAAATGGGGACAAGATGAGAACACCAAGGGCTCAATAAACCACGGAATGGTAGAAACTAAGATGGTGGCATAGATAAACACCGGGAAATTGCTGCCTCCCACAACAACTTCAAAAAAACAACATAAAGACAAAACTGACATCATCCAGAACTACAGGAAGGCTGGCTGAGTGGAAATTCTACAACTAGAAGGAAAGAAAAGCACACTGAGAGCCAGAGGAGCTGTGGAAGTAAAGTGCAGAGGTACGGAGGCTCGCGCCCGCAGAAAGAGACTGGCACCTGAGGACACGGCTGTCTTTTTCAATCAGGAGGGAGTCACAAGCTCCAGACTGCTCTGAACTCTGGTTCTGGGAAGTCTCGGGGGACCCAGGACTCATACGGGGAGAAACTGGACTGTCTGGCAGCAGGCAGAACTCAGAACTTGAGGTCGGCTTTCCCTCAGAGGTGCTTGCAGAAATTACCAGGACACTGAGACGCGCGGCCCCATATGGCAGGGCTGAGAATCCGCCATAGCTGCTTGCTCTGCCCTTCGATTCCCTGAGACCCCGCCCCACCCAGGCTGTGGCAGAGGCTTTTGCATATGAATGCCCCGGCCCTTTGCAACCTGAAAATTACCTAACTGCAGCTGGGCCAGACAGACCCAGAACTTCCAAGAGAAGGCCCAAGGCCCCACAGAAGCTTGCATTGCTTCACAGCTGGGCCTCATCAGGGTACCTACAAACTCCAAAAAAGGAAGGGGAATCTGCAGTTCTCTTTGTAGCTCCTGCTGTGTAACCTCAGGCAGAAGCTAAATTAGCACCTCCTTAGATCCAAGAGCCAGTGTACCCAGTGGTCAGAGGGGGACCATCCAGATTACAACTCCTCAGATCCATAAGGGACACACTCAGGGGTCAGACTCAGTGAACACCAAAGCTCCACTGAAGCAAGTCTTGCCCCAGAAGGGTGTCTTCAACACAGAAGTTCTCCCACTGCAGACACAGCTGATTCTCACTGCCAATTGACCTGGAGGTCAATTCCTCCCAGTGATCCTACAACAATCAAGGCATAACTACAATAAGACTGTGCAAAAAGCCAACAAGGGGGTACACCAAGAGTGTCCACCTCAGGTAACTGGGGAGGCTGAGCCACTGGGCCCTACAGGACACCTAGCACACAAAGTCACTCTACCAACACAGGGAAGCATAAAAAATGCAGAGACAAAGAAACAGGTCACAAATGACAGAAATGGAGGAAAGCAAACGACTGGATATAGAGTTCAAGGCCACGTTTATAAGGTTTTTCAAGAATTTTATGGAAACCGCAGATAAATTTAGTGAGACCCTCGATAAAACTAGTGAGACTCTCGAGGATATGAAAAAGGACCAACTAGAAATTAAGCATACACTGACTGAAATAAAGAATAATATACAGAGGTCCAACAGCAGACAAGAGGATCCCAAGAATCAAGTCAAAGATTTGAAATACGAAGAAACAAAAAAGACCCACCAAAAAAGAATAAAGAAAAAAGATTCCAAAAATATGAAGATAGTGTAAGGAGCCTCTGGGACAACTTCAAGCGTACCAACATCAGAATTATAGGGGTACCAGAAGAAGAGAGAGGGCAAGATATTGAAAACCTATTTGAAGAAATAATGACAGAAAACTTCCCCTACCTGGTCAAAAAAATAGACTTACAAGTCCAGGAAGCGCAGAGAACCCCAAACAAAAGGAATCCAAAGAGGACCACACCAAGACACATCATAATTAAAATGCCAAGAGCAAAAGACAAAGATAGAATCTTAAAAGCAGCAAGAGAAAGACAGTCAGTTACCTACAAGAGAGTACCCATACGACTGTCAGCTGATTTCTCAACAGAAACCATGCAAGCCAAAAGAGAGTGGCAAGAAATATTCAAAGTGATGAATGCCAAGAACCTACAACCAAGATTACTTTATCCAGCAAAGCTATCATTCATAATAGAAGGTCAGATAAAGAGCTTCACAGATAAGAAAAGGCTAAAGGAGTTCATCACCACCAAACCAGCATTATATGAAATGCTGAAAGGTATTCTTTAAGAAGAGGAAGAAGAAAAAGGAACTCTTACCATTTGTCACAGCATAGATGGAACTGGAGAGCGGATAAATACCACATGATCTCACTCATTTGTGGAATACAATGCACAACATAAACTTATTAACAAGGACTGATCCAGAGATGGAGAGGCATTGATTGGACTGTCGGGCCTTGGAGGGAAGGTAGGGGAGGGTGGGGGTAAGGGGGAAAGATCAACCAAAGGACTTATATGCAAGCATATAGGCCTAACCAATGGACACGGACAATGGGGGGGGTGAGGGCATGAGCAGGGGGTGGGGGGGGGTAGAGGGTAACGTGTGGATAAGGACACATATGTAATATCTTAATCAATAAAAATATATATTAAAAAAACCCAACAACATGCATCCTGTTTAAAGGCCTTTTAAAATCTCTTAACTCCCTATGCTACAGAAATATGGATAAGACTATTTTGGTGGAGTACTACGATTATGACAAAAACAGGTCCCATGATCTCA
Source organism: Myotis nattereri (assembly GCF_964212035.1). Lineage (NCBI taxonomy): Eukaryota > Metazoa > Chordata > Mammalia > Chiroptera > Vespertilionidae > Myotis > Myotis nattereri. Next base: position 46,735,945 of record NC_138078.1, read on the forward strand.
TCGGGATGTTTCAGACCACCATGACAAAGCTGAAAGAGGCCTCCAGGTTCTCACTGGTTGAATTTGAGTGCTTCAACAAGAAGAAGAGACAGAAGAAGAAAGGCTACAGGAATTCTGGTGGCATTAGCATGAAGCAGTGAGAGTTCATGGTGGAGTGCATCTTCCTGGACTACATCATGGGCTGATGTCGGCTGAATTTTACCTTCACGGTGGACTTCACCAGCTCCAGTGGGGACCTGCTGTTCCCTGACTCCCTTCATTACATCAGCCCCAATGGTGTGAATGAGTACTTGACCACTAGCTGGTCCATGGAGATGGTCATTCAAGACTACAATGAAGATAAGATGTTCCCAGCATTTGGGTTTTTAGCTCAGATACCTCCTCAGTGGCAGGTTTCACATGAGTTTCCCATGAACTTCAATCAATTCAACCCCTACTGCAAAGAGATCCAGGGCATTGTGGAGGCATATGGGGCCTGCCTGCCTCAGATAAAGCTCTATGGCAGTGGTTCTCAACCTTCGTAATGCCGCCACCCTTTAATACAATTCCTCATGTTGTGGTGACCCCAATTTCATTGTTACAAATTGAACATAATTAAAGCATAGTGATTAATCACAAAAACAATATGTAATTATATATGTGTTTTCTGATGGTCCTAGGCGACCCCCTGTGAAAGGGTCATTCAACCCCCAAAGGGGTCGCGACCCACAGGTTGAGAACCACTGCTCTATGGACCAATGAATTTCTCCCTGATCATCAACCACATGGCTAGGTTTGCTGCTGAAGCCACACAGCAGCAGACAGTTTCTCAATATTTTGTGTTCCTGATCAACACTGAGGGTGTGATCACAGACCTGGACATGACCAGACAGGCCATCATCAATGTCACCAAGCTGCCCATGTCCATCATCATAGAGTGGGCAGCGCCAACTTCAAGGCCATGAGTTCCTGGACAGTGACAGCGGGTCCCTGTGCTCCCCTGCGGATGAGGTCGCCAATAGAAATATCGTGCACTTCGTGCCTTTCAGACAGTTCCAGAATGCTCCCAAGGAAGCACTGGCCCAGTGTGTCCTGGCCAAGATCCCCTAGCAGGTGGTGGGCTACTTCAACACCTACAAGCTCCTTCCCCCCAAGAACCCTTCAGCCACCAAACGAAGGTCCTGCCTCCCAATCATGGATCTGCCACATCATTTACTGTCACCCCAGCATTTATGCTGCAAACCTAGTTCTCTACAGATTCTTTCTACTTAAAGCATTATTTTTATACGTTCTGGAGGAAAACCCTAAGCTAATCTTTACCCAATCAATTCAGTGGTTGCTTCTGATTCTGGGGCTGCTGTGAGGCTGTCTGGAGCAGACACTCCCATGAGGAAAGCAGTTTGTTGTGACTACTTTCATCGGATGAGATGCCATTTCGAATGTTTCTCAGTAGAAAGATGGAACCTGTAGCGATAGCATGATTTCAAGTTTCTGTGCTTTGTGTAACAAGCCCCCACTTCGGTGACAAGGCTTCTCAGAGTAGATGACACTGGATTTGTTCCTGTAAAGGTTCAGTGCTTTTCCTGGGCTAATCCCGAGTTCACAGCAGCTTAGACTGGACACATTCACATCCGAGACCTGCTGCAGAGTGCTGAGGGATAAGACGCACACCATCCCTAAGACTCAGGCGGTGGCCTGAGCTTCTCGCAGAGGCCATACTTGTCGCTGCCCAGACCATTCTGTGCTTCTGGGACTCTGTCCTTAAGCCCAGGGTCTTGAGGTGACAGCTTATCCTGGAATCTTCGTTGTTGGAGCATTTTCCCTGGAGGTGAAGTTTTGATCTGCTTTGTCAGGAGCCATGGGACCAAACCAGAACTCCATTCCTCCTCATGGATGGACTACTGCACTGTTGGGAAGGACAATGTCAGACTTTGCTTGCTGAAACCCCTTACACTGATTTCTACATATCCACTTAGACATTTTTCCTTTTTTGAGTAACATCTTTAGTTTTATTTTTAAACTCATGATAATCAAAATCACACTTTTCATTAATGTGTTATGTTCTAAACCCAGAATGTACTATATTAAGCATAAAGCCTGTTGTAACTAAACAAAAAAAAATCCAGCTTCTGCCTTAGGATAATAGGAACAAAAGAAAAGAAAGAGACAGAGGAAGATATAAACAAATGGAAAAATATACCATATTCATGGATTGGTAGAATCAACATCATTAAAATGTCCATACTACCCAAAGCAATCTATAGATTCAATGCTATCCCTATTAAAATACCAACAACAGCCCTGACTGGTTTTGCTCAGTGGATAGAGCTTTGGCCTGCGAACTGAGGGTTCCCGGGTTCTATTCCGGTCAGGGGCTTATAACTTGGTTGCAGGCACATCCCCAGTGTGGGGTGTGCAGGAGGCAGCTAATGGATGTTTCTCTCTCATTGATGTTTCTGACTCTCTATCCCCCTCCCTTCCTTTCTGTAAAAAAACAATAAAATATATTTTTTTAAAAAAATAGCAACAACAGCCCTAGGTGGTTTGGTTCAGTGCTCAGTCAGTCTGCGGACTGAAGGGGCCTGGGTTGCTGCCCGATCCCCAGTAAGAGGCATCTGATCAATGATTCTCTCTCATCATTGATGTATCTATCTCTCTCTCCCTCTCCCATCCCCCTGAAATCAATAAAAATATATTTTAAAAAATACTAACAGCATATTTCACAAATATTAGAACAAATACTCCAAAAATGTATATGGAACCAAAAAAGACCCCGGATAGCCACAGCAAACTTGTGAAAGAGCAAAATTGGAAGAGTCACAATACCATATTTCAAGTTATAGAGTAATCAAAACAGCCTGGTACTCACATAAGAAAAGCACATAGGTCAATGAAATAGAACAAAGAACCTAGACATCGACCCAAGTCATTATGCTCAATTAATATTTGACAAAGAATGCAAGAGCATACAATGGAGTAAAGGCAGTCTCTTGAATAAATGGTGTTGGAAAAATTAGACAGTTACATACAAAAAAAGGAACTAGACAACCAACTTGCACTATACACACGAATAAACTCAAAATAGATAGAATATACAAATATAAGTCGTGAAACCAAAAAACATTTTTAGAAGAAGCCATAAGCAGCAAAATATCAGACATCTCTTGTAGCAATATGTTTACTGATATGTCTGCCAAATCAAGGGAAAGTGAGGAGAAAATAAACAAATGGGACTACATCAAAATAAAAAGCTTCTGTACAGCAAAGGAAACTATCAAGAAAATGTAGTGAGCCCAGTGTATGGGAGAACATATTTGCCAATGATATATCTGATAAGGCGTTAATTTCCAAATTATACAAGTTAACAAAAAGAAGACAAATAATTCAATTAAATAATGGTTAAAGGACCTAAATAGACACTTCTTCAAAGAGGACATACAGATGGCCAAGAGATATATGAAAAAATGTTCAACGTCGATAATCATCCATGAGATGCAAATTAAAAAGACAATGTTATATCACCTCACACCTTTCAGAATGGCTATCATCAATAAATCAACAAATAACAAGTGCTAGCAAGGATATGGAGAAAAGGGAACCCTAGTACACTGTTGGTGGGAATTCAGACTGGTTCAACTACTATGGAAAACAGTATAGAGTTTCCTCTAAAAATTTAAATGGAACTGTCAATTGACCCACTTCTAGGAATATATCATAAGAAACCCGAAACACTAATAAAAAAATGAATGCAGCCCTATGTTCATAGCAGCACAATTTACAATAGCTAAGATCTGGAAACAGTCCAAGTACCCATCAGTGGATGAGTGTATAAAAAAGCTATGGTACATTTATACAATGGAAGGATCTGTGAAAAAGAAGGATCTCTTACCATTTGGGACAGCCTGAGGGACCTGGAAAGTCTCATGTTAAGCAAAATAAGCCAGTCAGAGAAAGACAAAATTCACATGGTCTCACTCATATGTGGAATCTAATGTATAAAATAAACTGATGAACAAAATAGATCTAGAGACATAGAAACAGACTGACAAATCTCTGAGGGAAGCCTGTGGTGGGAGGTGGAGAGAGATTAACCAGGCAATTTATATGCATAGCACATGGACACAGACAATAGAATGGTGAAGGCTTAGGAGGGGAAAGTGTGGATTGGAAAGGGTTAAAAGGGGAAAAAGGGGACATCTGTAATACTTTCAACAATAAAGATAATTTTTTTTTAAAAAAAGAATGTGGCTGAGCTCTGCTTCTCTTCCCTTAAATATTTGTTTTTTGTTCCTGGTGGCAATTCTTTGCACAAACAAGTGGTTAAATTGTGCCTTTTTAGTTTCAGTCTTCTGATACCACAATCCTCATTTTTGTGCTTCACAACTAAGTTTTACCCCAGCAGAATCTACATACCCAGTGCAGGAAAATAAGTATCTAACCCATTTCTAAATATCACTCCCCACCTTTACGAAATGTGCAATTAATTTACTGCTTTTTGTAACATGGACCCTCAGTACATGGAATCAGGAGAGCTCTGTTCTTAGTCCAGGTTCTCATCTTACCTTCAGAAACAGTTAAATTCTTCTATAAGTTCAAGATCTTTGTAGCACAGTTCCGTGGTTTCAGGCAAGAAGTCTTTCTTAAGTGCTTAGTATATATTTGCTGACTAGAAAGAGTCCTAACTTTGGAATCAGACTTATTTAGGTAAGAATACATACTTTACTACTTACTAGTTATGTGGCCTTGGACAATGTATTTCACTCTTCTGACCTTTTCTGTACAGTAGAACTAATATACCCTACCTCACAGAGCTGAAATAAGGAGTCAATGAAATAATTGAACCAGTAGCTATGAAAATGCTTAGCATTTTCTACAGCACATATTAATTTGTTTCTCATAGATTATCTTTATTATGTGTCTAGATATGCACTAAGAACCAGGAAATTCCATAGAGTACCAAGAGCCCAGAGCACTTGATGCCTGGTTGCTCTCTCCCCAGTCACATCTCAAAAATGCATCATAGAGATTAAGAAGGGCTAGAATCTAAAACAACATGCCCCAGGTACTGTTCCAATATAAGTTTGGCCAGAGGAGGTTCAGTTTCACAGATGGATAAGTTACAGTACAGGAAATCAGTTGGCAATGGTGATAATGGAATGTGGTTAAACGACCAGATCTCCAGGGGAGGGGAGCAGTGGGAATCAACAAACACTGATTTTTTTTTCATGTTTGCCAATTTTGGTGGTGTAAACATTTATGCAACTGAACATGAAAGTTGGAAAGAAATGTGCACAACTGGATCTTGCTGCCAGTATAAGTTAGCTCTAGCATACCATAAAGTAAGGCAAGGGATTCCTAGAACAGAAAAATTCTTACAAAAAGAAGACAGGGACCTGATGCAAAGTCTAAGGCAGCAATGGGAGAACCTCACATTAAAAATCCAAGATGATCAAGATTGGTCCTTGTTATTGGGGCAGGGCTGATTTTGTAATTGAGAATCAAGGAACTGCAGTTGTGGTGTGAAAGACAGCCCAGGTGAACATATTGTCCTCTAACACAGTGGTTCACAAAGTGTTGTCCCAAGTCACAGCATCAACATCACATGGGGAATTGTGAGAAATATAAATTCTTAGGTCTACCCCAGACTTACTCAAAGAAATTATAGTGGAGGAGAGCAGCCATTTATGGTTTAATAGCCCTTTGAGTGGTTCTGATACTCATCCATTAAAGTTGGAAAACCATTACAATAACAATCTTTCCTATGATCAAGCCAAGCCAAGCTAATGTCCCAGGATGTTATGGGAAATATCCCCAATGTGCAAAAATGACCAGTGGCATTTGGAACAAGAAGCATTAGCTGAATTTATGGGGAGGGCAGGTGAGTATCTGGGGTCAATAAATTTAATGACATAGAGAAATAGCTTCTTGTTATCTCCATTCTCTGTCCTAATCAAGCTGCCAGTTATAGCAATGTTAAAGTTAATTCTTTTTTTAAAAATATATATTTTATTGATTTTTTACAGAGAGGAGGGGAGAGAGATAGAGAGTTAGAAACATCGATGAGAGAGAAACATCGACCAGCTGCCTCCTGCACATCCCCTACTGGGGATGTGCCCGCAACCCAGGTACATGCCCTTGACCGGAATCGAACCTGGGACCCTTCAGTCTGCAGGCCGACGTTCTATCCACTGAGCCAAACCGGTTTTGGCAAAGTTAATTCTTTATATAGGTTGTTTTTCAAAAAGACCATTGCATTAGAACTGGCCTTGGGACTCTAGCCTCAATTTTCAACTTGTAAGATTAATTGCTTGGTTTCTAATTCAATATATCATTCTGCTGTCTTATATATTCAGAAGGGATTATATAGAACACTAGAGGCCCAGTGCACAAAAATTTGTGCACTCAGGAGGGGGCGTCCCTCAGCCCAGCCTGTGCCCTCTCGCAGTCTGGGACCTCTTGGGGGATGTCCACTTGCCAGCAGGGAGCAGGCCTAAGCTGCAGTCAGACATCCTTAGTGCTGCTGAGGCAATGTGAGAGGCTCCCGCCACCACTGCTGTGCTGGCAGCCATCAGCCTGGCTTGTGGCTGAGCAGAGCTCCCCCTGTGGGAGCTCACTGACCACCAGGGGGCAGCTCCTGCATTGAGCATCTGCCCTCTGGTCGTCAGTATGTGTCATAGTGACCAGTCATTCTCAGTAGTTCTGTTGTTAGGGTCAATTTCCATATTACCCTTTTATTATATAGGATAGAGGCCTGGTGCATGGGTGGTTTGCCCTGAAGGGTGACCCGGATCAGGGTGGGGGTCCCACTGGGGTGCCTGGCCAGCCTGGGTGAGGGGCTGATGGCTGTTTTCAGGCTGGCCAAGCCCCTTAGCCGGGACCCTCACCCCATGGGGGTGTGGCCAGCCTGGGTGAGGAGCTGATGGCTCTTTGCAGGCTGTCCACAGCCCCTTCAGGTTGGAGGGGGTCCCACTGAGGTTCCTGGTCAGCCCCTGGTGATAGGCTAAGGACCATTTTCAGGCTGGCCACACCCCCTTCAGGGTGTGGGTCCCCACTGGGGTGCCTGGCCATACTTGGTGAGGGGCTGATGGCTGTTTGCAGGCTGGTCACACCTCCTTCAGGGTGGGGGTCCCCACTGGTGTTCCTGGCCAGCCTGGGTGAGGGGCTGAATGCCGTTTTCAGACTGATAACAGCCCCTTCAGGGTATGGGGGGGTTCCTGCTGGGGTGCCTGGCCAGACTGGGTGAGGAGCTGATGGCTGTTTTCAGGCTGGCCATGCCCACAGGCTAGAAGCAGGTATCTGGGATTTATTTATCTTCTATAATTGAAACTCTGTAGCCTTGAGCAAAGCTCAGGGATGGCCAGGGCAGGCAGGAAGCTTGGCTTCCTCCATTGTCGGGGGCAACTCAAGCCTCCTGCTCACTCCAGCTCCATGGCTGCCGCCATCTTTGTGATGGAGTGACAGAGTGACGGTTAATTTTCATATTACTCTTTTATTAGATAGGATATCTTGTGATAGAGAAATGATCCCAAGTGGGTAGATACAATGGGCCATGTTTCCTAAAAGCTAAAGAAAATTGCTGTACTTGAAATGTAAAACAGACTTCCAAATTTATAGATTACTTTTCAGTCTTCAAAGAAATCTGTTTATTATTTTACTTGTGGTGAAATACACATAACATGAAATTTACCATCTTAACCATTTTAAGTGTGTATTTCAATGGTATTACGTACATTCACATTGTTGGGCAACCATTATCACCATTCATCTCCAGAAATCTTTTCATCTTGAAAAACTGAAACTCTGTAGCCATAAACAATAACTCCCTATTGCCTCCTTTCCAGTTTCTAATGATCTCTATTCTACTTTCTGCCTCTATGAATTTGACTACTCTAGGTATCTCATACAAGTGGAGTCATATAGTATTTGTCTGTTTTGTGACTTTACTTAACATAATGCCCCTAAGGTTAAGTCATGCTATAGCATGTTTCAAAACTTTCTTCCTTTTTAAGACTAAATAATATTTTCATTATATATATATATATATATATATATATATATATATTTATATATCACACTTGCCTTATGCATTCATTCATTAATCCATCAACTGATACTTGCTTTGCTTCCATTTTTTGTGTACTATAAATAACACCACTATAAACATGTATGTAAATGTATCTCTTTGAGATCTTGCTTTTAATTATTTGGGATATATATCTAGAAATAGAATTGCTGTATCATAGTCTTATTTTATTTTTAAAAATTTTTAAGGAATTGCTAAACTGTTTTCCTTAGTGTTTGTACCATTTTACAACCCAACCAACAGTGCACAAGGGGTCCAATTTCTCCACATCTTTGTCAAGACTTGTTATTTCTGATTTTTTAAAAGTAATCATCCTAGTGGGTGTGAGGTGGTTTCACATTTTGATTTGAGTTTTTATACTGATTAATGACGTTAAGCATTTTTTCATATGCTTTTTGGCCATTTGTATATATTTATAGAAATGTCTATTCAAATCCTTTGCATATTTTAATCAATTTATTTACTGCTGAGTTGGAGTTCTTCATATACTCTATATGTTAATCACGTATCAGATATTCAAATAAATTTTAGTGTATATTTTATCCTTGATATAAGCATTGGAAGTGAATTAGGGCATGCTTTATAATTATTCTAAAGGTTATAGATGAGTAAATTAAGAATCAGAAGTGAGTACTTATATCCCAAGGTCACATAAGAAGTCCAGACATATAGCCAAGGCTAGGAGGAAGTCTGCTATTTTGAAAATCCTAGAATTCAAATCTTTGAAAGACCCTTCAAAACCAATGAATCTGAGTACCTGTTGTTATAGACAAAATATTGAGGCCCATAGAGCAGGAGGTATTTATTCAAGGTTACACAGTGAGTCAGTGGCAGGAAATGATATATGATCCTACTTTCCTGACACCAAGTTGGTAGCCTTTCTATTCCATCCTCCAGCAGAAAACAATTTGGCACAGTTGTGAAAAACTGTATCTGCTGCCTACCTCTTAAGGAAACGCTAATTTCATTCAAAGACTCTATTACCTAGAGATGAACACTGGTGGTAAGAACTGCAGGACCATCTGCATTTCTCAAGCTCTGGGAATTATAGCAGTTTGGCTGTTGGAGGTATCAGATTAAAAAGTGCCAATGCTAAGAACTTGGGTAACTTGAATTTTAGTCATTGTCAATAGGGGTGAATAAATACCTCCATAGTCCAGGTTTCCAAAGCCATTTTTGCCTGCCTGCCACATTCTGCAACAAAATACCAGACATCCAAGGAATTTTAAAATGCCAAGAAGAAGAGGTGATCCAGAAGAACTTTGCTACTCTTTTTAAAAATATTTTTCCACTGATGAATCTTCAAAGGACTTTTGCATATGTTGGCCTACATAAACTTCACAACAGCCCTATGAAGCTGTTTCATTACCCCATTTTAAAAGTGAAGCAACTAGGTTCAGATAGTCCAAATGACTTTCTTGAGGTTACATAGCTAGGAAGCTGTACCAAATTAGTCTGACTCTGAGGTCTATGTCATCATCACTGTCTTTGCTAAGGTCTATGGAGGTAATGAAGGTAGTGTGTAGCATCTGCTAACTTTCACAGAGACTACTTAGGGTCTCAAATATCCAAGTGTGTGTGTGTGTGTGTGTGTGTGTGTGTGTGTGTGTGTGTGTGTGTTTAACTGCTTCATCTTAGTGGCTTGAAAGCTTGATGCTAGAAGCCAATCATTAAACCAACACTTTGTTCATAAACAGTGTGGCCTCCAGAACCAGCAGCATATTGGAAACTTGTTGAAATGCAAATTTCTTACTCTTCCCCAGACTTTCTGGGGTAAAAGTAAGCAAAATCTCTAGGAGTATAGCGTGGCAATCTCTGTTTAACAAGCCATCCAGGGGATTCTAATGCATCTTAGGATATATCTAATGAAAGTGGTAATTTTACCTGAATTTTCCTGAAAAAGTAATCAATTGTCTGCCTCATTGTGTCAATACAGATCTAGTCCAGGTAGCCAATTATACCCAAGTTTCTCCATCTGTAAAATGAGAAGTGGTGCACCTCATTGTAGCTTCTTGGATTTATAATGAGGAAAACCAAAGCTTGAATATAATGGTGAGAATATAAAATACAGAGGCAAACAGACTAGGTTTGACTCTTACTGTTTAGCTGTGAGATGCTTCTTTTTTACCTCAGTTTCTTCACCTGAAAAGGGAAGGATTCATCCATCTCACAGGGCTGTTTTGAAGCTGAAAGAAGACAATGGAAGTTAATTTTAAAAGGGTGAGAGATTAACCAAAGGACTTGTATGCATGCATATAAGCCTAACCAATGGACACAGACACCAGGGGGTGAAGACATGAGTGGAAAAGAGGGAGGGCAATGGAGGGATAAGGACACACGTGTAATGCCTTAATAAAGAGAGAAAAATAATAAAAAATATAAAAAAAAACATTGTGGGTTATCATTCAGTGCCGTCAGGAAATCAGATTCCATTATGTAGATATTTTTCTTTATTATTACCACTGATTGAAACCCAAAGCCCTGAGAATGAATGACTATAACATGTCCAGGAAATAGATGGTAGCCTTTCTGCTTCCCCAAGGATAGTTACCTATGCTACCAAAGCAGAGAGGCTATGGCATTACCTAAATGATCAATACACATCCATTGCCTTGTCCCTGACAATATCTGCTCGATTGTTCAACCCCAGAATAAAATGCTGTGCCAGTCCGATATTATGGTCCATGCCTAAACAAAATTTTCTTTCAAGATAAACTGTTTCTAAAGTCTAGGCTGACAAGTTTTATACCAAATGACCTTATCCTGACTGAATCTGACCCAAGGGCAACCAATCTTTAGTCTGGGCTGGAACCTATGACCTATTTGGCTAGTCACAAAAAAGATGAACTGGGCAAATCAGATTCTCTCTGTGACTCTCAAGGGATATGAACAAAGGAATAACCAACTAGTAGTAGGAGCTATAACTGAAAGTTACCAAGTTGAGTTGGAACAGGAAAGGTTACACTATACCAGGGGTCCTCAAACTACGGCCCGCGGGCCACATGCAAATACAAATATTGTATTTGTTCCCGTTTTGTTTTTTTACTTCAAAATAAGATATGTGCAGTGTGCATAAGAATTTGTTCATAGTTTTTTTTTAAAACTATAGTCCTGCCCTCCAATGGTCTGAGGGACAGTGAACTGGACCCCTGTTTAAAAAGTTTGAGGACCTCTGCACTATACTCTGTTTAAGCTGCAGTTATGAAGGATTCAGTTGATAAAGGAACTGAAAGAAGTAGAGTAACCAAATCATACTAATTAAGATCCATTTATGAACTCCAGTTGTTGAGGTCTCTTTAGCTTCTTGGGTTCACTTTTTCTCTGTCAGACTGATAGTCTTATAATAAACTCTCCTTTATTACAAGGTATCTGCTTCTGACTGAAATTATAACAAAGCAGTTATTAAACTGCTCCTTTTTCACAGCTCTCCCTGCTCTCAACCTGGGCATCATGCAAAATGAGATGAACAGACAGGGTCTATGCCAACTAAAAGCTAGCAACAAATCAGGTCAAAGTACACTCAAAAGTGTTATTTTGAGTGCCCACTGAATGTGATAAACTATGGCTGCTACATTTCCTTTACTATCTCCTTTAACCCCCAAGTATCTTCAAGAGATAGATATCTCTGTTTTACAGATGATAAAATGAAGGCTCTGAGAAGGGTAGTGATTTGTTCCAGGTCTATACAGGAAATTGATCTGTCTGGAGTAGGTTCCATTTACTATATTTCACTGCCTTGAGATCAGTACTTTCCGAATATGGTTGATTATGAGAATGCCTAGAGATCCCCTTTTAAAAACAAAGATGTCCTACCTAACTCATACTCCATTCTCTTCAATTCTAACCTCACATCCAAGATGGAGGCCAAGCATCTGGATTTTTTTCAAAGCACTTCCCTGGTGATTCTGATCAACCAATATGATGACTAGTGTCTTTGAAAATAATTGTTTCAGACTATATTTAAGTGTAAAGGAAGCCTACAATTACTATAATCAGTTCATGCTTTCCTACATTTATCTGAATAAAAGCAGTAGTATCTTCTACTGAAGTTACTTGATGCAAGGGATTGAAAAAGTCCAGGTCTGGCCACAAAGAATTTTTGGATAATACTATCATTTTCAAACAACTTTCATAGTTCCTAAACTTGTTGAACTTAATCTCGTTATCCCCATTTTGTAGATGACAATTCCAAGGACTAAGAGGTTAAGTGACTTGACAAGGGACAACCAACAGAGACAAAGCCAAAAATAAAATGTAGGTCCTAGAAACTCAGTACTCTTTTTAATTGCTCTAAGCACCCCCCCCCCACCTTATTTGTAATTACAAGTCTTCTCCTCCCACAGTCTGGTTTCTATTCAGCCTGGCCTCATTTCCTCACAGTCCAGGACCTTTGATTCCTAGATACTCTGCATAGCTTTGCTAACATGTACTTGACCTGCAGTCTCTGTTTCAACAAAATGTGTGGGAAAAGATGCTGTGCAACCATGCCTCTGCAAACATGGCTCAGACTAGTGGGAGAGAGAAACAGAACCTCAGGGTTCTGGCACTTCCATTGGAGCACACTAGCAGCACAACCTTGTCCCAAATGAACCTACAATTTACAGTTCATGCAGTTCTCAAAAGTAGCAAAGGCCCTTCTTTTTCCTGTCCATGTAGTGTTTCCAATCAATACAAGGAATTGCATTCTATAACCTTATAGTGTTGGTGGTAGGAGTCCTAGGCAGGATTAACCAACACTGGAAAATCAAGAAAGTATGTGATGTTGTGTGAATAACACTACCCTGGAAATTAGCACACCAAGTTTCTAATATCTTCCACCCATTGGGTCTCACTTTTCCTACCTGTACAAGGAAGAGGTTTAGCTCTGTTATTTCTAAGGTCCTTTTTAGTTTTGATACTTTATAAACTCTTTATAGAATGTGTGGGATGTCTGTAAGACTTTGGTAGAGAGTGCAGCCAGGGTTGTAAAGCTTTGGGCAGGCAATCTGGGCAATGTGGTTTATACAGAAAAAACTTGAAGAATGGTTTGTTTCTAAAGATATTGTTCTCCTGTTTTATGTTTTAAGAAAGGAAAAAATAAGTATAAATTGAATGAGAAGTTATAGGTTTTTATCACTAGCAGGAAATTTGGACTGTGCAAATTATCTACTTAACTACCTTAATTATTCTGAATTGAACCCCATTTTGGCCCACCCAAATCTTCCTCCATCTTTATTCATGAGTTCTCTCTCCTTTGGAGTAAATGAGAAGAATTTGGTGTATGAAAGGTTGAGCTGAGAGGTGGAAAGTTACTCTAATAAAATATTAATCTTTTGTCCTTGGCAGGGGAAGTACTGAGAAATATTTATTTAAGCATTTATTTGCTCAACAAACATTTCCTGAGCACCTACTGTATGCCAGGGCCTGTTCTAGGTACAGGGAATGCAGAGATAAATGAGGCACATACTGATTCAGAGCAATCATATGGCTTCCCTATTCTGGGTTACACAACTTATGCCTGGCATAGTCAAAATGCTGGCCTTGGCCAGGATTCTGAACTTAAAGGAGGCAGAGAAGTGGTGAAGTCAGATTTTTTAGTTAGTTCTTGTATACCACCAATTGGCACAAAAAGTCTAGAACCCAAAGGGACCATATGGAATACATCAACTGTATACCAGAAGTGCACAAAACTCATGTTAAGGGTCTTTTCCATCTTCTTGACCTTAAATGACTTATTCTAAAAAAGTCAAATAATATATTTCCAGTTCTTGATTTGTCTATTTTCCTCCTTTGATGGGATTCCCTACTACCCACCCTGACTCATTTTCCCTACAAAAGTAAACTATCTTTTTAAAAAAATTAATGTGTTTATTTGGAAATTGATTCCAGGAAATATCAGAAGAGATAAGGGAAATAATATGCAGAAGGGGAGGAAGAAAAAAAGCCATTAGCAAGCATATCACCACTGTGGACCACTAGAGCTTAGCCTTAACAGCATACTCTGGACCTCAATGAGGAGCACACACCTTGAAATCACCTCACTGATGGTGCAAGGGTGTGTATCCCCCAACTATGATTATCCATCTACTCTAAATTCCCTGGACCTTCTGTCATAAAAGCCTGAGAATCACCCAGGCTTAAGCTAAGAAGAGCTCAGAAAGAATAACTAAAAGGAAAGAGCCAACTCACCAGAAGGCAGTGTTTGAAATGCTGTAACCACAGTTCCATTCTCACCTAAAGAACCCCCTCCACAACATTATTTGCTGGTCACTAATGGGGGGCAACCAATGGTGTATTTTTATGAGAATGGAGTCTAAGGGCATTGATAGATGTGAACATTTAAAGCTTTTTCTACTTACTACACACAAGGTGGACCATGGGCTTTCTTTTCTGAGATCAGTGGTCCAAAACTTCTCTGGTGTTATCACTCTAAGACTGAATGACACTGGGACTTAAGGTTAAAATCATGATCAATCAGAACTCATTTCATAACATTTAATAAAAGCCAATAATTCAGATACCCTTCTGAGGAATTTGTCAACAAGCTCCATGGGTATCTATAAAAAATCAAAACAGCAACAACAAACAAAACACACACACACACACACACACACACACACACACACACACGGAATTGGGGTATTTAAAACAAGCAAAGCCTTCCTAATTGGCATCAGTTGGATAATCACTCCTGTCTTTAACCCATCACTGCAGGAAGGATGTAAAAAAGATTGGCTCTCTTTGGTTTGACTAAACATACAAATGATCATCTAGACTAAGAGGGATAACTGAGGTGTGAGGAAAACTTTAATGCTGTAATTAAAAGACCAGCTGATCTCTGTTCTTATTTATTCATTATATAACAATAGTTCTTATGGAGCCACTAAATGTATCCTGCAAGGTTGACTTTGATCTGCATGAACATAATAAGAAAACTAGGAACTTCCTAAATTCTGTGTCTGGCTTCAGGCAAAAACTAACACACAGCTTTTTCTTTCTTGCTCTTGGAGGTTTAGAAGCATGATCGTGGCCAGAAGCAAAGTGAACTGCTAATAGAGAATTCCCTGGCTGACCCAGAAACCTCCTCCTTGGATGCAGAAGCTATTCTGTATAAGACAGACAGTACCAGAGGAAGCATCCTCCAATGTGCCATTCCTTTTTTAAAAAATTTTTGCTTGACCCATTAGAGAAGGAACCCAACTGACAGAGGGTATCAAGCGGAGAGTGAGAGAAGGAATATGTGCTTATTGCTGCTTTGGGGTATCCATCTAAAAGATATGGAGGGACTTCCTCAGATCCTTATTTATATAAGTACCACAATTGTGTGGAGACACCAGCCCTACCCCACCATTTTTCTTGGCCAGTATACCTGAGCCTGTAGCACCATTGCAATACATTTGAGAGAATGATATAGAGCTGGATAGAATATGAAGTTTCTGAATGTGCAGCAGCTGAGAGAGGAGATGAGGCATTCATTGTGCCTCATCAAAGATCCCAAATAAACCATCCAAAACCTCTTCCAAGTGACAGGGATCTGTTCTAGCTATGCTAAGATTAGGCCTAGTTTGAGCTTTGCTTGTGTTGCCTTGGGCAATTCCATTTTCTGTCTCTGGGCCTCATTTTTTTTTTTCACCTGCCAAATGAAGAGGATGGACCAGATGGTCTCTGCCTTTCTAGACTTTTTAGCAGGACTACAGAGTTTATTCTCATTTGGTTTGTAAAACAGAGTTCTCTTCCTTGTGACATCTCTTGGGATCTCATATTTTGGCCAAGGGTGCTCTATGATCAAAGGGGGAAATTAAGACCTGGCCAGTATTCTGAAAATGACTATTTTCCATACGCTCAAAGTCACTTGGGCCTAATCACTTCCAGAGCGAACCATGCTTACGCTCACTTCAATAACTTTATTGCCACTATTCCTTGCAGTTATCTCCCCTAATCTCTAAACACTAACTCATCCTACAAGACCCAGATCAAAAACCACTTCTTATATGAAGCCCTTAAGTCCCTCCTGAACACCCTCTTCCCAGACTCTACCATAATTTGACTCTCAATTATGCATTTCCTAGTATGATCTCGCTGAGGTATAGTGTCTTTTTCATTCCTACTTCCCCACGACAGAGACTACCACAATGCCTGACAGATGAAGAGCTCATTCAATAAGGATTTATTAAAAATAACTGAGGAAGAACCTTCCAAATATCATCCTGCCACTACCTCATGGCCTGACAGGGATAAACTAAAACAAGCAACACCTTCCCTTTCTTCCAAATAAGGAGGGCCTCAAGATTCCATTCTTATTTCATCTGGTTCTCTGAGGTAAGAAAAAAGACACCCATAACTTTCCCTACTTTAAACATTTGCATGGCTTGAGCTAAAGCAGTCAAGTTCATCTATATCCTATATAATAAAAGCTTTGGTGGCATCATGGGACATCATCACAAGATGGTCACCACAACATCATCACAAGATGGCTGCCCCATGTTGTCACAAGACAGCTGCCACAAGATGGCCACCACAAGATGGCCACCCCCACATCATCATAAGATGGTCACCACAAGATGGTCGCCACAAGGTGACCAGCAGGGAAGGGCAGTTGTGGGCAATCAGACCAGCAAGGGAGGGCAGTTGGGGGCCAACAGACCAGTGGGGGAGGGCAGTTGTGGGCAATCAGGACAGCAGGGGAGAGCAGTTGGGAGCAACCAGGCCTGCAGGCGAGGGCAGTTGGGGGCTAGATCAGGCCGGCAGGCAGGTGAGTGGTTAGGAGCCAGAAGTCCTGGGTTGTCAGAGGGATGTCTGACTGCTGGGCCTAAACCAGCAGCTGGACATCCCCCAAGGAGTCCCAAATTGGAGAGGTTGTAGGCGGGCTGAGGTATACCCCCGTGCACAAATTTTGTGTGCCAGGCCTCTAGTCAATACATATAAAAGCCTAAGTGAACGTTAAGACCGGTCGACCAAACGACCGGTCAACTGGTCACTATGATGCGCACTGACCACCAGGGAGCAGTGCTCAATGCAAGAGCTGCCACCTGGTGGTCAGCGCACTCCTACAGCCAACCTCTTGCGGCCTGACAATCTCCTGCAGTCCCTCCCCCCGGCTGGCTGGCCAACCTCCTGTGGTCCCTCCCCCCACCCAGCTCCCATTGACCCTAATTGTGGGCCAGGCTGAGAGACCATACCCATGCACAAATTTGTGCAACAGTCTGCTAGTATTTACATAAAAGGCTAATATGCAAAGTGTCCCCTTGGGAGTTCGATCACTTGATATGACGTGTGCTGACCACCAGGGGGTGTCACAGAATAACGGAAGGCCCTGGCTGGCAGCTGGCATCTGGGGAAGAAAGGCCCCGGCTGGCAGCTGGAAGGCCCCCAAAGACCCTGGTTGCTGACCAGGCCTAAGGATCCTACCCATGCATGAATTTCGTGCACTGGGACTCTAGTGCTTATATAAATTTTCTCAGTTTCTGCAGGGGAAAATTGGTATGGTCTGAGTGTGGAGCAAGGTGTGTTCCTAGAAAAATCTCCAAGGCACTTGGGGCTAATTTGGAAGCTTCATTCCAGCTGGCAAGATTCCTGGTGCCTCTGAACTCTGCATTCAGAGTGGTAAAGCTAGATATAGGTTTTCTACAGCCATTTTAGTACGGCATAGAAAGTATTTTGTGTGCAGATGTTTAATTAATTTTAGTAGAGCAAGGAAAGTGGAAACACTACAGAGGTTATAGGACTGGAACATTCAGTTGAGAAAGACTGGCTCTACAAAAGGGTGTCTGGAAAATAACACTAAATTATTATTCTTCAACATAGTAAATGCTTAATATATGTTCTTTAATTATGCCAAATATTTGGGTTCAACTGAAGGGTAGAAGAATTAATTAACATATTCTTCCCAAATGGCTTCAGCTCCAAGAACTACATATCTACATATGTACGTATGTGTTCTTTCTCTGTTCTAATTCTCTCTCTCTCTCTCTCTCTCTCTCTCTCTCTCTCTCTCTCTCTCTCTCTCCTATGCAAGTACAAAGAATTAATTTAATGATTCTAGCTCTTCTTGTCAATATGATGAATCAGACTTTGAAGGGCAACCAACCATCCAGCTTTGTCCGAGACTTCCCTGAATATAATACTTTGCTAGGGATGGTTTCAGAGACTTAATTATGAACTTTGAAAAGAATGAAGCTAAAGAAGATACAGTTCCAACCCAAAAGTTGTTTAGTAGAATCATTTTTGAGTTTCTTTTCTCAGATAGCATGGATGGACCTGTGCATCCCCTTTCATCATGATGCCTACCTATCAAGTGATGTGATGTACTACAGCCCTTCAAAATAATAAAGTTAAAAGTAAAATTTAACCTGTGGTCTATATCAGCTTTCAGAATCTCTCTGTTGTTATTTTTTCTGTAGCTTTGGCATCTTATTTTTTTCTCTCTAAGACAGAGTGTGTTTGGACTCCCATTTCTGCCACTTATCTGTGCAACCTTAGGCATGCCACTTAACTACACTGAGTTTACTCGACGTAAAATTAGGGTGTGGTTTCTACTTCACAAGGATGATTCAAAAAGCTCACATTTGTAAATCATCTAATGTAGATGTTATAATAAGATAGGACATTATGAATAATTTCCTAGCCTTCTCCCCCTTCCCCTAACCCCTTATTTCTATTACATTTTGAGGAGGAGGGTAAATATAAGTTGTCTGTATTTAAGGATAAATTTGAAGTTAAAATGAAAAGCACTTTGTAAACTGCAAGGTATACACAAAAGATTAACTACAAAGCCATGATTCCCCAACACAAAATTTCTTTCCTTTTCCTGCTGCCTCTTGGACCATTACTTTTCTAGCCCTTTTAGCTTTCTTGCTTTCCACTCTCTCCATCTAGACCCCATAATGGTGCTTGTTTCTAATGTTTATGTTTTTTTCCTCTTTCTTAGAGAACTGATTTTGTCTTCCAGATTCAACTGATAATTCGGCAGTTATAAATCAGAGCTGAAGCCTGTCTTATCAGTTTTAGGAGGAACCAAACATCCTGAATACCAAGCTTGGGAGAAATTTTAAAGTATTCTGTCTTAATTCTCAGTATTACCAAACGTATAAATAACAAAACTGGGTGGAGTTGCCCAAATAACATAATGTGGAAAGAAAGGCCAGTATTTGGAGTTAGAATTCATGAGCTCAATCCCCCCATCAACTCTGACATGAGTTATAACCATAACAACTCAGATTTATATACTGCATTGCAGCTGAAAAGTGTTTTCACATATATCCTCTCATTGATCCTCTTAATTGGTTTCTCTATTCCAGTCTCTCCATGCTCCAATCATGCAAGCAAGAGTAAACTTCTTAAAATGCAGGCCTGATCAGGCCATGTTATGTTGTAAACCCTTCAAGGGCACCTTGCTACTGGGTAAATAAATTATGGTATATCCATAAAAACAAAATACCATGCAGCCATTCCAATGAAGGAAACAATTTTATATGTACTAATATGGGATAATCTGCAAAACATAGTAAATATAATAATAATGTGCATAGTAGAGCATAAAGTATGCAATCATTTATATTTTAAATAAGAGGTGATATTAAATATATTATTGTATAAGTATGGAAAAGAAACTGGCAGACGTGGGCATCAAGGATTTGACATCGATTTTCTTTTTACTATTTCCATGTACTACTATGTATGGTAACCTTCTTAGATTTGTGGTGTTCACATAATTTACTGTATATTATTATGTCTTCTTCAGTCATAGAAAAAACCATTTCAAATTAGTGGAGCAAAAATTAATAGGATTTTAGAATATGATGTTTCAGGGTTACCTTTGCTGAATCCAGCTAGCAGGGGTCAAGTGAAAATTTAAATGCAAATTTTGAAAAAATTATCATACTGTGCTAGAATTTCATATTGAAGATAAAAATGTGAGAGGTATAATTGAATCATTTGTCATTGGAAAAACTGATACTTGTTTCTTCATCAGAAGTAAATATAAAATTATAGGCAAACATATATTAAATATGTCACCTCTAAATGTATGGCATGTACTATCCTATCTAATAAAAGAGAAACATGGTAATTAGTGTACGTCTGCTACCCTTCCCATTGGCTAAACAGCAAGATATGCAAATTAACTGCCAGCCAAGATGGCGGCCGGCAACCAGGCAGCTTGAAGCTAACATGAGGCTTGCTTGCTTCAATGACGGAGGAAACCAATGTTCCCAGCCTGCCTTGCCGGCCACTGAGCTTGCAGTTTGAAACATTGTTACAAATATGGAAGCTAAACAAAACCCCAGAAACCTGCTTTCAGCCCGCCGGGATCTCAGAGCTGGAGTTGGTACAGTGTTTCGATTATAGAACCCAAACAAACCAGATACCTGCTTTCAGCAACAGAGGCCTCAGAGCTGGAGCCAGAGCTAAAGCTTGCCCAGAATTAAAAAAAAAAAAAGAAAAAAAGGAGCAGTTGGGAGCTTCAGTTACTCGCCAGCCTGAAAACAGCCCTCAGCCCCTCACCCAGACTGGCCAGGCACCCCAGTGGGGACCCCCACCCTGAAGGGGGTGTGACCCACTGCAAACAGCCATCATCCCCTCTCCCAGGCTGGCCAGGCACCCCAGTGGGGACCCCCACCCTAAAGGGTGTGTGACCAGCTGCAAACAGCCATCATCCCCTCACCCAGGCTGGCCAGGCACCCCAGTGGGGACCCCCACCCTGATCCAGGACACCCTTCAGGGCAAACCAGCTGAACCCCCCCCCCCCCGTGCACCAGGCCTCTATCCTATATAGTAAACGGGTAATATGCCTCCCAGCACCGGGATCAGCAGAGCCGCGAGGCCTCCCAGCACTGGGGTCAGTGGAGCCGCGAGGCCTCCCAGCAACAGGATCAGCGGACCTGAGAGGCCTCCTGGCACCGGGATCAGTGTGACAGGGGGCAGCGCCCAAACCCCCTGATCACCCTGTGGCTCTGTGTGTGACAGGGGGTAGGGCCACAACCTCCCTATCCGCCCTGCTCTGTTCGTGACAGGGGAAGGCACCCCAACCCCCTGATCAGCCCTGCTTTGTGCCTGATAGGGGGGAGCTCCCCAACCCCCTGATCGCCCTGCGGCTCTGTGTGTGACAGGGTGCGGTGCCCCAACCCCCCCAACCCCCACGGGCCCTGCTCTTTGTGTGATGGGGTAGAGCCATAACCTCCCCATCGGTCCTGCCCTGAGTGTAACAGTGGTGGTGCCCCAACCCCCTGATAGGCCCTGCTCTGTGGGGGACAGGGTACGGAGCCTCAACCCCCCTGATGGGCCCTGCTCTGTGCATGACAGGGGGCAGTGCCCCAACCCCCTGATTGGCCCTGTTCTGTGCATGAAAGGGGGTGGAGCTGCAACCTCCCCATTGACCCTGCCTTGAGTGTGACAGGGGGCGGTGCCCCAACCCCCCAATCGGCCCTACCCTGAGCATGACTGAGGGTGGCATTGCAACCTCCCAATCCGCCCTGCTCTGTGCATGACAGGGGGCGGCACACCAACTCCCCAATCGGCCCTGCTCTGAGCCTGACCAGGGGCTGCACCTAGGGATTGGGCCTGCTCTGTGCCACCCAGGAGTGGGCCTAAGCCAGCAGGTCGTTATCTCCCGAGGGGTCCCAGAGTGTGAGAGGGCACAGGCCAGGCTGAGGGACCCCCCCCCCCCCGAGTGCACAAATTTTTGTGCACCGGGCCTCTAGTGGATTTAATAAATGCTTGGAAAGATGGGTATGTGGATGTTTCCATAGTTTTTAACAGAAGAATATCATCAAACAACCATAAGTAGTTTTCTAATTTCACATGGTGCTCTGTTGGGGCCTTGTGAAAACAAACAAAATCCCAAATATATGAACATAATACAAATTTTAGGTGCATATTAACAAAATAAAAACAAAACAAAAAAAACCCCAAGAGGTCAGAGAATAAGTCCAATCAATATCTGGAGATCAGCAAAAGGTTAACATCATCTACAAGTTGAAGGAATATTGTGGTTTTATCCTTTGCCCTTAATATCTGGATAGAATGGCTTGAATCAATGTTCCAAGTTACATGTAAAGACTAATGTCTTTTTCAAGATTTCTGTGATTTCAGCAAAAGAAACCATCAACAAAACAACGAGAAAACCCACTGTGTGGGAAAACATATTTGCCAATGTCATATCTGATAAGGGCCTAATCTCCAAAATCTATAGGGAACTCATACAACTTAACAAAAGGAAGATAAACAATCCAATCAAAAAATGGGCAAAGGACCTAAATAGACACCTTTCAAAAGAGGACATTCAGAAAGCCAAGAGACATATGAAAACATGCTCAAAGTCACTAATCATCCGAGAGATGCAAATCAAAACAACAATGAGGTACCATCTCACACCTGTCAGACTGGCTATCATCAACAAATCAGCAAACGACAAGTGCTGGAGAGGATGTGGAGAAAAAGGAACACTTGTGCACTGCTGGTGGGAATGCAGACTGGTGCAGCCACTATGGAAGACAGTATGGAGTTTCCTTAAAAAACTGAAAATGGAACTCCCATTTGACCCTGTGATCCCACTTCTAGGAATATATCCCAAGAAACCAGAACCACCAATCAGAAAAGATATATGCACCCCTATGTTCATAGCAGCACAATTCACCATAGCTAAGATCTGGAAACAGCCTAAGTGCCCATCAGTAGATGAATGGATTAGAAAACCGTGGTACATCTACACGATGGAATACTATGCTGCTCTAAAAAGGAAGGAACTCTTACCATTTGCAACGTCATGGATGGAACTGGAGAGCATTATGCTAAGTGAAATAAGCCAGTCAATGAAGGAAAAATACCACATGATCTCACTCATTCATGGATAATAGAGACCATTATAAACTTTTGAACAATAATAGATTCAGAGGCAGAGCTGCCTCAAACAGATTGTCAAACTGCAGTGGGAAGGCCGGGGAGGGTTGGGGGGCAGGAGGTAGGGGGGTAAGAGATCAACTAAAGGACTTGTATGCATGCGTATAAGCATAACCAATGGACATAAGACACTGGGGGATAGGGGAGGCTGGGGGACTGTCTAGGGCGGGGGGATAAAATGGACACATATGTAATACCCTTTGTAATACTTTAAGCAATAAAAAAATTTAAAAAAAAAAAAGATTTCTGTGATTTGTTGGGGAATTTAAGTTTTCATGGTCTCTTTTGGTGCAGATTCATCCCTCTACTGAAATCCATTTTTCTGTTCTACATATTTTGTAAAAATTTATCTTTATTTTTGAAAGTATTAGAGATGTCTCCCTTTCTTTCCTCATTGACCCCCTCCTTCCACCCTGTCCACTCCCAGGCCTTCATCCAACTATTGTCTGTGTCCATGGGTTATGCATATATGCAAATAAGTTCTTTGGCTGATCTCTTCCCTATGCCCCTTCCTTCTGAAAATCTGTTTACATCTTGTAGCATTCTCTTATTTTCCTCTAAGGAATTTGGCCTTCCTCTTGATTTCCCCAAACAAAAAACACACAAAGTTGTGTGACACAGTTTGATAAAGGTTTTGGAAAATGTTTCAGTTGTATAGCATAGAAAATCAGACTATTTAAATTGAATATTAATTATTGTTCTTCTTTAAAAGTACCTAGATTATTTCAACTAACTCAAGTATATTCTCCGTCTAATTGATCCCTCTTTTTTTCCTTCTTCCCCCCTCACCCTGCCTAGAAATTCAATCCAGAATAATTCTTCAGAATTGTTTTGTCCAGAAATCCATCTTCTAGCACAAACTTGTCAGACTCAAAGGCTAGCATGGGCCAAATAAACAAGGTTTAAGTTTCTGTGGGGAAAAACAAACAACAAACAAACTTCAACTTTCATAGAAAATAAATGTTGTTTTGTGTATTTAAAATTGTAAACCTACTTTTGCACACCCCAGTAGGCTTTAAAACAAAGGGTGTAATAAAATAAAAAGAAGTATCATATATAATAGAGGTAATATGCAAATTGATCATCACACCCTCGCACAAGATGGCCACCACAACATGGCCAGCAGGAGAGAGCAGTTGGGGGTGACTGGGCCTGTAGGGGAGGAGGACAGTTGAGGGGGACCCGGTCTGCAGCAGAGGGCCGTTAGGGGCGACCAGCCAGGCAAGGGAGGGCACTTAGGGGTGACCGGGCTGGCAGGGGAGTGTAGTTGGGGGCAACCAGACCGGCAGGGGAAGTTAGGGGTGACAAGACCAACAAGGGAGGGTAGTTAGGGGTGACTGGCCCTGCAGGAGAGGGCAGTTAGGGGCGGCCAGGCTGGCAGGGGAGGGAAGTGAGGGGTGATCAGGCCAGCAGGAGAGGGAAGTTGGGGGTAACCGGGACAACAGGGGAGGGCAATTGGGGGCAACCAGGCAGCAGGGGATGATAGTTGGGGGCAATCTGGTTGGCAGGGGAGGGAAGTTGGGGGCAATCAGGCCAGCAGGGGAGCAGTTAGGCATCAATCAGGCTGGCACAGGAGTGGTTAAGGGGTGATCAGGCTAGCAGGCAGAAGCGGTTAGGGGCAATCAGGCAGGCAGACAGGCGAGCGGTTAGGGTCCCAGATTGGAGAGGGTGCAGGCTGGGCTGAGGGATAACCCCGTCCCGCAGTGCACGAATTTCATGCACCGGATCTCTAGTACTACATAATGATAAAGGGATCAATACAACAAAAGGATATAACCTTGTAAACCAAGCAGTTTCTAAGGATCAGGAGACCAGTAGTGTCTTAGTTCTAGCTCAAGATCTCTCATAAAATTGCAGTTAAGATATCAGTAGGGAGGCAGGTATCTGGAGGTGGAATATCTACTTCCAAGCTCACTCATGTGGTTGTAGGAAGGCTTCAGTTCTAGGCAAGCTGTTGGTGGGAGGCCTCAATTCCTTACCACAGAGACCTCTTCATAGGCTATGTGAGTGTCCTCATAACAGGGTAGCTGCCTTTCCCCAGTACAATGATGTGAAAGAGCATCAGGCTATAGTGTATATATATATATATATATATGTGTGTGTGTGTGTGTGTGTGTGTATATATATATATATATATATATATATATATATATATATATAGTATATAGTATACTATATATATAGTATATAGTATCCTCATCTGTCAGAGAGGAAGGGAGAAAGAGAGGGAGAGATTAAAACATCAATGATGGGAAAGAATCATTGATAGGTTTCCTCCTGCAAGTCCCACACTGGGGATTGAGTCTGCAACCTGGGCATGTGCCCTGATTAGGAATCGAACCATGACCTTCTGTTTCATAGGTCAATGCTCAACTACGCTGGCTGGGCTATAGTGCATTTTGTAACCAAATCTTGGAAGTGATATACCATCACTTCTACCACAGACTGGCTCCACAATTACATAATGGGAAACAGCTTAAGCAAAGGTACTAAAATTGAAATAACTTTAATTTTGTAACCAGGCAAACAATGGGTCCATGCTGCCTGTCAGTACTTGAACCAATTAAGCAGAGACAGGGTTGAAACATTATCAGTGTTTATTCCACTACTGTCGGCAGTATGGGAGAGCAGAAGGTCATCCACAAAAATCTGCTCTGTACCCCACCATAAGCCAGCTGCTTATATTGGGTAAAAGGACAAAATATTACATGGGGAAATAGCCAAAGTGTATACCAGATGGGTAAAGAAAAGGACTGGGGTCTTCAAAGGGCTTAGTGATACACAAAAGAGCTCCCAGGTCCTGAATGCAGCTTTCAGTCAGGTTAGAATGTGCCTTCTTTAATCAGAACAAAACAATCACAGTTAACAGAGCATGATTAATATTTCTTAAAATTCTAGCTGGTTCCACAAAATTATATTTATGCCCCTATTATTTCCACACTGCTATTTTTATCATCTCATATCTATGAGATTAGTTTTAGATGAAAAATCTCATCCTGTTGGACTGCATTTGCTCCTCCCTTAAAAGCATTTCTTGAGGGTGAAATACAATGAATGCAGTATCTCAGAAGAGGAAGACATTGAATACAGCAGCAAGCAATCAAACTACAAAAAATAAACAGGATAAATACTAAAAATATTTTCTGCAACCCAGATAGGTTGGGTAGCCAGGAAGTTAGGTTGGATAAGTCAAATAAAATAAAAAAAAAACACTTTCTCATTTACCTTGGAGATGGTTTCCCTAATTTGTTGAATGTTGTTTTCTATCAATTGAGAATTGTCAGAAAAATTAAAACAGCATATATATTTTTAAAATTCCTTACATATTGGTTATGCCACAACAGAAAATAATATATTGCTGCCCCATTCTCTAGAATCGCATATCTGACCAGGTTCAGTTCTTGATTTATCCCATGTATATCCCTGGAAGTGACATTCAGGGCTTTTACCATGCTACAAGCCAGTCAGGTCACTTCTACAGTAAGGGAGTTTACAATTATTGGCATAACAAAGATGGTAAAGCAATATATTCAGCAGGGTTCTACAGGTGGAGATCATAGTTGCAATCTGGTGCCACAGCCATGAGTAGGTCTCTTTTGGTTCAGGCCCTGTGATGTTTCTAAGGCATAAACACAGCCAGTTTTATTAAGGAACAAGCCCACCCTGCACCCCCGGTGCTGTTGGCAGGGATATATGAATAAACAGTTATCCCACATATCAGAAACTAACCAGCTTAGTATGCCCATTACTATAATGGAGGGTGAAATTATCAGAACAATTAATATTGTAGTTATTATATTCTTAGACAATAACTAGAACACCCAGTAAAAGTCAAACATTCACCACAAAAAGTTATTGCAACAAGCTTAGAGAAAATATCCCTGCTCAAAATGAATAGAATAATTCCCCATATTAGCAATAGATATCCCAACTCCTACTAGGCAAAATATAAGTGTCCATTCTACATAGGTACCTCCATTGTGAGCTTCAGAGCAGTTGGAGTGGTGAGAAGTATGTATCAGGGTTCCATCCATTTCTCCTCCAGTTGACCCATTGTTCTTGCTCTGCTTATGTCTGCCCAACACATCCCCTCAAGGATCTTGGCTCTGAATACTTTCATGGAAAAGTGGCATAGCATCTCTTCTGAAAATGTTTCATGCTGAGGAAGGATGAGGATTTCTCTCACAGCCGAGAGATTCTTTCTCTCTGTCAGAAAGATGATGAGGCCTTGGCACAGAAGAAGGTGGAAATGGTGTCTAGAGGTGGCATTCTGTAAGTGCAAGTATGGATGGTAACCTGGTGGAGACAAACTGTATTTTAAATTTAGTATTATTGAGTAAAAGTTAGAAGAACAAGAATTACAACAAATGGCCTGGTAGAAGGAAAAAGAACAAATTTTGGGATCTCAAGCAGCGCGAGTACATGGACTCAGAGGAGCCCTGCTCCTCCTCACAGAAAGGTCAGATTTTGCCTAGAAAAAGGAGAGAGGGAGCTACATAACCAGACACCTGGAGAGGAGAGATAACGGGGAGACAAAGAAACAGCTGGGAAATGAAAGAAAAGGAGGGATCACCAGAAAAAGAAGTAAATGAAAAGAAGGCAAACAATATGTCAGAGAAAGAATTCAGAGAAATGGTCATAAGGTGGCTGAAAAGAATGGAAGACAAATTCAACAATATGCGTAAGAACCAAGAGGAAATGAAGAATAATCAAGAAGACATGAAAAATGACATCACTGCTACAAAGATCTCAATGGAGGGAGGAGGAAGATGGAGACTGGCAAAAGGTAGGGAGGGAGAGAGTGTGAGAGCGCGAGGGAGTGATAGAGGAATGTGCGGACATGTGTGGTGTGCGTGTGTATGAGCTAGGGACAGTTAAATTCTGCAGGTCTTCTAAGGGGCTGCTAAACCAGGCAGTCTTAGATGGCGGAGCCCTGCTCCCAGCATGGACACTCCTGGGCGGCCAGCGCGGGTACAGGGACCACAACATCTTGAAAAACAGAGCTGTTTGAGACTAATATCCTGGCATCAACACCACCCAGTCTGGTCTCAGACACAAACCAGGACCCTGCAGACACTGGGGACAGAGACCTGTGACCACAGCTACAAACCCAGGGACACCAAGAACCCAGACATCCCGGCGGAAGATCTCTGTGAGTTACAGAGTCCATCCCCGTCCCTGCAGGCTCAAGGGCAGTGCCAAAGTAACTGATAGACCCACCCCTCACCCAGGCCTCAGTGCTGCTACAGGAGTCTTAGCCGGGAAGTGCGTGAACACTGAGAACTTGCTCCCTGCAGCACAGGCTTCAGGAGTCTTGGCCTGGAGGTGCGCAAACACTGGGAGATTATTCCCCACAGCAGGGGCTCTGGGACCCCAATTCTCCTGGCGGGAGACAGCACCAAGCACCAGTGACCTGTGTTTCTTATCACTTGCGCCTTGGATCCCTGATTCCCTGTGCATTCACATTAAGAGCCAGTGACTCCAATTCTTAGTGCATGTGCACACAGGGACCCTGATTCTCAATGTGAGGCCACCAGAAACAACAGAGACTCTGATACTGGATTTTTGGGGAACTCTGACTGTTGGCACACACTAGAGGACTCCGATTTTGACACACTACAGGGGGGTCTCTGTTTCAGCACAGTGCAGGCACAGTCCCTGATTCTAAGTGCACACACGAGGCCACCTTGAGCACTGGTAACGCTGACTCTGAGCGATCCTGGTCCCCACCAACCCAACACAACAACACATCTTAGTGTCAGAGCTCTTCAGTTACACTAGGGTAGTGCAAAGCTCCCATTGAACAC
This sequence comes from Myotis nattereri, assembly GCF_964212035.1. Classification (NCBI taxonomy): domain Eukaryota; kingdom Metazoa; phylum Chordata; class Mammalia; order Chiroptera; family Vespertilionidae; genus Myotis; species Myotis nattereri. The sequence goes on from NC_138078.1 coordinate 46,764,688, forward strand.
GGCCCAGGCCCACGCAACAAGCAACTCGAAGTTTGAACCATCTGGAGATAGTCAGAATGGGGAGACAACACAATCCCCAGAGGAAAGAAAATGAGGAGTAGCCAAGAAAGGAAATTAATGAAATTGAAGCATGTAACATGACAGAAAAAGAATTCAGAGTAATGGTTGTACAGTTCATTCACTGGATGGATGAGAAAATCAACAACCTATGCAAGAATCAGGAAGAAATGAAAAGTGATATAGCTACAATCAAAAACACCACGGAAGGTTTCAACAGTAGACTAGAAGAAGCAGAGGACCGAATTAGTGAGTTAGAAGATAAGGTAGAGAAACAAGCTCAATCTGAACAGCAACTGGAGAAAAAAATTAAAAAGCAGAAGGAGAGCCTAAAGGGAGCTTTGGGACAACATGAAATGAAGTAACATACACATAATAGGGCTGCCAGAACGACAAGAAGAGCAGCAAGGATTAGAAAATCTATTTGAAGAAATATTGACAGAAAACTTCCCAGAGATGGGGAAGAAAAAGTTACACAAGTACAGAGAGTTCCAAGCAAGATGAACCCGAAAAGAACCATATCAAGACACGTCATAATAACGATGGCAAATGTACATGACAAAGGGAGAATCTTAAAGGCTGCAAGAGAGAGACAGAGGGTTACCTACAAAGGATCCACCATCAGATTATCAAATTATTTCTAAACATAAACACATCAAGCTATAAGGGAATGGAAGGAGGTATACAAAGTGTTGCAAAGCAAAGGATTGCATCCAAGAATACTCTATCCAGCAAGACTATCAATCAAAATAGAAGGGGAAATTAGGAGCTTTGCAGACAAAAAAAGGGCTAAGGGAGTTTATCACTAGCAAGCCAGCAATGCAAGAAATGCTAAAGAAAATGCTGTAAAAAGAAGAAATAAAAAGGTAAGAAAGAACAAAGGCATAAGTATAGAAATGACTACTAACAACTACCTTTCTTTTTTTTTATTGCTTACAGTATTACAAAGGGTATTACATATGTGTCCATTTTATCCCCCCGCCCTAGACAGTCCCCTAGCCTCCCCTATCCCCCAATGTCTTATGTCCACTGGTTATGCTTATATGCATGCATACAAGTCCTTTAGTTGATCTCTTACCCCCCTAACACCTGCCCCCCAACCCTCCCCGGCCTTCCCGCTGCAGTTTGACAATCTGTTTGAGGCAGCTCTGCCTCTGTATCTATTATTGTTCAAAAGTTTATAATGGTCTCTATTATCCATGAATGAGTGAGATCATGTGGTATGTTTCCTTCATTGACTGGCTTATTACACTTAGCATAATGCTCTCCAGTTCCATCCATGACGTTGCAAATGGTAAGAGTTCCTTCCTTTTTAGAGCAGCATAGTATTCCATCGTGTAGATGTACCACAGTTTTCTAATCCATTCATCTACTGATGGGCACTTAGGCTGATTCCAGATCTTAGCTATGGTGAATTGTGCTGCTATGAACATAGGGGTGCATATATCCTTTCTGATTGGTGTTTCTGGTTTCTTGGGATATATTCCTAGAAGTGGGATCACAGGGTCAAATGGGAGTTCCATTTTCAGTTTTTTAAGGAAAGTCCATACTGTCTTCCATAGTGGCTGTACCAGTCTGCATTCCCACCAGCAGTGCACAAGTGTTCCTTTTTCTCCACATCTGCTCCAGCACTTGTCGTTTGTTGATTTGTTGATGATAGCCAGTCTGACAGGTGTGAGATGGTACATCATTGTTGTTTTGATTTGCATCTCTCGGATGATTAGTGACTTTGAGGATGTTTTCATATGTCTCTTGGCTTTCTGAATGTCCTCTTTTGAAAGGTGTCTATTTAGGTCCTTTGCCCATTTTTTGATTGGATTGTTTATCTTCCTTTTGTTAAGTTGTATGAGTTCCCTATAAATTTTGGAGATTAGGCCCTTATCAGATATGACATTGGCAAATACGTTTTCCCACACAGTGGGTTTTCTCATTGTTTTGTTGATGGTTTCTTTTGCTGTGCAGAAGCTTTTTATTTTGATGTCGTCCCATTTGTTCATTTTCTCTTTAGTTTCAAGTGCCGTAGGAGCTGTATCAGTGAAGAAATTGCTTTGGCATATGTCTGAGATTTTGTTACCTTTGAATTCTTCTAGAATTTTTATGGTTTCCTGTCGTACATTTAAGTCCTTTATCCATTTTGAGTTTATATTTGTGTATGGTGTAAGTTGGTGGTCTAGTTTCATTTTCTAGTATATATATGTCCAATTTTCCCAACACCATTTATTGAAGAGACTATCTTGACTCCATTGTATGTTCTTGCCTCCTTTGTCAAATATTAATTGAGCATATTGGTTTGGGCCGATTTCTGGGCTCTATTCTATTCCATTGATCTATATGCCTATTCTTGTGCCAGTACCAGGCAGTTTTGAGAACAGTGGCATTTTAATACAACTTGATATCTGGTATTGATATCCCACCTACTTTGGCCTTTTTCAGGATTGCTGCAGCTATTCGTGGTCTTTTTTTATTCCAGATGAATTTTTGGAGAATTCGTTCTAGATCTCTGAAGTATGCCGTTGGTATTTTAATGGGAAGTGCGTTGAATTTATAGATTGCTTTGGGGAGTATGGACATTTTAATGATGTTGATTCTACCAATCCATGAACATGGTATGTTCTTCCATCTGTTTATGTCTTCCTCTATATCTTTTTTCAACATCTTGTAGTTTTCTGAGTAGAGGTCTTTTACCTCTTTAGTTAAGTTTATTCCTAGGTAGCTTAATTTTTTTGGTGCAATGGTAAACGGGATTGTTTTTATAATCTCTCTTTCTGAAAGTTCACTATTGGTGTATAGAAATGCCTCAGATTTCTTGGGGTTAATTTTGTATCCTGATACATTGCCAAATTCATGTATTAAGTCTAGTAGCTTTTTGATGGAGTCTCTAGGGTTTTGTATGTATAATATCAAGTAGTCTGCAAATAAGGACAGTTTTACTTCCTCTTTTCCAATTTGGATGCCTTTTATTTCTTCTTCTTGCCAAATTGCAATGGCTAACACTTCCAGTACTATGTTGAACAGGAGTGGTGAGAGGGGGCATCCCTGTCTTGTTCCTGTTCTTAGGGGAAATGGTGTTAGTTTTGTCCATTGAGTATGATGTTGGCTGTGGGCCTGTCATATATGGCTTTTATTATGTTGAGGTATGATCCTTCTACTTCCACCTTGCTGAGAGCTTTTATCAAAAATGGGTGTTGAATTTTGTCAAATGCTTTTTCTGCATCAATTGATATGACCATGTGGTTTTTTTTCTTTCAATTTGTTTATGTGATGTATCACGTTTATTGATTTGCGGATATTGTACCATCCTTGCATCCCTGAGATAATTCCTACTTGTTCATGGTGTATGATCTTTCTGATGTACTGCTGGATCCGATTTGCTAAGATTTTGTTGAGAATTTTGGCATCTATGTTCATGAGGGATATTGGCCTGTAATTCTCTTTCATTGTGTTGTCTTTACTTGGTTTTGGTATTAGGGTGATGCTGGCTTCATAGAATGAGCTTGGAAGTGTTCCTTCCTCTTGCATTTTTTGTAGTAGTCTGAGGAGGATAGGTTTTAGTTCTTCCTTGAATGTTTGGTAAAACTCCCCTGTGAAGCTCTCTGGTCCTGGGCTTTTTTTTGCTGGAAGCTTTTTGATGAATGCTTCAATTTCTTCCATAGTTATTGGCCTGTTGAGCTTTTTAGATTCTTCCTGATTGAGTTTTGGAATGTTGTATTTTTCTAGGAATTTGTCCATTTCCTCCAGGTTGTCTAGTTTGTTGGAGTAGAGCTGTCCATATTATTTTTTTAACAATCATTTGCATTTCTGTGGGGTCTGTTGTTATTTCGCCTCTATCATTTCTGATTTTGTTGATTTGGGTCCTCTGTCTTTGCTTCTTGGTGAGTCTGGCTAGAGGTTTGTCAATCTTGTTTATCCTTTCAAAGAACCAACTCTTGGTTTCATTGATTTTCTGTATTGTTTTTTTGGTCTCTATGTCATTTATTTCTGCTCTAATCTTTATTATCTCCTTCCTTCTGCTCACTCTGGGGTTTTCTTGTTGCTCTCTTTCTAATTCTTTGAGTTGTAGAGTTAGATGATTTACTACCATTTTTTCTTGTTTTTTGAGATAGGCCTTTAGAGCTATAAACTTCCCTCTCAGGACTGCTTTAATTGTGTCCCATATGTTTTTGATTGTTGTGATTTCCTTGTCATTAGTTTCCAGGATGTTTTGAATTTCTTCTTTGATTTCATTGGTAAACCAATCAATATTTAATAGCATGCTATTCAGCTTCCAGGTGTTTGAGTATTTTGGGTTGTTTTTATTGTACTTTATTTCTAATATTATGTCATCGTGGTCTGCGAAGACGCTTTTTATGATTTCAATCTTCTTGAATTTGGGGATACTTTGCTTGTGACCCAATATATGGTCTATTTTTGAATATGTCTTATGAGCATTTGAGTAGAATGTATATTCCCTGGCTTTGGGGTGAAGTGTTCTGAAGATATCTATTAAGTCCATCTGATCTAGTGAGTCATTTAGGATTGCTGTATCTTTGCTGATTGTTTGTCTAGAGGGCTTATCCAGTGTTGTCAGTAGTGTATTAAAGTCCCCTACTATGATTGTATTGTTGTTGATCTCTTCTTTGATATATTCTAGGAGTTTCTTTATGAAGTTGGGTGCTCCTGCATTGGGTGCATATATGTTTACCAGAGTTATATCTTTTTGTTGTATTGATCCCTTTAGTATTATGAAGTGGCCTTCCTTATCTCTTGTTATGGCCTTCACTTTGAGGTCTATTTTGTCCGATATAAGTATTGCTACCCCAGCTTTCTTTTCCTTTCCATTTGCCTGAAAGATATTTTTCCATCCTTTCACTTTCAGTCTGTGTGAGTCCCTTCTAATGAGGTGGGTTTCTGGTAGACAGCATATGTATGGGTCATGTTTTTTTTATCCATTCAGCCACTCGATGTCTTTTGTTTGGAGCATTTAGTCTGTTTGCGTTTAAAGTTATTATTGAAAGGTACTTGTTTGTAGCCATTTCTGTTTTTGTGTGGCTGCTTTCTTTCTGAGCTTTTTATTTCTTATTTTTATACCAGTCCCTTTAGCATTCCTTGCATTGCTGGCTTGGTGGTGATAAACTCCCTTAGCCTTTTTTTGTCTGTGAAGCTTCTTATTTCCCCTTCAAGTTTGAATGATAGCCTTGCTGGATAGAGTATTCTTGGATTCAGTCCTTTGCTTTGCATCACTTTGTAAATTTCTGTCCATTCTTTTCTGGCCTCATGTGTTTCTGTTGAGAAATCATTTGATAATCTAATGGGAGATCCCTTGTATGTAACTTTCCGTCTCTCTCTTGCAGCCTTTAAGATTCTCTCTTTGTCCTGAACATTTGCCATGGTAATTATGATGTGTCTTAGTGTGGGTCTTTTCGGGTTCACCTTGTTTGGGACTCTCTGGGCTTGTGTGACTTTTTTCTTCAACACCTCAGGGAAGTTTTCTGATATTATTTCTTCTAATAGGTTTTCTAATCCTTGTTCATCCTTCTGTTGTTCTGGTACCCCTACTATTCCTATGTTGTTTCTTTTCATGTTGTCCCAAAGCTCCCTTAGGCTCTCCTCCTGTCTTTTAAATTTTTCTCCAATTGCAGTACATTTTGGGTGTATTTTGCTTCCTTGTCTTCAAATTCACTAATTCAGTCTTCCGCTTCTCCTAGTCTACTGTTGATACTTTCCATGGAGTTTTTCATTGCAGCTATATCACTCTTCATTTCTTCTTGGGTCTTACTTAAGTTGTTGGTTTTTTCATCTGTTTCTTCTTGCTTCTTGCATAGGTAGTTTACTTTTTCATCTGTTTCTTCTTGCTTCTTGCAGAAGTTGTCGATTTTTTCCTCCATCCGGTTTTTGCACTCTAGGACCCTTATTCTGAATTCTTTTTCTGTCATGTTGCATGCCTCTGTATTACTTAGCTGCTTTTCTGGAGAGTCCTCCTTCTCTTTCCTTTGGGGGTTTCTTTGTTTACCCATGTTTGATCTCACTGACATATCTAGACGTTGAGTCGTTCAGTGGTTGCTCCCTTGGTGGCAGTGACTCCTTGGTCTGTGGTTGCTCTTCGGGCGGTTGCGGTAGCAGCTGCTCTTCAGTTGGCAGCAGCTCCTCTGGTGGGTGCTGTTCACAGCTGTGGTGGCTCTTCTGGCTGGTGGGGCGAGGTTTCACGTACAGCTGCTGTTCCTCAGCAGAGGGTGTGGTGCTCAGGAGGTTGCTGTGGCTTGGATCTGCTGCGTTGATTTAAAGGCACAAAATTCAACACAACAAGGCACCACGTACCAGGCACTATACACAAATATATTCACGATATTAATAACCCCAAATAAAGGTGACCACCTGAATTAAGAGAATTTGGGGATAAGGAAGAAGGAAGAGAAAAAGATAAAAGAGAAAAAAGAAAAGAAAAGTAGGGACCAAAAAAAAGGAGTGCAAAAATGAAATTGGGAAAAAGGAGGGGGGAAATAAAAACGAGAAAAGAAAAGAAAAGAAAAGAAAAGAAAAGAAAAGAGCGAAAAGAGAGAATGAAGTGGAGGAGGGGAAGAGACTTTTTATATGAGGAGAATACTCCTATAGAACAGCCATTAATCCCAACAAATTCCAGCAACAGCTCCCTGGAGATGAATGCAAACTAGAAACAACCAATAATGTAACGATGAAAATAGAATGGAGAACACTAATCCCAAAATAAAATAAAGAGAAAATAAAATGGCACTTTAAAAAATGGTAAAATGGTAGCAGTAATAATACTGGTTAAAAATAAGAAGGTAGTAATTAAAAGGGTAAAATCAGGTGATGGAAAAAGAAGAAAAAAAAAGAAAAGAAAAAAAAGAAGAAGAAAAAAAAATTGGTTTCTTAGTTAAAAGGTGAAAAAAGAAAAAAAAATTGCATTAGTGAAGGTCCTTCACTTCTTCTATTCTTCAGTGTGGCTCGCTTTAGACCTGCCAGGTATTCGGGAGAGTGTTGAGTTTCCCTGCGATACACTGTTCCTCTGTGTTGTAAACCACAGTCCTTATTTTAAAGCAAGCCGCATTTGTTTCCCAGACTGCCTTATTTTGTGTTTAGCAAAGAGTCAGTTTGTGGGTCAGCCTCTGGGTGGCAGTGTTCTGGGGTTGGCCTCTGAGGCAATAGGGCCTCTCTGTCAAGTGGAAGTTCACTGCCCAGAGCTGGCTGTGTAAAAGTTAGTTACCGGCGCTGTGTTGTTGCTGGGATTGAAAATTGCCAGACCCTGTTAACTCCCAGGGACTGATCAGGTTATTTTAATCCTTGATTTCATACAGGGTGGAATCTGGGTGTGGCTGTGCTCCTTGTCTGGGGGCTGGGGGGAGGAGTCTTACTCTCTGGAGAGAATGGCTGCCCCAGTCCTGGGCTCAGGGTTGTCTCAGCACTCAATTCGCTGCCACCCCTCCCGGCCCCCCTTCTATCCTCAGTCTCTCCCCAGATTCCACTCCTCTGCACACTCTCCCTCTCTTCAGCACAGGTGAGTGTCTGTATCCGAAATGTCCCATGAACAGGATTCAGTAAAAACAAACAAACAAACGCTGGCTGTGGAAATGGGAAAGGCTTGGTTTCTGTAAGCTTCTTCTCTTACCGGGACTGCATGGTCTGGTCAGCTCTTCAGGCTGCCCCCTTTAGGCTCAGTCCTCGGTGATCACAGAACCCAGCTCTCAATTCCCCCGCTGGCGTCAGGAATCCCGTGGTTCTCCTTTCCCCTGTCAGGGGCTGTGCCTGTCCCAAGGGACGGGGCTGTCTGCCACGCGGTCTCCCTCTGACTCTCTGGGCTCAGAGGTCTGGCAATCTTTCCTGCCCAAATCCCTGGGTTTTTTTTACCTTTCCAGGGGAGTTCTGCTCTTCCCGGCTGCAAACCGTCTCACCAGCTGAGCAATTTCGCCAATTCGGGGTGGATGTTACTAGTTTCAGCTGCTCACTCCATTTGCTCCAGTACACGACCTGGGACGTGTCTGCCTATACCTCTGCCATCTTCCCGACTCTCCTACCTTTCAATAATAATTTTAAACGTAAACGGACTAAATGCTCCAATCAAAAGACATCGTGTGGCTGAATAGATAAAAAGACATGACCCATATATATGCTGTCTACAAGAAACCCATCTCAGAATAAGGGACTCACACAGACTGTAAGTGAAGGAATGGAAAAATATCTTTCGGGCAAAGGGAAATGAAAAAAAAAAAAAAAGCTGGGGTGGCAATACTTATATCGGACAAAATAGACCTCAAAGTGAAGGCCATAACAAGAGATAAGAAAGGCCACTTCACAATACTAAAGAGATCTATACAACCAGAGGCTATAACCCTGATAAACATATCTGCACCCAATGCAGGAGCAACCAAATACATAAAAATACTCCTGGAAGATATCAAGGGAGTGATTGGATACAATACAATCATAGTAGGGGACCTAAACACACTACTGACATCATTGGATAAATCCTCTAGACAAAAAGTCAGCAAAGAAACAACAACCCTAAATGAGTCAGTAGGTCAGATGGACTTAATTGACATCTTCAGAACATTTCACCCCAAAGCCACGGAATATACTTTCTTCTCAAGTGCACATGGGACATTTTCAAAAATAGATCATATATTGAGTCACAAACAAAGTCTACCCAAATTCAAGAAGATTGAAATCATACCAAGCATCTTCTCAGACCACAATGGCATAATATTAGAAATAAACTACAATAAAAACCATCCAAAAAACTCAAACATTTGGAAGCTGAATAGCATGCTACTAAATAATGATTGGGTTACCAATGAGATCAAAGAAGAAATTAAAAACACCCCAGAAGATAATGAAAATAGAAGCACAACAATCTAAAATCTATTGGACACAATGAAAGCTGTCCTGAGAGGGAAGCTTATAGCTCTACCAGCCAACCTCAAAAAACAAGAAAAAAATGATAGTAAATCATCAAACTCTACAACTCAAAGAATTAGAAAGAGGGAGAAACCAAGATGGTGGCGTAAGTACACACAGGAAATTGCTGCCTCCCACTACAACTTCAAAAATACAACTAAAAGACAAAATGGACATCATCCAGAACCACAGGAAGGCCGGCTGAGTGGAAATTCAACAACTAGAAGGAAAAAGAAAAACACACTGAGACTCAGAGGAGGTGCGGAAGTAAAGTGCAGAGCTACGGAGGCACACGCAGCAAGGGCTGACAACTGAGGACACGGCTGTATTTCTGAATCGGGAGGGAGTCACAAGCCCCCGACTGCTCTGAACTCCCTTTCTGGGAAGTCTCGGGGGACCCAGACTCATATGGGGAGAAACTGGACTGTCTGGCAGCATGCAGAACTTGGAACTAGAGGGTGGATTTCTCTCAGAGGTGCTTGAAGCGTTTACCTGGACACTGAGATATGGGGCTTCTTAGGGCTGGGCTGAGGATCAACCATAGCTGTTTGCTCTGCCCTGTTGATTCCCTGAGACCCAGCCCCACCCAAGCTGAGGCAAAGGCATTTGCATATGAATGCCCTGGCCCTTTGCAATCTGAAAATTACCTAACAAACTGCAGTTGGGCCAGACAGACCCAGAACTTCCAAGAGAAGGCCCAATGCCCCACAGCAGCTTGCATTGTTTCACAGCTGGGCCTCATCTGGGCACGTCCAAACCCCAAACAAGGAAGGGGAATATGCAAATTTCTTCGTAGCTCCTGCTGGGTAGCCTCAGGAAGAGGCTAAATTAGTACCTCCTTAGATGCAAGAGCCAATGTACCCAGTGGTCACAGTGGGACCATCCAGATTACAACTCCTCAGATCCATAAGGGACACACTCAGGTGGCAGACTCAGTGAGCACCAAATCCCCACTGAAGCAAGTCTTGCCCCATAAGAGTGTCTTCAGCACAAAAGTTCTCCCACCATAGACACAGCTGATTCTCACAGTCAATTGGCCTGGAGGTAAATTCCTCCCAATGATACCTACAACAATCAAGGCTTAACTACAACAAGACTGTGCACAAAACCCACAAAGGTGTGCACCAAGAGTGTCCACCTCAGGTAATTGGGGAAGCTGAACCACTGGGCCCTATTGGACACCTAGCACACAAAGCCACTCTACCAACACAGGGAAGCATAAAAAATGTGGAGACAAAGAAACTGGTCACAAATGACAGAAATGGAGGAAAGAAAACTACTGGATATAGAGTTCCAAACCATGGTTCTAAGGTTTTTCAAGAATTTTCTAGAAACCGCCATTAATTTAGGGAGCCCCTCGAGGATATGAAAAAAAAACCAACAAGAAATTAAGCATACGCTGACTAAAATAAAGGATTATATACAGAGATCCAACAGCAGATAAGAGGATCCCAAGAATAAAGTCAAAGATTTGAAATACGAAGAAGCAAAAATTACCCAACCAGAAAAGAAAAAAGAAAAAAAGAATCCAAAAATATGAAGACAGTGTAAGGAGCCTCTGGGACAACTTCAAGCATACCAACATCCGAATTATAGGGGTGCCAGAAGAAGAGAGAGAGCAAGATATTGAAAACCTATTTGAAGAAATAATGACAGAAAACTTCCCCTACCTGCTAAAAGAAATAGACTTACAAGTCCAGGAACCACAGAGAACTCCAAACAAAAGGAATCCAAAGAGGACACATCAGAATTAAAATGCCAAGGGTAAAAGACAAAGAGAGAATCTTAAAAGCAGCAAGAGAAAAACAGTTACCTACAAGGGAGTACCATACGACTGTCAGCTGATTTCTCAACAGAAACTATGCAGCCCAGAAGGGAGTTGCAAGAAATATTCAAAGTGATGAATAGCAAGAACCTAAAACCAAGATTACTTTATCTAGCAAAGCTATCATGTAGAATTAAAGGTTAGATAAAGGGCTTCACAGATAAGAAAAAGGTAAAGGAGTTCATCACCACCAAACCAGTATTATATGAAATGCTGAAAAGTATTCTTTAAGAAGAGGAAGAAGAAAAAGTTAAAGATAAAAATTATGAACAGCAAATACATAACTATCAACAAGTGAATCTAAAAATCAAGTGAATAAAAAATCTGATGAACAGAGTAAACTAGTGAATATAATAGAACCAGGGGCATAGAAAGGGAGTGGGCTGACAATTCTTTGGGGGAAAGGGGTGTGGAGGTGCAGGAAGAGGCTGGACAAAAATCGTACACCTATGGATGAGGACAGTGGGAAGGGTAAGGGCAGAGTGTGGGGTGGGAACTGGGTGGAGGAGAGCTATGGGGGGGGGGGAAGAGGAACAACTGTAATAATATGAACAATAAAGATTTACTTAAAAGAAAAAAGAAAGTATTAGAAAGAGAGCAACAAGAAAAGCCCAGAGTGAGAAAAAGGAAGGAGTTAATAAAGATCAGAGCAGAAATAAATGACAGAGACAAAAAAAAAAACACAATACAAAAGATCAATGAAACCAAGGGCTGGTTCTTTGAAAGGTTAAACAAGATTGATGAGCCTCTAGCCAGGCTCACCAAGAAGCAAAGATAGAGGACTCAAATAAATAAAATCAGAAATGAAAGAGGCAAAATAACAACAAACCACATAGAAATTCAAAGAATTATTAAAAAATACTATTAACAACTCTACTCCAACAAACTTGACAACCTGGAGGAAATGGACATATGCCTAGAAAAATACAATCTTCCAAAATTCAATCCAGAAGATTCTAATAATCTCAATAGGCCAACAACTATGGAAGAAATTGAAGCAATGATCAAAAAGCTGCCAGCAAACCAAAGCCTGGGGCCAGACGGCTTCACAGGGGAGTTTTACCAAACATTCAAGGAAGAACTAAAACCTATCCTCCTCAGACTATTCCAAAAATACTCAAGAAAAAGGACCACTTCCCAGCTCATTCTATGAAGCCAGCACCACCCTACTACCAAAACCAGATAAAGACAACACAATGAAAGGGAATTGTAGGCCAGTATCTCTCATGAACATAGATAGCAAAATCCTCAACAAAATTCTAGCAAATCGGATCTAGCAATACATCAGAAAGATCATATACCATGACCAAGTAGAATTTATCCCAGGGATGCCTGCATGGTACCATATCTGCAAATCAATAAACGTGATACATCCCATAAACAAATTAGAGATAAAAATCACATGGTCATATCAATTGATGCAGAAAAAGCATGTGACAAAATCCAGCACTCTTTCTTGATAAGAACTCTCAGCAAAGTAGGAATAGAAAGATCATACCTCAACATAATAAAAGCCATATATGACAAACCAACAGCCAACATCATAATCAATAGTCATAAACTAAAACCATTTCCCCTAAGAACAGGAACAATACAAGGATACCCCTTCTCACCACTCCTGTTCAACATAGTTCTGGAAGTACTAGCCATTCTGATCAGACAAGAAGAAGAAATAAAATACATCCAAATTGGAAAAGAAGTAAAACTGTCGTTATTTGCAGATGACATGATACTGTACATAGAGAACCCTAAAGACTCCATCAAAAAATTATTAGACTTAATAAATGAATTCTGCCATGTAGCAGGATACAAAATTAATGCCAAGAAATCTAAGGCATTTCTTTACACCAAGAGTGAACTTACAGAAAGAGAGACTAAAAGAGCAATCACATTTACCATCGCACACAAAAAAATTAAGATACATAGGAATAAACCTAACTAAGGAGGTGAAAGACTTATATGCAAAAAACAACAGGACACTGAAAAAAGAGATACAGGAAGACATAAACAGATGGAAGAACATACCATGTTCATGGATTGGTAGAATCAACATCATCAAAATGTCCATACTACCCAAAGCAATCTATAGAGTCAATGCAATTCCCATTAAAATATCAATGGCATATTTCAGAGATCTAGAATGAACATTCCAAAAATTAATCTGGAATTAAAAAGACCTCAAATAGCTGCAGCAATCCTGAGAAAGAAGAACAAAGTAAATGGGATCTCAATACCAGTTATCAAGCTGTATTACAAAGCCACTGTTCTTAAAACAGCTTTGCACTGGCACAAGAACAGACATATAGATCAATGGAATAGAATAGAGAACTCAAAAATCGACCCAAACCACTATGCCCAATTAATATTCGACAAAGGAGGCAAGGGCATACAATGGAGTCAAGACAGTCTCTTCAATAAATGGTGTTGGGGAAATTGGACAGATACATGCAAAAAGATGAAACTGGACCACCAACTCACACCATACAAAAAAATAAACTCAAAGTGGATAAAAGACTAAAACGTAAGACGGGAAACCATAAAAATACTATAGGAATCCACAGGCAATGAAATTGCAAACACATGCCGAAGGAATTTCTTCTATGGTACTGGTCCTAGGGCAATGGAAACTAAAGAGAAAATAAACAAATGGAACTACATCAAAATGAAAAGCTTTGGCACAGCATAGTAAACCATAAACAAAACAATAAGAAAGCCTACTGCATGGGAGAACATATTTGCCAATCATATCACCGATAAGGTTTTAATCTCCAACATGTACAGGGAACTCATACAACTTAACAAAGGGTAGATAAACAATCCAATCAAAAATGGGCAAAGGACCTAAATAGACACTTTTCAAAAGAGTACATACAGAAGGCCAAAAGACATATGAAAACATGCTCAAAGTCACTAATTATACAAGAGATGCAAATCAAAATGACTATATGGTATCATTTCACACCTGTCAAAATGGCTATCATCAACAAATCAACAAACAACAAGTGTTGGAGAGGATGTGGAGGAAAAGGAACCCTTCTGCACTGCTGGTGGGAATGCAGAATGGTGCAGTCACTGTGGAGAACAGTTTGGAGTTCCCTCAAAAAACTAAAAATGGAACTTCCATTTGACCCAGTGATCCCACTTCTAGGAATATATCCCAAGTATCCAGAAACACCAATTAGAAAGGAGATATGCACCCCTATGTTCATAGCAGCGCTATTCAGCTAAGATTTGGAAACAGCCTAAGTGCCCATCAGCAGCTGAGTGAATTAAGAAACTGTGGTACATCTACACAATGGAATACTAAGCTGCTGTAAAAAAGAAGGAATTCTTACCATTTTCAACAGCATGGATGGAACTGGAGAGCATTATGCTAAGAGAAATAAGCCAGTCAGAGAAAGATAACTACCACATGATCTCACTCATTTGTGGAATATAGAGGACAACATAGACTGATGAACAGGGACAGATCTAGAGACGAAGAAACAGTGATCAGACTGTCAATTACTGGAGGGAAATTAGGGGAGGGTGGGGGTAAGGGGAAGAGATCAACCAAAGGACTTGTATGCATACATATAAGTCAAACCAATGGATACAGACAACAGGCGGATGATAGCATAAGGAGGGGGGGAGGTTGGGGATTAAAGGGGGGATTAGGACACATTTGTAATACCTTAACAAATAAAGAAATTAAAGATAAAAAAGAACTCAATGGAAAGCATCAACAGTAGACTAGAAGAAGCAGAGGACCACATCAGTGAGCTAGAAGACAAGGTAGGAAAAAATACCCAAGCAGAGCAGCATCTAGGAAAAAAACCTTAAAAAACAGGAGGAGAGCCCAAGGGAACTTTGAGACAACACAAAACAAAACAACATCCGCATAATAGGGGTACCAGAAGCAGAGGAAACCGAACAAGGACTAGAAAACTTGTTTGAAGAAATAATGACAGAAAACTTCCCTGATATAGGAAAGAAAAACTCACACAAATCCAAGAAGCTCACAGAGTCCCAAACAAAATGAACCCCAAAAGACTGACACCAAGGCACATTATAATTAAATTGGCAACAACCAATGACAAAGTAAGAATCTTAAAAGTGGCCAGAGAAAGGCAGAAATTTACCTGCAAAGGATCCCCCATCAGACTACCAAATGACTTCTCAACAGAAACACAACAGGCAAGAAGGGAGTGGAATGAAATACACAAAGTCCTGCAAAGTAAGGGTCTGAATCCAAGAATACCATACCCAGCAAGGCTATCATTCAAAATTGAAGGAGAAATAAGAAGTTTCACAGATAAAAGAAAAAATGACTGAGGGTGTTTATTACCACCAAACCATCAATGCAAGAAATGCTAAAGAGTCTGCTGTAAAAAGAAATAGGAAACGAAGAAGGAACACAGGCGTAAAGAATTAAAAAGATGATAAACAAGAACCTATCAATAATTACTTTAAATGTTAATGGATTAAATGCCCCAATCAAAAGACATAAGGTAGCCAAATGGATGAGAAAACAAGACCCATATATTTTCTTTCTACAAGAGACCCACTTCAGAACAAAGGATTCACACAGACTGATAATGAAGGGGTGGAAAAATTTTTTTCAAGCAAATGGAAATGAGAAAAAAGCTGGGGTAGCAATACTTATATCAGACAAATTAGATCTCAAAGTGAAGGACATAACAAGAGATAAGGAAGGCCACTACAAAATACTAAAGGGAGCAATCCAACAAGAAGAAATGACTCTGGTAAACATATATGCACCCAATACAGGAGCACCCAAATATATTAAAAAAAAAAAAACCTTTGGAGGATATCAAGAAAGAGATTGATAATAATACAGTCATAGTAGGGGACTTTAATACCCCTCTAACACCACTGGATAAATACTCTAAACAAAAATCAGCAAAGAAACATCAATCCTAAATTATGCACTAGACCAGATGGAATTAATTGACATCTTCAGAACATTTCACCCCAAAGCCACAGAATATACATTCTTCTCAAGTGCACATGGGTCATTTTCAAAGATAGACCACATATTGTGTCACAGGCAAAGTCTTTTCAAATTCAACTAGATAGAAATCCTATCAATCACCATCTCAGACCACAATGGCATAAAACTGGAAATCAACATCAATAAAAACAATTAAAAAAATCAAACACCTGGAGGCTAAATAGCATGCTATTAAACAATGATTGGGTTACCAGAGAGATCAAAGAAGAAACAAAAAGCATCATGGCGAGGAAAGGAAGATGGAGGCTGGCAAGAAGGAGGTGAAGGAGAGGATGTGAGTGGGTGAGAGGGTGAAGGGAGAGTGTGTGGATGTGTGTGGTGTGTGTGTGTGAGTGAGTGAGGGACAGTTAAATCCAACAAGAGTAGCAGGGGATGGCAGACCAGACTCTCCTGGACAGGGAGCACCTACTATCACTGCGGACACTCCCGGAGCTGTAGGACCCAGGCGTGGAGCCCATGCCATCTTAAAGGGGACAGCAGCCTCGTCTAGGAACTCATCAACACCACCACCCAGACAGCCCTTGGACACTGCCCGCAACCCGGCAGCCACTCCAGCCAAAATCTTGCAGCCACACTCGCAGACTCTGAGATCCTAGGACCTCAACCTCCAAAGGACCACTGCTCCTGCAGCAGCAAGTGCAGCTTCCCCCTCTGCAGTGGCAGACCTCCAGGAAACACATTCACACGTTTCCAGTGTACAAGCCTCTGGAGCCCACCACCCCACAGGCAGCCCCTGGGAGCCACAGCAAACACCCACTGAGTGTGATACTGTGCAAATGGGGGTGCACTGCCCCACAGTAAAAATATTGAATTCAGTCTTCCTGAAAAACTGCCCACAGACACTGTCACACAACCTCAGTGCCAGGGCCCCTCAGAGTGAGTCAGAACTCTGCGCCCAAATGCACCAGAGATACGCATTTCCAGCTGGCAGTGTCCGGAACCCACCACCCCACAGGCAGCCCCTGGGAGCCGCTGCGAGCCCCCCACTTGGTGCAATATTGTACAGACAATGGTGCACTTCCCCACAGTAGAAATTCTGAATTCATTCTCCTGAATAACTGCCAATAGACACTGTCACAAAACTTCAGTGCCAGGGCCCTTCAGGGTGCATCAGAGCTCCACTCTGCAAACGCACCAGACACACATTTCCAGATGGCTGGTGTCTGGAGCCCACCACCCCACAGGCAGCCCCTGGGAGCCGCTGCGAGCCCCCCACTTGGTGCAATATTGTACAGACAGTGGTGTACTGTCTCACAGTAGAACTTCTAAATTCACTCTCCTGAATAACTGCCAATAGACACTGTCAAACAACTTCAGCGCCAAGGCCCCTCAGGGTGCATCAGAGCTCCATGCTGCAAATGTGCAGCCACAGAAGCACGTTTCTAGCAGGCAGGAATCTGGAGCTCACCACCCCACAGGCAGATCTCAGGAGCCACTGCAAGACTCACTGGGTGTGATATTGTGCAAACGGGGGCCACTGCCCCACATCAGAAATTCTAGATTGACTCTTCCTGAATAACCGCCCACAGACACTGTCACACAACTTCAGCGCCAGGGACTATCAGAGAATGTCAGAGCTCTGCATCGCAAAGGCCTCCTGAGACCACTGGTCCACAGGTGTGCTCTTATCCAAACAAGGGTGCACTGCCTCAGCAGTAGAAATTCTGAATACCCTCAACCTGGATACCTGGATACAGATGCCTCAATCACTTGGCTTCAACCAGGGCCTTTCAGTGTGCGCCAGGGCTCTGCTCTGGCAAGCACGCCATGGGTGTCCCTATGAGCTGCCACTGGGAGAATGTGTATGCAACCACAGGCCCAGCAGCAAAACGTGAGTCTTTTCACCCTATAGCTACAGAGCTCAGGACACAACAGTCATGCCTTTCCAGTGTGCAGGACTCCTGAGCACCACCACCCCGACAGGCAGCTCCTAGGTACCTCCGTGAGCCCTTGCTGGGCACGTGCAATTTCAACCAAAGATGCAAGGCAGCAAAAAGTGGAACATCCCCCTCCCTGGCTGCTGACATCTGGACACCAAAGTTGCACCTTTCCAGCTTGCAGGCCTACATCAAGAAAACCCAAATAACTCAAGTAGGGAGCTAGACTAGATTACCAAGCTCAGGAGATCTGAGAGATCACACCAGCAGCATCATCCTCAAAAGAACCAGGGTAGCAAAACAGTCAGATCTAGGACACAGAAACAATTAAAACATTAAAGCAAAACATGGAGAGACAAAAAAGCAATCCCCAAAGGAAAGAAAAAAAGGAATCACCAGAAAGGGAGATAAATGAAACTGAGACAAGTAACTTCTCAAAGAAAGAATTCAGAGTAAAGGTTATAAGAATGCACAAACAGCTGGATGACAAATACACACAAGTCAATGACAAATACACAAAACCCAATGAGTATTATAAGGAGCTGAATGAGAATGTCACCAATATGAAAAGGAATCAAGAAGAAATGAACAATGACATAGCTGCAATAAAGAACACAATGGAAGGTTTAAATAGTAGACTAGAAGAGGCTGAGGACCACACCAGTGAGCTAGAAGACAAGGTAGGAAAAAACAAAAACACAGAAGCAACTGAAAAGAAAATTTAAAAAGCAAGAGGAGAGCCTAAGGGGGCTTTGGGACAAGACAAAAGGAAAAAATATTCCCATTATAAGGGTACCAGAAGGAGAGGAACAGAAGCAAGGAATAGGAAACCTCTTCAGAGTAATAATGACAGAAAACTTCCCCAATATTGGAAAGACAAAAGCTACACAAATCCAAGAAGCACATAGAGTCCCAAACAAGATGAAACCAAAAAGACCAACACCAAGACACATTATAATTAAATTGGAAAACATCAATGACAAAATATGAATCTTAAAATCTGCCATAGACAAAAAGTTACATACAAGGGATCTCCCATTAGAATATCGATGGATTTCTCAACAGAAACACACCAGGCTAGAAGGGAATGGAATTAAATATACAAAGTGATGCAAACCAAGGAACTGAATCCCAGAATACTATACCCAGCAAGGCTATCATTCAAAATTGAAGGTGGAATCAGGAGCTTCACAGGCAAAAAAGGACTAAGAGTTTACTACCACCAAGCCAGCAATGCAAGAAATGCTAAAGGGACTGCTATAAAAAGAAGAAACAAAAAGGCAAGAAGAAACACAAATATTAAGAATAAAAATGATGACAACCAAATACTTATTAATATTAACATTAAACATAAATAGATTAAATGCCCCAATCAAAAGACAAAGGGTAGCTGAATGGATAAGAAAACACGACCCATATATTTTCTTTCTACAAGAGACCCACCTCAAAACAAAGGATTCACAAACATTGACAGTGAAGGAATGGAAAAAAATTTTTTAGGCAAATGGAAATGAGAAAAAAGCTGGGGTTGCAATACTTATATCTGACAAAATAGACCTCAAAGTAAAGGCCATAATAAGAGATAAGGAAGGCCACTACATAATACTAAAGGGAGAAATCCAAAAAGAAGATATAACTCTGGTAAACATATATGCACCCAATACAGGAGTATCCAAATATATAAAATAACTTCTGGAAGATATCAAGGGAGAGATTGATAGTAATACAGTCATAGTAGGGGATGTTAATACCCCACTGACATCACTGGATAAATCCACTAAACAAAAAATCAGCAAGAAAATAGCAATCCTAATGACTCACTATATAAGATGGACATAATTGACTTCAGAATATTTCAGCCCAAATCTGCATAATATACATTAATCTCCATTTAACATGGAACATTTTCAAAGATAGACCACATATTAGGACACAGGTAAAGTCTCTTCAAATTCAAGAGGATAGAAATCATAACAAGCATCTTCTCAGATCACAGTGGCATAAAACCAGAAATCAACTACATTAAAAACAATGGAAAAAAATCAAACACTTGGAGGCTAAATAGCATGCTATTAAACAATGATTGGGTTACCAAAGAGATCAAAGAAATAAAAAGCATCCTGGAAACAAATGACAATGAAAACACAACAATCCAAAATCTATGGGACACAATGAAAGCAGACCTGATAGGGCAGTTCATAGCTCTACAGGTCTACTTCAAAATAAACAAGAAAAACGAGTAATAAATTATCTAACCTTGCAACTTAAAGAATTAGAAAGAAAGCAACAAGAAAAGCCCACAGAATCCAGAAGGAAGGAAATAATAAAGATCAGAGCAGAAATAAACAATATAGAGACCAAAAAAACAATGCAAAGTATCAATGAAACCAAGAGCTGGTTCTTTGAAAGGATAAACAATATTGATGAACCTCTTGTCAGGCTCACCAAGAAACAAAGAGAGGACCCAAATAAAGAAAATCACAAATGAAAGAGGTGAAGTAAACACTGATATACAAAGGATTGAAAAAAAATACTATGAACAACTCTACTCCAACAAACTGCACAACCTCAACAAAATGGACACATTCCTAGAAAAATACAAGCTTCCAAAACTCAACCACGAAGAATTAAAAACCTGAATAGGCCAATAACTACTGATGAAATTGAAACAGTAATCAAAATGTTTCCAGCAAACAAAAGCCCTGGACCAGATGGCTTCACAGGGGAGTTTAACTGAATATTCAAAGAAGAACTAAAACCAACCCTTCTCAGAATATTCCAATAAATTCAAGAGGAAAGCACACTTCCAAGCTCGTTCTATGAAGCCAGCATTACCCTAATCCCAAAACCAGATAAAGACACCACAAAGATAGAGAATTACTGACCAATATCCCTGATGAACATAGATGCTAAAATCCTCAACAAAATTTTAGCAAACCAGATCCAGCATTACATTAGTAAGATCATGCATCATGACCAAGTGGGATTTATCCCAGGGATGCAAGGCTGCTACAATATCCTCAAATCAATAAACGTGATACACCATATAAAAAAATTGAGAGAAAAAATCACATAATCATATCAATTCATGCAGAAAAGGCATTTGGAAAAGTCCAACGCCCTTTTCTGATAAAAAGCCTCAGCAAAGTGGGAATAGAAGGATGATATCTAAACATGAAAAAAGCCATATATGAAAAACCTACAGCCAATATCATACTCAACGATCAAAAACTAAAACCATTTCTCTTATGAACCAGAACAAGACAGGGCTGCCCACTCTCACCATTCCTGTTCAACATAGCACTGGAAGTACTAGCCCTTGCGATCAGACAAGAAGAAGAAATAAAAGGTATCCAAATTGGAAAAGAAGCAGTAAAATTGTATTTATTCGCAGATGACTTGATACTGTACATCGAAAACCCTAAAGACTCCATCAGAATATTATTAGGATTGCCGAAACCGGTTTGGCTCAGTGGATAGAGCATCGGCCTGTGGACTGAAAGGTCCCGGGTTCGATTCCGGTCAAGGGCATGTACCTGGGTTGTGGGCACTTCCCCAGTGGGGGATGT
Organism: Myotis nattereri; assembly: GCF_964212035.1. Lineage (NCBI taxonomy): Eukaryota > Metazoa > Chordata > Mammalia > Chiroptera > Vespertilionidae > Myotis > Myotis nattereri. The sequence continues at coordinate 46,785,919 of NC_138078.1, forward strand.
GCAGGAGGCAGCTGATCGATGTTTCTCATCAATGTTTCTAAGTCTCTATCTCTCTCTCTTCCTCTCTGTAAAAAATCAATAAAATATATTAAAAAAATAAAAAGAAAATTATTAGGATTAATAAATGAATTCAGCAATGTAGCAGGATACAAAATTAATGCCAAGAGATCGATTTAATTTTTATACACTAAGAATGAACTTACAGAAAGAGAGATAAAAAAAAACACACACACACAACAATCCCATTTACCATTGCAAACAAAAACTAAGATACTTAGGAATAAACTTAACTAAGGAGGTAAAAGACCTATACTCAGAAAACTACAAACATTGACAAAAGAGACAGAGGAAGACAAACAGATGGAAATACATACCATGTTCATGGATTGGTAGAATCAACAACATTAAAATTTCCATACTACCCAAAGCAATCTATAAATTCAGTGCACTCCCCATTAAAATACCAATGGCATATTTCACAGACCTAGAAGGAACGCTCCAAAAATTTATCTGGAATAAAAAAAGACCCTGAATATCTGCAGCGATATTAGGAATGAAGAACAAAGTAGGAAGGATCTCAATTCCAAATATCAAGCTGTATTACAAAGCCACTTTTCTCAAAACTTCCTGGTACTGGCTCAAAAACAGGCATACAGACCGATGGAGGAGAATAGAGAACCCAGAAATTGACCCGAATCATTATGCTCAATTGAAATGTGACAAAGGAAGGAAGAACATACAACGGAGTTATGACAGTCACTTCAATCAATGGTGTTGAGAAAATTGGACAGATACATGCAAAACAATGAAACTAGACCACCAACTTACATCATTCATAAAAATAAACTCAAAGTGGATAAAGGACTTAAATGTAAGGTGGGAAACAATTAATATACTCAGGAATCCAAAGGCAACAAAATCTCAGACATATGCCAAAGCAATTTCTTCACCGATATAGCTCTTAGGGCATTGGAAACTAAAGAGAAAGTGAACAAATGGTACTACATCAAAATAAAAAGCTTCTGTACATCAAAATACACAATAAACTAAAGAATAAGAACGCCCACTGCACAGGAGAACATATTTGCCAATGTTATCACTGATAAGGGTTTAATCTCCAACATTTATAGGAAACTCATAAAACTTAACAAAAGGAAGATAAAAAATTCAAACAAAAAATGGGAAAAGGACCTAAATAGTCACCTTTCAAAAAATGACATTCAGAAAGCCAAGAGATAAATGAAAACATGCTCAAAGTCACTAATCATCTGAGAGATGCAAATCAAAACAACAATGAGGTACCATTTCACACCTGTCAGAATGGCTATCATCAACAAATCAACTAACAACAAGTGCTGGAGAGGATGCGGAGAAAAAGGAACCCTCCTGCACTGCAGGTGGGAATGCCGACTGGTGCAGCCACTATGGAAGATGTTATAGAGTTTCCTCAAAAAATTAAAATGGAACTCCCATTTGACCCAGTAATCCAACTTCTAGGAATATATACCAAGAAACCCGAAAAACAAATCAGAAAGGATATATTCATCCATATGTTCATAGCAGCACAACTTACCACAGCTAAGGTTTGGAAACAGACTATATGCCCATCAACAGATGAATGGATTAGAAAACTGTAGTACATCTACACAATGGAATACTACGCTGCTATAAAAAAGAAGGAATTCTTACCATTTGCCACAGCATGGATGGAACTGAAGAGCATTATGCTAAGTGAAATATACCAGTCAATGAAAGAAAAATATCACATGATCTCACGCATTTATGGATAATAAATACCATTATAAACTGATGAGCAATAATAGATACAGAGGCAGAGCAGCATCAAACACTGTCAAACTACAGTGGGAAGGCCGGGGAGCCTTGAGGGGTTGTAAGAGATCAACTGAAGGACTTGTATGCATGCTTATAAGCATAACCAATGGACACAAGACACTGGGGCGTAGGGGAGGCCAGGGGAAGATTAAGGGGGGGGAAAAGGAGACATATGTACTACTCTTCATAACACTTTAAGCAATAAAAAAAAATTAAATAAAAAAGCATCATGGCAACAAACGACAATGAAAATACAACAATCTAAAATCTATGGGACACAATGAAAGCAGTGTTGAGAGGGAAGTTCATATCTCTATGGGCCTGCCTCAAAAAACAAGAAACAATGGTAATAAATTATCTAACCCTACAACTCAAAGATTAGAAAGAGAGCAACAAGAAAAGCCTAGCATAAGCAGAAGGAAGGAAATAATACAGATCAGAGCAGAGATAAATGATGTAGAAACCAAGAAAATCAATACAAAAGATCAACAAAACCAAGAACTGGTTCTTTGAAAGGATAAACAACATTGATGAATCTCTAGCCAGGCTCACCAAGAAGCAAAGAGAGCAGACCCAAATAAACAAAATCAGAAATGAAAAAGGTGAAATAAAATCCGGTCCCACAGAAAACAAACAATTATGAAAAAATACTATGAACAACTCTATTCCAACAAAATGGGCAACCTAGATGAAATAGACATATTCTTATAAAAATACAAGCTCTCAAAACTCAACCAAGAAGACTCAAAAATTTTCAATAGGTAGATAACTACTGAATAAATTGAAACAGTGATCAAGAACTTTCCAGCAAACAAAAGCTTGGTCTGGATGGCTTTATAGGGGAGTTCTACCAAGCATTCAAAGAAGAACTATAACCTATCCTACTCAGACTATTCCAAAAAATTCAAGAGAAAAGCACACTTTCAAGCTCTTTCTATGAAGCCAGCTTTACCTTAATACAAAAACCAGATAAAGACACCAAAAAAGAGAAATACAGGCCAGTATCCTTGATGAACTTAGATGCTAAAATCCTCAACAAAATCCTAGTAAATTGGATTCAGCAATGTAATAGAAAGATCATAAACCATGACCAGGTGGGATTTATTCCAGTGATGCAAGGATGGTTCAATATCAGCAAATCAATAAATGTGATATAGCACATAAACAAACTGAGAGACAGAAAACACAAAATCATATCAATTGATGCAGAAAAAGCATTTGACAAAATCCAACACTCTTTCTTGATAAAAACGCTCAGCAAAGTGGGAATAGAGAGATCATACCTCAACATAATAAAGCCCTATATGACAAACCTACAGCCAACATCAACATCATACTCAATGGGCAAGAACTAAATACATTTCCCGTAAGAACAGGAACAAGACAAGGATGACCACTTTCACCACTCCTGTTTGACACACTACTAGAAGTACTAACCATAGCGATCAGACAAGAAGAAAAAATAAAAGGCATCCAACTTGGAAAAGAAGTAAAACTGTCCTTATTTGCAGACGACATGGTATGATACATAGAAAACCCCAAAGATTCCGTCAAAAAACTATTAGACGTAATAAATTAATTTGGCAATGTAGCAGGATACAAAATCAACACCCAGAAATCTATGGCCTTTTTATACACCAATAATGACCTCACAGATAGAGAAATGAAAAAACAAAACAAAACAATCCCATTTACCATTGCACCAAAAAAAATTAAGATACCTAGGAATACACTTAACCAAGGACGTCAAAGACTGATACTCAGAAAATTATGGGACATTCAAAAAAGAGATAGAGGAAGACATAAACAAATGGAAGAACATACCATGTTCATGGATTGGTAGAATCAACATCATTAAAATGTCCATACTACCTAAAGCAATGTAGATTCAATGCAAGACCTGTTAAAATACCAATGGCATATTTCAAAGATCTTGAACAAACTCTCCAAAAATTCATCTGGAAAACAAAAAGACCCCGAATAGCCACAGTTATCCTGAGAAAGAACAAAGTTGGAGGGATCACAATACCAGACATCAAACTATATTACCAAGCCACGGTTTTCAAAACTGCCTAGTACTGGAACAAGAACAGACATACAGACCATACGAACAGAATAGAGGACCCAAAAATTGACCCAAGACATTATACTCAATTAATATTCGACAAAGGAGGCAAGAACAGAAAATGAAGTCAAAACAGCCTCTTTAATGAATGGTGTTGGGAAATTTGGTCAGATACATCCAAAAAAAAATGAACCTAGATCACCAACTTACACCATACACAAAAACAAACTCAAAAAGGCTAAAGGACTTGAATGTAAGATCGGAAAATGGGAAACCATAAAAATCCTACAAGACTCCATAGGCAGCAAAATTGCAGACATATGTTGTAGCAATATCTTTACAGACACAAATCCTAGGGCAAGAGGGACTAGGGAGAAAATAAACAAATGGGATTACATCAAAATAAAAAAGCTTCTGCACAGCAAAAGAAACCATCCACAAAACAACAAGATGCCCACTGCATGGGAGAACATATTTGCCAATGTTATCTCCAATAAGGGTTTAATCTCCAACATTTATAGGGAACTCATACAATTCAACAAAAGGAAAACACAAAATCTAATCAAAAAATGGGAAAAAGGACCTAAATAGAATCTTTTCGAAAGAGGACACTCAGAAAACCAAGAGACACATGAAAACATGCTCAAAGTCACTAATTATCCCAGAAATGTGAATCAAAATGACAATCAGGCACCACCTCACACCTGTAAGAATGGCTATCATTAACAAATCAACAAATGACAAGTGCTGGAGTGGATGCGGAGAAAAAGCAACACTCCTTCACTACTGGTGGGAATGCAGACTGGTGCAGCCATTGTGGAAAACAGTACGGTGGATGGGAGGAAGAAAATGGCGGAGGTATAGACTGACGTGTCCCGTGCCTTGTCCTGGAACAGATAAGGGTGAGCGGCTGAAACAGGTAACATACAGCCCTAATGAGCAGAAGATATTCAGCTGGGAGACAGTTTACAGCCAGGAAAGACAGAGGACTCCCAGAGAAAGGGGACGGTTGGAGACTGAGGCTGAAATCTCTCCCAGAGCACAGGCTCAGCCGCAGAGAATGAGCCATCTTGAGTGGCTGTTATTGGGAGCGTATACGTCCAAAGACCCGGCATCCACGGCATCCAGAGATCGGCTACAAACCCAGAAACAATGGACCCAAAAACAGCGCGAATACATGAACTTAGAGGAACCCTGCTTCTCCCCACAGAAAGGTTAGATTTCCCCTAAAGGTGCGATTTGCAATTCAGGTTGGAGAGAAGAACGCGCACGTGCGGGGGAAATCTGAGCCCCACAAAGTCCACGGCCATTGGGGCCAGCATCATCCGCGAGTGTGGAAGGGCTCCCACAGGGCTGCTGGCAAAACGAATGTTAAAAATAAGCCCATCGCTGGACTGGGTGCAAAAAAGCAGCCTTGGATTTTGCCAGTGTGCCGGCTGCTTAGCACTGGGAAAGAGAAGGTGTGTGGAAGGGACTGCGCACAGAGCTGAAAGGTGGGGGGTTGTGAGTTCGCGCAACTTCTCAGGCTCTTGTTCTCTCTCTTCCCATTAAATCTTTGCATTTGATTATTAAACACAGTACATGGGATTGCCCAGTCGGGGTCACTTGCAGAGACTGCTGGGGAAAGTTGTTTTTGTTGAACCTGGGAAACAGAGCTGGAGTAACGATTAAAGAACAGGTTCTAGGACAGTTGACTCTCCCAAACCAGTTTTAAGTGCGATAGGGAAAATAAATCCAACTGCTGGATAGAGAGGACTTATAGCCTCAGAGGTCAATCCAGAAACACTGCCACCCAGGGGCTGATCCATGATCTGACTCTTCTGTAAATACAAATAAAGGCAGTCTGGGAAACAAATAATGGCCTGCCTTAAAATCAGGACTGTGGTTTACAACACGGAGGAACAGTGTATTGCAGGGAAATTCAACACTCTCCTGAATACCTGCAGGACTAAGGCATCCCAGAAAGAAGAGTAGAGGACCTGAAGCACCTTCACTACTGTACATTTTTATTTTTATTTTTAATTCTTTTGTCACTTTTTAATTAAGAAATTATTTTTTTCTTTTTTCATCACCTGATTTTACCTTTTTAATTAATACACTTTTATTTTTAACCAGTATTATTACTACTACCATTTTACCATTTTATAAAGTGTCATTTTATTTTCTCTTTATTTTATTTTGGGATTAGTGTTCTACATTCTATTTTCATAATTCCTTTAGCATCATTTTTCTCTACCCCAACTTTACCTTTATGCCAAAACTCTCTTCCTCACTTTTCCCCTTTTTTTGTCCTGTTTCTCTTACCCTATTCCTGCTTTAGATTTTCCCTATTCCTTCTTTTTACCCCTTGTCTAAATTTCACCCGACTTATATACCTATTTTCCAATCCCCTGCTCTAAATCCATATACACCTCTCTCTTATCTTTCTTCACTATCCAAACTTTTTTTTTCTTCTCTCTGTCATTTTGTTATGTTTGCTTGATTGTTGAGTATATTGGGTTTTTTATGCTTGTTTGTGAGATTGTTTTTCTTTCTATTTTTATTTTCCTGTTGGTTTTTTTCCCTCTGGTTATTTTGTGCTTCTGTTTTCCCTCGCCTTGCTTGATATTAGTGGTTGTTTTTAGTTTGCATTCATCTCAACGAATCTGCTGCTGGAATTGGTTGGGATTAGTGGCTGTGCTATTGAAGTTTTCTCCCCATATAAATAGTCTCTTCCCCTCTTCTATTTCATTCTCTCTCTTTTCTTTCTTATTTTTTTCCTCCCTTTTACCAATTCCATTTTTTCACTCCTTTTTTTTCCCTTTTCTCTTTTATCTTTTTATCTTCTTTCTTTCTTATCCCCTAATTCTCTTTGCTCGGGTGGTCACCTTTATTTGGGGTTATTAATATCCTTAATACATTTGTGTTCAGTGCCTTGTACGTTGTGCATTGTTGTGTTGTATTTTGTGCCTTTAAATCAACAGAGCAGAGAGAGAACTACATCTGGAGAAAAGAGATCATGGTGAAACAAAGAACCAGCCCGCGTATGAAAGAAAAACAAGCATCACCAGAAAAGGAAGTAAATGAAATGGAGGCAAGAAACCTGTCAGAGAAAGTATTTAGAGAAGTGGCCATCAGATGGATGAAAAGAATGGAAGACAAGTTCAACAATATGTGTAAGAACCAAGAGGAAATGAAGAAACACCAAAATGAAATGAAAAATGACATCACTGCTATAAAGAACTCAATAGAAATCATCAACAGTAGACTAGGAGAAGCAGAGGACTGCATCAGTGAGCTAGAAGGCAAGGTAGGAAAAAATACCGAAGCAAAACAGCTTTTAGAAAAAAAATAAATAAAAAGCAGGAGGAGAGCCTGAGAGAACTCTGGGACAACACGAAACGAAACAACATTCGAAAAATAAGGATGCCAGAGGGAGAGGAAACTGAGCAAGGAATAGAAAACCTGTTTGAAAAAATAATGTCAGAAAATTTCCCTGATATAGGAAAGAAAAAACTCACACAAATCCAAGAAGCTCACAGAGTCCCAAACAAAATGAACCCCAAAAGACCGACGTCAAGGCACATTATAATTAAATTGGCAACAACCAATGACAAGCAAGAATCTTAAAAGCAGCCAGAGAGAGACAGAAAGTTACCTACAAAGGATCCCCCATCAGACTAGCAACTGAATTCTCAACAGAAACACACCAGGCCAGAAGGGAATGGAATGAAATATACAAAGTCATGCAAACGAAGGGTCTGAATCCAAGAATACTGTACCCAGCAAGGCTATCAATCAAAATTGAAGGTAAAATCGGGAGCTTCATAGACAAAAAAGAACTACAGGAATTTATTACCACCAAACCAGCAATGCAAGCAGTGCTAAAGGGTCTGCTGTAAAAAGGAAAAATAGGAAATGAAGAAGGAACACACGGGTAAAGAATAAAAATGGTAAATGGTGTTGGGAAAATTGGACAGATGTATGCAAGAAAATGAAACTAGACCACCAACTTACACCATACACAAATATAAACTCAAAATCGATAAAGGACTTAAATGTACGACGGGAAACCATAAAAATACTAGAAGAATCCAAAGGCAACAAAATCTCAGACATACGCCGAAGCAATTTCTTCACTGATACAGCTCCTACGGCACTTGAAACTAAAGAGAAAATGAACAAATAGGGACTACATCAAATTAAAAAGCTTCTTCACAAAGAAAGAAACCATCAACAAAACAACAAGAAAATCCACTGTGTGGGAAAACATATTTGCCAATGTCATATCTGATAAGGGCCTAATCTCCAAAATTTATAGGGAACTCATACAACTTAACAAAAGGAAGATAAACAATCCAATCAAAAAATGGGCAAAGGACCTAAGTAGACACCTTTCAAAAGAGGACATTCAGAAAGCCAAGAGACATATGGAAACATGTTCAAAGTCACTAATTATCCGAGAGTTGCAAATCAAAACAACAATGAGGTACCATCTCACACCTGTCAGACTGGCTATCATCAACAAATCAACAAACGGCAAGTGCTGGAGAGGATGTGGAGAAAAAGGAATACTCGTGCACTGCTGGTGGGAATGCAGACTGGTGCAGCCACTATGGAAGACAGTATGGAGTTTCCTCAAAAAACTAAAAATGGAACTCCCTTTTGACCCTGTGATCCCACTTCTAGGAATATATCCCAAGAAACCAGAAACACCAATCGGAAAGGATATATGCACCCATATGTTTACAGCAGCACAATTCACCATAGCTAAGATCTGGAAACGGCCTAAGTGCCCATCAGTAGATGAATGGATTAGAAAACTGTGGTACATCTACACGATGGAATACTATGCTGCTGTATAAAAGAAGGAACTCTTACCATTTGCAACAGCATGGACGGAACTGGAGAGCATTATGCTAAGTGAAATAAGCCAGTCAATGAAGGAAAAATACCACATGATCTCACTCATTCATGGATAATAGAGACCATTATAAACTTTTGAACAATAATAGATACAGAGGCAGAGCTGCCTCAAACAGACTGTCAAACTGCAGCGGGACGGCCTGGGAGGGTTGGCTGGCAGAAGGGAGGGGGGCAAGAGATCAACTGAAGGACTTGTATGAATGCATATAAGCATAGCCAATGGACATAAGACACTGGGGGTTTGGGGAGGCCAGGGGATTGTCAAGGGCGGGGGGGAAAAAAGGACACATATGTAATACCCTTTGTAATACTTTAAGCAATAAAAAAAGAAAAAAGAAAAGAAAAGAAGAAATACCATGTTTTCCCTATCCCGGTCCTAACTTTCTATAAGGAGAATCTAGGCCCCTTTAAGCAGAGGAAGAAATATAACAAGAACACGATGAACCTAAGCCTTTGTTTAGGATGCCAGGCATGAAAGTTGCCAAAGAAGCCTACTAACTGGGAGAAAGAAAGTGGACTGTGACAGGGGCTTATCCATGAGGAGGTAGGCTAGTTGGTCAAGCATGATTCTCTGAAGAAGGGATTTTTCTTATGGATTAACAGCTATTGGGCAATTTGGGTTTATCAAGACAGCTGGAGAGGATCAGTTAGAGGCTACATTATGTGCAAACATGGATGTGAAGGAATAGCTGTGAAGGACAAGGACAGGCAAGGCCACTGTGGATGATGTCTAGGCCTTCAGGGTCCCTCATAGATGTGCCCTGGGCACTTACAAGTAGCAGGTCTAGCAGTCCTGGGCAGGTAGTACAACTTTTTCAAAGAGGTTCTGGTTATTTCCTTATAGCTGGGGGACTCAGGGGAGGGAATGGATAGCTTAAAGTATCTTGGAAAGTTGAGATTCCCTTGCACTTTTATCTGTACTCTCAAGAGACAATAGCACCACCATTCACAGCTAAAATGACAGGCAACATGGGAAATGACCCATTACCAATGCTTACTTCCAGGCCCTGTGCTACATCTGGGGCCAAAGTATGAGCAGTGCATTGTTATCTGTATCACTTTGTGTAGCAATAGTTTCACAATAAAGAGGTAAAAAAAAATGGTGACAAACAAGTATCTATCAATAATAACTTTAAATGTAAATGGATTAAATGCCCCAATCAAAATACATAGGGTAACTGAGTGGATAAGAAAACATGACCCATATATCGGCTGTCTACAGGAAACTCACCTCAGAAAAAAAGATGCACACAAACTGATGGTGAAGGGATGGAAAAAGGGTTTTTCGGTGAATGGAAGTGGAAAAAAAGCCGGGGTAACAATACTTATATCTGAGAAATTAGATCTCAAAGTGAAGGACATGAAAAGAGAAAAGGAATGCCACTTCATAATGCTAAAGGGAGCAATCCAACAAGAAGAAATAACTCTGGTAAACATATACACACCCAATATAGGAGCACCCAAATACATAATAAATCTTCTGGAAGAGATCAAGGGAGAGACTGACAGCAACACAATCATAGCAGGGGACTTTAACATCCCATTATCACCATTGGACAAATCCTCTAAACAAAAAATCAGCAAAGAAACATCAATCCTGAATGACACACAAGGTCAGATGGATTTAATTGACATCATCAGAACATTTCACTCAAAAGCCACAGAATATACATTTTTCTCAAGTGCACATAGGTCATTTTCAAAGATAGACCATATATTGGGTCACAGGCAAAGTCTCTTCAAATTCAAGAATATTGAAATCATATCAAGCATCTTCTCAGACCACAATGGCATAAAACTGGAAATCAACTACAATAAAAACAATCCAAAAAAATCAAACACATGGAGACTAAATAGCACACTATTAAACAATGACTGGGTTACCAGAGAGATCAAGAAGAAATAAAAAACATCATGGCAACAAACGAGAATGAAAACACACCAATCCAAAACCTATGGGACACAGTGAAAGCAGTCTTGAGAGGGAAGTTCATAGCTCTACAAGCCTACTGCAAGAAACAAGAAACAATGAGAATAAATTACCTAACTCTACAACTCAAAGAGTTAGAAAAAGAGCAACGAGAAAAGCCCAGTGTAAGCAGAAGGAAGGAAATAATAAAGATCAGAGCAGAGATAAATGACATAGAGTCCAAAAAAACAATACAAAACATCAACAAAACCAAGAGCTGGTTCTTTGAGAGGATAAACAAGATTGATGAACCTCTACCAGGCTCACCAAGAAACAAAGAGAGAGGACCCAAATGGACAAAATCAGAAATGAAAGAGGAGAAATAACAACAGACCACACAGAAATACAAAGTATTGTTAGAAAATACTATGAACAACTCTACTCCAAATAACTAGACAACCTGGAGGAAATGGACATATTCCTAGAAAAATACAACCTTCAAAAACTTAATCAGGAAGAAGTAAAAGTCTCAATAGGCCAATAACAATGGAGGAAATTGAAGCAGTGATCAAAAAGCTCCCAGCAAACCAATGCCCTGGGCCAGACGGCTTCACAGGGGAGTTTTATCAAACATTCAAGGAAGAACGAAAACCTATCCTCCTCAGACTATGCCAAAAAATTCAAGAAGAAGGAACACTTCCAAGCTCATTCTATGAAGCCAGCATCACCCTAATACCAAAACCAGATAAAGACAACACAATGAAAGAGCATTACAGGCCAATATCCCTCATGAACATAGATGCCAAAATCATCAACAAAATCCTAGCAAATCTGAGCCAGCAGTGCATCAGAAAGATCATACAACATGACCAAGTAGGATTTATTCCAGGGATGCAAGGATGGTATAATATCTGCAAATCAATAAACATAACACATCACATAAACACATTGAGAGGAAATAAAACACATAATCATATCAATTGATGCAGAAAAAGTTTTTGACAAAATTCAACACCCTTTCTTGATAAAAACTCTCAGCAAGATAGGAATAGAAGGATCATACCTCAACATAATAAAAGTCATATATGACAAACCCACAGCCAACATCACTATCAATGGGCAAAAACTAGAACAGTTCCCCCTAAAAACAGGAACAGGAGAAGAATGCCCTCTCTCACCACTCCTGTTCAACATAGTACTGGAAGTACTATCCCTAGAGATCAGACAAGAAGAAGAAATAAAAGGCATCCAAATTAGAAAAGAAGAAGTAAAACTGTCCTTATTTGCAGGTGACATGATACTCTACATGAAGAAACCTAAAGACTCCATCAAAAAATTATTAGTCTTAATAAATAAACTCAGAATGGATAAAAGACTTAAACGTAAGATGGGAAACCATAAAAATACTAGAGGAATCCACAGGCAGCGAAATCGCAACCATATGCCGAAGGAATTTCTTCTCTGATAATGCTCCTAGGGCAATGGAAACTAAAGAGAAAATAAACAAATGGGGCTACATCAAAATAAAAAGCTTTTGCACAGCAAAGGAAACCATCAACAAAACAATAAAAAGCCCACCGCATGGGAGAACACATTTGCCAATGATATCACTGATAAGGGTTTAATCTACAACATTTAGAGAGAACTCATGAAACTTAACAATAGAAAAATAAACAATCCAATCAAAAAAAGGGTAAGGGTCCTAGATAGACACTTTTCGAAAGGGGACATACAGAAGGCCGAAAGACATATCAAAACATCCTCAAAGTCACTAATTATATGAGAGATGCAAATCAAAAAGACAAGGTGATATCATCTCACACCTGTCAGAATGGCTATCATCAACAAATCAACAAACAACAAGTGTTGGAGAGGATGTGGAGAAAAAGGAACCCTTCTGCACTGCTGGTGGGAATGCAGACTGGTGCAGCCACTGTGGAGAACAGTATGGAGTTCCCTTAAAAATCTAAAAATGGAACTCCCATTTGACCCAGTGATCCCACTTCTAGGAATATATCCCAAGAAACCAGAAACACCAATCAGAAAGGATATATGCACCCTTATTTTCATAGCAGCACAATTCACCATAGTTAAGATTTGGAAACAGCCTAAGTGCCCATCAGCACATGAGTGGATTAGAAAACGGTGGTACATCTACACAATGGAATACTATGCTGGGGTAAAAAAGAAGGAACTCTTGCCTTTTGCAACAGCATGGATGGAACTGGAGAGCATTATGCTAAGTGAAATAAGCCAGTCAGAGAAAGATAAATACCACATGATCTCACTCATTTGTGGAATATAGAGAACAACATAGACTGATAAACAGGGACAGATCCAAAGACAGAGAAACGGCGGTCAGACTATCACTCCCCAGAGGGAAAGTAGGGGAGGAAGGGGGTAAGGGGAAGAGATCAACCAAATGACTTGTATGCATGCATATAAGCTAAACCAATGGACATGGACAACAGGGGGATGAGAACATGAGTGGGGGCGTGGGGGTTAATGGGGGGGGTGATAAGGACACATTTGTAATACCTTAACTAATAAAAATTTTTTAAAAAAGAAAACAGTATGGTGTTTCCTCAAAAATTTAATAATGGAACTGCCATTTGATCCAGTAATACCACTTCTAGGAATATATCCCAAGAAAACAGAAACACCAATCAGAAAGGATTTATGCACCCCTATGTTCATAGCAGCACAATTCACCATAGCTAAGATTTGTAAATAGCCTAAATGCCCATCAACCGATAAGTGGATTAGAAAACTATGGTACATGTACACAATGGAATACTACACTGCTATTAAAAAGAAGGAATTCTTACCATTTGCACCAGCATGGATAGAACTGCAAAGCATTATGCTAAGTGAAATAAGCCAGGAAGTGAAAGAAAAACACCACATGATCTCACTCATTTATGGATAATAATAAACATTATAACCTGATGAACTAAAAGGGAGATACAGAGGCAGAGAAGCATGGAACAGACTGTCAAATTACAGTGGGAATGCTGGGGAGTGCTGGGGGGGGGGGTCGGAGGTAAGAGATCAACCAAAGGACTTGTATGCAGGCATATAAGCATAACCAATGGACACAAGATACTGGGGAGGTGGGGTGAGTGTATGGGGCGGTGGGGTAAGGGAGGGAGGGGGAAGGTCAATGGGGGGGGAAGGAGACATATGAACTACTATCTGTAATACTTTAAACAGTAAATTAAAATTAAAAAATACAAAAAAAACCAAATTTCAATTCTAATAATTTCGTATTAAAAGACAAATTTTCCCCTTAAATCACCTTCATTTGAATTAAAGTACCAAATTAAGGCCATTTTACTTACTGTATTAAGTCTAGTTACAATTTGGCCTGATTGTTTGCATGAACACAATAAGAATAACAGTTGATCACAGGCTTTTAAAAAAAATGCTCTGCTGCAATCTCTTGATCAAGCTTTAATTAGCCCCACAGGGCAAAGAAGCTGAGCCACCTAGCTGCCATCAGGCTTGCCTGCAATAATACCTGTACACTTGGGTGAGTTCCTCAAGTTCTGAGGCTCCCAATGATGTCTTGAGGTTCCTTCCTTGCCATCTTTCAGGTAAGTAACTTTCTTTCATTACCTGGAAAGACTGCCATTAACCACGTGGCCAAGCAATGTACCAGGCTTTTCTCTAAGGAGCTCTTGTTAGCTTCATTCCTTAAAGCTTTCTGGTGACAACCAGAGTCCGGGCAAGTTAGACATGACATTCCAACGTATTGGTTAATAAAAACACAATTGGAAATTGGTCTTATTGAATTCATGCCATGACTGACTCATTAATAACTGCCAAATTCTGGAGGGATCAGGTAGGGAGAAAAATATAATTTACCAAATTGCTTTAAAAATGCTTCCTTATATCTGAAAACCAAAAAGTTTAAGAATCAGCAATACTTTCAACAAAAGTTACAAAAACTATATAATTATTTGCAGTTCATTCAGTCCCATAATCAAATTTTGTTTCTCCTGATTTTTCCTGCCAGTACTTCTATAAATTTAGATATTCTATAACAAGCATGTCAAATTCAAGGCTAACATGGGCCGAATAAACAAGGTTTAAGTTTATGTGGGACACAAAAAAAACAAAAGCTTTAATTTTCTTAGAAACATAGGTTTATTTTGATAGAGACATGCTGAATACAAAGGGCTGAAATAAATGAGTAATCAGTAACATAAAATAATAGAACATTTTAATAAAAATTAATATTTTTTTCTTGGACATTAACTTATCAGACACTGAATAATTGCACAAGTTAATAAGTGTAACACAAACAAACCTATTTTTTCTTGTTCTCTGAAAGCAAAATATTTCCTGTTGTGCACACCAACAAGCCAGTACAAGACTAATAATATGGCAATTGGCTGCTAAAATATTTACTGCTAGTATTAGTGGAGAGAAATGGTGCGCCTGCACATAAGGCATGTAAGGGAAATGAATGAAACAGGATTACAGTAATCAGTCATTAGTGAATGTTGTAACTTATTATTAATAATTATGTATAACAGGATATTGTAAAAATTAAGTAACAAAATTTTTATTAAAACGTTTCTTACATAGCCCTAACCAGTTTTGCTCAGTGGATAGAGCGTCGGCCTGCAGACTGAAAGGTCCCAGGTTCAATTCCGGTCAAGGGCATGTACCTTGGTTGCTGGCACATCCCCAGTAGGGAGTGTGCAGGAAGCAGCTGATCGATGTTTCTCTCTCATCGATGTTTCTAACTCTATCCTTCTCCTTTCTTCTCTGTAAAAATCAATAAAATACATTTTAAAAAAACAACATTTCTTACATATTGACTGGGCCACAAAAATATTCATTGTGGGCCACATGCGAACCAAGGGCCATGAGTTTTACATGCTTGCTCTATAGGGTTCTAATAATTTTAATCCAGTTTAAAGAAGATGATTTGAAAATGTCAGAGTCAATTCCATGGATCCATCAGAAGATGTAACATTTTTCCAAATGCATTATAGCAAAACAGTGATTGACTCTAAATGACAAAAGAAATTTAAAATGACACAGTTGTGGATTTGATTATAATGGAAATGACTTGGAATCTTGTCCTTTCTGCAAAACACAATATTATAGCTAATAATAATTAGTTATAAATATAAGCATATCAGAATCTAGTTTAATAATATGCATGTATAAATTGAATATAGTTATTTTTTTTTATTTGACAAAGCTTCCCATGTGCATTAAGTATAAAATTTTCCTTCATAAAGAGAGAAAACAAATGCTTGAGGCATTCCAGGGCCTATTGGAAAAGCCAATTCTATGTACAAGAAGAGTTTCTTAAAATTCAAACCCTAGGAAGGTTGTCAAAACTTATTTTACCAAAAATTATATACCATCATTATTGTTATGAAACAGTATTAGATAAACTATTCATTCATTCAAAGTGACAAAAGGGTACTAAACACAAACATAGGCTAGCAAAGCTCCAGTTTCCACAATTAAGATCACTTTTTTAAACTAATTAAGTACCTGATTAAAATAGCACAATATAGTAATTATTTCAATAATTTATAGAATTTTTGCTTCCTAGGCAAATACAGAAAAAACCTTTTTTTTTCTTTTAGCAGATTGCAAAAGTACTAAACAAATTCTGTATTAGCTTACTTTAGATTCGTTTATCTAATTAAATTTGTTATTTAGATTACCTATAATTTCCTTTTAAGATTTCTCTTCACAGTCATTCTATAATTTTTACAAATCTTCTTATTCATTTAGCTTTAGAACAACTTAATTTCCCTTTCCCTTCCAAAATGCATCTCCATACCTCATGCCTTTTATTACCAAAACCATATAATTACTTTCCAATTAGTTAGAATTTAACTCTTAGAAACCTTAAATTTTAGGTGACAAGTATTTACTATTTCTCAGATCAGCAATATATTCACATTTTTAAGAGATATACTTCACATAAAACACAAGACATATTCATTAATAGCTTCAAATCTATCTTCTAGATTTTCTGTAATAATAATCCAAAAGTAGACAAACTCAGATTAATTAATATTTCAGGATCCTGTTATTTCAAAATACTTACATATTTAATAACTTATACTATTTAACCCAGCAAACTCCAAAGTTTTAAGTTCCCAAAGACTTTGGAAAACTATGTTTAGGCATATAATTATCACTGAAAACCTTTATCTAAATTCTTCATTTTAGTTACATCCATTTATTATGTCTTAACAATTTTGAGATTTAAAAGTCAATTATTATTACCCAAGGCATTTTGTTGGCAAATTTTGTAACAGGGATAACTCATCCGCCTTCAGTGGCTTTAATGTGAAAGTACTATTTTATTTTGTTTTATTATGTTTTGTTTTATTTATTTTATTTTATTTTATTTTATTTTATTTTATTTTATTTTATTTTATTTTATTTTATTTTATTTTATTTTTACAAAAATGGGAGTGGCCCCCAAGGTTATTCCTACAGCCTGGAGGGCACTTCTGTAGATCTGGTTCTCCTAGGAGAAATACTTTTTCTTTCTGAGTAGACTGTAACAACATGAAATCTTGCATATAAGAAAAGATCTTTTAAGAAAAAGAAAGAAAGAAAGAAAAGAAACAAATAAGCAAACAGAAACCCCTACAATGAATAAATGAGTACTCTCAAAAGGATGGACTGGGACATTAGCCTTAGAATCTTATCTCCCACTAACCCAGCACAGCAACGACTTTTGGTTTTGAGTGGCATGAAGCCCACACAGCAGAGACAAAGGATTCCCTATGTTCGTAAAACGGCAAAGAGCAAACTAAGTCCCCAAAAGATAGAAAGCAAAGAACATCAATAACCAAAGTTACATTACAGACAGACAAGAACTTTCACTAGCTAAGAGTTCCCAACGGCTGATGCCTTGAAGTTCCTGCAATCCCTGCCACAAGCAGCTGGGTCCCCCAAAGTGGGAAGTGCCCCATTCTTAAACAAATTAAACCAAACAACAAAGAGACACAAAACAACAATCAACAGAGACACTTTTATATACAATATTTACAGGCGCACATAACCTATAAACAAGAGCTTGTCTGTCCAGCCACAAACACCACAGAATGCCCTGCATAAAAAATACCCACCACAGTAGAGCAATGTCTCTAGTAGTAAGGATGATAAAAAGGTAGATGTTCAGTAATTAGAACTTTTCCTTGACCTACATATATGTAATAAAAGATTTCTGGTGACAACTCTTATTATGGACAAGCACAAAATTCCTGGCAGCACTGCAAATAAGAGTCCAGGCCTCAACCTTGGGAACCCAGTAAAGGCAGTAAGCAGGATTCTGGGTACTCACCCCAGAGGAGTCCTTCACTTTACATCCCTTAGCGGTTGCCAGAATATATAACCAGACAAACAATGGGTCTGTGCTGCCTGTCACTACTTCAGCCAATTAAGCAGAGACAGGGTTGAGTCATTATCAGTGTTTATTCTAATACTGTCAGCAGTATGGGAGAGCAGGTCATCCACAAAAATCTGCTCTGCGTCCCACCATATGCCAGATGCTTATATTGCGTAAAAGGACAAAATATCACATGGGGGAATAGCCAAAGGATATGCCAAATGGGTGGTTACTGGTAACAGGTAAACAGAGGGCTTGTGATCTTCAAAGGGCTTAGTGATATGCAAAAGGGCTGTATTTCCAAGTGAGCTCCCAGGTTCCAAGTGAAGCTGCCAGCCAGGTTAGAATGTACCTTCTTTAATGAGAACAAAACAATCATGGCTAACAGAGCATCATTAAGATTTCTTACAAATCTAGCTGTTTCCCCAACATTCTATTTCTGCCCCTATTACTTTCTTCCATGATCTCTCTCTCAACTTCTCACAGTGTTTACTTTTATTTAATGTCCAAGTAAAGGTAAACTAAAATATTTAAGTTTTAGCCTGAAATTTACCATTTGTCTTTATATTATGCAATGCTAATATAAAATGCAAATATCGGAGCATTAACTTATTAGTATCTGGGGAAGGAAGAAAGTTTCCTCTACCCTTGTAGTTTCTTATGACTGGACTAATAATTAAGTCAACATGAAGCAGATTAACAAGAGAAAATAATCAACTTTTATTAAATACTCACATGTGAGAAGGCCCATATACATGTGAGATTCAGAGACCACACATATATGAGAGGTTCATAAACAGAAAGATAAACAGAGGTATATAAGGGATACTGAGCCAGGGGATGATCTAAGATGCCTTGGAGCTTCAGAGGAGAGAAAGGTCATTTAAGGATGATAAGAAGGCAGATGTTCAGTAATTAGAACTTTGCCTTGACCTACATCTATATATATAAAGAGGTAATATGCAAATTAGGCTGGATCATGAAGAGGTTGAGTGAGCAGGTGAGTCCCTGAGCAGAGACGGAGACATAGACAAGGGGGCCAGCCACCCAGAGCAAGAGCAGACATGGACAGGGACATGGACAGGGACAAGGGGGCCTGCAGCACAGGCTGGGAGAGGAGAGGGCGAGCCCACCCGAAGCTTCCATGGCCGAGCACCAGCCCAAAGTAAAACGTTGACAAGTCCTTTCAGAATAATTGGGGCATTGGAGGCCCACAGAATGATCATTTTCTTTTCTATGAAACACATAACTCTGACACACTATTTACAATTAAATAAGTTCCATATATTTTGACATTTTACAGCCCTGAAAAGTTACATATAATGATCAGCAAAGTGAGAAGATGAAAAGAATTTTTAGGCTTTTAAAGATGTAACTAATTTCTGTCTAGAAGACAAACCAATTCAAAAAGTGATGGTTTTATTGTCCTATAGGCCATTAGCCAGATTGTATCTAATTTAGCAGTTTTACTTCAGGCTTTCATCTTTGGCAATCTCCTTTGAACAGCATTATCATCCTGCCAGTCCCTTCACTGAGTTAAACAGAATTTTTGCATCTGCTATTATGTATTTGAATAAGAATTATGTATTTAACACATGCAAAATTTTGTTTTGACACAATAAAACAAAAGATCATTTGATTCTTCCCTGGAACACAGAAAAGCACAAACTTGAATCATTGGTGTGGCTTAGGCTAATTTTCCAAATATTGTTAATAAAATTCATGTAGGGATCTTCACAGAGCCAAGAATTCGTTCTTTCGGGCCTACATATCAGTATCTCCAAGGAGGAGGCCTATTGTTCTGTGTTTTATTTTTTTGTTTTGTTTTGTTTTATAATACTCACCAGAGGATATTTTTTCACTGCTTTTTAGAGAGAGTGGACCAGAGGGAAAGGGAGAGGGAGAAGGAGAGGGGAAAGAAGAGGGAGAGGGAGAGGTATGATTGACAGGTTAAAATTTATATATATTTAAGGTGTACAGAATACATATGCATTGTGAAAAAATATCACAATTAAGGTAAAAAATATATAATTAAAAGGTTGGACCCTTTAAAAAACATCTCCCCATTTTCTCCACCCAGCCCCTGTTAACCACCATTCCAACTGCCACTATGAGTTGACTTTTGATTTCATATATGTGAGTTCATGCAAAACTTGTCTTCTTGGAATTGTGTGTACACAACTACTCCTGGACAGGAAGATAATAGTGGAAGATGTACTTGAACATGTGAAATCTTTCATTGCATTTAGGTATTGAATGTTCTGATCATTTTCCAAATATATATGAACTGATTCTTTCATGAATTTCTAGATGTCAGGGCATTATTTTTTACTTGTATGACATTTTATCCATTTACCCAGTGGTCGGCAAACTGTGGTTTGAGAGCCACATGTGGTTCTTTGGCCCCTAGAGGGTGGCTCTTACACAAAATACTGACTTCTGCGCATGGGCCACAAAGTTTCAATTGCACTGTATGTGTGCGCCCGCACGTGGTATTTTGTGGAAGAGCCACACTCAAGGGGCCAAAGAGCCACATGTGGCTCACAAGCCACAGTTTGCTGATCACTGTGTAACTAGACAAATCCACTCCTTTCTCCTCCAGCTTTGTTGAGATAATTGACGTTTAACATTGTATAGATTTAAAGTGTACAATCTGAAAATTATATATATAATTTATATATAAACACCCTGAGTGGCCAGATTATTATGACCACCTGACGTTTGTAGGCAAATTAGCTATAATTTCATGCTGAAGTTGCTAGAGGGTCAGACCATTATAAATAGGGAAGCAGGTTGTTTACCACGACAGTGGAAGTGATTTTTTTCTGAAGATATGGGTAAACAACACGATTTTACAGCCTTTGGACATGGGATTTATATACACCGAGTGGCCATATTATTATGCCCACTCCATCAGTACTTCGTTGGGCCACCTTTTGCCTTCAATACTCCGGCGATTCTTCTTGCCATTGACTCCACAAGATGTTGAAAGGTGATGCGAGGAATCTGACACCATGCCTGATGAATAGCACTGTCAAGTTCTGTGAGATTTGATGGTTGTGGAACCAGCTGCCTGATGGCTCTTTTAACTTTGTCCCACAAATGCTCAATTGGATTGAGATTTGGTGATTGTGGGGGCCATCTAAACAAGGTAAAGTCTCCTTCATGTTCTTGAAACCACTCCTTCACAATACGAGCACCGTGGTATGGCGCATTGACTTGTTGGAAGAGGCCATCTCCATTGGGATGCGCCATCAACATGACAGGATGAACTTGATCAACAATGACACTTAGGTATGTTATGTTATTCAGACGTTTATAATGATCTGGCCCTCTAGAAACTTCAGCATGGAATTATAGCTAATTTGAATACAAATGCCATGTGGTCATAATAATCTGGCCACTCAGTGTGTGTGTGTGCATATATATATGCATATATATATAAATACTAGTGGCCCGGTGCACGGGAGGGGCGTGTCCCTCAGCCCAGCCTGCACCCTCTCCAATCTCGGACCCTTTGGGGGATGTCGACTGCTGGTTTAGGCCTGATCCCAGGATGTCCAACAGGCCTGATCCCAGGATGTCTGACAGGCCTGATCACAGGATGTCCGACTGCCGGGATCAGGCCTAACCCAGCAGTTGGACATCCCTCTCACAATCCTGGACCACTGTCTCCAAACCGCTCGCCTGCGTGCCTGCCTGATTGCCCCCTAACAGCTCCCCTTCCAGCCTGATTGACGCCTAACTACTCCCCTGCCGGACTGATCATCCTCAACTGCTCTCCCCTGCTGGCCAGATCACCCCCAAGGCTTTTATTAGTATAGATATGACCCTTCACAGAAAATTTCACTAACCCTGCTTTACAATAAGGGCTTGACAATTGAATCATTGGGGCCAGGCACCAAGATTTCCTTTCTTTGAATAATGGAGGAAACAATTATCTTGTCTTTAAGTTGTCCTGAACATCAAATGAGATAATGACTTAGAAAAGCATAAAAGCACCATATAAAGATAACTGTCTTTTTCATGTACTGAAAAAACAATAAAGTGGTAAAATAAAATAAAAACTATTTTTATTCTCTCCCTTCCTTTCTTTACAGCCTTTATTTAAACTTTGAAATTTAGAAAAATTTCACTCCTATTTTCATTTATTTACATTCAATATTATTTTGTATTAGTTTCAGGTTTTGTATTAGTTACAGAATAGTGGTTAGGCAATCATATACTTTACAAAGTGTTCCCTGATATTTCCAGTACCCACCTGGCTTCATACCATCATTACAACACTATTGACTCTATTCCCATTTTAAGTGACAATAAGTTTACAGGTTCCTTCCAATCTTTCTTTTGTGTTGCCCTTTTCTTTCTCATGTCTTCCCTCATTTTCTTTATATGGTATCTCAATTGGCCCTCAAAGCTCTGTGAAGGCACTGGGACACGCTTAATTCATTTTACAGACCAGGAAACTGAGGCCAATTCCAGTTGGCTATGGAACTGGACTCCTAGCACAGGGAGCCCTCGCAGCCATGCTCTCCACCTTTCCTAAGGGACAGCCGCAGGGCAAACAGAACAAACCTCCCCATGAAGCTTCCAAGCCTCATTCTCAAGCACCTCTTCATCATGGATGCTCCACATTCTTTCCTCTCCCCCACCCCCACCTCCATTCTTTACTGCTCCCCCTTCTGGGGAACAGGTGGTAATCTTGCACTCGCTGTGCAGGTGTGCACCCCCATGGGGCGGGGTGAGAATTGGGGGCGGGGCGAGGCCGGAACTGGGGGCAGGGCCAGGCAAGAACTGGGGGCAGGGTGGGCGCAGGCTTGTTTTTGGGCCAAGGCTGGAGCAGGTGTCCTGGCCTCTCAAGTGTACAGGCCACGGCAAGGCCCGGGAGCTTCACCAAACTGCCGCATTGGGGTACCCAGCAGTGCGGCGCTTCTCCACTGAGGTGGCGCTGCCCCTCCACCCCCACTTCAGGGCTGGGAGTCTGTGCCCCTCCTGTCCTGTCGGGCATCCATCCATGCCTGCAGTCATCACCTCTTGTTTCCTGCTTATTGGGGCCACTACAGAACTTCGCTCTCTCCAGGGCGAGGCAGATCCCCACCCACCAGCACCCTGCCCAGGCCTGAGCCCCCTCCAGTGCACCCCACCTTGGTGCCGCTCTGCACCCCTTGGGCCACCTGCTTCCTGGCCAGCTGCTTTGCCGAAGCTGTGGTGCTTGCCCAGGATCTGCCCATCAGGCGGAGGCCTGTCCATGTGCCTGCAGACCCCATGGCAGCGCCTCCTGGCGGTCACTTTGCTGAAGGTTCCTCTACCTTCAGGCTCTCTCCTCAGACCCCCAGGAGCTTGCCTCCTGTGCCCCCCCCCCTTCTGTGGCTCCCTGTGGCTACCTGCAGCCCCTGCTCTACTCGGCTCTCTTGCCGCCCACCTGTCAGGATGCTGCCAGGGTGCCTTGCTGTGGGCAGTGTGGTTCTAGGCAGGAGCTGGGGTGTGGGGAGCAGCTCCAGTAAAGTTGAGTAAACCCCAGGCCCCCAGCCCATCCTTGAGCGGAGCCCAGGTCAAGCTGGGGGCCTGGGTCCGAACACTGAAGCTGCGGAGGTGGCTGCGGCAGAGAGGCGAGGCTGCATCAGCCTGCCAGAGTGGGTGGGTCATGTCTTCCTGCTAGCCCCCCCGGCCCGACCTGGCCTGGTCCAGTCCACACTGCCACAATCGGCCTGCAGGAGTGGGTGGATTGTGCCTCACTGCTCGGCCCTGTTGCTCCCAGCCGGGTCTGGGATAGGCCCGCTGGAGTGGCTTAGGGCTGCTGTGTGCCGGGCTCCCCTGCGTGTTTGTGTCTCCAATCCAGCCCCCAGCAGCCCCAGCGCCGAGTTGGCGAGGCTTGGGGCTGCTGGGGCCTGATAGGAGACATAAACACACAGGGCTTCCCTTAGGCTTCGCTGCCAGGAGCCATCAGACTTCACTCTCGGCTTGGAGCCTACGTATGCAAATTAACTGCCATCTTTGTTGGTGGTTAATTTGCATATCATGCTGATTATCCAATGGGAGGTGTAGCAAAGGTACAGTCAATTACCCTGTTTGTCTATTATTAGATTAGATATATGTATTATTAGATATAGATATATATATAGCCTATCTAATAATAGACAAACATTGTAATTGACCAGACCATCACTTCGCCTCCCATTGGCTAATCAGCACGATATGCAAATCAACTGCCAACAAAGATGGCAGTTAATTTGCATATGTAGGCGTGAAGCGGAGCAGCAAAGGCCCTGAAGGTGGCTCCAGCCATAGCGAAGGCTTGGGTGCCGGGTGCCAGAGGAAAACCAGTGCCAGAAACCAGGGGAAGGGAAGGCCTATTGCACGAATCTTTTCGTGCAACATGCCTCTGGTCCTATCTAATAATAGACAAACATGGTCATTAACTTACCTCCAACAGGCTTCCCATTGGCTAATCAGGGCGATATGCAAATTAACTGCCAACCAAGATGGTGGCCGGCAACCAGGCAGCTGAAGCAAACAGGAGGCTTGGTTGCCCCAGCGATGGAGGAAGCCAAGGTTCCCCGCCTGCCGCCACCCGGCTCTGAGCTTCAGAAGCAACAGCTCCAAAAGATACAATGTTTCAATTATAGAAGCTAAAAGATGGCGGTTAATTTGCATACGCAGGCTCCAAACAGCCCCGAAGCCGCAGAGCAGTGAGGCCTCACCTCCCCTGGATCAGCGGAGTCGTGAGGCCTCCCGGCCCGGGATCAGCAGAGCGGAGAGGCCTTCTGCACTGGGATCAGTGGAGCCGCGAGGCCTCAGGGCCCCGGGATCAGTGGAGCAGAGAGGCCTTCGGCACCGGGATCAGCGGAGCCGTGAGGCCTCCCGGCTCCTGGAGCAGTGTCATGGGGGTGGCGCCGCAACCCCCAGATAGGCCCTGTTCTGTGGGTGACAGGTTGTGGCACCCCAGCCCCCTATTGGCCCTGATCTGTGCATGACAGTGGTGGCACCCCAACCCCCTGATTGACCCTGCTCTGTGTGTGACGGGGGGAGCTCCCCAACCCCCTGATCGGCCCTGCTCTGCATGACAGGGGCAGCGCCCCAACTTCCTGATTGTCCCTGCTCTGTGCATGTCAGGGGGCAGTGCCCCAACCCCCCATGGGCCCTGCTCTGTGTGACAGGGGGCAGTGCCCCAACTCTCTGATTGGTCCTGCTTTGTGAGTGACAGGAGGTAGTGCCCCAACCTCCCCATGGGCTCCGCTCTGTGTGACAGGGGGCAGTGCCCCAACTCTCTGATTGGTCCTGCTTTGTGAGTGACAGGAGGCGGTGCCCAAATCACCCCCCCCCCCATCGGCCCTGGGTGGGGGTGTCACAACATCGTGATTGGCCCTGCCCTGAGCATGACAGGGGGCTGCGCCCCAGCACTCCCCATCGGCTCTGCTCTGTTCCTGACAGGGGACAGCACCCCAACCCCTTGATCGGCCAGCTCTGTGTGTGACAGGGGGTGGAGCCACAACCTCCCAATCTGCCCTGCTCTGTGTGTGACAGGGGAAGGTGCCCAAACCCCCTGATCTGCCCTGCTCTGTGCGTGACAGGGGGTGGTGGAACAACCTCCCCATCGGCCCTGCCTTGAGTGTGACAGGGGGCAGTGCCCCAATCCCCCAATCAGCCCTACCCTGAGCGTGACTGGGGGTGGTACCGCAACCTCCCAATCCGCCTTGCTCTGTTCATGACAGGGGGCAGTGCCCCAACTCCCCAATCGGCCCTGCTCTGAGGCCGACCAGGAGCTGCGGGGCAGGCACCTAGGGATTGGGCCTGCCCTCTGCCACCCGGGAGTGGGCCTTAGCCAGCAGATCGTTATCTCATGAGGGTGTGGCCAGCCTGGGTGAGGGGCTGATGGCTTTTTGCAGGCTGGCCACAGACCATTCAGGGTGGGGGTCCCCACTGGGATGCCTGGCTAGCCTGGGTGAGGGGCTGAGGGCCATTTTCAGGCTGGCCACACCCCCTTCATGGTGGGAGGTCCTGCTAGAGTGCCTGGCTAGCCTGGGTGAGGGGCTGATGGCTGTTTGCAAGCTGGCCATGGCCCCCAGCCACCCAAGCTCCCAGTGGAGGCTGGCTGGAAGCAGGTATCTGGGATTTATTTATCTTCTATAATTGAAACTTTGTTGCCTTGAGTGGAGGCCACAGCCAGCCAGGACAGGCAGGAAGTTTGGCTTCCTCCATCGCCGGGGCAACCAAACCTCCTGCTTGCTCCAGCTCTGTGGCTGCCGGCCATCATCTTGGTTGGGTTAATTTGCATATAGTCGCTCTGATTGGCTGGTGGGCGTGGCTTGGGCGTAGTGGAGGTGCGGTCAATTTGCATGTTTCTCTTTTATTAGATTAGATAGTCACCATGCTGTACATTAGGTTTCCAGAATTAGTCATCTTGTAACTGAAAGTTTGTACAATTTGAAAAACAACTTATTTTCTCCAGCTCTGCCTTAAACTCTGGTAACCACCATTCTACACTCTGTTTCTATGAGTTCAGTATTGTTTTTGTTTTTCTTTTCAGATTCCACATATAAGTGACATCATAGAATATTTGCCCTTGTAGGGCAAATTTTATTTAAAATTTGGGCTTATTTTATTTAAATTTTTCTAGGTTCATGGATATAATAAATTGCAGAATTTCCTTTTTAGGCTGCATATATATTTATCCATCAGTGAGCACTTCTATCATCTTGACTACTGTGACTTTTGCTGAAGTAAACAAGAAAAATGCATACCTTTTGGCTACAGGGATTTTATTCCCCCATTTTTTTAGAGGGAGGGAGAGGAGAGACAGCAGCCCAGCTGTGAGTCAGCAACTCCCTAGATTACATCCATTTTCATCGTAGAAGCTTTATTTTACCTGTTTGCATCACAGAGAGAGAACCCATCTCAAACATCAGCCTGATCAGATGCCCCACACGTTATGTTTATATAAATGCTCTTCAATGATCATTAGTGTTAAAAAATACTGAAAACTCCATCTGCACTCCAATCTAACCTGGAAAGCAAATGATATGTACAGACATTTTCTCCCCAAAATGTAACTTGTTTCTGGATTAGATGAGTTCTCTGTTCATTTTGGAGATTAAACCCTTATTGGAAATATCATTGGCAAATATATTCTCCCATGCAGTGAGCTTTCTTGTTGTTTTGTTGATGGTTTCTTTTGCTGTGCAGAAGCTTTTTATTTTGATGTAGTCCCATTTGTTTATTTTCTCTATAGTTTCCATTGCCCTAGGAGCTGTATCAGTAAAGATACTGCTAAAAAATATGTCTGATATTTTGCTGCCTATGGAATCTTGTAGGAGATTTATGGTTTGCTGTCTTACACTTAAGTCCACTAGTCATTTTGAGTTTGTTTTTGTGTATGGTGTAAGTTGGTGATCTAGTTTCATTTTTTGCATGTATCTGATGAAATTTCACAGCACCATTTATTGAAGAGACTGTCTTGCCTCCATTGTATGCTCTTGCCTCTTTTGCCAAATATTAATTGAGCATAATGGCTTGGGTTGATTTATGGGTTCTCTGTTCTGTTCCATTGGTCTATATGTCTGTTCCTGTGCCAGTACCAGGCAGTTTTGAGAACCGTGGTTTGATAATATAGCTTTATATCTGGAATTGTCATCCCTCCAACTTTGTTCTTCTTTCTCAGGATTGCTGTGGCTATTCTGGGTCTATTTTTATTTCATATAAATTTTTGGAGAGTTTGTTCTGTATGTTTGAAATATGCCATTGATATTTTATTGGGGATTGCATTGAATCTGTATATTGCTTTGGGTAGTAAGGGCATTTTAATGATGTTGATTCTACCAATCCAGAACATGGTATGTTCTTCCATTTGCTTATGTCTCCCTCTATCTTTTTTTCAATGTCCTGTAATTTTCCAAGTACAGGTCTTTTAACTCCTTAGTTAAGATTATTCCGAGGTACCTTAATTTTGGTGCAATGATAAATGGGATGATTTTTTTTTTTAGTTTTGCATTCTGTGAGTTCATTATTAGTGTATAAAAAGGCCATAGATTTCTGAGTGTTAATTTTGTATCCTGCTACATTCCCAAATTCACTTATTTGGTCTAGTAGTTATTTTTGTTTGTTTGTTTGTTTTTTTTATGGAGTCTTTGGGGTTTTCTATGTACAGTGTCATGTCATCTGTGAATAAGGACAGTTTTACTTCTTTTCCAATTTGGATGCCTTTTATTTCTTCTTTTTGTCTGATCACTATGGCTAACACTTCCCGTACTATATTGAACAGAAGTGGTGAGAGTGGGCATCCCTGTCTTGTTCCCAATCTTAGGGGAAATGAGTTTAGTTTTAGCCCATTGAGTATGATATTGGCTGTAGGTTTGTCATATAAGGCTTTTTTTTATGTTGAGGCTGATCTCTCTATTCCCCCTTTACTGAAAGTTTTTATCAAGAAAGGTTGTTGGATGTTGTCCAATGCTTTTTCTGCATTGATTTATATGATTATGTGATTTTTTTGTCTCTCAATTTGTTTATGTGATGTATCATATTTATTGATTTGCATATATTGTACCATCCTTGCATATCTGGAAAAAATACCAGTTGGTCATGGTTGTGTTATCTTTCTAATGTAATACTGAATGTGATTTGCTAGAATTTTGTTGAGGATTTTAGCCATCTATGGTAATCAAGGATACAAGTCTGTAGTTCACTTTTTTTGGTGGTATCTTTATGTGGTTTGGAAATTAGGGTAATGCTGGCTTAATAAAATGACATTGGAAGTGTTGCTTCCTCTTGAATTTTTTGAAATAGTCTGAGGAGGATAGGTTTTAGTTCTTCTTTAAATGCTTGGTATAACTCCCCTGTAAAGCCATCCAGACTAGGGCTTTTGTTTGCTGAAAGATTTTTGATCACTGCTTCAATTTCTTTGGTAGTTATTGGCCTATTCAGGTTTTCTATTATTATTATTATTCCTGATTGAGTTTTGAGAGCTTGCATTTTTCTAAGAATATGTCCATTTTATCTAGGTTGTCCATTTTGCTGGAATAGAGTTATTCATAGTATTTTTTCATAATTGTCTGTATTTCTGTGGGATCAATTGCTGCTTCAACTTTTTAATTTCTAATTTTGTTTATTTGGGTTCTTTCTCTTAGCTTCTAGGTGAGCCTGGCTAGAGGTTAATCAATATTGTTTATCCTTTCAAAGAACCAACTCTTGGTTTTGTTGATCATTTGTGTTTTTTTTTGTTTTTTTGGTCTCTATGTCGTTTATTTCCACTCTGATCTTCATTATTTCCTTCCTTCTGCTTATGCTGGGCTTTCCTTGTTGCTCTCTTTCTAACTCTTTGAGTTGTAGGGTTAGATAATTTAGTACCATTTGTTCTTGATTTTTGAGGTAGGTCTTTAGAGCTATGAACTTCACTCTCAAGACTGCTTTCACTGTGTCCCATAGACTTTGGATTTTTGTGTTTTCATTATCTTTTGTTTCCAGTATATTTTTAATTTCTTCTTTGATCTCTTTGGTAACCCAATCATTGTTTAATAGAATGCTACTACTATTTAGCCTCCAGGTGTTTGATTTTTTTCATTGTTTTTATTGTAGTTGATTTCTAATTTTATGCCATTGTGATCTGAGAAGATGCTTGATATGATATCTATCTTCTTGAATTTGAAGACTTTGCCTGTGTTCCAATATGTGGTCTATCTTTGAAAATCACCCATGTTCACTTGAGAAGAATGTATATTCTGTGGCTTTGGGGAGAAATGTTCTGAAGATGTCGATTAATTCCATTTGATCTAGTGAGTCATTCAGGACTTATGTTTCTTTGCTGATTTTTGTTTAAAGGATTTGTCCTTGGTGTTAGTGGTGTATTAAAGTCCCCTACTATGACTGTATTCCTGTCAATCTCTCCTTTGATATCCTCCAGAAGTTTTTTATATATTCGGGTGCCCCTGTATTGGGTATGTATATGTTTACCAGAGTTATTTATTCTTGTTGAATTGCTCCCTTTAGTATAATGAATTAGCCTTCCTTATCTCTTGTTATGGCATTCACTTTGAGGTCTAATTTGTCAGATATAAGTATTGTTACCCCATCTTTTTTTTTTTTTTCATTTCCATTCCCTGAAAAACCTTTTTCAATCTCTTCACCATCAGTCTGTATGAGTCATTTGTTCTGAGGTGGGTCTACTGTAGACAGAAGATATATGGATCATGTTTTCTTATCCATGGAGCTACCCTATGTCTTTTGTTTGGGGCATTTAATCCATTTACATGTAAAGTTTTATTGATAGGTACTTGTTTGTCACCATTTTTATTCTTTATTCCTGTGTTCATTCTTCCCTTCCTATTTCTTCTTTTTACAGCAGACCCTTTAGCATTTCTTGAATTGCTGATTTAGTGGTAATAAATGCCCTTAGTCCTTTTTTGTCTGTGAAGCTCCTGATTTCACCCTCAATTTTGATCAATAGCCTTTCTGGGTACAGTATTCCTGAATTCAGACCCTTGATTTGCATGACTTTGTATATTTCATTCTATTCCCTTCTGGTCTGATGTGTTTCTGTTAAGAAATCAGTTGATAGTCTGATGGGAGGTCTCTTGTAGGTAACATTCTGTCTTTCTCTGGCAGCCTTTATGGTTCTTACATTGTTGTTGGTGTTTGCAAATTTAATTATAATATGTCTTTGTGTCGATCTTTTGGGGTTCATCTTGTTTGCTCTTCTCAATATCAGGAAAGTTTTCTCTCATTATTTCTTCAAACAGGTTTTCTATGCCTTACTCAGTTCCCTCTCCTTCAGTGATTCCTATATGCGTATGTTGCTTCATTTCGTGTTGTGCCAAAATTCCCTTGAGGTCTCCTCTTGATTTTTAAGTTTGTTTTTTTCCAGTTGCTGTTCTACTTGTGTATTTTTTCTACCTTGTCTTCTAGGTCACTGATATGGTCCTCCGCTTCTTCTAGTCTACTGATGATGCTTTCTATTGTGTTCTTTATTGCATCTATGTCATTCTTCATTTCTTCTTGGGTCTTCTTTACTTCCTCTTGGTTCTCACATATGTTGTTGAATTTTTCTTTCATCCTTTACAGTGTCCTTATGACCATTTCTTTGAATTCTTTCTCTGACAAATTGCTTCCCTCTATTTCATTTATTTCCTTTTCTGGTGATTCCTCCTTTTCTTTAGTATTGGGACTGTTTCTTTGTCTCCCCATTTTTGCTCCTCTCATCGTGTTTGGATATGTAGCTCACTCTCTACTTTATTGACTTAAAGGCATAAAATAAAACATGACAAGACACAACACAGAGGACACCAAACACAAATGTATTCACTATACCAATAAACTCAAATAAAGATGCCCACCAGAGAAAAGAGAATTAGGGGAGAGAAAAGAGTGAAAATATTATATTGAGAAAAGAAAAAAAAATGTAAGAGAAAAAAGTAAAAGAAGAAAAAAGAAGGGGAAATAAATATATGTATATGGGGAGAAAACTCCAAGAAAGCAACAACTAATCCAGAAAATGCAAGCAAAAAGCACCCAGAAAAGAAGGAGGGAAGCTGAATCTGAAGAGGCAGAGCTTATTTCAAGAAAGTAAGGTCAAGGAATTGAATGAATAGAGAAATGGCCACTATTCAGTATAGAGGAGGTAGAAAGAGAATGATTAGGAAGAAAAGTAAAAAACAAAATACTAAAATAATAATAAAAATAAATAATTGAACAAATATATTAAAATATATATAAAAGAAAATAAATTTTTCTTGTTCTTTAATCTATCAACATATTCATCTATTTTTGGAAAAGGATAATAGAGAGCAGATAGGCTTGAGTTGGTGTTTGAAAATTATTAAGCTATTAGTAAAAGAAGAGACCAAATGAGGAGAGGAGAAACAGAAGCATAATAAATAAATAAATAAATAAAATAGGAAAAAAAAACCCAAAACTAAGAAACAATCAAACAAACAGCAACAGAAAAGAAAAAAAGGATAAAAATGGCTAGTGAAGATAGTGAAGAAAAAAACAGATAAGTGTGCATTGACTTGGAGCAGGGGAGAGGAAATTAGATATATGAGTAAGATCAATTTTTAACAGCGAGTAAAAAGAAAGGATAAAAACTAAAGCAGGAACAGGAGAAGAGAAACAGGATGGAAAAAGGGGAAAAGAGAAGAAGAATGTGTTGGTATAAAGGAAAAATTGAGATAGAATAAAATGATAATGAAAAAAATAAAAGTAGGTACACTTGAAGCTGTCCCAGAGGCTCCTTACACTATCTTTGTATTTTCGGATTCTTTTTTCATTTTGCTTTTCCGGTTGGGTGTTTTTTGCTTCTTCGCTTTTCAAATCTTTGACTTGATTCTTGCGGTCCTCTGGTCTGCTGTTGGGTGCCTTTATAATATTCTTTATTTCATTCAGTGTATGCTTAATTTCTAGTTGGTTCTTTATCACAACATTGAGGGTCTCATTAGATTTCTTGTAGATCTTGTTAATTTTATTGGTAGTTTCTAGAAAATTATTGAAAGACCTTAAAAGTGCAGTTTTGAGCTCTATATCCTCCATTTCTGTCATATTTCTTTGTCTCCGCATTTTTTATGCTTTCTTGGTGCAACCCCTTGTGGTCTTTGTGCGCAATCTTGTTGTAGTTAAGCCTTGATTGTTGTCCGTTAAACTGGGGGTGATTTGACCTCCAGGCCAACTGGCTATGAGAATCAGCTGTGTCTTCAGTGGGAGAACTTCTGTGCTGGATCTCTAGGGTGGTGCTAATCTAGCCTTTGCCTAAGGCTATCCTGCAAATGCCTCAGTGCAGGGCTTGGGCGGGGCAGGTCCCAAGGGATCTACAGGGCGGGCGGAGCGAGCAGTTATGGCTGCTCTAAGTCCCGTCCCCAGGGGCTCTGCCTCTCAGAGTCCCAGCAACCGCTGCAAACCTCAGAGAGAAAGCTGCCTTCAAGTTCTGACTGAAGCCAGGCAGTCCCGTTTGAGTCTGGGTCCCTAGAGACTCGCCCGGATCTGGGGGGTGCCAGAAGATGAGAGAGGGCAAGATATTGAAAACCTATTTGAAGAAATAATGACAGAAAACTTCCCCTACCTGCTGAAAGAAATAGACTTACAAGTCCAGGAAGTGCAGAGAACCCCAAACAAAAGGAATCCAAAGAGGACCACACCAAGACACATCATCATTAAAATGCCAAGAGCAAAAGACAAAGATAGAATCTTAAAAGCAGCAAGAGAAAGAAACTCAGTTACCTACAAGGGCATACCCATACGACTGTCAGCTGATTTCTCAACAGAAACTTTGCAGTCCAGAAGGGAGTGGCAAAAAATATTCAAAGTGATGAATACCAAGAACCTACAACCAAGATTACTTTATCCAGCAAAGCTATCATTCAGAATTGAAGGTCAGATAAAGAGCTTCACAGATAAGGAAAAGCTAAAGGAGTTCATCACCACCAAACCAGCATTATATGAAATGCTGAAAGGTATCCTTTAAGAAGAGGAGGAAGAAGAAAAAGGTAAAGATACAAATTATGAACAACAAATATGCATCTATCAACAAGTGAATCTAAGAATCAAGTGAATAAATAATCTGATGTACAGAATGAACTGTTGATTATAATAGAATCAGGGACATAGAAAGGGAATGGACTGACTATTCTTGGGGGGGAAAGGGGTGTGGGAGATGGAGGAAGAGACTGGACAAAAATCATGCACCTATGGATGAGGACAGTGGGTGGGGAGTGAGGGCGGAGGGTGGGGTGGGAACTGGGAGGAGGGGAGTTATGGGGGAAAAAGAGGAACAAATGTAATAATCTGAACAATAAAGATTTAATAAAAAAATAAAAGTAGAATGTAGAATACTAATCCAAAAATAAAATAAAATGAAATAAAATAAAACTTAAAAAGGTAAAATAACAGTAATAGGAATAGTAATAATGAAATATAATAATAAAAAGTAAAATAAAATGAAAAAATTTAGTTTCTTAAGTAAAAAATAAAAGATTAAAAAAATGAAGTAGTAAGTTCGTTTGCTTCAATGGAGCTTCAATGACCCATTGGGGTTGGTTTAAGACGCCGCTCTACTGTTCTGCCTGGCATGTCTGTTTCCTGTCAGGTAGTCAGCACAGTGCTGAAGTTCCCAGTGATCCACTGCTCCTCTGTGTCATAAGCCACAATCTTTGTTTCAAGAAAACGTGATCACTCTGCTCTCTTTGTTTCTCGACCCGCCTTCAGTTGTATTTACACAAGCATCTATTTCTGACAGAGCCCCTGGGTAGTGTTTTTTCTGTATTAGTTTCCAGGACCAAATGGCCCCTCAACCCAGTCCCCCAGGGCTCCCTGGGGGTGTTTAGACTCTTCCTTTCCCTGCCACACTGAAGACTGGGTTGATGGTATGGACTGTCCCAGAGATGGTTTCCTGCTTGGCTCTCCCTATTCTGCTCCTCAGTTTCCACAAAAACCATCTTCCCCTGCAGTCTCAGTGAGTTTTGTTTTTTTTAAATTGAAAGATCCTATGCACTGGGTTTAGCAAGTAAAAGCATGGAAGTTATAAAGACAAAGCAACCAGACCACCTCATGTCTTTCTCCCCTCAGCACCGTGTGGCCGGTATAGAACTGGAGGCTGCCTTTCCAGGCACAGTCTCCCATGGCTGTGGGATTAGATCTACAGTCCCCTGCCTCTAGCAGCCCTGTAGACCCCCTTCCACATTTGAGAGCTACACTGACCCGAAGGGCCACAGATTTGGTGCAGCACAGTCTCCCTCTGAGATTCTAGTCCTGGCTCCAGCCTGAACCCCAGATCCCACCTTTCTCCAGGTGATCTCTGACCTTTCTGACCGCAGATTGCCTCACCTGCTGTGTTTAATTTGCCAATTCTGGATGGATGTTATTTGATTCAGCTGTTTCTTCTATTTTCTCTGTGAGAAGGCACAGGACCAGTTTGCATATTCAGCTGCCACATTGTCTCCTCTTGGACCAACTTTTTAGGTGCCTGCTGCTGGGGATGCTGAAGTCTCAGTGTTCATGGCTTCACAGCTGAGGTAGCTGGTTCCTGGATGTTGTGGTTATAGGGTCCCAGGAGGTATCTGAGGTCTCTCCAGGTGAAGGTAAGGCTGGGTTTCTGATCACTGCCACTCTCTCCTTCAAGATAGCATGGTCTCTGCAGCAGAGCTGGCTGCTCTGGGAGAGATTTCATCGGTAGTAGAGGCTGCCCATCCAGGGTAGCCTGGTCTGCTAGTCCCCGACAGTTCTTTGGAATATAACTGTCCCTCACTCACAAATACACACTTTCCCCATATGTCCACACACTCTCCTTTTTCTCACTCACTCACACTATCTTGCTGACTGCTGTCCTGACAGCCACCATCTTTGCTCCCCAGCAGCACATTTTTGTACTATATCAGACAAAAGAGTCTTCATGCCAATTAATGACATCTCTGTTATGTTAACATAAGTGGGTTACATAAGATGAAGGTGCATCTGCACAGTGTGTACAGTAAAACTGCTATATCATTGCCTTTGCACATGTGTATGGCACATGGGCCTTTAATATTGGCATACTCTGGTCAGGCTACCCACACTATTGAAGTTGAGCATCTTTTCATATATATGCTGGCCATTTACATGTCTTCTTGGGAAAAGTGTCTCTTCAGGTCCTCTGCCCACTTTTTAATTAGGTTGGTTGTTTGGTGTTGAGTTGTGTGAGTTCTTTTATATTTTGGCTATTAACCCCTTGTCAGATATGTTGTTTGCAAATATCTTCTCTATTTGGTTGGTTGCCTTTATGTTTTGTTGGCAGTTTCTTTTGCTGTGCAAAAGCTTTTTAGTTTGAAATAGTCTCATTCGTTTATTTTTGCCTTACTTCCCTTTCTTTTGGGGTCAAATTCATAAAATCCTTTCAAAGACCAAGGTCTATAAATTTAGTACCTATGTTTCCTTCTATATAATTTATTGTTTCAGGTCTTATATTTATGTCTTTGATCCATTTTGAGTTATTTTTTGTATATGAGGACAAAGAGTGATATAATTTATTTCTTTTGCATGTGGTTTTCCAATTGGCCTAGCACCATTTATTGAAGAGGCTTTCTTTTATCCATTGTATATTTTTGGCTGCTTTATTGAAAATTATTTTTCCATATACATATGGGTTTATATTTGGGTTCTCAATTCTGTTGCATTGGTCTGTGTCTCTGTTTTTCTGCTAATAACATGCCATTTTCATTACTGTCACTTTGTAGTATAATTTGATGTCAGGGAACATGAGACATCATGCTTTATTCTTTGTAAAAAACATTATTGAATTTATTGTGGTGACTGGTTAATAAAATTATATAGGTTTCAGCTTTACAATTCTTCAATACATTATCTATATATTGTATTGTTTGTTGACCACCCCAAGTCAAGACTTCTTCAATCACCATTTATCCCCACTTTACCCTCTTTTACTACTACCTACTCCTCTTTCCCTCTGGTAATCACCATACTATTGTCTGTGTCTATGAAATTTGTGTGTGTGCATTTTCTTTTATTTCTGTACTTAATCCCTTCACCTTTTTAACCCAGCATACCAAAAGACTCGCCCAGTTTACAGTTGTAAGTCTGTTCTCTGTGTCTATGAGTTTGTCTTTTAGTTTATTTTCTTCATTAGCTACCATACATAAGTGAAATCATATGGTATTTGACTTTCTACGACTAGCTTATTTCACTTAGCATAATACTCTACAGGCCCATCCAGGATGTCACAAAATGTAAGTAAGATTTCCTTTCTTATGGCTTAATAATATTCTACTGTGTATACCACACTATTTTATCTACCCTGAATTTGACTATATACTTACCTTTATCAATGAATTTTGTACTGTCATATGTTTTTATGTAACTAACTAGCGGCTCAGTGCATGAAGTTCATGCACAGATGTGGTCCCTAGGCCTAGCCTGTGATCAGGGCCATCTTCCCCAGCTGCTGGCAGCCAACCCCACCCTCTGCCACCACCCAGTCCTGGTTCCCTGTTATCTCCACCAGGAGATCAGACTGCCGGCTGGGTGCAGGGACCAAGTGGTTGGCCGTTTCTGCTGGCTTGCCAGCCCGCCCTCTGACACCGGTCACTCTCTGTGTGTGGGGCAACCAGTGGGGCAGGGGCCTTGGCCTGGCACTGCCCACATCTGCCGCCACCCGTCCCTGGTTCCCCGTTCCCCATCAGGCAATCAGAGCCAGCCGGCCAAGGAAATAAACCCAGAGGTTGGCCAGCAGGCCCCGATTGGGTGATTGGGTCCTGGGGCTGGGGGAAGCTCCTGCATTGAGTGTCTGCCCCTTAGTGGTCAGTGTGGCTCATAGAAACCGGTCATTCCACCATTTGGTTGATTTGCATATTACCCTTTTATTATATAAGATTAGCAAATGTTGAGTTAAGTTTGAAGAACGCTTTTTAGCATTTTGAGTAAGGCAGGTGTAGTCTCTCAACTTTGATTAGTCTGGGAAAGTTTTTATTTCTTCATTATTTAAAAGAAGTTTTTATTGACTTTTAGAGGAACAGGAAGGGAGAGGGAGAGAGTGATAGAAACATTGATGAGAGAGACACATCAACATTGATTGGCTATCTTCTGCATGCACCCCACCCTCTGCCAGGGGCCAGGGATTGAGACTACAACCTGGGTTTGTGCCCTCACTGACAATTGAACTGGTGAACTCTTGGTGCATGAGTAAATGCTCAATCCACTGAACCACATTGGCTGGGCATTATTTCTTCTTCTTTATTTATTATTATTGTTTAAAATATTACAAATAGTAGCACATATGTCTCCTTTTTTCCCAATTGACCTTCCCCAGCCTCCCCTACTGCCCAGGATATGCCCTCACCCACCCCTGCCAGTGTCTTGCATCCATTGGTTATGCTTATGTGCATGCATACAAGTCCTTTGGTTGATCTCTTACCTCCTCCTGCCCCCCAACCCTCCCCAAACTTCCCTCTGTCCTTTGACAGTCTGTTAGATGCTTTTATGCCTCTGTATCTATATTTGTTCATCAGTTTATAATGTTATTTATTATCCTTAAATGAGTGAGGTCATTTTGTATTTTTCTTTCACTGACTGGCGTATTTAACTTAGAATAATGATCTCCAGGTCCATCCATGCTGTTGCCAATGGTAAGTATTTATGCTTTTTTATAGCAGTGTAGTATTCCACTGTGTAGATGTACCACAGTTTTCTAATCCCCTCATCTGCTGATGGGCATTTAGGCTGTTTCCAAATCTTAGCTATTGTAAATTGTGCTGCTATAAACATAGAGGTGCATATATCCTTTCTGATTGGTGTTTCTGTTTTCTTCAGACATATTCCAAGAAGTGGTATTATTGGGCAAATGGTAGTTCCATTTTTAATTATTTGAGGAAATGCCATACTGTTTTCCACAGTGGCTGCACCAGTCTGCATTCCCACCAGCAGTGAAGGAGGGTTCCTTTTTCTCCAGAGGCTTGCCAGCACTTGTTGTTTGCTGACTTGTTAAAGATAGCCATTCTGACAGGTGTGAGGTAGTACCTCATTGTTGTTTTGATTTGAATCTCTCAGATGATTAGTGACTTTGAGCATGTTTTCATATGTCTCTTAGCTTTCTGAATGGCCTCCTTGGAAAAGTGTCTATGTCATTTGTCCATTTTTTTTATTGGATTGTTTATCTTCCTTTTGTATGAGTTCCCTTTAAATGTTGGAGATTAAACCCTTGAGATAACATTGGCAAATATGTTCTCCCATGCAGCGGGCTTTCTTCTTCTTTTGTTGATGGTTTCTTTTGCTGTGCAGAAGCTTTTTATTTTGATGTAGTCCCATTTGCTTATTTATTTATTTATTTATTTATTTATTTATTTATTTATTTTAGTTTCCATTGCCTTAGGAGCTATATTGTTAAATATGCTGCTACAACAAATGTCTGCTATTTTGCTACCTATGGCTTCTTCTAAGATTTTTATGTTTTCCCATCTTATATTTAAGTCCTTTATCCATTTTGAGTTTATTTTTGTGTAAGGTGTAAGTTGGTGGTCTAGTTTCATTTTTTTCCAAGTATCTGTCCAGTTTTCCCAACACCATTTATTGACGAGACTGTCTTGACTCCATTGTATTGTCTTGCCTCCTTTGTCAAATATTAATTGACCATAATGGCTTGTGTCTATTTCTGGATTCTCTGTTCTGTTCCACTGGTCTATATGTCTCTTCTTGTGCCAGTGCCAGGCAGTTTTGAGAACAGTGGCTTTTAAGTTTAGCTTGATATCTGGTACCGTGATGCCTTCAACATCATTCTTCTTTCTCAAGATTGCTGCAGCTATTCGTTTTTGTTTTTTTTTCTCTTTATGTTTTTATTTTTATTTTTTTCAGTTTTTTCGTGTGTTTTTTTATTTCAGATGAATTTTTGGAGAATTTATTCTAGGTCTTTGAAGTATGCCATTGGTATTTTAATGGGGATTGCATTGAATTTATAGATTGCTTTGGGTAGTATAGACATTTTAATGATGTTGATTCTACCAATCCATGAACATGGTATATTCTTCCATTTGTTCATGTCTTCCTCTAACACTTTTTTCAGCGTTCTGAATTTTTCTGAGTACAGGTCCTTTATCTCCTTGGTTAAGTTCATTTCTAGGTATCTTAATTTTTTGTTGCAATGATAAATGTGATTGCTTTTTAAATTTCTCATTCTGTGAGATCATTATTGGTGTATAGAAAAACCATAGATTTCTGGGTGTTAATTTTGTATCTTGCTACATTGCCAAATTAATTTATCAAGTCTAGTAGTTTTTTTGATGGAATGTTCTGGGTTTTCTATGTACAATATCATGCCATCTGCGAATAAGGACAGTTTTACTTCTTCTTTTCTAATTTGGATGCTTTTTATTTCTTCTTATCTGATCACAATGGCTATTATTTCCAGTACTATGTCGAACAGGAGTGGTGAGAGTGGGCATCCCTGTCTTGTTTTTGTTCTTTGGGGAAATGTGTTTATTTTTTGCCCATTGAGTATGATGTTGGCTGTGGGTTTGTCATATATGGCTTTTATTATGTTGAAGTATGATCCTTCTATTCCCACCCTGCTGAGGTTTTTTATCAAGAAACTGTTGGACTTTGTGAAATGCTTTTTTCTGCATCAATGGATATGATTATATATTTTTTTCCTCAATTTTTTATATGGTGTATCACATCTATTGATTTGCAGATATTGTACCATCCTTGCATCCTCAGAATAAATCCCACTTGGTCATGGTGTATGATCTTTCTAATGTATTGTTGGATTCTATTTGCTAGAATTTTGTTGAGGTTTTTGGTGTCTATGTTCATGAGGGATATTGGCCTGTAAATTTCTTTCTTTGTATTGTCTTTATTTGGTTTTGGGATTAGGATAATGCTGGCTTAGTAGAAAGAGCTTGCAAATGCTCTTTCCTCTCTAATTTTTTTGAATTGTCTAAGGATGATAGGTTTTATATCTTCTTTGAATGTTTTATAAAACTCCCCTGTGAAGCCGTCTGGTCCAGGGCTTTTGTTTCTTGGAAGATTTTTGATTACTGCTTCAATTTCCTCCATAGTTATAAGCCTATTCAGATTCTTTTATTCCTCCTGGCTCAGTTTTGGAAGATCGTATTTTTTTTAGGAATATGTTCATTTCTTCTAGGTTGACCAGTTTGTTGGGGTAGAGTTGCTCATAGTATTTTTTTTTATGATTCTTCGTATTACTGTGGGGTCCTTTGTTATTTAACCTCTTTCATTTCTGATTTTGTTTATTTGGGTCCTCTGTCTTTCCTTCTTGGTGAGCCTGGTAGAGGTTCATCAATCTTGTTTATCCTCTCAATGAACTAGCTCTTGGTTTCATTGATCTTTTATATTTTTTTTTTCTTTTTTGGTCTCTATGCCATTTATTTCCCCTCTGATCTTTATTATTTCCTTCCTTCTGGATACTGTAGGCTTTTCTTGTTGCTCTCTTTCTAATTCTTCAAGTTGCAGATTTAGATGGTTTATTGTCACCTTTTCTTGTTTTTTGAGGTAGGCCTGTAATGTTATGAACTTTCCCTCTCTGTACTGCTTTCATTGTGTCCCAAAGATTTTGGATTGTTGTGTTTTCATTGTTGTTTGTTTCCAGGATGCTTTTTATTTCTTCTTTGATCTCTTTGGTAGCCCACTCATTGTTTAATAGTATGTTATTCAGGCTCCCAGTTTTTGAATTTTTGTGATTTTTTTTACTGTAGTTGATTTCTAATTTTATGCCATTGTGATCTGAGAAGATGCTTGATATTATTTCAATCCTCATGAATTTGGAGGGACTTTGCCTGTGTCCCAATATGTGGTCTATCTTTGAAAATGTTCTATGTGTGCTTGAGAAGAATTTATATTCTGTAGTTTTGGGGTGGAATGTTCTAAAGATGTCGATTAAGTCCATCTGATCTAGTGAGCCATTTAGAATTGAAGTTTCTTTGCTAATTTTTTGTCTAGAGGATTTATCCAATGATGTTAATGGGGTATTAAAGTTTCCTATTATGATTGTGTTGCTGTCATTCTCACCCCTGATATCTTCCAGAAGGTTTTTTTTTTAATGTATTTGGATGCTCCTGCCTTGGGTGCATAAATTTTTACCAGAGTTCTATCCTTTTCTTGTTTCAATCCTTTTAAAATTATGTAGTGGCCTGTCTTGTCTCTTGGTATGGTCTTCACTTTGAGGTCTATTTTGTCAGATATAAGTATTGCTACCCTAACTTTTTTTTTTTTCATTTCCATTTGCCTGATAGATATTTTTCCATCCCTTCACTTTCAGTCTGTGTGAGTCCCTTGTTCTGGGGTGGGTCTTCTGTAGACAGCATATATATGGGTCATGTTTCTTTTCCATTTATTCACTCAATGTCTTTTGATTGAAGCATGTAATCCATTTACGTTTAATGATATTATTGATAGGTACTTGTTTGTAGCCATTTATTTTATGCCTGTGTTCCTGCCTTCCTTTCTATTTCTTCTTTTTACAGCATTCCCTTTAGCATTTGTTGCATTGCTGCCTTGGTAGTGATAAACTCCCTTAGTTTTTTTTTGTTTGTTTGTTTTTGTTTTTTTTTGTTTTGTTTTGTTTTTTTGTCTGTGAAGCTCCTGATTTCCCCTTCAATTTTGGTTGATAGTCTTGTTGGATTGAGTAATCTTGAATTCAGTCCTTTGCTCTACATCACTTTGTATACCGCATTCCATTCCCTTCTAGATTGATTTATTTCTGTTGTGAAATCATTTGATAATCTGATGCGGTAGTCTTTGTAGGTAACTCTTTGTCGCTTGCAGCCTTTAATATTCTCTCTTTGTTGTTAACATTTGCCATTGTAATTATGACATGTCTTGGTGTGGAACTTTTGGGATTCATCTTGCTTGGGACTCTGTACTTGTGTAACTTTTTTCTTCCACATATCAGGGAAGTTTTCTGTCTTTATTTCTTCAAATAGATTTTCTAACCCTTGCTGCTCTTCTAGTCCTTCTGGCAGCCCTATTATGTGTATGTTACTTAGTTTTCCATTGTTCCAAAGCTCCCTTAGGCTCTCCTCCTGCTTTTTAATATTTTTCTCCAGTTGCTGTTCAGATTGAGCTTGTTTCTGTACCTTACCTTCTAACACACTAATTCAGTCCTCTCCTTCTTCTAGTCTACTGTTGAAACCTTCCATGGTGTTTTTGATTGTAGCTATATCACTTTTGATTTC
The DNA here is from genome assembly GCF_964212035.1 of Myotis nattereri. Taxonomy (NCBI): domain Eukaryota; kingdom Metazoa; phylum Chordata; class Mammalia; order Chiroptera; family Vespertilionidae; genus Myotis; species Myotis nattereri. The sequence goes on from NC_138078.1 coordinate 46,828,662, forward strand.
TTCCTTGTTTTTGCATAGGTTGTTGATTTTCTCGTCCATCTGGTGTATGAACTGTAAGACCATTACTCTGAATTGTTTTTCTGTCATGTTGCATTCTTCCTTTTTCACTTATTTCCTTTCTTGGCAATGCCTCATTTTCTTTCCTCTGGGGATTGTTTCGTTGTTGCCCCATTCTAACTATCACCAGAAGATTCAAATGTTGAGTTATGGGCACTTGGGCCATGTGCAGTGGGAGCTTCGAACCCCCCGAGTATCATTGAAGAGCTCCAACACCAACACCTGTGGCTGCCATGGGTTGGGGGGAGCCTTGCTCGCCCAGGGTCAGAGTCACAGGTGCTTAGTATGGCCTCATGTGCACACCTAGAATCAGGTACCTTGCCTGCACCACGCTGAAATAAAGACCCTGCTGGCGTGTGACGAAAATCAGAGTCCCCTAGCACGTATCAGGAGTCAGATATCCCCTGTGCCCACACTGAGAATCTAGTATCTCTGTTGCTTGGTGCGGCCTCATGCCAAGTATCAGGGTCCCTGTGTGCACATGCGCCAAGAATTGGAGTCACTGGCTCTTAGTGTGAATGCACTGGTAATTAGAGATCCCAGGCACGTGTGATGAGAAACAGAGTCAAGTCACTGCTGCTCAGTGCTGCCTCTCACACGGAGAATCAGGGTTCTTGGTCTGCTTGGCGGACCGGGTTGCACTGTGGCACTGTGTCAGCTGGAGGTCTACTCCTGCCCTGTGGAAAACAGCCTTCCGTGTGCACTTGCCCTGAATCAAGATCAGATGGCTCTGCCGTCCTGTGTGGGCTTGGGGTCAGCTCCTGCGGGTGTGCACTATGGTAAACAAACTCCCTGTATCTGTGTACTTAGGCCCAAATTAAGTGAAGCCTCCCTGCATGGGCCGAGGTTCTGGTCGTGGTACACAAACTCCCCAAGATCACGCTCCTGGGCTCAAATTTAGTGCAGCCTCCCTGCATGGGCATGGGGTCTGGCCACGGAGAAACAAACTTCCCGTGTCTGCACACCCAGGCTCAAATTCAGGTAGAGCCGCCTCTGCTGTGTGTGGGCAGGAGGCCTGTTTGAGTGGAGAAGGTCTGACAGTTCCTATGCCACTGCCACGGGGCACCAGGGAAGGATATTGGCTCTGTGACTCACAGAAATCTGCTGCCGGGGTGCCCGGGATCTTGGTGTCTTGCGTCTGCAGCTGTGGTCTCAGGTCTTTTACCCCAGTGGCTGTAGAGTCCAGTTTTGCGTCTGAGGCCAGATTGTGCGGTGGCGAGGTTAGGATCCCAGTCTCAAGCAGTTGTGTTCTTCAAGATGGCATGGTCTCTGTGCCCACGCTGGCTGTCCTCAGAGTGTTTGCGGTAGCAGTGGGGTTTTGCCTTCTAAGACTACCCAGTTTGGCAGCCCCTTGGAAGACCTGCAGTATCTAACTGTCCCTAGCTCTCATTCACACACACCACTCACGTCCGCACACTCCTCTATTGCTCCCTCACTCTCTCACACACTCTTCCTCCCTACCTTCTTGCCTGTCGACATCTTGGGTCTCTTTTTCTTCTTTTTTTTTATAAGACAGTTTTGCCAGTTAAATTTTTCTTGTTTTGCGTTTTTCTTTATTTTAGCATTTGAATATATCATCCCACTCAATTCTGACCTGCATTTTTTTTTCTGGTAAATGCACAGATAACCTTATGTGATTTATTTTGTTTGCCACAAGTTTCTTTATTCTTGATAATTTCAAAATTCTCTTTTCCTTTGATTTTTGACAATTTCATTATAATGTGCCTGTTAGAAGTTATCTTTGGGTTAAACCTTTTTAGGTATCATTGTACTTCATGTAACTAGATAACCATATAGGCCCTCAGATTTGGGAAGTTTTCAGCAATTTTTTGTTTAAATAAACTTTATGCTTCTTCTCTCTGTCTCTTCTCCTTTTGGGAGACCCATAATGCTTGTACTAGTTATTTTGATGGTTTCCCATAAATTCCATAGGCTTTCTTCATTCTTTTTACTATTTTTTCTTCTCTTGCTGGAAAATTTCAAGTGAATTTTGCTTGAGTTTACAGATTCTTTATTCTGCTTGATCAAGTATGCTACTGATGCTGTCTATTGCACTATTCATTTTTTTCATTATATTCTATCAGTCCAGAATTTCCATCTTGTTCTTTCTGATGATGTTTCTTTGCTGAATTTATCATATTGTTCATGTATTGTTTTCCTGATTTCATGGAAATGTCTAACTTTATTCTGCTTTAGTTCTCTATGCTTCCTTAAAACTATTTTTAATTCAGTGCCAGGCAGTTTGTAGATCTCTATTTGGGGAGGGGTAGATTAGTTACTAGATATTTATTATGTTCCTTTGGTAGAGTCTTGTTTTCTTTCTTTTTTTATGTAATTCTTTATTTTTGAAAGTATTAAATATGTCACTCTTTTCCCCCCATTGACCACCTGCAGCCCATGTCCACACCCAACCCCAGACCTTCAGCACCATATTGTTTGTGTCCATGGGCCATGCATATATGCATACAAGGTCTTTGGTTGGTTACCTCCCATCCACCCACACTCCCCCACTTTCCCTGAGATTCTTCACTCTGTTCCATGCTTCCATAAATCTGGATCTACTCCATTTATCAGTTAATTTTGTTACTTAGATTCCACATATGAGTGCAATCATGTGATACTTGTCTTTCTCTGACTGACTTATTTCACTTAGCATGATACTTTATAGGTCCCTCCATGTTGTCTCAAAGGGTAAGATTCTTCTTTTTTACTGCTGCATAATATTCCATGGTATAAATGTACCACAGCTTTTTTATCCACTCATCTACTGATGGGCACTTGGTCTGTTTCCAGATCTTGGTTATTGTAAATTGTGCTGCTATGAACATAGGGGTGCATTCATTTTTTAAATTAATGCTTTGGGTTTCATAGGATATAATTCTAGAAGTGGCAACACTGGGTCAAATGGCATTTCCATTTTTAATTTTTTGAAGAAACTCCATACTGTTTTCCATAATGGTTTCACCACTCTCCATTCCCATCAGTAGTGTACTGGGGTGTGCTTTTCTCTACATCCTTGGAGAACCTGTAATTTCTTGATGGTAGCCATTCTGACAGGTGTGAGGTGATACCTCATTGTCGTTTTCATTTGCATCTCTCTGATGATAAGTGACTTTGAGCATTTTTTCATTTGTCTCTTGGCCATCTGTATGTCCTCTTTGGAGAAGTGTCTATTTAGGTATTTTTCCCATTTTTTTTTTAAATTGGACTGTTTGTCTTCTTTTTGTTAAGCTGTATGAGTTCCTTATATTTTTTGGATATTAGCACTTTATCAGATGTATCATTGCTAAGTATGTTCTCCCAAACAGTAGGCTCTCTTTTAGTTTTGTTGATGATTTCTTTTGCTGTGTAGAAGCTTTTTATTTTGATGTCATCCCATTTGGGTTTTATTTCCCTTAGTTTCCTTTGCCCTAGGAGATGTATCTGTAAACATATTATTACAAAAGATGTCTGAGATTGTGCTGCCTATGGTTTCCTCTAGGATTTATATGGTTTCCCAACTTACATTTAAGTCTTCTATCCATTTTGAGTTTATTCTTGTATATGGTGTAAGTTGGTGGTCCAGTTTCATTTATTTGTATGTATCTGTCTAATTTTCCCAACACCATTTATTGAACAGACTGTCTTGACTCCATTGTATGCTCTTACCTTCTTTGTCAAGTATTAATTGATCATAATGGCTTGCATCAATTTCTGGGTTTTCTGTTCTGTTCCAGTGATCTATATGCTTATTCACGTGCCAGTACCAGGCTGTTTTGATTATGGTGGTTTTGTAGTATAACTTGAAATTTAGTATTGTGATTCCACAAATTTTGTTTTTCTTTATTAATATTGCTGCAGCTATTTGGTGTCATTTTTATTCCATATAAAGTTTTGGAGTATTTGCCCTAGCTCTGTGAAATATTCTGTTAGTATTTTAATAGGGATTGCATTGAATCTGTAGATTGCCTTGCATAGTATGGACATTTTAATGATGTTGATTCTACCAATCCATGAACATGGTATGTTCTTCCACTTGTTTGTTTCTTCTATCTCTTTTTTCAACATCCTGTAGTTTTGTGAGTACAGATATTTTGCTTCCTTGGTTAAATTTATTCCTAGATATCTTAATTTTTTTGTTGCAATTATAAATGGGATTTTTTTCTTTAGTTTCTCTTTATGAGAATTCATTATTGGTATATAAAAATGCAGCAGATTTCTGGGTGTTAATTTTGTATCCTGCTACATTGCCAAATTCATTAATTAAATCTAATAGTTTTTTGATGGAGTCTTTAGGTTTTTATATGTACAATATCATGTCATCTGAGAACAATGAGAGTTTTACTTCCTCCTTTCCAATCTGGATGACATTTTTTTTCTTCTTCTTGTCTGATTGCTGTGGCTAGGAGTTCTGGTACTAAGTTGAATGACAGTGTGAAAACAGACATTCTTGTATTTTTACTGTTATTAGGGGAAATTCTTTTAGTTTTTGCCCAATGAGTATGTAGGTTTCTCATACATGGCCTTTATCATGTTGAGATATGCTCCCTCTAGTCCCACTTTGTTGAAACTTTTTATCAAAAATGGGAGTTGGATTTTTTCAAATGCTTTTTCTGCATCCATTGATATGATCATGTGATTTTTATCTTTCATTGTGTTTATGTGATGTATCATATTTGTTGATTTGCAAATAATTTACCAGCCTTGCATCCCCGGAATAAAGCCCACTTGGTCATGGTGTATGATATTTTTTTAATATATTACTAGATCCAATTTCCTAATATTTTGTTGAGGACATTAGTATCTAAGTTTATCAGAGATATTGGCCTATAATTCTCTTTCTTTGTCGTATCTTTATATGGTTTTGGAATTAGGATAATGTTGGCCTCATAAAAAAAAGTTTGGAAGTATTCCTTCCTCTTGGATTTTTTGAAATAATTTGAGGTGGACAGGTGTTAGTTCTTCTTTGAATGTTTGGTTAAACTCCCCTTGAAGTGGTCTGGACCTAAGCTTTTGTTTGTTGGGAGTGATTTGATAACTGCTTCTATTTCATCAGTTGTTAGTGGCCATTCAGGTTTTCTGATTCTTCCTGATTCGCTTTTGGGAGATTGTATTTTTCTAGGAAATTGTCCATTTCTTCCACATTGTCCAGCTTATTGTTGTTCATAGTATTTTCTCATAATCCTTTGTATTTCTGTGGAGTTAGTGGTTACTTCACCATTTTCATTTCTGATTTTATTTGGGTTCTCTCTCTTTGTTTCTTGATGAGTCTGTCTGACAGTTCATCAATTTTGTTTATCCATTCAAAGAACTATCTCTTGGTTTCATTAACATTTTGTATTGTTTTCTTAGTGTCTATGTTATTTATTTCTGCTCTAATCTTTATTATTTCCTTCATTATACTTTGTGTTTTTCTTGTTGTTCTCTTTCTATTTCTTTAAGTTGTAGGTTAAATAGCTTATTGCTGATTTTTCTTGTTTTGTTTTGTTTTGTTTTGTGAGGTATGCCTGTAGTGCTATGAACTTCCCTCTCAGAACTGCTTTTGCTGTGTACCACAGATTTTGTGTTGTTGTGTGTTTAGTTTCATTTGTTTCCAGGTAGTTTTTATTTCTTTATTGATCTCATTGGTAAACTATTCATTGTTAAATAATATGTTATTTCGCTTCCATGTGTTTGAATATTTTTGGGTGTTTTTACTATAGTTGATTTCTAATTTCATTTTACTGTGATCTGAGAATATGCTTGATATTATTTCAATCTTCTTAAACTTGTAGAGACTTGTTTTGTGTCATAACTTGTGGTCTCTTTGTGAATGATCCCTGTGCTCTTGAGAAGAATGTATATTCTGGTGCTGTGGGATGAAATATTCTATAAATTAAATCCATCTTATCCATTTTTTTCCTTTAGAGTGACTGCATCCTTGTTAAGATTTTGTCTGAAAGAGTGATCTAGTGAATTCAGTGTGGTATTAAGTCCCCTAATATGACTGCGTTGTTGTCAATCTCTCTGTTAAAATATTGTAGAAGTTATATACATGCTCCTATATTGGGTGCATAAATGTTTACCAAGGTTACATCCTCTTGTTGGATTGATCCCTTTTATATTTTGTAGTGATCTTTTTTTTCTCTTGTGATGGCCTTCATTTTGAAATGTATTTTTTGGATATGAGTATTACTACTACAGCTTTTATTATTATTTTTATTTCTTTTATTTGCATGGAAAAATGTTTCCCACCTCTTCATTCTCATCCTGTTTGTGGCTTTTGTTCTGAGGTGTGTCTAGTGTTTTTAGCATATAGTTGGGTCATGTTTTGTATCCATTCATCTACACTATGGCTTTTTTAAAAAATAAATTTTATTGATTTTTTACAGAGATGAAGGGAGAGGGATAGAGAGTCAGAAACATCGATGAGAGAGAAACATCGAACAGCTGCCTCCTGAACACCTCCTACTGGGGTGTGCCCACAACCAAGGTACACGCCCTTGACTGGAATCGAACCTGGGACCTTTCCGTCCGCAGGTCAATGCTCTATCCACTGAGCCAAACCGGTTAGGGCTACACTATGGCTTTTGATTGGAGCATTTATTCCATTTAAATTTAGGGTTATTATTGATAGGTACTTATTTATGGCCATTTTAATTCTGTATGCCTAGGTTTCTCTCTCTGTTTATTCTTCTCATTACAGCAGTCCACTTAGCTTTTTTTGTAATAGTGACTTGGTGGTTATGTACTCTTTATCTTTTTTTTGGCCTGGGAAGCTCTTTATATGACCATCTATTTTGAATGATAGCCTTGCTGGAAATAGTAATGGTTTCTGATCCTTGCTTTCCATTACCTTGAGTACTTCATGCCATTCCTTTCTGGCCTGTAAAGTTTCTGATGAGGAATCAGCTGACAGCCTTATGGGAACTCCTTTGTAGGTAACAGTTTGCTTTTCTCTTGTTGCCTTTCAGATTTGATTTTCATCATTAATTTTTGGCATTTTAATTATGTGTCTGGGAGTGGGTCTGATTGGGTTCTTTTGCTTTGGTTTCTCTGTGACTCCAGAACTTGTGTGATATTTTTCCTTTACTAGGTTAGAGAAGCTTTCTGTCATTATTTCTTCAAACACGTTCTCCATCCCTTTCTCCATTTCTGGCTCTTCTGGCACACCTACTATTCTAATATTGTTATGTTTCACATTGTCCCACAGCTCCCTTAAGCTGACATCCTGTTTTTTAATTGTTTTTCTCTTTTTGGTTCTCTGATTGAGTGATTTTTTCCAACCCTGTCTTCTAATTCACTGATTAGATCCTCGACTTCCCCTAATCTGCTATAAATTCCTTCTAATATATTATTTATGCTATGTCATTTTTTATTTCAGACTGTTCTTTCTTCATAGTAGTATATCTTTTCTCATGTTGTTGAGCATCTTTACCATCATTACTCTGAACTCTGTTGCAGATAAATTTTTAAATTCTACTGTGATTATCTATTCTTCTGGAGAATTCTCTTGCTCTTTAAATTGGGGGTTGTTTCTTTGTCTCCTCATTTGGCTGCCTGTTTGGGTTTGTGACTATGTATTAGGTAGATCCTGTATGCTTCTCAGTCTCTAGTGCAGGACAGTGTCAATTGCTGTTCCTGACTAATTGTATCAGGCAAAGACTCAGCCTCCAGAGACCGCCTCTGCTGATAGACTGATGGGATTCCAACTTGAATGGCACCCAGGTAATCGTCCTCAGGTGTGGTGAGAGTTTTTTTTTTTTTTTTTAACAGGGTGGGGCAGTTGCTTCTTCCTAGAGGCTAATTGTTATTTTTAGTCTCTTAAGTGGCGTCAGGGCAAGGTATTTTCCAGTAGGGTGGGTCAACTGTCTTTCCCCCAGGCTAGGCAAATATCTGTGTGGGAAAGATGTCCTACACAGTGTGATGGAAAGACTCAGTACAGGAAACTGGGGGTGTCTGCCTTCTGAACTCTAACTCCTGAGTCTACAGTCCTAGCTTCTGCGCACACAGCTCCAGTCCACTGTGCCCTCCCTCTTTCAGAGCACAAAGTGGGTGGCTCCACAGAGAATTTTGTGCATTGGCTCTTTAATAATGTGCCTGAATTTTCAGTGGTTGCTCCCTGGCAGACAACAATCCTCTTGCTTTTCACAGCCATATGCCATGTGTGTACCCTTATCAGTTCTGGTGCTCTCTGATGGAGGGCCCCACTTGGGGAATTAATCCCACACTTGTCAGTGGCAACCCCCCACAGCTGAGATATCTCTCAGGAACTTCAGTTGATGTCCGTTGGAGTCCAGCCAGTCATTTCATGCCTTTGCTCCTCCTACCAATTTCTGTGCAGTCTCCACTTGTGGTCCTGAGGTATCAGGGCTCTCTCCAGTGAGTCTTCCATTGATTATTCAGACAGTTTTTCTGTATTTTAGTTGTAATTCCAGTTTGTTCCTGGGAATGTGTCTGTGCAGCATCCACTTACTCTGTCACCATTTTTAATCTCTAGTCTTTTCTTGACTTTTATGTTTCTAGAAGTCTTGCATTGCTATCTTTGCATTCATGTAAGCAGTTACCTCCTCCAGTCTTAACTAACTGGCTTCTAGAACATACATAGTTTCACTAGTCTATCTGTCTAGAGATTACAAAGCTCTCTAAGACATAGTCTATGTATGTGTCTTCTCCACACCCTCTTTTTTCTGCTTGGGGAAAATTTCTTAAAAGTATATGTATCTTCTTGATCCTAAAAAGCCAAGCTTGGCCCTGTCAGTCGCTTGATTGTTTTCCTTTGGGTGGTGCCCTAAAATGGTAAAGTTTGTGTGCCATCTCCTAATCCCAGAAAGTTGTTCTGGCTTTCTGTACATGCTTGCATGCCATCTTCAAGGCCTGCCCTTGCTGTCTGTAGGGGTGCACATAGGAATCCAGACATAGAAGGTGATTGATATGAAGATAACACTGGGAGTTTTCATGATCTAGGTGGGGGGATTCATAGGTGAGTTGTCCCAAACTGCTCATAGGTGGGTTTCCTAATGGAGTTCAACAAACAATTAGTAGAATCCACAGCCCTTATATAAGTTCTGATCTCTGATTGCTGTGCTCTTAGTATATCTGAACCCCTTGGCCCTACTATTCACCTCAGTATTTTTTGTTAGATTAGAAAGAAGTGAGACCTTGGGAAACATCTCACATGGCTAGAGAAGCCAGGTGCTCACTTACCATACTCTACTTTCCCCAATGGGAGAAATCATCATCCAAATGATCTTTCTTAGCACATATCTGTGTCTCCTTGAATAAAGTGTAATATGGTTAAAGAAAAACTGTTCTGGGAGAGACAAAATGGCAGCAGTATAGATGGATGTGGCCCGAGTCTTCTCCCAGAGTAAATAGGGAATCTGCCAGACATCTGAGCCCTGAGGGTCAGAGGGAATCTTCACGGCACCAGAACTGGCACTGAGATGTGGCCCTTGAGACAGGCACAGTGTCTGACTGTAGAAAGAAGGTCTGCAGAACTGCAGTACCACAGGGGACTCTAGATATGGGTCCACAGTCAGGAAAGGCTGAAGAGTAGTGCCAGCAGGAGTGCCATGCAGAGGCGCAGCCTCTCCCCCTTCTGTGGCCTGTGCCTTTCTTCACTGAGCCTAGTTCATAGGACCTTTTGGATACACTTATCCATGCTGGAGTGTGGGAGAAGGTGGGGACTTGTGTAATCTGGGGAGAGAGCGGGGTCCAGGAGAAGTGGCAGCAAGTTTGGCGTTGAGTCATACCAGAGTCCAGGACCTGGGCAGCCATTTTGTCCTGAAGAGATAGCTACTCCCTCCAGTATCCAGGCAACCAATACAGCCACATCCAGATTCCACCTTGAATGGTACAAAGGATTAAGAAAAAAATCTAAATAGTCCCTGAGAGTCCAAAGGGACTGGCCTAAAGAGAGACCTTCAGTCCCAAAAACAGGAATGTGAGAAACAGTACAGTGCAGATGACTGGGATCTTAAGCCAACCGAAGGAACAACACTTCACTTTTTCATTTTTATTTTTATTTTGTTTATTATTATTTTGTTATCACTTTTACTTTCTTCTTTTTTCTGTTTTAGTTTGTTGCTTTATTTTCTACTTCTTTTCACATTATTTTTTCAACATTCTATTTTATTTTATTTTTATCTGCTTTTTATACCATTTTTGAAATCAATTTTTTTGTAAATTTATTATTATTATTATTATTATTATTATTATTATTATTTTCTCATTCTCTTTCTTCTTACCCATCCATCCCCTTTCTACTTCCTCTATACTGAACTGAGATCCTCCCCACATTAATCAAATTCTTAACCTTGTTTTCTGTATATAAGCTCAGCCGCTGCAGATTCTGCCCCCACCCTCTTTGCTGGGGGTTTGGAGTTTATATTTTTTTTATCTATTGGTTCTGTGGTGTTTACCATAATATATATATATATATATATATATATATATATATATTCTCCTTTTCTTCCTTTTTCTTTTCTATCTTAACTTTTTCTCTCTCTTCAATATCATTTATGCTCTTTTTTCTCTCCCCTAATTCTCTATTCTCTTTCCTCAGGTGGTCACTTACAGTGGAGTTATTGTTGTTGTGAGTACATTCATGCTTTGTTCCCTTTGTGTTGTGTCTTGTTGAGGGGAATTTTATCCTGTCTGGCCAGGTGATAGAGAGCGAGCCTCATAACCAGACACCTGGAGAGGAAACTCTATCCACAACTGGTCAATAACACCAGAGACCCAACTACAGAGACAGGAATAAGGTGGCAGTGAGGGAGAGCATGAGTGAGTGAGCAAAACAGGAGTGTGTGGTCATGTGGGATGTGTGTGTGTGTGTGTGTGTGTGTGTGTGTGTGTGTGTGTGTTTGTGTGAGTGAGGCACAGTTAGATCCCACAGGACCTTTGGGGGCAGGCTAACTTGGCTTGCCTAACTAGTCAGGCTCTGCTACCATAATAAACAGTACTGGGAGGCCAGCTCATCCTCAGAGGCCTAGCCTTTTGAAGAGGAGAACTGCTGTAACTGGGAACCCAACCTCACTTCCACCCAGGGTTTTGTCAGATAACACCTGGGACTCTACAGCCACCCTTTCCAGGGACCTGCTATCTCGTCTGTGGTCCCATGGTCAACAAGTCTCCAGCCACCCCGGGTGCAGGCTCCTGTGAGTTCTGAAGTGTGCTCTCCTCGAACCGGCCCAACACCTTAGCCCAGGACAATGCAACAACACGAGCAGCAGACACATGAGCAGTCCACTCCTGTCCAAGGAGCAGCAGCCCCACGAGCAGCTTGCCCCAGGCCTAAGAGCAGAAGCCTCACATGGCCTGCCCCTGTCCAAGGGGCAGCAGCTGTGTGAGTGGCCTGCTCCCCCGTCTAAGTAGCAGCAGCCACACAAGCAGCCTGCCGAAGATTGAGGAGCGGCAGCCCCACACAGCCTGCCCCTGTCCAAAGAGGAGCAGCTGCACAGCCTGCACCCTGCACCTGTCTGAGGAGCAGCAGATACACAAGCAACCTTCCCCCATCTGAGGAGCAGCAGCTGTGTAAGCAGCCCAAACCCATATGAGGAACAGCAGTGCCACGAGCAGCCTATCCTCATTCGAGGATCAGTAGCCACCCAAGCAGCCCACCCAACTCCGAGGAGCAGTCACAAAAGCAGACCACCCTCTTCCGAGGAGTGGCAGCCCTGCACAGCCCACTCTGGTCCAAGGAGCAGCAACCACACGCAGCCTGCACTTGTCTGACGAGCAGGAGCTGGGTGAGCAGTCCACCCCCATCCAAGGAGCAGCAGCCACAGGTGCAGCTCACTCCTGCATGAGAAGCAGTACACAAGAAGCCTGTCCCCCATCCAAGGAGCAGCAGCTGCGCAAGCAGCATGCACCCGTATGAGGAGCAGTAGCCCTGTAAGCAACCTGCCCCTGTCCAAGAAGCAGCAGCCTCACAAGCAGCCCACCACCTCTGAGGAGCAGTAGCAGCATGCAGCCAGCCCTAATCCAAGGAGCAACAGCCATGTGAGCAGTCAGACCCCATCCGCGAAGCAGAAGCCATGCTCAGCATGCCCCCATCTGAGGAGCAGCAGCCATTTGATCATCTCACCCCTCTCCAAGGAACAGCAGGTGTGCGAGCAGCCTCCCCAACCAGCCAGAGGTAACAACACTGCTGCAAACAGCACCCACCAGAGGAGCTACAACCACCCGAGGAGCAAACCCTGCATAATTTGACATCTAGATCAGTCGGTGAGACACAAAATGGATAGACAAAGGAATCTCCAAAGGAAAGAAAAGGATCGCCAGAAAAGCAGCTAAGTGAAACAGAGGAATGCAATATGTCAGAAAAAGAATTCAGAGTAATGGTCATACAGTTCATAACCTGATGGAGGAAAAAATTCAACAACTTATGTAAGAATCAACAAGAAATGGATAAAAAAATCAATAACATATAAGAATCAAGAAGAAATGAAGAGTGATATAGCTGCAGTGAAAAACACCATGGAGCCCTGACTGGTTTGGCTCAGTGGATAGAGTGTCAGCGTGCGGACTGAAGGGTCCCAGGTTCGATTCTGGTCAGGGGAATGTACCTTGGCTGCAGACACATCCCCAGTAGGGGATGTTCAGCAGGCAGCTGATCAATGTTTCTCTTTCATCAATGTTTCTAACTCTCTATCCCTCTCCCTTCCTCTCTGTAAAATCTCAATAAAATATTTTTTAAAAACGCCATGAAAAGTTTCAAAAGTAGGCTAGAAGAAATGGAGGACAGGATTAGTGAATTATAAGACAGTGAAGCAAAACACACCTAACCTGAATTGCAATTGGTGAAAAATATTAAAAGAAAGGAGGAGAGCCTGAAAGATCTATGGGGCAACATAAAACAAAGCAACATGTGAATAATAGGGGAGCCAGAACAACAGGAAGAGGAACAAGGATGTCAAAAAACTTCCCTGAGGTGGGGAAGAAAAATATCACACAAGCCCAGAGAGTCCCAAACGAGATGAACCCGAAAAAACCCACACAAAGACACATCATAATTACCATGGCAAATGTTCAGGACAAAGAAAGAATCTTAAAGGCTTCAAGAGAGAGACAGAAAGTTACATACAAGGGACCTTGCATTAGATTATCAAATGATTTCTCAACAGAAACACATCAGGCCAGAAAAGAATGGAAGGAAATTTACAAAGTGATGCAAAGTAAGGGACTGAATCCAAAAATACTCTATCCAGAAAGTCCACTAATCACAATTGAAGGGGAAATAAGAAGCTTCACAGACAAAAAATGGCTAACGGAGTTTATCACCACCAAGACAGCAATGCAAGAAAAGATAAAGGGACAGGTGTAAAAAGAAGAAATAAAAAGCCAAGAAAGAAAACAGGCATAAAAAATTGGATACATCAAGTACCTTTCAATAATAACTTTAAATATAAATGGAATAAATGCTCCAATAAAAAGACATCTAGTAGCTGAATGGATAAAAAATCATGACCCATATGTATGCTGTCTACAAGAGACCCACCTCAGGATAAGGGACTCACACAGACTGAAAGTGAAGGGATGGAAAAATATCTTTCAGGCAAATGAAAATGAAAAAAAAAAGTTGGAGTAGCAATACTTATATCTGACAGAATAAAACTCAAAGTGAAGGCCATAACAAGAGATAAGGAAGGCCACTTCATAATACTAAAAGGATCAATACAACAAAAGGATGTAAACCTGATAAACATACGTATCCAATGCAGGAGCACCCAGATGCATTTAAAAAAAAAAAACTGGAAGATATCAAGGGAGAGATCAACCACAATACAATCATAGTAGGGGACTTTAATACACCACTCCATCACTGTGTAAATCCTCTAGAGAAAAATTTAGCAAAGAAACAGCAATCATAAATGACTCACTAGATCAAATAGACGTAATTGACATCTTCAGAACATTTCACCCCAAAGGCACGGAATATACGTTCTTCTCAAGTGCATATGGGACATTTTAAAAAATAGACTACATATTGGGTCACAAGCAAAGTCTTCCCAAATTCAAGAAGATTGCAATCATATCAAGCATTTTCTCAGACCACAATGGCAGAATATTAGAAATAAACTACAATAAAAATAATCGAAAAATTCAAACACTTGGAAACTGAAAAGCATGCTACTAAAGAATGACTGGGTTAACAAAGAGGTCAAAGAAGAAATTAACAACACCATGGAAACTAATGGCAATAAAAACACAACAATCCAAAATCTATGGGACACAATGAAAGCATTCTTGAGAGGGCAGTTTATAGCTCTACAGGCCTACCACAAAACACAAGAAAAAATGGAAATAAATCATCTAACTCTAAAACTCAAAGAATTAGAAAGAGAGAAACAAGAAAAGCCTACAGTATCCAGAAGGAAGGACATAATAAAGATCAGAGCAGAAATGAATGACATAGAGACAAAAGAAAAACAATACAGAAGATCAATGAAACCAAAAGCTGGTTCCTTGAAATGATAAACTAGATTAATGAACCTCTAGACAGGCTCACCAAGAAGCAAAGAGAGAGGACCCAAATAAAATCAGAAATGAAAGAGGCAAAATAACAACAGACCCCACAGAAATACAAAAGATTGTTAAAAATACTATGGACAACTCTATTCTAACAAACTAGACAACCTGGAGGAAATGGACATATTTCTAGAAAAATACAACCTTCCAAAACTGAATCAGGAAGGTTATAAATGTCTCAAGAGGCTGGTAACTATGGAAGAAATTGAAGCAGTCATCAAAAAGCTTCCAGCAATAAAAAGCCTGGGGACAGACAGCTTTAAAGGGGAGTTTTACCAAACATTCAAGGAACAACTAAAAGCTATCCTCTTCAGATTATTCTAAAAACTCAAAGACATTCTATGAAGCCATCATCGCCCTAATACAAAAACCAGATAAAGACAACACAATGAAATAGAATTATAGGCCAATATCCCTCATGAACATAGATGCCAAAAATCCTCAACAAAATTCTAGCTAATCGGATCCAACACTACATCAGAAAGATCATACATCATGACCAAGTAGGATTCATCCTGGGAATGGAAGTATGGTACAATATCTGCAAATCAATAAACGTGATACATCACATAAACAAATTGAGAAAGAAAAATCACATAGTCATATCATTTGATGAAGAAAAAGCATTTGACAGAATCCAACACCCTTTGGTGATAAAAAGTCTCAGCAAGGTGGGAATAGAAGGATCATACCTCAACATAATAAAAGCCATATATGACAAACCCACAGCCAACATCATACTCAATGGGCAAAAACTTAAAACCATTTCCCCTAAGAACAGTAGCAAGACAGGGATGCCCACTCTCACCACTTCTGTTCAACATAGTACTGGAAGTGCTAGCCATTGCGATCAGACAAGAACAAGAAATAAAAGGTATCCAGCCCTAACCGGTTTGGCTTGGTGGATAGCGTGTTAGCCTGTGGACTGAAAGGTCCCAGGTTTGATTCTGGCCAAGGGCATGTACCTTGGTTGCAGGCACATCCTCAATAGGAGGTGTGCAAAAGGCAGCTGATTGATGTTTCTCTCTCATTGATGTTTCTAACTCTCTATCCCTCTCTCTTCCTCTCTGTAAAAAATAAATAAAATATATACATTTTTTTTAAAAAAGGATCTGAACAAATCTTAAAAAAATCTAGGATTAAAAAAAATGGTTTTCAAATTAGAAAAGAGAAGTAAAACTGTCCTTATTCACAGATGACATGATACTGTACATAGAAAACCCTAAAGATTCCATCAAAAAATTATTAGACTTAATAAATTAATTCAGCAATATAGCAGTATACAAAATTCATGCCAAGAAATCTATGGCATTTCTATACACCAATAACCATTTACCATCTCACCAAAAAAATTGAGAAACTTAGGAATAAACTTGAATAAGGAGGTAAAAGACCTATATGCAGAAAACTACAGGACACTGAAAGAGGAGATACAGGAAGACATAAACAGATGGGAGAACTAACCGTGTTCATGAATTGGTAGAATCAACATCATCAAGATGTCCATACTACCTAAATCAATCTATAGATTCAATGCACTCCCCATTAAAATTCCAATGGCATATTTCACAGACCTAAAACAAACTTTCCAAAATTCATCTGGAATAAAAAAAGACCCCAAAAAACCACAGCAATCATGAGAAAGAAGAAAAAATAAGCGGTATCTCAATACCAGATATCAAGCTGTATTACAAAGCCACTGTAATGAACTTCTAGCAGCCTGGTACTGGCACAAGAACAGACATTTAGATCAATGGAATAGAATAGAGAACCCAAAACACTATGCTCAATTAAAATTCAACAAAGGAGGCATGAATATACAATGGAGTCAAGTCAGCCCCTTCAATAAATGGTGTTGGGAAAATTGGACAGATACATGCAAAAAAAATGAAACTAGACTACCAACTTACACCATACACAAAAATAAACTCAAAATGGATAAAGGACTTAAACATAAGACGGGAAACCATAAAAATACTAGAGGAATCTACAGGCAGCGAAATCGCAAACATATGCCGAAGAAATGTCTTCTCTGATAATGCTCCTAGGGCAATGGAAACTAAAGAGAAAATAAACAAATGGGACTACATCAAAATAAAAAGTTTTGCACAGCAAAGGAAACTATCAACAAAACAACAAGAAAGCCCACCGCATGGGAGAACATATTTGCCAATGTTATCACCGATAAGGGTTTAATCCCCAGCATTTACAGGGAACTCATACAACTTAAAAAAAGAAGATAAACAACCCAATCAAAAAATGGGCAATGGACCTAAATAGATACTTTTTGAAAGAAGAGAGAAGAAAGGCCAAAAGACATATGAAAACATGTTTAAAGTCACTAATTATCTGAAAGATGCAAATAAAAATGACAATGAAGTACCATCTCACACCTGTCAGAATGGCTATTATCAACAAATCAACAAATGACAAGTGCTGGCGAGGATGTGGAGTAAAAGGAACCCTCGTGCACTGCTGGTGGGAATGCAGTCCGGTGCAGCCACTGTGGAGAACAGAATGGAATTTCCTCAAAAAACTAAAAATGGAACTCCCATTTGACCCAGTGATCCCACTTCTAGGAATATATCTCTAGAAACTAGAAACACCAATTAGAAAGGATATATGCACCCCTATGTTCATAGCAGCACAATTCACCATTGCTAAGATTAGAAACAGCAGATGTGCCCATCAGTAGATGAGTGGATTAAAAAAACTGTGGTGCATTTTTTGACTGGATTGTTTATCTTCTTTTGTTAAATTGTATGAGTTCCCTATAAATGTTGGAGATTAAACTCTTATTGGTGATATCATTGGCAAATATGTTCTCCCATGCAGTAAACAATCCAATCAAAAAATGGGCAAAGGACCTAAATAGACACTTTTCAAAAGAGGACATACAGAAGGCCAAAAGACATATGAAAACATGCGCAAAGTCACTAATTATACAAGAGATGCAAATCAAAACAACAATGTGGTATCATCTCACACCTGTCAGAATGACTATCATCAACAAATCAACAAACGACAAGTGCTGGATAGGATGTGGAGAAAAAGGAACCCTTCTGCACTGCTAGTGGGAATGCAGATTGGTGCAGCCACTGTGGAGAACAGTATGGAGTTTCCTCAAAAATCTAAAAATGGAACTTCCATTTGACCCAGTGATCCCACTTCTAGGAATATATCCCATGAATCCAGAAACACCAATAAGAATGGTTATATGCACCCCTATGTTCATAGCAGCACAATTCACCATAGCTAAGATTTGGAAACAGCCTAAGTGCCCATCAGCAGATGAGTGGATTAAAAAACTGTGGTACATCTACACAATGGAATACTATGCTGCGGTAAAAAAAGAAGGAATTCTTGCCATTTGTAACAGCATGGATGGAACTGGAGAGCATTATGCTAAGTGAAATAAGCCAGTCAGAGAAAGATAAATACCACATGATCTCACTCATTTGTGGAATATAGATAACAACATAGACTGATGAAATGGGACAGACACAAAGACTGAGAAACAGCGATCAGGCTATCAATCCCCAGAAGGAAAGTAGGGGAGGGCGGGGGTAAGGGGAAGAGATCAACCGAAGGACTTGTATACATGTATATAAGCCAAACCAATGGACATGGACAACAGGGGGATGGGAGTATGAGTGTGTGTGTGTGTGGGGGGGGAGGTTGGGGGTTAATGGGGGGGGGATGAGGACACATTTGTAATACGTTAACAAATAATAATAAATAAATTAAAAAAATATATCACATGATCTCACTCATTTGTGGAATATTGAGAACAACATAGACTGATGAACAGGGACAGATCCACAGACGGAGAAACAGTGATCATACTGTCAATTCCCAGAGGGAAAGTAGGGGAGGATGGGGGTAAGGGGATGAGATCAACCAAAGGACTTGTATGCATACATATAAGCCAAACCAATGGACACAGACAACAGGGGGATGAGAGCATGAGGGGGGAGGGATGTTGGGGGTTAATGAGGGGATGAGGACACATTTGTAATATCTTAACCAATAGATAAATTTAAGATTAAAAAAAAAAACTGTGGTACATCTACACAATGGAATACTATGCTGTGGTAAAAGAGAAGGAGTTCTTACCATTTGCAACAGCATGGATAGAACTGGAGAGCATTATGCTAAGTGAAATAAGCCATTCAGAGAAAGATAAATATCACTTGATCTCACTCATTTATGGATTATAATGAACAACGTAAACTGATTAACAAAAACAGATCCAGAGACAGAGAAGCATTGATCCAACCATCAAACCTCAGAGGGAAGGTAGGGGAGGTTGGAGATAAGGGGGAGAAATCAACCAAACGACTTATATGCAAGCATATAGGCCTAACCAATGGACACAGACAACAGGGGTGTGAGGGCATGAGTGGGGAGGGATGGGAGGTAACTTGGGGATAAGGACACATACGTAATAACTTGATCAATAAAAAATGTTTAAAAGATAGAAAAACAATACTTATTACCATCTTCAATTCATCAAGCTTTGTATTTTGATCTAATTATTTGCTGAAACTTCTCCAATGAACCCCTACCTCCCACACAGTTACTATCACCACTGAGAGGCTGTCAAAATCAATGTTCCATGGAGAGAAAATGGTAAAATCACTTGGATCCCTACCAAAAATTCTAATTGTTATATAATATAAAGTCTACTATAGTTTACTGGAATGATTTTGTTAAACTTGATTTGTGAAAATGTTTTTCCATTTAAATATGCATTTCAGAAATATGACACTCTTATCCTTCATTTAAGAAACTAGAATTGGATTTGCAGCAATTGTCTTCTCCCTTCCAACCGCCCAAGCTGAGAGCTCTTCATAGAATATACAGCATAATGGACTTGATAAGAGTAGTGAGGCAGGAAATAAAAATCAAACTGAACCTAGTCAAATACCAGAAAGTGATAGAGAGGATGCCAAATCTTAGCCAGCTGAGAGAGAAATCAAGAGGAGAGCAGAGATTAGGCACCAAGTCATGAGGCAAAAAATACCAATTCAGAATAAGAATTTGTTGAAAACCAATACCAGATTCCAAAGGGAAAATTCTAGAATTCAACTGGCATGGATAAATTCATGGAAAAGCCCTGGAATTTTAAATTAAATCATTCTGTTGCAATAGGGATTCTTTAGAAGTCCAGGAGCTCCACTTACTTAAGGAACCTTCCACTAATTTTAAAGGCATGATACATTTAATCCAACACTTGATAGTCAACATTTTTCTCATTACATAAATATTTGTTGAGTACCTACTATGTGTATACATTAGAAACACAACAGTCAACAAGACATACTTGATCTTATTCCCAGTAGAAGATATAATCTGGCAAGAGAAAAAAAATACTAAACATGTAATTACAAGTGTAATTACTGTTAAGTGCAATGACATATAATCAAATAACTAAAGAGACTCACTTTGTCTTGGAGGATGGGTGGCAAGGAAGCCTTTCCAGAGGAAGTGTGTGTGTGTGTGTGTGTGTGTGTGTGTGTGTGTGTGTGCCAGTAAGTCAGAAAGATTTTTTTTCTGAAGGAATTGTTATTGACATTGTGAAACATTTTAATTGGGGTGAAGAGGACATTCTAGTAGAATGGATTGCCATAAGTAAAGCTTAGAGCAGCAATAAATTTAGAACATTTCAAGGATTATATAAATCCAGCTTTATTTTAGGGGAAAGTTACCTGCATAAGGCAGTGAAACCAAAAACATGGTATTAAGATCTCTACAACCTTGGACAAATTATGTAAGTCTGAAACTCATTTCTTTTATCTATAAAATGAGAGGCCCAGTGCACAAAATTTGTGCATGGATGCAGTCCCTGGGCCTGGCCAGCAATCGAAGCATGAACCTCTGGTGTGGAAGGGCATGTCCCAGCTGACCTCTGGCCCCAGGGCCCCTGTGTTCCCCCCTATGCCTGAGTCATCGGACCCCACTCACACCCTCCTTGACCTGGCACCATCTGCTCACCTGCTCCACCATCCCGCCAAGGTCCTGCTCTTGTTGGGGCCCATTGGGGCCAGCAGTGCCTCCACTCCCAAGACTGCATCGCCACCCCCTGGTGGTCAGTGCATGTCATAGCAAGTGATAAACTCCTGGTCAAGGGGACAATTTGCATATTAAGCTTTTATTATATAGTATGGGAATCATTTGTGCATTGTGAAGATTAAACTTAAGTTGAATAATTCATGAAAAGTAGCTAGTAAATTTATACACAGTAAATTATAATGATGTTAATGATGATAAAAAATGATGATGATGATTACTAACAAATAGTGAGAGATTATATTTGAGATTATAGGCTGGGCCTCTGAAAGCCAGATTGAGTTTAGAGCATTATCTTGTCATTACTGGGGAGCAACTAAGGAGTTTAAACAAATGCAATCTGATGAAAATTTCAAAACTGACAATGCAATTTTGAATAGGTTATAAATAAAGAGTTTTCAGACTGCCAACCTTGAGTACAAAATCATCACACAGACACACATACACCCACCCATATCAAAAAGACTGATCTTTAATTTTTGCCTAAAACCCTCCCTTTGGGTCAAAGTACCTGTAGTAAACCTTACAGGTTACCTTCCTATAATCTTTTTTTCTCCTTTCTACACGTCTGATTATCCTTAAGTATCCATCTCCCTCCCACCCCCCACCTCCCGCCCCTGCAAAGTACTCCTGTGGATCAGAAGAAGCCAACCCAACCTCAGTTCCCATGCCAACCTCAACTTTAGAACCAGGGTGGGATAAACTATTCTGCAGTTATTATTCCCCTTGACACAATAGTTGACTCAGAGCCCCAGTGCTATGCCAATAAACTCAGGCCATTCTCCTACCCATAGTGTTGGCTCAGGAATGAATATGTGACCAAATTCAAGCCAATATGATGAGAGGGGAGGTTTGCTGATGTTTAAGAAAGGAAAAAAAATCCACAATAATTGTACCCTCTCTTCTGGTCATCTCAGTGTGCACCTGGAAGTGCTACAATAATTTTGGTACCATGATAAAATTGATATTGAAAGCAGTGTCAACATACAGAGAAATTTATGGTGAAACAGAACCAGAAAATATTCCAAAAGGATGTAAAATATGTAGCTGAAATGACTGGGTCATTGATGATGCTATTGGCAAAAAGAGAATGGGATCAATTTTTATGAAAGATGATTAATAGGATTTGGGCTTTGTTAAATTTAAATAAATGATTATCAAAACTAATTTGTTTAAGAGCAGTACCTAAGACTGGATAAAGATAATCCTGAAGCCAACTCTAATACTTCTCTACTTAAAGTGATTAGAGGTCTCTAATTTAGCCTTCTTAAGTTTGATTTCTACTTCTTGCAGTCAAAACATTTTGACTGCTACATGGTCCAATAAGCCAATATCTTTATTTAGGTTATTACATGGTCTCCAGGCATCCAGGTGTCCATCAGCATGTTGTGCTGCTATTGCTGCCAATTTGCCACAAAGTTAATATGGCAAGGTGTTCTTTCTGTGTCCAAATCATAAGTCTCCATTTACACGTTAACAGCCCCAGTTAAAAATACCCTTTACTGAGAAGTTTTCAAAATGGAGGCTGAATAGGGGGATGTATTCTGTGCCTTCTCAAAGAAGATAGAATCAACAACTTAATCAAATAACATCCACCTGGAATTGGCAAATTAATCACAGCTAGTGAGACAATCTGTGGCTGGAGGGCAGAGGATGCCTGGAGAATGGTAGGATCAGGGATCTGGGCTGGAGAGAGACACACACAACCACTGGGATGAGAGGGTCAGAAGGAACCTGCACTACACCAAGTCCTCATTCCTTGGAGACACGCATAACACTTGACTATGGAAAGGAGGTTCATAGGGCTGCTGGAGGCCGGGGAATCTAGATCTAAGTCCATAGCCATGAAAGTCTGCACCCAGAAAGGCAACCTGAAGAACTGCCTAAGCCGTGGGGTACTGAGGGGAGAGAAACTCTTAGTGGCATGGTTGTTTTGCCTCTGTTTGTCCTTGCTTTTATTCACTAAACCCAGTTCATAGGACCTTTCAATTACACTCACCAAGGCTGCAGTGAAGGTGGAGGTGCAGTTTTGTGAAGGCTGGGAAGAGGCTATGGAGGGGATCAGGAGAGGTAGAGGTGACCAGGAATCCCGCACTGACACATTCCAGACCCTCCTAACCTAAGCAGCCATTTTTTCTCCTAAAGAACCAGCCCTCAGGTCAGCTAGTGTAGCCTCACCCAGCCTCAAGATTTGCAGAGGAAATAAAGACTCTAAATAACCCCAGGGATCTCTCAGGGATTGGGTTGAGGTGCCATTCAGTCCCAGAAACCAATACAGCAACACCTCCACCTAAAGCCTGTGTCAGAAATAGATGCTTGAGTAATTAATTAAGACTGACAGCAGGCAGATAAAGTGGGCAGTTTGGTCCCACCTGCTTGCAACCAAGGCTGTGGAGACAGACTCAGAAGAGTGGTGGATTGCTTGGAACTTCAACATGGTGCTGACTAGCTAACAGGAAACTGGGAAGTGACAGACAGAACAGGAGAGTGGGGTCTTACACCAGCACCCATGGGACATTAAAACTCGGCTGAAGTAAACCACACTTCACTTTTTAAATTTGTATCTTTTCTTTAAATTTTTATTTTATTTTATTTGCTTTTTATCTTTTATTTTTTGTATTATTTTTCTTCATTTTATTGTTATCATTATTTTATTTTATCTTATTTTTTTTATTTTTTTCACCCTTTTCTTCCTCACTTCTCCCTTTTTCATCCTGCATCTCATCTCCTGTGCCCACTTCAGTTTTTCTCCTTACTTTTTACCCCTTGTTAAAAATAGATCTTTATCTGCTTTGTTGACGTGTTATTTTTATTGTAGTCTCTGTTGGCTTACTCATATATCTAATTTCCTCTCCCCTGCTCCAAGTCGATAGCCAATTTTTTATGCTTTTGTTTTTTCTCTCCTCTCTTGCTCTCTTCTTCTCCTAATTGATTAATTAGTTTCCTTCACTAAACTCAAGCCTATTTTATCTCTCCTCTATTCTCCTTTTCCAAAAATAGATCAATAGGTAGATTATTTTTTTGTTTTAACTTATTTTTTTAATTTATTGATTATTTTTTATTTATTTTTCTTCTTATCCACTCATTCTCTTTTTACATCCTCCATACTGAACAGTGGTCCTTCCCCTATTTATTCAATACCTTAACTTTACTTTCTGTATATAAGCTATACCTCTATAGATTCTGTCCCCCCTGTTTTTCTGGGTGTTTCTTGTTTGCATTTTTTGGTTTATTTGTTGGTTTTGTGGTGTTTTCTCCCCCTACATATATTTTTTCTTTTCTTTTCTATCTTACCTTTTTCCTGTTCATAATATCATTCTTGCTGTCTTTTCTCTCTCCTAATTCATTTTCTCTGGTGGACACTTATTGGGGTTATCGGTGTCATGTGTACATTCTTCTTTTCTTCCCTTGGTGTCATGTCTTGTCCAGTTATATTTTGGGCTGTTCAGTCAATGTGATATAGAGCGAGCCACATAACCAGACACCCTGAGAGGAGACTCCATTCATGAACGGGGCAATAACACTCAAGATCCAAATACACCAAGATAATCCAAACAACCCAATTAGGGAGCATCATTAGAATACCCAGCTGAGAACACCTGAGAGATTACATCACTGGATCCCACAAAACATCTACTATCTATCTATATAAAAGCCCAGTGACCATTACGGTGGATTGACCAGATGACCAGCCAGTAGCTATGATGTGCACTCACCCAGACCTTGCTGCCAGCACCCTGACAACCCAGAATCCTGTTCACCTGTACCCTGGACCCTAACAGGATGGAGGAGGGAGCCTGATACCCGCACTCCAGACCCTGACATGAAGGAGGAAGCCCAATACTTGGACCCTGACAGGAGGGAGGAAGGAATGTGTCTAAAGACCAACTATTAACACAACATACCTCTGAAGGCGAAAGAAAGTGGCATCATCAACAGAGTATGTCTGAAGACCAACTATTGGCACAACATAACTCTGAAGCTGAAAGAAGCCGGCGTCTTTGACAGAATATGTCTGAAGAACAGTCATTGATAAGTACTACCAATACTGGTAGGAACTGCTTTCACAGCAAACATGGAGTAAATGAGGATGCAATCATTGAACATAGTTGTGATGGAATGATTGTTAGATGTCAATTTTGCCTATCACTAAATTTCTCCTATGAAAAACCATCTGATGGAAAATTTACTTGATGTTGTAGCAAAGGTAAAATTTGTACAAATGTATACATTTTCCAGAATACCTGGCATAGTTAAAAAATAATGATAAACAGATTCTGACAGTAAAAATTTCATGGAAAATATTCATTTGGTAAATAGTTCTTTTGCTTTTGCTTCAATGGTTGCAAGTATTGCATCACCATCACGATATGGGCCATACTGTTTTAGAATACATGGACAAGTTTATCACTGTATTGGAACTTTACATCCTTTGGATGGTGTTTCTCAGAAGTTTGCTCAACTCTATATTTTAGATACAGATGAAGTGACAAGTGAAAAATTAGCAATGCCAGAAAACCAGGGTTTCTCAGAAAGACTCATGATCAACATCAACAACCTCATGCATGAAATAAACAAATTAAAAAATCATACAAGGTGCTACATGAGGTAGAAAAGGAAGCCCAATCTGAAGCAGCAGTGAAAAGTATTGCTCCCAAGGAAGTAACAATGGTAGTTAAATATGATCATGATAGTGACCCAGGCAGATATAATTATCTCCTTGTAATTGAAGTTGACATCATATTCAGAAACAAAGATGGAGAACCTTCTTTTGAAAGGGACTTGCTCATTCATTGTAAACCAGATCCCAATAATGTGAATACCATTAAAATTAAACAAATCAGTATCTTGTTTCCTACATTAGATTCAGTGATGCATCCTATTCTTTTTCCACATGGTGAAAAAGGCTGGTGAATGGATATTGCACGAAAGCTCAGAGACGACAGTGTAATCGACAATAATATTAGACTAAATGTAAGGACATGAGTCACACAAACCCAGTATTATGGATTTCATCTCTCATCCAGGACATGTTTAATCCTATTTTAAATGCAGGAAAATTAACTCAACAGTATATTGTTAATTCATATTGAAAAATGAAAGCCAATTGGATAAATTTCATTAAAGCAAACCGATCTAAGTTGAGAGTTGAAAAATATAGTGGTTTGATGGATTATCTCACATTTATATCTGAAAATGACAATATGTCGATTGGTAAAATGATAATACTTCTGTCGTCTTTTGAGGGTAGTCCCAGGAATATGTAGCAGTGATATCAGGATGCTATGGCAATACTAACGAAGTATGGCAAGCCCAATTTATTCATAACCATGACATGCAACCCCAAAATGGCCAGATATTACAAACAATTTACAACGCTGGCAAAATGTTGAATACAGACTTGATTTGGTAGCCAGGGTCTTTAATATTAAGCTGAAGGTTGTTTTAAATGATATATGTACATTCTATTTATTTGGCAAAGTAACAACTAAAATTCATGTCATCGAGTAATAGAAACATGTACTGCCTCACGCTCACATATTATTGACATTAGATAGTGAATCGAAATTACGAATGGAAGATAACATTGACCATATACTTAAGGCAGAAATTCTGGATAAAGATCCGAGTCCTCGACTTTTTCAAATTGTAAAATATGGTAAATGGACCATGTGGAATACAAGATTTCCATGTATGGAAAATGGAAAATGTTCAAAGGGATATCTGAAAGAATTTCAAAATGAGACCACTGGAAATATTGATGGATATCCCAAATACAAACAAAGATCTGGTAGCACCATGTCTATTGGAAATAAAGTTGTTGATAGCACTTGGATTGTCCCTTCTAACCCATATTTATGCCTTAAATATAACTGTCATATAAACGTTGAAACCTGCACATCAATTAAAAGTGTCAAATGTTTATTTAAATACATCTATGAAGGGCATCATTGTGCAAATATTCAAATTTCTGAAAAAAAATATTTTCAATCATGACGAAGTACAGGATTTCATTGACTCCAGGTATGTGAGTGCTCCTGAGGCTTCTTGGAAACTTTTTGCAATGTGAATGCATGACCAATCTCATGCAATCACAAGCTTAGCTATTCATTTGCCAAATGATCAGAAGTTGTATTTTCATACTAATAATTTTGCTGAAGTTATAGATAGGATTAAAAGGCATGATTCGACTTTGATGGCTTGCTTTTTATTGACTAGAGAAGATTCCAAGGCACATAATTGTTACTATTGAGAGATTCCACAACACTATGTGTTTAATAATTCTTCATGGAGAAAACACCAAAAGGGCAGGAATAAAGCATTAGGTATACTGTTCACTGTGAGCTTTAGAGAACCAGAATGATATCACTTTAGATTTTTGCTTCTGCGTGTAAGAGGTGCGATAAATTTTGCTGATCTGCAAACTGTAAGAGGTGTAAGATATGATACATTTATTGAAGCTGCTAAACATCGAAGATTATTAATCAATGACACTTGCTCATTCATTGTAATATGAATTACACAATTGGAAATATACAATTGATGATTCAATCATCCTTAATATGCCCAAACAGCTACGGAAACTTTTTGCATATATATGCATGTTTGGATGTCCTTCCGATGCAGAAAAATTATGGAATGAGAATAAATTTCATTTTATTGAAGATTTTTTGTTGAAAATTGCACCAGAGAGAAGGTGCCTGTGTGAACTGTGAAATGCATGCCTTTAACAAAATTCAAGAAGTATTCACATTGCATGGAATGAAATCTTTACATTTCAAACTTCTGGACTATTTTTTATTTTTATTTTTTTTAATATATTTTATTGATTTTTTTTTTTTGGATGTACCATCATTTATTTTTATTTTTTTTAATTAAATCTTTATTGTTCAGATTATTACATTTGTTCCTCTTCCCCCCCCCCATAACTCCCCTCCTCTCAGTTCCCGCCCCACCCTCCGCCCTCACTCCCCACCCACTGTCCTCATCCATAGGTGCACCATTTTTGTCCAGTCTCTTCCCGCATCTCCCACACCCCTTTCCCCCCCAAGAATAGTCAGTCCATTCCCTTTCTATGTCCCTGATTCTATTATAATCAACAGTTCATTCTGTTCATCAGATTATTTATTCACTTGATTCTTAGATTCACTTGTTGATAGATGCATATTTGTTGTTCATAATTTGTATCTTTACCTTTTTCTTCCTCTTCCTCTTCTTAAAGGATACCTTTCAGCATTTCATATAATCCTGGTTTGGTGGTGATGAACTCCTTTAGCTTTTCCTTATCTGTGAAGCTCTTTATCTGACCTTCAATTCTGAATGATAGCTTTGCTGGATAAAGTAATCTTGGTTGTAGGTTCTTGGTATTCATCACTTTGAATATTTCTTGCCACTCCCTTCTGACCTGCAAAGTTTCTGTTGAGAAATCAGCTGACAGTCGTATGGGTATGCCCTTGTAGGTAACTGAGTTTCTTTCTCTTGCTGCTTTTAAGATTCTCTCTTTATCTTTTGCTCTTGGCATTTTAATTATGATGTGTCTTGGTGTGGTCCTCTTTGGATTCCTTTTGTTTGGGGTTCTCCGCGCTTCTTGGACCTGTAAGTCCATTTCTTTCGCCAGGTGAGGGAAGTTTTCTGTCATTATTTCTTCAAATAGGTTTTCAATATCTTGCTCTCTCTCATCTTCTGGCACCCCTATAATTCTGATGTTAGTACGCTTGAAGCTGTCCCAGAGGCTCCTTACACTATCCTCGCATTTTTGGATTCTTTTTTCATTTTGCTTTTCTGGTTGGGTGTGTTTTGCTTCCTCGCATTTCAAATCATTGACTTGATTCTTGCGCTCCTCTGGTCTGCTGTCGGGAGTCTGTATATTATCCTTTATTTCAGTCAGTGTATGCTTAATTTCTAGTTGGTTCCCCAATATAAGATCGAGGGTCTCATTAGTTTTCTTGTAGATCTCATTAAGTTTATCGGCGGCTTCTAAACAGTTCTTGAGAGACCTTAAAAGTGTGGTTCTGAACTCTATATCTTCCATTGACAATTTTGTCCTGTTTCTTTGTCTCCGCATTTTGTTATGCTTTCTTGGTGCACCCCCTAGTGGTCTTTGTTCGAAGTCTTATAGTTAAATCTTGATTGTTGTAGATAATTCCAGGGAGGGTTTGACCTCCAGGCCAAGTGGCTATGAGAATCAGCTGTGTCTGCAGTGAGAGAACTTCTGCCCTCTAGGGAGGTGCTAATCTAGCCTTTGCCTGAGGCTATCCGGCAAATGCCTCTGTGCAGGGCTTGGGCGGGGCGGGTTGCACAGGATCAACAGGGTGGGCTGGAGAGAGCAGTTATGGTGGCTCTCAGTCCTGTCCCCAGCGGCTCTGCCTCTCGGAGTCCCAGCAACGGCTGCAAACCTGGCTGCAAACCTCGGAGAGAAAGCTGCACTCGCTCTGACCGAAGCCAGACAGTCCCGCTTCTCCCGTTTGAGTCCGGGTACCTCGAGACTCTCCCGGATCTGGAGCTCAGAGTCTGCGACTCCCTCCCGATTGAAAACGCCAACCACGCCCTCCGCCGCCAGCCCGCTCCGCGCACTCCGCACCTCAGAATTTGACTTCAGCACTGCGCCTCCTCTGAGTGTCCATATGCGTTTCTCTTTCCTCCTAGTTGTAGGACTTCCACTCAGCCAGCGTTCCTGTGGTTCTGGGTGATGTCCCTTCCGTTTTTTGGTTTCACTTTTGAAGTAGTTGTTCAAAGCAGCAAACTCCGGCGTTAACCTATGCCGCCATCTTGGTTCCCTTTTTATTGATTTTTTTACAGAGAGGAAGGGAGAGAGATAGTCAGAAACATCGATGAGAGAGAAACATCGACCAGCCGCCTCCTGCACATCCCCAGGGGATGTGCCCGCAACCCAGGTACATGCACTTGACCGGAATCGAACCTGGGACCTTTCAGTCCGCAGGCTGACGCTTTATCCACTGAGCCAAACCAGTTTCGGCTGGACTATCCTTTATTAATGAATACAACTACATGTTATAAATCATACGAGCAACAACAGGCAAAGGTTTTGATAAATTCTCTGAATGATGAATAGTTGGAAGCCTTTCAGACTATAACTTCAGCCATCAAAGATCAAACTGTACACCCCAAATGCGTTATTTTGGATGGTCAGGCAGTACTGGAAAAACATATCTTTGTAAAGTTTTAATACATTATATTAGAGGTCCTGGTGGTACTGTTTTACCCACAGCAGCTACAGGAATTGCTGCAAATTTACTTCTCAGTAGAAGAACCTTTCATTCCTAATATAAATTACCAATTCCATTCAATGAAACTTCAATTTCTAGACTCGATATAAAGACTGAAGTCGCTAAAACCATTAAAAAGGCCCAACTTCTCATTATTGATGAATGTGCCATGACATCCAGTCATGCTATAAACACCATAGATAGATTACTAAAAGAAATTATGAATTTGAATGTTGCATTTGGTGGGAAAATTCTCCTTCTCAGAGGGGATTTTGACAATGTCTCAGTGTTGTGCTGCATGCTATGTGATCAGCCATAGTACAAATGAGTTTAAAGTACTGTCATGTTTGGGGCTGTTTCAGAAAGTTGTCTCTTAAAACAAATATAAGATCATAGGGTTCTGCTTACAGTGAATGGTTAGTAAAACTAGGAGATGGCAAACTTGATAGCAGTTATCGTTTAGGAATGGATATTATTGAAATCTCCCATGAAATGATTTGTAATAGATCTATTATTGAAGCTACCTTTGAAAATAGTATATCTATAGATAATATTAAAATATATCTAAATGTGTGATTCTTTGTCCTAAAAATGAGCATGTCGTAAATTAAATGAAGAAATTTTGGATATACTCGATGGATATTTTCACACCCACCTATTTGAGTGATGATTCCATCGATTCAACAGATGATGCCAAAAATGAATATTTTCCCATCAAATTTCTTAATAGTATTACTCTTTTGGGAATGCCAGATCATAAATTAAAATTGAAAGTGGCTGCAATCATCATGCTACTGAGAACTCTTAATAGTAAATGGGGTCTTTGTAATGGTACTAGATTTATTATCCAAAGATTGTGACCTAACATAATCAAGCTTAAGTATTAGCAGGATCTTTAGAAGGAGAGGTTGTTCTGATTCCAAGAATAGATTTGTCCCTGTCTGACACTGGCCTCCCATTTAATCCCAAGGAATCAGAAACACCAATCAGAAAGGATATATGCACCCCAATGTTCATAGCAGCACAATTTACAATAGCTAAGATTTGGAAACAAGCTAAGTGCCCATCAGCATATGAGTGGATTAAAAAACTGCAGTACATCTACACAATGGAATACTACACTGCTATAAAAAGGAGGAACGTTTACCATTTGCAACAGCATGGATGGAACTGGAGAGCATTATGCTAAACGAAATAAGCCAGTCAGAGAAAGATAAATATCACATGATTTCATTTATATGTGGGATATAATGATCAACATAATTTGATGAACAAGAATAGATCCAGAGACAAATGGCAGGATAGGGGGTGTTAGAGAGCAACCAAAGGACTTCTATGCATGCATATTAGCATAACCAATGGGCACAGAAACTGGGGTTGTGGGGGCTTGCCCAGGATGGGAATGGTGGGGGAGAGGTCAATTGGGGAAAAAGGAGACATATGTAAATCTTTAGACAATAAATATTTAAAAATAAATAAGTAAATTAATTTATTAATTCAAAGATAGTTTCCAGTGATGCCAGCATTTGGGATGACTACTAATAAATCACAAGTACAAACTCTAGACATAGTAGGAATATTCTTACCTGAACCTGTTTTAAGACATGGTCAGTTATATGTTGTTTTCTCTTGAGTTAGAAGAGCATGTGATATTAAAGTTAAAGTTGTAAATACTTTATCACAAGGGAAATTAGTCAAGCACTCTGAAACTGTTTTTTCTCTTAGTGTGGTATACAGGAAGATATTAGAATGCCTTAAATCAATTTATCAGTCATTGTTTACATAAATGTTGTTTTTATGTCATGTTTTTGTTGTTTTTATATCATGTTTTTGCTGTTATATCATATCTTTGTTGTTGTTATAGCATATTGTTATTGTTTATTGATTAATAAATATATATATTATTTTCATATACATTTTACTAATTTTCTTTCATCTCTGACACTTCTATTACAGAGAAAGGGCAAATAGCAATATTAAAATACTTCTCCTAATTAATTCCCTTTCAATGTGCACAAATTCATGCACCAGACCACTAGTATAAGACAAACTCAAAAAAATCTGGGTGACAGAAAAGTTTGATCTAATACATAGAAACAACCATACAGGAGCAGAAAAAATGGGGAGACAAAGAAACAACCCCCATATGAAAGAAAAGAAGGAATCACCAGAAAAAGGAAATAAATGAAATGGATGCAACCAATTTGTCAGTAACGAATTCAAAACAATGGCTTTAAGGATGCTTAAAAGGGTGGAAGATAAATTCAACAACATGTGTAAGAATCAAGAGAAAATGAAGAAGAATCAAGAGGAAATGAAGAATGACATAGCTACAATAATAATAATTTTAAAAAAATGAAAAATATCAAAAGTAGATTAGAAGAAGCTGAGAACCACATCAATGAGTTAGAAAACAAGGTATAAAATAACACCTAAGCAGAACAACAACAGAAAAATAAAAAGCTGAGGACAGTCTAAGGGAGCTTTGGGACAACATGAAATGAAACAGCATCTGCATAATAGGGGTGCCAGAAGGAGAGGAAGCAGAGCAAGGAATAGAAAACCTGATTGAAAAAATAATTACAGAAAACTTCCCTGATTTGGGGGAGAAAAAAAGCCACATAAGACCAAGAAGCACACAGAGTCCCAATCTAGATGAACACAAAAAGACTGATACCAAGAAACATAAAATTAAAGTGGCAAACATCAACAACAAAGT
This sequence comes from Myotis nattereri, assembly GCF_964212035.1. Classification (NCBI taxonomy): domain Eukaryota; kingdom Metazoa; phylum Chordata; class Mammalia; order Chiroptera; family Vespertilionidae; genus Myotis; species Myotis nattereri. The sequence continues at coordinate 46,861,230 of NC_138078.1, forward strand.
AAGAATCTTAAAGGCTTCCAGAGAGAGACATAAAGACACCTAAAAGGATTTCCCATTGGACTACCAACACATTTTACCTCAGAAACACACCAGGCCAAGAAGGGAATGGAATGAAATATACAAAGTGATGCAAAGCAAGAGAATGGCTCCAAGATTACTGTACACAGCAAGGCTATCATTAAAAATTGAAAAGGTGAAATCAGGAGCTTCACAGACAAAATAAGGCTAAGGGAGTTTATTACCACAAAGACAGCAATGCTAAAATGCTAAAGGGACTTCTGTATAAAGAAGAAATAGAAAGAGAAGAAGAAACACAGACATAAATAATAAAAATGGTGAAAAACAAGTACCTATCAATAATAATCTTAACATAAATAGATTAACTTTACCAATTAAAAGACATGGGGAAACTGAATGAATAAGAAAACATAACCCAAATATGTGTGTATACAAGAGAACAACCTCAGAAAAAGGGACTCACATAGACTGATAGAGATGTGATGGGGAAAAAATTTTTCAGGCAAATAGAATTGAGAAAAAAAGCTGGGGTAGCAATACTTATATCTGACAAAATAGACATCAAAGTGAAGGCCATAACAAGAGATAACAAGGGCCACTTCATAATACTAAAGGGAGCAATTAAACAAGAGGATATTACTCTGGTAAACATATATGCACCCAATACAGGAACACCTGAATACATTAAAAAAAAACAAAAACCTTTTGTATGATATCAAAGGAGAGATTGACAGCATTATGAACATAGAAGGAGACTTTAATACCCCATCAACACCACTGGATAAATCCTCTAAACAAACAAACAAAAAAAGAAACAGCAATCCTACATGACTCACTAGATGAGGCGGAATTAATTGACATCTTCAGAATATTTCACCCCAAACTTACAGAATATACTTTCTTCTCAAGTGCATATAGGACATTTTCAAAGATAGACCACATATTAGGACACAGGCAAACTCTCTTCAAATTGAAGAAGATTGAAATCATAGCAAGCATCTTCTCAGATCACAATTGCATCAAGCTAGAAATCAATTACAATAAAAAATCAAAAACTTGGAGGCTAAATAGAATACTATTAAACAATGATTGTGTTACCAAAGAGATCAAAGAAGAAATAATAAGCATCCTGGAAACAACTGACAATGAAAACACAACAATCCAAAATCTATAGGACACAGTGAAAGCAGTCTTGAGAGGGAAGTTCATAGTTCTACAGGCATAACTCAAAAAACAAGAAGAAATGGTAATAAATTATCTAACCCTGCAACTTAAATAATTAGAAAAAGAGCAACAAGAGAAGCCCAGAGTGAGAAGAAGGAAGGAAAAAAGTAAAGATCACAGTGGACATAAACAACATAGAGACAAAAAAAAAAAATACAACAGATCAATAAAACCAAGACTGCTTCTTTGAAAAGGTAAAGAAGATTGATGAACCACTAGCCAGGCTCACCAAGAAGCAAAGAGAGAGGACCCAAACAAACAAAATCAGAAATGAAAGAGGCAAAGTAACAACAGACCTCACAGACATACAAAGGATTGTAAAAAATATTAAGAACAACCCTACTCCAACAAACTGGAAAACCTAGAATAAATGGATATATTCTTAGGAAAATACAAGCTTCCAAAACTCAATCAGCATGAATGAAAAAACCTGAATGACCTGACAACTACCAATGAAACTGGGGAAAAAAATGCACTGGTCCAGACAGCTTCACAGGGGAGTGTTACCAAATATTCAAAGAGGAAATAAAACCTACCCTCCTTACACTATCCCAAAAAATTCAAGAGGAAGACACACTTCCAAGCTCTTTCTATGAAGCCAACAGTAACCTAATCCCAAAAGCAGATGAAGACACCTCAAAGGAAGAGAATTACAGGCCAATATTCCTGAGGAACATAGATGCTAAAATCCTCAACTAAATTCTAGCAAATCAGATCCAGCATTACATTAGAACTAGCATACACCATGACCAAGTGGGATTTATTCCAGGATACAAGGCTGCTAAAATACCTGGAAATCAAAAAGCATGATTCATCACATAAACAAATTGAGAGACAAAAATCACATAATGGTATCAATTGATGCAAAAAGGCATTTGACACCCTTTCCTGATAAAAACTCTCAGCAAAGTGGAAATAGAGAAATCATACCTCAACATAATAAAAGCCTTATATGATAAACCTACGGCCAGCATCATACTCATTGGGCAAAACCTAAAACCATTTTCTGGGAGATAGCCAAAAAGATGGCGAACGGCAGGAAGGCAGAGGGGGAGAGTGTGTGAGAGAGTGAGGGAGCTATAGAGGAGTGTGTGGACGTGTGTGGGTGTGTGTGGGAGTGAAATAGGGACAGTTAGATCCTGCAGGTCTTACAAGGGGCTGCCAATCCAGGCAGCCTTAGACAGCAAAACCCCGCTGCCACCTCAAACACCCCAGGGAGGACACCAGAGGCGCGGAGACCACGCCATCTTGAAGAACGGAACTGCTTGAGACTGGGATCCTAGCTTCGCCACTACCCAGTCTTGTCTTGGTAGCAAACCGGAACCCCACAGCCGCTCTGGTGGAAGACCTGCGACCACAGTTGCATACCCCGGTACACCAAGACTCCAGGCACCCTGGCCGCAGATTTTTGTGAGTCACAAAGCCAACCCCCCTCCCCAGCCGCCCCCAGGGCAGCTGCATAGGAACTGCCAGACCCCGGCTGCACAGTGGGGCTGTCTGCATATACTCAGCAGCAGCAGCAGCTCTGCCTGACTTTTAGCCTTGGTGTCAGACACGGGAAGTTTGTTTCCCAGGACCAGACTCCGCAGGCAGGCAGACTGCGCTGAATTTGAGCCTGGGTGCGCATCCTTGGTGAGACTGTTTCCTGGGACCAGATCCCGCGCCCACGCAGGGCAGGGAGACAGTGCTGAGTGTGAGTCTGGATGTGCGTGAACTTGGGGAATCTATTTCCCCCAACTAGGCTACGCAATCAGGAAGGGAGACTGCTGAGTTTGGGCCTGGGTGCGCATTGTTGGGGACACTGTTTTCTGCAACCAGGTCTTGTGCCCACGCGGGGAGACAGCCCTGAATTTGGGCTTGGGGGTGCAGACCCGGGGAGTTTGTTTCCCACAACCAGACCCTGCACCCTAGCAGAGAGGCTGCTCTGAATTTGAACCTGGACATGTGAACCCGGGGAATTTGTTGCCCTTGCCCAGGCTCTGCGCCCAGGCGGGGAGAGTGTGCTGTATTTGAGCCTAGGTGCAAAACCTTAGGGAGATTGTTTTCCAAGACCAGGTCCCGCGCCCACGCAGGGAGAAAGCGCTGAATTTGAGCCTGGGGCACGAACCCCGTGAGTTTGCTTCCCATGACCAGACCTGGCACCCAAACAGGGAGACTGCGCTGAATTTGAACCTGAATGTGCGAACTTGGGGAGTTTGTTCCCCAGGATCAGACCCCGTACCCACGCAGGGGGTCAGCACTGAATTTGAACCTGGGTACTTGGACACAGGGAGTCTGCTTCCTGCAGTGCACACCCACGTGACCAGACCCTACACCCACACTGAAAGGCAGTGCCACCTGACTTTGATTCAGGTTAAGCACACAGAGAAGGCTGTTTTCCACAGGGCAACAGTGGGCCTCCTGCCAACACAGTGCAACTGTACAACCTGATCTCCCAAGCAGATCGGAGACCCTGAATCTCCATGCAAGAGGGAGCAATGAGGACCAGGGACTAGACTCTGTTTCTTATTGCATGCACCTGGGATCCCTGAATCCCAGTACAATCACACTAAGAGCCAGATACTCTAATTCTTGGGGCATTGCCGGGGTCCAACCCCAGCAGGTCCAGGGGTTCCCAAAGGCGTAGACGGAGTCGGCAAAGAAGGAAGGACACGGAGACAGTGTTCAGTTGATCAGCAGCCTAGCCAGGATCTCCAGCCAGGATCTCCAGTGAAGTTCTGGTTAGGATCTCCAGCCAGGTTCTGTGTCCATGTTCTCTTGCTAGGTTCTCCAGGTTCTCCAGCCAGGTTCTGTAGCCATGTTCCCTCGCTAGGTTCTCCAGCCAGGTTCTGTCCAGGTTCTCCAGCCAGGTTCAGTCACCAGGTTCTAGTCAGGTTCTCTTGCCAATTTCTGTAGTCAGGTTCAGTCCAGGATCTTTTGCCATGTTCTCTCCAGCAAAGTTCTTCTGTCTCTAGGTTCTGTGTAGGTTCTGTCTTCTTGGTTCTGTCTTCTTAGTTCTGTGTCTCTTCTTCTAAGTTCTGTCTCTTGCTGTCTTGTTACATCTGTATTTATACCAGTTGATTCAATCCTATCAATCTCTATTACAAAGTTTAGGGCGTTTCTTATCTCCATTCCAGGGAGTAAAGATTATGTAGCTTAAGCATGATTGTTCGTAGTTAAAGTGATTAATTACCCGCCTGGCACTTAGTTGAGGGGTTTTATTCCCTCCCTAAATTCAGGGGAAAATCCCTACCTGGGGAAACAATCTTTCTCAGAGAGGAGACCTTGGTTAAAACACATAGTGCCAAGAAGGTGAGCAAACATTTTAAGAACAGTATGCCATATATGCCAGGTCCTTTGAAACAGAAAAGATGGACCGGCTCCCGGCAGGGCATGTGCACAGAGGAACCCTGATTCTTGGTGCAAGATAGCACCAAGCAACAGAGACTATGATACTCGATTCTTGGTGCAGACACAGGGAGCCTCTGACTCCTGACACGCACTAGGAGACTTTGATTTTTGGCACACCCGAGCAGGTTCTCTGTTTCAAAGTGGTGCAGGCAGGGTCCCTGATTCTAGGTGCGCACACGAGGCCACACTAAGCATCTGAGACTCTGACCCTGGGTGAGCGTGGCTCCCATCAACCCACAGCAGCTGCACATCTTGGTGTCAGAGCTCTTCAGTGACACTTGGGGGCAGCAAAACTCCCACTGCACATGGCCCAGACCACTGCAAATGGACATTTGAACATTCTGATGATAGTCAGAATGGAGAGACAACGAAACAATCCCCAGAAGAAAGAAAATGAGGGGTCGCCAAGAAAAGAAATTAGTGAAATTGAAGAATGCAACATGACAGAAAAAGAATTCAGAGTAATGGTCATACAGTTAATACACCGGATGGGCGAGAAAATAAACAACCTATGCAAAAATCAGGAAGAAATGAAAAATGATATAGCTACAATCAAAAACACCATGGAAGGCTTCAACAGTAGATTAGAAGAAGCAGAGGACCGAATTAGTGAGTTAGAAGATAAATAAAGAAACAAGTTCAATCTGAACAGCAACTAGAGAAAAAAATTAAAAAGCAGGAGGAGAGCCTAAGGGAGCTTTGGGACAATGCAAAATGAAATAACATATGTATAATAGGGCTGCCAGAAGGACAAGAAGAGAATCAAGGATTAGAAAATTTATTTGAAGAAATAATGACAGAAAACTTCCCTGATATGGGGAAGAAAAAGTTACACAAGTACAGAGAGTCCCAAGCAACGTGAATCCCAAAAGACCCAAGACATGCCATAATAACAATGGCAAATGTTAAAGACAAAGAGAGAATTGTAAAGGCTGCAAGAGAGAGACAGAGAGTTACCTACAATGGATCCCCCATCAGATTATCAAATGATTTCTCAACAGAAACACATCAAGCTAGAAGGAGATATACAAAGTGATGCAAAGCAAGGGACTGAATCCAAGAATGCTCTATCCAGCAAGACTATCAATCAAAATTGAAGGGGAAATCAGGAACTCTGTAGACAAAAAAAGGTTAAGGGAGTTTATCACCACCAAGCCAGCAATGCAAGAAATGCTAAAGGGACTCGTGTAAAAAGAAGAAATAAAAAGGTAAGAAGGAACACAGGTTCAAAAAAATAGAAATGGCTACAAACAAGTACCTTTCAATAATAACTTTAGGAGAAACTAAGATGGCGGCATAGATAAACACCGGGAAATTGTTGCCTCACACAACAATTGAAAAATAACGCAAAGGTCAGAGCAAACATCATCCAGAACAACCAGAAGGCTGGCTGAGTGAAATTTCTACAACTAGAAGAAAAGAAAAGCACGCTGAGAGCCGGAGGAGCTGCGGGGGTGAAGTGCAGAGGTACGGCGGGGGCTCGTGCGCGCGGAAAGGGGGTGGCACCTGAGGACGCGGCTGTCTTTTTGAATCACAAGCTCCCGACTGCTCTGAACTCTGGTTCCAGCAAGTCTCTGGGGACCCAGGACTCATACGGGGAGAAGCTGGTCTGTCAGGCGGCAGCGGGCGAACTTGAGGGCGGCTTTCCCTCAGAGGTGCTTGCAGCCGTTACTGGGACACTGAGACGCGTGACTCCGGGCACGGAGAATCACCATAACTGCTTTCTCCGCCCTTTGACTCCCTGAGACCCCGCCCCACCCAGGCTGCAGCAGAGGCTTTTGCATGTGAATGTACCTAACTACAGCCCAGCCAGGCAGACCCGGAGCTTCCAAGGGAAGGCCCAGGGCCCCGTAGCGGCTTGCATTGCTTCACAGCTGAGCCTCTTCGTGGCTCCGGCTGTGTGGCCTCAGGCAGGGGCTGAATTAGCACCTCCTTAGATCCAGGAGCCACTGTACCCAGTGGTCAGAGGGGGACCATTCTCCCACTCCAGACACAGCTGATTCCCACAGCCAATTGGCCTGGAGGTCAATTCCTCCCAGTGATCCTACAACAACCAAGGCACCAAGAGTGCACCAAGAGTGTCCACCCCAGGTAACTGGGGAGGCTGAGCCACTGGGCCCTACAGGATACCTGGCACGCAGGGCCACTCTATCAAAACAGGGAAGCAGCCAAAATGCGGAGACAAAGAAACAGGTCACAAATGGCAGAAACGGAGGAGGGCAGATGACTGGATATAGAGTTCAAGGCCACGTTTATAAGGTTTTTCAAGAATTTTATGGAAACCGCCGATAAATTTAATGAATCCCTCAAGGAGTATAGTGAGACCATGGAGGACATGAAAAAGGACCAACTAGAAATTAAGCATGCACTGACTGAAATAAAGAATAATTTACAGAGATCCAACAGCAGACAAGAGGATCCCAAGAAACAAGTCAAAGATTTGAAATACAAACAAACAAAAAATACCCAACCGAAAAAGAAAAAAGAAAAGAGATTCCAAAAATATGAAGATAGTGTAAGGAACCTCTGGGACAACTTCAAGCGTACCAACATCAGGATTATAGGGGTACCAGAAGGAGAGAGAGGGCAAGATATTGAAAACCTTTTTGAAGAAATAATGACAGAAAACTTCCCCCACCTGGTGAAAGAAATGGACTTACAAGTCCAGGAAGCGCAGAGAACCCCAAACAAAAGGAATCCAAAGAGGACCACACCAAGACACATCATCATTAAAATGCCAAGAGCAAAAGATAAAGAGAGAATCTTAAAAGCAGCAAGAGAAAGACAGTCAGTTACCTTCAAGGGAGTACCCATTCGACTGTCAGCTGATTTCTCAACAGAAACCATGCAGGCCAGAAGAGAGTGGCAAGAAATATTCAAAGAGATGAATAGCAAGAACCTGCAACCAAGATTACTTTATCCAGCAAAGCTATCATTCAGAATGGAAGGTCAGATAAAGAACTTCACGGATAAGAAAAAGCTAAAGGAGTTCATCATCACCAAACCAGCATTATATGAAATGCTGAAAGGTATTCTTTAAGAAGAGGAAGAAGAAAAAGGAACTCTTACCATTTGCCACAGCATGGATGGAACTGGAGAGCGGATAAATACCACAAGATCTCACTTATTTGTGGAATATAATGAACAACATAAACTGATGAACAAGGACTGATCCAGAGACGGAGAGGCATTGATTGGACTGTCGGGCCTTGGAGGGAAGGTAGGGGAGGGTGGGGGCAAGGGGGAAAGATCAACCAAAGGACTTATATGCAAGCATATAGGCCTAACCAATGGACATGGACAATGGGGGGGGGGTGAGGGGATGAGCGGGGGGGGGGGGGGTAGAGGGTACACATATGTAATATCTTAATCAATAAAAAATATAAAAAAATAATAATAACTTTAAATGTAAATGGACTAAATGCTCCAATCAAAAGACATCATGTGGCTGAATGGAAAAAAAAAAACATGACCCTTATATATGCTGTCTGTAAGAGACCCACCTCAGAACACGGGACTCACACAGATTGAAAGTGAAGGTATGGAAAAATATCTTTGAGGCAAATGGAAATGAAAAAAAAAGCTGGGGTAGCAATACTTAAATCAGACAAAATAGACATCAAAGTGAAGGCCATAACAAGAGATATGGAAGGCCACTTCATAATACTAAAGGGAACAATACAACAAGAGGATATAACTCTGATAAACAAATATGGACCCAATGCAGGAGCACCCATATACATAAAAAAAAAAAACTCCTGGGAGATATCAAGGGAGAGATCGACAAAAACTCAATCATAGCAGAGGACTTTAACACACAACTGACATCAATGGATAAATCCTATAGACAAAAAATCAGCAAAGAAACAGGAATCCTAAATGACTCACTAGATCAGATGGACTTAATTGACATCTTCAGAACATTTCACCCCAAAGCCAAGGAATATATGTTGTTCTCAAGTGCATATGGAACATTTTCAAAAATAGAACACATATTGGGTCACAAGCAAAGTATCCCCAAATTCAAGAAGATTGAAATCATACCAAACACCTTCTCAGACCACAATGGCATAATATTAGAAATAAACTACAATAAAAACAACCCAAAACGCTCAAACAATTGGAAGCTGAATAGCATTTTACTAAATACTGATTGGGTTACCAATGAGATCAAAGAAGAAATTAAAAACATCGTGGAAACTAGTGACAATTAAACACAACAATCCAAAACCTATGGGACACAATGAAAGCAGACCTAAGAGGGAAGTTTATAGCTCTACAGGCCTCCCTCAAAAAACATGAAAAAATCATCTAAATCTACATCTCAAAGAATTAGAAAGAGAGCAACAAGAAAAGCCCTGAGTGAGCAGAAGGAAGGAGATAATAAAGATTAGAGCAGAAATAAATGACACAGAGCCGAAAAGAACAATACATAAAATCAATGAAACCAAGAGCTGGTTCTTTGAAAGGACAAACAAGATTGATGAACCTCTGGCCAGGTTCACCAAGAAACAAAGAGAGAAAACCCAAATAAACAAAATCAGAAATGAAAGAGGCGAAATAACAACAGACCCCACAGAAATACAAACGATTGTTTAAAAATACTGTGAACAACTCTGTTGCAACAAAATGGAAAACCTGGAGAAAATGCACATACTCCTAGAAAAATAGAACATTCCAAAGCTCAACCAGGAAGAATCTAAAAATCTCAATAGGCCAATAACTATGGAAGAAATTGAGGCAGACATCACAAAGCTTCCAGCAAACAAAAGCCCAGGGCCAGACGGCTTCCCAGGGGAGTTTTACCAAACATTCAAGGAAGAACTAAAACCTATGATCCTCAGACAATTGCAAAAAATTCAAGAGGATGGAACACTTCCAAGTTCACTCTATGAAGCCAGCATCACCCTAATACCAAAACGAGATAAGACAACACAAAGAAAGAGAATTACAGGCCAAAATCCCTCATGAACATAGATGCCAAAATCCTCAACAAAATCCTAGGAAATCAGATCCAGCAGTATATCTGAAAGATCATACACCATGACCAAGTAGGATTTATCCCAGGGATGCAAGGATGGTACAATATCTGCAAATCAATAAACATGATATATCACATAAACAAATTGAGAGAGAAAAAAAAAACACATAGTCATATCAGTTGATGCAGAAGAAGCATTTGACAAAATCTAACACCCAATTTTTATAAAAACACTCAGCAAGGTGGTAATAGAAGGATCATACCTCAACATAATAAAAGCCATATATGACAAACCCACAGCCAACATCGTACTCAGTGGGCAAAACTAAAACTATTTCCCTTAAGAACAGGAACAAGACAGAAATGCCCACTCTCACAACTCCTGTTCCACATAGTACTGGAAGTATTAGCCATTGCGATTAGACAAGAAAAAGAAATAAAAGGCATCCAAATTGGAAAAGAAGAAGTAAAACTGTCCTTATTAGCAGATGACATGATATTGTACATAGAGAACCCTAAAACTCCATCAAAAAACTATTAGACTTAATAAACGAATTTGGCAATGTAGCAGGATACAAAATTAATGCCATGAAATCTATGGCATTTCTATACACCAATAGTGAACTAACAGAAACAGAGACTAAAAAAGCAATCCCATTTACCATCACACTAAAAAAATTAAGATACCTAGGAATAAACTTAAGTAAAGAGGTAAAAGACCTCTACTCAGAAAACTACAGAACATTGAAAAAAGAGATAGAGGAAGACATAAACAGATGGAAGAACATACCATGTTCATGGATTGGGAGAATCAACATCTTTAAAATGCCCATACTACCCAAAGCAATCTATAAATTCAACGAACTTCCCATTAAACTACCAAAGTCATATTTCACAGAACTAGAACGAACTCTCCAAAAATTCATCTGGAATAAAAAAAGGCCCCGAATACCTGCAGTGATCCTGAGAAAGAAGAACAAAGTAGGTGAGATCTGAATACCAGATATCAAGCTATATTACAAAGCCACTGTTCTCAAAACTGCCTGATACTGGCACAAGAACAGACATATAGATCAAGGGGATATAATAGAGAGCCCAGAAATTGACCCGACCCAATATGCTCACTTAATATTTGACAAAGGAGGCAAGAACAGACAATGGAGTCAAGACACTGTCTTCAATAAATGGTGTTGGGAAAATTCGACAGATTCATGCAAAAAAATGAAACTAGATCACCAACTTACACCATACACAAAAATAAACTCAAAATGGATAAAGGACTTAAATGTAAGACAGGAAACCATAAAAGTACTAGTGGAATCCAAAGGCAACAAAATCTCTGACATATGCCAAAGCAATTTCTTCACTGATACAGCTCCTAGGGCATTGGAAACTACAGAGAAAATAAACAAATGGGACTATATCAAAATAAAAAGCTTCTGCACAGCAAAAGAAACCATCAACAAGAAAGCCCACTGCATGGGAGAATATATTTGCCAATATTGTCACCAATAAGGGTTTAATCTCCAACATTTATAGGGAACTCTTACAACTTAACAAAAGAAGATAAACAATCTAATAAAAAAATGGGCAAAGGACCTAAATAGACACCTTTAAAAAGAGGACATTCAGAAAGCCAAGAGACATATGAAAACATACTCAAAGTCACTAATCATCAGAGAGATGCAAATAAAAACAACAATGAGGTATCATCTCACACCTGTGAGAATGGCTATCATCAACAAATCAACAAACGACAAGTGCTGGAGAGGATGCGGAGAAAAGGTTACACTCGTGCATTGCTGGTGGGAATGCAGACTGGTGCAGCCACTATGGAAGACAGTATGGAGTTTCCTCAAAAATTTAAAAATGGAACTCCCATTTGACCCAGTGATCCCACTTCTAGGAATATATCCCTAGAAATCAGAAACACCAATCAGAAAGGTTATATGCATCCCTATGTTCATAGCAGCACAATTCACCATAGCTACGTCTTGGAAACAGCCTAAGTGCCCATCAGCAGATGAATGGATTAGAAAACTGTGGTACATCTACACAATGGAATACTATGCTGCTGTAAAAAAGAAGGGATTCTTACCATTTGCAACAGCATGGATGGAACTGGAGAGCATTATGCTAAGTGAAATAAGCCAGTCAATGAAAGATAAATACCACATGATCTCACTCATTTATGTATAATAAAGAGCATTTTAAACTGATGAACAAAAATAGATACAGAGGCAGAGCAGCCTCAAACAGACTGTCAAACAGCAGGAAAGCTGGGGAGGGTTGTGGGGTGGGGGGTAAGAGATCAACCGAAGGACTTGTATGCATGCATATAAGAATAACCAATGGACACAAGACACTGGGGAGTAGGGGAAGCCAGGGGAATGTCGGGGGGGGGGGGGAGAAGGAGACATATGTAATACTCTTTATAATACTTTAAGCAATAAAAAAATTTAAAAAAAAATCAAAAAAATATTGAAGAGAAAAAAATAAAAATATAAAACCATATTCTGTAAGAACAGGAACAAAACAGGGATGCTTACTTACACCACTCTTGTTTGATATAGTACTGGAAGTGCTAGCCATAGCCATCAGGCAAGAAAAAGAAATAAAAGGATCCAAATTGGAAAAGGAGAACTAAAATTGTCATTATTTGCAGATAACATGATATTATACATAGAAAACCCTGAAGACTCCATCGAAAAACTCCTAGAATTAATAAATGAATTTGGCAATGTAGAAGGACACAAAATTAACACTCAGAAATCTATGACTTTTTTAAAATTTTATTTCATTCATTTTTTAAATTTTTTATTGTTTAAGTTATTACATATGTGTCCTTATCCCCAAATTACCCCCATCCCCCCACTCATGCCCTCACCCCCCTGTTGTCTGTGTCCATTGTTTGTTTATGTGATGTATCACATCTACTGATTTGAGGCTATTGTACCATTTTTGCATCCCTGGATTAAATCCCACTTCATCATGGTGTATGATCTTTCTAATGTAATGCTGAATTCGATTTGCTAGAATTTTATTGAGGATTTCAGCATCTATGTTCATCGAGGATATTGGCCTATAGTTCTCTTTTTTCTGTGGTGTCTTTATCTGGTTTTTGAATTAGGGTAATTCTGGCTTTGAAGAAAGAGCTTGGATGGGTGCCTTCTTCTTGAATTTTTTGAAATAGTCTGAGGAGGATAGCTTTTAGTTCTTTGAATGCTTGGTAGAACTCCCCTGTAAAGCCATCCAGACCAGGGCTTTTGTTTGCTGGAAGATTTTGGATCGCTGCTTCAATTTCTTAGGTAGTTATTGGACTATTCAGGTTTTATTATTCTTGATTGAGTTTCGGGAGCTTGCATTTTTCTAAGAATATGTCTATTTCATCTAGGTCAGCCGTGGGCAAACTACAGCCCGCGGGCCTGATCTGGCCCGTTCGGCTGTTCTATCTGGCCCGCAGAGCTGAAAGAGTGCTCTCCCCTCCGCTCCTTCACCAGCAGCAGTGTTAACATGTATTAGTTCACACAAACACTCCATCCATGCTTTTGTTCTGGCCCTCTGGTCCAGTTTAAGAACCCATTGTGGCCCTCGAGTCAAAAAGTTTGCCCACCCCTGATCTAGGTTGTCCATTTTGTTGGAATAGAGTTGTTCATAGTATTTTTTCGTAATTGTTTGTATTTCTGTGGGATCGGTTGTTACTTTGCCTCTTTTGTTTCTGATTTTGTTTATTTGGGTCCTCTCTCTTTGCTTCTTGGTGAGCCTGGCAAGAGGCTCATCAATCTTGTTCACGTTTCAAAGAACCGCTCTTGGTTTTGTTGATCTTTTGTATTGTTTCTTTGGTCTCTATGTCATTTATCTCTGCTCTGACCTTTATTATTTCCTTCCTTCTGCTGACGCTGGGCTTTCCTTGCTCTCTTTCTAACCCTGAGTTGTAGGGTTAGATAATTTATTACTATCTTTTCTTGTTTTTTGAGATAGGCCTGCAGAGCTATGAACTTCACTCTCAATACTGTTTTCACTTTCTCATAGATTTTGGATTGTTGTGTTTTCATTGTCATTTGTTGCCATGATGCTTTTTATTTCTTCTTTGGTCTCTTTGGTAACCCAGTCATTGTTTAAAAGTATGCTATTTAGACTCCAGGTGTTCGATTTTTTTATTGTTTTTATTGTAGTTGATTTCTAGTTTTATGCCATTGTGATCTGAGACAATGCTTGATAAGATTTCTATCTTCTTGAATTTGAAGACATTTTTCCTGTGACCCAATATGTGGTCTATCTTTGAAAATGACACATGTGCATTTGAGAAGAATGTATATTCTGTGGCTTTGGGTTGGATTGTTCAGATGATGTCAATTAATTTCATCTGACCTAGTGAGTCATTTGGGATTGATGTTTCTTTGCTGATTTTTTGTTTAGAGCAGGGGCCCTCAAACTTTTTAAACAGGGGGCAAGTTCACTGACCCTCAGACTGTTGGAGGGCCGGACTATAGTTAAAAAAAAAAACTATGAACAAATTCGTATGCACACTGCACATATCTTATTTTGAAGTAAACAAATAAAACAGGAACAAATACAATATTTGTATTTGCATGTGGCCTGTGGGCCATAGTTTGAGGACCCCTGGTTTAGAGTATTCATCCAGTGGTGTTAGCAGGATATTAAAGTCCCCTACTATGACTGTATTGTTGTCAGTCTCTCCCTTGATATCCTCCAGAAGTTTTTTTTTAATGTATTTGGGTGCTCTTGTTTTGGGTGCATATATGTTTACCAGAGTTATAGCTTCTTGTTGAATTGCTCCCTTTAGTATTATGAAGTGTCTTCCTTATCTGTTCTTATGGCCTTCACATTGAGGTCTAATTTGTCAGATATAAGTATTGCTACTTCAGCTTTTTTTTTCATTTCTATTCTCCTGAAAAATCTTTTTCCATCCCTTAACCAACAGTTTTTGTGAGTCTTTTGTTCTAAGACGATTCCCTGTAGACAGAAGACATACGGATCATGTTTTCTTATCCTCTCAGCTACCCTATTTGTTTTTATTGGGGCATTTAGTCCATTTACATTTAGCGTTATTATTGATAGGTACTTGTTTGTCGCCATTTTTATTCTTTATGCCTGTGTTCCTTCTTATCTTTTTATTTCTTCTTTTTATACGAGTCTCTTTAGCATTTCTTGCATTGCTAGCTTGGTGGTAATAAACTCCCTTAGTCTTTTTATCTATGACTTTTTTATAAACCAGTAATGAACTCACAGAAAGAGAAACAAACAAACAAAATAATCCCATTCACCATTGCAAAACAAAAATTAACATACCTAGGAATAAATTTAACCAAAGAGATAAAGGACCTGTATTCAGAAAAAAATACAGGATGCTGAAAAAGAGATAGAGGAATACATGAAGAAATGAAGAATATACCGTCTTCATGGATTGGTACAATTAATATCATTAAAATGTCCATACTACCCATCTACAGATTCAATGCAATCCCTATTAAAATACCAATTGCATATTTCACAGACTTAGAACAAACACTCCAAAAATTCATATGGAATGAAAAAAGCCCCTGAATAGCTGCAGAAATCCTGAAAAAGAAGAACAAAGTTGGAGGGATCACAGTACCAGATACAGAGGTCCTCGGGTCACGTCGGACTGGACGTATGTTGTTTCGTGGTTACCTCACCATCTCCAATATATATATATATATATATATATATATATATATATATATATATATATATATATGCTACAGGTGTAGAGACAGAGAAGCATCGATGAGATGCTCAAAACTCAGAGGGAAGGTAGGGGAGGGTGGGGGTGAGGGGGAGAGATCAACCAAAGGACTTGTATGCATGCATATAAGCATGAACGATGGATGTGGACAACAGGGGGTGAATGTGAGGGCAGGATTGGGGGATGAGAGTACATTGGGGGGATAAGGACACATTTGTAATATCTTAATCAATAAAGGGAAAATGTTTAAAAAGTTCCTTCATTTTGACATATATACATATGTGCTTTATGTTGTTTTATTATTGATTTACCACAAGTATAGGTTAGGAATTGTTATATTTCTTATAATTTTTTTACTGTTTCACTTCATTACCTCTGTGTATGTGTTCCATGTGAGTGATGTAGGTGCTTATGTAGGTGGGTTCCGACTTATGGTGAAAATCATGTTACATCGCACCATAAGACTGGTTCTCTGATGTAACCCAAGGACCTACTGTGTTAAGCTTATTACAAAGCCACTGTTTTTAAAACTTCCTGGTACTGGCACAAGAATACTCATATGGACGAATGGAACAAAACAGAGAACTCAAAAATCCACCCTAGCCATTATGCTCAATTAATATTTGACAAAGGAGGCAAGAGCATACCATGGAAAAAGATAGTCTCCTCAATAAATGGTGTTGGGAAAATTGCACAGATACATGCAAAAGCTAAAACTAGACCACCAACTTACACCATACACAAAAATAAACTCAAAATGGATAAAGGACTTAAGTGTAAGATGGGAAACCATAAAAATGTTAGAAGAATCCAGAACCAGCAAAATATCATACATATGTTATAGCAATATCTTTACTGATACAGCTCCTAGGGCAATGGAAACTAAGGAGAAAATAAACAAATGGGACTACATAAAAATAAAAAGTTCCAAACAGCAAAAGAAACCATCAACAAATTAACAATAGAGCCCACTGGATGAGGGAATATATTTGCCAATGTGACATCCAATAAATGTTTAATCTCCTAAAGTTATAGGTAACTCATACAACTTAACAAAGGGAATATAAACAATCCAATCAAAAAATGGGTAAAGGACCCACTTTTGATACTTTTTGAAATAGATAATAGATACTTTTGGAAAGAGGACATACAGAGACCAAGAACCCTATGAAAATATGCTCAAAGTCACTGATCGTCTGTGAGATGCAAATCAAAACAACAATGAGTTACCATCTAACACCTCTCAGAATGGCTATCATCAACAAATCACAAACAACAAGTGCTGGCAAAGATGTGGACGATAAGGAGACCTTGTGCACTGTTGGTGGGAATGCAGAGTGGTGTAGCTACAGTGGAAAATGGTATTGAGCTTCCTCAAAAAATTAAAAATGGAACTTACATTTGACCCAGTAATCCCACTTCCAGGAATATTTCCTAAGAAATTAGAAACACCTATCAGAAAGGATATATGTACATAGCAGCACAATTTACAATAGCTAAGATTTGGAAATAGCCTAAGTGCTCATCAACAGATGAGTGGATTAGAAAACTGTGGTACATCTATACAATGGAGTACTCTGCTGCTGTATAAAAGAAAGAACTCTTACCATTTGCAACAGCATGCATGGACCTGCAGAGCATTATGCTAAGCGAAAAAAGCCAGTTGGAGAAAAATAAATATCACATGATCTCACTCATTTTGGAATATAATGAACAACATAAACTGATTAACAAAAATAGAGCCAGAGTCATAGAAGCATCGAACAGACTATCCAACCTCTGAGGTAAGGTAGGGGGTGGTAAGAAATTAACCAAAGAACTTGTATGCATGCATATGAGCATAAACAATGGAAACAGACAGTAGGTGAATGAGGGCATGTGTTGGGGGGTGGGAGCCACTGGGGAGAGGTCAATGGGGACTTATATAATACTTTAAACAAAAAAAAAATTAAAAATAAATAAATAAAAGAATCACATGTATTCTATATCATAAATTTGGGATTTTTTTGTATCATTCAATAAATGCATTTCAATAGCATTGTTTTCCATTGCAATCCTCTATACTGTATTTTATACATTTAAAATGCTATTCTAAGAAGGGTCAATAAGGTGCTGAAAGTGTCCATTGCACAAAATAACTTAAGAACTTACCTACTAGTTTAATATCCCACCCATTATGAGAAGAGCAAAACTAATGCTTAAGGGGATGATAGAAGATAAAAAAGAATAATCCAATGTTCAAATTGTTTTTAGTTCATCCTTTAAATTTTATCCCTTCTCCACCATTATGCAATTGCCTTCATTATGCCCACAAACATGTTCACTCAGACAGTGTTGTACACAGTAGATGTCTATGGTAGAAAGGAGAAAAGAAAACACACACATTTATTTAGCATCTATTGTGTGACAAAAATTTCAAACATGTTAAGCCAATCAATCCTCAACTTCTGAGAGGAAGTGTGATTTTCTCCATTTTACTAGTACAGTTAAAGAAATTGAAGCTGTGCAGCGTTATGGATTCTACATTATACATAGAAGTTGATATCCCTCAAATTGAAACCTCTTTCCATGTGTTCAGGCTATACTGCATCCTTAAAAATATACTTTACCATTTCCAATTATCTTAGAATCCATTGAACATACCCAACCTCTCTAAAAGGCCAACATTGTTTCCATTTAACACATGCAGGAATTTGAAGATAACTTGTAACGTTCTTAGTACAACAAAGACTTGAAACATGATTTAAGGCAGCTTCTCCAGTTCCCACCATCACATATATGGTCTATCCAGCAGGAAAGAGCACCACCTAGAAGCTACTTATGTCATTTCTATTCACATTAATTTGCCACATATTAGTCACATCTCCACACCTACATCCAGAGGAGGCTGGAAAATTTAGAATTTAGCTTGAATTACTATGTACCCATTAAAATTTCTACTACTATCTAATTAGGGAAGATATTAGAGGACAATAGACAGTGTCTGGTATAGGTAGATAACAGTATGTTTTATACATGTGGAAATAAGCTCAGAGAAATGAAGCAACTTGTCCAAAATCTCTGAGTGGATACTAAGTGGCAAATGTAGAACTCCAACCCTGAATGGCCCTGAAGTTTCAGTCTTTCATCACTACTTATGTAAACTGAAGATGATGATTCAGAGGGAATGGCTGAACCACTAGGTAGTGGTTGTAGAAAAGACTTGGACTAATTAAGCTTAGGCCTAAATCTGGATGCAGGATATAGAAGTTCCCAGCCTTTGTTCAGGATATAACTGAAGCTTAGAGAAGATAAGACTAAAGTAGGATTGGGTCTGTGTCTTTGGACCTTGGAAAGGCTTTTATAAAGCAGAGCATCAAGAAAGTCCTCTGTGGCCCTGGTAAGTAGAGCTGATACCAGTGAGTATGGAAACCACAGGAAGACAAAATTCAGCCCAACACACACACACAAAAAGTTCTAAAGAATCAGTGCTACTGATATAATAGAAGTAACCTCAAAAAGAAGTGATAAGGGAACAAAAATCACCTTGAAATGTTACAGAGAAGGGATTTGAGCCTCATATGGAAGTAGGTCCCTTCCAGCCTTGAGACCTTGTGAAACAAAAGCACTCTATTTCTCTCTGCATGTGTATTATTTGGGACTTTCACTTCATTCCCTTGGCCCAATTATATTTAAACATCTATAGTCAAACTGAAACAGAATAAGGTTGGGGCTATGCCCATATTTTTTTTAAATTCTCACATGTTTTTATTGATTTTAGAGAGAGAGGAATGGAGAGGGAGAGAGAGAAAAACATTGATGTTAGAGTGAAACCTCAATCGGCTGCCTCCCACACATGCCCAGATGAGGGATTGAACCTGAAACCTGGGCATATGCCCCAACAGGGAATGGAACCTATGACCTTTCCATGTATGGGAGGATACTACAACCAATAGAGGCACATTTGCTAGGGCAGGGCTTGATTGGCCCAGATTGATAGCAGAGTGAAGTGGGTTTTGAGTGTAGAGTATCAATGTGTGCATTTAAATGTTCCATAGAAGGAAATTTTAAAATGTGTTTTTTGAACAATTGTTAAGATACAGCCTTGTGAATACCTTTTTATGGAATCTAAAATGATAATATCTTAAAATCAAAGCTTTCTAGAGAGAAATTCTATATATGAGACATCACTAAAACTGTGATAATAACAGTCAGCACCTAGCACCTGCAAAGTTATAAATGACAAATGAACATAGAACCAGAAAACCTGGCTTCCTAAACCATCTCAGACTCTTATTTGCTTTGAGAACATGATTTGAACCAGTTTTATCATTGGCAAAATGGGAACAAGAGCAGTGTTAATTTCACAAAGTTGCAATGTGGGTACAGAAATACCAACTGTAGTGTACTTGGCTCATGATAAGGCATGGTACAAATATCAATTTGTTATGTGGGAAAACTTATTAAAATGGTTCTTCACAACAGACTTTGTTGCAAAATATTCTGTTTTCTTCCTTGTCATCTTGCTATTTCAGTTTCTCTGTTTAGTGTCTTAATCTTTGGGTTTCTGGAGGGCAACTGTTGGTTCTTATTCATCTCTATTTTTATCTCTAAGAATGTTGAATAAATAACTGCATATGTAAATATAAGAATCAGATGCACTATACAACAGTTACTATATTTACTTTATGCAACAATTCGGTATGGGAATTTTAATTTCTGAAGTTCAGTTTACACAACTATGAAATAAGGACAGTAATCCCCAACTTTCATGGCTTCCATGACTTAATAGGTAAGATAAAAAACATAAAGGGGCTATTACAGTTATAGGTACAAAATAGCCACTTAGCCAGTTCTAGCTCTTGTCCTAGCTCTTGTTTTACCCATCCAGATTCACCTTCTCCTGTTCTCCATACTCTTCTGTGCCATGCGAATCTGACGCATATGGACTAGATCAGTGATGGCGAACCTTTTGAGCTTGGTGTGTCAGCATTTCGAAAAACCCCTAACTTAACTCTGGTGCAGTGTCACATATAGAATTTTTTTGATATTTGCAACCATAGTAAAACAAAGACTTATATTTTTGATATTTATCTTATATATTTAAATGACATTTAACAAAGAAAAATCAACCAAAAAAATGAGTTCGTGTGTCATAAGTTCACGATCACTAGACTAGATCAACTGAGATCCCTGGACTTTTGGCTTCCTTTATGGTTCATTAATGGGAATCAATAGTAGAAGGGTGGGAGGAGAGAAACAGCAATGTTTTTATTCCTTCAGCTCCCTCCCTACCAGGCTTCTGCATGTTGGCAGTGACTACATTCCTCTAAGAAGCCCACAGCTCCAGTGATATGGTCCCTTTCTATAATTTCTCTCCCTCTCTCTCTCTCTTTCCATCCTCCCATCCCTTCCTCCCTCCCTCATTCTATGATGAACAAAAGTAGTTGTATCTCTCTATTGACCCTCAATGAAAAGTCAAGGCTGCCTGCCTTATAGAAAAACATATTAAAGTTTGCTATAAAGCAGAGCTTTGTTCTTCAGTGCCAATTGTTAACAGTGATGTTATAATTATATTAACTTGTATTTACTAAGTTTTTACTAAGTGCCAGATAATGTTGCAAACAATTGGCTTACATAATATTATCAAATCCTCACAAAGACTTTTCAATGTAATCATCATGATCCTCACTAAAGAGAGAGGATGCTGGGTTTAAGAGACATTAAGTAACTTTCCTGAGATCATATCATTGGTAAGAGGAACCAGATTGAGACACAGTACTGTCTGACACCAAAACCCTTTCTCACAATCACTCCATTAGTGTCAAGAAACAGAAAGAATTGTGGTTGAGAAATTATTTAGCTGATTAGAGCACTGGTATCAATGAAACCACAGTGGTGAGCTTTCCCACTTAGCATGACATCTCACCTAGAAGCCCTTCAACACACATTCCATGACTGAAGATAAGTAGCCGTCAAACCAGTCTGGGGAGGTGTTAATCATAAAATGGTCTGAATAAAAGTGTGGGGAACATATGCTAAAATTCTCAATAATATATTAGCAAATGAAACCCAGCAATTGAAACACAAAAGTCACATGATCATATCAATTGATACAGAAAAAAACATTCAACAAACTCCAACAACCTTTTTTGATAAAAACACTCATCAAAGTGGTAATTGAGGTATCATGTCTCAACATAATAAAGGTCATATATGACAAACCTACAGACAACATAGTGTTCAATGGGCAAAAATTAAAACCATTTAACTAAGTACAGGAATAAAACTTGGATGTCTGCTTTCACCATGCTTATTCAACATGGTACTAGAAGTGATAGTCACAGCAATCAGACAAAACAAAAATAACTGTCATTATTCACAGATGACATAATATTGTACATTAGAAAACACTAAAACTACAACAAAATGCTACTAGAAAATCTAAAAAAAAATTCCATTTAACATTGCAACAAAAATTAAGATACTTAAGAATAAACTTAACCAAGGAAGTAAAAGACCTATACTTGAAAAACTATAGCACATTGAACAAAGAGATAAAGGAAGACATAAGTAGAAGAATATACCCTGTTCATGAGTTAGTAAAATCAATATCATTAAAGTGTCCATACTACTCTAAGCAATCTATAGATTCAATGTGATCCCTATTAAAATATCAACGACATATTTCACAGATCTGGAAAAATACTCCAAAAATTTATATGGAACCAAAAAAGACCACAAATAGCTGCAGCAATCTTGAGAAAGAAAAACAAAGTTTTAGGAATCACAATACCAGATATCAAGTTATACTACACAGCCACGATAATCAAAACAGCCTGGTACTGGCACAAGAATAGGCATATAGATCAATGGAACAGAGCAGAGACTATAGAAACCGACCCAAGCCATTAAACTCAATTAATATTTGACAAAGGAGGCAAGAGCATACAATGGAGTCAAGACAGTGTCTTCAATAAATGGTGTGAGGATAATTGGACAGATACATGCAAAAAAAAAATGTAACTAGACCACAAACTTACACCATACACAAAAATAAACTCAAAATGGATAAAGGACTTAAATGTAAGATGGGAAACCATAAAAATCTTAGAAGAAACCATGGGCAGCAAAAAAGAAGACATTTGCCATAGCAATATCTTTACCAATATAACTCCTAGGGCAATGGAAACAAAAGAGAAAATAAACAAATGGAACTACATCAAAATAAAAAGCTTCTGCACTGCAAAAGAAACCATCAACAAAACAACAAGAAAGCTCCTTGCATGGGAGAACATATTTACCAATGTTATCTCTGATAAGGGTTTAATCACTAACATTTACAGGGAACTCATACAACTTAACAAAAAAAGATAAACAATCTAAAAAAAAATGGGCAAAGGACCTAAATAGACACTTTTCAAAAGAGGACATTCAGAAAGCCAAGAGACATATGAAAATATGCTCAGTCACTAATCATCTGAGAGATGCAAATCAAAATGTCAATGAGGTACCATCTCATACCTGTCAGAATGGTTATCATCAACAAAGTAGCAAACGACAAGTGCTGGCGAGGATGCAGAGAAAAAGGAAACCTCCTGCACTGCTGGTGGGAATGCAGACTGGTGCAGCCACTGTGGAGAACAGTAAGGAGTTTCCTCAAAAAGTTAAAAATGGAAATCCCCTTTGACCCAGTAATCCCACTTCTAGGAATATATCCCAAGAAACCAGAAACAGCAATCAGAAAGGATATATGCACCCCTATGTTTATAGCAGCGCAATTTATCATAGCTAAGATTTAGAAACAGCCTAGATACCCATCAGCTGATGAATGGATTAAAAAACTGTGGTACATCTACACAATGGAATACTATGCTACTGTAAAAAAGAAGGAATTCTTACCATTTGCAATAGCATGGATGGAACTGCAGAGCATTATGCTAAGTGAAATAAGCTAGTCAATGAAAGAAAAATACCACATGATCTTACTCATTTATGGATAATAAAGAGCATTATAAACTGATGAGCAAAAATAGATACAGAGGCAGAGCAGCATCAAACAGACTTCATACTACAGAAGGAAGGCTGGGGATGGTGGAGCGGGGAGGTAAGAGGTCAGTTGAAGGACTTGTATGCATGCAATGGACGCAAGATACTGAGGGGAAGAAGAGGCCGAGGGAAGGTCAATAGGGAAAAAAGGGAGACATTTGCAATAGTCTTTGTAATATTTTAAGCAATAAAATAAAATTTCAAAAAATAGCAATGGAAATGTACTTATCAATAATCACTTTAAATGTAAATGAAATAGCCGAAACCGGTTTGGCTCAGTGGATAGAGCGTCGGCCTGCGGACTGAAAGGTCCCAGGTTCGATTCCGGTCAAGGGCATGTACCTGGGTTGCGGGCATATCCCCAGCGGGGGATGTGCAGGAGGCAGCTGATCGATGTTTCTCTCTCATCGATGTTTCTAACTCTCTATCTCTCTCCCTTCCTCTCTGTAAAAAATCAATAAAATATATTTTAAAAAAAATGTAAATGAAATAAATGCTCCCCCCAAAAAGCCATAGGGTAGAAATTCAAAGATTACTGCAGAGTAGGTGGAATCTACACCCAACTGCTCCTGACCCCCAAACCAGAATTACAGCTAAATTATAGAGAAATCAACCTGAATAACCAACTGAAGGCTAGCTGAACTAGAAGATAGTAACCAAGGGTCTACACTCAAGTGCAGCAGGGGCTTAGAAGCTTAAGGGACTTTGTGGCTGCAAAAATCCCTACCCCTAGAAGTGTGGGGTCTCATACCTAGGCAGTGATCCCAAATCCAGAGCAATAAAGATGGGAAGAGGGACCTATGTAGTAGTTGGTGGTGAAAATCAGGGGACTTCAGTCTGCCTGGAAAACCTGGACTGCAACATCCCAGGGATAAGCACTCTTATTTTTACAGGCCCAGTCTGTGGAGTGCACAGTCTGTACTACAACTGCTGGTGAAGCCACACAACTGTACATGGGTCCTGTGGAGAGGTCTGCATGCTACACCAAGCAGTGACTTATTAGAGACCTCTTTTTTTCTGGGGAGCGTTTTGGCAATGACCCAAACGGTGACTAAACTGTGAGGCCTGTGTAAAAGAGTTGGTCTCTCCAAGCTCCAGCACACAACTGGTGCCCTACCTAAACCTGTTGAATCATTTCTCCATCCCCATCCTGCGGAGTTCAGGAGTACAAGGGGACCAGAGAGCTGCTCAGAGCTGTAATATACAAACTGTGTCTCCTGGGTAAGCTTTTGTCTTTAAATCAGATGGACAAGTGCTGAGCCGTGTGGCTATATTAAGGAAAGGCAAATCCAATCTCTCCAGTGCATCCAGTCTGTACACCCTGGGAAGGGGAAGAAGTGACCACTTCCCTCCAACAGGCTTGTGGGCACCACCACTAATGGGTGACTGGATCAGCCCTGCACAAGTCCTGGATACACCATCCCCCTGCTGGGGTCAATTCTGCTGGGGGGGGGAGGGCAGAGAAAAAGAGTCTCAGAACTGGGACATCAATGTGTGAGACCCTCAGAGGTTATTGTCTAAGACTGAGACAAAGTACTTAGCCTACTCCTGTAAACTGGGCCAGCATTAATCTTTATGGGAGACTCTTTTGGTCTATCCACCTGAGCCCAAGGCAGCTGAACTTGATCCTGTATAGGAAGCTGTTTGCTGCCTATACTCCACCTAAGCCTGCAGCAGGAGCCTCTGTTGGGGACTAGAGTTGAAGACTCTGGCAGACACTGAGTGGTTTGGCTTTAAAGCAGGGGCCATATTCCTCTCATTGAATTCCTGACAGTGTGATCCCCAAGTAGAAGAGCCAATAACCCTGTCCTCCTGACCCAGGTATCCCTGCCTGACCAAGCTGAAAACCTGTGAAAGGAGATGCAGATCATGGCTAGCCTGGGCTCATCCTACAGCCTTTTTTCAGAAGGCTCTTAATGAAGACAAGGTAATCTCATTGGGAGGTGGAGTAACTTATAGTTGGAGGCAGAACTCAGGAAGCCTTGATGCTTTTAACGATCTGCCCCCAGCTCTAAGCTGGAGGATGCTGAGCCTTTTACATAGATTTGCCCCTTTCACACACCCAGGTTGAGTAGATGCAGACACAAATAGTAGACAGCATGGTAACTCCAGACAGGTAGCCCGAGGACCATTACATACAATGTCTGACAGCAACCTGTACCTGAACCCCACCCAAGTGGACACAGAACCAACACAATCAGAGGTAGGCTTCAGACCACAGCAGTTTGACACAACTAGTCACACAAGTGGCACACCCATAAAGGGATTCTAGTAGGGACCAGAGCAAGCTGGGAACAACTGCACCTTGGGGAACAGACATTGTACAGCAACTCATACATGGTGATCGAGATTTACATATAGAGGAACCAGTTTGAAGAGTTAACACCACCCATGAGAGGGCCAACAGCATTCAAAACTCAACTATAATAGGGAGTGCACATAACCCACAAGAAACATTCCTGGAGCAGTGAGCTCAGTTGATCTTGCCACTGAACCCAAGGAGACACCAGCATCCTAAAGCCACCATAACAAATTTGGAAGTAATAGAAGATCTACTTAACATAGAGACAAAGTGGGAAGACAAAGAAAAATGAACCAAACATAAGAATAAGAGAAACCCTCAGAAAAAGAATCAAATAGAGTGGATGAAATGGAAGCAAACAAAATACCAGATGCAGAGTTCAAAGCAATGGTCAGAAGGATGCTTAAGGACCTTAGAGGAAGAATGGATGATCTCAATCAGAACCTATACAAAGAAATTGTAGGCATTAAAAGAACATAGAACCCATAAAAAATAACCAGTCAAAAATGAAGAATACAATATCATAAATGAAGAATACATTAGAAGGAATCAACAGCAGGTTAGATAAAGCAGAGGATCAAATCAGCAAATTAGAGGACAAGGTAACACTAAGAACACAAGCAGAGCATCAAAAAGAAAAGAGAATTAAAAGAATTGAGTAAAGTCTAAGAAACCTCTGGGATAACAACAAGTGTAATTATATATGCATCATGGGGGTGCCAAAAGAAGAAGAGAGTAAGGAAGGAATAGAAAACCAGTTTGAAGAAGTAATGGCATTGACAACCAAAATGATATAGAGTATCTGAAAGGAGAAGAAAAAAGGACCCATATATCTGCTGTCTACAAGAGACTCACTACTGAACAAAATACTCACATAGGATAAAAGTAAATGGTTGAGGAAAAAATTCTATGCAAATGGCAAAGAAAAAAAAACTGGGGTATCAATACTTATATCTGAAAATAGACTTCAAAACAAAGGTCAGAACAAGAAACAAATAAGATCACTACATAATACTAACGGGATTGATCCAACAAGAGGATATAACACTTGTAAACATACATACATGCAATATAAGAGCACCTAAATATATATAGAAATTCTTAGTTGGCTTTAAGGGAAAGATAGACAACAGGACAATAATAGTTGGGAATTTTTACCAAATCACTGTCATTGATGGATAGCACTTCCAGCCCCCCCACCCCCCCCCCCCCGCCAAAAAAAAAAAAATCAACAATAAAAAAGTGATCTTAAATAACACACTAGATCTGATGGATTAACTTAATATTTACAGAAAATTTAATTCCAAAGCAGCAAAATATACATTCTTCTCATGTGCACATGGAACATTCTCAAAGACAGACCATATGTTAAGACACAAAATAAGTCTTCACAAATTCAAGAAGATTGAAATTTTATCAGGCATTTTTTTCAGATCACAATGGCATGAAACTAGAAATCAACTACAATAAAATAACTGAAAAACATTCGAACATATGAAGGATAAATAGCATGTTATTAAACAATGAATAGATTAATGTGATAAGGAAGAAATTAAAGTTAACATTAAAAATAATAAAAATGAACACACAACCACCCAAAATCTATGGAACAACAGTGAAAGCAATCCTCAGAGAAAAATTCATAATATTATAGGCCCAACTGAAGAAGCAAGAGAAATCTTTGTTTTTCTTTATTGATTAAGGTATTACAAATGTATCCTTATCCCCCTAGTATATCCCCATCCCCCCACTCATGCCCTCACACACCTGTTGTCTGTGTCCATTGGTTAGGCGTATATGCATGCATAAAAGACCTTTGGTTGATCTCTCCTTTACACCCATCATCCCCTACCTTCTCTCTGAGGTTTGATGGTCTGATCGATGGTTCTCTGTTTCTGGTTCTGTTTTTGTTCATCAGTTTATGTTGTTCATTATAATCCACAAATGAGTGAGATCATGTGATATTTATCTTTCTCTGACTGACTTATTTCACTTAGCATAATGTTCTCCAGTTCCACCCATGCTGTTGCAAAAGGTAGAAGTTCCTTCCTTTTTACAGCAACATAGTATTCCATTGTGCAGAAGTATCACAGTTTTTTAATCCACTCATCTGATGATGGGCACTTAGGCTGATTCCAAATCTTAGCTATTGTAAATTGTGCTGCTATGAACATAAGGGTGCATATAATCTTTCTGATTGGTGTTTCTGTTTTCTTGGGATATATTCCTAGAAGTGGGATCACTGGGTCGAATAGAAGTTCCATTATTAGTTTTATGAGTAAACTCCATAATGTTCTCCACAGTGGCTGCACGAGTCTGCAATCCCACCAGCAGTGCACAAGGGTTCCTTTATCTCTGAATACTCTCCAGCATTTGACATTTGTTGATTTGTTGATGATAGCCACTCTGACAGGTGTGAGAAGGTACCTCATTGACATTTTTGTTTGCATCTGTTGGATGATTAGTGACTTTGAGCATGTTTTCAGATGTCTCTTGGCCTTCTTTATGTCTTCTTTTAAAAACTATCTATTGAGGTCCTTTGTCGAATTTTTTATTAGGTTGTTTGTCTTCCTTTTGTTAAGTTGTATGAGTTCTCTGTAAATGTTGGAGATTAAAACCTTATTGGAGGTATCGTTGGCAAATATGTTCTCCCATGCAGTGGGTTTTCTTGTTGTTTTGTTGATGATTTCTTTTGCTTTGCCGAAGCTTTTTATTTTGATGTAGTCCCATTTGTTTATTTTCCCTTTAGTTTCCATTGCTCTAGGAATGATATTGGTGAAGAAATTGCTTTGGCATATGTCTGAGATTTTGCTACCTGTGGATTCCTCTAATATTGTTATGGTTTCCCATCTTATGTTTTAGCCCTTTATCCATTTTGAGTTTATTTTTGTGTATGGTGTAAGTTGGTGGTCTAGTTTCATTTTTTTGCATGTTCTGACCAAATTTCCAAAAACAATTTATTGAAGAGGCTGTCTTGACTCCATTGCATGTTCTTGACAACTGTGTCAAATATTAATTGAGCATAGAGGTTTGGGTCAATTTCTGGGTTCTCAATTCTATTCCATTAATCTATATATCTGTTCTTGTTCCAGTACCAGGCAGTTTTGAGAACAGTGACTTCGCAATATATCTTGATATCTGGTATTGAGATCCCTCCTACTTTGTTCTTCTTTTTTAGGATCACTGCAGCTATTCGGGATTTTTTTTTTTTTTATTCCCGATGAATTTTTGGAGAGTTCTTTCTAGATATGTGAAATATGCTGTAGGTATTTTAATGAGGAGTGCATTGAATATATTGCTTTTGTAGTATGGACATTTTAATGATGTTGATTCTACCAACTGTTCTTCCATCTGTTTATGTCTTCCTCTATCTCTTTTTTCAACGTCCTGTAGTTTTCTGCGTACAGGTCTTTTCCCTCCTTCGTTAAGTTTATTCCTTAATTTTTTTTGGTGTGATGGTAAATGGGATTGCTTTTTTAGTCTCTCTTTCTGTAAGTTCACCTTTGGTGTGTAGAAATGTCATAAATTTCTTGGTCTTAATTTTGTATCCTGCTACATTGCCAAATTCATTTATCAAGTCTAATAATTTTTTGATGGAACCTTATGGTTTTCTATGTACAGTGTCATGTCATCTGTGAATAAGGACATTCTTATTTCCTCTTTTCCAATTTGGATGCCTTTTATTTCTTCTTCTTGTCTGATCACAACGGCTAGTACATCCAGTACTATATCGAACAGGAATGGTGAGAGTGGGCATCCCTGTCTTGTTCCTGTTCTTAGGGGAAATAATTTTAGTTTTGCCCATTGAGTACAATGTTGGCTGTGGGTTTGTCATATATGGCTTTTATTATGTTGAGGTGTGATCCTTCTATTACCACCTTGTTGAGAGTTTTCTCAGGAAAGGTTGCTGGATTTTGTCAAATGCTTTTGCTGCATCAATTGATATGACTATGTGATTTTTATCTCTCAATTTGTTTATGTGATGTATCACGTTTATTGATTTGTGGATATTATACCATTCTTACATCCCTGGGATAAAACCTACTTGCTCATCTTGTATGATCTTTCTGATGTACTGCTATATCTGATTTGCTAGCATTTTGTTGAGGATTTTGGCATCTATGTTCATGAGGGATATTGTCTTGTAATTCTCTTTCACTGTGTTGTCTTTATCTGGTTTTGGTATTAGGATGGTGCTGGCTTCATAGAATGAGCTTGAAAGTGTTCCTTCTTCTTGAATTTTTTGGAATAATCTGAGGAGGATATGTTTTATTTCTTCCTTGAATGTTTGGTAAAACTCCCCTGTGAAGCCGTCTGGCCCCGGGCTTTGGTTTTCTGGAAGCTTTTTGATGACTGCTTCAATTTCTTCCATAGCTATCAGCTTATTCACGTTTTTAGAATCTTCCTGATTGAGTTTTGGAAAGTTATATTTTTCTAGGAATATGTCCATTTCCTCCAGGTTGTCTAGTTTGGTAGAATAGAGTTGTTCATAATATTTTTTAAACAATACTTTGTATTTCTGTGGGATCTGTTCTTATTTCGCCTCTTTCATTTCTGATTTTGATTATTTGGGTTCTCTCTCTTTTCTTCTTGGTGAGCCTGGCTAGAGGTTCATCAATCTTTTTTATCCTTTCAGAGAACCAGCTCTTGGTTTTAGTGATCTTTTGTATTGTCTTTTTGCTCTCTATGTCATTTATTTCTGCTCTGATCTTTATTATTTCCTTCCTTCTGGATACTCTGAGCTTTTCTTAATGCTCTCTAATTCTTTAAGTTGCAAGGTTAGATAATTTATTACCAGTTTTTCTTGTTTTTTGAGGTAGGCCTGTAGAACTATGACCTTCCCTCACAGGACTGCTTTCATTGTGTTCCATAGATTTTGGATTGTTCTGTTTTCATTGTCATTTGTTTCCAGGATAATTTTTATTTCTTCTTTGATGTCTTTGGTAACCAAATCATTGTTTAATAGCATGCTATTTAGCCTCCAAGTGTTTGATTTTTTCATTGCTTTTATTGTAGTGGATTTCTAGTTTTATACCATTGTGATCTGAGCAGATGCTTGTTATGATTTCTATACTCTTTAATTTGAAGAGACTTTGCCTGTGTCCTAATATGTGGTCTATCTTTGAAAGTGTCCCATGTGCAATGGAGAATAATGTAGATTATGCAGCTTTGGGCTGAAATATTCTGAAGATGTCAATTAAGTCCATCTGATATAGTGAGTCATTTAGGATTGCTGTTTCTTTGCTGATTTTTTTGTTTAGAGGATTTATCCAGTGGTGTCAGTGGAGTATTAAGGTCCCCTACTATGACTGTTTTGCTATTGATCTCTCCCTTGATATCTTCCAGAAGTTGTTTCATGTATTTGGGTGCTCCTGCATTGGGTGCATATATGTTTACCAAAGTTATATCTTCTTGTAGAATTGCTCCCTTTAGTATTATGTAGAGGCCTTCCTTATCTCTTGTTATGGTCTTTACTTTGAGGTCTATTTTGTCAGATATAAGTACTGCAACCCCAGATTTTTTCTCATTTTCATTTGCCTGAAAATTTTTTTTCCATCCCTTCACTCTCAGTCTGTGTGAATCCTTTATTTTGAGGTGGGTCTCTTGCAGACAGCAAATATAGTGTTCATGTTTTCCTATCCATTCAGCTAACCCATGTCTTTTGATTAAGGCATTTAATCCATTTATGTTTAATGTTATTATTAATAAGTACTTGTTTGTCATCATTTTTATTCTTTTTTATTTTCATTAAATAAATTTATTTGTTAAAATAATTTAACTCCAAATACAACTGTTGAATTTGCAGAGTTATAACTACAATTCATGTTTTAATTGAAATGTCAAGGTTTAACAACTGACATTGTTACAAAACAATAAACTGTTGTTAAATTTTTAAATGGTCAGTTGTATTAGAGCTCAACAATTAACTGTGAACTATATCTCTGGGAAACCTCAAATCAATAATGATAAGTCTGTTTCCAAAACCCACTACAGTCATTCTTGAAACCCTGATCAAGATTTAATAGATGCACAATGACATGTTAATTTAAAAAAGAAAAGACCCCCATAGTCTTTAAGATTTGATTAGCTAAGGAGACATTTAAAGCTTACCCAGTGCTAACACAGGACTACCGAGAAGAACAAAAAACTAAAAAACAAAACAAACAAAAACCAACAGCAACAAACAAAATAAGCACTTTCATATTCACACATAAAGAGACAACACTCCCACTGGACAACTCTTGAAAACAAATAGCAGACATCCTTAGGCAACATTTTTTTATATAGAAAAGCAAATATCAGTAGTTTTACCACAGAAAAGTGATGGCAACTGTAGTAATTAGAGTTACGCTCGGTCCTAATTCTACAAACCAAAAGGAGAAAATCATCAAAGTACCTTTCAATAGTTTAAGAAAGATTTTATGTAATACTTTTGATCAGATGCTGCCTTGTTTTGTGTAAGTTGAACAAAATGAAAAGCATCAGTTACCGTCACTATCACAGCTTAAAAGAACCCAAAAAAGCTGCAACATAAAACAACAACAAAAATTTAACAAATGCTGCCTTTATATAAAAGTAAAACAAGACAAAGCAAAACCAACAAAACATAAAATAGCTAAAAGAAAAAAGTGGGTCTTTGGATCAAACCATAATATTTTTTAAGGCATGTTAGAAAAACTTCCACTTATCTAGTTGCTAGTCTGATCAGGGCATAAAATAATAGTGATACAAGGTCACCAACTTTTCTCTGTAGCCACTATTATTTCATGTGACAACAAATTTAATCCTCCTGTTCTTAAGCTTTTTATTAAAAGCTCAACAAACACATTCATTCAAGCTGAGTTATATTCATACCAGATGAAATACCAACAGTAAGAGCACACGAGGGTTTCCACGTTTCTGGATATCGCCATTGACGTTTTGTCCCCAAGTACATAGGGAACACTGATCAGGCAGCCAAGTTAGTTATTAACATCTTTACAGTGAAAGCCCACCTTACTGTCTGAGACGAACACTTCTAACTAAAACCCCAATTTTTAAATAATCTTTTCACCTTACATTTTAGCATACCTTTCATATTATTATTTTTTATTCTTATTGCTTGTATTTCTTCTTGCGTTTCTGTTTCTTCTTTTTACAGCAGTCCTTTTAGCTTTTCTTGAATTACTGGCTTGGTGGTAATAAACTCCCTTAGCCCTTTTTTTTCTGTGAAGCTCCTGATTCTACCTTCAATTTTGAATGATAGCCTTGCTGAGTATAGAATTCTTGGATTCTGTCCCTTGCTTTGCATCACTTTGTATATCTCATTCCATTCCCTTCTGGCCTAGTGTGTTTCTGTTGAGAAATCAATTGCTATTCTAATAGGAGATCCCTTGTAGGTAACTTTCTGTCTCTCTCTGGCAGCATTTAAGATTCTTACTTTGTCGTTGGTGTTTGCCAATTTAATTATGATGTTTCTTGGTGTTGGTCTTTTGAGGTCCATCTTGTTTGGGACTTGATGTGCTTCTTGGACTTGCATAGTTTTTTTTTTCCTTGCCAATATAGGGGAAGTTTTTTGTAGTTATTTCTTCAAATAAGTTTTCTATTCCTTGCTTCTCTTCCTCTTCTTCTGGTATCCCTATTAAGCGAATGTTGTTTCATTTTGTTTCGTCCCAAAACTCCCTTAGGTTTTCCTCTTGCTTTTTAAATTTTCTTTCCTGTTGCTGTTGTGTTTGTGTTTTTTTCCTACCTTGTCTTCTAATTCGCTGATGCGGTCCTCAGCCTCCTCTAGTCTACTGTTTAAGCTTTCCATTGTGTTCTTTATTGCAATTATGTCGTTATTCATTTCCTCCTGGTTACTTTTCATGGTGGTGACATTCTCATTCAGCTCCTTATAATTCTCATTGAGTTGTGTGCATTTGCCATTGAGTTGTGTGTATTTGTCATCTAGTCATTTGAACATCTTTATAACCATTACTCTGAATTCTTTCTCTGATATGTTACTAGCCTCAATTTCATTTAACTCCCCTTCTGGTGATTTTTTTCTTTCCTTTGGGAATTGCTTTTTTGTCTTTGCATGCTTTGCTGTAATGTTTTAATTGTAGGTTCGTTTGCTTTGCTACCCAAGTTTTTTTGGAGATGGTGCTACTGGTGTGATCTCTCAAGTCTCCTGGGGTTGATAATCTAGCATAACTCCCTACTTGATCTATTTGTGTTCTCTTTATGTAGGCTTGTGAGCTAGAAAGGCACCACGGCAGTGTCTAGAAGTCAGCAGTTGTTGGGGGGGGGTGTCCCAATTTTTGCTGTCTTGCTTCCTTGGTTGAAATTGTGTGTGCCAGCAGGGATTCACAGTGGCACGCATGAACCATCTGTTCAGGTGGTGGGGCTCAGGAGGCCTGAGATCTGGAAAGTCATGACTGTGGTTTCCAGAGTTCTGTAGTTTTGGTGTGGGCAGACTCAGCTTTGGCTGTTGCCTCAGTGGTTGGATACATGCGCCTCCAGTGGGTACCCATAGTGCATTTGCCAGCAGGGTATACTGATTCACTCTGAAGGGCCCTGGTGCTGAAGCCACAGGATTGAGGTGTCTGTGGGCAGGTATCCCAGAAGAGCGAATTCAGCATTTCTACAGCCCAGCAGTGTGCTCCTGTTTGTATAAGTGTGTACCCAGCAGGGGCTTACAGCAACGCCCAAGGACTGCCTGTGGAGGGGTGGCCTTAGGAGGCCTGTGTGATGGAAAAGCGTGTGCCTGTAGTGTCCAGAGTTCTGCAGCTGTGTGGTGGAAAGACTCAGTTTTTGCTGCTGCACTTGTGGTGGATAGGTGCGTGCTCCCAGTGGCAGCTCACAGGGGCACCCTTGGTGCCTTTGCCAGCACGGCACACTGAAACACTCTGAAGCGCCCTGACACTGAAGCAGCATATTCGTGGCATCTGTGGGCAGGTGTCCAAGATGAGTGAATTCAGAATTTCTACTGCCAAGGAAATGAGTCCCTATTTGTCCAAGATCACACAGAGCTGGGGCTCATAGAAGCTACTCATATTGCCCTGTGGATCGATGGGCTCAGGATGCCTGCTCATTGGAAATTTGCGACTGTGGCAGTGCCTTTGCCAGTACAGAACTCTGACGCACTCTGAAGGGCCCTGGCTCTGAAGTTGCACAGCTAGGTTGTCTGTGGGCAGTTATTCAGGAAGAGGGAATTCAGAATTTCTACTACGGGGCAGCGCGCCCGTGTCTGTACAAAATCACACCCAGCGGTGGCTCACAGTAGCTCCCAAAAGCTGTCTATGGCAGTGATGGTGAACCTATGACACGCGTGTCAGAGGTGACACGCGAACTCATTTTTTGGTTGATTTTTCTTTGTTAAATGGCATTTAAATAAATAAGATAAATATCAAAAATATAAGTCTTTGTTTTACTATGGTTGCAAATATCAAAAAATTTCTAGATGTGACATGGCACCAGAGTTAAGTTAGGGTTTTTCAAAATGCTGACATGCCGAGCTCAAAAGGTTCGCCATCACTGGCCTATGGAGTGGTGTGCCCTGGAAGTCTGTGCACTGGAAACGTGCAAATGTTGGAAACGCGATTGTGGCGTGTGGAGGTCTGCTGCTAGGGAGGGGGGAAGTTGCACTTACTGCTGTGGGAGTGATGCACCTTTAGAGGTGGAGGTCCCAGGGACCACAGGTCTGCGGATGGGGCAGCAGGAGTGTTTGCTGGGTCGCCGGCAGTGTCCAAAGCCTGTCTTGTTGGTGGTACTGATGAGTTCCTAGAAGGCCACTCTCCCCTTCAAGATGGTGTGGGCTATGTGCCTGAGTCCCACAGTCTGAAGAGTGCAGCAGTGGTAGTCTCTCCCTGTCCAAGGGAGCCTGGTCTGCAAGCCCCTGCTGCTCCTGCTGGATTTAACAGTCCCCCACTCACTCACACACACACCACACACATCCACACACTCTCCTTTCATCCCTTCACTCACTCACATCTTCTCCCTCACCTAAAAGCTTAACCATGCACTTAAATGAACTAGAATAAGAAAAACAAACATATACCAGAGTAAGTAGAAGGAAGGAAATAATAAAGATCAGAGTGGAAATAAATGACAGAAATTAAAAATACAATAAAAAAGATCAATGGAACTAAGAGCTGTTTCTTTGAAAAACAAACAAGATTGACAAAACTTAACTAGACTCATCAAGAAAAAGAGAGAGGACATAAATAAATAGAGTAATAAATGAAGATCTAACAACTGGCATCACAGAAATACAAAGGATTGTAAGAAAATACTATGAACTACAAATTGGATAACCTGAACAAAATGGACAAATTCTTAGAACCATACAATCTTTGAAATCTGAATCAGAAAGAACTAGAAAACCTGAATAAACTGATCACAACTAATGAAATTGAAGGAGTAATAAAATAAATAAAAAATAAGAAGAAAACAAACAAAAACTCCCAGCAATAAAAAGTCCTGGAATGGATCGCTTCACAGGTAAATTTTACCAAACATTCAAAGAAGAACTACATTTATCTTTCTCAAACTATTCAAAAAAATTCAAGATGAGGAAGGACTTCCAAAATCTTTTTTATGATTCCAGAATTATCCTAATTCCAAAACCAGATAAAGATAGTTACAAAGAAAGAAAATTATGGACCAATATCCCTGATGAACATAGATGCTAATATCCTCAACAAATTATTAGAAAACCAGATCCAACAATTCAGTATAAAAAATAATATACCATGTTCAAGTGAGATTTATTTCTGGCATGTAAGATTGGTACAATATCTGCAAATCAATAAACATGATACACCACATAATGAAAATAAATTATAAAAACCACTGATCATAATAATAGATGCAGAAAAAAAGCATTTTATAAAATCCAACACTAATTTATGATAAAAACTCCCAGAAAAGTGGGAATAGAGGGAATGTGCCTCAAAGTTATAAAGGTCATATATGACAAACCTATGGCAATGTCATACTCAATGGAAAAATTAAAGCTTTTACCTTAAGATAAAAAACAAGACAAGGTTGTCCATGTTCACCACTCTTATTCAACATAATATTAGAAGTCCTCTCCACAGCAATCACAAAAGAAGGAGAAATAAAAGGTTTCCAAATTGGAAAGGAGTTAGTAAAACTTTCATTATTCACAGGTGGCATGAAATTGTATATAGAAAACACTAAAGAATCCCCAAAATGCTAGTATATCTAATAAATAAATCTGGGGAAGTAAAAGGATACAAATTTAATATTCAGAAATCAGTTGCATTTATTTACACTAATAATTAACTATCAGAAATAAACAATAAGGAAACAATCTTATTTACTATTGCAAGAAAAAAAAATTTAACCAAGGAGGTAAAAGACTTGTACTCATAAAACTATAGGACATTGAAAAAAGGAATTAAGGAAAATACTAGTACAAATAAGTGGAAGCATATACTTTGTTCATGGATAGGAATAATTAATATCATTAAAAGTCCATATTAACCATACTAAAGCAATGTATAGATTCAACACAATACCTTTAAAAATAACAATGACATATTTCACAGGTCTAGAACAAATGTTCCAAAAATTTATATGGAACCACAAAAGACTTTGACTAGCCTCAGCAATCCATAGCATAGAGAACAAAGTCATCAGTTTCACAATAATTGCTATCACACTATACTACAAGGACATTGCAATCAAAATCATGTAGTACTGGCATAAGAACAGGCATATAGATCAATGGAAGTAAACAGAGATCCCAGAAATTGTCCCATGTCTTCATGGTCAATTAATATTTGAAAGAGGAAAATACATATAATGGAATAAATACAGTCTGTTCAATAAATGGTGTTGGGAAAATTAGACAGGTATATGCAAAACAGTGAAACTAGAACACCAACTAACACCATACATAAGAATAAACTCAAAATGGATAAAAGACTTGAAAAAAGTCACAAAACTATAAAAATCCTAGAAAAAAAACACAAGCAGTAAAATCTCAGACATTTCTCATAGCAATATTTTTGCTGATGTATATACTAGGGCAGTGGTCGGCAAACTGCAGCTCGGCAAACAGCGGCTCTCGAGCCACATGTGGCTCTTTGGCCCCTTGAGTGTATCTCGTCCACAAACTACTGGCTTTTCCACAAAATACTGACTTTTAGACATGGGCCACGAACTTTCAGTCACACTGTATGTGCACGCCCGCACATGGTATTTTGTGGAAGAACCACACTCAAAGGGCCAAAGAGCCGCATGTGGCTCGCGAGCCACAGTTTGCTGACCATGGTACTAGGGGAAGGGAAACAATGGAAAATATAAACAAATGAGACTGGATCAAACTAATAAGCTTCTTCACAGCAAAGGAAAAAAAAATCAACAAAATGTAAAGGGCACCCACTCTATGGGAGAACATATTTTCCAATGATACATCTGATAAGGGGTTAATTTTCAAAATATATAAAGAGATTATATAAATCAACACAAGGAAGACATATCTGCCTATTAAAAAATGGGCAAAAGACCCTAGCCCATTTAGGTCAATGGATAGAGTGTTGGCCTGTGGATCAAAGGGTTTCAGGTTCAATTCCAGGCAAGGGCACATACCTCAGTTGCAGGCTCCTCCCCAGGCCCTGGACAGGGCATGTGCAGGAGGCACGTGTGTTTCTCTCACATCAATATTTCTTTCTGTCTTTTCCTCTCTCTTCCACTCTCTCTAAAAACAATGGAAAAATATCCTTGGGTGAGGATTAAATAAATAATAAAATTAAAAAATGGGAAAAGCAGTTAAATACTTCTCCAAAGAGGATATACAGATGGCCAATAAAAATATGAAAAAATGCTCAACATCACTAATCATCAGAGTGATGAAAATAAAAATACAATGAAATATCAACTCAAACCTGAAAGAAAGGCTACCGCTAATAAATCAGCAAACAACAAGTGGTAGCAAGGATGTGGAATACAAGAAACTTTCCTGTAGTATTGGTGAAAATTAATAATGCTTCAGCCACTGTTGAAAAAAGTATGGATTTTCCTCAAAAAAATAAAAATTGGAACTGCCACGGAATTCCTACAATGGCGGCCAGCAGGATGGCAGTGAGGGAGAGAGTGTGAGAGAATGAGAGAGCAAAAGGAAAGTGTGTGGACATGTGGTGTGTGTGTGTGTGTGTGTGTGTGTGTGTGTGTGTGTGTGTGTGTGACAGTTTGATCCTGCAGGTTTTTCAGGGGCTGGTGAAACAGGCTGTCTTAGATGGGGAGCCCCCGCTACAGTTGCATGTAAGGTTGGTACAATGTCTGAAACTCCTGGCCTGCCAGTGCTGGCATAGAAACCATGCAATCTTGAAGGTCAGAGCTGCTGTGACTAGGAGCACAGCCTCACCACCACACAGTCTGGACTCAGATGCAAACCAAGACACAACAGCCTCACTAGAAAAAGGCCTCCTATCTCAACTGAAGACTCACAGACACTGACTCCAGCCATCCTGGCCTCAGGCTCCTGTGAGTCCTGGAATGAGTTCCCCTCCCACCAACTTGCTTCAGTGGCACAGCTCCCAAGCATCCCGAGGTTGCCCTTGACTAATGGCTGTGGTGGCCTCACCACCTGGCTCTTTGAACCTGCCCTGGACAGTCAGCATAAACAGGGATCCTGCCAACCAGCAATAGCCATGCCATCTGACCCCCCAAGTCCGCATTTCAGTGTAAGCATGCACAGCGGCTGCAGCACCCGGTCCCTGAGCCTGAGACTGACTCTAGGCATCTGTGGAGCTCCCACCAACCCACAGCAGATGTACCACCCAGTCCCTGAGCTCGCCCATGACTCTTGGGGTGCCTGAGGCTCTCGGAAAGCCCACCACTGCAGATCAAGCCTTATGCAACTTGGCGCCTGGACCCTTCGGCAATAGCAAAAATGGGGAGACAATGAAGCAACCCCTAAAAGAAAGAAAAGGAGGACTCACCCCAAAGAAGGAACTAAATGAAAACGAGGTATGCAATAAATCAGAAAAAGAATTCAGAGTAATGGTCATACAGTTCATAGACTGGATGGACAAGAAAATCAAAAACCTATATAAGAATCTAGGGGGAATCAAAAGCGATATACCTAAAATAAAAACCATGATGGAAGGTTTCAATAGTAGACTAGGAGAAGCAGAGGACAGAATCAGTGAGTTAGAATATAGGGCAGAGAGAAGCCCAAGCTGAATAGCAATTGAAGAAAAAAATTAGAAAGCAGGAGGAAAACCTAAGGGGACTTGGGGCAACACGAAATGAAGTAACATACATATAGTAGGGGTGCCATAAGGACAAGAAGAGCAGCAAGGATTAGAGAACCTATTTGAAGAAATAATGCCAGAAAACTTCCCTGATTTGGGAGAGAAAAAAGTTACAAAAGCACAGAGAGTCCCAAACAAGATAAACACAAAAAGACCCACACTAAGACACAGCATAATTACAATGGCAA
Organism: Myotis nattereri; assembly: GCF_964212035.1. Taxonomy (NCBI): domain Eukaryota; kingdom Metazoa; phylum Chordata; class Mammalia; order Chiroptera; family Vespertilionidae; genus Myotis; species Myotis nattereri. The sequence goes on from NC_138078.1 coordinate 46,901,338, forward strand.
ACGTTAACAACAAAGAGAGAATTTTAAAGGCAGAGAGCAAGAGAGAGAAACCAACAAAGGATCTCCCATTAGTTTACCAAATGATTTCTGAAGAGAAACAAACCAGAACAGAAGGGAATGGAATGAAGTATACAAAGTGATGCAAAGCAAGAGACTGAATCCAAGAATACTATATCCAGCAAGTCTATCATTCAAAATTGAAGGGGAAATCAGGAGTTTTGCAGACAAAAAAAAAGGTTAAGGGAGTTAGCACCACCAAGCCAGCAATGTAAGAAATGCTAAAGGGACTCATGTAAAAAGAAGAAATAAAAAGGTAATAAGGAACACAGGCTCAAAAAAATAAAAATGGCTACAAAAAAGTACTTATCAATAATAAACATAAACATAAATGGAATAAATGCTTCAATCAAAAGACAGAGAGTGGCTGAATGGATAAGATAACATAACCCATATAATACTGTCTAAAAGAGATCCACCTCTGAACAAGAGACTAACAGAAACTGAAAGTGAATGGGGTGAAAAAAAAATACAGCCAAATGGGAATGAAAAAGAAGCTAGGGTGGCAACACTTATATCTGAAAAAAAAAAAAATACCTCAAAGTGAATACCATAACAAGAGATAAGGAAGGCCACTTCATAATACTAAAAGGATCGATACAACAAGAGGATATAACTTTGGTGAACCTATATTCATCTAATACAGGAGCACCCAAATAATACAAAAACTTCTGGAAGATATCAAGGGAGAGATAAAAAAACAATACAATCATAGTAGGGGACATTAATACCCATAGACATCATTGGATAAATTATCTAGACAAAAAAATCAGCAAAGAAACAGCAATCCTAAATAACTCACTAGATCAGATGGACCTAATTGAAATCTTCAGAACATTTCACCCCAAAGCCATTGAATATATGTTCTTCTCAAGTGCACATGGGACATTTTAAAAGATAGACCACATATTGGGACACAAGCAAAGTCTCTCAAATTCAAGAAGATTGAAATCGTATCAAGCATCTTCTCAGAATACAATCGCATAATATTAGAAATGAACTACAAAAACAACAACAACAACCAAAAACATTCCAACACTTGGAAGCTGAATAGCATGCTACTAAACAATAATTGGGTTACAAAAGAGATCAAAGAGGAAATTGAAAACATCCTGGAAATGAATGACAATGAAGACACAATAACTCAAAATCTATGGTACACAGTGTAAACAGTCCTGAGAGGGAAGATTATAGCTCTACAGGCCTACCTCAAAGAGCAAGAAAAAATTTTAATAAATCATTTAATCCTATAACTTAAAGAATTACAAAGATAACAAAAACAAAAACCCAGAGTGAGCAGAAGGAAAGAGATCATAAAGATCAGAGCAGAAATAAATGACATAAAGAAAGAAACAAAAACAAAACAAAAAATACAAAAGATCAATGAAACCAAGAGCTGGTTCTTTGAAAGGATAAACAAGATTGATGAACCTCTAGCCAGGCTCACCAAGGAGCAGAGAGAGAGGATCCAAATAATCAAAATCAGAAATGAAACAAGTGACGTAACTACCGACCCCACAGAAATACAATGGATTGTTTAAATATACTATGAACAACTCTATTGCAACAAAGTAGACAACCTAGAAGAAATGGACATATTTCTAGAAAAATACAAGCTTCCAAAACCCAATCCGGATGAATCTAAAAATCTCAGTAGGCTGATGACTATGGAGGAAATTGAGGCAGTCATCAAAAAACTTCCAGCAAACAAAAGCCTGCAGCCAGACAGTTGCACAGGACTTTTACCAAACATTCAAAGAAGAACTAAATCTTATCCTTCTCAGACTATTCTAAAAACTTAAAGAGGAAGGAATACTTCCAAGCTCATTCTGTGAAACCAGAATTACCTAATAACAAAACCATCTAAAGATAACACAATGAAAGTGAATTACAGGCTAATACCCCTCATGAACATAGATGCCAAAATCTTAGCAAATCGGATCCAGCAGTACATCAGAAAGATCATACACCATGACCAAATAGGATTTATCCCAGGGATGCAAGGATGTTACATTTTCCACAAATCAATAAACATGACACATCACATAAACAACTTGAGAGATAAAAATCACATAGTCATCACAATTGAGGCAGAAAAAGCAATTGACAAAATGCAACACTCTTTCTTGATAAAAACCGTCAGTACACTGGGAATAGAGGGATCATATATCAACATAATAAAAGCCATATATCACAAACCTACAGCCAACATCATACTCAATGGGCAAAAGCTAAACCCATTTAACCTAAGAACAGGAATGAGACAGCAATGCCCACTTTCACCACTCATGTTCAACATTGTTCTGGAAGTGCTAGCCATAGCAATTGGACAAGAGGAAGAACTAACAGGTATCCAAATTGGAAAAGAAGACGTAAAACTACCATTTTTCGCAGATGAATGAGGGAGTAAAAGAGGAGTGTGTGGACGTGTGGTGTGTGTGTGTGTGTGTGTGTGTGTGTGTGTGTGTGTGTGTGTGATAGTTAGATCCCACAGGACTTTCGGGGGCAGGCTGACCAGGCTCGCCTAACCAGGCAGCCTCTGCTACCATTGCAAACAGTCCCGGAGAGGCTGGCTCTTCCACAGAGGCCACATCTCTTTGAAGGCGAGAGCTGCTGTGACTGGGAGCCCAGTGTCACCTACCCAGTGTGCCCTCAGACAACACCCAGGACTCTACAAACAACCCTGCCAGGTACCTGCTGCTTCAGCTGCAGTCCCACAGTAACCAAGACTCCAGTCATCTCAGGCACAGGCTCCTGTGAGTCCTGAAGCACACTCCCCTCTGCCGGGCCCAACACTTTAGCCCAGGGCACAATCCTCTTTTGCTCCCTCATTCACTTACACTCTCTCCCTAACTGCCACCTTCTTCCTGTCTCTGTAGTTGGGTCTGGAGTGTTAATGACCTGTTTGTAGATGGAGTCTCCTCTCTGGGTGTCTGGTTATGTGGCTTGCTCTCTACCTCATTGGCCAAATGGGATAAAATTCACCTCAACAAGACAAAGAAAACAAAACACAAATGTATTCATGACACCAATTTCCCCAATATAAGTGACCACCAGAGAAAAGAGAATTAGGGGAGAGAAAAGAGAGCACAAATCATATCCAAGAGATTAGAAAATGTTATAAGATTAAAGAAAAAGAAGAAAAAGGAAGAAAAAGAAAAAAAAAATATATATATATATATGTGGAGAAAACACCAGAGAGCAAACAGATAAACCATAATATACAAACACCAAATACCCAGTAATTAGTGTGGGGGCAGAATCTTATATTCAGAAAGTAAGGTTAAGGAATTGGATGCATATGGGGAGGACCTCAGTTCAGTATAGAGGAAGAAGAAAGAGGATGAGTGGATAAGAAGAAAGAGAAAGAGAATAATAATAATAATAATAATAAATAATAATAATAATAAATTGAAAACATTAATTAAAATATAAGATAAAATAAAAAATAGAATGATAAAAAATGTGAAAAAATAGAAAATAAAGAAACAAACAAAAAAGGTAAATAAAGAAAAAAGAAAAAAGAAAACAAAATAGTAATAAAATAAAATAAGGTAAAAATAAAAATGAAAAAGTGAAGTGTCTTTCCTTTGGCTGGTTTAAGATCCCACTCTTCTGTACTGTCTGCTGCTTCTCAGTTTACTGTTGCTGGGACTGAAGGCCTCTGTTTAGGTCAGTCCCTGTGAGCTCTCAGGGACTATTCAGATTTTGTTTTGTATCCTTTGTACCACTCAGAGTGTAGTTTGAGTGTAGCTGTATTGGTTGCCTGGAGACTGCATGGAGGGGCTACTTCTTCGGGAGAAAATGGCTTCCTAGGTCCTGCAAGGCAGGTATGACTCAGTGCCAGACTCATAGCCACCTCTCCACTCCCCAGTTTCCACAAGTCCACACCTCCACCTGCAACTCAACCGCAGGTGAGTGTCTGTATTTGAAAGGTCCTATGAACTAGGCTCAGCAAACAAAAGCAAATACAAAAAAGAGGGGAAAGAGTTGTACCACTGCGAGCCCCTCTCCCCCCTGCACGGCGTGACTTGGGCAGCCATCCAACTTGCCCTCTCTGGGCTCAGTCTTTCATGGCTGTAGACCCAGATCTAGAATCCCCTGCAGCCAGCAGTCCTGCAGACTTCTTTCCACAGTCAGACATTACACCTGTCCCAAGGGACGCGGACTCAGTACCGTGCAGTTTTCTTCTGACTCTCTGGGCTCGAAGGTCCCACAGTTCTCTCCAGCTTTTAACATTCTCCAGGTGTCCTCTGTCCTTCCCGGCTGTAGTTTGTCTCACCAGTTGTGTTTACTTCACCAATTTGGGGTGGATGTTATTCAATTTAGTTGCTCATTCTATTTGCTCTGGCACAAGGTTCTGGACACATCCATCTATTCCACCACCATTTTGTCATTCTCCATCTCTCTCGTGGCTTCTATTTCAACTGTGATGATGTGTCCATGGAGAGGATGGGCCACTTCTTCTGAGAGTTGGTTGAGAAGTGCAAGTGTTCTGAGTGTAGCTTAAAGTTGCAAAACAAGTTCAGTGGCTGCCTTCTCTCCAGGACCTGCTAACGCCACCCCAAGATGAGTGGGTAAAACTCAGGATGCCATGGAAGCTGCCCTGGCCTTGGAGAGGAACCTGAACAACCTAGAGCTGCAGGCACTGGTTCTACCCACAGACTCTTAGCTCTGTCAATCTATGTCTTTTTTATACACCAATAATGAACTCATAGAAAGATTTTTTAAAAATCTCATTTACCATTTCACCAAAAAATTAAAATACCTAGGAATAAACTTAATTAAAAGGATAAAATACTTGTACTCTGAAAAGTATAGGACATTGAAAAAAGAGATAGAGGAAGACATAAACAAATGGAAGAATATACCGTGTTTGTGGATTGGTAGAATCAACATCATTGAAATGTCCATACTACCCAAATCAATCTATATATTCAATGTAATCTCCATTAAGATACCAACAGCGTATTTCACAGACCTAGAAACAACTCTCCAAAAATTCATATGGAATAAAAAGAGACCCTGAATAGCTGTAGCAATCTTACCAAGGAAGAACAAAAGTTGGAAGGATCACAATACCAGATATCAAGCTATATTACAAAGCCACTGTTCTCAAAACTGCCTGGTACAGGCACTAGAATAGTCACATAGACCAATGGATCAGAACAGAGAACCCAGGAATCAACACAAGCCATTAAGCTTAATTAAAATTTGACAAAGGAGACAAGAGCACACAATAGAGTCAAGACAGTCTTTCCAATAAATGGTTTTGGGAAAATTGAACAGATACATGCAAAAAATGAAGCTAGACCACCAATTAACTCCATAGACAAAAATAAATTCAAAATGGATAAAGGACTTAAACATAAGATGGGAAACCATAAAAATCTTATAGGAATCATAGTCAGAAAATTAGCAGACATATGTTGTATCAATATCTTTACTGATACAGTTCTTAGGGGAATGGAAACTAAGGAGAAAATAAACAAATAAGACTACATCAAAATAAAAAGCTTTTTCTGAGCAACAAAAACCATTAACAAAACAATAAAAGCCACTGCATGGGTGAACATATTTGACAATGTTATATCCGATAAGGGCCTAATCTCCAAAATCTATAGGGAACTCATGCATCTTAACAGAAAGCAAATAAACAATTCAATCAAAATATGGGCAAATGACATAAATAGACACCTTGTGAAAGAGGACATACAGAAGGCCAAGAGACATATGAAAACATGCTCTAAGTGACTAATCACTTTAGAGATGCAAATCACAATGACAAATAGATAGGATCTGACACCAATCAGAATGGCTATCATCAACAAATCAACAAATGACAAGTGCTGGCTAGGATATGGAGAAAAAGAAACCCTCTTGCACTGCTGGTGGGAATGAAGGCTTGTGCAGCCACTGTGAATAATAGTATGGAGTTTCCTCAAAAAATTAAAAATGGAACTTCCATTTGACCCAGTAATCCCACTTCTAGAAATGTATCCCAAAGAACCAGAAACACCAATCAGAAAGGACATATGCATGCCTACGTTCATAGTTGCACAATTTACAATAGCTAAGATTTGAGCCGAAACCGGTCTGGCTCAGTGGATAGAGCGTCAGCCTGCGGACTGAGAGGTCCCGGGTTCGATTCCGGTCAAGGGCACGTACCTGGGTTGCAGGCACATTCCCGGTGGGGGATGTGCAAGAGGCAGCTGATCGATGTTTCTCTCTCATCGATGTTTCTAACTCTCTCTATCTCTCTCCCTTCCTCTCTGTGAAAAATCAATAAATTATATTAAAAAAAATAAGAAAAAAAAGATTTGAAAACAGCCCAAGTGACCATCAGCAGATGAGTGAATTAGAAAACTATGGTACAGCTGCACAATGGAATACTATGTTGCTTTAAAAAAGAAAGAATTCTTACCATTCGCAACAGTATGGATGGACCTGGAGAGCATTATGCTAAGCAAAGTAAGCCAATTAGTGACATAGAAATATTACATAATCTTACTCATTTGTGGAATATAATCCTATACAATAAATAGGTAATATGAAAATTAACGCTCACGCCCTCAGAAGATGGCTGCCTATGACCAGGCGGCAGGGGGGTGGTTAGTGAGAGACAACCAAATGACTGAACAAGCAGGCTGCGTGGGGTGACCAGGCCGGTGCGGGGGGGAAGTTGGGGGCAACCAGGACATCAGGGGGGGCAGTTGTGGACAACCAGGCTAGCAGAGGGGGCCAGTTATGGGAGATATCAGGACAGCAGGGGAGGGCAGTTGGGGGTAAGCAGGCAGGGGGAGCAGTAAGAGGCAACCAGGCCAGTGAGGGGGGGGCGGTTAGGGGCAACCAGGCTGGTGGGGGGGGGCAGTTGAGGATGATTAGGCTGGCAGGGGGGGCAGTGAGGGGTGACTAGGCTGTCGAGAAGGCAGTTAGGAGAGACCAGTCAGGAAACAATGGCAGTTGGGGGCGACCTGGCAGGGAGGCAGGTGATAGATTAGGAGCTAGTGGTCCAGGATTGTGAGAAGGATGTCCAACTGCCAGTTAAGGCCCGGTCCCGGGATCGGGCCTTAGCTGGCAGTCGGACATCCCCCAAGGGGTCCTGGATTGGAGAGGGTACAGGCTGGGCTGAGGGGACCCCCCCCCTGCATGAATTTTGTGCACCAGGCCTCTAGTCCTATATAATAACAGCCTAATATGCTAAGTTTCTGGTCGTCTGGTCAGCTGTTCAACCAATAAAAGCGTAATATGCTAATGATACGCTAAGGCTGCTCAACTGCTTGGTGTGACATGCATTGACCACCAGGGGGAAGATGCTCCAACCAGTAGGTTAACTTGCTTCCGGAGTCTGGCCTGATTGGTACTGTGCGAGATGGTCTGTACATACCCTGGAGCCCTCCATGGTCCCTCTCCCTCTGGCCAACCTCCCACATCCCTCGCCAGCCCTGATCATGCACCAGTGGGGTTCCTCAGCCTGGCCTGTTCCCTCTTGCAATCCGGGAACCCTCAGGGTATACCAGAGAGCCACTTTCGGCCCAATCCCACAGGCCAGGCTGAGGGACCCCACTGGTGCACAAATTCTTGCACTTGGCCTCTAGTGAAAAACACAAACTAATAAACAAAAATAGATACAGAGACAGAGAAACATTGAACAGACTGTCAAACTTCAGTGGGAAGGCAATAGGGGGTGGGGTGGGTAAGAGATCAACCAAGGGTTTTGAATGCATGCATATAAGCATTACCAATGGACACAGACACTAAGGTGGTGAGTGCATGGAGTGCATGTGCTGGGTGGTGGGGGTGGGGGGGTTGATGGGGATAAAAGGAGATATATGTAACACTATATGCAATACTTTAAACAATAAAAATAAATTTAAAAATAGAAGTGCCTTTTGACCCAGTGATCCCACTTCTGGAATTATATCCTAATAATTTTGAAACAATTCAAAAGAATATATACACCTTTATGTTCATAGCAGCAATATTTGTAATAACC